>NC_141699.1:162475105-163675105 GCF_964263255.1 Lissotriton vulgaris | reverse complement strand
CAGGCATGAGAATGGAACTGGGGGACCCCCAGGCCCACTCTCAGGCAGGCTTAACATTGGGAATGGACAAGTTAGGTCTCTCTCCAGAGGCTCTAACAGATCTATTCACACCCATGTCTCTCAGGCATCTTCTCACAGAGGGATGACATCCCCTCAGAGAAGAGAGCATGAAGCTAAAATGAGGGAAGTCAATCTGAGGACTGAGAGGGAAGAACTTGCCCTTGCCAAAGAAAGACTTGCCTTTGCCAGAGAGCAGAAACTGAGTGGGGCAAACCCCACTGGTGGCAGCATTATCCCTACAGATAAGGACAGGAGTTTTGATACTAGACACCTGAGTAAAATAGTGCCCCCCTTTAAACAAGGGGATGACGTCCACAAATGGATGACTGCTTTGGAGAGGGCCTGCACTGTCCAGTGCATACCCCAGAGTCAGTGGGCAGCTATTCTGTGGCTCTCCTTTGAAGGTAAAGGTAGAGATAAGCTCCTCACTACTAGAGCTGAGGATGCTAACAATTACCAAGTCCTGAAGAATACACTGATTGGGTTTGGCCTAACAACTGAGCAGTACAGGTTGCTGTTCAGAGACACCCAGAAAATTCAGTCTCAGGATTGGGCTGACTTTGTTGATTGTGCCACTAAGGCTTTTGAAGGCTGGTTACTGGGAAGCAAAGTTACTGATTATACAGGATTGTATAACCTAATTATGAGAGAACAAATCTTAAGTAATTGTCAAAATCAGTTGTTGCATCAGTACCTTATTGACTCAGATCTGACCTCTCCCCAAGAATTGGGAAAGAAGGCAGACAGATGGGTCAGGACAAGGGTCAAGCAGCAGAACCAGAACCAGGGTGGTGGCCAGAAGAAAGCAGACCAGAAGGGTAATGAGAATAAGCAAAATGACCAGAAGTCTTCAACAGGGCCCCAACAATCTAAGGAGGATGGGTCCCAAAATTCCCAAAAGAAGAAGAATAATGGTCAGAAGAAACCATGGTGCCAATACTGTAAAAGTAAAACTCACTGGTTTAGTGAGTGCACCAAGAAAGGCCCAGCTCCTACCACTACTGCCCCTAAGGCACCTGCAACGCCTAGTTCAGTTAGTAGTGGTAGTGTTCCCCCTAAGGCGATAGTGGGGTTGACATTGGTATCTGAGGCAGGCTCTGACCTAGTCAGAGTACCTACCCAGGCTGTTCTTGTTTGTACTGGGGACATGGATTTGACCCCTACAATAAGTCCCAGTACCCTGGGCAAGTACAGGCAAACACCTTTAATCAATGGAAAATTGGCTCAGGCCTACAGGGACACTTGTGCCAGTGTCACTATGGTGACACCAAACTTTGTGGACCCTGGACAGGTGATACTAGGTTCAGACTACCTAGTGACCAACGCTAGCAATGTCACTACCACCCATAGTATGGCCCTTGTTAATTTCTCCTGGGGAGGGGTAAATGGTCTCAAAAGGGTTGTTGTTAGTTCAGACCTCCCAGTGGACTGTCTTTTGGGCAATGATTTGCAATACTCTCTATGGTCAGATGTGGAGTATAGGACTCATGTGGAGATGTTAGGTTTGTCAGCACATGTCCTTGCTGTGACTAGGTCACAGGCCAAGAAATGCCCAGCTGAACTAGTGCTGGATCCTGGAACAATGGACCAGACACTAACCAAGAGTAAAAACAGTAGGGTTAAGGCAGTGCCTTCCCCCTTGCCTCAAGGTGAGGATCAGCTCTCACAGGAGACTGACCCAAAGACCCCAGAAGGAACTGTCCTAGAAAAACTTGAGCCTGAACAGGTTGAGTTTCTTGGGACAGGGGGACCTTCCAGGGCAGACTTGAGACAGGCACAATTAGACTGTTCATCTCTTGAAACCCTCAGACAGCAGGCTGCTGCTGAGGCTGCAGGGAATGCCACAGGTGCCCATAAAGTGTATTGGGATGATGGACTCCTTTACTCTGAAGCAAGAGACCCCAAGCCTGGTGCTACCAGGAGGCTGGTCATCCCCTTGGGTTTCCTTCTCACCTTGGCCCATGAAATTCCCCTTGCAGGTCACTTAGGCCAGAACAAGACTTGGGACAGACTTGCCCCACACTTTCATTGGCCTCATATGTCTGAAGACACTAAAGAGTTTTGTCGCTCATGTGTCACCTGTCAAGCCAGTGGCAAATCAGGTGGCACAACAAAGGCCCCCCTTATACCACTACCTGTGGTGGGGGTACCGTTTGAAAGAGTGGGGATTGACAGTGTTGGACCAATGGACCCCCCAACAGCATCTGGGCACATATTTATACTGGTGGTAGTGGATCATGCCATCAGGTATCCAGAAGCTATTCCCCTTAGGACCACTACAGCCCCTGTTGTGGCTAGGGCCCTATTTGGAGTTTTCTCCAGAGTGGGGTTTCCTAAGGAGGTTGTTTCTGACAAAGGTGCAAACTTCATGTCAGGATACTTGACTGCTATGTGGAAGGAGTGTGGTGTCCACTACAAATTCACCACCCCCTATCACCCACAGTGCAATGGGCTTGTTGAGAGATTCAACAAGACCCTAAAAGGGATGATAAAAGGGTTACCTGAAAAGCTTAGGCGAAGATGGGACATCCTTTTACCCTGCCTTCTGTTTGCTTACAGAGAGGTCCCACAGAAGGGGGTTGGCTACAGCCCTTTTGAGCTTCTGTTTGGGCATCCTGTAAGAGGACCCCTATGTCTTGTGAAGGAAGGATGGGAGTTACCTCTCAAAAAGCCTAAACAGGATATTGTGGACTATGTACTTGGTCTCCGCTCCAGGATGGCAGAGTACATGGAGAAGGCATCTAAAAACCTGGAGGCCAGCCAAGAACTCAAAAAAGCTTGGCATGACCAAAAGGCTGTCCTGACTGTGCATCACCCAGGACAGAAGGTGTGGGTGCTGGAGCCAGTGGCCCCAGCAGCTCTCTAAGACAAGTGGTCTGGACCCCATACCATTATTGAGCAAAAGGGAGAGATCACCTACCTGGTGGACCTTGGAACTCCCAGGAGCCCTCACAGAGTACTTCATGTGAAAAGGCTCAAGGCATTTGTCAACAGGGAAGACATGGGCTTGCTCATGGCTACAGATGAGGGACAGGAGGAAGAGAGTGACCCTCTCCCAGACCTGCTCACTCAGAACCCTGATGATGGGTCAGTAGATGGTGTAGTCTTTTCTGACAGCCTCTCTGAGCATCAACAAGAGGATTGTAAACAGGTTCTTCAATCCTTCAGACAAATGTTCTCTCTGACACCCAGTCAGACCAACTGGTGCACCCATGAGGTGGACACTGGTGACAGTCTGCCTATAAAGAGTAAAATCTACAGGCAACCTGACCACGTCAGGGACTGTATCAAACAAGAAGTACAGAAAATGTTGGAATTGGGAGTCATTGAACCCTCAGAGAGCCCTTGGGCTAGTCCTGTAGTTCTAGTGCCTAAACCTCACACCCAAGATGGTAAGAGAGAGATGAGGTTTTGTGTAGACTACAGGGGTCTCAATGCTGTCACTAAGACAGATGACCATCCAATACCAAGAGCAGATGAACTCATAGATAAATTGGCTTCTGCCAAATTCTTGAGTACATTTGACCTGACAGCTGGTTATTGGCAAATCAGGTTAGCTGAGGTTGCCAAGGCCAAGACAGCATTTTCTACCCCAGGAGGTCATTACCAGTTTGTGGTGATGCCCTTTGGTTTGAAGAATGCACCTGCCACTTTTCAAAGGTTGGTGAACCAAGTTCTCTCTGGGCTGGATGACTTCTGTGCAGCATATCTAGATGATATTGCTGTCTTTAGCTCCACCTGAGAGGATCACCTGATCCACCTGAGGAAAGTTTTAGAGGCCCTGCAAAAGGCAGGCCTCACTATCAAGGCTACCAAGTGCCAGATAGGACAGAGTCAAGTTGTATACTTGGGCCACCTTGTAGGTGGAGGCCAAGTTCAACCTTTGGAGAGCAAGATACAGGCCATAAAGGACTGGGCTCCTCCAACCACCCAGACAGAGGTCAGAGCTTTCTTGGGCCTGTCTGGTTACTATAGGAAATTTGTCAGAAATTATGGAACCAATGTGACTCCTCTTAATGACCTGACAAGTAAGAAAATGCCAAAGAAAGTTCAGTGGACAGTTAGCTGTCAGAAGGCATTCGATGACCTAAAGCAGGCCATGTGCACTGCCCTATCCTCAAGAGTCCAGACTACTCCAAGCCATTCATTATCCAAACAGATGCTTCTGAGTTGGGTGTGGGAGCTGTTCTTTCTCAACTGAATATTGATGGTCATGACTAGCCCATTGCTTTTATAAGTAGAAGGCTGCCCCCTAGAGAGAAACGTTGGTCAGCTATAGAGAGGGAGGCCTTTGCTGTGGTGTGGACCCTGAAGAAGTTGAGGCCATACTTGTTTGGCACTCACTTCAAGATTCAGACGGACCATAAGCCCCTCTTATGGCTAAATCAAATGAAGGGTGAAAACCCCAAACTTCTTAGGTGGTCCATTTCCCTACAGGGGATGGACTTTACAGTGGAGCACCGCCCAGGGACTGACCATGGTAATGCAGATGGTCTCTCCCGGTACTTCCACTTAGAACAAGAAGGCTCACCTGGTCATGGTTAGTTTAATGTCCCTAAGTTTGGGGGGGGGGGGTTATGTAGGAGAGTGGGGTCTGCAATCCTATGGTCACCCCCGATTTTTTGCTTTTTGCTTCACTGGTTTACGACTTTCCCTGGCTGTGGGCCTGCTAATCAGACCCACAGCCTAGCTGTTCTCTCTCTAAATTGACGCGCATGTACCTTAGGTGCATTTACCAATTGGTACTGGGCCACCTTATCAGTCCCTGTACAGCATACCTTAGGTATCCAGGGCATAGGTGTACCCAGGAACAACAACAATAGAAGGGGGCTCCCCGTAGGGTTTCTAAAAGATATAGGCAGGCCAGGGGGGAAAAAACAACTGTATAGAGAAAATAGAAGGAACCCTGCCAATTATTTATAGAGGTCCCAGCTAGAGGATCCTACTGTGATAAAGAGAGGGGGTGATAAGCCCAGAGGCTGAGGCTGCACAGGACAAAATTAAGTCATTCCAAACAAATTCAACAACATGTTTTGAAAAAATACATATTTTTTTTATTTTTCTCTTCTTAAATATATTTAAAAGACATACATGTATAAATTTATATAGTCACTGATATTTCGCAAAACACATAGACAAAGTTTCTTTTCAGGATTAAGGTCTGCCCACACTTCAAACAAACTACCACACTCATTCACACAGAGATTCTTCTAACTACGATAGAGACATTCAACTCTCATTCATCCATTTTTCTAGTCCTGGCGTGGACAACAGTAGATCTTAATTAGGTTGTCCAAAACGGGGGGTTCAACCAGGAAGATGGTATTAATACGGGTCCTGATGTACTTGGAAAGGGTTGCCGTATTCCTGGGACAACGTGCCGACGCGCGTTTCGGTGGAAGGCCAATAAGGCCACACCTTCGTCAGGGCCAGGGTAGTATGCTGGGCAGGGGTAAGGAATAAAAATCTAGAAATAAAAAAGTCATGCCTTAGTATTGCATTTTTGATAGGCTCACACAAAGAAGACATATTCCAACATTTCATTTTACTTGTGTTATTATCACTCTGCTGAACACTTTATGAGACAAGTTGATTCAATACATGCCAGGATGACATTTTTGACACTGTGCAGTAACAGACCACTTGAAGACACTCCCCAAGCTAGAATTCCCTGTTTCGTGGAATCCAAAGAAGGCATACAGATAGCCTTAGCCAAGTGAATAGTAGAGTTTCTATCACAACCTCATACAACACTATACATCCCTTTTTTTAAAAAAAATATAATGTCACACACTCAGTTTTATCCACCTAAGACCTCTTGTCAGTTTTCATTTATGTTTTTACTCAAAGAAGGCTATAGTTCTGAAAAGGACAGGTTTTTTCTTGTCAGAATGTCATACACTCAGTTTTATCCACCTAAGACCTCTTGTTTCAGCAAGACAGTTTTCATTTATGTTTTTAATCATAGAAGGCTACTGTTATGAAAAGGACAGGTTTTTTCTTGCCAGAATGGTAGCCAGATTATGTTCTCTACCTGGGACAGGTTATAGCCACTTAGAGCAAGATATTTATGCCAGATAGTGTACTTTCATGAATGTTACCTGTTTAGTTTACTGGGGACGCTTATAGAGTAAGGGTCACCTTCACCATTTTAGGAGGGAGTAACTGCGTTCATTACCTTAATTAAAAAGTACATTGGGTTACTATTTCCAATCAGAGATTAATAGAACATTATCACATACTTTT
Source organism: Lissotriton vulgaris (assembly GCF_964263255.1). Taxonomy (NCBI): domain Eukaryota; kingdom Metazoa; phylum Chordata; class Amphibia; order Caudata; family Salamandridae; genus Lissotriton; species Lissotriton vulgaris. The sequence goes on along the minus strand of NC_141699.1, from coordinate 163,668,799 downwards.
TAAGTAAAATATTCATTTACCAAGGTTTAAGGAATCCACTCGAGATCCCTCCTGTAGGATTTAACAGAGTCCTATCACTCGAGCAAACAGAGATATCAGACCCTCGGAAATTTTATCATACTTTCTAAATATAGAAGAGACAAGGAGATTAGATCTGCCATTCTTTTATCTTAGATGGAACAGCCCTGTCCACTATCAAATAAACAGATTAGCATAAAATTATACCTTCCGTTATGTTGTGCTGTTAGTTATTTTGTCACTTCTTCAGAAAAGACCGCTGGGCATCAGGAAGGAGATAGGTAGGTAGATAATCCTATTGATAACATAGCACAATAATGTTTTTTTGTTACTTTCAAGGCATATCTATGTTCCCACAGCTTAAAGCAAAAGATTCATTTATGCTTCGTTACCTGCACTTTTTAATCCTTTACTTTTGGTGCCACAGATCGGTTCAAAATAATGCGTCGGGTATTTCTGTGACTAATACACACAAAGAAACAGATGGGACAGAAGGATATAAATAAACATTCCTTTTCCTGTTCGTAGTTTTTTTCTATTTTAAAAAAACGGCAATCCCCTTTACTGCCAGAGTCGGATTTTAAATGACTCGATTTGTAACTTGCATGGTATCTCTTTTCTCGGGAGTCAGATTTTAAATGACTCGTTGTGTAATTTGCATGGTGTGACTTTTCCTTCGTAATTAGTTAGTAAAAGACCGATAGACAGACTTGAACAAGCCCCTAGCGTGACAGTTTTGGATAAACACTTGTGAGTTATCACGCAATGGTTCAGAGGTGTATACACTGAGGCTGTACATCTAAACTAACTTCAAAGTTTACCGCGTTTAGGTCTCAAAAGGCAATTTTTACCTCAAGGTTAGACAGAGCCGGATTTATGGTTAGGGATTCCACCGACAATGTTAGGAACCATGGCGGGCTGCCGTTTCCGCGAGTCCCTGAGCAGGGGCGAGAGAAGATACATATCGCCTGTTATGCAGCTGCTTAACAAGGTTTTATAAGCTCAGACCCACAGTTATTCGCTGTTCGCTCTTCCATGCTTACCGTCTACAGGTCGGTCGTTGTCATTCAATGGGGTTCCGCCGGCTGCCTCAGACGGCCAAATGCGTGATACAGGACACTCGCCTGTGCGCTTTGTATTCGGGTTTAAATAGAAATTATTTCGCGCTTTCCTCAATTCACCTCAGCTGTGTCCCGTGTTTGGAGAACACCGAAAACGGACTTCTCCTTCTACATTAGACGCGTCCGCCATCTTGGTTAAACCAACTACAGGCAATCAATTACCTGTTTGTAGTTACACGGCCAATAAACAACCAGGGTCAGCCATATTATGTAAACTTTCTATTCAAGGGTACGATAAAGGATGAAGTTATTATAGCTATGTAGCGATTTTTCACTAAAATCCCTTTTAATATAACTAAATTATATAATTAAGGAACTAAATGGCAGGGCCTGATTGTGCTACTTTTTATCGATGTTGTATTCAAATAACGAGGATACTTGCTTGAGTACCCATGCCCTTCTATTCATTTCAAAAGTGAATTACATTAATTCAGGTCTAGTTCTTTTTTATACGATCATATAGGGTCTAAGGGTTACATCCTCCGTGCAGTTAGTTTTCCACCTTGTCCATCTCAGCATGTCGTCAACTTTTCATTATACACACCTTCAATTTATCAATGTTTTGTTACAAAATAGCCTGGTGCCACGGACATTCTTCATTTAACCCATTTTCAACCGCATTGAGGTAAAAAATCCAGAATACCTCTCGTTTTAGGTGTACCCAGGGCCTACCAGGGGCTGCAGCATGTATTATGCCACCCCTGGCTGGCCACCCAAATCCGACACAACTGGCTGCACGACAGCTGGGTCAAGGTGGTGTAATCACCCTTTGCTTTAGATATAGTATTCCTATATCTAACCCTAAAATGGACACATATATTCCTATCAGTCACTCCTATGGCAGGCCTTATCAATCCTGAAGGCAGAGTGCTTGGAATTATGTGAGATGGTGCTCTGGCATGAGCTGAGCCCATTTGCAGCTTGCGGAACCAAGTCCTAATAGCTGTTCCATGATAACGCTATACCATATACTCTTAAGTGCATTATGTACCTCGAGGTCAAATGCTAACTTTGGCATAGCATTATCAAAACATGTCGGGTAAGGTGTCATACGAATTGGAATACTAACCCCTCACCAATTCTGGCGACGGGGTTAGCATTCCACACTTCTAGAGGGACACGACATGTATGTAACTGTGAACCCCGGTTAAATTTAACTCGAGCCTCAGCATCACAAAATGTATGCTGCCACCACAGACACAAGTCTGACCTCCTGCTGCTGGGAGTCCTTCCAGCGAGGAGGGCTCGGACAAAGGGTTTCCTGTCAGGGGCGGTGCTAGCACCATCCCAGACAGGATTTTGTGTATCCCAGGTAGGCAGGGCTGAGAGGAAGGTGACTGCAAGTGGCACCCCGGTGGTCACTGTGCATATGCCGGCTCAAACCAGTTCCAGGGGAACCCCAGCCCCTGAGCTGGGGAGAGACCGGACAAAGGAGAGGAGTGTAACCACCCCCCTCCTGGTCCCACCCATGGGCAGGACCTAGTCGCGTGCCAGCCCCTTTTCTTAGGATAAAGGTAGGAGCGGGCCCCCTTCACAAATTAGATAATCTTGAATCTTGAACTACTTTCCACGAAAGGAACTCTTGACATTCTCTGAAGACTCTCCCTTGTGGCTAAAGAGTAGCCACCCTGCACCCGCAGGCACCACCTAAGCGGTTGCGGTTTGCTGCACGTCCATCCTCCGGATCAAGACTGACCAGCTCGACGAGACCCGGATTCCCTGTCATCTCTGACCTCTACCTGCATCATCAGCCCAGCTGAGATTCGTGGATGCGACGAGACCTGTGGGACCGGCTATCTTCAAGACCTGCACAACGCTTAACCAGTACGACCGCCGAGGGATCCTCGAGTGAGTGCACTGGGGTTTGAGAAGCCCCAACCCTGAGCATTTCCAGCACCGAAGTCCAGCCCCCCAGCATCCACGAGATCTGCGTGGGGCCCTTCTGCTTCTTTGCTGCTTGCCACATTGTCCGGTCACTTGCCCGTTGGCTAGTGGCCCTCCTGACGACGTACCATGACATTTTCACCGCTGGTCTAGGTCCTCTAGACTGGCCCTTGCTCCTTGTTCAACAAGAAGTGCCCTGGACCCTCCTGGTCCACTCCAGACGCCATTTTGACTCCATCGCGTGGGCTTGCCTTTGCCAAGCCTTGTTGCTCCAATCCCGGATCCAGCATCGCTGACAGCAGACACCATCGTGGGACAGCTCGCACCTCCAGCCTGGTCGCCGACAACGCCTCCTGGCCCGTGTGACTGCAGAGTCCAGCGTCACCACTCACCTGATCGCGGTGACTTCATCCGGTGCCATCCTGGTGCCCACACAATCACTGGCTAGTGTTTGAGAACTGAGTCCCCTCTGCTTTCAGGTCGTCTTCATTCCGGATCCAGCCTTGGATCACACCGAACATCTTCACTGGTCGCCTGCCAGCAACATCTTCTTTCAGGCTCCATAGACTACAACGAGGATTCCCGACGTCATTTGAACCCTATGCAGCCGCAGCCCCTGGGCTAGGTAACCCGAGCATTTCAGTGCTCCAGCGTAGGTTCACTATCCTAGTGTCCAGATCCTTTTTCGTTTTTAGTCTACCTAGTCGGATTCGTCCGGAAACAGTAACTTTAGAATTACTAGCATCCATAGACTTTGTCCTGCATCCCGCGTAAGAGTTCACACTCTGTACCCGAGTTCCCTAGGCCTCCTGCTCCTAAGCTTAGGGTCCAGTAAGGTAGTCCTAGCGGTCCTGAAGCCTCTGGATCATGTTACTTACCTGCTAGTATTTCGCATTCCACTTTTAGAGTATATGGTTTTTCGTGCCCCTCGGGCATTTGTGTTATTTGTGCAACTTGTAGTATTTTCTTAAGAGTTTTGTATTGTGCTTAGCTCCCTGACTCATAAAGAGTTCAGGGTAGACTTGTTATTAATAAATATACTTCATTTTTATAACAACTTGTGTGGTGTCCTTTCACTTGGTGTTCAAGGGGTATATGTGATGGTAAAATAGCTGGCTTAACACGCCCTCTAGAGTTTAGCCTAAAGACTGCTCTTGTCCATGCTACCAGGATAGCTGGTCTATAAGGTTGACTTACAACCAATCATCAATAAGGGTTGTTTGGAATGATACAAAGTGATCACTAGAATAGTGAGCACTATATATCAGGCTAACTTCTCACACCGGCTTCTCCCTTTATGACGATTTTCTGGTCTCTCCCTTCATTCGTCTTTCCACTTTGTTGTTTTTTTCTTTCTCTTTGTAAATGTCTGATATAGAAATTCAAGTGCTGGTCCCCAAAAATAAGTGCCGGTGGCCCTCACCGACAGCCACAGGCTCAAATTAAGCACTGGGGTTGTGTAGCTTACCTTCCTTGGTGAATGTGAGAGGTTTTATGTTTCTATCATGAACCATAGAGTCTCTTGACCTGAAGGTTTTGGGTATATCTTTGTCATACCACTTTTATGACACATATATAACCAAAAAACTCCAGTCATGGTTGACATGGTTATTTAATTAGAAAGTATTTCATGTTATGATGTAGCTCTTTCAACACATCTGCTTGAAAATTTCTGAAAAAGTAACCTACTTTTGGTTGATCTTTTTACGTTTCACACATGGAATTTTCAGCAAAGTGCACAGAAACAAAGGACAGACAGATCATCCCAAAACATGCCATGAAGAACGAGGACCCTCTCATCTTCCGTGATTTTTGTGATTTTGTGTAAATCTATCCAGCAAATTTGGAGAAATTCTACAAAATATGAAGTATAGAAACTGCATTGAAGTCTTGTCAGCTCGGGTTGTTGATGGCTCTGGGATTATGGGCACCAACATGATCCTATTGGATGTGAATAGTTGCTCATTTGTCTTCATAACCACTTTCCTTTGTCCATAAATATGCAGACACTGGTGGCAAGGCCACGCTGCAGGTGACAGGCAGGTCCATTTCACCAAACGAAACAGGACCAACTAAAGGCTGTGCCCAGCAGTCCCTGGGACCAGCGTCGGATTGGGATTAGAAATCGGCTTGGGCACGCTATAAAAAAGTGGCCCACATTTGCATATTGCCTTTCTTCAAAACACTGCTCCGCTGAAGTTTTATAAACACCTGAAAACAAGTGAGGCAACTTCTGTTCAGGCCCCCTGCCCCCGCTCAGCATGCACACATTAATTGGCCGGCCCTGAGAGAGAAAGGGAGTGACACCTCTTCCGGTTGATAAAAGTAAGGTAATGGATCCCTATCTGCCTCCAGAAAGGTCACTCAGGGCCCTTCTGGGCCGCTGACAACATCTGAACACACCAGACACAGCCCAAATCAACCCCCAGGCTGCCAAACAAGCAGCCCACAGATGGAACTTCCATAACGGCCCCTCGGCCGTTGCCCGACTGCCCGCTTTACCAATCCGACCCTGCCTGGGATTAGGAGAGTGGGGACATGCCAGTCTGCATCCTTTGCTGAGAATCTTTTGGGCAGGCACGACGGGTTCCTCGGAAAAGGATATTGACCAAGGGTCAGGTCCTGTGCTTAGACACTACAACGAGTCCAAACAGATTAGCTACCAACAAGCCAGAAAGCACTTTGGGTTAAGCAGTGCCTAATCTGTAAAAATAAAATAAGTGTCAGGGCTCTCGCCAAGAGCATACTGCAGCTTGCACCACACATTGCCCTTGCCAGGGCTGCCAATGACAGAACCAACACAACTACTAACCATCACACTCCCACAAGTGTGACAATTCGGGCTATTCCAGGCCCCCAAACCTATAAGAATGGCTTGGGCAACAAGTAATAGTCATTTTTAATGTATATTCAATTAATAATTAACTGTTGTTGTGGTCATCTCTAATTTAGCCAGACAGCTCCACCTTGTGGCTGACTGTCACAAGCCCTGATGTTGACAAACAAGTGCCAGTGTCGAGCACCCAAACCACCTGCTCAAATTAAGCACTGAGGTATGGAAAGCACTATACAAAAGGTGCACTACCATGCAATGAACTTATGCACATATATTTGACAATTACATCTATTCATTTGTGAACCATTACTACTGTTTTGTCAGTGTAAGTCTCGTTCATGCCAGGGAAAACTTTCTGAATCAGCCCCGCTGGCTCATGGGGTCGACCCCATGTTGATGAAATCAGTGCCGGCTTTGTCTCTGTGAGCGCTGTTGTGAACTATAGAGCAAATGGAGCAAACAGCTCGCTGAGTCATTGACTTTTAGCTGAACTCGCAATGCACTGTACTGTACAGATAAGAAGTAGAACTGGAGCCAGGGAGATAGGAATATGGGAGAAAGAGAAGGGGGCAAAAGGACAACAACAAAACAGGGAAGAGCAAGGAGCAGCGCGTAAGAGAGAGTGCAAAGGTCTGACCACTGCCAAGGCCTGGAGATTGTGGCCAGATGTCCCTGCTATTTGTATATAAATTCAGTGGCCGCACATGGGGCCTGATGTACCAAGCAATTTTACGGTCAGTAAAAGTCAAATTTGAGCCTTTACGACTTCAAAATGGCCTTTTTAAATGTACAAAGTCCAAATTGTGATTCAGCAACATGTTACAGAGCTACAATTTGGATTGTAAGGAGCATCCCTTCCAATTACAAATTCTTTAGCTTATAATTTAATGTTTTGCAACCAAAATCCGACCACCCTCGCCTATGTGAAAGTCAGCAAAAACATTTTTTTATGAGAAGGTCCTTAGAACCCTGCCTAATTGTAAACATTTTTTATAAAACTATTCATTTTCTTTTTTAGATGCAGCCAGTTTTCCTTTTAGAAAAGCAGGTTCTGTAAAAAAAAAAAAGATTCCTTTATTTAAAAGCAATCACAGACATTGGTCTGCTGACCCCAGTAGGGCACCATGCATGTGACTTTTAGCAGTTATAGAGGGTCTCAATTTGCGACCGACATCATGAATATTAATGAGGTAGGCCGAATTGTGACCCTATACAAATCTGTATTTTATGGACCAACCTATTAATACATGGGTTGGTTCAGAAAATATCAGTGCATTCGTTAGAAGTTAGTGTGCAAATAGCACCCCGTCTACCAAATCCATTTGAATAGATTACTAATTAGAAATCGCACATCATTATTTGATGCAATTTATGAAATGAAATTAAATTTATAAAGAGCATGGCTGCCCGCAAGCGTCCCAGCGCTAACAGAAAATAGAACAAAAAGCAAACTGAGGATGAAACCAATAATTAGGGGTCCTTGGGAAAAAGAATAGTTTTAAGTGCCTTTCGAAACTTAAGATGACAGGGTTCTGCGCGGATACAGTTGGGGAGAGAGTTCCAATTTTTTGCTGCATTTAAGGAAAAACGGCGACCCCCTGTGCGTGCCTTCATAACTCTGGGGACCCTTGCAAGGTTACCACGGTCCGACCGGAGAGCCCGGGATGATTTATAGGGGCATATCAGGCTCCTGAGAATCGGAGGTCCTTTGCCCTGCAGAGCCCTATGGGTGACGCATAACGCTTTAAAGAAGACTCTTTCGCGTATTGGCAGCCAATGGAGTGCTCTCAGGGCCGGTCTGGCCGAAGATCTTCTTGACGTGCCTGCAAGCATCCTGGCTGCTGCATTCTGCACCCGTTGGAGAATGTTAAAGGTGGCTTCAGGGGCTGCCAGAAACAGGGCGTTACTATAGTCAAGCCTCGATAGTATTAACCCCTGAATCAGAAGTGTCCTGAACTGGGGAGGCAGGAGAGGGAGAACTTTCCGCACTGATCGGAGCAGTCCGAAGCAGGTCCCTGCCACTTTCTGTGCATGAGTCTTAAAAGTCAGATCGGGCTCAAGCCACACCCCTAGGCTTTTAATTTTGTCTTTTGGTAAGGGCAGCTCACCTAGGCAGGAGGGCCAGGCGGCTTTAGGGAAAGATGTAAGATGATGACCGAGGAGCATAATCTCTGTTTTCGCTCCATTGAGTTTGAGCCGGGAACTGGACATCCATGAGAATATCTCAACAAGGCAGGCGGAGAGATTATCCAAACATCCTTCTTGTTGGGTTAGCGAGACGACTAGTTGGGTGTCGTCCGCATAGGTGACTGTTTTAATCCCAAAGGGGGCGACTACTTCCTCCAGTGGGGCCATATAAACGTTGAACAAAGTAGGGCTCAATGAAGAGCCCTGAGGGACACCACACTGGAGGGGGGTGGATTTAGACAGCAGACCACCTTCCCAGACTCTAAAAGAGTGGTTATTCAGAAAGGATGTAAACCACTTAAGGGCCACTCCTGCAACGCCCAGTTCGGCGAGACGGTGCGTTAGAATTTTATGATCCACCGTATCAAATGCAGCGCTTAGATCCAGGAGGATCATAACAGCGGATCCTCCTGAATCTAGGATGCACCTTGCCTCTTCTGCTACCACTAAAAGGGCTGTGTCCGTCCCTTGCCCCGGACTAAAGCCGGTTTGAGAGTTATTCAGCAGCTGATTGTTTTCCAGGAATCCGGAGAGCTGCTGATTCACCATTTTTTCAGCGATCTTACTTAGACCGGGTAACAATGAAATCGGGCGGAAATTGGCCAGGTCCAAGGGGTAAAGCCCCGGTTTCTTTAAAAGGGTTTTGACCCTTGCCTGTTTCCAGCTGGGTGGCACGACCCCACAAGAGAAGGAGGCATTTAGGAGCTCTGTTGCCACTGGGGCAATCGTATCTGCAATCTTCTTAAGAACATACATAGGCACAGGATCCGCCGGGGAGCCACTTTTCATGGAGGATAGGGCTTTACAAAAATCTTCCCTGGTAAAACTGCTCAGAGAGTCAAGCCGGGGGCCAGAGACGGCTGCCAAATCTGAGTTATCATCCGGCGCAGGGCGATTCGGTGGAAGACTCTCAAGGATGTTTACTATCTTGGAGTCAAAAAAGTCTGCAAGTTGATTGCATCTTTCTTCTGAGCAATCTAGGGCATTAATAGGGGAAGGCACCTTAAGTAGTTGTTTAACTATCTTAAAGGTTTCTCTCTCAGAGTTGGAGGCCGAGTTGATTTTATTCTCAAAAAAAGCCACCTGTGCTTTTTTCAGGGAGATTTTATATAGTCTCAAAGCAGAGCAATATGCCTCTTTATTGTTAATTGCCCAGTCTTTCCTCCATCTGCGTTCTAATTTTTTGCAGGTTTTTCTGAGGTCTCTGAGCTCTGAGTTATACCATGGAGACTTAAAAGTGCAACTTTTCTTCGTTACTGATTTCAACGGTAATACCTGATCCAGGGAATTGTTCAGCCAATTACAGAAATTAATATCTGCGGCCAATGGGTCTGGTTCAATTTTAGGGGCAGTTTGTTCAAGTGCTCGAGTCAGCTCTTCCAAAGATAGTTTGGGCCATGCTCTGTCAAGAGTACGAGGCGGCGCTGCCCGTTGTACCTCTATACCTGTTTTCCAGGAAAATGGGACTAGAAAGTGATCGGACCATGGTACAGGAAGGGGGGGGAGTCGAGAAGAGCTGATTACAATTTGAGAAAATAGGGTCTAAAAGATGACCCTTATTATGTGTTGCCTCTTTATTTACAAGCCTTAGCTTAAGTGATTTAAGATCTGAGCAGAGATCAGTTGAAAACTTGTCATTTGGATCATCAAAATGAAGATTCAAATCTCCTAGGATCAAAAAATTAGAAGACAGAGCCGCGGCCATTAAAGTAGTTTCTAGTAGGGATCCTGTGAACTGTCTTATGCAGCCCGGCGGGCGATAGATAAGAAGACCTGAGAGAGATTTATTAGGTGTTATTTGGATAGTGAAACAAGCAATCTCTGAGTCTGATATTTCACATTCTTCAATTCTGCAGTTAAATTTGTCTTTATAGACTATAGCAAGACCCCCTCCTTTCCCCTGTTGTCTGTGTAAGCACTGTATGAGGAAACCATCTGGGAGGGCAGCAGCAATATCAAACTCAGAGGTAGAAGAGAGCCATGTTTCGGTGAGAAACAGCACATCGAGACCCCCCTCTTGGAGCATAAGGTTGATCTCGATGGCATGCTTCGGAAGAGACCTGCAGTTCAAAAGCACCATGCAGAGGTTGCTATAGGCCTGCCTACCACTGTCTCTAGCCAAGCTAGAAGTAGCACAACGCTTACATGTCCTATAAAGTGGATCAAAATGTTTAAACTGGCAACAGAGTCAGTCACCCTTATCTCGGAGCTCCAAAAGGTATTCCCTCGAATAACCAGTCGAAAGTTGAGTATCCGCCGGCATAGTATCTGGCCCTAGGCCCAGTCTGGCCCGGACGGGCCCAGACGGGCTTGCCTCTGGCGCGCCTCCGGAATCTTAATACATCAGGCGCTTGCTTCACAATCACTTCATGTTTCACCTGCACCAGTTCACACAGTCACAATCCAATCTTTAGTGATAGCGCCCGTAAGCACCTGGACCTTGTCCTGGTGACTACTGATGCTAGAGTTTATTGGTGCATAGGTTCCCTGTGTCTGTTAGTGCCGGTGCCACATGGTCGCTGGTGTCTTTTTGAACCCCTGTCCATACGTGCGACTATCCAGGTCTTTAATGCTTTAAGTTCCTATTTATTTCCTGGTTATCAGTGGGTAGCAATTGTAGTGCCCATTTGTATCAGGGCCGCTTGTGACGATTAGTATCAGCGACCATCAGTGCATGTGTTCTGGTGCCTGTTAGTGCTATCGTCCTTTTGAGGCAGCAGTCGTAGTGTGCATTTGTGCCAGTGCCTAATATTGTGAGGGTACCTTGGGGTTAATAATACTGCCAGTACCCATGGGAGTTCCCAATATGTAACAGGACCAGTGCCCATTAAGACCATGCCCCCTCATGTCTGTGTGTTAGTGCATGCTAGTGCAAGCACCCCTGTTATATGTCAGAGCCAGAGTCCTTTGCTATCTGTAGAATCAGTGTTTACATGTGCCAGGGCCATAGGTGTCTATAGGAGCCCATGACGTTAGTAACAGGGTTCCTAGTGGCTATTAGTGCCCATGCCCCTTAGTATCCAGGGCATTAGTTGTTAAGTTTGGATTTAGAATAGTAAATCTGGCCCCCACACCCTCAAAGTCTCACATTTGCCCCAGTGCGGTTACATGTGAGGTGGGAATAGTAGATCTGGCTCACTCCCAAAGTCCAACACATTCCTCAATGTGGTTAAGTTTTGTCTTACAGTGGTGAATCTGACCCCCCTCCTACCACCAAGTCCAACAATGTCCCCAATGAGGTGAACTATGGAGCTAGAATAGTAAGTATTACCACCCTTAAAGTCTAACAGTGTTCCCAACATGGTGAAGTTTGAAATGGGAATAGTAAATCTGATCCCGCCCACCAAAGTGCACTCTTTTCCTCAATGTGGTGCATTTAGGATTTCTAGGAGTAGTTCATTTTGAAATCTAAAAGTACAGTGCTTTCACTCACGCAGTTACGTTTGGAGTGGGAATAGTACATTTGCCCCCCCTCCCAAAAGTCCAACACATTCCCCAGTGTGATTAACTTTGGAGTAGGAGTGGTGAACCTGGCATCCCACAAATGTTCAACACTTGCCTCAATGCGGTTAAGTCTGAAGTGGGAATTGTAAATTTTACCCCCCCTCCCCAAAGTCCACCCCTTTCCCCGATGTGGTGAAATTTGGAGTTAGAATAGTAAATCTGAGTTTACCAAAGTCCAACATTTTCACCAATGTGGCTATGTTTTTATTTGGAGTAGAAAATGTCATATTCATAAACTGTTGTGTGTTGTAGTATATGGTCATATATTTATATTTTGATATTTTTGGGCGATATTTGTGTATTTCAATATTGATTCTGTCTACATGGTGTCATACACTCCGTCCATTTAAAACACTATGTATGGTTCATAAACAGATGTATGGAAGGGGCCCAAAATACTGGACCCAGAAACTCACATGGTACATGCCAGGGAGACAGCTGAGATCTAGTACTGAGGCACTGCTCACCCCAGTAAGAATTCAAACTGCTCCGAATGGAGGTTGTGATTTCTCTTTCCTGGCACCATCTTTCTGGAATAAAATGCCCCTTAGTCTGTGCACAACCTTTGAACACACTAGTTTCCGAAAGAAGCTTAAGACCTGGCTCTTTTGTTAACTCCAGCTATTTTCCTCCTTGTCAGAACTGTCTGCATGCGTCATGAGACTCTTTGGACGTGATATGTGTGCAATACAAATATCCTGATTTGACTTGACTTGACTTGACCTTTGGTTTTGCTTTGTTCGCCCTAAGTTGGCAGGGTATGCCCAGACGTGGTTCCCTTGCTCACTTTTCCACTGGATTCAAGCTAGCCTGGATGATGAAGGCTCATTAGCCAGAAACTGGTCCCAGGATGCTTGTTTCCGGTCCAGGGAAGACATGGCTTGGCAGTTTGGGCTGGACTGTTCCCATGAGGCACAGGGTCAGACTGATTTGCATATGGCCATATCTGAACTGGGGTGACAGAGTGAGCTAAAGAATGATGATGGATTAAACCCAGATCATTTGACTGGGGGTGAGTGCTTGCAATGTTCAACACTCCGTCCATCATCCCCTTTGATTTTGCTATATGGTGTCATAGAACAGAATCCTAGTTATGGAACAGTCTTCCACTCTCCATTCGTTCCATTCCCATCTACACTCACTTCCGCAAAGCCCTCAAAACCTTCTTTTTCTCTCGGGCATTCCCCTCCTAGTCTCCCTGGGTTCCCTCTGTGAGCTCTGATCAGGTCCCCAGCGCCAGGAAGCCGCTTGGCCGCAGTGCGCTTTACCAAATATTTTTTTCATTTCATTATAGCCGTTTTTTGATAACCCATTTAGGGATCGGGGGTCAGTTATCCTTACCTGCATTAGGTCCCATTGACCCTTGCTTTGCCACTGTTAGTATCAGGGTTTTGGGGGCTAATAGTGCCAGTCCTCGTTAGCTTCCTTGTGCCAAATATTTATTAGTGAAATTTTTTTTGTGTTCAATAACTTTATTATTTTAAAAAGTAAGAGTTCATACAAATATACTAAGATGCAATACAACATAGCAAGTGATCAATAAATAGGTTACAAATTTAAGAGAATATAGACACAAGGATAGAATTCATGTCACATAAATAATGAAATCACGAATAATACCGAATCAATATATAATAAGCAAAGAATATTACATAAACGATTGATAGCAAAAAAGAAAAAAATAGTTGTATTGCACCCAAACCAAAAAATAACAGAATAAAAGGAAGAAGGAGAGAACAGGAAAGGTAAGGAGAGAAAGAAGAAGAAAGAAGAAAAGGGAATAAGGAAAGAAAAGAAAATAGAGAGATGGATAGATGGGGACACCTGCTACAGTGGGGAAAATAAATTAAGAAGTAGAGACTAAAGGATATTGGGCTACCAACCCTTGAGAGGACAACTTCATATATTTATCCAGGCAGCTCCAAATAGTATTAGAAATGGAAGGAGTACACTGTTTCTCTTCAACAGAGTTATGGGCTCCACGAAGAAATGATATCCAAGCCCATCAAGTTTGATAAGACAGGAGATTAAAAGGTTTCGACTCAGTTAAAATAATTTTGACAGCAATCGATATAAGGAGATCTAATAGCTGCATATCAGCATCATCCAAGGGAAGAGGAGTACATGCAGCCCACGGTCCCAATAAGATCATAGGTAATGAGAAAACCAATGGAATATTAAAAATTAGTGACAAATGTTTCTGGACTAAATCCCAAAAGGATTGTAGTAACGAGCATTTAAAAAACATATGTTGGTGAGGGCCTGAGACCAAATTGCAATTCCAACACAGATCATTATCCCTCAGCTTCAACTTGTATAAATGAGCAGGGGTCCAATGTAGAAGATTCATAGTAAAGAATTTAGATTGCATTAGAGAAGGAGCAATCTTATTCCGTAGTGAAACCTTCCCAATTAACTATCATGACTCTTGTGAGATATGTTTGAAAATATCACTATCAAAATGATGTGACCATTTATCTTGTGTAACAGTAGTCTGTGAGGGAGATGGCACAGAATAAAATGTATATATTTTCGTGGCAGTATGGCCTGAACGAGACCACAAAGACAGAAGTGAAATAGTAACTGAGTCTGTACAGAGGGTCACTTTAGAAAGGGCAACCTTTAATTTAAAAAAATTATAGAAATCCATCATGATTGGAGTCATAAAGATGTTTGACCAACGTAAGACCTCTGTTAGCCCAAGAAAACATCGTAGGAGGATCAATATCAGTAACAATTTTAGGATTATACCATAATGAGGACCATCTCGATTTATGAATGGGGTTGGAAACCTTTTTATCAATACGTTTTAGAGCATTAATTGTGTCTGAACTAATACGGCTCGAATGAGGTAACAAAAGTTTAGAGGCAGTGAGAAAAGAAGGGGTAGAAAGAGGAGAACACAACTCTTGTTCAATATAAATCCACCGAAGAGTATGGTGTGAATTCGATAAAAAACAGAGAACACCCTGAGATGTTAAGAAAGCAATTTGATACAAGTTCCAATCTGGAAGATTACATCCACCCAAGACAGATGGCTTCCTAAAATGTTTATATGCAATTCCAGCACGTTTGGCACTCCATAGAAAGGTTGACATAAGTAAGTCAATCTTACGGAAATAAGACGAGGAAAGCCTCAAAAGCAGCAAGGAGGATAAGAAGTTAATAATCAGAGTTATCGGGGGGGAGGAGCCAAGATGGCGCTCGGATCGGACGTGTAGTCCCTCGGCTCCGGGGACCATCTCCGCCTTCGAGCCTCTCCTGCCAGATATCCTGTACCGAAGTGGCTGATTTCGATAGCAGACGCACTCCGGCGACCCGCCATGAGATCCTGGAGCATTTGCTCTTTAGCAAGTTGAGGAAACGCTCGGACACAGTTGGCGGCCCGCATCGGCATAAAGACCGGGACCTCGCGTGACTATCGAGGCCGGCCGTCAGACGCGCGTTCCCGGGCTTGGTGACTGTGAGGTCCCGATTGGCAGTTATCGTCGGGCAGCGGACCCTGCACCCACGTCCCGCTGCACTGTTGGCGCTGCGACAAGTGAACCAAGCTACAACTGTGAGGCTACGGGCACTCGCACTGCTGTTTGTGTGCTTATTGCCTGCATTTCGTCCCGCTAATGGTGATGGGCTTCCGACCTGGCCAGGTACTCGGAACTAAGCGGGGCGACATATTGGACGGACTGAACTATTATCTGCACCCAGGCCCAGTCATCTGCCTTCGCAGTACGCCCAGTTGTTCTCCTAGGGTGCGCAGCCTGTTCCGACCCGTGGAATCCCTGCCTGACGCTATGGTGGACATGCTGTTATGTATCCTGACGAGTTGGCTGTGATTTGTGTTTCTGGACCCACTGAGCGGGAAGACATGCCTGATATACTGTGTGCTACCTCTCACAGCTATGGGAGTATATTGGAGGCGGTCCTCTCCTTCCGATCTGAGGCTCTACGCTTTGGCTGCGCCCTGCTGGACAAGATGGAAGGCATCCTCAGTGCATCGACCCGTCCCAAGATGGCCGACTTGCAGGGTCTCGGCGCCGCTCTTTGTTCCACCTTCGCCTGTGATACGATGGCGTTCACTGGGGTCGGTGGCACCCTCGTGACCCCAAGCCTGTCACTACCATCAGTTGCGGGAGATTGGCTCCCCAAATCGTATACTCCTCCGGAGCCTCCGCCACGACGTGAGCCCTCCCTCCTCGCCATGTTCGCGGATCCCCGTGACTCGCCCCGAGAGGTGGTGGACGCAGGGATCTCCCTCCCTGCCCTGGCTGTACCCGGAGAGTTTGCGATGGCGTGCTCTGCGCTTTCTTTGGGACTCCTGGATTTAACTGCCCTGGATGCATCGAGTCACCTGCACCGCGGTTATTTCCCTGGACTGCCATCTGCACCTACATCGACCACACGGGTCTGCGGTGGTAAGGAGAAAACGGGACAAGGATAGACGCTTCCCTTATCGAACTGGTGGATTTCTTGTTACTGATTGTTACGGAGGGGGACATGTTGTTGGTATTCTGTTTTACTGATATTGCCGCTGTGCTCCAATCTGTGCTCTGGGACCGTTTTATGGCCATCAGGCTACTGACTCCTGTTCTTGCACCGTTCTTGCGGGTGGGGCAGCCGGGGACCTAGTTTTCTTTGAGTGACCGGGACATGTATCGGTGGTGCTAGAAAACTATTACGGGGGCCTTCGCTTGGGTTGGGTGTTGCTGCCTTACATACACTGTGCGCTGCTGCTGTGACTCCAGTTTTCTCTGCATATTGGGCATGTCACTATTATTGGGCATCAGACTACTATTGCTACTATTGGTACGAGATGGCGGAGCTGGGGGACGGATAGTGGGCTCCTCCCCACCTTTCTTTATTTTATGAGAGTTTTAGGATTCTATCCTTTTCTTACTCTCTATATTTCGGGACTCCTTTTATTGGGCGACAGGCACACTGCTAGGGGGGGACAGGCCGTAGCCAGCTGCAGGGGTGCAGGGTGGTGGGTACTTGGGGGGCGGGGTTGCTTTCTTTTTGTTTTTCTTTTTTGTTCTATGGGCCTTCTATTATTTTCCCTTTTTTCCTTCCCTGGGGTTTAGACGTTTCTTTTCTGGGTGCCACGCAGCGACTCTGGTGTTTTCTTCTGCTACAAGATTGACTATCCTGATTGTCCTACACCAGTATTGCCTTGTTGTGCTACGATATCCTGCTTATGTCTATCCTACAAGGAAAACTTTTAAAACTAGACCTCAGTCCTTCTGTAATGTATCCTCTGTGCTTTCAGTAAGTTGTAATGTACCGTATGTGTGAGCCCCTGGGCTCCTGTTGACTTATAATTGCCTTTTTCTATCAATAAAGGTCTTCCAAAAATTAAAAAAAAAATAATAATAATCAGAGTTATCATCATGTTAAGAGTTTGAAGTTGTCCCCACCAGCAGATAAATATCAGAGACCAGGAGGACAAAAGATCTTTAACCTTAGCTAGTATATGAGATTCATTATGAGAAATAGTATCTAAAAGGTTATTACAAAACCAAATTCCTAAGTATTTAATTTGAGTCAATTGCCAAGTAAAGCTGGCCTCACCCATGTGAGAAGGGAAGCACAATGCATTAAGAGGGAACATTACCATCTTATCTCTGTTCAAAGTATATCCTGAAACGCGTGAAAACTCTTTAATGCTATTGGAGATAGCAGGAATTTCAGTAGCAATGTCCTCAGAGAAGATGAGAACATCATCTGCATTTGCAGCCGTTTTAATTGTATGTGGACCAAATTGAAAGCCTTTGATATTCTCATTCAAATTTAGTAACCGAAGGAGTGGGTCTATAGACAAAAGAAAAAGAAGGGGCGATAATAGCAGCCCTGTCTAGTTCCTTGACATAGATTCAAAAAAGAAGACTTAGCCCCATTGACTCTGATGTTGGATTTAGGTTGTGCATATAGGGACATTACCATGTTGATAAAAGAATCACCTAAGTTATGAGATTGGAGTACTGCTTGTAAAAAAGGCCAAGAAACTTTATCAAAAGCCTTTTCGGCATCTAGAGCAATCGCAGCCGATGGCAAAGCAGATAGCTTTGCTTTCTCCAATACATGACAGAAGGTTCGGATATTATCTCTAGCAAGTCTCCCTTTTACAAAGCCAGTCCGAGAGCCATGGATAAGACTAGGGATATGGCCCTCTAAATGCTTAGCCAGGATTTTAGCAAAAATCTTAGCTTCCATATTTAATAGCGAGATTGGATGGAAATTTTTAGGGGCAGAATGATATTTCCCTTCTTTTGGAATCACGACAGTAGTAGCCTCAGCGGCTGACCCAGAGATTTTACCAGACATTACAAAGTTAGCAAAAACTTTCTTAAGATATTTTACTATTGAGGATGAGAAAGTCTTGTAGAAAGCAATAGGATAACCATCAGGGTCTGGAGCCTTCCCCGACCGAGTCGTCCTAATGGCTTGATTTATCTCGTCAGACACAACAGAATGCACCAGAGCAGTCATCTCTGACTGCGAAATAGTATGTGTTAAAATCGAGGACAAGAATTGCGGACACACAGATAAGTCACATTAATCCTAGGGAGTGTAGAGTTTTTCAGAAAAATCATGAAAAACGTGTAAAATTTCTTGAGTATGGAATTTCCTAGAGCCAAAATTGTCATTAAAATCACCTCCAACAATTGTCCTGGCATTTTGAGGGATATCAGAGAGCTTTTTATTTATTGAACGCCAAAAGAGTTGATCATCAATGTTGGTTGCATAAATATTCATAACATATAAATCATCAGAGCCATTAGACAAGCGAGAAAGAAGCCATCTACCATCCGTATCATGTTCAGCAGTGACAATAGACAGGCCAGAATTCTTAGAAATCAAGGTTACAACCCCGTTCTTTTTACCAGCGGCTTCAGAACAAGCAACATCAAGAACCCACTCCTTCTGCAGGAGCAAAACTTCCTTAAAAGCTATCTTAGTCTCCTGGAGAAGAACAACATCACCAGATAAGCTTATGCTGTAGTCTAGTACCACGAACGTTCAGAGAGATTACATTTAGACCTGTCATGAGTAGACAAGACACCAAACAAATGAGAGCATCTGATAAAAAAGAAAGGGAAGACTTTACAACATGTCAACATGCACATGTATAAATGGACAACAAGAAAACCATAAACAATTTTTTCGAAGCAGGAGTCCTCAAGGAAGAAAAGATATAAATAGGAGAGGAAAAGGTAGAAAGAAGAAAAGAGAGAGTAAAGATGCTCCGAAGAAAAAAAAAGGAGCATAAAAATAAGAAAGACCCCACCAGGGGATGTCTGAAACAGACAATTTGCATGGGGAGGAAAAACATGGAGGAGCAACCTCAGAGGCCAACACAGACAGTGTCGACCGCTCAGGAATAAATTGATATGTCATTAAGCAACAGAACATTAATGCACATGTATGCAATGTGAACAATACTCATCAATAGGAACAGAGAATAAACATTTCAGTAACTATCTAATCTAAGGATGTTCAACATATTATCACAGCCTAAATAGAAAGAAGAGACATAAAAAAATATACATAGTAAATTAAGGCATCATAAATAACAATTATAGCTATTATAAATAACAACCTAAGGCAATATTCAATTAAGGCCTCATAAATAACAATAATAAAGATTAGAAATAACAGCGTACGGCAATCTTCAATTAAGGCATCATAAATAACAATACTAAATATTATGAATAACAGTGTAAGGCAATATTAAATTACGGCATCATAAATAACAATAATAGATATTATAACTAATAGTCTAAGATGTGGTAAATTGTCATAAGTGATGTTATAATTAATACTTCGAGGCATTAGAAATATCAATATAAAACATTATAATTCATAAACCACTAATGTGCCAAAGACTACAGGGATTGGTAGCATCTGTGACAAAATACTAAAATATATAAAGAGGTAATCAATCAGTAGGAAATAACAAGAAATAATTCACAATCAATAAAATACAAGCATATCTGATGGGTACCCACCCTATAGTCATTCAGGAAATAATACAACATATATATAAAAATATAAGAAGTAAATATCATAGTCCACCTAAAAAATAATTAATGAGTTAAATACATAGATACAAGAATTAATGAAGATTTTAACATTATACAAATTGTACAAACAGAAAATAGATGAATAAAGGAAAAAGGGGTAACAGAAGAAGATAGAAATGTATAATCACCACATGAAAAAAGATTAAGCACCAGCATATAGTCAGAAAAGGAAGAAAAGAGAAAGTTCAACCCAAATGGATAAAAAGCATATAAGGGACATGAGGAAGGATAGGAAAGACAGAAAACAAATATCATAATAACAGGAAGAGAGAAACCCCAAAGCAAATCAACTATTTAGATGTACAAATCGACAACAAATTCATCAGAGAAACTAAGAAACAAAAAGATCATAAGAGGAGGAGGAACGAAAATAGCAAACATAGACAGAGTTGGATTAGGCCAGGAATGACAAGAGATGAAAAAGAAGTTGAGGAAAAGAAAATAGAGATATAATGATACCCACTAGTTATCAAGACAGCACCTAAACACTGGCCATAAGACAAAAATAAATCTTAAGAAACAAGCATAGAGGTATGAGCAACCTTAGGACCTGTGAAGGAAAGAGCAGTTAAAAAGAAGAACATGAGTTAAACAAATACTTGTGAAGAAAAGGTCAGTCAAAAAAGAGTAACCACAATAAACTATCAATTTCCCTACTGTATCTTATCATATCAGCAAAGAGTACATGGGCACAATAAGGCCACATATAATGGCAAAAGCACAGGACATATGGATCCAGGTTATCAACACTGAGATACGTTAAGAATGAGACGTGCTAGGAAGCGATTAAGAAACCAACTGTTCCATCTGTGATTCAGACTGGTTATCCAAAAAAGTGGAAATCTCTACAGGTTCATAAAAAATCTGGGAGCGATCTCTAAAAAGTTATTCTGAAACACGAAGAACCTGCAAAGGGAAATGGAATGTACATATCGATCAGCCTTCTGTGTAAATTCAAGAAACCTTTACGGCGAATGATGGTATCTCTAGCAAAGTCTTGTGATATTGATATTCTGTGCCCCTCCCATTGTAATGTTTTAATCTTCCTCATATGAGCTAGGATTTGCTCAGAATGTTGATGGTGCAGAGGTTTAAAAATCACCGGTCTTGGAGAGGCTAACATTGTAGACTTAAAGGTGGGAACCCTATGAGCATGTTCTATTTCAAAGTCTTTTACAAATGAAATGTTCAAGACAGTAGGTATCCACGTAAGCAAAAAATCCAACATTGAGGGAGCAGATTTCTCACAATCCTCCGGGAGGCCAAAAATTCGAAGGTTGCTTCTATGATTCCTATCCTCCTGCTCAGTCAGGTCGCTTCTCAAAGAGGCCATTGCACGTTCCAAACTTTGAGCATGTTTCGCTTGCTTATTCATGAAATTTTCCACAGAGCTTATGTGTGATTTTTTTAGGTAATTTCGGATAGACGCCACCTCAACCTGAAGTAAGTCTATATTCATTTTGGAACTTTGTGCTATGTCATGGACTGCATTAGGTTTAGTTAGAATAGTATCTAATGTTGAAGCAGAAGCAGAAGCAAAATCCATATTGCCTCTCGCTGGAATATCGGGCGTGGGTGAAGTCTGTATGGATCGCTTCAGATTCCCTTTCGAATCTCTATCCTTCGGGGTGACACCCATGCCATCCGCCATTGAAATGTCCAACAAAAAAACACACAAAATGACTGTATTAACGTGGAGAAAGTCGTAGCGCAGGCAAATATGCTGTATATTATACTGAAGAGCACACCACTGTAAAGCACAGCAAAGGGGAACAAGCACAGAGGAAGACTTGAGGAGAATTAAAATACAAACACAGTCAGATGAATCCCTAGCAGAGAACGAGCAGCAGCTGGCATTAGGCAACAGTATGAGGTATAGGCTGCTCACTCTGCCAGAGCAAATATGATCTTCAAGGGTCGCAAAATTGCAAGCTAGCAGTTGGACATATGGAATCACCCCCATTGAAATAAGACCAACTGAAAAGCAGGTCACAAATAAGGCAAACAACACTCCGACCACAAATGTATATCACAGCCACCATTTTGTGAAAAAGATCGCTTCCTCAGCATATAGCCTCTTGAAGAAAAGCAGTGCATGACATAATGAAGCATAAAAGATAGCCGAGCAATACCTCATTCATGAAGGGAAAGTTCACAGAAACCATGATGTAATTTAGTAACCTTCTGAATTGATCCGATAAGCAGCAGGGACTTTCACTTCTGCTGCCATTTTGGAGCTCGAGTTTGAGGAGAAAGTCACCGTAACGAGAAATACTCCAAAAGGGGTCCAAACAGAATGAAAATGGTATGCAGGCGTCCCCAGGTGTTCTGCTGCTCAAATCCGCTGCATGGTGATCCAAAAAACCACAGACGCAGCATGTTTTTACGAGCGTTTGCACCCGCGATTGCACGGAGCTCAAAGAGACGCGGCCATCTTGGTTGCGCGTCAAACCGCGCCACCTTTATTAGTGACATTTTTAGGTTTTGCACTGATGTGTGGGTGATAAGTATGAGAAGTTGTGGCAGTGGCAGTTCCTCCGCTAAGACAGAGGATAGTCACCCCACTGCTTGTTGAGCAATGCAAAATAAAATAAAAATGATAATAACAACAAGTTTATTTTTCTTTGCGGGACTCCAGCCAGGTCAGGCGGGCAGGGCGGGGCTCAGAAGTGGTTTGCACTCCCTCCATAAGTGTGCCAAACAGTCATGTGCACTTGGCATGTCCTCCACTGGGCTGTGTTGTACAGCCCAGTGGAGAACATGCCCAGCCTCCCAGGTACTGCCTGAGCAGCCAAACAGGCTGCTCAGACCAATCACAATGCTGCTCCTGCAGCGTCGTGATTGGCTGGGAGAGCCCGGGAGCCTGGTGCTTCCGGTGGCGGACAGCAAGGAAGGAGGAGACGTGCGGCGGCGAAGAAAGTAAACCATTTTTTTCATGCCTCCCACCATCCCTCCACTACCCCCATGCAGAGGCAGCCGCCACTGAGTTGTGGTGATGTGGTAAGTGTGAGTGTGAAGAAGAACTAGTTGTAATGTACTATGGGCAGTTTGTTGTGTGATAGTGATAAGAATGTACGTGGAATACTTGGATAGGTGATTGGTGGTCAGATTTGTTGGATGCTCCATTACCTGTTTATTACAATGAAAATGAGGCAGCTGTACAGTATCAACATGCTGCTTTTTTATAGAAACCTAAATGTTAATATTTAACAGGGAGAATCTTAGCCAAAAGCTAAGGAAAACCTCATCACAAATCCAACCCTCATCTCATTACACCTTGTTTGTATGACCTTGTCTATGGTCACACTTCCAAAACAAGAGAGAATGCTAACTTAGGTCACTGAATCTGGCAGCACTTAATTGCAGTGCCCTCCTGTAGCCCTAGAATCCTTCATCATTTTCAGCAGCAGGTTAAATATATCTCAGATAAACATTTTTCTTCTCTGTGCAACAAGTTCTCGAATTAGCCCCAAAGCACATTTGTTATCCCTACATCATTAAGTCACATATATCTAAAGTCTTTTCAGTGTATAGAAATTGTGAAAGTGGTAGGAAGAAAACAAACTGCAGAACGTATTTTAATGGAATCAAACTAGTAACATCTTTAATCTGTAACCGATAAAGCAAACTCACATTTGAATATTCCTTGTTTATATGATTGGAACCCTCCATGTGCTCAGGGCTGCAATTCAGGCATAAGACATGTCTTTAATTTCTTTTCAATAGGTGACTTGTGATACACGCAGTCACCTATTATAAAGACATGATGTAGCCCTTACAGTTGAGTTCTGATATCACAATGTCTGCTGCCAGCTGCCAAGTAGGAAAGCAGGTAACAGAGCATAAATAAAGCAATATTTAAAGAGTGAAAATTAAACATGGCTTTTCTTTCTTCTACTCTGTTTTTCTAGCTGTAGACTTTACAGTGTAGAGTAAAGAGCAAAAAGGAGATATTTATGGAAACATGTTTACTTTTTGCACTCATTAGATAATTATAAAAAAGTTAGTCTTCCTGCATATTTCTACACATTCCAAGCTACTGCACATATTTTAAAATAATTGACTTGCATTAAACTGATTTAATATCCTTTTGCAACAAATGTCTAACAGCTTTTTTGATGTGTTTAATTTTCACTACATATTCTATTTTTATTCTTAATGTTTGCAGACATGATCTCTCTCTTATATGCAAGAGCTTAGCAGGATTTAAGTGTTGTGTGACAGAGTAGATGGTGTGACCATGTGTAGGAACGTAAGATCGGCTTTCATGGTTACCCCACTTTTTGCTGGTGTTATTCTATTTTCTGACTAGACTGACAAGGATCCTGCTAATCAGGACCCCAGTCACTGTGCTTCCTCCCTAAATGTGTACTTTGGTACCTACTCAATTGGCTACTGGTGTACCCTAGTAAGTACCTAGTATATGTTACTGAGGTACCCAGGGCATAGGTTCACCAGGGGTCTCCCATGGGCAGCCGCATGTATTATGCCATGAATGAGAGCCCACTAAAATGGTGACTACAGGCCTGCCATTGTAGCCTGTGTAAGTTGGTGCTAGCACCACTTACAACAGATATACGTTTCCTTTTATCTGCAGTTACTGCACTTAAGACCTATGTCACCCCTAAAGCAGGACTTTCAATCCTGAAGGCAGGGTGCTAGGTTAAAATTGTGAGGGTGCCCTGCATGAGCAGGACACCCCTTACAAAACCCCAGAGTCAATTCTCCAGGCTTTGTAAGTGCGGTCAGCCATTTAAATCATTCCGAGACTGCATCACGGAAGACTCCTGCTGCCCCTGGTCTTGTCGTCCTGCCACCTGCATCACCTATGCCTGTGTTTCATCCAGGTTCTTCTCAAGGCCTGTCGGCATCAAAGACTCCAGAAGACTGGTCTGCTGCTCCTGACGTCCTACAGACTCTGAAAGGCTCAGCAACACAGGTGGTGGTTCTGCAACTCCCTCGAGGCCGGCACTGTCTTCTCAGAAAATTTGAGGCCAGTATCCCTCGGTGGAACCGCTGGAACAGATCCCCTGTGCACTGCATCGATTTGCCGTTGCCAAGGCTTGTTGACTCTGTCCTCCAGAGCTCTTCGGGCTACAAGAAGCTCCAGCCTCCAGCATCACTTCCTGCCAAGATCTTTGTCCTCATCACATCCTCTGCACCGTGGGCCTCCATCTTTGGTGAGCTGCTCGAGGCCTTCTTGCAACTCCTGTGCCTCAGTCCTGTGGGTCTTCTTGAGGGTCTTCTTCGTCTTTAGTGGGCTCCCCTGCTTGCTCAGGGCTTGCTCCAACTCTCCTGCACTTGGTGAGTCCGTTGGACCTTGCTGGTCCCAACGCTGCACCTTTTTCGTTTACCATGTCTGTTGCTGCTGCTGCTTTAGTTCGTGCTCCCACCAGACACTGATTACCTGATTCTTGACTTCCAACATGGGACAGCTATTGAACAGCTACTGATCTTCCAGGCATCGCCTGGTCCTCACAGCGGCAGAGACAAGGTCCCCTTAATCACTCCTGCATCTTCAGTCATTGGTGGTCATTGGTCTTACGTGCCTCCTGGTCACATCCAAGTGGAATAGACTCAGCCCCCTCTGCTTGCAGGTACTCCTCTTCAAGAATCCACCCTTGGAGTCCACCAAACTCTATCACCTTCTTCGCCAGTTGCATCTTTACTGTAGTCTCCATTGTGATCTACGGGGGTTTCCGATGTCACTACGCACCTATGCACCTGGCTTCACTGGTACAGGTATCTAGTTCCTGGGGTATCCACGAGTGGGTGACTCTCCAACCTTCTGTCTCTCATGGGTTTCTTCAGGGTCCACTGGGAAGGGTCATTCTTCTTAAAAACTGTCAACACAACTTTCCCATTGACTTGCATTGAGTACGCAGCTGTGTTTCCACTCTGCACATAGCCTCCGTGGGGTTCCTGGGTACTTACCTCGGGTGGTTCCTCCAGCTCTTCGGAGTATTCTGGGCGAAGACCCGTCTTCGGTCACAGTTCACATTCCACTTATTTAGTATATAGTTTGGTCTCCCCTTGGAGACCACTGTGTATTTGTGCTTACTTACCTGTTTAAATTTGAAATATTGTGTGTATTGTATTGATATCGCTGGGTAGGAGATATACCAATGTGTTAGTGAGTGTGTATAACAAATATGGAATGTGATCAAGGGCTCTTGAAGCCCGAAACGCGTCTTGCTGGCTATGAAGGAACGATGCATATTCAGGCAAGGTAAAGTTTTACCTTGCCTGAATATGCTGTGGTCGGTCTGAGTTCCTGCTTCGCCGCTCAAACGGAAGTGGTCGGAATTGCTGGTGCATATATAAATATATATATATATATATATATATATATATATATATATATATATATATATATATATATATATATATATATATATATATATATATATATATATATATATATATATATATATATATATATATATATGTGTGTAGAGCGCATATCTACATTGAAAAAGGCATTTTACGCCGAAACGCGTCTGTCAGTGCGGGGGGGGGGGGGAGACCGCACTTTAAAGAACTTGCCCGTTACTGACCCACGAGTGCGTCTTTTTGCTCTAAATACTTTACTGCTGTGGGCGAATATATATATATATATATATATGTATATATATATATATATATATATATATATACATATATATATATATATATATATATATATAGCACATATTTTTCTTCTGATGTATGAGGCAGGCATGCCCCCACTCTAGGAGAGTGGCAATGGAAACGAGGAAGTGGCCCAGGTGGATGAAAGGGATCGACGCCAGGAGCCAAGACTCCCTCTGCGGGGCCTGGATTCTTACCCAGAAGGCTTACCTCATACTAGAAATACCTCCCTGGTTGTGAAGCTGGGCACTACGTAAGGCATTGGTCGAGTGGTGGGATCAAGGGACTCAGGACTTGATGTTAATTTTTATTGTCGCCTTTAGGTGCACACTCTAACTTGTGCCAACATAGCTTGGTCTGGATTACGATTGCCGGACGCCCCTTGATTAGAAAGGCATATTTAATATGTTTTGCATGTTGAGAGTGAGTACTAGGTGGCTCAATTATGATTTGCATCCTTTTTAAGAGTAATTATAATGCATGCGGTTTAAAGAATTTACATGCATTTTTAAAAACACATTTCAGTTCGGGTGTTAACTTGTATTTAGAGATGCATGCTGGGATTTTGAAGCAATGTTTTTTGGATTACCGTCATCACACATATTACCCCCATGAGAATGGAATGTGAAAACCATAGACAACCCAGCAATTATACTCACTAGAGTTGTTCGTGCATTGGGGTTCATAAAGGTGTTCGAATGTTTTAAATTGACATTGTCCCAGGCAACATTTTAACATGCTTGTTGTTGTGCTCACATATGAAGTACATCGTTTGTGTTTATCAATTAAGATGTTTAAATTGGATACCAAAATGGCACACTATAGAGTATATATATATATATATATATATATATATAATATGTATGTATATATATATATATATATATATATTTTTTTTTTTGTAAATAGTAACTGAATGTAGGCCTGTAAATACTTATTCCCTTCATCCACGCCATGGTGATAAGATAGAAAGGAAAAATAATGATACAAATAAACTGTGTTGGCAAATTGTGGCAAAATCATAAGCCCATATAGGGCCTAATGACAATCAATTAGCCCAGCTGAAAATTGTTCCTACGATATGTAAATACATAATGTAGATTTGTATATAGCGGGCATAGGGTTGAACAATTAGCAACTTGTATACATATATGATTTGCACGCAATAAGGCCATGTACATATTAGGGGATACACCCCTACACAACTCCAGAGACGTCAGCAGGTAACGGGCATTGGGTTCAACAACTTACCATATGCATACATGTGACTTGCATATAATATTGCCTGACATGCACTAGGGAATACACCCCTACATAACACCTGAGACGTCTGTAAATATGTAAAGTACACGACTCGGTATCGTAAATGTCATTATTGTAAATATGTGTCAGTCATATAACATATTTTGTCAAATGTCAAACTTTGTTTTATATTTTTGCACTGAGCACTTTTATTTATTGCCATGTTTGAACAGTGGTAGAAACCTTGTATATACACACTACAAGATGGCCGCCACAAAATTGATTGTGTACCATCGTTTATGTCTATGACTCTAAAAAAGGCGGACTGTTTAAAATGGCGAAAATGTTTGGACACTGACGACACTGACGAAGCCTTGAGCGAAACGCGTCTGTCGGGGGTGCTGGGGGGTTTGGAAATAAAATAATTCAAGAGATCACGACATTGGAGTGCGGGCCGTTTTCTTTCCTGGTATCAATTCCTGGGAACGTGCAACTATATATATATAGGCTTTGGAAGAAGACCGTTTGGTCGAAACGCGTCGCCATTAAAGACATTTGAAAACACAGACCCTGGAGTGCGAGTCTCTTTGTGTGGTTCCTGCTAGGACGTTAGCTGGGAGCCCTTTCTCACATATATGTATATATATATATATATATATATATATATATATATATATATATATATATATATATATATAGCACACACACATATATATATAGGTAAGGGGGTCATTTATCATTTATGTGCTGGCATAGCAGGAGATTCTCTGTGAATCGGGAAGGTCTCTTCAACACCAAATCTTTCCCAAGCTTCATATAAAGGTGGAGACCAACAAGGTTTCCATCAATAGAGTGCTAGCTCCATCTGCCATCGGAATCCTATGACCCAGCAGCACAGCCTGCTTCCCATATGATGTATATTTTTCCTGCTGCAACTGCCATTTAGACATAGTGGATCCTGACTGGAAACATTATCAATGCCACCACTCACAGTGAGAAAACTCCCTTCATGTAAATGTACAAAAAATAGGAATTGCCATTTCCAAATTGTTATTCTTACCAAAAAGCAATTACAAAATCGAAATTCCAAATGTAAGATACCTTAAAACTTTTATTTAGTGATTCCTAGTGAGTTGCAAATCGACCTACTTCCTGAATATAGGTAGGTATCAGTTTGTGACCCATTAGGAAGGATAGCCATCACAGGGATGGTAGCCTGCTGAGGTCAGCAGATCACCATTTCTGGGATTGCTTTTAAGTAAAAAAAAAATATATATATATTCCTTAAAGGAAAATGGGACGCATTTAAACAAAAAAAATGGAACGTTTATTTTTCATTTTCCACGGTCTATTCCCAAAGAATATTTTGTTTAACATTCTCAAACGGGGAGAGGTCCCATTCACATTTGCGAATGGATACAACTATTTTTTAGTAGGTATAATAAATGAATGTTTTGCAACCGTAAATTGGTCACAAATCATTAAAACATAATATTGCGAATCGGTATATGAAAGGGACGCCCTAAACACACCCCATCGAAATACTAAATTGCAAAACCAAATTGTGATTTATTAACTTGTCACCGAACCACAGTTTGGCTTTTGTACATTTCAAAATGCCTTTTTGTGGTCGCGAATGCAACCTCCCAAAAACTTTTGTACATAAGGCCTTTAGTGAGGGCTGCCACCTTCTCTAGCAGAGAAACTCTCAGTGGAAAAATTCACAGCTGTTGTGTGTGCCAATCTGCTCTGCTAATAATAGGCTTCTGTTCCTTGGTAATGCCACTCAAACGCCTGCAATGCAATCACCACCTCACTGGGTAATCACTCCAGATCAAGCACTGCCAACCTGCTGGGCATCACTACACCAGCACATTTTCTGTGAATGAAAGAAACAAGAGGTGAAAATGCAATAATGCTCATGTTCCTTACGAAGTTAATGTAGTTACACTCAAACCTGAGTCTCTCTTGACTCTTTCACCTTTCCCTGTCATCTTGCGGTCTGAAAGGAAGTATGCAAAGTGTAGTTACAGGAAACTACTGATTACTAGTTACTTGTAGCTCGATTAGAGTTTAGAATATTTTACAAAAACAGTTTAAATTAACGACTGGTCTATTTATCTCATGCATTGTATAAGGCGACGTAGACTGTTTTCATATTCTTTTTTTAAAATATATTTTTCATAATATTAAAGACTTTTCACGTCAAAAAACTCCCTCTGTAAAGCCCTAATCCTAATCTATAAATAACAAAACTTTACCTAAAGAGCTTCAATGATTGAGTAATAAAGAGCTACAAACAAGCAGCAGATTTCTATTCTGGTTCACTCAGAAGCAAGTTACTGCTTTAAAAAAATAATGCAAATAACCTGAACGGATAAAGCATATATAAAGATTCAACTGATGACTTAGCAATAAACTGCTTATACTTGCATCTCATTGATAGTTTATACTTGCATAGCCTGGAAGGCCTTTACACTTGTGTTGTTACATTTGCAAAGGGTGCTTTTGTAGTGCACTCAAGAGGGGCTAGGTATGCAGGCCTGTGGGTGTGAGAGTTTATTAAAGCGCTAAGTGATGGTCTGGGAGGAGCTCCTCGAGGGTCTGCGGTGGGCCTCTTTTGGGAGCTGTGTGAGAGTTTATTGAAGGGCTAAGTGATGGTCTGGGAGGAGCTCCTTGAGGGTCTGCTGTGGGCATCTTTTGGGAGCTGTGTGAGATTCTATGGAAGGGCTAAGTGATGGTTTGGGAGGAGCTCCTTGAGGGTCTGCAGTGGGCCTCTTTTGGGAGCTGTGCGAGAGTTTATTGAAGGGCTAAGCGATGGTCTGGGAGGAGCTCCTTGAGGGTCTGCTGTGGGCATCTTTTGGGAGCTGTGTGAGAGTTAATTAAAGGGGTAAGTGATGGTCTGGGAGGAGCTCCTTGAGGGTCTGCTGTGGACCTCTTTTGGGAGCTGTGTGAGAGTTTATTGAAGGGCTAAGCGATGGTCTGGGAGGAGCTCCTTGAGGGTCTGCTGTGGGCTTCTTTTGGGAGCTGTGTGAGAGTTTATTGAAGGGCTAAGTGATGGTCTGGGAGGAGCTCCTTGAGGGTCCGCTGTGGGCTTCTTTTTGGAGCTGTGTGAGAGTTTATTGAAGGGCTAAGTGATGGTCGGGGAGGAGCTCCTTAAGGGGCTGCCCGGGACTTCTTATGGGAGCTGTGTGAGAGTTTATTGAAGGGCTAAGTGATGGTCGGGGAGGAGCTCCTTGAGGGTCTGCCATGGGCCTCTTTTGGGAGCGGTGTGAAAGTTTATTGAAGGGCTAAGCGATGGTCTGGGAGGAGCTCCTTGAGGGTCTGCTGTGGGCATCTTTTGGGAGCTGTGTGAGAGTTAATTAAAGGGGTAAGTGATGGTCTGGGAGGAGCTCCTTGAGGGTCTGCTGTGGACCTCTTTTGGGAGCTGTGTGAGAGTTTATTGAAGGGCTAAGCGATGGTCTGGGAGGAGCTCCTTGAGGGTCTGCTGTGGGCTTCTTTTGGGAGCTGTGTGAGAGTTTATTGAAGGGCTAAGTGATGGTCGGGGAGGAGCTCCTTAAGGGGCTGCCCGGGGCCTCTTATGGGAGCTGTGTGAGAGTTTATTGAAGGGCTAAGTGATGGTCGGGGAGGAGCTCCTTGAGGGTCTGCCATGGGCCTCTTTTGGGAGCGGTGTGAAAGTTTATTGAAGGGCTAAGCGATGGTCTGGGAGGAGCTCCTTGAGGGTCTGCTGTGGGCATCTTTTGGGAGCTGTGTGAGAGTTAACTAAAGGGGTAAGTGATGGTCTGGGAGGAGCTCCTTGAGGGTCTGCTGTGGACCTCTTTTGGGAGCTGTGTGAGAGTTTATTGAAGGGCTAAGCGATGGTCTGGGAGGAGCTCCTTGAGCGTCTGCTGGTGGGCTTCTTTTGGGAGCTGTGTGAGAGTTTATTGAAGGGCTAAGTGATGGTCTGGGAGGAGCTCCTTGAGGGTCTGCTGTGGGCTTCTTTTGGGAGCTGTGTGAGAGTTTATTGAAGGGCTAAGTGATGGTCGGGGAGGAGCTCCTTAAGGGGCTGCCCGGGGCCTCTTATGGGAGCTGTGTGAGAGTTTATTGAAGGGCTAAGTGATGGTCTGGGTTGAGCTCCTTGAGGGTCTGCGGTGGGCCTCTTTTGGGAGCTGTGTGAGAGTTTATTGAAGGGCTAAGTAATTGTCTGGGAGGAGCTCCTTGAGGGTCCGCCATGGGCTTCTTTTGGGAGCTGTTTGAGAGTTTATTGAAGGTCTAAGTGATGGTCTGGGAGGAGCTCCTTGAAGGCCTGTTGGTGGGTATGTAAGGCTATCTTGGTGGCTACGTGGGGGTGTTTAGTGAGTTCTCTTGTGGGCTGTTATTGTTATGCAAAAGTTTGTAGGGGCTATTTAATGATCTGATGTGAGTTCCGTGCGGGTCTCTGATGGTGACGGTGACGGCCTCCTGTTGGCGTTAGGAGAGTCTTTTCTTAAATGGCTGCTTGTTGGGAGCTCTGTGAGGTCTGTTAGGAGCTGAGTGAGGTATTTCCACCGCAATGCGAGGAGAGTTCGCATCAATGTGAGGCATTGAGGGAGTTCTGTGGAAAAACGTTAGATAACAAACTACACAAAGTTTGCAAAAGAGGAAAGATACTCTCTTCTGGATGACTCCCTATTCAGGCAAAGACCCTTCCAAGTAAAACACATGACTCCACCACAGACCTCAAAGTTGGCCAATTCAAATGCCTCTGTCCTGGTAAAGTCAGTAAAAACACATACTAATAGTACCATCAGCACCCTGCAATAGTGCTCACCAGTCCATGTACTGAATGGCCACTTGTTGATTAGTAAAAAAAACACCAAACAGTCAGCCTGGAGGGATAAATAGCAATTACAAGTCTTTTCCTCCCATTAGAGTCCATCAACTTAGTGCAGAAATGAGCAAGACATACATTACCAATGAAACCAGAATACCCAGTAGTGTAAAGGGAAACGTTACATAAAATATGCAAACACTGCTAAAAGTCCTATTTTAGATGGAGGGCATTCCAAGAGAAGGACCCAAATCATAAAGCGAGTCCCTCTTTCCTTTCCAAATGTGTGTATTATGCCACAGTCCTTAAGCATCTGGACCAGGAACTTATCATCCAGTCTAACACAGCCCAATCACTCAGAGTTTTCAAGTAGACGTCCTCGGGGAAGCTTGCACCGTATCACGGTTCAATGGGAGTGAATATTGAACGCGGTTCCATGGAAGTATCACAGTAGCTGTAAAAAATTAAGAAAAATAAATTAAAAAATGGAATATGAGTTGGTTGTCAGTGTAGTGATGGACATCCGCAGGCGGATTGAGAACAGGACCTAGCCTTAGGCCAGTCGACCTATGGCCAGGCCCGGGGCCAACCCCTCCCTTAACACAACCGAAGAAGTAGTTAATGGTCAACTATAAGCAACGCTACAGGAATGATGTAATTCTGCAGCATTTTCCTCATAATTATGGATTTGCTGCACTTGCCACATAACCCATCATCTGCTGCATACTTTTCAGAGTTAGCTCAATAGTTACTAAAACACTACCGCCCATGATGTCATAGAGTGCAAGGCCCTTTGGAATGCATAACTGGTCACCTTTCAGTTGTTGAATGCTCTACTTTGATGTTAAACTGACACTGATAGGGTGAAACCTTTCTCAGATAGTGTTAAGATTACTAAACATTACACAATAATGAATTAATACTGTAACATAATGTGCATCAATATGCTGCATCATTTGTCCTTTCTTTTGCATAATTTGGTGCACCCTGCAGCAGAATTTGTTCCTTCCATGCCGCATATTACCAGTGACCCTTCCTATACGTAACACCGAAAAGTTAAGAAGAATAAAAACATGGAAGTGCCTCAAATATGAAGAATACATCATACCTGCAGGGTGCATCCACATTATGCTGGTTCACTCCATCCAGCCCCAGGGAAAGTCCATCCTCCCCAGACTCCCCATTACTTTTATAAGAAAGATGATTCCTACTAGCTATTTTTCCTGCTCAGTTGCATTGTCGCATTACATTTTAAAATACATTTACTACAAGCAGTTTTAAAGCCTACCAGGTCAAGACACATCCTTGGTATGATGTCGCTTGTAGGAAATCTAAAAAAGATGTGCTATCTGTGATAAAAACCAAAGACAGAACTAACATTAAGAAATCCCGCCTCGAATATAAAAAGGCTATTATCAGGGGAAAAAAGCAATGGGAGGAGAGCAGATGGGAGGAGCTCAGTTATGCACTCTCACGCAGGGATTCCAAATCGTTTTAGTCCATTGTGAGTTCTGGTGTGGGCGGGGGAGGATTGGTCTCAACTCCGAATATAGCACCCGCAGTGTGGTAAGCGCACTTCGGTGCACTATACGCCAATTCGGTTGTAGAGACTACTGTCCCTCTTAATTCTGATCCGCCCCTAGAGTATATACCGGTGATGCCAAGGGAAACTGTAGCTTGTCCCCTGTTCTCTGTCCCGGTACCCAGCCACAAGTATCGGTTGTCTGGGTTCCTGGATGACGACCGGGGACTTGCCCCCCGGTCCCATAGGGATGTGTATAGTCTAGAAGGGTCTGAAGAAATCACCCTGAAGGAGGTTGAGACTGCAATATCTAGCCTAATACCAAACAAGGTCCCCGGCCTAGATAAAATCCCCGGGGATTTATTTCGATCTCAACCGAAAATATGGGCCCCGTATCTGGTTGTTTTATTTAATACAATTCTTAGGGGAATTAACCCACCTAAAACCTGGCTCGGCGCTGAGATTGTTCCCATTTTTAAGAAAGGCTGCCCATTAATACCTTCAAATTATAGGCCGATAAGCCTTATTGACACCACACAGAAGTTAAAGGGCAGGGTCATTTTAGATAGGATTCAGGGGTGGATGGAAGAAAATAAAATACTAACCACACTCCAGGCCGGGTTCAGGATGGGTATTTCCACTCTGGATCAAATATTTCGCCTGCAGGTCTTATTCTGGAAGACGGCGGGAATGGAGGGCGGCAGCCTCTATCTCATCTTCGTTGACCTGCAGGCCGCTTCGATTTGATCCCTAGGGGAAAACTGTGGAAAGTCCTAACAGAGCTAGGTCTCCCATCCTATTTATTGAACATCTTAATTAGGCTTCACACTAGTAACTATGCCCAAGTCAGGTGCGGGAGGAATGGGGATCTCTAGGCACGTTTTCCTGTTTTGAAGGGCTTACGCCAAGAGTGCGTATTAGCGCCAACGCTATTCTGTCTTTACATCAATGGCCTTGTCGACCACCTACTTGATGTAAAAGACAATGATGCCCCTAGGTTGGCTGACATGAGGGTGCCCGCTCTGATGTTAGCGGATGACACCTTGTTGTTATCCAAAACATCATCGGGCATCCAGCGCACCCTGGATGGTTTTTCGGCATTTTGTGCTTTAACCAAGTTCATGATTTTCAACCCGCCAAAGCAGACGCGCCCGAACCCCATTCTGAATGGTTCTGCCCTGGAGAGAGTTAAGACCTTTGTCTACCTGGGCATTACCCTAACGGAAAATTTTGACTGGGGCTCCCAAATCTCCAAGTCAGCCCTTAGGCTATCCCAAGTAATGGGGGGCATTAACAAAATCCACAGAAGCTCAGATTTCAAGCCGGCAGCTCCGGTTATTGAAATATACCGACGACAAGCTAGAACGGCCTCAACGTACGGTGCAGAACTTTGGGGTCACAAAAATATATTTAATCTACTGAAGGTTGAGCAGGGGTTCATGAGGAGTATTTCGGAGTTACCAATTAGTACACCACTCACTCCTCTATGACTTGACCTGGGGTTGGAATCCATATAAGAAATAGTATCAGCACGGCCCTTTGTCTATTGGAAGAGGCTTTGGTCAGTGCCTGGACTAGCTCCATATAGGGAGGAATTCCTAGAGGTTTGGGCCCTGCTAAAAGGCAAGAACATCCCGTGGCTGTGTCACGTTAAGTCTCTTACTTCCCAGATTGGCTTGCCTCAGCTCTGGGAGACCCCGGATGTATGTTGCCCGGGAATATCCAAACTGGAACTTAAAAGTCGGTTGAGACAGCAGTATTTATTAGCCCTACAGTGCTCAGGTTCCCTAGGAAGGCTTTCAGTAGAGTTCCTCTTGGTGAAAACTGAGCTGCGAGCAGAGGAATTTTTAGATGTAATTTATCCACCCCTTGCTAGGAAGCTCTATATCCAGCTAAGGCACGGCACACTACCACATAGAGCAATTACTTGCAAATGGGCTAATCTAAAAATTATTGCTTGGCCGGCATGTAATTATTAATGTGAAGATGTTAGCCATGTAATGTTTTTTTGTCCTGCTTATGAGGTTAAAAGAAAATGTTGGCTGATTCCGTTGTGTAGGAACCTAGGGTTCAGATATTGTAGACAGGCTTGTAGGGTTTTAACGTACGATACTCACCCTCCCATTGTCTTCGCTGTCTCTCGTTTTCTATTTGGCATGTGGCATTGGAGGAAAAGTTTTGATGAATTCTTGTGTCCCAACATGTCTTACTATGAATTTTAACTCTCAATTCTTGATAACTATTCAGTTTAATCAATTTGTAATATAGATCTGTTATTTATTTCTTCTTTTATTGATTGCTCATTTGTGTATGTATTTTATCTGCACTTTTACGGTCAATGACCAAAATAAAGTTATCAACAAGCAGTTTTTACTGCTCTCTGTCTTTTTTATATGATGTCCTTTCTCTGTTTGTCTTTTTATCGATGGTCATATTTCTGCAGTTTTTTCACATGCTACCAATTAGTGGTGGAAGCCTGGAGTGCAATGTCCTATTTTGTTTGTATTGCTTAAATTTAATTTGAAAGTACAGTGGTCCTTTTCCTTGGGAGGATCTATAGACTGTAAGAGTGCCTTGAACAATGCCCTTCCAGCTATATATAGCCAGTGGAGTGATTGCAGGAATGGAGTCATGCATTCTGTTGGGTGGAGGAGTCTTGTAGTAGAAGTAGTTTGGCTCAGTTGTATTTTGCGCCTGATGATATTGGGAGCACAAAGGCATAAGCTGTTAGCATAGCAGAGCTTGGAGATTAAGTAATTAAATTGAATATATTCAAACTGTGAGCTCCTAGACACTTTCTTAGGAATCTGTTTGCCCTATCCTAGTCTTTATCCCACTATTTTTTTCCATCTTCTGTTTCCACCTAGATCTAACTGAATCATTCTGGACGAATACATTCTGTTTTAGGGTTGCATATAATTGTATTATGGCGCTGCCGCCATTCCCAGGGTGAGAAAATGCTGTTGCACCTTGTCTAGTAGAGGTTCAGACAGTTCACACTCCAACATTTATTTCACAGGACGTGTCAGTCGTTTATGTGTGAAGAATTGTCCGGCTGAGAGGTCAAACTCCATGCTAAGCTCTCCCAAGGAAGAACACTTAACTGCTATAAACAGGTATTTGACCTTTGTTATATCTGCATTCTCCTTAAATCGTGTCTTGCTACCCACACTATTTGTCTCATTTAGTTCATACAAAGTAAAGTGGGCGCGTAAGCACTTTTCACTTCCTTTCTTCTAGCACTTCTTTACCACATAAACCGAAAATGGAACAAAATATCCCTTTCCCACACATCTCCAGACACTGTGTACACACACAGTGCATCTGCAGTTTTTGGGATCTGCTAGCAACCATGTCAACCACTGCAGCTTCCCTGCTAGGTGGTGACACTCGTAATCAGGAATCCTGAGTCCCCCATCCACCAGAGCCAACATCAGTGTTTCCAGTGCCACTCTTTTCCTATCAACCCGCCCCCAATATCATGTTTGTGAGTTGAGATACTAAAGAACTGCCCAGGAAGCAATATTGGAATAATACTAAAATAGTGCAACATCATTGGTATAAGTACCATTTTTGTCAGCACCACTTTTCCCATCCAAGTTTATCTGGAGATACTCCTAGATTTGCACGGAACCCTTTCAGTACTGTTATAGGTTTGTAGAAGTCACACTCCAGCACATCCTGAGTATCTTACTAAACCCTAATTTGCAGTAATTTGAATTGGTGGATCCCCACTATATTCGCAGTACTCTAGTCAGAGAGAGGCTTTGCTCAACATTCCTTTACGTGGCCCGCATAGGTTTTGTCTTTATTCTTATGTAAACCTAATAAACAATCAAATTTGTCAAAATGTTGAAGTGCAGCAGACAGCTCCTGTAATGGATCAAACATAAACAGCAGTATATCATCTGCATATAGAGATATTTTGTGTGTTCGTGCGATCTACCGTTATCTACCCACAGTCCAAATCTCTTCTGATATGCCACGCTTGTGGTTCCATTGCCAGTGCAAATAGCAATGATGAGAGAGGGCAGTTTTGTCTGGTGCACCTCCCTACCTGTAGATATTCTATACACCACCCAAACCATTTTGACTTTTGCCAAAGGTTTAGAGCACAGCAACTTAACACATTCTATATTTTGCCCACCAATACCTACATGTACTTGAGTTTCATAAATAAAGTCCTACTTCTTATCTTATGTTACAATACATTGTATTGTGTTGCGTTATGTTATAGGTATTTATTCAGAACATGGCTGCCCTAATCCAGGACTTCCCTGCTCACCTGATACAAGGCAGGAGACAGAGCAATACTTGGCCAGCACTAACAACCAGGTCATAAGACGTTTGCTGTCATTTGTGTTGTTCCAGATGTTCACTGGCAATTTAGTCCACAAACTGGATCCTAAGAAACAGAAGGATCTACCCCCCCTGCCTATTTAACTAAATCACAGTATAGTTGCCAAATTAAGTTCAGATGATTTTAGACATCTGAAGGGATGGTCGGGCGTAAGGAGAGGACTGAGAGGAGCCGGACCTTCTTTGTTGTAAGTCTTGAAGAGAGACACACACTTAGCCTTAAATTGAATGTATTCCACCATAAGAAGCCAGTATCATGTGCAGAGCTGCTTGGAAACAGAAAGAAATCAAGGTTCAGGATAAAGCAGCCACGCCGCAACATTTTGAATAATTTCCAGCCTATTCAGGGCATACTTGGCAATACCCAGCTAGAGGATGCTGTAGAAATCTAAATGCGAAATCATCAGGGACTGAATAATCATCTTTTGAACAGGAAATTCCCAGAGAAATTTATTTAGGCTTCTAAGCAGGCCAAAACAACAAGAGGTCACCTCCTTAATTTAGGGTTCAAATGATAGGGAATTGTCTATCCAAATTCCCAAACTTTTCTTACAGGCCAATCTCCCTCCTCAACATCGAGGCCAAGATCTTGGCGAAAGCCCTGGCGAATCGCCTTCTGCCCCACATCGCCGACCTGGTCCACCCTGACCAGGCCGGGTTCATGCCGCACAGGGCCACCCGGCATAATATCCGGCGAGCGCAGGCAGCGATCGACGCCATGGGTGCTAGGGATGAACAGGCCGCACTCCTCCTCGCAGACATGGACCGGGCCTTTGACTCGGTGAGTTGGGCGTATTTGTTCACGTTGTTGGCCCGCCTCAATCTGGGGCCTGTCTTCTTGTCCTATATCCGTCTCCTGTATACCAATGTTACGGCGTCGGTCCGTGTAGCCGGTGCGGTCTCAGGGCGCTTCCAAATCGGCCGTGGTACTCGGCAGGGCTGCCCGCTGTCCCCCTATCTGTTTGCCCTGGCCATGGAGCCCCTGGCGTCGCGGATACGAATGGATGCCCATCTGCGCGGCTTTGTCTGGAACGATACCCTAACGGATAGGATTGCACTTTACGCAGACGACGTCCTCCTGTTCCTTACCGACCTGCGGCGCTCGGGCCCCCGAGTTTTGGAGATCATGCGGGGGTTTGGCGAAGTCTCAGGGCTCCGCCTTAACCTGTCTAAGTCGACCCTGTGGGTTTTACGTGGCGGAGTGGTTACCGACCCTTGGGCCGCCGACCTGCGCATGGCGACGGACGGCCTGAAATATTTGGGTGTTTTCCTCTCGACTTCGCGAGCCGTGGCCTGGGCTCGCAGTGTCTTGCCGGTGTGGGAACGGGTCCAGGCTGATGTCAAAACATGGTCCAGAATGCCCCTTACAATCTTTGGGAGGTCGGCCATCTTTAAGATGGTGGCGCTGCCGAGACTGTTGTACCAACTCCAACATTTCCCGCACCCTATTGGCATGGAGTGGTTCCGTCAGGTGAACTCTGTGCTGAGCCGCTTCCTGTGGGATGGCGGTGCAGCCAGGGTGGCCCTGAGGACGTGCTTTCTGTCCACTTACTGTGGTGGTTTGGCCACATCCGACCTCCTCTCCTACTACCAGGCGTCACATCTTCTTGTCCTCAATGAATGGTGGTACGGGGACAGGAGTGACCCGGCCTATGCCCTGGAGAGACATCTCATGGGTGACCGCACGCTCCACACCGTTCTCTACTCGGCCCGTATACGCCGTGGGTTGCCGTCGGTAACAAAAGTGGTCTTTGCAGTGTGGCGGCAGTCTTTGCGCCGCATGGGTTGGTGGGGCAAATTAACGGCTGAAACGCCGCTGTGGCACAACGGTTTGCTCCCAGAACTGGCGGCCCTGGCCGGGTTCGAGGGTTGGGAGGCTATTGGAATTACACAACTGGGCCAGGTCATGTCAGGCGCCACCCTCAAATCCTTTGAGGAACTCCGAGTAGAGTTCCAGATGCCTCAGTCCCAGTTCTTCCGTTACCTACAGCTGAGGCATGCCCTCGCCCCAAGCATTGCCGGCCTCGACTCCCTGCCGGAGTTCAGCCCGATTGAGGCGAAAGTGTTTATGGGAGACTTGGGAGACAAGAAGGTCTCTAGGATCTATCAGTCCCTTGTTACTCACTGCTCATCCACCCTCAGCTCCCTTCGGGAAGCATGGGAGGTAGACGTGGGCACCTTGGATGAGGACGACTGGAGGGAGGCGCTGGAGTCCCCGCGCGGCACCGCTATCGCGGTTCGGCTCCGCCTGATACAATTCAAATACCTGCATCGTGCCTATTATACACGTGAACGACTGTGGAAGGCTGGGTTGATTGCGTCATCGGAGTGCCTGCGCTGTGGGGAAGTGCCTGGCTCCCTGTTGCATACGGTGTGGTCGTGTGGTCGCCTGGCTGGATTCTGGAGGGGCGTATGGAGTTGCCTGGCTGAGGTCCTGGGCTGGGATCTTCCTCGAACCCACCGGCTAGGCCTGCTGCACATCATGGAAGGGGTTGGGGGCAACATATATAAGCGTCACCTGTTGCTCCTGGGCCTGGTGGTTGCTAAGCGTGACTTGGCTCGGGCCTGGAAATCTGTGAGGGCCCCCCCCCTGTCTGCGTGGAAGGCTGGGCTGGACTACTTTATGGGTCTTGAGAAACCGGTCTTTGAGGCGCGGGGCTGCCCACGCAAACACTTCAAGATATGGAAGCGGTGGGCCGACTACCGTGGCCTATCCTTGGAACCCCCGGCGGAGCAGGAGGAGGACATTTGATCGCAGTGACTCTTCTGGCCCAATTGGCACAACCCTGGTTGCACTATACCTGCTTCCTCTATGTGAATCGTCTTTGTGTTGCTTCTGTACATGTGTGGCGGGGGGGGGGGGGGGTTGGTGGGTACGGGTGGGGGTGTAGTTGGGGTTGGGATGGGTTGTTAGGGCATTTTTAAAGCTGAGCTTCATTGACACTTGCTTTGTGAATACTATGTATGTCACCACTGCATTGATACTGTTGTGGTGATCTTGGTGTGTGAAGATGCCACATTCTTGATACTCTTTTGCTCAATAAAATTGGTTGTGAAAAAAAAAATTCCCAAACTTTTTACGGCGGGTTTATTAATCGGCTCGCACCAGTGGAGGGCCCGGTTAGAAGAATGCTTCCCAATGGTTATGACCGTGGTTTTATTAGCATTTAACTTTAAACAATTTTAATTCATCCAATGCACTACTGATGCCATATAATTCCTCTTCATTTGAGGACAATGACGAGATCATCTGTGTGTCATCAGCATATGACATCAGAGACAGGCTAAAGGTTTTGATAAGGTCCGCAAAAGGCCGGATATAAATGTGAAAGAGAGTGGGACTGAGTGCAAAGCCCTGAGGAACCCCAAACTCAAGTTGATGATTCTCGAAGGAGAACGTTGGAGGTATCACTTGGAATGAGCGTCCCTCCAACCCCACGATCATTCAATCTTTTTAGCAGAACCCTGTTGGTTACTGTGTCAAATGCGGCGCTTAGATCCAACAAGATCAAAGTAGCCAAGCCTCCCTTGTCCACAGTATGACATAGCTCTTCTATGAGCCAAAGCCCACTCCGTACTATGAGGTGGCTAGAAACTAGTTTGAGAGGGGTGTAGTCGGTGATGTTCCTCTAAATAATTGACCAGTTGAGCATTTATAAATTTCGTGAGCGTTAATACATTTCTTTAACCCTTTAGTCAAATTCGGAAACAGAGAAATTGGCAGATAATTGTCAGGTAACTTCGGATATAACAAAGGCTTTTTTTTTAAAGGAATCATGATGGCAAGTTTCCAGCTAGGAGGAACCATCGCAGTAGAAATAGATACATTTAGCAGTCTAAAAACAATTAGAAAAATAAAATCTCCCTAATTTTTTAGTATATCTGGCTGAGCAGGGTCAAAAGGTGAGCCAGATTTAATACTAGAGAAGGGAGTCTGCAAACACGACCTGCTCATAGGCTTGAACTTATCTAGGCCAGGGCTCAGGTGAAACGCCTGCTCTACTTAAGTGGACTGAGCTAAAATAGAGTGGTGGTCAATCCCACTAAAATTAGCACAGAGATCCATCACTTTTTGTATAATAGATTCTGCTAGGAGGCTACACTTCTCATTCGAAGCATCTGCTAGAGTGGACTTGTTCAAAGAATTTAGCAAGGGATGCACAATTTCAAACATGTGTTTAACGGAGTTGCGACTGCCTTCAATTTTTCCTGCGTAGAATTTTATAGACAACCTTTTAATCAGCTTATGATAGTTTTTATTGGGAGCTGAGTAGAGCTTTTTCACTGTAGGGCCATATTATTATGCCATGAATGTTCAAGGACTTCCCACTTCTTTTAATGCTCAATTAGACACTTATAAAACCTGGGGGTTTCTTTTTATGTTT
This sequence comes from Lissotriton vulgaris, assembly GCF_964263255.1. NCBI lineage: Eukaryota > Metazoa > Chordata > Amphibia > Caudata > Salamandridae > Lissotriton > Lissotriton vulgaris. Next base: position 163,626,244 of record NC_141699.1, on the reverse strand, counting down.
ACCTTAGTTTCAGGGATAAGGGCATCAAGAACTGTGGTGATCCAAAGGTTCAATATCATCACATAATCTTCTAGATTAGAGTCCACCACCAGAAGATAATGCATTAACAATTTACAAAATGTCCCTTCATCAAGTGTATTCTGACGTCTGATCACACAGGATGCAGACACCTTATGAGGTGGAGAGTAATTTACCACCAGTGTTGGAGGGACCGCATAGGGATCAGACCAGTCTAATGGGAAAGGGATTTGAACTTTCAAGGAGGCTAAGTTCGGAAAAACAGATCTAAAGTATGCCATGTAGAGTGATTGGAGATGTTCACTAACAGGATTAATCGAATAGCTTCTAGATCTTTAAATAGGGCAGAGATACCGGCTGTATGTTCAGAATCAAAGTGCAAATTCAGATCTCCCAATAAGTTAAAGTTGGCCGTCTTCATTGCATACGGTGCGATTACCTTCACCACAGTTTCTAAAAAGTTATTTTCCAGACCGGGGGCTAGTAAGCAAGAACTCCAAAGAAAGTAACTTTTTTAGAGAATCCAATGAAAACAGGGCTCACTTTCATCTGGAATTCTAAACTACTCTAAGTGCAAGAATACATTTCTTTAAAAATTCTTGCAATATTTCTGCCCCTTTGACTAGCTCTATGCAGCCTCCTAATTCCATATTCCTCAGGAAGAGCAAGAATGGTGTTCGGGTTGGCAGTATGATCAGGGCCACTGGAATTATGTGATTGTTAAGCAGCTGCGTTTTTTGCATAATTGTAGATTTGCAGCATATGCCACAAAATCCATCATCTGGGAGGAGCTTCGCGGTCGAGCAAGATGGCCGCGTAAGCTCGGAGCTCCGCAGACCCTCCGGCCCTCCGCAATAATCCTGCTCGAAATCCTGTTCCAGGTAGGTGGATTCCGAATGCTGACGGGTCACTGATGCGGGCACTGCCTCCCGCGTTCGAATCGGAGATTCCTACGCTGAGCTACGTCGTGTGATGCCCCTTGCCAAGGAAGCGCCATTGTCTCCTCGGTCTCCGCCACTCCGCAAGCTTGGGATGCGTAGTGCTGGGTGGTGATCCCCACTTGCGGAATTTCCTATACCACTGTGCCATCTACCGCTGGACTTTGCTACACCTCTGCTCTACAACCTCGGCTCGGCGCACCTTGGGCTCGGAGCTGGGTGTGGTGGCCCCACGGTCTCATCGGACCCAACATGGCGGGCAAGGGTGACCCGGACAAGACAGCGAACAAAGGAGTTCGAGGCAAGTCCCAAGTGCAGCAGAACAGGATTGATAGATTTATTTATTTATTTATTTATTTTTAACACTTGTAAAGCGCTGCTTATACCCTTGGGCGTCAAGGCGCTAAAACCAATATTGACTAAGAAGAAATGGGGGATGACAGAGTGGACAGATTTGACGGATGAAAAAAGATTACTGAGAGAAAAGCCAGGTTTTCAGAAGTTTGCGAAACTGGAGCAGGGTAACACTTTGTCTGATGTTAAGAGGCAAGGTGTTCCAGAGTCTGGGCGCCGCCACCAAAAAGCGTCGGTCACCCCAGGAAACTGTTTTGGTGCGAGGGACAACCAGTTGGTTGAGAGTGGCTGATCGTAAAGCTCTTGTAGGTTTGTAGAGTTGAAGTTGGTCTCTTAGAAAATGTGGTCCTTGATTATTGATTGATTTGAAGACTATACACAGAGCTTTGAAATGAATTCTTTTTTGTACAGTCAGCCAATGAAGATCTTTTATGTTTTTGGCAATGGGTTCGAACTTTGTTTTGCCGGTAAGGAGGCGAGCTGCTGCATTTTGTATAGTTTGAAGTTTTGCAGTTACTCGGATTTGCGCATTGAGAAATAAACCATTACAATAATCCAGGGATGAGAGGACAAGAGCAGAAACCAGTGTCTTAATAGCAGAGTCAGGAAGAAAAAGACGTATTTTGCGGATCATTTTTAACTTTAAGTGCGCTGTAGATACTGTTTTGTTGGCGTGATTCATGAAATTAAGTCCATCATCAAAGATGACACCCAAATTCCTGACCTTCGAGGTCGGCGTGGGAGGAATGCCGAAGGTCTCTGGCCACCAGCGGGTGGACCAGGCTGGGAGAGTGGACAAAAAATGAGTACCTCAGTTTTTTCTGAGTTTAGCTTTAAGCAGTTTGTCGCCATCCAATCTCCTATGTCTAGGAGCCCTTTCTTAAATTTTTCAGCTACTTGCTCTCCGTCGCCTTTGATCGCCAACACTAGTTGGGTGTCGTCGGCGTACGAGGTAAGGCTCATCCCGTGTGCTTTGATGGTCTTAGCTAGGTCCGACACATAGATGTTAAAAAGTGTCGGACTAAGGGATGAGCCTTGAGGAACTCCGCAGGGGGCAGAGAGTTGGGCTGATTGAAAGGGTCCTAGGATGACAGCCTGCGTTCTGTTGGCAAGGAAAGAGGCTATTAGGTTTTTGGCAGTATGACAGATGCCAAGTCCTTGGACACGGTCGACCAAGATGTTGTGGTCGACCGTGTCGAAAGCCGCTGATAAGTCTAGCAGAACCTGTATGGCAGTGCCACCCTGGTCCCTGATAACCCTGATATCATCAGCGGCTTTGATCAAGGCTGTCTCGGTCCCGTGATATTTTCGGAACCCAAACTGCGTGTTATCAAGAAGCTGGTGTTCTTCAATAAACTCAGAGATCTGGGTATTCATGATTTTTTCAATTGTCTTTGCCATGAAGGGTAAACTAGCAATTGGTCGGTAATTTTTTAGCTCACTTTTGTCGAGCGAGGGTTTTTTTAACAGAGGTTTTAGTATATTCATATCGACATTTTGTAGTTGTAGTGACATAACATCATTATGGTCCCTCGGAGGGGAAAGGATTTAACACAATTTGCATCAACAGTTATCATTTCCATTTAAGGCCAAGTAGTTGAAAAGTGAATAAACAGTCATATGTATCACAAGGCCCAATTTCACCCCTTCTTCTTAACGCCCATCCCGTCCATACTATTTCGATTCAGTAGGCTGACTTCTCCCATACGTGGTATTAGCGGGAACATATAAGAATAAAGAAAACAAGTCTAAAAACCCAACAACGGTCATCATTATACAAATAAGTGTGTACGTTCACATATACTATCCTACAGGCTTATACATTCAGCATTCCGTCTGCAGTAGCGGTGCACACCCTCCGCCCCCCGGCCCCTCCCCTGTTTATGCTAGCACATCCATAGCCACTAGTCCTCGTCTTCCTCCGATTCTGAGTCCTCACCCTCCGGCAATGCCTCACATGGGTCACCCCTATATGTGTTCCATGGCATCCACACCCGATTCCATTTGCGGGGGCAGGCTCTTAATACATATACTGCTCTCTCCTTTACCATGAGAAGGTCCATGTTTCTTATCCACCCTGCCACTGTCGGCAACTCTGGAGCGCCCCACCTCTGTGCAATGTCTCGTTTGGCCACTGTCACCGCTAGGGTGACCCACAGTTGTCCATACCTGTTTAAGTCCGTAGGGTCCCAAATGTTCAACAGGCATTTACGAGGTTCCGGTAGGACAGAGACATTGATGGCCTGAGAGACTGTGCGCATAATCTGACGCCATAGTTCCCTGATTTGTGGACATTCCCATAACGTGTGTAGGAGAGTCCCTTCCTCCCCGCATCCCCTGAGGCAGTATGGGTGTGGCGCTCTCTGTATTTTGTGGAGTAGTGTGTGAGTGTAGTATGTGCGGTGTAGCACCTTGAGCTGCACCAGGCGGAATCTGGCTGATATGCCCACTTCCCTCGGCGAGGCCAATGCCTCATTCCACTCCGTTTCATCCATGTCGCCCAGTTCTTCCACCCACTTCTCTTTAAGTTTGTGTGTGGGATCTGGCATGTTGTTAATCAATTTTTTGTACGTGAGTGAGGTCGCTTTTTGCTCCATGAATTCGGTGAGTAGCCTATCTTCAAGTGGCGATGATTCTGGGAGTGTGGTGTCTGGTGGGATCGCTTGCAGTAGTGCATGCCGGATTTGTACATATCGGTACGTTTCAGTGGGCCCCAGGCCGTATTGTTGCTGGAGGTGCTGGAAGGGAATAATCGTGCCTTTGTCCCAGAGGTCCCCCACTACCGAGATCCCTATGTCGTCCCATCTCGCAAACCCCTTACAGGTCCGTAGGTTACCCAGTGTTCTAGCGTCCCATAGCGGTGTCAGCCTGGTGATTTTACCCTTCCACCCTAGGCGTGATTGTGCCGTATGCCAGATTGTCGCTGTGTGGAATGTTGGGCCAAGCAGGGTTTTCACCTGCGGGTAGTTGTACAGCACTGAGAGCATGCCATCAGTCCCCAGTTGCGACCAGTCCGCCTTATATGCGGGGTCTTCCCGTGAGGCGTGGATCCAATGATTAATAACCTTAAGCTGTGACGCCCAGTAATATAGTTGGAGATTGGGTAATGCAATACCCCCCTCGTACCAGCTCTTCACCAGTTTTGCCTGCGCTATCCGCGCCGGACCATTACTCCACAACAGGCTGGAGACCAACGCCGCTACCCGTCTAAAGTACTGTGGGTTAACCACATAAGGGGAGTTTTCCAGCACATACAGAAATCTCGGGAGAGCCATCATTTTATAGAGCGCCGCGCGCCCTAGGAGGGTCAGCGGCAGTGCCGCCCAGTATTTGACATCAGCACGCAATCTTTGCAGAGGCGGCTGCAGGTTTTCGATATAAAACTGTTTAGAGTCCTTCGTCACATAAATACCCAAGTACTTAAAGGAGGAGGTGGTTACTGTGAGAGGACAGTCAGCCGGCAGCACCGGAGCCGGGCCCTTAAGGACATAGAGTACAGATTTGGACCAGTTCAGGGTATATCCCGAGGCCCTGCCATGTTCATCGCAAACTGCCAACAGGGCGGGGAGCCCTTCAGTTGGGCCGGTCATGTATACTAACATGTCGTCGGCGTATAGGGAGACCTTGTCCTCCCACCCGTCGCTCCAAGTGATTCCCCGGAACAACGGCGTCGATCTAAGCAGCATTGCCAGTGGCTCCAGCACTATCGCAAACAACAGGGGCGACAGCGGGCACCCCTGCCTAGTTCCCCTCCCCAGTGGAAAGGTCGAAGATACGCGACCATTTGCAACCACCTGCGCCATCGGTTGGGTGTAGAGTAGTCGCACCCATGCCAGATATTGGGGCCCGAAACCCATGCGGGTTAGGACAGCAAAAAGGTATTCCCACTCTACCAAATCAAATGCCATTTTAGCATCTAGGGAAAGTATCACAGCCTGCTCCTCAAGAAGATGCGCCTTCGCCAGCACCCCATGGACCCTCCGTAGATTTAGCGCTGTGCTTCTGTGTGGCATAAAGCCCGATTGGTCGGGGTGTGTCAGGGTATTCAGATGTTTGGTTAGGCGACTGGCCAGGAGTTTCGCCAGGACCTTTGCTTCTGCGTTGAGCAGGGAAATGGGTCGGTATGAGGCACTGTCTGTTGGTGGCTTGGTTGGTTTGGGGATGGCCACAATGGTGGCCGCGCGTTGGTCGAGCGGAAGTAGCGCCTTTTTTGCGCTGTCGTTATACATGTCTAAGAGGGGCTTGGCCAGCACAGAGTCCATCGTCTTATACCATTCCACAGGAATTCCGTTTGGGCCTAGGGCCTTGCCTGACTGCAGCGCCTGTATTGCCAACTGGACCTCTCCCTCTGTCAGGTCTGCATCAAGTTCCTGCTGTGCTTCAGGTGTGAGCACGGGGACAGGAATGTGACGAAGTGATTCTGTGGCCTCCCGCTCAGTGACTGGCCGTGTCGGTGTGTAGATCCCCTGGAAGTGGCGAGCTAGAGCCTGGATTATTTGTTCCGGGTGAGTTTGCAGCACGCCGGCCGCATCGCAGAGCCCGTGTATCCCCTTGTTACTGCCACCTCGTTTGTCCAGCCATGCCAGCATCTTCCCCGCCTTATCGCCCACATCATAGATTCTGTGCGCAGTGTTCGCGAGGTGCCCTTTGGTGATCACAGTGAGGTGTGCCTGGTGTTGCTGCTGACGGAGCTGTAGTTCATGAACCGTCTCAGGGGTGGGGTCTGCCATATGCGCAGTGTTCGCCGTGTGTAATGCTAATTCCAAATTGGCCAGTGTAGCCCTAGACTCCCTTTTATACCCAGTAATGGCTGATATGGACGCCCCTCTGAGGACCGTCTTGTAAGCCTCCCACAGAACTGAGGGTGAGGTGACCGATCCTGTGTTCTCAGTGAAATAGTGCGTGGTGGTTAACTTGAGTTTTTTTCTAATGTTAGGTACCTGCAGATAGTTGGGATAGATCGGGTACAGCCTAGCACGTTTACAATCTTTGGTAGAAAGGTGAAGGGAGACCGGGGAGTGAACAGAGATGCCTCGTGGCAGGATATCAAGTCTATCCACAGAGCTCAGCCCAACCCCCAGAAAGAAGAAGTAGTCAATACGTGAGAGGCTATTGTGGGGTGCTGAGTAGTGTGTGTATTGTTGCGCTGTGGGGTTCAGGTGACGCCAGATGTCTGTGAGGCCCATAGCTGACAAGAATCCCGGAAGTGCGGCAGTCCCTCTCTGACGATCCCGCTGGGGAAAGGTGTCCAGCAGGGGGTCTGTGATGGCATTGAAGTCTCCCCCCAGGATCACGTCCCCTTCTGGGAGATCAACAAGGAATCGGCTAAGTGCTGGCAAGGCTGTAGCGTGCAGTGCTGGGGGGATGTATACAGATATCACATTCAAGGCCCTCCCCTCCCACTGGCCTGAGAGTGCTGCGAACCGCCCCTGATCATCTGTCTTGTGGCCAGTGACCAAGAAGGGGGAATTGTTTCTGAGGAGTATCCCGGTGCCCCTGGAACCTGAGGTAAACTCGGAGTGTACTGCCATGGTGTACCCACGCCTGTTCAGAGCCTTACAGGTGGTCCCTGCTAGATGTGTTTCCTGCAGCAGCACTAGGTCTGATCGATTACGTTTAATAGTTTGCAGCACCAGACCCCGTTTAATTTTGTCCCCCAACCCCCTGACATTCCATGTAAGGAGTTTCAATGGGGGCACCATTGTCGTTACAGGGGTACCCATAGCGGGTGTAGCTCGATCATGTTGTGCCATTTGAGTGTATGAACCGTGTTCACTATGTGCAGCAGGATAAGGAAGCCAGAACGCGGAGGCGGCGCAAGCCGCCCGTAGTGAGCAATGTTCCCGTGCCTTGTAAGATCGCAATGATGATGACCAAAAAACTTAACTTTAACTTGAACCTCGCAACTCCCATCCCTCCACCCCCTCCCTGCTCCCCTGCACCACGGACGAATTCCCGCCCGCATCCCCAACTTGGCAGAGTGCTTTTGTCCCCCCCTATCTAGTCTTACTTGCTTGTGGGGTTGGTGAGTCCCCTACAGGCTCCGACCATAACCCGCCCTACTCAGTTCCATCGGCCCAAGGTCCCAAGGGCTGTGTCCAGATCTTGGTGCTCCCATTGTAGTCATTCAGCCCCTGCTAGGCTGACCAGAATCAAACGGGTCCCTCTCGAGATCGGATTCCAGGCCCCCGTCCCGCGCCCTGCTCAGTGGCCGGGCTGGCCGCACGGTGTTCCGGCGTCCTCTCATTACGGCGGTCCTGGCGGTCTTTGTGCGGGCGTTGAGGCTTGCCCGCCGGTCTCCAGCCATCCAGCCATTCTCGTGCCACCTCAGGGTTGTCGAAGAACCATGTCCTCCCCTCAGCCACAATCCGCAGTTTGGCGGGGAAGAGCATTGAATAGGGTAGCCCCCTGTCTCGAAGCGTCTTCTTGACTTCATTGAAGGATTTTCGACACCTGGCCACCTCGGCTGTGTAGTCTGGGAAGAACGCCAGCGTGGAGTTCAGGATTTTCACCGGCGGCGCCACCCTGGCCGCCTGCAAAATGGCGTCCCTGTCCCTAAAGTTGAAGAGTCTGGCCAGCACCGGTCTTGGCGTGGCCCCTGGTTTGGGCGTACCCCCCGGGACCCGATGAGCCCTCTCGACGGAGAAGAAGGCGGCCAGGCCTTTAGGTTGCAGTTTGGTCTTAATGAGGTCTTCGATGTACAGGTCCATGGTCCCCTTCCCCTCCGATTCCGGAAGACCTAGGATGCGGACGTTATTTCTTCTCGAGCGTCCTTCCTGGTCATCCAATTTTTCTTGTAGTTGTTTAGTGGTCCTTTCCAGTCGCTCCATCGCCACCTGAAGGTCTGAAGTGTCTTCAATGAGGGATTTCGTGACTACCTCCACTTGCGACACCCTCTCCGACATTTTCTTAAAATCCGCTCGTAGCAGGTTCACCTCAGTGGAGATGGTGCCTACCGTTGCCTGGACGTCTGTGAGGGTTCTCATTATGGCTTCCAGTGTGACTTTTCCAGTGCCATTGGCGTCAGAGGAGGCACCGGCGGAAGCACCGGCGGAGTGTCGTCCAGGTCCCTGTGAGTGGCCGTTCTGGGCATAGGCAAATTTATCAAGCTTTGCTTGCGTCGTTGTCGTGCTCCTCGTGTTCTTGCCCGTCATGTTGTTATGCTTGGGTCTACAGTGTCCGGTCTTTCAATTGGTCCCGGCCCGGCCACCTACCGTGTAGGCCTTCCCCTTGGTGTCCGCCGTCGAAGCAGCCGGTAAAGGAGCGGGAACCGCAAGGCCCAGGTCGATCCCCGCCTGAAGTTTAGCCTTATAGTGGCTGCCGTAGGAGTTAGCAGAAGGGTTCTCGCTGTGTCGTTGGCGGCGTGTGCATCACTCGCATACCATTATGTTTCCCCGCTCCACGTGGGTCGCGCCGCCGCCTTCTAGGGCTGCAATGGGTGGCCGGAGACTGGCGCCACCACGGTGTATTCGGCCCTTCTGCCCAACGGCGGTCCGGAGTGATGTTCAGAGCTGCGGGGGGACTGCGTCCTCCGCCCTACCCTGCCGCATGTGGTTGGGCGTTCGCCCGGCAGCGCAGATCCAGGACTGCTTCAACGCCGTGCGGAGCCTCGCCCGCCCTTGATGTCTTCGAAGTCTTGGCTCAGGGGGACCGGAGGTCGTTCCCAGGTGTAGCGTTATGTGAGCGCCGTGGTGGGACTTGGCGCCAGGCGGGGAGGTGCGGGCGCCGGCTGAGGTTGACTTCTTCCGGCCGGGCAGGGTGCGCTTCCGGCCGGCCTGTTCCCGTACTTTAGGCCGGTGCTGCCGAGCTGTCGTAGGCCTCGCCTCGCTGTCGGCGGATGGAGCACTTCCCGGCGTCGGATTTGCGCCGGGGGCGGCTTGATGGGCGCCGCTTGGTTCCCGGAGCCGATTTCACCCCTTCGGGCAGGTCAGTAGACGGATGTGCATGCGGATTATTGCGCGGGCCGGATTGCCTTGCGGAGCTCCCGAGTTAAGCTGCCGCCATGTTCGGCAGTTGGCCACGCCCCCCCAGTAATGTGTTTTTAAGAGGATTCGGGTAATAGCCTGACCGCAATATTAAATTACAGACCTGTGTGAGTGCCGGTATGATGACGTCTATGACTGGTCTGAGGACAGATAGAGGGCAAGGGTCTAGGGGTGAGCCTGATTTGATGGTCAGTAGTGTGTTTTTTATTTGATCCTGGGTGACTGGTTGAAAGCAAGGGAAGGCATTAACTGGGGGGGAAGTGACAGATGAAGTTAAGACCGGAGATGATTTGGAGAAGAATGCTTGGTAAATGTCATCTACTTTAGTGTAGAAAAAAGATGCAAGAGAGTCACACAAAGATTGTGACGGGGGGGGCGTGAGGTCAGGGGAATTGCCTGATAAAGCTTTGGTGATAGAGAATAGTTGTTTACTGGAGTTCTTGGCTTTCTCAATTTGGTCAGTGTAGTATTCTCTTTTAGCTTCTGCTATCATGATTTTATATAGTGCTAAGGATTCCTTATAGGCAGACTTACTACCGGCATCGTAGTCTTTTCTCCAGGTTCTTTCCTTGCTGCAGTTTATCTGTTTTTGTGTCCTTAGTTTATCATTATACCAAGGAGAAGTGGGTTTAGCTCTATTGCTGGAGAGATATGCTCAACTCCGCATATCGCCTGCACCGGGAGCCTCTACTAAGAACATCTCCGCATCGGGCTCGCCGGATGGGTCCGAGCCCACCCTCAGTGATGTTATGGGGGCCATCTCGGGCATCCGAGCAGAAATGCAGAAACAGCATGAGGTCCTGACCCACAAGGTGGACACATTGGCGGTGGATCTCACCCTCATCAGAGCTGACCTGGGTAAAACCAACGATCGGGTGAAATCGCTGGACTTGAAAGCCTCGAGCCTTACCACCGACGTCTCGGACCTGCAAACCGAGGTCCGGACCCTACGACTCGCTTCTGACCAAGTCTTCAGGAGACTGGACGACTATGAAGGTCGTGCCAGGCGACAGAATGTCCGCATCATTGGCGTTCCGGAAGGGTCGGAGGATGCATCGGCGGACCTGTTCGTTGAGGACCTGATTCAGAACCATCTTACTCCCCCCGGGTTGAGCAAATTCTTCTCGGTGGAGCGAGCGCATCGGGTGCCAGGTGGCCCGCCAAAGACGGGCGCGGCACCTCGACCTATCATTGCTAGGTTCCTCAACTTCAGGGACCGGGACGCAATTCTACAGGCGTCCAGGAGGCATGGACCGCTACAGTACCAGAACTCTGAGGTGCATTTCTACCCTGACTTTACCAGAGCGGTACAGAGACAGCGCCAGAGCTACGGGGGAGTGAAACGGCGACTGAGGGACATGGGACTCAAGTATTCGATGATGTTCCCGGCCAAGTTGCGGGTCGAGCACGACGGCCGTGCAATGTTTTTTGACTTTCCGGACAACGTAAGCGAATGGCTCGACACCCTACCACAGCGAAGCGATGACCGGGAGAATGGCGAAGGGGGCGCGGCTGGTGGTGCAGACTTGTGAGAACTGGCTCTACCAAGTGGACACTGGCGGTTGGTGGTCCTGCTATATGTGACATTCGTCCTCTCTTTCAGTGTAATAGCAAATTGAGCTCCTGTTGTTTCATGGGGGGCGGCGGGGGGGTGTCCGCGGGGAATCCTTACTCCTCTTGGGGCTTTCTGTAGACTAGTTAATGGGGCGACAGGCACACTGCTGGTTGGGGGGGCTTTTTAGTCTGCTGCAGGGGTGCAGGGTGGGGGGTGTTTTGGGACAAGTTCGAAAGTCTCTTAGAGTGCTTTTGTTTTCTTTCTTTCGGCAATGGGTGATGTATATTGTTGTACTTTTGATTCTGCAAGGGTCCCTCAGGACGGGTAGGGGAGGGTGCCACGATGATGGGGGGTAGGAAATTAAAAGTTATCAGTTGGAATGTCAACGGGTTGGGTGACCGAATCAAACGGGGAATTGTGCTCCAAATGCTCAAGCGTCACATGCCTGATGTGGTTTTTCTGCAGGAAACCCATTTGATTGGGAATTCATGTAAGGCGCTCAATCGTAAAGGGTACAAGATGGTGGCACATTCGGGGTTCACTTCAGGCTCTCGGGGGGCGGGTGTTCTTGTCCGGGCTTCCCTGCCGCTGGAGATTGACGTCACTACGATAGATGATAGAGGACGCTACGCAGCGGTGGCTGGGCGGTGGGAGGGGAGGACCCTCATCCTACTTTCAGTTTACGTCCCGCCTGGTCTACAGACCAGCACGTTCCAGGACCTTGGTGGCGCCATTTTAGCTCTGCCTGACGGCTTACTTATTGTTGGGGGTGACTTCAACTCCGTCTGTTCTGGCACTCTGGACCGACAACCGTCTAGAGATCTTTGCCACTCACAATTGTGGCTGCCCTCATTTATAGACTCAATGGGCCTGGTGAATAGTTGGAGACTCTTACACCCTACGCTTCGTCAGTACTCCTTCCTGTCCAGCGCACATGGTAGCTTGTCCCGCATAGACTATATCCTTACCTTGGCAGCTCACGCTACGGCCATGTCTGAGGCTCGTTTTCTGGTGCGTGGAGTTTCTGATCACTCGCCGCTCCTGGTCTCCTTTGACTTCGATATTGCTTTGTCGGTGCGACCGGCAACGGTCAACCCCTGGTACTTCCGTAACCCAAAGACCCGTGCCCTACTAGCCAAGGCTATAGATCTCTACTTCTCCGAGAACGAGGGTTCGGTCGGGTCGGCCGCGACCCTGTGGGAGGCGTTCAAGACCGTCCTGAGAGGCGAGGCATTTGCTTTAATAGCGGAAGCCCGTCGGAACAGAGACGCCAATCTCCTCTGTATCGAGGAGGAGATCTTGGACCTTGATGCCCAACTGGACCCTGACCCTAACCCAGACCTCCTCCATGCGCTTTCCCTAAAGCAACTGGAGTACCGTGATCTCGCTACGAATGCCGCCCAGACCCTGGCTAGGGAACAGCAGGGTCGTGTCTACGACGTGGGGGACAAGGCTGGCAAACTGTTGGCCTGGTTGGACAGGAGGGAGTTGGCCAGTCGGGTTGTACCTGAGATCCTGGGGGCAGATGGAACCCCTGTCACTGACCCTTCCGCCATTGCCGAGTCTTTTGCCGACTATTTCAGGGGTGTTTACACCTCCACTTCTGACTGCTCAGAGGCCGACTCGGCAGAACTTCTTTCGACCGTGGATCTTCCCTGTCTCTCTGAGGCGGATCGCGATGATCTGGACAGGGACATATCTTCTGACGAGATTGCCCTTGCGATCCGCTCCTTGAGATCTGGCAAGGCGCCGGGTCCCAACGGAATCCTGGCCGAGCTCTACAAGATACGGCCTGATGTGGTCTCCCCGCATCTCCGTACTATGTTCCTGGAGGCGCGAGACGCCGGCGTTCTCCCCCTGGACCAGAGAGTGGCCACTATTGTGGTCATCCACAAAGACGGTAAACCAAGGGATGTGTGTCGCTCATATCGGCCTATCTCCCTCCTGAACACCGAACCCAAGGTCCTCGCCAAATTGCTTGCCAACCGACTGGTTGGGGTAATTGGCGACTTGGTGCACCCGGACCAGTCGGGCTTTATTCCGCACCGCAACACTGCCCTCAATTTGAGACGGCTTCACGGCGCCCTGGCTAGGGCGCACACTCTAACGGAGCCAGCTGTGCTGGCATCCCTCGATGCCACCATGGCGTTTGACTCCATCGAGTGGAATTACCTCTGGGCAGTGTTAGCTAAGCTCGGTTTTGGCCCGGTCTTCCTTAGCTGGGTGAAACTTCTTTATGCCAGCCCAATGGCTAATGTATCCGTGAATGGTCGCCTGTCGACGTCTTTTGTCCTTCACAGGGGTACCAGACAGGGCTGCCCCCTGTCGCCTCTCCTTTTTGCCCTGGCTCTCGAGCCCCTGGCGGCCACGCTGCGCTTTCACCCTGACCTCCATGGTATCACCTGGGCACCTGATTTTGAGGACCGTATCTCCCTGTACGCAGACGACATCCTCCTATATCTGACGTCCCCGTACAAATCTCTCATTGTCGCCTGTGACGTGCTCGGACACTTTGGGAGATACTCTGGCCTGATTATCAACTGGGCCAAGTCCTCCCTATACGTATTGAAAGGGGACACGCCGCGCCTCCCCAGAGGCTGCAACATTCAGGTGGCCACACAGGGCTTCAAGTACCTAGGGATCTACATCTCTGGGAACCCGAAGGTTCGATACGACCAGAACTTGCTCCCCCCACTGCAGCGCCTTCGACGCGACGTGGAGGGTTGGCGTAAGCTCCCGCTCTCCCTGCTCGGCCGAGCGGCCCTGTTTAAAATGATGTCTATGCCCAGATTCCTGTATGCCCTACAAAACACCCAAGACCCGGTACCGGCCCGATATTTCCGGGGAGTTGAGAGTCTTCAGCGGGCCCTACTTTGGGATGGCCGCCCTCGGGTGGCGATCGCGAAGCTCACGCTCCCGTGGTATGACGGGGGCATTGCACTACCGGATGTTCGTAGGTACTACTGGGCCTCCCAGCTTGCAGCCCTCAATCACGGGTTTTATGGGCCGGTGAATAGCCCCGGCTACGCTATGGACAGGTGGCTTATGAGTGGTGGTAATTATTATCGAGCCCTTTACTCCAGATCTCTGGATCGGCGCATGTCCGGTCCCACGAGGACGGCAGTCTCTATTTGGCGTACGATCACCAAGGTGCAGGGATGGCAGGGCAGACTGACCAGCTTCACTCCTCTGTATGAATCCGATATGTTGGGCAGACTATGGCACACCAAGGGCTTTGACAAATGGGACCTCATTGGCATCTCCAGGGGAGGGGATGTGATTTCCAAAGGGACTATCAAGACCTTCCCCCAGCTACAGACTGAGTACCAGCTGGGTGCCTCGGAGTTCTTCCGATATGCCCAGCTGAGGCATGCCTTGCTTTCTGCTATGACCCCTGGGGAGGATATCCCGGAAAGCTCACCGCTGGAGGACAGAGTGCTGGACGGCCATATGCCCGATAGCGCAATTTCACTGTCCTACAAAAAACTAATTAATGTCCGCACTGACCTTCTCCTTGGGTTGCGAGACCAGTGGGTGGCGGATGGCCTAGAAATCGACGAGGAGGACTGGCAGAGTGCAGTGTCCTCCCCAAAGGAGGTTGCCATCTCATCTCGGCTTCGTCTGGTCCAATTTAAAATCCTGCATAGGGTATACGTTACTGGCCCCCGCCTTATACACATGGGTTACTCGCCCGACGGCCTCTGTCGTCGAGGCTGTGGTGCCCTCGCTACCTTCTTACACATATTGTGGGAATGTCCGGCCATAGCGTCCTACTGGAGGAGGATTCACAGGGTCATGAGCGAAGTGTCGGGAGTGGGGATTGCGGCAGAAGCTCGTAGGTGCCTCCTCAACATTTGGGAGCCAACAGATCACAACACAGCCCAAACTCAGTGGGTGACCCTAGGCAATATGGTGGCCAAGAGAGACATTGCTCAGAGGTGGGGGGCCAATACGGCACCCCTTGTGGTACAATGGAAAGCCAACATGGATTGGTGTATGTTCCGGGAGAAGACTGTCTATGTTGCCAGGGGTAAACCTAACAAATGGAACAGGGTGTGGGGTGCTTGGAACTCTTACCGGAGTGATGTATGTCTGCCACCCGAGCCTGTTTCATTGGATGAGCACCTGTCACTGTGACCTATGACACCGACTGTGTACGATAACTGATTGATCCTGCTTTCCCCCCCCCTCCTATCATCCTCCACTCTTCTGTACTTCTGAGCTGCTGGTCTCTTTCTCCTCCCGGCCTTCTATCCCTTTCTGTATTCTTCTCCCATTGCCACTCTTCGGCGCCATTTGGCGTTTTTCTTCTTCTTGTTATAAAATTATAAAATAAACCTATAATTTCCTGCCGTACTTGACTTGCACTATTATGCTCTGCCTATTATGCTGCCTTGCCTCCGGGATGTTAGGCTGAATAGCTGTGTGCTCTTGTGAAATAAAGGTTTTCAAAAACCAATGCCCAGACAGTGTTAACCGGTGTAAAAATAACAAAATAATGAAGTAATACTATCACAAAATGTGCTGCGTTATGCCACATAATTTGCCTTTTCTTGGCGCATGATTTACTTAACCCTGTTGTATAATTTAGCTCTCACCTGCCACATAATTCAAAAGGCCCTGAATGTTGTGTGACCAAACTTTTACTTAGGATCTTATTATCTGTGTTATAAGCATGGCCAGTAATCTTTACAAAGCCCTATCCAATTTGCCTCAATCAGACTTTGGGAGGAACACTATTAAAGCTTCCCGGGTTTTGTGGGGGGAGGGCTCCCACCATTACAGACACGTTATATAATTCCACCCACGAAGGCATAAGAAGACCTCCAAAATGTTGTGTAAAACTCAGATAGAAGGTGACCCACCCCAGGAGTTTTCTAGAGTTTAATGAGCGCATGGCATTTCTAATATCTACTTCTGCAATGGGAGCCTCTAGATCAGCTGCTTCTTCCGTCGATAGCTCCCTTTTACAGAACATTGAATCAGGGTCCCCTTTAGACACGGCGCCACTCCATAGCCTCGTCCAAAGGGGGAAATGCGTCCTAACTCAACTTTCTAACCTCATCTCCCTATCCTTTGAAAGAGGCATATTGCCCAAAGAGTGGGAGCATGCCATTGTAAAACCATTGCTGAAAAATTGACCCTGCCTCTTTGGCAAACTACCGCCCAATCTCACTGCTGCCCATTCTGGGAAAGATTGCGGAGAAACATGTGAATAGCGCCATCTCACGCTTTCTAGTAGATAATGGCATCTTACACCAGACCCAGATGGGATTCCGACTGGAACACAGCACGGAGTCAGCACTACTTGTTGTCACCGAAAAACTAAAAAGCATACTAGATCAAGGAAGAGCCGCTGCAATTGCGCTACTAGACCTAAGTGCGGCCTTCGATACGGTAAACCACACAATACTGGTCAAAAGGCTCAATTATATCAGAATTAAAGGTACAGCCAATCAATGGGTGGCCTCGTTCCTGAATGATAGATCCTTTCAGTGTATGGAGTCCGGAATTTTGTCAGGCACCTTCTCAGCCCCTTGGGGAGTCCCTCAGGGATCTTCCCTGAGTCCAACCCTCTTTAATATTTATTGGAGCCCACTAGCTCACATAGTTCAGGAGTTCGGACTCTCCATTGTGTCATATGCCCATGACACACAACTAGTGGTCTCAATCGCAGATTCTCATAACTCTGACCATAGGCAACTAACCCCCTACCTGGAAAAAATAGAAGCATGGATAGCCGACTGCAGTCTTAAGCTGAATATGGATAAAACTGAGCTCATGATCTTGGGCAGCATCTTCAGCCCATGCTTAGAGATTCAACTGGGGCTCCCCCCATCCCCTAAAACTTTCATTAAAAAACTTGGGGATGAGGCTCGACCAGAATGTAACGATGGAGACGCAAGCCAAAAAACTTTTGAGTACCTGTTTTGGGATACTTCGAATGATCAGGAAAATTATGAGCTTGCTCCCAGAGAACGCAAGGAGGACGGTGGTGCAAGCCTTGGTAGTTCGGAGGCTTGACTAAGGCAACTCACTATACCTGGGCTCTCCCAAATACCTCACTGACCGCTACAAGTGGTACAGAATGCAGCAGCTAGACTGCTCCTTAAGATACCCAGACACCAGTCAGTAGGACATCCCTTCGGGGGTCACACTGGCTTCCGGTCCAGGCTAGGATCAAATTCAAGTCCCTCTGCTTGGCACATAGAGCCATGTATGGTAGAGGCCCCGCCTTGTTAAGAACTCTGATCTCCTACTGTTTACCCCGTCGCCATCTCAGATCAGGGTCGAATTTTCTGATGAACACTACCAGAATCAAGAGATCTAGGTGGGGTGGAAGGTCATTCACACACCTGGTGCCCAAACTTTGGAACAGTATGGACCCAGAGCTACGACTGATTGAAAACGAACAGTCCTTCAAAAAGAGGCTTAAAACTGTTCCCCTAATCCCTGTACAAGAAATTCTCCTATCCTGTTTCCTTATCAGCGCTGGTATGCCTGCGGTTGGCCATGCGCTTTACAAATCCCTAAACCTATACCTAGGCAACACCACTTCCCCCAGAAAATATCTTATATCCGCATTGTTCTCCATTCGGGAGCCCTATACAGAGAGAATAATAGAACCAGAAAATCTCAATAATGTATAGTCACATAAACGTTTGTATTTGATATCTTCTTTGCCATCAAATAGAAGGAGAAAGGCAGTTTACACCTAATCATTTTAATCAGACGCAGTGCTTAATTTGAGTCGGTGGTTTCCAGTGCTCAGCACCGGCACTTAATCATCAACACCGGCCCTTTTCATTGGCACCAGTCAAGGACACATTTATTTACAGCGAGGTTAAGTGATTTGCCCTGAATCACAGGATGTTGAGCTGATGCAAGACTCGAACCAGGATCCCCAGCTCTAAAGTCGGTAGCTCTGGCCATTATGTCACATCTTTTCCCAACTTTCATGGTTAGTATTAGGTTCTGTTTTAGGTGGTGCTAACATGAGAAATGGGCTGGTGCAAGCTGCCTCCTGACGGGAGCCCTGGCACTTATTGTTTTCACAAATTAACTACTGATCAGACGTGTCCGTTTATCTCTCTCAGAGTGAATTCTAGCTGGGTACTCATGATAATCGGCCCGTAATTTTTCTAGAGTGGGGCTTAACCTTCATTTTTAGCCAACAGATCCACTCGCTGTGTGCCATTGCACGCTACAGTCACTTCCAGATTTCTCAGTTCATTCTCTAGAGTGGACATATTCCCTTCACCACTACTTTAAAGGACTCCCACATGGTTTTCATGTTGTTTATGGCATTCTCATTGTTTCCGAACTAGTCAATCACAGTTGTCCTTATAGTAAGTACAAATACAGGATCTAATAGTTTCTGCAGATGTAGCTTCTAGGTTGGAAATAATGCCAGAGTTTTGCCCACAGCAAACAAGTACAATAATGTGAAATAGTTGAATAGCATCTTCCCTACCTACTCAACATCAGATGTTAATCCTGCCACATGGTAAGAGGTCAGCAGTGAACCTATTGCAGTGGAAATTGTGCAATGGAGAAACAAAGGAATACCCTCAGCTCTGCAGGTGTGTGTTCATCCATATGCCCCTTAATGCCCATTGATTCATCCTGTCATTAAACTGTTTTGCTGATTGAACACTAAAGGTGCCTCATAGCTGAGGATATGGTCAATCCCGTGCCATGTGCAATTCAAATCCGTTGCAAATATCAGTGGCATGTGAGATCAGAGTGGCAACTGGGACCAAAGTTCGCTCAAATATTCTGATGCTACATTTGGGCTCTCTAATGCTGGTAGCATTAATGGTTCCTCATCTAACCTACCCTCCTTTATGGCATATCTGCCCTTTGGCTCAATCATTCAGGCAGTGCCAGCAAAGGATACAACCCAATCTACCCATATGAGAACCACCTGGCAATGGTGAAATATCTTGTGCAGATTTTTTTTCAGTAATCTAAGTCTCTCAGTTGCAGTAATGTGTGTCTCTTGTAGTTTTTTAACCTTTTTTTTATTTTTTACAGAGTTTTATATAGCCGAATCGGGTATCAGAGCGCTTAGCATAGCACCAGTTGCATTACATGAGGACACGTTCATTTTTTGATTTTTATTGTTAGGCACGGGAAGATTACCTGATTTGCCCAGAATCAAGAATCACAGGATGATCAACGTCATTTTTTATTTTTTTTTAGAAGTTTTATATAGCGCTGGCTAGACCCGGAGGTATCAGAGCGCTTTACATAAGGATCAGAGCGTTACAGGTTACAAAATTACATCAATTACAGGTTTCGAAGGCATAAAAGAAAAACAAAAACATGAGATGCGGTGGAGGGAAGGAAACTCAATGGGGCGAGTAAAACAGTGTCAGATGTCCGGCTGGGTAGGTGATGGCGTAGGGGGTGAGCCAGAGCCGGACTCCTCTGTAGCTGCATAGGACAGCTCCAGGGGGCATCGGCCAAGGTTATTCGGGCTGCGCGGTAGGTACATTTAGTTTTGGTGTCCGCCCAGGGACGTCATCAAAGTTCCATCGAAAGGTGCGGGTCCAGGTGTCCCGCGCAAATCGGTTGAATTTCAGCTGTGGATATTTATTTCCCTCATCCACTCTGTTAGAAAGGATTAAGAGAATGGCTGCCATCTTAGGGTCCAGCAGGTTTCATAGTTCAAGCTTCCGGTTCCTCAATTCGATCTGGCTCCAGGGCCTGCATCTCCTTACTCCCTGTGACCTTTCCATAGGTTCATGATAAACACCTACTTCTGGATATGCCTGTTTCCCCCTCTCTGGTGAGCCTGGTATTTTGGCTGCCATTTTAAAGTCAGGCGTGGATCTCTGACCTGTAGTGTCTTAATCAGTATTCTCCCTGGATTCCTGCAGCAGGGTCGATGGTGACACGGTGCAGCCCCAGAGTATCTCGGGACCTCAGCGCCTCCATAGTCCCCCAGTACAGCAACCCCTAACCAGGCCTGCA
This sequence comes from Lissotriton vulgaris, assembly GCF_964263255.1. Classification (NCBI taxonomy): domain Eukaryota; kingdom Metazoa; phylum Chordata; class Amphibia; order Caudata; family Salamandridae; genus Lissotriton; species Lissotriton vulgaris. Next base: position 163,606,415 of record NC_141699.1, on the reverse strand, counting down.
GCGCAGCCCGTCTCCCCACAGTCGCGCAGCTGTGAGCCGTTTGGCTACACGAATTGCCGAGAATCGAACTCAGGTCCCCAGATTCGAGGTCGACCGCCCTAGCCGCAGGGCCGGTCCTAGGCATGGGCGGTATGGGCAGATGCCCAGGGCCTCGCGCTCAGGGGGCCCCGCCGCCGGCCCTTCAGAGTAGACCGCAGAGCAAGGGGCCCGATATGAAATGCGGGAAAAGCACTGCGCGCACTCGCGCAGGCAGTAAAGCACTTAGATGGGCCTCATATCTTCCCTTTCGCCCGGGGCCTCACAAGGCCTAGGACCGGCTCTGCCTAGCTGTTAGGTCAACTCCTCTCCCCAAGTGTAGTGTAGCTATATGAACTCACCAGCTTATAAATTCATGGATCACAGCATGAGAAAAAAGAAATCTAACTCCTGGATATCTGTGATCGGCTGTTGTTAATCAGATAAGTGTGGCTGCAGTCAGGGATGTCACCACATGGACAAGAGTAATGCTGTCTTCAGAAATATTGGACCCGGTCTTCAAATTTGCCAGGTCATGATCAGGTTTGGCATTCAGCTGCGGTATCAGGTGTGCTAGTCTTTGCTGAGGGCCTATTTTATGATGACAGGTGTTGGACCTAGAGTCTCCAAGTCACATAGGGTAGCTTGGCACTAAGAAGTAAGGCTTAACTCCAAAGTACATGTGCTAAGTTTGCGTCACACCCATCAGTAACAACACCTCCATCCACTCAAAAAGGACACTACACGAAGTCTTTTTTAGGAAAATAAGTGCTGCTTTATAAAAATACTTTGTTTTCTCTATTATTTCTTCACACTTCTTTTGTCAATTCTTTTTCTTTAAATCTCAGATTTCTCCATTGGTTCAGTTACATCAATAATCCAAACACTTGACATTGCATTGCATTATATTTGTTGATATGTTCTCACTTCCTAGAACTGATCTTAACAATCTCACTCAGTGCTAACGTTTCTAGAATGATACCCTGTAGTTCTCTACAAAATTCTTCAATCTTCTCCTGTCTAATGAACCCAGTTAGTGCCTGGGCTTAACTTTACAATTCACACACACACGCCCTCCTTGGCAGATGGGGTTCGGGCAGTTTTGCTGTCAGAGTGGGTTCCAGGGAATGCTAGAGGAGCAAAAGGATAGTTAGTGTCTACCAGGACTCTGACCATATACTGATAACAGACGGTACCCTGGTTACTTATTTGAGATTTCCAGGACCGTCTTACTCTTGGCCAGACTCCTGCCGCTAAGGAAGAGTGTCTTGGTTTTTCCCCCGAACCCCTGACAATTCTTCCCTCTTCACCTGGATTCCTCAGCTGACCCGACAGCCACTTTACTGCGGTGGTGTCCCTCCAGAGCCCCACTCCCCCAGCTTACTTGTGGTGTGAGGTAACGTTCAATGACCTCTCATTGCCACCGGGTGGTCCTTGATTTCACCACAGATTCCCCCCCGGTGGCAGATACAGGCCTTTGTCCAGCGCCTACAGCGGTGAACCCCCCTCCGCTAGTGATCCGGTGAACTCAGCTGAGAGGGGAAATTCTTTTTGCTCGTCGGCGGGCTTCGGTCCTGGGTTGACTCCCGCCGGATGAAGCCGAGCCTCTGTTCTCACCGGTTCTGCGCCGTCAAGGAGACGCTCTCAACCAGCCCCGCCTCACAGAGAGTGCGCGGCAGCAAGAACACTGCAGCGCGGCGCCGTCCACCTCAGGGAAGAGACCTCACCAGCTTCCTGTCTTGCGCAGCCGGCGAAACACGTCCCTCGGCAGCGCTCTCACCTCCTCCGGACACTTCAGCAGCTGGCCAAATCTCCTCAGTTTACAACCGGTGCCCCAGCTCTTCGAGAATGGGGTGGGGGGGGGGGGGGCAACGGAATCGAATGCTCCCCGGCTCAATGACAGGACAACCTCCCGACATTCATCAGAACCCGGGAACGTGGGTAAGTGAAAAAGGGTTGCCGTATTACAGTCTCCCTTATAATCCCGACGTGGTGGGGTGACGGTAGAGGGTGACACCTCAGCTCCTTTTTCTGACGCTCAACCAGGCAGTGCTCCTATGTCGCGCTCACCATTACCGTCCTCACTTGGGCTCATAACAATGAATTCTGCCTCAAGAAAGCTTATCTCAGCTGGGCCAGATCAACAGCAAGGGAGGCAGATTCTCTGCACGAGCAGTAGACCTTAGTGGACCATCAACCCTGACAAGATCTCCCTTCCCTATTCACTGCAGTCTGCGCTCCAGACAGCTCCTCAAAGATGCCTCACTACCTGGCACCTTCTAAAATTGCTGCCCAGCATTCCGCCTTATATAGGCTGACCCTAGGAGGTCCAGAAGGGACCAGAAGGTTCTGGAATGCTCCTATTCTATCCTATGGGTCAAGTCTCAGGGGTGGCAGTTATGGCAGTTGCTGTCCACCATTTTGTGAGTCTAGATGGTTTTTAGTCAGAAAAGGCACCTAGGCCTTAAGATGAAGTGCTATGTGGGCAAAGAGCGTTTATCCCCCAGGTCAACTTCTCAAAAATCTGGTAGACACAAAAAGATAAAAAAAAGGTATGAGGGGCAAAAAAGGGACAAAATAAATAATTAATTAGGAGGGACTACCCAAAGGGCAGACAAGTCTAACAACAGGCATTTATCTGGCCCTCCTGGCCAGGAGCAGGATGAAGGTTCCTTAGTGTCCTCTGTCCTACAGCTACAAGTTGTATTCCAGGATCATTCTATGCACATTCCCATTTGGCAAACCCCTCAGAAATGTCTTTAGCGTTGTTGGAAAAGTGACCTTGACAGTCCACCATCGCTTTCAGCTTCAGCAGGAATAGCAAAATATATTTGAGTCCTAGGTGACAAAGTATGTGCTTATCAAACAAATATGAGTGGAGCTCTTTCTGCACAACTACCATGTTATCGAGGAATATGTGCACCATATCATTTTAAATGGGTCCCATCTGTCTGGCTCTTTGTAAGATATTATCTTGCTCTTTATAGTTCACCAATTTTACTATGATGTACTAGGTATGTCCCCTGGTGCCTAGGGTGAGGAATCAGTGCTCTGTGTGCTCTTTCAACCACAGAGAATTTCGCCACTCCCCTTTGGGCAATCAACATCACAAACCAATCCTCGCGAAATAATCCCATCCACGTCTGTCTGCTTTTTCAGGCATTCTCACAAAGCGAACATTGTTACTTATTGGTAATTTTACAGTACCCTCTGCTCGGGACTCAATGTACTGTTCCCTGTCTTGTAAATCAAGAATATGTTTATGCAATTACGTGGCATCTGGTTTCTGCTCCTGCAGCTTGATTTCATAGTCCACAACTCTGTCCATTAATTTACGATAATCAGCTCTAAATAGGTTGAGTTGGATGGCTGCTTTATCAATGTTTGTTTCCATTGCAGTCCCTGCCTTCTGCATAGCCAAGAGACTGTGCTCAAACTTGTCATCAGTAGTCAATGCCATTGGTGCATAAGGAGGAATCAGGGGAACACTATCCTTCTCTCTCTCATCCTCCCCATGTGACAACTCCTTACTCTCTGAGATGGACAGTAGTCATGCAGCTTTGTCTCGGCCCATGATTCAGGATTGGATGGCTCCATGAACACAAACTGATATGCACAAATCTATGCACAGCGCAGCACAAGCATTACAATCTTTGTGTTTTTGTTCTGTTCCCAAAATACTGCCCAGTGTACTATTCTAGTGGACAAGATTGGCCACATCTCTGTTAAACACACCTTCCAATTCTACAGTTTGTGCTCCGGTTTCCCTATTCTTCAGGGCAAACTTTACCCCTTTGAAATGTTGGCAGTCTCTTGTTTGCTTGTGGATTTCTCCAGTGACTATTTATAGAACCTCACTCATTAGACAAGAAGGGGAGACGCGTTCCACAATGCATTGTTTCCACATTTCATCATTTTGTCCTTTTGGGCTACAATGTAAGCCATTGTGTCCAGTTCAGTCTACTGCAGTATTCTAGAGGAGCTTGGAGCTCAGTGGGTCATTTCTCATCCCCATGTCTCTTGTTGTAGGGTTTCTCTCCACTGGGCTGCCAAGCGAGCTCATCTTGCTACAATACCCCTTATAAGGCAGAGGGGAAACGGCAAGCCGCAGCACATTTACAACAGTTATGTAACAAGCTTCGCTTTGATGCACAGTTGCCCCATGTATCAGGTCGGGAATCTGTGGGCTCCAGCAAAGACCGGAGGCTTTTGGAAATCGTGCACATATTGGGCTAAATGTATCAAGCAAATTCGCATTCGCAAATGCCGAAATTCGCAGAATTTCGGCGTTTGCGAATGCGAATTTGCCAAATGGCATGTATTAAGGAAAATGTGGTGCAAAACAAGGAATCGCAAAATTTGCGATTCCTTATTTTGCAATTGCATTTAAGAAATCGCAAATTTAGCGATTCCTTAAATGCAATGAATGAAGCAAAAAAAAAAATAATGCAAATTGTCCTTAAGGAATAGCAAATTGCGAATTCCTTGAAAAATGCACATTTTTGCGTTTTTCAAGTGCCATGTGACGCACATACATGCCCTTAGGGCATGTATGTGCGACACGTGCACCCATACTTATTTCCGGGGTGCAACAGGGTGTCCTTTGGACACCCCTGCACCCTTGAAATTATTCTCAATTTGCGATTCTCAAATTGCGAATTGCAAATTGAGAATAACTTCCCATTCATTCCTATGGGCCTCCTGGCCCATAGAAATGAATGGGAAAATATTCCTTAATTGCGATTCACAATTTGCTAATCGCAATTATGGAATATGAAGAATTCGCAAAAAAAATGTGAATTTATCCATACATCCCTATTTGCTATTCTGAAATAGCGATTCCTAAAAAATTGCTATTTCAGAATCGCAAATCAGTTTGATGATACATATGGCCTTTAACCTCTTTTGTTGCTGGCACTGCTACCTTCAAGAACGTGACCATCTTAGGAGTAAGGGACCAGTGGTTGTGAGACGGGATAGAGATTGACGACGAAGATTGGCAGAGTGCGGTATCTTCTCCTAAGGAGGTCGCTATCTCTTCCCGTCTTCGGCTGGTGCAGCTTAAAATCTTGCACAGAGTCTATGTCACTGGCCCCAGACTCGTGCTTATGGGACACTCTGTTGATGGCCTCTGTAGGCGCGGCTGTGGTGCCCTCGCCACGTTCATGCACATTATATGGGAGTGTTCTGCAATAGCTTCTTACTGGCGGCGGGTACACTTGATTATGAGCGAGGTAACTGGAGTGGAAGCGCATGCCGAAGCCAGGAGATGCCTTCTGAACATATGGGGTCCGACGGACCATACCGTGGCCCAGACCCAATGGGTGACCCTGGGTAATATGGTCGCGAAACAGGACATTGCACAGATGTGGGGGGCTGCGACGGCTCCGAAGGTTGTACAATGGAAGGCCAACATGGATTGGTGTATGTTCCGGGAAAAGACTGTGTATGTTGCCAGGGGTAAACCTAAAAAGTGGCAGAAAATATGGGGGGCTTGGAACGAATACAGAGGGGACATTTGCGTACCTCCGGATACCGCTCCACAGGAAGAACACTTATCACCGTAGCCTATGACTCCAACTGGAGATTTACTATTCTGCTATCCTGTGTTTCCCTCCCCCTACATTCCTAGTGTTTTTACTACACTGATTATTACTGTGTTCACTGTGCTTCCCGGCCCTCCACTACGCCTCACTGTACTTTGAATTCCATTGCCTTCTTCTCCGCGCCAGTTTCGGCGCTTATTCTCCCCTTTTTCTCTCTTCCGCATCTGTTTTAAAAGGTTAAAAATTAACCTTCATTCGTTCTGATGTAATGATTCTTGCACTTTGATTTATTTTGCTCCGTTTTGCTGCCTCGCCTCAGGGATGTAAGGCTGAATAGCTGTGTGCACTGCTTCGAAATAAAGGTTTTAAAAATAAAAAAAATAAAAAAAGAACGTGACCATCTACCCACATACGTGTGCGCCTGCTTTCCGCGAGCACTGCCACCTCAATTTACTGCTTCCTTCTCCTGCAGTCTACATGCAGTCCACCCACAGATATGCTCCAGTGAGATGCTTCCTCTCAGTGTTCTTTTAAGGATATGACTGACAAAGGTGGCCATTAGAAGCACAGCTCTACACCACAAGGGTCAACCACACCCCTGCATATTAGGTATTTAAGTGTAATCTGAAAATCTGGACTTTTAAGGCTTCTCAAAAGGCTAGTATGTTCAGGTTGAGATTTGTCTTAGGTGGTTCCATATTCTTGGCGCATGGCTGATGCATCGTTGATCAATGCTTTCGTGTGAACCTGATGTAGTACAAATGAATGAATGGCTTAATAAATCAACCAGCGTACCAATGGATCAATTGTTATATTTATGTTGCTGAGATGCCCAAGTGGATTGCGTGGCACTGTTAGGATATTATGCAGGCTTTGTGTTGAACACACGGGTGACTCCTCTGCATCGCCCCACTGCTCTTAGAGCAGGATAAATAAAATGATAATAACATTGTTAGTTTCATTTCATTTTTCGTAGGTTCAGGCCTGGGCTGGTGGCACAGGGGGAGGAGTGTTTGCACACTCCAAATGCGCATGACGGTTTGGCCAGCAGTCCTGGGCCGGTCAAACAGTCATGGGCACTTTGCATGTTTCTCCCCACCAGGCTGTAATGCACAGCTTGGTGGGGAACCTGCACAGAGTTGCAGTCCCCGTCTGAGTGTTGAACCACGGCTCTCAGACCAATCACAATGCTGCATTGCAGGGTTGTGATTGGCTTAGGGGAGTTTGTGTGCTTCCTGCTTCCAGAGAAGGAGACACGACGGTGGAAAGACAGTCACGGTGGCTGTGAGGAGGTAGTTTTTTTTTTTTTGCCATCCACGTTCCCTGCTAGCAACTAGTGATTAACAACTTAGCGCATGACAATTACGAATGTGTTTTACGTATGAGTGGAAGGACAAAGCCGGCATATGTGTCTGTGACTCGTGTGTAGCCAAGACCCAACTGAAGATCTAGGTAAAGGGGTTACCTGCTACAGAGATGTATATTATGCCTGTAGATAATCAGTGTGTATTATGACCGGTCTGCATCATGACATTTTCCACCTTCTTTGGTCAATTAGATGAGCAGCGTCAAGTTGGGTAACAATAACATGTCATTTTAGCATCAAGAAATGATTCCCTTTCTGGTACCCATAAATGGGCCCACTTCAAGTGCTTTGCACAGTGGCATGGGGAGAAAGTGTTAGACAAGTGGACAGGGTACTCCATGTACATGATGCAGTCATTAAAAAATTGTCCTTTTCACATCAATGACTGAGGTATCTTGTAGATTGAATAATGGAAGTAGCATCACAACCTGAAGGCCCGAGCCAGTTTCATCCTACACCCCATCCTTGTCAAGGAGCTCTCATGAGCCATTCCTTATCCTAATTTCAAAGACCTTGATGTCCACTTTTGTTTTGTATCCAAGACACTTCCTAGATCTTTTAAAAGGTGAAACTCTGACTATACACCTTGAGTAGGGTGACACTACCTCCATTCATTAACTTTTCACTTACAAATCTCTGATTTCTGGCGTGTTAGTCTAATTAACTCAATGGAATCAAAGCAAGACTACAAGACCCAGTATGCATTTAGCTATCACCCAAATATACAGAGATGGAAATTGTGTACTTAATGATCTGGAGGAAGGTTGTTACTATAACCTTGAGCAACATATAGGTAGGATTAAGTGTTACTGCACGCAGGCGGTCTCTTTTAAGTAAGGGCAGCCCTGGTGGGCACAAGGAAGGACTTTCTTTTAGGAGCATCAGTGTCAAGTTTATTTTCACCCATGGTGATCAAACTTTTACCATCGTTGGAACTTAAGTCACTTTAGAAAATGCTTTTGGAATTAGAAATGGAATTGGGGACAAGGATTTCTCTTCCTCTCTGTTGGGTCGTCCACGTACATCTTTTTGGTGTTGGGGTGTAGATGGAAGAACACCCCTCTTCCTCACAGACCTCAGATGAGGGAAATGCAAACAGCAAGGAATGGTGGTAAGCAGGGGAAGCCATTGACCAGTTCAACAGCTCTTAGTTGCATGTTTCAGAATGAAAACTTTAACACCCTAAGAAAAACAGAGGGTCTCACTCCATCAAAAGATGCCCTCAGAGCTCTGAGTGCAGGTGATATAGAAGGACCCGTTACGGTCTCATAATGGTAATGTAATGTAGTTTCTTATATAGCGCACGTATCACCACAAAGGGTATCTCGGCGCTTGCTTTGGGAACCCGTCCTGGTTTTTCCCTGTGGGATAGCCCAGCTGGGCACCCCCAAGGTGAAAGCCAGGCATCCCGCCGCGGGGGCCGTAGTGGAGATTGAGCAAGCTATTGCCCAGAGTTGCAGAGCATGAACCCCTGATTCAAGTAGGCACCGAAGCGAGAATAATCAGGTCCGTGGACATTTGGGCTCCAAACCCTGCCGCGTCGGGAATTGAACCCTGGTCCCGGGCCGACCTCTGCTTCTGGGTCTGCCTCCTCTAACCGGTGAGCCACACTTCTCACACTTCTCATAAAATATAGGGACCCACTGCTCAGCTCCAGGCCTTGACTTTATGTGTGTACAATTTGGCCAAACCAAGGCATTTGTATTTTTTCATTTTTAACTATGATGCCCATTTTAGTGTTTCTCACATTACTTTTACTTTTCATGACCTACTTTAAAGCAGTACCTCTCTATTGTGTGCATGTTTTTCTGTCCATGTTTTGCCTAAAGGCTCGAATCCCTGTCTCTCTCTTTCTTTGTTCATCCACGGAGGCATGTCCATGCTTGTTCATGGTTACATATATTAACTGTGTTCCATCTTCAGGCCATGTCACAGAACCCGCACTTGTTTCGTGGACAGCAAGAGCCGCAGAGCAAATGTCCAGCGTTTGCAGCATCTGTGAATCCACCTTCTCTGATGTCAGGGCAAAGCATGACAAATACAATGCAATCAAGTCATAATTATGTTGATGTGGATGCCTGAAGGGGGAGGGGAATGGCTCGTTGTAATTCAGTCACATTCCCTTTATCCACACACCAAGCCTTTTTACAATTTGCTGCTTTAACAAATGCTAATATTAGACTGGAAACTGGCAGGCATGAAAGTCCTGCCTACATACAGGGTCCATCACACTGCCTACTCCTGGCTATTTTCTCAGCAGCGCCCATGCCTTACCATTAATAAACAAACAATTGCAAATATTCTCCAATTAACAGCCCTCTTAGACTGTTAAAGATACTAAGGGGCATATCTACAAAATGATGTCGGAGCGCGGTGCTACACTAAATTTGGCAACACCGCACTCCGGACATTTTTAAAATGCAGGGATGCATCATATTCACAAGATTAGGGTGCACCCCTGTGTTTTCCCGAGTGCTGGCGCAAAAAAGCTGCTAACGCTAGCGCAGGCACCCTGCCACCATGCGGCAAAGGGGCCTGAGCTGCAGGCGCAATTGTTTATGTGCAGGATGGGACACCTTCCTGCACATAAATAATCATTCATGGAGATGTGCTCTTAAGGCAGCCCACATAGAAAGAGCAAAAAACAAGGAGAAATTAATCATTTCTCCTCGTGTCACCATCCTAAAACCAGGTATTCCCTGGCATTCGTTTTTGGCGGAGCCCATGCCCTGAAAATCTGGAGCAGCATCAAAATGGAATGCGTGTTGTGATGGGACGCCCACTGCAACACACATTGCACGCCCCTTTGCCACAGAGGACTTCGGCGTACTCGGCATATTTACAAGGTGTCGCAAAGTCACGTTAAGTGGCTTAGCTCCACCGTACAAATATGAGAAATGTCGCTATGCCACCACAGTTTCACAAAAAGTGACACTCCGGTGGCAATAGGGGCTTTTAAATATGCCCTTATGTGTTCCTTAAGATTACACAAAACTCTGCACACCTGCTACTAATGCACCAGTTGCAGGTGACATCTTTGCATGGAAAATTACACAAATCCTAATTTTTGAATTCAGATCAAAAATGTATGCGCAGAGGTGCAACTTTTATCCACACTTAAGTTACGTTTGGCCTGCAGACCTGCCATTTAGATGCAGGGTGTTGTATTAAAAGCCTGGTGTACTTTATGGGTTACTATAAAACCAGGGGTCACAGCAGCGACCCATAGCTTGCATCGTTAGACCCCTGGCATTGCTTTTGCGACCCCTGGACTTTGAGATCAAAAAGGCAATGTGGCAGGAATAAAAGGAAAATTGGGCCGGCTTTAGCCCTCTTTAATTTTTCTTGCTGAATAGAACTGGACATTTTAATTCATTAGATTTAGTTTAGATTTACATACCAGCTGATCATAGTGTGGTTCTAGGACATTTTTTGATTCTGAAACCGAGCGTGCAGCAAACCATGGTTGCACAGGTTAGTCATTGAAAAGAGAGTTGTAAAGATATGGGTAAGAGAAAAGTTAAATCCTAATCAGACTAGAGCATCACAGACTGTAATACAGATAAAGGAGGGGTAATCTAACGTACATGAACTTTGATCCTGATGTGTTATTGCTGGCTCCTGCAGCAGTTACATCAATTGATGGAACAGAGGTGTGAATGGCTCAAAGGTTCTTCAGATAATTCTCTCTGTGCCACAACTCATGGTTGTGCACAATAATACCTTTAATATGTTGCCTCTGTGTGCAGCGACTGAATGCATGCATGCAGTTTCCTATATTGTGTGCAGACTACTGTACAAAGTGGAGAACTTAGGAGGAGGGGGTAACTATGTGCTTTATAGCTTCTAATTCTAAAAGAAAAGGATCAATTTGTACAATGTGGCACCTTATTTTGGGTGAAAACACCATACCATCATGTTTATAGTCGATGCCATTGGCACCTCATTCGTTGCAGGTCTGCAAAGATATACTGATGTTTCTAGATGTAAAATATATACAGATCCAGAGTAGTATTTTCAGTTCACCTCAAAATGATTAATTAACTACAAAGAGGTGTATATAGGCCCATGAGGGCTGGGTCCATGCCAGATGTTCAGGATATCTACTGGCTAAGTAAATATTTTCCATTTAGATTCATTGCATGTACATTAGTGTTCTGTGGCTAAACTGAAAACATAGCAAGAATCTATGTCTCCTGAACCTCTTTTTTTTAACACTCCTGTTTTATGGCATGGTCACAATTTACAAGTCTTGGTGTCACAGAATATAAAAAATCAAACCTGAACACCTCATTTTGAGTGCCCCAGTTATCCTGATTCAGGTGCAAATGGAATTTCCAAGTAATACACAAAATGGGTTCAGACTTGGTGCATTATTCCTACACAAATTTAGCCAAGTGAAACTGGCCAAACTCAGTGCAAGGATAAAACAGTATTCTAAGGTCGGCCTTTCTAATTGGGGGAAAAAGTTCAGTATTCTGACAAACAGACCTTGGACTGGGGAAAATACCAGGTACTGAAGCATAAGCATTTTCCTCAGCAGTAATACTGCACAGGAATTCCCATACTTTGGACTGGCCTAAGTGCCGGATTACAAGTTCTGACGAAATATGTGCAGAGACACTGAGTAGCCGAAAAGATTGATTCCAACCAGTATCTCTACCCATATTTCCCCCTTTTAAGAGTTAAATTCCACCGAATGGGAAATAATTCTACAAACCTGGAGTTATCAAAGACAATTGTGCATGGAATCTCCAATCCTTTGGGGTTTATCACTCACATTCACCACCTGCTATGGGAAGCAGGTTAACTCTTTGCAAGGCGGTGGTGTGCAGCAGGGTGGGAGGGTGGTGGTGTCAAGGGTGGGAAAGGAAGTGGGGTGGATGTTGTCTCTGAGGAGGATCATTAGATGCTCCCTTCTGTGGCTTGAAAGGGGATCAGGCGGGAACAGTGACCCACACCCAATGTGACTTTCCAGCTGGTAAAATAGGGTCCAGTGTTCCTACACCAAGAAAATCCAGGTGCGGAACACCTGCACACTGAGCGGGACAAAAATCCCCCTGGGAATTCTGCTCTGTTCCATTTATTTGTAATCGGGTCCAAATGTTCATGAACTTTCAAACAGAAAGTGCAGGTTGTGCAAAACCAAACAAGGCGACATATTACATCTAATCTGCTTATGCAAGGACCTGCATCGACCACGGAAACAGCTTCTCAAAGAACCCTTCAGATAGAAAGGCATCCGCACCAGGAGGCAAGCGGTGCTAGCATGCCTAAATCCAGAAAACACACAACTGAATTGCAGATTGGTCAAATTTCTTATGCTGGCTGAACAGAAAATGCCCAAGATTACAAAAATCTGAACCAGGGCCTGGGCAGCACACTGATAACAGGGACAATGTCCCCAACCAGTACATAATTAGAACAAACTGCCAGAAGTAAAGGGATAACCCTCTAAACAAGTGGAGAAAGCCTGACCAACATAACCACGATGACCTTCAAAAAACCCACGGAATATGTGTCGTAAAGCACAGTATTCAGACACACAATGGCACATAGTATGCCTATAATTAACTCGTTTTTTTTTGTTGCAAAGGCTCATCCAATATTCGGTTTTAAATTAGGTTTTAATCTGAAAATTCCCATGTATAAGCTAAAAAAAATTAAACATGTAATTTTGTATTTTATGCAGCAATATTGCAATGGTTTAAGTAACTATGCAAGAAATAAAGAACTCATGAACTTCCAAACAGTGTTTTGATTACACTTGTACAAAGTTGGACATGTGATGGGGCTGTGCTTGCTGTGTCTCTTTCCTTTGAAATTCTTGGACAGTGTCCAGCTTCTCTTGTTTATTCCCTTTTACAGCATAAGAGACAAGTTCTCTCTATTTTTTCAAGTTATATCATGAGCCCTCACATTGAAAATTGTAAATATATAATATTCTCAAACTAAAGAATTCAACTTTTATCTTTGGCCCCAGATTACTACCCTGGTGTTTATGGGTGTAGCTATTATATACATTATTTGTGTTCTTATACCTGAGTGATAAGTAATTCATATAAAAAAGCCATTTTACTAAGTGATCTAAAACTGTCCTTTATACATTCAGTTTTCATAGTTGATAGCATCTCTAGAGGTGGTAGTTGGTAAATTAGAATAAGATTAGTGAGACATTTGCTGGAGTCTGTTAAAATGCTTCCTTATATATGATCTGTTCCACAGAGTTCTCTACCGCAGGAGACACCAATCCAAATGTAAGACAAATTCTACAGTGTAGAGCAGACAATCTCAGGTTACAGAGTGAGCACATTTAATAGGGATTTTATCCAGCATTTCAATAGTTCCAATCAAGAAAGTAATGACCGGTATAAAAATATTGGGGTGAATGTCCGCCAAAGTTGGACCAATGGACTGATCCCCATATTTACAGGCAAATATTTTAATGGCATTACTAAGATATCTACATCTTGTTTTTATTTAGAAATGTAGGAGTTGTGGGAGAATTTATTATCAATAGTTAACACCTTGGAATGGGTACTTAGTGACCATGTCAATATTTAGGAAATTCACTGAAGATTTAAAGCCAGGTTTAAGTGTACCAATTACCATTTTTTAAAATTATTTTCTAAATTTATTTGAAGATTGTTTTGCTATCTTTTGTTGTGCAATTGACTTCATTGTAGTATTGTAATCTTTTGTCTCTGAAGGCCCATTAGTGTCACTGGCAAATATCAATCGGCATATGCGCAGTGAGTTATCCTTTGCAATTCTAGGTTTAGGAGTGAGATATCACCATTAGCCAGGCATTCTGGCAGATTTATTATATAGAAAGTAATCAGCAAAGAAGCTAGAACACACCCCTGTTTTTTAGACCATTTGCTGTCTTTTTACTAGGGGTAGGATTACTGCCATCAAACAACTTTACGTATACCCATGTATCAGGGTGTAGCTCAATTAAGAAGTAAACTAATGCCAATACCCTATAAAAGTACCTATGCCCAGCGATGATTCTTTGTCGAAGGCAGAGAATAATAGTCATGGACAACCCTGTGTCGAGCCACCAAATGCGAAGAAGTGACATCTCACACCCGCGGACTTCCAGTGACATCACAGGGTTCACCCACTACCTCACATTCGGCTCCTCAATATACTTATATTTGCAGGTAAGTGTCTAGCGACCAGACAAGGAGTAAGATTTACTTGAAGTAAGTATAGCCTTTAGAACCCACTTTAGGTATTCTTGCAGCTGCTCCTTCATGACTCCTCAGGCCAGGGTTAGCCGGTGTAGTGCCAGGAGTAACAAGGGGCAGTCCAGGGGTGGCAGTGGGTACCTCTGGCTATCTTCAATTGATGCCCATGCCCTGACTGCCGAGAAAAGCGTATAACCGCTCAGGTAATGCCCATAGCACAGCAGAGAGTTCACCACAATCTCTCCAGGTAAACACCAGCTATTGGGTTTATTTTTATTTTTTTCTCTTATTTCTTATATTGATTTTTGCAATCAAAGAACAGTACAAAATATGATAACACCCTCCACCCCTCCCGTCCCTGCCACGCACCTCAACGGATCCAGATAGACAAGAATTACTTCACAAAAATGTTTATTACAATATTTTAGTAAACATGACTGCTCCATTCTCAGAAATAACCTAGAGGGAAATTCAAGGGCATAATGTAAGATTATACAAGATGTAGCCTACGGATCTGTAGGTATGCAGCAGCAAATGCTTTGAACCCCCTTTTTTCGCTCTGAAAAGACAAATGGAAAATGGTGCATTTCGAGCAGATATTACAGAGAAAATCACATTTGTGCCACCCCCGCTCTGCATCAGCTGTACATTTGGCACCACTGAATAAACAGATATGACTTGCTCTGAGTGCCAGCACACTGTGATCTGGCTCCCGTTTGCATGTCTCTTACATCAGCTTTTGTTTCAGCACTTCCTGGTGTGGCAGCTCACAGAATGATGGCACTTTTCCGGGTATTGTGCGAGCAAGCATTCTGAAAACAATGTGAAGTTATTCAGGTGCACAGATTTCAAAGACCCCGAATGTAAGGGCCAAAGCCACCTCAAGTGTTTGTGGGGGCCTTGGAGCTAACATACTGTAGGACCCTCTATTGGGAACATGAAGGCCCTTAATACAAGTGTAGGGGTAAATCCGATGTGGTTATATCACACCTGAAATTAACAATACCACAGGGCACAGACATTTCAGGGTGTGGTATTGCTAAAATAGCACATTTCACACACATGACTACTATTGTGAGAAGACCATTACAACAGAATTTAAATGATGTTGCGTCAGGTGCCCAACTCGTGTGTGGTTGATCGTGCTGTGTCGCTGCAGTGCCAGTGGGTACAATAAAATGTAGTTGTTGTGCTGTGCCTACTTTGTCATGAAATGAGCCATATGGGGTGAGTTACTGTTCAATGAAGCAAAGCCGGACTCCTAGTTCCGCACCTCAAGCTAGTTCCAATCAGTAAATTTGCTGTGCAGCCAACCCCAACGCCAGCCGTTGTGTGACTCTACTGTGCTCCAGATCAAGGAAATACTTTTTTGTCCAATGGGAGTGCGCAGCTTTAGTAAGTCCAAAAGCCAGATAGTAATTTTAAAAAGTAATTTCTTTATTTCAAATCAGTAAAATTCATCAAGCTAAGAAACTCCAGCCAACGCGTTTCATTCCCTTTCTGGGAACTTCATCAGGGCAAAAGGAGTAACATCTGAAATGTTCCCTTCTACAGTGGCAAATGTTGGTGTTCTGTTGACATCAAAGAACGGGGATTCCTCCAAGGTCAGTGTGCGCCTTTGCATACTCTGTTAAAAAGGGGAAGGATCACTTGTCCTGCATAACATCGGGTATGCCGGAACGGTTCTGACTAGTCCCAATAAAAAACCCTCATGCACGTGTTCTGAGTTTTGCGATGTTAAGCGGTATATCTTGGTTCTCCGCTGTCCCTCACACGTGTCTGCATAATCATAGGGTTTAGTTGTTTATGCAACCTCCATCCAGGAGGTGATACCCTCAGTTAAAATCAGTAGTGATCAGTGATAGTGACTGTGACGTGATACAGCGAAGGAAATGGTAAAAATGTCTCTCTCATCCAGAAAAATTACTTTTATTCATTCCGGTTTTTGGAGGCAAAAATTAAAAATAAATGCTGGTGAATAAGAGTGGTTATGACTCTTTCACACTATAATTGTGGTGTAGGTCGACATGTTTCAGCCCTTGGGTTGCCAGAAGGTCATGGGGGCTTTCATCAGGACCACGGTGCAAAGTGAGTAGAGACCTCTCACGTCTCTACATGTGAAAAGAAAATTGTGATTCTAAAGGAACATGTCGTTATGCTGCTCCTAATAAGGTATATAGTGTACCTGTAGAGAAAAAAGGACATACTAGACAAAGGTAAGGGTATGGGAAAACATTGAAAGACTAATCTACTGGTTTAAATTACCAGGAACATATAATACGCACATTGGCGTCGCAACTAAAAAATGGTAATACTTCACACTGCCTGCCCTCATCCCAGATTAAGGTCAACTCTCTCATTACTAACGTGGCAACTGAATGGATCGTTATTTGGTTGATTGGAACTTGGTAGGAGATATCAAGATTTAAAATCTGTTCACAATAGGTTATACATGTTGGTAATCATTTCCTCTTCTAGATGTTGTGAAAATCTATCAACTGTAGGATGGCCAAATTCTGTGTTGTTTTTATGTCTATTACTATATTTGTTTAGCTTGGTGAGTAGTGATCTGTTGGTAATTTATCTCAACGTTCCATGCTCAACGTATTCATCTGTGTCACTCGTCAAGGTACTTTCATTAGTGAATACATGGTGCCCCATAAGTATATAGAAACGTGGCGTATTTAGAGGAAGTTACCCTTACACTCATTACTCAAAGTAATTTTTCTGGATGAGAGAGACATTTTTACCATTTCCTTCACTGTATCACGTCACAGTCACTATCACTGATCACTACTGAGGGTATCACCTCCTGGATGGAGGTTGCATAAACAACTAAACCCTATGATTATGCAGACACGTGTGAGGGACAGCGGAGAACCAAGATATACCGCTTAACATCGCAAAACTCAGAACACGTGCATGAGGGTTTTTTATTGGGACTAGTCAGAACCGTTCCGGCATACCCGATGTTATGCAGGACAAGTGATCCTTCCCCTTTTGATCAGAGTAAATAACTATAGGAAATTGGTTGGATCACATATTCCTTCCTTCCCTCCACATTGATCTTCGCCTTTGCATACGTCAGATAACGATAACTCCAATAAACCCTCTAATGAGAATGAATGTACAAGTTCTTTGATGTCAAGATAGGTGTGTTCTCCCACGCTGTGCATCAGCTGTACTTGCACTGAGTCCAAGTACGGACATATAGTGAGTCTGACAGGTATAATAAATCCTGCCAGTCAAACTCTGTACGCCAAGCAAGTAATTCTCTCTCTCCATACGGAGAGGGAGAATTACTCGCTCGGCATACAGAGTTGGGTTGGCAGGATTATTATAACTGCGGATGTTTGGATGGCTCCAGTGCAATACACGGGACCAATATTATAGGAATCTGCCACGTCTTAATAAACAACATAAGAGATTTAATCTGGCAGGAACTGTCAGACTCACTAAATGTCTGTACTTGGACTCAGTGCAATATACATAAACAAGTTTGAATAGTATTTAATATGTGACATTGAAACCCTAAGAGGAATAGGCTCTTATAAGGATACGTATCGACCTTGGGAGAACACACCTATCTTGACATCAAAGAACTTGTACATTCGTTCTTATAAGAGGGTTTATTGGAGTTATCGTTATCTGACGTGCGCAAGGATGCACACTGACCTTGGCGGAATCCCCGTTCTTTGATGTCAACAGAACACCAATATTTGCCAATGTAGGAGAGAACATTTCAGATGTTACTCTTTTTGCCCTGATAAAGTTCCCAGAAAGGGAATGAAACGCGTTGGCTGGAGTTTCTTAGCTTGATTAATTTTACTGATTTGAAATAAAGAAATTACTTTTAAAATTACTTTCTGGCTTTTGGACTTACTAAAGGTGCACACCCCCATTGGACAAAAAAGCATATGGGGTGAGTTGTTCTTATGCCTACTCACTGCACTATAATCAATACTGCCACTGCTCTGTAACTCACAGGACAACTGAACCGCTGAAGTAGAACACGCAACAGACTATGGGCCCGATGTAGAGTGTGGCAGACAGTGGTTAAACCATCCATACGGCGTCAAACTTTACTCCCACCATACTGAGGGTTATCCGCCCTCCAAAGTTAGAGATGGCGGACCAGCTGACATCTCTCAACATTGGCAGGAACTGACATCACAGCGGTTTCTTTTAATATATTAAACGTTTGACAGATGCCTTCGTCAACATGACGGTACCCTACATCAAACTGTTACCATGTTTTTGTATTTTCAAAAACAAAATCCCAAAGCAATATTTTGATTTTGAAAATACACAAACTGGAGGGGAGGAGGTACGCAACAACCAAGATGGCCACATAGGCTCCCAGCTCCGCCGACCTCCGTCTGCTGCTTGATGATCCTGTCAGATATCCTGATTTTACGCCCGACCCCCATGTGGATGAACTGTTGCTGAAGCTGACGGTGCGGTCCCGAGAATTTTATCGCCCAGATTGACGGAGTTGTGTCGTGTTTAAGATCTCGGCCTAACCCAGCTTCTGAGCCGGGGCCTCGAGTACTTGCCCAGCCGGGTTGCAGTTGAATAACATTGGCCGTGGGGCTCAGACAGGGTCTGGTCTCTTGCAGTGGAGGTTATCCTGGCCTGTTTTTGGTGGCGAGCGTCTGGTCTGTTTTATACTGAAGGAGTGGTGATAGGCTTCGTCTGTGGCTGTGGGCGGGAGTCCCTGTCCCCACCGACCCGGTCGCCACCCCCCGGGTCTGCTGGGTCGGGGCCCTCGCTCGCGGTGGCGTACTGCTGACCGATAATGCACCCTCCGTTGCCGTCCGCTTCGCTCTTGTCTCTTCTCCCGGAGAGACCCGGCTCTCTGAGGAACCCGCTCATGCTTGGAACCGAGCGAGTGGAGGCGGATCGGACGAACTGTGAGCCGTCCTTGAAGACCGTAATGGCCGCCATCGGGGCACTTCAATTGCATCTGGAGACCATTGTCCATAAAATGATCGCTGGTGACATCGAAACTGGGCGACCGAGTCTGGGCTCTGTTCTACTGCATGACTTTCAACTCACTGATTCTCCCACGATACCCGTAGTAAAGGAGGATGGAGACCCCGTGCACGATAAAGTTTTGATGCCATTGACCTGTTTACAGAATACTTGTGGAATTGTTTCTCTGGGGGTATCGCTGCATGCACCATCGCAGCCGATTATTGTGTAGCTACCTGGTTCTTCACTCCTTGAGACTACGACTAGTAAAAACCGAAAGTCACTACCGTCCCTTCCCGCCCTTGTGGTTCTTTTACATCTACGGAGGAAAGGATATCTGGACTGCATGTCGGTGAGGTAGATCTTACCGGTGGTGGATGCTCGCAGAGACTCAATGGGTTCGACTGGTCTCATATTAATCTTAATTGAACTACCTACGAACTTTGACTCTCCTGGGGCAGTGATGGTGTTACCGGACAGAGTCCGCATGAAAGATCGGAGAGGTCAAGGATGAGACTGTTGGTCTGGGTCTGATTTCGGGGCTTTAAAGGACAAGGGATTCTCTAACGTAATGCTTGCGGGAGGTTGGGCGGTGTTCAACGTCTCCCCTGTCTGGCTTTGTCTATAATATTTTTGAGTACTCTGTGGTCTTAGGACAGGGGTTGTTCGTTTCAGGCGGGGGGCAAAGGTGCCTGGTAGTTTGTATGACATTCTCCTCCTCCATTCTTCTTTTACTTTTTGTAGTTTAGTTAGTCGGGGCGACAGGCACGCTGCTAGTTGGGGTTAGGCGAAAGCCACATGCAGGGGTGCAGGGTGGGGGGATGGGTCTATAGTTTTGTTAGTTAGTTTAGTTTTTATGGTTCCTTTATCTCACGCTTTCCTTTCGCTCTCCTTTCATAACGTTGAGGTATTATCCTGATCTCGTATGTATTCCAGTATCCGGTAACCGTACTTCTTTTTCTAGCCTGGAGTCAATGAGTGGGCGGGGTCTGTGTGCGGGCGACTGCGTTGGGTTATAGATTGCTTTGTCGTACATCCTGTTTTGTGCTTCCTAGCACAGGCGTCTTGGTCGTTCCCTTTAAATTGATCTGTGATTATTCTATTTTTGTACCTGCTCACTTTATTATAGTGTTAAAATGTATGGCACCAGATATGTCTGTTTCTTTTTCCTTGCTTTTTAGGTTGGGGAGGGGGGTTAAACATAAAATGAAACCTTCGTCTTATCCTGTAACGTGTTGTGAGTTCAATATAATGTTTATCCTGATTCGCTGCCGGACCTCAGGGTTGTCGGCTGAAGAGCTGTGTCATTTGATAATATAGTGGGCCTTATTCTTGTGTTGCGGCCGGCCCCTGCGGTTGTTGGCCTGAGCTTGTAATTTTATTGAACTGTACAATAAAGGTTTTAAATTTTTTTTAAAAAAATACACAAACTAAGAGCCCACAGGCCAGGGGAATTGTCTCCGCTGGTGTGCGGGTCATTTTGCAGTTTTTACTACCCTTTACCACCAAGTTTTACAGGGTGGTGACAAACAGCGAACATTCAAGTCAAGTCAAGTCAAAAGATTTATATAGCGTGCTACATACCCAGAGGGTCTCAAGGCGCTTGAAGAAGGGTGGGGAGTTACTTGTCGAATATCCACGTTTTGAGTTGTTTTCTGAAGGCTAGGTGGTTCTGAGTAAGGCGAAGGTCAGTGGGAAGTGAGTTCCAAGTTTTAGCTGCTAGGTAGGAGAAGGATCTACCTCCCATGGTGGTTTTGTTGATGCGGGGTACAGTGGCAAGGGCTTGGTTGGAGGATCGTAGCTGGCGGGAGGGGGTGTAGAAGGATAGTCGTGTGTTGAGGCATTCGGGTCCGATTTTGTAGAGTGCTTTGTGTGCGTGGGTTAGGAGCCGGAAAGTGATCCTCTTATTGACGGGGAGCCAGTGGAGGTTTTTCAGGTGATCAGAGATGTGTTCTTTACGCAGGATGTCTAATATGAGCCTGGCTGATGCGTTCTGGATGCGTTGTAGTTTTTTCTGGAGTTTTGCGGTGGTGCCGGCGTAGAGGGTGTTTCCGTAGTCCAGTCGGCTCGTGACCAGAGCGTGGGTGACTGTTTTTCTAGTTTCGGTAGGGATCCAGCGAAATGTTTTTTTGAGCATGCGAAGAATGTTGAAGCAAGATGAAGAAACGAAGTTGACTTGTCTGTTCATCGAGAGTGAGGAATCCAGGATGACGCCCAGGTTCCGTGCGTGGTCCGTCGGGATGGGTGCTTTTCCAAGGGCCTCTGGCCACCAAGAGTCGTCCCAGGCGGAGGGGGAGGAACCTAAGATGAGGACTTCTGTTTTGTCTGAGTTCAGTTTCAGACGGCTGTGCTTCATCCATTCGGCTACTTCTTTCATTCCTTCGTGTAGGTTGGTTTTGGCCGTGTTAGGGTCTCTGGTGAGTGATAGGATCAGTTGAGTGTCGTCGGCGTAGGAGATGATGTTGAGGTTATGTTGGCGTGCGATGGCCGCGAGGGGGCTCATGTAAACGTTGAAGAGGGTGGGACTGAGTGAGGACCCCTGAGGTACGCCGCAGATGACTTCAGTGGCCTCTGACTTGAATGGTGGAAGGCGGACTCTCTGGGTTCTTCCGGAGAGGAACGAGGTGATCCATTCCAGTGCTTTTCCTTGGATTCCGATGTTTTTGAGGCGCTGTAGAAGGGTGCTATGGCAGACTGTGTCGAAGGCTGCGGAGAGGTCGAGGAGGATGAGGGCGACTGTGTCTCCATTGTCCAGTAGAGTTTGAATGTCGTCTGTTGCTGCGATGAGAGCGGATTCGGTGCTGTGCTTGGCTCGGAAGCCGGACTGTGAGGAGTCGAGGGATTTGTTGGTTTCGAGGAATGCGGCGAGCTGGTTGTTGACAGCTTTCTCGATGACTTTGGCCGGGAATGGAAGGAGTGAGATAGGGCAATAGTTTTTGAGTTTGGTGGGGTCAGCTGTGGGTTTCTTCAGGAGGGCGCTGAGTTCGGCATGTTTCCAGCTTTCCGGGAAGGTTGCGGAGTTGAGGGAGCAGTTGATGACGTCTCGGAGGTGCGGTGCAATAATGGAGTCTGCTTTGTTAAAGATGTGGTGAGGGCAAGGGTCAGTGGGGGATCCTGAGTGGATAGAGTTCATCAAACGGATGGTATCCTCAGTGGAGATTGGCTTCCAGTCATTGAGGATGTTCAGGGGGGGTGGGGTTCCTGCAGGGGATTGGAAGGGTTGGTCTCCGGGTTGGTTGTCGAAGCTGTTGTGGATGTCTGCAATTTTGTTGTGGAAGAATGAGGCTAGGGAGTCGCAGAGGGCTTGAGAGGGGGTGATGTCGTTGGAGTTGGCTGAGGGGTTGGTAAATTCCTTGACGATGTTGAATAATTCCTTGCTGTTGTGGGCGTTATTATCTAGACGGTCCTTAAAGGCTGCTTTCTTGGCATTTCGGATTAGTTGGTGGTGTATGCGGGTGGCGTTTTTGAAGGCGTCCTTGGTGCTGGTGGTTGGGTCTTTTTTCCAGGCCTTTTCGAGGGAGCGACAGAGTTTCTTGGATTTCTTAAGGTCATCGTTGAACCAGGAGGCCTTCTTGCTGCCTAGTTTGATTTGTCGTTTTTTCAGTGGTGCTAGGATGTCGGTGCTGTTGGATAACCATTGGGTGAGGTTGGTGGCTGCTTGGTCTGGGTTTGAGGAGTGGGCGGGGGGCTTTTGAAGAAGCGATGAGGAGATCTGGTCGATGGTGATTTTGTTCCAGTTTCTTTGCAGAGTGGGTTGGGGGTGGTTGTTGGATGTGGGCTTGTTGTAGGTGAAGTGAACGCAGCTGTGGTCATTGACCATTACCCTCTCACTCTAAATTGGATAGGTGGTCCAATGGCGAATTCTGCGATGGCCCTTGCTTCGATGGGCTGCCGGAGGAATATGTCAGCGATAGAGAGATCTCCATCACTGACATACTTAAGGTGGGCCCATCTGTAAATCAGACTTGCTGATCTTCAGTTTGATAGAGGTACAATACAAGACATTTAGAAACCCTGTGGTGAAAGGATTGGCCCCTTCGATTGACTGTCAGTGTTGCCTCTGCCGAAAGTCAGTCAGCATTTCCTAAGAAATCCCTTATTATTGAGATGAGAGCCTTTCACGAGAGCCCCACCTAGTTTCATCCGCGTACCACCAGAAAGTAACAAGATCATGGCCCTGCCTCCCTCTATACACACAAGACACAAAGAGTTGAAAGGTGTACATCAATTTGCTTATGACGTGGGCAATGATTAAAGGGGTATTTTATGGATGGGCTCGACAATGAGACAGATACTGGTGTCCGAGGTTGTCAGGCAGTCTTTGCTCTCTGTGGTTGTAGCACATTAATCATTTCTCACTGCTTGTTTTTCTTGGTGGTACCATAGAATAGGTCATTGGAATGTATTTCACACGTGCAGCCCAAAGCAAAAAAAAATTCAAAGAGTCACTTCTTTGCAGAGCCACCTCCCATTCCGAGCAGTGGTTTCTCTCCAACTGCAGCGCACTTGCCCGACTGCTACACTGCACTGCTCTTTCACGGAGTGCAGTTGTCTCATCCCACTACCACTGGCACTTACATTGTCACTACAGCTGTATGTTGCCTTTTCATTACATGTCAGCAACTCTCTCTCAATCTAACAGACAGCTGCTGTCTTTCATATGCTGACATCATTCTTTGCAGCAGTCTGTCACATGCTGACAGATCATTCTTTGCAGTAGTCTGTCACATGCTGACATATCCTTCTTTGCAGCAGTCTGTCACATGCTGACGGATCATACTTTGCAGCAGTCTGTCACATGCTGACAGATCATTCTTTGCAGAAATCTGTCACATGCTGACATATCATTCTTTGCAGCAGTCTGTCACATGCTGGCAGATCATTTTTGCAGCAGCGTGTCTCATGCTGACGGATCATTCTTTGCAGCAGTCTGTCACATGCTGACGGATCATTCTTTGCAGCAGTCTGACACATGCTGACAGATCATTCTTTGCAGCAGTCTGTCACATGCTGACGGATCATTCTTTGCAGCAGTCTGTCACATGCTGACAGATCATTCTTTGCAGCAGTCTGTCACATGCTGACATATCTTTCTTTGCAGCAGTCTGTCACATGCTGACAGATTATTCTTTGCAGCAGTCTGTCACATGCTGACAGATCATTCTTTGCAGAAATCTGTCACATGCTGACATATCATTCTTTGCAGCAGTCTGTCACATGCTGGCAGATCATTCTTTGCAGCAGCCTGTCACATGCTGACGGATCATTCTTTGCAGCAGTCTGTCACATGCTGACGGATCATTCTTTGCAGCAGTCTGACACATGCTGACAGATCATTCTTTGCAGCAGTCTGTCACATGCTGACGGATCATTCTTTGCAGCAGTCTGACACATGCTGACAGATCATTCTTTGCAGCAGTCTGTCACATGCTGACAGATCATTCTTTGCAGCCGTCTGTCACATGTAGACAGATCATTCTATGCAGCAGTCTGTCACATGCTGACAGGTCATTCTTTTCAGCAGTCTGTCACATGCTGACAGGTCACTCTTTGCAGCAGTCTGTCATGTGCTGAGAGATCATTCTTTGCAGCAGTCAGTGGTATGCTGACAGATCATTCTTTGATGCAGGTTGTCACATGCTGACAAATCCTGCTTTGAAGCAGTCTGTCCCTTGCAGCAGCCTGTCACATGCTGACAGATCATTCTTTGCAGCAGTCTGTCACATGCTGACAGATCATTGTTTGATGCTGCCTGACACATGCTGACAGGTCATTGTTTGATGCTGTCTGTCACATGCTGACAGATCATTCTGGGCAGCAGTCTGTCACTTGCAGCAGTTTGTCACATTCTGACAGCTCATTCTTTGCAGCAGTCTGTCACTTGCAGCAGCCTGTCGCATTCTGACAGCTCATTCTTTCCAGCAGTCTGTCACAATGTGGCCCTATACAGTACAGTAATCTCCAAACTGCAGCTTCATTTACAGGTGTGTGCACTCAGGGACATGGCATCCATTGGTGATACAGGTGCAGTGGCACCGAGGCCCAGTAGACTGATTGTTGATGTATTTTATAATTCAAACAGTTGCCATGGGGGCCCATTTACTTCCTTTCTTTTAAGTAATTATAAATCAAATATTTTCAAAGCGAAGGCAGCATATTTTGCCCAGAAAACTGAACTTGCCAAGAATTCAACTAAGGATATCTTTCTAACTGTCACCAGGCTTACAACGAACCCGGAAAAGAAACTCACTAACTCTAGCCAGTCTGTTTACAACAAGAGTGCCACCTTTTTTTTAAAAAGTCAACTCGATCTATAACGACCTATTCAGTGCCCTTAATCTACTGCAGTATAATTCCCGTAATCCACTGCAGTGTAATTCCCCCTCTCCTAGCCTTCCTCAGGCAGCTTCTAGGGTTTCAACGTTCACCCCACCACATATCAACACTTTTGTGAGATTGATTAAGTCAGCCAGATCTGGCTCCCCAATGACCTTGTCCTCCTAGGGTCGTCGCCTTAAATGCTGAGACTTTGGCCTTGGTTCTCAGAGACATTTTCCAACACAGGTTACAGCGCAGCCAATTTCCAGATGTATTTAAGAAACCTTCGGCCTACCCTCTTCTCAAGAAACCTTCATTGGACTCATCCAATCCAAATCGCTTTCGTCCAATTTCATGTCTTCTTTTATCGGCCAAGATTGTTGAGAAATACACAATTTGTCAACTTACAGAATTCATCCAATCCTACAACTTTCTGGATTCCACTCAGTTTAGGTTCCGTTCAGACCATAGTACAGAAACAGCCCTAATCAAAGCCAGCAAAGAGATCAGAGCGGCCCTAGATGCTGGCAGCAAAGCTGCTTTCATCCTCCTCGATCTATCGACGGCATCTGACGCCATCCACCATCTCAAATTGCTGTCCTGCCTTACCAAGATTACTCAGATTTTTTCTAAAATCATGCAAACAAGTTGTCCGTTTGGACAACTTTGTATCCTTGCCATTCTCTGCTCCTTGTGGGGTTCCACAGGGATCCTCACTCAGTCCCACGTGTTTCAATATTTATATCACCCTCTAGCAGAACGTATCAAGTCTTTGGCTTCCCTTACATCCTATACTGATGACACCCAAATCATGGTCTCTCTCAGTAGTGAGGTGCCTGATCTAAGCACCCGCTTATGTCCTTGCCTGCGGGCACTCAGCACCTTGATGTCCGAAAAACTGCCTTCAGCTTAATTCTAGCAGGACCGAGGTTCAGCTTTTCGGCACTTATCCTTCTTTCTGGAATCCCACCTGGTGGGCCCACGAATTGGGCACTCCTACCTCACCATTTAGCAAAACCCACAATCTTTGTAGTCAGGATGAATGACAACCTTTCTTGTACAGACAAAGTCAACGCAGTCTCTCCTAGAGTTTTTATACTTTCAAACTGATAATAAGGATCCTTCCTTTCATCCCATCCCAACTCCAGAAATCAGTTGTTCTATCTCTCACAATATCCAGACTTGATTATTGCAATGCGCTTTACCTTAATGCACATAAGTCAGTCCTCAACAAGCTTCAAACACTTCAGAACACTGCTAGGCGTCTTCTTCTAAGTATTCCACAATATCAGTCTTTACCTCAACACCTGAGAGTAGTTCACTGGCTGCCTATCAATCACAGAGTTACATTCAAGTCTCTCTGTATCATCTTGAAAGCCCTACATGACCAAGGTCCTCTGTCAGGGGTGGTCGAATTCATTGACCCACTATGACGAGTGTTCAGCATTTTGTTCCACATGTGTTAAGAATTGCATGTTTCTATACAGTCCCTAGTAGAGCTCCGTGGATTCTGTTGTGCCTTGTTCGATAATTTGGAGACATTCCCTGACGAACTGAAAAGGAAGTCTCGCCCGTGAATCACCGCTTGGCTTACTGAATGGTTTAGTGACCACGCCCCTTTTCTCAGCGTTCTGCTTTGTGAAGCTCTCGTAGCGTTTTTGGTATCTGCTTGGGAGGGAGGGGTGAGGGGGGGTGAGCAGACACCAGACCAAATTGAAAGTGTGCAAAAGGCCGCTTTTATTGAAACAGGTGCATATTTACAACAATACAAACCTGACAACCGCCTCACAAAACTAGTCCTCACTAAATAAGATGTTACCTTACAACCCCAAACGTCAGGCCCGCCCCTAACACGTCACAAACCCCGCCCCCACCCAGCACAACATAATTACAATTCAAACAATACCAAAACCTGATAATCATTTAAATATCATCCCAACCCACCGCAAAACATCACATTGCAAAACTTACCCACCAACAACTTACATTACCCAAAACCTTGTAACCACCCCACGAAACAACTATTTAAACTTTTCCAGCCATAGCCCAACTTTAGCAAAAACCCAACAACCTTCATGTCCCAGCTGACCAAGAACGCCCAATTTCCGCACGGCACCTGTTCCAAGCGACAATGAACAACATGTTTTGTTACCCCATATCCACCTGTTCCGACAAAAGACCCTAAAATTATGGAAGATAAAACAAATAAATAATGAAAATAAATAAATAAATAAAAGACCCGGGGAAAAGAAGAGAAAGAGCTAACCGAGAATAGGGGGGGAGGGAGGGAACATTTTTAAATTAACTAATGAGCTCCCGGCCACCAGGTCATTCAACCTAAAATGGTGGCCGGGAGGAGGGGCCAGAGGATTATATAGCTGGGCTCCCTCAGTAGGAACCGAGGGAGCCCAAAACCAGCCCAAAACCAGCCCAAGGCTGGCGCTCTGATGCAACCCCCCCCCCACTAGCCCCTCCCAATCAGCCCGGGGGTGGGGACCTCCCTGCGGTCGGCTGCCCCCCCCAAGCCCCCCTTGGGAGGGAGGGGTGAGGGGGGGTGAGCAGACACCAGACCAAATTCAAAGTGTGCAAAAGGCCGCTTTTATTGAAACAGGTGCATATTTACAACAATACAAACCTGGCAACCGCCTCACAAAACTAGTCCTCACTAAATAAGATGTTACCTTACAACCCCAAACGTCAGGCCCGCCCCTAACACGTCACAAACCCCTCCCCCACCCAGCACAACATAATTACAATTCAAACAATACCAAAACCTGATAATCATTTAAATATCATCCCAACCCACCGCAAAACATCACATTGCAAAACTTACCCACCAACAACTTACATTACCCAAAACCTTGTAACCACCCCACGAAACAACTATTTAAACTTTTCCAGCCATAGCCCAACTTTAGCAAAAACCCAACAACCTTCATGTCCCAGCTGACCAAGAACGCCCAATTTCCGCCACCCAGAAAAGAGGGGGAAAGGAATTACCCTCCTCTCTTTCTGCCCCCCAAAACCGACCAACCAAGGAAACAGAACCTCAACCCAAGAAATTTTGAATCTTCAAACACCTGGAGAGCACCTCTCGCAATTCCAATAGATATAAATCCATCCCTATACGAGATAAGTGAACACCATCGCCGCGAAAGAATTCCACAT
This sequence comes from Lissotriton vulgaris, assembly GCF_964263255.1. Lineage (NCBI taxonomy): Eukaryota > Metazoa > Chordata > Amphibia > Caudata > Salamandridae > Lissotriton > Lissotriton vulgaris. The sequence goes on along the minus strand of NC_141699.1, from coordinate 163,577,835 downwards.
TGTCATACCGGATGTCCTTATGGGACACCCGCCCAAAACCCAGATCTCTACAAAAACGGGAAACCTCCAGATTCAACTTCCTTCGCGCCTTATCAACCGCCCTAGGCTTGATCGCACCCCTCCAGGTTCTTCTAGGGACCAATTCTGTCCATAAAACATGGCAACCCGCCCATTGTTGACGAATAAGAGAAAGATCCTTCTTCATTGCTCTCAATAAAACCACTCCTTTCACCCTACAAAGGTCATTCTCCCCAAGGTGCAAGAGCAACACGTCAGGACAAATACCTCCCACCAACCAAGAATTCAAGGCCGGGATAAGCTCCCTCCAGATCATACCTCCCTTCCCCTTCCATACAACATTAAAAAGACGAGAATTAAAACCAAGTGTGGAACCAAAATAGCTTCTTATAGCTTGATCTTCCGCGCGCCTAATGAAGGAATGTCCCACTATCCAGATCGTCATGACAGTAGAACGGGGGCCGGCCACTGAACCTGAAAAAGAAAAGCAGCATCAAACTCAAGAAAAATTATCATCCGCAGGCGCCATAACAGGATCAGTACGCACATAGCGCCTAAAACAATTGGAGGACCAACGCCCTAAAGACATAATGTCTTGCTGCGACCAACCCCTGTTATGAGCTTCTGTTGCTGCCCCAATCCTGAAAGAATGCGTACCATACTGTGTCTCATCCAAGCCCATGAAGCGCAGCGCTTTACGCAAAACCATGCGCAGTTGGTACTCAGTCACTCTGGAACCATCCACATGTCGAAAAACAGGGCCCTCAAAGGCGGCCCCCGAACAGTCCCGCAAACGCCTGGCCCACCTCAAAGGACACGTCTCAGAAGGGGAAGAAGCTTCCAGCCAAATGCCCCTCCCTTTGCTGTGTTGATCAGTTTTTGCCCGAGCCAACCAGACGTGCAACCCCGTTTCCAAAAATCGAACATTCTCCCACCCCACCCCAAAAGTAACTTTCGACCCCAGTAACTCAGAAACTCTGAAAGCACCAAAAAACATCCAAACCATAAGAGTAGAAAACAGACAAACCTCAAACTCATTCAAACAAACTGAGGGCAAAACCTGCAAAACTCGGGCTAACGTCTGCCAAGACAAAGGTCGGCGAACCATATGTTCCCTACCCCTCTCCCTAGACCAACCTTCCAGCATGCGCTTACCCACCTCCCCTGCCGAAGGAGAATAGCCCCACAGTAATTTGCCCATGAACGCAATACCAGCCAATTTTCCAGCAATCGTCACACGTGTCAGACCCCTGTCTATCAATTGAAGAATGAACTGTACCACATCTTCAGATCGTCTCCAGCCCGGAGCGCGCCAGCCGGCCCCAGATTCTAAAAACTCTTTCCAGGCCAATTCATACGCTGTCCTAGTGGAAACTGCGAGCGAACCTACCACCAGCTGCAAAACCCTGTCTCGCCTACAGTCCACAGATGTTCTGGCATGCGGGTCGGCGTCCTGTCCGCCTCCGAGGCTAGCCCATGGAATCTCTCCCACTGTGAACGAGACAAAGCATCCGCAATGTCATTGTCCACCCCAGGAATGTGTAAGGCCTTAAAACTGATGTCATACGTCAAGCACCCCAACACAAAGACTCGCAAGAGCTTCAAGATGTGAGCATCCCTGGCCGACTGCCGATTGATAATGTCCACTACAGCCTTATTATCAATTCGAAACAGCACTTTTTTGTGAGCAAGCTCCTGACCCCACAAAGTCAACGCCACCACCACAGGGAAAAGCTCAAGGAAGGCAATACTCCTGCCTCCGTTCTTCCACGCAGCAGGCCACTGTTCAGCACACCATCTGCCCTGCCAGTAAAGACCGAAACCATCACTGCCTGCAGCATCCGAAAAAATTTGGACGTCCCAAATCCAATTCTCTTCTCTGTACAGAGGAATGCCATTGAAAGAGTGTAAAAAGGCTACCCACATCCGCAGATCCTCCTTAACACCTGCTGACAAGCGGACGTGATGGTGAGGTAAAAACTGACCAGACAGAGCTCTACCCAAACGCCTGCAAAAAGTTCTACCTGCCCTGACCACCCTACAAGCAAAATTAAGATGGCCCAGCAGCACCTGAACTTCCTTCACTGTCACCTTTGCCTTGTTCAACATCACATGTAAGAGGTCCAACATTTTTGCTTTTTTATCCACTGGGAAGCGTGCCTCCATAACAGTAGAATCAATTTCGATCCCTAAAAAAGACATGGTCGCGCAGGGGCCCATTGTCTTTTCGGGTGCCAAGGGTACACCTAAAAATTCCATCAGAGTTTGAAATGTTCGCAAAGCATTCTGGCATGCTGAGGAATTGGGAGCACCTACAAAAAAGAAATCATCCAGGTAGTGAGTCACAAGCTGGTGTCCTGACGTGTCGGTGAAAAACCATTGGAGAAATGTGCTAAAGGTCTCAAATAGCGCACAGGATATGGAACAACCCATTGGAAGAGCCTTATCAACAAACCACTTTCCTTGAAATTGAATCCCCAAAAGATCCCAATCCCTAGGATGTACCGGCAATAAACGAAATGCAGATTTGATGTCACACTTTGCCATTGCCGCACCAGTGCCGGCAGATACAACCAGGGCCATGGCCACATCCACTGAAGAATAAGACACGGAAGCGGCCTCACCATCAATGAAATCGTTAACTGATGAGCCCTCCGGCCATGACAAATGTTGAATCAAACGAAATTGCCCAGGCTCTTTTTTAGGTACCACACCAATTGGGGAGACAATAAGATTTTCCAAGGGCCAATCATCAAAAGGACCCGCCATCCTTCCCTCACGCACTTCCTTATCCAATTTGTCTTGTACCACCTCTGGATGTTCATTGGCTGACAAAAGATTCTTTGACCACCGCCGCAACCGCGGCCATGTGTAACCAAGACGAAAACCTTCCTGAAAACCATCCAACAATAACTTAGCAGCTTCGACATTCCCATAACCCTTCAGAGCCACAGCCAAGTGAAAAGGATTAACTGGCGTATGAGCCTTTGGGCCCAGTTCCAGAAGTGTTTTTTCCCCCCCTGTTAGGTTGAGGCTGCTGTGCAGGAGCAGGGGCATTGGCTGACTGCTGTGACCACTGTCTGCCCCTTGTAACCCGAGGCCCCCAACACCTGGACAATGGGTGCGTTCTACCACATTGGGAGCATTCGTGCCTAAATTTGCAATACTCTCTCGGGCAGTATCCTCTGTTAAAATCCCAACAGGTCCCATCGGCAGGTTGAACTGACGCAGCTGCACCCACCCCTCCCCGGGTGGGCTTACCCTGAAAGGGCCGTGAAGGTAATGGATACCCACTAGCTGTGAAAATCGTCTTACCACCCGCAGATGCCCCCATAGTGTGTTGCCACAGGTCATTATCCAACTCCCCCCATTTCGCTTCAGGATCCCAAGCCATCCGAGCCCGGAATTCCTCATCGTACTGTGACCAGGCATAACCACTGCCAGTAATCTGCGCCTTTCTGATCACATCCATATACTTAAACAGGGCCACACAGCGCTCAGGGAATTTCTCACAGTACACGCTAGCATATATAAGAAATGCCGCAGTCCAATTTTCGATGGTCAAAGGAACCTTAGGGCGCTTGGCCAACTCGTACTCTTCCTCCTTAGACCCCTCCTTAGACCTAACTTCCCTATGTAAGAGCTTCAATAATTCCACGTACTCCCCTTTCCAAATCCTTTCCTTAGTGGACAGCATTAAATGAGCGCCCAACGGTTTCGTGACGCCCATGTAAGGCAATTTCTTTATTTTAAGCTCCTTGCTGTGTGGGGGATCCTTACCTACCTCCATGGGCTCTGTAACAGTCCCAGAATCCACCTTAGAACCCACACCCCCGTCACCCGTGCCCACTCCCTGATCCTTAACATAACGACCTTTATGGAGCTTAAGATCCACACCCTCTGCAGGAGGATCCCCCCCGTTCCAACAGAAACCATCAACGGCTTGTCCCGTGGACCAGCAAGCTCACCTGGATTCAATAAAGGCAGCTGGGCCGGCCTCACTCTCCATGCCATCTGTTCAACATCGTCGCCTGACCGAGGAACCCTCACCGCGGGGCCGCTCTCCCGGGTTGGTCTGGAGACTGTATTTCTCGGACGCACCACCACCGGTGCCTGTAAAACATCATCAGAAGCGTGAAAAAGCCCCCCCTTGCACCCTCAGCACGTAACTTGCCCTCCTCAGGGCTCTCCTCATCGTAATCTAAAACCAACGATTCCTCCAACCTAGGAGGGGCCAACACCTTTGGCGGACTTCTGAAACCAACCTGGGCCTTACCAGCCCGTACAGACACCTGAGGCGGGGGAGCCGACTGAACCCGTCTGTACTCCCCCGAACGTTGACCAGTTTTGTACACTTTAACCAACGATGAATCCCTTTGTTGATGAGAAGAAGCATGTGGGGCCAGCGAGGACGCGCCGGTCCTGCTTCTGCCAACCCCGCCGATATCCAAAGAACCCGACAATGGGGCCAGCGAGGACGCGCCTGGTCCGCTTCTGCCAACCCCGCCGATACCTGTAGCAAGAGAAGTTGGGTCCAGCGAGGACGCGCCCGACCTGCTTCTGCTGACCGCGCCGAGATCCTGAAAGGAAGACGTCGGGGCCAACGAGGTCGCGCCTGACCTGCTTACGTTGACCGCGCCGGGGTCCCTCGCCGGTACGGGGTATGCCGCGCCAGGCTCCACCCTCCCTTCTCCTCGGTGCAACTGGGCCGCACTCCACCCTACCAAGTCTGCCTCTCCACGACGCTCTCTGACCTGTAAAGAAAAAGGTTGAACTGATGTGCCGGGACCCTTACTACTAGAACGACCAAAACTATCAATACCACTAGCCATACAAAAACTAGAATCCTTAAACTGCACGTGACCAACTTCCTGAGAAACAGACCCCTTAGATCGAACCGACAACTCCCGCCGAGGAGGGGAAGGCTCCACGTCCTCACCACCACTACTCCAGTTCAACAGCTCCTGAACAATCTTAGACGCAGGTCCCGAAGCCAGCCCACCCTGCCCTTTCTGCTGCATATCCGAGTGGGGCTGCCCCATCCTCCCAAGTGATCTCCCCCCAACAGGCAAACCCGGAAAACTCAAAGTGCCCCCAAAACCACTCAGCATATCAGTGCCCTGGATGGGTGTAGCCCTGCCCGCATCACGAACCCCTTCTGCCCAGGAAGGAAAAACGTCCAAACCCTCCCAAGATCTAGCCCCCACCTGCCTATCACCACTCTCCTGCAAAGAAAAATTGACAGCACCGCCCACAGAAGGCTCAACGAACCCCTTGCCAGCCCCAGAAACATCCTGTGGATCAGCCAACAAAACACGACCAGACTGCTGACCCAGCAAACCTGCCCCTGCCCTCCTTTCCACCTGCGCCCACTCCCCCTCCCCCACAGAACCACTGAGCACAGAAAGTAACTCCCCCCGGGTTGAGGCAGGGGGGGAAAACAACAGGGGGCTATATGGTACAAATGCAGACTGTACTGCACCAACAGCAACATCACCATCACGCACAACCTCCCCAGAAAAACGGGCCGGCGTCGAAAAACGAGCACCACCAGCTTCTGCACACACAAGCGGAGTTACAGCCTGTCCATTCCCTCGAGCCCCCAAATCCGTGAGATCCATAAACTGTGCAGTAGGCCCAACAGCCGGCAAAACACCCTCACCGCCAGCGCGAGGCCCGGGGATTCCAGCGCGCGCATGCGCATCAACCGCCAGCTCCCCACTCAATAGTTCTGCGTCATGCGACACGGAGGCAGAAGCCGAGCGCTTCCTGCCTCCGCGCTTACCGGCCCGCTTGCCTCTGGCAGCGGGGACCGAAAGCGACCTCACCGGCAGCCCCACAGACACCAGGGGAGCCGGCACCACACCCTCCTCCAATCCCGCCTCGCGCGGCGCACCCGTCTCCCCCCCCGCATGCGACACGGTACCAGGGGCCGCTCTTCTAGAGCGCGGGCGGCCCCTCTCACTTACCGCCTCCCTTCGTGACTTCTTCGGCGAACCACACGCCGCGACCACCGCCGCAACACGCGCCGAGGCCTGCCGCCGAGGACGTGCCGCTCCAGGCACGTCACCTAACACAAGGTCCAGGCGTCCAGCCTCACTGAGAAGGCGGATCGCCTCAAGAACTCGGTAATCCTCACTAGCCATGACTACGAATAAAACACCACAAAATTCAAAATTTTTAAATTAACTAATGAGCTCCCGGCCACCAGGTCATTCAACCTAAAATGGTGGCCGGGAGGAGGGGCCAGAGGATTATATAGCTGGGCTCCCTCAGTAGGAACCGAGGGAGCCCAAAACCAGCCCAAAACCAGCCCAAGGCTGGCGCTCTGATGCAACCCCCCCCACTAGCCCCTCCCAATCAGCCCGGGGGTGGGGACCTCCCTGCGGTCGGCTGCCCCCCCCAAGCCCCCCTTCCCTGCCTATTCAAGTTCCTGAACCTTGTTTCCTGAACCCTTTCTCTTGACGGTATTTCTTGGCCTCTTACTGTCTCAATTCCCTTTCCCCGGTAATCCCTTTCCCCGGTAATCCCTTTTCCCGGTAATCCCTTTCCCCGGTATTCCCTTTCCCCAGTATTCCCTTTTCCCGGTATTCCCGTTCCCCAAGGGTGGAGAGTTTTGCCCACGCTCCACTGCTAGGTCTGTTTTACGACCTCTCATGGTTCCGACCTCTAGCACTGTCAACTTGCATTGTATTCTTGTGCTTGTGAAGTACAGTCCTTTGTGTGTTATTTCAGTTTGTGCTCGTTCAGCTCCATCTTTAGTTTAAGAGCTGAACGACACGCATTTGTGTTTTGTTTTTGTTTATGTCACACTGGCCGATTGAGAGCTTCGTTTCGCTCTGTCTTAAGTTTATGAGCGGACGGGATTTCTCTTTTGAGCGTGTGTTATGTGTACACCCGCTCCGCTCTGTTTTAAGCTCAAGAGTCGGACGTGGTGTGTGTACTCCGTGCCACTTTGTCTTTAGCTCTATAAGTGGAACTTCATGTTGAACACTTGTTTATTAATCTGGGAGGTTATCTTTAAAGTATAGCATTATTGTATGTTTGTTACAGCTTTCTCCCACCTTCGAGACTGCAGCTACAAAAGTCCAGCTGGGGGAGAGTTGGTATACTCCTTGGATTTTCCCCCCACACTTTTTGGGAGCAGTTGGCATTGAGTGTGTTCTATTTCCACTCGGGACATTGCTGTTTGGAAGTGTTGGGGACTTTCGTCTTTGCTCCTGTGGAACTTGTCTCCTCCCCATCGGGGGAGGAACCTTGACATCCTCCATTGCTGAAAAACAGCCTCAGCTGGTATACTCCCAACAGGGCCCTAAGATCGGGCTCAACCAAACTTGTGACTATCCCTAAATTCAAACGCGCAACTTAGGGTGGTCGCAGTTTCTTTTTCAGGGCTTCCACCGCTTGGAACAGTCTTTCACCCTCTATCAAATCCTCCAGGAAACATTTGACTTTCATGAAGTCCCTTAAGACCTAGTTATTCAATACAGCCTAACTCTTCACTTTTTTTCTCTTCCCTCTGTAGCCAGCGCCAAAACGACCTCGGGTATCCGCGTGCTAAACAAATACATTCAACAATACATTTAACAAAACATTCCAGTAGGACCATGGTACACTGGCTACGCTCCTGTGTGTACTCTAAGTAGGAGAAGACCTCCATCACCCCAAGATGCAAGGGTGCATTGGAGAACTAAACTGAGGATGGGTTACGTACATTATTTTGGGTTCATCCTTAAAGACCATATTAAATGGATGCTGTGTGCCGAAGGGTTGAGCCTACATGTGTCTGGGAGCGGTGCAGCCATCAGGCTCTCTGCTCGCTCGTGCTTCAGACCTGGCCCTCGGCATTGGGGAGAGGCACTTAATGAAAAGTACAGACATTTAGAAGCCCATTCACAAAAGCATTTACAAGGACAGGAAGTACTTATATTTTATGTACTCTTGCATGCGGTATGTCTCTGCCTTGGAACGTCCAACTCCCTCTTAGTAAAAGTGCACAAAAAGGGAACAGTTGTTTCTATTTGTACTAATTGCATACGAAGATCTCTGAATAATCGCACTTTATTCTAATTTTAAAGCTTTTTGGCCAACACATAAAGTACGTGAAAAGGTCCTGCATAAGTGCTATTTTCCGGATTCTTGCATACCTTTGTGACTCGGCCCAAGAGTTTGCAGTGTTAGGGGGGGGTGTACAGTACAAGGGATATGCATGCACAAATAATTTCTGAGCTCCAAGAGTACAAGGATGTTTAATCTAACCCTCTTAATATACGCCTTTGTGGTGTACCGTGCTCGCAAACGCATCCTGCGTGTACTGCTCTGTGTAAACAGTGGCTTATTGACCCATGTAAATAAAGCTTCTGCGTGTTGCTTTGGGTCTTTGCACTTAATGCGTGGCCTCTTAAAGTGTGAAAACATCTTGCACAAATGATCACTCATCCCTAACAAGTGTGTGGTCTTGCACAGCCTGCTGTTGCAGGGATTCAGCTCAAGAACAGAACTATGCTTGGGACCATAGAACATCTGCTTGCAGGGAATGCATTACCATACCACCTCAGAATCTATGAGCCCGGGTCCGACTAGCTATAGTACCTCACTTGCCCTCCTAACCTTTCAAAAGAACCAAGTGAATTGGAACCCCAGAGCACAACACTCTCGATCCTCTCAGGGATCGCGGTGACAGGATACACCCTTTCGCTCTCTTTTTGTACTTGTCCACAATAAGATAAACAAAAGACATGAAGGAAGTTTATAATATTTATTTAAACTATCGTGCTCTAAGATAAAGTATTTGTGCCACAATTAGACAACAAATGCATATCAAAAATATCATTAGTATGGTTAACAAACAATATAGCATAAAAATCCATGTCATATTATTAGACAGATCAGCCTAAACCCCCTCCCCGTTTACTGAAGCTAAATGATTATATATCCAAGATCTCTGGGATTAGTGGTGGGCCCCATACATCAGTATACGTAGATTGATGTTCTATATCTTAGCTGATGCAGAAATCCTGCTTCAGGACCTTTGCTCTAAGTGTGTTTTCAGAACTCCCATCCCCAGTTATACTACAAGACATGCATGCTCACAAAGAGCGGCTGCATTCTCGTGTTATGTCTTGGTGTTACTGTCTGACCAGAGAGAATAACAAAAGGAATTGTTGTTTGATCTTGTCTATGGTGTTCCGACTAGATGCCAGGCAAGAACAGAACACAAAAGCATATGCAGGTTCTGTGTTAAAATACAATGTGGCACAAAAGCAAGAGCGTTTATGTAGTAATGTGTGCCAAAGAAATGGGTTACGTCACGTTTTTGATACAGCCCGATGCAAAACCCTTTTTGGTGTTTACAAAGCCAAGAAAATGTCAATTTGCATGGCTGTGTAAGGAAAAGTAATGTAGTGCGGTGCAACACCTTTCATTACTTTGAATCAGGTAGACTATTCATGGGTGTGCATGGGCATTCCCATGCATCAACCAGTGGATTATAACCGTGGATTATAACCCAAACCCATATTTACAAAGAGTTATAAACATGGGTTTGTTGCAGGGATTCTGCTTGGAAACAGAACTGTGCCTTGGGATCACAGGGCATCAGTATGTAGGGACTGAGTCTCCTTATCACATCAGTACCTATGAACCCAAATCCGACTAGCTCACAGTACCTCACCTGCCCTCTTAACCATCCCAAAGTAACAGGTGAATTGGCAACCTAGAACACGACTCGCTAGTCCACAAGGGAACCCTGGAAACAGATCATCTCCTTTCGTTTCTCACTTATGCATGTCCATAATAAAATAAAGAGAGACTTGAGGAAAGTTTACGATATTTATTGAAACTATCACACTCTGTTATGAAGCAGTTGTGCTGCGATTAGAAAACACATACATCTAAGCAAAGAAAACAACATTGCTAGCAAACTGTATACAATGTAAAGCCCTATAACGAAAAATGATATATCTGTCTAATCCTACCATCGCACAGGGATATATCAGTGATCTCTGGGATTAGCACAAGACCCCCTATATGGCATTTGTAGTTAGGTGGTCTGCATCTCAGGTTACACAAGGGTGGTGCACCCATTCCGGGACCATTCCCTCTGCTAGAATTCTCTTCTCTTTTTCTAAAAGGAAAGTCTTGGTTTATATGATAAATAAGAACTACTGTGTTGGAAAACAGCAGCAGTGCCACTGTGTTGTGTCTAAATGTTAGGAGATGTTGCTGACCAAGCAGAGAATTGCCAATGAGGTAACGCATGGCCGAGCACAGAAGAAGGATCTTGAAGGGTATGCCTCAGAGACACCCCGAGGATGCGGGCTCAGAGACACCACACGATGTGTGAGCATTTTCCAATCATCCCTCAACCTTTGAGCCCCGGAGAACAGTGGATTACCGGACCTGGTGAGAGTTTTATTGAAATATAGGGTTTGGGGTGCAGGTGAGGAGGGGTGTGAGTGAGAAGGGGCTGCAGGTGAAGGGGTGCAGGTGAGAAAGGGTGCATGTGAGGAGGGTGCGGGTGAAGGAGGGGTGCGGGTGAGGAGGGTGTGCGAGTGAGGATGGGGTGCATGTGAAAGGGTGGGTGGCAGGTTGTAGTAAATGGAGGGGGCCACAAGGTACAGGCACATTGGAGGGGTGCAGAGGAGGCGAGGGTGGCGCCAAATGTATTTAGAGCTCAGAGGACACAAGGCAAGGGTCACTGTGTGAAACTGTTAAGGGTCTGAGGCAATGTTCTGTGACTGGGGGTGAATGTGTGAAAAGTCTCAGAGCTTCGTCCATCATCTCCTTGTGGTTGCTTTGTTCGCCCTAAGTTGGCAGGAAATGCCCAGACGTGGGTCCGTTGCTCACTTTACCACTGGATTCAAGCTAGCCTGGCTGATGAGGGCTGTTAGCCTGAAACCGGTCCCAGGATGCTTGTTTCCGGTCCAGGAAAGACATGGCTTGGCAGTTCAGGCTGGACTGTTCCCATGAGGCACAGGGCCAAGACTGATTTGCATAGCTATGTCTGAACTGAGGTGGCGAAGTGAGCTAAAGAATGATGACGGATTCAACCCAGATCTGTAACTGGGGGTGAGTGTCTGAAAAGTTTCAGCGCTCCGTCCATCATCTCCTTGTGTTTGCAATGTTTAAGGGCAGCAAGTGCAGGGTTGTGTCCAGTGAAACAAGTGTATTTCTTTCTGATCGGGTTGAGTGTACTTTGGTTCTCGGACAGAGCAGGGGCTGTTAGTCTGTGTATGAGAGGTCACTGTGCACTCAACATTGTACTTAATTGAAAGACGGTATATTCACTTTACAAGGAGGGCCCGGGCGAGGTAGAGGGGTCGGGACATATGCGCAGCCAGTATTTAGTTATAAATGGAAACTGTTCAACTGAAGATGTGAGAGTGGCTTGGGTTACGTGTTCATTAAACGAGGGATGTCTCTTGTTTGTTTAAATAGAAGGGAACCGGGCCCTTTCACTCAGTTGTTTCCCTCATGTCCAGCAGCCCTATGTTGGGAAGGGCCACTGCCTGTCACTTTCACCACAGCTTAAATTTCCCCTCAATTAGATGTCAGAACGAGACAGTGAAGATAATCTGATCATTTTAACCCTGATCACTACGGGCTGGGACCGGCAGTGTTGTACAAGTCCACTGCTGATGAGCGTGTACCGGAATTCCGCCGCTCACGGAACTCCGCCGAATCTTGCAGAGTTTTTATGGACTCCACGAGCTCCACCCACACCTAATGCAAAAAAGAAAAAGCCTCCAAGGATAGCTTGTGTGAAGCACAGTACCCCTTCCTGAATGAAAATGATTCTGACCATTACACAGACACTCTTGCATTATGGCGCAAGGATGCTTCCATTGGCGCTAGGCGTCCGAAGTGCGCCAGAGCAAGAAGAGAATAGAACTGAACTATTACTTACAAGAAATGGTGTAGTTCTGTTCTCTTCAGGTGATTAAACCCAGCTTTGCTTGCTGCACTACATTGCACTACTTATTTGTAAATATTACCCCCCCTGATGGGTTCACCAAAAGAGTAACACATCTGCACCCATAAAAGTGCTCTTTGAATGGCTACAAATGTATTACTTTTTAGAAATCACAAACATTGGCAGTAGTAAGTTTGTAAAGCTACACAAGTCCCTGGTTTAAAGACATACTACTGGCAATCAAACAAACAAGAGATTGTGGGGTGAATGCTTGCAAATATTCTAACTACTGGCAATCCCTCGGGATAGCAGTCCAAACCCTTGCGTTACAAACACTGTGCCAATTTAAACAGAGGGCCTATTTAGAATTTAGCACAGGGAGTAAAGGCAGACAGTGTGGTGGAGAACTTTAGTACCTTTACTCTGCCTGCCACATTTAGAGATGTCAGTTCCTGTCAATCTAACAAATGTTTAATGGACGGCTAAATCAAAAATGATGGCTGGCCATCAAACCTTTCCAAAGATTTTTATTTTTCAAACATGAACTCCCAAAATGGTAGGTTTTGTTATATTAAAAAAGGCCCCCCATACCAGTATTTTTTCCCATGGTGTGGGGGTCACTTCCCGTTTTTTTAATGTCCCTCAATGGACAGTTAAAAAAAACGACCAGTCACACTAAATAGGGCAGACAGCCGGTTTGTTTACTTCTGATGGCAACTACTCCATCAGATGAGAAAGACAGAAGTCCCTACACTTTAATATGAACGGGGCAAACACCTCACCAGGGACCAAGTGTCTGTGTGGATATATTACTAATCTAGCAAAAGTAGTATTTGAATGACATTTTGATCTTAAAACAGGACAAATATCTCACTTTAAGTTAAGTGTCTCTAGATCTGCAACAAATCTAGCATGCAAAATATTTTAGCACACAAATAACTATAGATTGTAACCGGAGGTTACAATCTAAAAATGTTCACATAAGTCAATAAAATGTATTAAAAACAATCAGATTGTTTTTAATAAATGTTATTGACCTATGTGAAAAATTTCAGATTGTAACCTCCGGTTGGAGGAGAATTGAATATTTGATTTATTGTGTATACTTTTTATTTTAATAAACTCCTTGGTATTTATACCTAACGTATAGTTATTTTTGCGCTAAAATATTTTGCATGCTAGATTTGTTGTAGATCTAGAGACACAACCTAAACTGATATATTTGTCCTGTTTTAAGTTCAAAATGCCATTCAAATACTACTTTTGCTAGATTAGTAATATATCCACACAGACACTTGGTCGTGGTCCCTGGTGAGGTGTTTGCCCCGTTCATATTAAAGTGTAGGGACTCCTGTCTTTATCATTTGATATACCCTGTCCCTCTGCTCAGCATTGGGGTAACACCCGTTTGTTTTCGGTTCGAACTATTCCATCAGGCCATCAGAGGAAGCTTTACACTGACAGAGTAAATATTACTCCATCGGTGTAAAATGTATGGTCACCCAACTGAAAATCCGGTGGGCGGGCCCTGAATTTGGCAGTCAGGGAACTCTGTTGCAGTTGAAACAGAGTAACTATCCACCAAACTCTAAATCAGCCATAGAGGCCCTCCTAATACAAATCAGTACTGACCCTACTCCTCATCCGAAACCTTGGTCACCTCACACATCCACCCTCTAGCCTACTGCTCTTTGAGTTGGGAAATTTGAAATCTGCACCCCCTGAATCTCACTGACTAAGCTACGCCCCTGAACACAATGAGAGATGCACTACATAGGAATTGCGGGCAAAAGCATTCAGCACCAACTAAATCAGACATGTTGAGGTTCTTACTCATGCTAACAGTAACAAGCATTTGCAATGCAATAGGTCTCGCATTTGCGAGATTTAGAGCTATTGGCGTAGTAAATGACAATGTATGTGTTTTGGTTTGGAGTGGATGCATGTGGTTTGGAGTGGAATTATGAGGGTTGAATTCGAATTGTTAGCTGTGGAATTGTGTGGTGAGTAGTGTATTTGTGTGGTGGAATTATGTGATATGGAGAATAGATAGGGGTGAGAGCTGCACAGAATAGACAGAAAGGAAGACTAAGAGGAATAGGTAGTTAGTGCAGGAAGTGGTGAATGAACTATACGAGTACGGCAGCTTTCAAGCCTCAAGGGGGCCTCTATGTCTAGTTTTATCTTGCACACTTCACACAACCAAATCTGGAGAAGCACCCAGTAAATCACTTATCTATCCCCTTTGTGTTGTCCTCTCCTCTAAGAAGCTTACAAACGTCGCAATGAGCCTTAAGAAAAAACACAAAGCATTGCCAAAGCCAATAGGTCTAGGTCTGGCATTTTGTTAGGAGAAATGTTTTGGTAACGGTGCGTGCTACCCCATGCTGTCCTGGGAATTAAGCCCCACAATTAAGCATCATCCAGGCAACGGTAGTATTGATGTCAGGAGTAGTGCTTATTTGCTGATCAAACTCATTAGTAGAGTACGGTGTACCCTCAAAAACGAGTGTCATAAAAATCAGTCAGAAGATTAAGCATGTGTTTGAACTGGTTAACATTATAGGCAAACGCAGCAAAATATTGCATCGGAGCTACTTCTGGCAAGAGAATTTTTTCTGCATCTTTAAGCATGTCCACGTGCATGCACATACATACTTCTGAACAACAAAGCAACACACCCAAGAATTTATAACAGCAAAATCAAAACGAATTAATGTGCAAGGTTGATTAGTGGATATCACAGTGAGGTTAAATATGCCTAAACAGCAAGCACTAAAGCACTAACTTGCACTCATTTACTAACTTGAGTAAAAAATAAAAAAAATGTCGATATCACATCTCGAAAACCTTAAGGTAACTCAGATTGAACAACGTAACTATCTTCAAAAAGGTTTGATGCAAAAATCCTCCAGGCAATGACAAAGCAGGAAAGACCGGGGCTGACCTCATACCCACTTTCTCTGTATTGCCTATTGTACTATTTGAAGAGCTGAAAACATGATCAATTTAAACGACAACTGTATACAGCGATACCTAAAAAATGCAGTTAGTTACACAATACAAAGGCTTCCATGCTTACAATAAATAATCATCACTACTGATTGCCCATTACCTTCCAAAAGAACTAAGAAATACACCCAAACTCAAACTCTTCCGATGGATTAAAAAAAAAAAAATCTATTTAGAGTTACACACCAGTTGGTAATCTAGGTCCCAATACATCGCAGATCGGGATGCTGGAAACGAGAAGGGGCAGAAAAAATCAAGTCCGAGAAATTCAGACTTCCCAGCCTTCAATAGACAAGGAGACATTGCATCTCCGCCTTGAAATTGAAGGCTGGTTTAGCCTTATAGCCGTTAGAGGTCGATAAAATGGAGTACAAAATAGGGTGATATAAAACACATAATTGCAGCACACAAAAACAGAAGCGCGAAATAAAAAGCTATATAAAAATAGATATTCTGACTATTGTAGCAAAATACATCAAGAAGAGCACAATCCAAATGAACTAAAGTGTGCAACGAATGGTGTGAAATAGGTCCAAGACATGTCCCTTCCTGTAACCCAAAACAATCGAATAGCCCACCACAGTACCTCGCTCTAGTCCGCCAGCAATCAGTTCATATAATAGATTGCCTTTACATAACCCCACACTATTGCCCAGGCCCCCACCATAGTTCTGAAACTCACCGTAGACTCACGCTTAACGTCCAGACTCTCTCTTACTGGCCCGGCTGAAAGCCAGTCTCACAAAAGAGTTCAGACACGTCTCACACCACAGACAAGGGACTGTGCAGACAAGACGGACACATGCTCTGCTTTAAAGAGCTCGTGCCCGTGGACTTGTAAACAAAACCCAAACACCAGGCTTAGGTCGGCTCTAGGCAACCCCACCGCCACGGAGGTCTGGAAATATTGGGCGTGATCATGATGTGGCACAATCCGCTTTCGTAGAACAGAGTCCTGGTTTGGCTGTTTCCAGGCCTCAGGCGAGGCGTTTGCGACATTACAAAGACACAGGTGCAATAGGGTGCGCACTTGGCAAAGGTGAGTGCGTTCCTAGGACACCACGAACTGTGAACACACAAGAAAGGCAGCAGTGAGACGGAAGACTGTTGCGCAGAGAGGGCCAGGAGCGGCCCAAGACAAAACAAATGACTAAAATAGCAAGAATGTTCGACGAGAACATTTAGAGCTGAAGGTAATAATTGCAAGGGCAATGAGTAACAACTGCACGAGTGGAAACAGTCTATAAGGGGAAGAATGAGCTATATGGAAGTATTAGGGACTGTAGAGAAACTGCAGAAAGGGTGGAGCTTACAAACTGCAGGGGAAGTAGAGAGCAATAACCGGTTACAGACCAGATATTTCCGCAGGGGGAATCCAACAGAACTAGAAAGAAATGAAACATGAACTGCCAAAGAAACCAGCACCACCTCTCCCCTACCTCCTCCACAGCCGAGGAACGTGCAGGAATGACTGCCAAAATGCATTAAAAAAATATACATATATATCCAGAAACGCGATAATGAATCCCGCCCCTCCCGGACTGGTGACCTGGCTCATGGTTGCCATGGCGATATTTTAGAAAATACGCTTGTGACACCGTAACTCACGTCACCCAGTCCTCGAAAGGCGGGAACACAGCCGGACAAATCATCCGAACACGGGCTTTGTCCAGTGGCAGGCCTCCGTTTGGGAGGCCGGCCAATGGAAGAAGGGGCGTGGTTTCATGCTCCTTCTTGCTAACAAGAACTCTCGCCTGCGACAGCGCATGCGCTGAAATGCAGGCTTCGACCTAAAAAGGCAGCTACATTAATATTCACAGCACTTTGACATAGCAAGAAGATAGGATTTTGGACCTGCGGACTAGATGGTCTCAAAATGTTGGGGATGAACTCACCAATAGGTATCTGCTAAAGAGCATGTACAGGAGGTGTCTAGGAATCCAAAGCTGAAGTTTACTTAGTTTCATTTTGTGGAGAAGTGTGGCTCAGTGGTTAGAGGCGGCAGACCCGGAAGCTGGGATCGACCGTGGACCAGGGTTCGATTCCCCGCCTCAGCGGGTCTCGGGCTCAAAATTCCACGGCCTCGACAATTCTCGCTCCGGTGCCTACTCGACTCACGGGGTCTCACTCTGCAACTCTGGGCAATAGCTTGCTTAATCTCCACGACGGCCCTTCGTGGCGGGATGCCTGGCTTTCACCCTGTGGACACCCTGCCGGGGCCTCTCACAGGGGAATACCAGGACGGGTTCCCTAGGCAAGCGCCAGGATGCCCTTTGGGTGACAGGTTGCGCTATATAAATACACCTACATTTACATTTACATTTTATACACCAGGCATATCTTACCCTGAGGAGCATAGGAAATTAGTTTGAAGGAGCCTGCGCAAACTGGCCCAGATGTAACTATTTGGAGGCAGATTTTTACCATTTGCGATGGCATATGAGCGATAAGTATTTCCCAACCTACCCTC
This sequence comes from Lissotriton vulgaris, assembly GCF_964263255.1. Lineage (NCBI taxonomy): Eukaryota > Metazoa > Chordata > Amphibia > Caudata > Salamandridae > Lissotriton > Lissotriton vulgaris. The sequence goes on along the minus strand of NC_141699.1, from coordinate 163,560,421 downwards.
CCCCGTAAAGTAGCACCTCAAAGCACATGTCACAAGTAACACTTCCACTTTCATATGCATTCCAGGGTCAGGTATCACATGATAAAGGTAAAACTACAGAAAAGAATCATTAGGCCAAACCCCATTCTAATTTGAATCTGAGTTGTTCCCTGTTTATAAATTCTGAAGGTAGGTTCGGACCGACTCCGTGTATACAAATTCTTGTATTCATCTTCCATGCAGAGCTCTGGCCATTGGCTGAAGCGATGAATCATATCCCATCTTCACAAAGTCTTGGCAGATCAGCTGCAGCTCATACTGCTTTTGTTGAATCCATCTACTCAGTTTGGGTAACATCAAGATTTTCTCCCTCAGAAGAGTAAGTTATTCTTCTTTATCGCACACAGGACATTTCTTAGTTGGACTCTATTTCTACTAGAACTTTACCTTCAGTAAAGAGCTTTCCTCCGATGGGTAGCTTAATTACCACTTTAATATTCAGAAAATGTACCTCCAAATACGTGATTCCAGAACTGTGATACTACCTCTTTGGGCGCTTTACCCTCTTGGAAAGGCCTGGTAAACACAGGTTTGACACACTAGACAAGTCTTCTAGTCTTTTCATGTACTCTCGAATTGCACGTTGATCATGATAATGTAGGTCTTGAACTATTGAAAATGCTCTTTCGCCCTTCGCAATTTAGAGAGATTTGATTCAATCCACACTTTGCCATACTTCCTTGTTGGCCCAGCTCCTAGCGTAAGGCTCTGGCTAAAGAATTCACTTCTGTCACTTTCCTGTTTGTCTCTGTAACCTTTGCCCAAGCTGATTACACGTAATCCACTGAGCAGTGGATAATGGTCAGGAGATTCAAAGCACCTTGAGACTTGAAAGGAACTACTCGCCCAGTGGTTTTATAACAATACAAACCAGATAGGTACACTGTGAACGTGGGAGTGCTTGGCACACACAACTTCTCAGGATCCAGTCCCATCTTCGTGTAGCAGGTATTATCGCAAATTATACCACTTTATCAACAAAGCAATAGGACCCAGTCCCACTTCTCCAAACAGATGGCCACGCTGGACAAAGGACAAAGCTCAGCATAACTCATGGACACCTCCTCCGCCAGCTCCGCCTGCTGTACCTGACCACACTCAGATTCCTGTGTCTTCAAGATTATTACACCTTGGCGAAAATCTAATTCCCTGCTGACCTATGCCACTCAATGGTTTCCAAGGAGCTAAAAACCATCCATTCAACCTCACTCAATGGGGGTTCTACTCCTCATTGGTTCCTTTTGCAAATAATTTTACAGCGATGAGCTATAAAAGTTCATATATTAAGACACTCTTGAAGAAACCCATCCTTGACCCACCCAGGGGCAAAACAAAACCTCAGGGTGGCATCTTACAAGGTACTCAGATGGGGATCCGCTGCATTATTATGATCCTTTACCTGTGGTGACATCTAACCAGAAAATGTCTTAAGCCCTATCGTGAGTGGCCTCTGAATACCGATGTGGGTGCAAACGTTTGAGCTCAAATTGGTATTACAGGTAGTAGAATTATTTTGCATGCAGTATTGGGAAATTACTGTAAATTTTTCTGGGGATTCATTCGCTAGATCTAAAATAAAAAAATTAGTTGCAGGAAAATGCCCCAGACTGTGGTAATTGTATGTTGAAATAAGGGCAGAAACACCTATGTTCAATGCTGTCCCCCATTCCATACAGAATAGCCTAGAGTACAAAAGCAATTCTGTATCCGATTCCCAATAAAAAGAAACCCTGGGTGTTGGTAAATTTGAGTGCAAAATTATTACACCATTGTGAATCCAATACTTACATAGTGGGGCGTAATGCTTATTTAGGTGAAAAAGAAATAGCAATGGTACTCATCAGGGATTTAAGCTTGGAGGGTTCAACTCTCTGAACCAGATCTCCTGAACTATGTAACACAGAAAGAAAGACTTACTTCCACCGCATATTCAAAGGCCTTGAGACACCAGTTTGTTGTGTCCCTTGAGCCTCAGCCCCAAAGGACAATACGCGGAGGCTGGGCGGGTGCACAAACCTTCTTTATTTACGTCGTCAGCACAGTGTGCGCAGGTGCCTCCTTTCTCCTCGTGGATGTATGTAAAGTATCCTATGTCCCTGTTCCCTGGCCGGAAGTGGTGTTGGTGTCCAGTCCCCTCCACATCTGTTTTGTGCCGGGTCCTAGTGCCAGCCTGCAGATGCCAATCCGGCTTCTCCTCACTTTGTTGACAAATAAACACTTTCTGAAGAAAAATATGAAAGAAAGAAAAGAAAGAAAGAAAGAAGGAAAGAAAGAAAGAAAGAAAGAAAGAAAGAAAGAAAGAAAGAAAGAAAGAAAGAAAGAAAGAGACACATACATTGTGGTTGTATCTCGAAAAGGAATGTTCTTCGACCCATCATCATAGTTCTTTAATCGGCCTTTTGGGTTTTCGACTCACTGTCTTTGGACGAGAACTCTCCTTTCCCTGGCCCTGTTCTTCTCCTGGAGCTACAGCACAGAAAGGTCATTCACTGCTATGAGGGACTCCTTCTGCCCACTTCTGAGTGATGTCGTTCAGAACTTTCTGTTTAGCACTTGGCAGTGCCTCTCCATCATCCTCATCTGATGTTCTGAATTCTCTGAAGTGAGAGCTGTTTCTAGTGATAGAGGAATAACCTGGCGCTGCTGAGATTATGGGCCTTTTGAAGTCTGCTATCTTCAGTGGCTGGCTCGAGAAGAGACTGTCTGACCTCCATGTTTGCCGTTGGCATACCAGGACCAGATCTCCTTGATTTAGTTCAGATGCTGCGGCATGATGCTGTATATCGGCTTGTCGTTTCATCTTCTTCTTGGCCGCGTGCGGCAATGTCACTGTGTTCAGGTGGGGCCTTGGCTTCCAGCTGAGGCAGACGGGTCCTGCTTATTCTCTCCAGTACCAGTTCTGCCAGGCATTGTCCCATGGAACTGTGCGGGTTGTTGCTGCAGTCCCGAAGTATTTAGCACTGTGCTTAGCCAACTGAAATCTATGCCAGTTTTGCTCATTGGACGGCCTTCTTTATGTTGCCCATGAACCTTTCCACCGTGCCAATTGCTTGCTCCCACAGTGATGTTATTTTCCAATAGTGTGCTCCCAGATAAGCCATGAACTTGCGGAATTCTGCTCCTAAGAACGGTGGTCCATTGTCTGTCTTAAGTGTCAGTGGGGCTACCAATATCTAGAATTGGTAGAGTGGCAGTTGCTGATGTTGATGACACTTGGTGTACAATGGGGACATGGGAGTATTCATCGATGATGACTAGCAGGTAGCCACTTCTGTCCAGCGGCCCATAGAAGTCTGTGGCCAGTGTCGTCCACACCACATCGGGGAGGTCAGACATGCGTAGTTTCTCTGGTTTTGGTGGTCTTCCACTTATATGACGGAGGTGACAGTTCATGGTCATGTACTTTAGCAGACGATCAAGTTCTGGAGCCATAATTTTTCTCTCAGCATTTTCTTTGTTGCCACCATGCCTCTGTGAGATTCATGTGCCAGGATTACTGTCTGCCACTGAAGGGCCTTTGGTATGACTATACTGGTTCCTCAAAGCAGTATTCAGCACTATGTTTCAGACAGCTCTTCCTGTATTAGTTTGAAAGTAAGTATTTCCTCTTCACCTACTGGACTGCTGTTGTTCATATGACTCTACCTTTGTTGCTGTATGAGTATCTTGACCGCTTGTAGCTTCATGTCATTCATTGTTTTGTGCACCAGTTCCTCTACTCTTACTGGGGCAGGTGTGTTTTGTCACAGCACAAATTTGAGGTACTCCTCGGCAATGGAGGGTGTTGCTGTTGCACGAGGCAGGGGATGTGGTGACATGTAGTCGGCAGGGTTGTGTCCTTTCCTGGTTTGTGCACTATTTTGACGTTGTAGTTCATCAGTCGTATGCCCCATCTTTCGAGGCACTGTGGAATTTTTGCATTCTGGTTGCCATATATGATGACCAGTGCCTGCTGGTCTGTCATGATGGCGAATGACTTCCAGTAGATGAGCATGTGGTGTGTTTACATGCCCACACTACCGCTAGGCTCTCTTTCTCTGGCTCCTACTCGCAAATGCATCAATCTGTCTTGACGAGTCTCTACCTGATGCATGTTGTGTGAGAATGGCTCCTAACCCCACCGGTCTGGCATCTACGGTGAGCTCAGTGCACAGGGCTGCGTCAAAGTAGGCGAGGTGGTCTACTGCCATGACCGCATGCCGGATGTCTTCAAATGCCTGTCGTACTCCGAGGTCCAGAGAACATAACTACCCTTGTCTAGTCAGTTCAGGAAGTGGTGTGCTCAATGTGTCAAAGTCTTTAATATAGCGAGCACAATAACTCGTCAGCCCAAGAAAGGACCTCCTCTCTGCTAAGTCTATTGGGGGCTGTGTTTTGTGGAGCGTTCTACTTTGCTGGGAACAGGACACATTCCTTTCCATGAGAAAATGTGGCCAAAGAGAAAAAGTATTCCTTTTCTCAGCTCACATTTATCTTCATTCAGTGTCAGGCTAGCGATTTCCAACTGATTGCTGTTATGTTAATAGGAACTTTTATAGCGCATGTTCACCAACGGTTTCTTGGCGCTGGAGGAGTTACTTTCCAGAAAGGGTTACTGGTAAGGATGGTCCTGGTCTAACTGTAAGCTTGGGTAAAGAGCGAGGTCTTCAACATCTTCTTAAAATGAAAGAGGTCTGACTCAAGTCTCAATAGGGGTGGAAGAGCGTTCCAGAGTTTGGGTCCTAATATTGAGAAGTGTGAGCCTCCTGTTCTTTTGCGTCTAAAAACTTGGACCTCTAAGTAGTTCATGTGCATAGATCTTAAAGTACAGTGGGGGATGTACTTATGATTATCCAGTATTAGGGGTGTCTTTCATAGATTCACATGCCTGAATCATTCCCCGTCGTCGAGACTGGAGCCTCCGGTAAATAAAAAAGTAATGTCCATAGACATACATAGAGAAAAAGGGTCTAAGGGCCTCCCCTTAGTGGCCTCTCCTTGTCCTTATGTAAAAAGGACCAAACTCTCACAGTCAGCCAATCAGCTCCGACCTCCCTCTAGAACCTTCCTGGGAGGAGCCTCAGTCCCTCAGATTTTCTACCGCACGTTGTGCTAGGGAGTCTCCAGCCTGAGCTCTCCTCAGGATTACTCAAAATTCATCAAACTTTCTTGGAAAGTGTTCTCTAAACCCTCAACTCTTCAAGGACTACTTCACTACACTGTCTTGACAGTAAGTGTGTTTTTTCCACTGCTTCTTCCATGTCGGACTCGAAGAAGAAAGCCCTGTTCAGGGCCTGCTCTTCCTGTAGCAAGAAAAGAATCCATGTGGATGATCAGCACGACCTGTGCTTGTATTGCCTTTACCCGGACCATGTCTCCGACAAATGCAAGATTTGTAGGTCTTTCCCAAAAAAGACTGTGAGAGATAGGGAAGGTCGCCTTCTTATTTGGCTGGACAGGCTTAAGGACAGAGACAATCTGGACTCCTCTGTGAGCAGTGTTTCCAGGACCTCAGCTGTCTCTCAAAAGAGGCCTAGGGTGTCTTCCCCTGGCCCCTCAGACACTCCTCCTACGAAGACCCACAAAAAGTCTTCAGAGGCGAGATCTGCGACATCTTCAGTGTCTGCTAAGGAGGATAAAACCTTTAAGAAGCCTGCTCCGTCCTCTAGACAAGCCCAGAGGACTACCTCAGTCACGACCACAGTGTCTACCACGTCAGCGTCGTCGCCTTCAGCGTCGACGACAACGACTACGTCCTCCTCATCTTCAGGTAGACCTGTTTCTTCTATTATTCTTCTAAAATCGTTGTCGACGACAAAGACCATGTCGACAACGATGACTACACCGTCGACGACGCCGTCGTCATCGACGAGCCCATCATCGTCGAAGGCGCTACAAAGGATCCCACCGTCGACGACGAAGGTGTCGACGAGAGACTCGACGACGAGGACGTCGTCTACGAAAGCACCGTCGACGAAGACGTCAACGACGACTCCGCAGTCGTCGACGACCAAGATCCCATCGCCCACTCCACCGTCGACGAGGACCTCGTCGACGACTCCGTCGACGAAAGGCTCGTCGTCGATGACCCCGTCGACGAAGACTCCGTCGACGAAGGACTCGACGACGACACCAAAGACTCCGTCGACGAAGGACTCGACGACGACACCGTCGACGGAGAGCTCGTCGACGAAGGGGGCACTGCGGAGCCATGGAAAAAATCGAAACTGGTAGAGGTATCGACCCTGATGCTGCCGCCGTCGACGGTTCCCTCGACGACGACAGGCTCTGATGTGCAGTCTGGCAAGCCTAACAAACCACAAATTACCCCGGAAACAACGTCTCCGAGCAAGGTAGAAAAGCAACCACCTCAGGAAATCTTCCAAAGCGAAGAATCCGAAGAGGATGACCATCTGGATCCCGCTACTTCGGTCTCGGACCTTAACATCAAATGCCAAAGCACTGATGAGGAGCAGGAAGACTTCACCTATCAGGAACACTCTGTCCATACTAGTGTCCGCACGGAAGTCACCCCCATGATATGCTTACCGGCGACCCTTGTTGATGACTTACGATTCCTTGTACAAGACTATAAGCAACGCTTTCCAGAGGCGGACAGAGGCGGTCAAGCGCCTAAGAGTCATGCGCCTGAGGACAAGGGGAATCAGACACCTACAGTCCAAGTACCAGTGTCCGCACCAAAACAAACTCAGCATCACCCTCAAACCCACCATGACGTCCAGCCTCAGGTGGTGGTCTCTTCGGACGATGATGAGGAGGAGGAGGAACTAGAGGAAGGAGAGGTCCAGGAGGTACACTCAGACCACTCAGACCAGGATGAAGAGGATGAATATGTAGCATCATCCCCAGCTTCACCACAACCACGTCAGGCGGACTCCCCGCCTGTGGACATTGCCGGCTTCCATAAGCTTGTGGAGAGAGCAGCGAAGAGATTCCATATGGCTGTGGAATCAACAGAAACGGACTGTTTCTTGCACGATTTTAAGGAACAGACTCAAAAGTCCGCAAAGGATATTCCAATTATAGAATTTTTGTGGGAACAAGGAAAGAAATTAATGCTGACACCTGCTTCTGTACCGGCGGTTGTTCCACGCCTAGACAAGAAATACAGAGCACCACTTACTGCGGCGGCTTGCCTCAATGGTCACCCCAAACCAGACTCGGTGGTGACACAGGCGGCCCAGAAACACTCCCGCAACCCTTCCTCACCACTGTCCGCTCCCCCGTACAAGGAGGGCAGGAAACTTGACACGATTGGAAAACGTTTCACATCCACATCGGCCATGACCATCAAGGTGGCCAACTCCATTGCCTTGTTGGGGCGTTACAATCGCCAGCTCTGGGAGGACATAGCCCCTTACGTGAAGGAACTACCTGACGCAGTCCAGGGTGAGGTGAAGGCGCTCCTGGTGGAAGGTCAATCTTCAGCAGCGGAACTAATTGACTGTGCTATCGACGCAGCCATGACAGGCTTCCGTCAACTTACGGGGGCTGCAGTCCTACGACGCCAAGGATGGCTGAGAGCGACATCATTCCGCCAGGAAGTACAATCGAAGGTTCTGGACATGCCCTTCGACGGGCAACACCTCTTTGGAGAAAAAATCGACGAGGCACTGCAGGCCATTAAGAAGGACACAGACACGGCAAGGGCACTGGGCACTCTGCAGTCCAGAAACCAGTCCTTTCGGGGCAACAGATCCAGAGGACAGTCCTCTTATCGAGGCTCCTATCAGAACAGGTCCTCGTTTTCATACAATCACAAAGGCCAATACCAAAACAAACAGCAACAAGGCCGCCAGTCTTCGTTTGGAAGATCTAGCTACAGAGGTAAAAATACCAAGAGGGGCGCTGGCGGCCGCCAGTGACCGATTACTCCAGCCAGTCCAAGCACCCTCTCCATCCTTTCAAATTGGAGGAAAACTGACCCATTTCCTCACCAATTGGCAGTACATCACCACGGACCGGTGGGTTCTTCAAATTATTTGATTCGGCCATTCTCTCGAATTCACCTCCATCCCTCCCAATACCCCTCCACGCAGACGGACGCACAAACACCCGCGCCTGCTTCTCAAGGAACTTTCGACAATGCTACAGAAAGGGGCAATCGAAAGGGTGCCGGCATCCTCAAAGGGGAAAGGATTTTACTCCCACTTCTTTCTTGTACAACAAAAAGAGAACAAGTGGAGGCCCATCCTGGATCTCCGGGCGCTCAACACCTTCCTACGGAGCCAATCGTTCAGGATGGTGACGATTCAAGAAATTCTGGGCATTCTAGAGAAAGGAGATTTCATGACATCATTAGATCTCCAGGATGCCTACTACCACATCCCCATCCTCAGAAATCACCGGAAATTCCTGAGATTCGAGGTAGCGGGCCGTCACTATCAGTTCAAAGTCCTGCCATTCGGCCTCAAGTCCGCGCCGCGGATTTTCACGAAGTGCCTTGCGCCAGTGGCAGCCTTCCTGCGTCAACTGGGCCACCAAGTCTTCCCCTACCTAGACGACTGGCTGGTGAAAGCACCCTCACCTGGAGACGCAGTCACATCCTCCAACGCCTGCACCAATCTCTTTCAGAGACTGGGATTAACGCTCAATCTCAAAAAATCCTGCATGGTCCCCGCAACGAAAATTACCTTCCTAGGGGCCACATTGGACACAGAGGGCACAAGAGCCTTCCCCTCGAAGGAGAGGACGGACAAGATCTTATCCCTGGCCACGGCTGTGGCAGCAAAAACGCACCTAAAAGTTCGGACTTACACCTCCCTCCTGGGGATGTTGTCTTCCTGCATACTCCTCATCCCGCACTGCAGACTCAGAATGCGGCCCTTGCAGGAGGCACTCACGAGCCAATGGACTCAAAGTACTGGCTCCTTCGAAGACATTCTTCGGATCACACCAAAAATGTCCAAAGCTCTGCAATGGTGGAAACGTCGCCAGAATCTAACTGTAGGGTTACCGTTTCTCCTTCCAGCATCACCTCTAGTGATAACCACAGACGCCTCCCTAGAGGGATGGGGCGCTGTTCTCCAGGACCTTCAGATCAGCGGCAAATGGGTCACTCAGGAAAAATCGCTCCATATAAACCTTTTGGAGCTAAGAACTGTGTATCTGGCTCTCCAGGCCTTCTTGCCACGCATCCAGAACTCCCCGGTGCTCATCAGGACAGACAACACCACGACGATGCACTATCTAAACAAACAGGGGGGAACGCGTTCGCTCTCTCTCTCACGCGAATCGCAAAAGATCTGGAACTGGCTAGTGCTGCACGGAATCCCGCTCAAAGCGGAATATGTCCCAGGAAAGGACAATACCATCGCGGACGCCCTGAGCAGGCAAAAATCCCTCTCCCACGAGTGGGAACTTTCAGACAGCGCCCTCACTCACATCTTTTCTCTATGGGGGGTCCCGAACATCGACCTCTTTGCCACCAAGAGGAACGCCAAATGCCCAAGCTACGCAAGTTGGCATCCCCAACAAGGATCACTAGGAAATGCATTTTCCATCGGATGGTTCAGCGCCTTTGCATACGCTTTTCCTCCATTCCCGATGATCCCACGGCTCCTCAGGAAGATGAAGGTGGAACCCTGTACCCTGATCCTAATTGCCCCGTTCTGGCCGAGGCAACACTGGTTCTCGGATCTGCTTCGACTCTCCATCAGATCACCGATTCGCCTGAAACAACACCCGAACCTCCTGACGATGTCCAACAGGCAAGTGCAGCACCCGAACCTCCAATCGCTCAAATTATCAGCCTGGCTCCTGAGCACAGAGAGTTCGGTGGCCTGAATATCCCACAAGACTGCAGGGATGTATTAGCCAAAGCAAGGGCAGACAGTACGAACAAAACCTACACTCTCAAATGGAAGAGGTTCTGCATTTGGTGTTCCGACCAGGGCCTACGGCCCCTCACCATCACCCCTGAACAGATATTACCATACCTCCTGCATTTGGCTCAGTCGGGACTGGCGCATGCGTCCATCAAGGTTCACCTGGCGGCTATCTCGAGGTTCACCAGAACTGTCACAGGACCTTCTCTGTGGTCAAGTCGGCTAGTCAAGCAATTCCTCAAGGGGCTATACAGATCCTTTCCGAGGCCTCGGAAAGTACCTCCTACATGGCAGCTTAATCTGGTACTCAACCAACTCATGCGTCACCCGTTTGAGCCCATTCATCGGGCATCTCTTAAACTCATTTCATGGAAGACGGCGCTCTTGCTCGCTCTAACATCTGCCAGAAGGGTGAGCGAGCTGCAAGCTTTGTCCATTCAGGAACCATATATGCAATTCAGACATGACAGGGTGATACTGCGACCAAACCCTAAGTTCATTCCAAAAGTACCTTCGGACTTTCATCTCAATGAACCAATAGTCCTTAAGTCCTTCTTTGCCAACCCTTCAACAGCAGCGGAAAGGTCGCTGCATTCTTTGGACCTTATGAGATGCCTAAAGTTCTACCTGGACAAGACTACGGCTCTCAGGAAATCTTCACAACTGTTCGTGGCATACAGCAGACCACGAATGGGCCTGCCTCTCACGAAGCAAAGCATCTCCAGATGGATCTCCTCTGCGATTTCATTCTGCCACGACAAGGCCGGCCGGCCTTTGAATGATCATGTTACTGCTCATTCCACCAGGGCAATGTCCACGTCAGCAGCACTGTTTGCTGGAGTGCCGATCCTGGACATCTGCAGAGCGGCGACCTGGAAGTCACCGCATACTTTCTCAAGACACTACTGCCTGGATATCGAACTCCAGAAAGATGCGGCAGTGGGCCAGGCGGTGCTTCGCCATCTCTTTCAGTAAGGTGAACCTTCCTACATCCCGCCTTCCAGGTATGCACATTCTTGCTCTGATGATGTTCTATCTATGCTGTCACCTTGTTGTATGATATTATATGCATTATCTAACATGACGGCAGAGCAACTCTACTTTACAAATGTGCTACTATGATTCTGATTCAGGCATGTGAATCTATGAAAGACACCCCTAATACTGGATAAGAAATGCGTTACTTACCTGTAACAGCAGTTATCCAGTATTGGTGTCTTTCATAGATTCACATGCAACCCTCCCGCCTCCCCTGGAAGGACTCACTTCCCTCTCGGACTATATTACGCCAACCTAGCTGGGTGCGTACGAAAATCTGAGGGACTGAGGCTCCTCCCAGGAAGGTTCTAGAGGGAGGTCGGAGCTGATTGGCTGACTGTGAGAGTTTGGTCCTTTTCACATAAGGACAAGGAGAGGCCACTAAGGGGAGGCCCTTAGACCCTTTTTCTCTATGTATGTCTATGGACATTACTTTTTTATTTACCGGAGGCTCCCGTCTCGACGACGGGGAATGATTCAGGCATGTGAATCTATGAAAGACACCAATACTGGATAACTGCTGTTACAGGTAAGTAACGCATTTCATTTTTGATGAAATGCACTTAGAGCCGGTCCCATGCAAGTCTAAAAAAGAATACAGCAGGCTTTAAACTTGGAGCGTTGCTCCACTGGAAGCCAGTGCAACTCCTTTAGCAGCGGCTTGATGGGAAATCATCTGCCTTTTTGGAATATAATTCTGGCTGCCTGATTTTGTATTAGCTGTAGACGATGTATCTGATTACGCTGAAGACCTAGGTATATAGAGTTAGCATAATCAATTCTTGACAGAATCAAAGAGGTGACAATTTGGATACATGCCTCTCTACTGAATAATCTTCTAATTTTCCTCAGTTTCCGCAGGTGGAGGAAGTAAGCGGAGGTAACTGCTCCAATCTGCGTGTTCATGTTTAGATCTGACTCAATGTGTATGCCTAAGCTTTTTATCAAGTTTTTTTATGCCGGAGGCGGGCCTAACTCGGAGGGCCAGTGGGCAGAGGTCCAATGCTGGAGTTTATTGTTGGGGATAATGATTTCAGTTTTTTCGGCATTTAATTATAATTGATTTTTTTTTCATCCATTTCATGATGAACAGCATGGATTTTTAAAGAAATTCCTGGGACTCTGCAGATTCATTGATGGGGAAGACTAGCTGCATATCGTCAGCATAGTTGTAGATTTGCACTCCCATCTGTCCTAACGCAACAATAAGAGGACGGATATATATATATTGAATCGATGTGGGGATAGGGATGAGCCCTGTGGCATTCCACACTTCAGATTTACTGTGCCCGATTTGTACAGAGAGAGCCAAACTGACTGTTTTCTATCCGCAAGAAATGATTGAAACCATTTCAGGGCCGTGTCTCTGAGACCTGCTGCAGCCAGACGGTCCACCTAGATGTTGTGGTTGAAGGTGTAAAAGGCTGCAGACAGGTCCAGGAGAATCAATGCTTGAGTGCTGTCTACATCTGCCTTCCCCTTTAGGTCATCCATTACAGACAGAATAATGGACTCCGTGGAGTGGGCTGCACAGAAACCAGCCTGATGTGGGTCAAGGAAGTTTGTTTTTTCAATAAAGGAGCTGAGAGTCTGTGCTATGTGAGTCTCCAACACCTTAGCCAAAAAGGGGAGGAGAGATATTGGCCTATAATTGTCCAGCCTCTGGGGATCAACTCCCTGTTTTTTTCTGAAGTGGAATAATCACTGCTTCTTTGAAAGCTTGTGGGACTGTCCCTTGAGTTAAGGATAGATTCAGGGGGCGTGGTAACGGAGGCGACCGAGATGGCTGCCTCTGTTTGAAGCTCCGCTGATCGGGCCCCCGTTTCCAGCGATAAATATGTAAATCCTCATCATCTTGAAGAACTTGTCCCCGATTTCAGCTTGGCCCTGATTCAGCCGGCTGCTTTGTACAGTGGACAGTGGTACCGTGATCGCCCACGGCCGATAGACTGGGGGCTGAGCTGTTTTACCACTAACGCCTGACCTTCACATTGCCACACCTGTTCCGTCGTTGTGCTTTCACAGTCCCGGGGGCTTCGCCTAGTGCCTGCTCTCTCTGCAGGGTTCCATTTTGCGGTCCCGGGCCTCGCCTTGTACCATTCCCCGCGGTCTTCCATTGGCGACTGCCCAGATCCATTGGGGCCTTTGAGCTCGGGACGTCGTCGACCTGCACAGGAGAGGCTGGCGACCTCCCTGCTGGGAATCCATGTGGACAGCGTCCATTCATTAGAGACAACTACCCTGACCACTGGTTGTATAGCTCCGTCTCGCCTTTGCTGTTGCCTTTAGCCCTCCTTGAGTGTCTGGCATACTTACCCATGACTCTCCCTCCACCGCGCCCCATCCCCCCACCTGAGTGTCCATTATGGGGAAGAGGGACCCTAACCAGCGCAAACTTAGCTTTGATAAAGCATCTCTTTCATCCACAGACCCTCCTCAGGGCTCATCCTCAGGCTCAATGGAGGCCACGGGTCGAGATGATACTACCTCCTTAGTCACTGCCATGATGTCAGAAATGAGAGCGAGCTTTAAGTCGCTGGATGGCCGTTTTGACAGCCTTGAACAGAAAATGGCGGACATGGGTTCAAAAATACAGGCGTACGACCGCCGGCTGCACATGGTGGAGTCCAGGGTTTCTGACTCCGAAGATAATGCATCCAAGGCACTTAAGAGGCTTGAACGGGTTAAAAAGATCCTCATAGAGGTGGCGGTTAAGAATGAGGATCTCGAAGCATGCAGTCGACGAAACAACGTACGTATCCTTGGCATTGCGGAAACGATGTCGACGAGACGGATGGACCTTTTTGTTGAAAACCTGCTGATCGAACTGTTTGGCAGAGAAACATTCACGCAGGGGTTTGTGGTGGAGCGGGCCCACCGGTCCCTAGGTCCTCGACCTCGCCCCGGGCTGCCTCCCCGGCCCGTCATCGCCCGCCTCATGAACTTCAGGGATCGTGATTCTGCCCTTAGGGCGGCTTGGGAAAAGGGAGTGCTGACGTGGCAGGGCAACACCTTATCCTTCTTCCCGGACTTCACCTTTATGGTTCAGGAGGCGCATAGGAAATATAACGGTGTAAAAGCGGCGCTTCGAAACTTAGGCCTCAAATACAGTATGCTCTACCCGGCGCGCCTCAAAGTAGACATAGCTGGCAGATTCCGCATCTTTGAAACACCTACTGAGGCTCAGGACTTCTGCCAACAATACAAGAAACAGGGTTCCAGCGCGGCTTCTGCTTCTGGCTCGCTCTCTCCAGTTCATATAGACTCACAAAACAGCGTTGAACTCTTTACTGAACTTGGGTCTGGCTGAAAATGCATTGCAGTGTTTCCTTTGGTTCTTCTCTTGCATGTTGTATGATTGGTTATTCTTGGCTATTTGTATGTCTTGATTGACGGCCTGCCGATCGGCGCAGCGTTGCTTCCCCCCATGGTGAATGCCGCTGTTGTTTTGATTATTGGGGTATTTCTGTCCACGCTGTATTTCTGTTTTGCCAACGCAATGTTGATTTTTCTTGTCCGCACATGGTTGAAATCATTTGGGAAGTGCCTCTATGGGGTTGTAGTGAGGCTGGGTGGTGGGTGGTGGGTTGGGTTTATTTTGTATATGGTTATTGGTCATTGTTACAGGTCACAATGTGCATCTGAGTTTCACAGTACAGGCATACATTCTAAATCAGGAGATTCATGGTTCCCCAGATGGCCGGATTAGGTTTTCAGGCTTGCCCTTCCGGGCTCTCCCTGATGTCCTGGAATGTTAGAGGGCTTAATGTTAATCGGAAGCGCAGGCAGGTTTTTAATTACATCGCCAGACACGCGGTGGATATTGTTTTTTTGCAAGAAACGCATTTGGCCCCACCTGATTCACAGTCACTCATCAGGAATTGGGGCCCACACCAGTATTTCTCACACTACAGTAGATACTCCAGGGGGGTTGCAATTGTTATACACAAGAGAGTGCCCTTTATTTTGTCCTCTTCCATAGTAGATAAAGAGGTCCGTTTCCTGATTGTTACTGGCTCCCTTATGGGGCATAAGATTATTTTGGTGGGAATATATGGACCCAACGTTGACACGCCCTCGTTCTTTCAAGACCTCCAGATGAGACTCTTGATGCTCGACCCTGAATTACTGATTATAGGTGGTGACTTCAACCTTTTATTGAATCCGTCCAGAGACAGCACCTCCACCTCCCCTGATACAAAGACACGGTCACGCCCCATTCTACTTGATCTATGCAAACACTTTTCCCTCATTGAAATTGAGGCACGGCTACATACACAAACTCCGGAGTACACACACCACTCCGGGTTCCACAACACATGGACTAGAATTGACTACTGGCTCGTTGCGCCTCGGCTGGCGGGTTGTGTCGAGAACCTTACTACTCTCCCGCGCACACTTTCCGATCACTCTCCTGTAATATTGAAACTGAGGATTCCCCGACTGGGTGGGTATGAGAGGCAGTGGCGCTTTCCTGGGAGGGCATTGGCTGACCCGGTGTTCTTGGAGACAATCCGACAGGCTATTGAGGACTTTTTCGAACTGAATACGGGATCTGTAGAGACCTGGGCGGCTTTGTGGGAAGGGTTTAAAGCAACAATCCGCAGTGCTTGCGTCGCCACGCATGTTGGAGCTTTGAGGGAAATCAGGTCTGCCCTATCCCGTATTGAAAGAGACATTACTGCCCTAGATAACGAGGTATTGCGTGACACATCCAGAGATACAGAGGCGAGGCGACTGGCGTTGCTGGTTAAATTCTGCAAAGAGGCTGACAGGGAGCTAAAGTTTCTATCTAGGCAGTACACGGCGAGACAGTAGGGTGAGGGTGATAGACCCGGCAAACTGTTGGCGCACCTACTCCGGCCTCCACACCAATCATCGTATATCACTGAGATTGCAGGTCTGGATGGGGACCTACTCCATTCCACACCAGAGATATGCAATACATTTTTATCCTATTACAAGCATCTATACACGTCTACCTTGACTGGGGGTTTGGAGGGTCAGGGCGCATACCTTAACGAGATCGCTATGGTATACTTTGAAAAACACATGCAGGAGTTCTTGGCTCTGCCCATCACCCCCGATAGCATAATTGAGGGCATTGATGCACTTAGGGGCTCGTCAGCTCCTGACCTGGACGGCTTTTCCGCTGCTTTCTACAAGGCCTATAAAGATGAACTTGTCCCCCGTTTGGTTGAGGTTTATGCAGAGGCCCTTGAACGGGGATATTTGCCGCTCACGTTTAGAGAGGCAGTCATGATTCTGCTTCCCAAGCCCGGCAAGAATGCTACCTTGTGCAGATCATATAGGCCCCTATCATTATTGAATTTAGATTATAAGATCTTGGCCAAGGTCATTGCCATACGTCTCTCTCTGCTCATGGAGTCCATAATATCACCGGCTCAGTCTGGGTTTGTCCCACATCACTCCACATCCATGAATTCAAGGACCCTGTTTTCAGTCCTGCATCGCATTGACCCCGCTACCCCGGCCTCTGCCATCCTTTTTGACGCCGAGAAGGCGTTCAACTCACTAGAATGGCCGTTTTCCTATCCATCATGCGGCGTATGGGTATGCCTGAGTGCTTTGTGTCCACGTTGCATTATTGTATACCCTGCCCACAGCTAGGATCTGCATAAATGGTACCATAACGGAGCAATTCCCCTTATCACGGGGCACACGACAGGGGTGTCCCTTGTCCCCTTTACTTTTTATTTTGGCAATTGACCCACTGGTCCGCCAGTTCCTAGAAAAACACCTGTTTCGTGGCCTTCAGTTTTAGCCTGGCCCTCTTCTGATGTCATTATACGCGAATGACACGATTCTTTATGTGAGAATGCCTCACATAAATCTGGAACCTCTTATTCTCGAAATTATACGATTTGGCAGTTTTTCAGGACTCCGCATCAATTGGCATAAATCTCTAATTTTTCTGCTCACCCCTAGTACCACTGAATGGGACTGCCCGTACCCGCTGGAGTGGTGCAATGACTCGGTCAAATATCTGGGGATTCATGTGCACCTTGACACTGTAGCCATCATCAAATTGAATTATGGTAGAGCATTGGATTTCCTAGAAGACCAGATTGACCGTTGGATACGCCTTCCGCTATCCATGGCCAGTAGGATCGCCATTATTAAGATGATCGTACCCCCTAGGTTTTTCTACCTGTTCACCAACATCCCGATTCCCCTCACCAAAATTATTTTCTCTCAGATAAGCTCCCTGCTCCTGCGGTTGGTTTGGGGGGACAAAAATCCCTGTGTGGCCTGGCGATAAGCATGGGCGAATTTTGCGGATCTCGCGTTCGCGAATTTTGCGGATTTGCGAACTCGCAATCCGCAAAATCCGCGAATTCCCGCGAATTTGCGGATTTTTTTTTTGTGTTCGCCCGTGTTTCTGCCAGTTCGCGAGGGTTTTTACAATTTCGCAATTTGCGAACTTACCTGTCGGGTCGCAAGTTTTGCGAACTTGTTGTTTCTACGTGTCCAGCCTGTTTGGGACACTCTTCTTCATCACTGCCACTCTCTGTCACCACTGCCACTCTCTGACTACTCATGCCACCCTCTGGCCCACCCATGCCACCCTCTGTTTCATCACCACACCCTCTGGTTGTCCAGTGTACATTATTTTCGGCAAAGCAAAGCACACCTTCCCTGCCTCAAGTGACCTGAATTAATTTGGGGCTGATTAATGTGTCACAGAATATTTTTTTAGCTGGCACCTGCTTCCTTAGTGCGCCCTGATTAGTGATCTTTTGCACTTGCTAAGTGCTTTCATTGTTGCAAAATTAGTTACAACACCTGCCCTGCCCCAACTGACAATAATGAATTAGGGGCTGATTAATGGATTTTAACTTCCAGCCTGGCTCCTGCTTGTCTCCCTTAGCTGTAATTCAGGACCTTTGTGGCATATGTGTAACTATTCTGAGGTTCAGAGCAGGGTCACATAATAATTGCAACTGGCAACTGAACTCTGGAGGGGCCCCTCAGGAAGCACTACAGGAAATGGCTACTAATGATGAGCCTGAACTTTTGAACCTGGCAAGTAGTTTCAGTTTTGCTAAGATCGTATTTCTGCAATTTAGCACTTATTTGCGGGGCGCGAAGTTGTACTGGGAAGCCGCGAACTCACGCGAACAGTGCGAGCAGTGCGAGCAAAATCCGCTGCTCGCGGATTTGCGGATTTTGCGGGAGATTCGCGAATCTCGCGGATTGCGAATTTCCCGAAAATCCGCAAAATCCGCGAGCGAAACGGATTTTCCGCCCATACCTACCTGGCGAGTGCTTACGCTTCCGTACGACAGAGGTGGCCTAGGTGTTCCCAATTTTTATCTGTATTTCCTAGTCGCACAATGTTCGTTTGCGTATTCCTGGTTTCACCCTGATGCCCGCATACTATATTTGAAGCCCGAGGCCGACCTGGTGCTACCGTGCTCGCGATCTACGGTCCTGCCGAAAGGTTTTCCCCGAGACGCCCAGGATATACAAACAGTTTCCTCTACCTGCTGGGCGTGGGACAGAGTGCGCAGACTTCTGGGCCTGGAGCCATAATATTCCCCTTCCCTTCCTCTTCCTAACGTGCACTGGCTTCCTATCACTGGGGAGACAGTGGTCAAACACACCCTATCCAAATTCAACATTCGCTCTGTTAACGACCTTTTCCCTGATGGTCATGCTTTTACTATAGCAGATGATTTACGATTTACTGAACGATCCTTCATAGACTCTTTTGTGCTGACCAGATTGCGATCCATGATGCGAGCTGCGTTTTCTACATTCCCACTGGCCCCTGACGAAGCCCCCACCCCTCTCCCTTGTAATCCAGCACCCTCAGGGAACACATCTAGTGGCCAGACTATATAAATTGTGCAGTGCGTCCCTTCCTGCACTGGATGCCAGGGTCCGGGCAGCATGGGAGGAAGACTTGGGGAAACCTGGGTCGGACGACCAGTGGGCCCAGTACTGTAAAGCTACACGTGAAGTCTCCATGAATAGCAGGCATAAACGTATCCACTTTAAGTTCTTACGTAGGCTCTATCATACACCTGCATTGGCCCACAAGATTGACCCGGAACGACTACATCAGTGCCCCAAATGTAAAACCCCCCAAGCCGACTTTGCCCTCCTGTCTTGGACCTGCCCTCTATTGCGTGAATACTGGTCCCAGGTACATCGGACCTTCAGTCAAATACTGGGGGTTCACCTGATCCCCTCCCCTGAAATTGCTCTGTTGGGTTATGTCACAAATTTCCCACGTCCTGTCCGCAAGCTTGCGGCATTGGGCTTCCTACTTGCTAAAAGAGAGGTTGCGCTGCTTTGGGGCACCAGTAGATCCCCTAGCTTGAAATCCTGGCTCAGGAGCATGACCTTTTGTAACATTAACTGTGTAGAGTACTCAACGGTGGTCCCTCCTCCTTCCCGCCTTCTGGATATATGGGGGCCATACCGCACATACATTGATAAGATCACAGCGGACCAACAGGCTCAATTGGCGAGTCAAGTAGTTCCAACGGGGGTGGGCTGAGGGGCGCTGTCGGCCCCAATCGACACGTGATTGTTGCTGAATGACTGCTGAACCTGGATGTGCTCCCCTTACCCTGCGTGCTAATATGACCAAAGTGTGCACACGCTCATTCCATTATTTACCCTGCGTCCTCGTCCCCCTGTACTATGAGTTATTTATTCCCTTTGTCATTTGGCTCAGTTACTATACCTCATTGCTCCCAACATTTCCCCCTTTTTTTTTTGATGTAGGTTAATTGTATCACAGTTGCTTGTCAAGCCTCCTTTGGAAGATGTAATTTGTATTCCTCGCCACTCAAATTATACTGTGACCATGTTTTTCTTGTATGACTCAAGCTGCAATTGTGACTCCTTCTTTGTTTTTGCTTTTATTATTTTGATAAAATGCAAAATAAAACTTAAAAAAAAGAGAGATTAAGAAGAGAGAGGGTGGTCTTAGGGAATGCTTTGAAAACGTATTCTTCCCTTAGTGCCTTACTGCATACTTCCCTTAGTGCCTTGTTGTGCCCTTCATTCATGCGGCCAAATACTACGAGATCATCGCTGTAGTTTTAACAGTTTTTTTGTCTAACCACCCGTCGCACCATCTCATGACTTATTTAAGCTGCTGAAGATACCCCAAAGCCTAATCGCCTGTTGCGAAATAGTCCCAGGTGGGTGGGGAAGGTTGTAATGCAGCAGGACTGAGGGTCAATCTCCAGCGGGTGATATCCTTTGAATAAGCCTGGCTTTGAGAATATACAGGCTCCAGTGAGGGAGATGATCCTGTGGGGGCCTGGGGTCCGTTCTCTTTCGACTGCTGTGTTCGGTAGGCGCATGTCGACACCGATGTGCATTTTTGTTGTGTTTTTGTTCGGCACAGCCTCGATGGGGGATATCCATGGAGGTAGTCCGTCTGCGTCCTCGATGCTATCCTGTGCTAGCAAACTTTTTCGTTCTTCCTCCACCTGTGGTTGGAGGTTCAGAGGAACTCTGTGGTGACTTTGAGCCACTGGTTTGACTATTACATTGATGTAAAGGGTAATTTGCAAGTCCTTCAGCTTCCTTTTGAGTTCCACAAGGATACTGTGAAAGTGGACATTGGGTAGTGATGAAAGGGAGTCCTCCTGTCATCTATACCGTGTCGGGGCACTTGACCAGTATGTCCAGCTATTAAAAGTAGTTGTGGAGTGTCATTGGCTCAAGTAGGAAGGCCTTGGAGAGTATATACATAGAACTCTTGAGTGCCTTATGTGGGGAATGCCCCTTCTTTTGACTTGTTTGGAAAAAAATCATTGAAGCTTAGTAGCGATTGGTCATAGAGATTAGGAAAAAGGCCCGGAGGAAGTCCTTATATAACAGGACAAAACGTGTTGGCTGTGTCTCTGACTGTGTCTTTGGCTGTGTTCCTCCTACTATTTCTTTGTATAAGAAAAGAAGGAATAAAAGAGAAGATTTTATACAATAAAATAAACGTTATGATGTTCTTTACTGTTATAGTGGTGTTGTTACCTCCTTGTGTTGCCCTTCTTTGTAATAGTATTATAGATTGTATATACAATACTAAGTCTATCTATTTGTGCTCCGCCTGTCTGTGTTTGTAATTTATTATATATGGGGTGTTGTGAATTATTGGCTCTTGGAGTGAGCACTTTGCTATTTAAGGGAACAACATTGTGTGCGGTGTAACTTTGTCACAATTGTTCTCTGTATTGCTTATTCTGAAGATGCCCGACCTTAAAATGGTTACTGGCGGGCACTTAATGCAGTCTCAGTCTGTTAGCCTAACTTTAAAATGGTTGTCAGGTTCTTCCACTGCCAATGTTCTGGGGTGCCTGACTTCAAAATGGCCACCTGCACTTCCTCAATGCTTATTGGCTCCCGCTCCTGACTTCGAAATGGCCACTGAGGTTTTGCGAGATCTTGTCTGTATCCAAGGTCAACGCAGGAGGCTTGGGTGGCTGTATTTGCTTGTGGGTGCATTGGGAGGGTCAAAAGGCTGCCTAGGCCCTGGCGGTGCATACTGCTTGCTGGTGGGCATATTGGGATGCTAATTGACAGCGGCGCTTACCACTTGTTTCTCATTGTTCTGATTTCTTCGATGTGTGCTACCGGGGTAGGCTCCCGACGTTGCTATGAGCACCGCAGATGGTACCCGATGTCATTCTGCTGTGTCAGATCAGGGTGGTCTCCTGGAGCCGTTTTGTCTGCTGCAGGGAACCCATCACTGTGTGCTGGTGCCACAGTCCAGTTCACCACCTTTGTCGCCAGATGTTGTGTCCCTTGTTCCCCAGCCCAAAGGACAACATGCAGAGGATTGTAAGAGTGCACAAACCTTCTTTATTCACTCCGTCAGCACGGTGCCTGCAGGCACCTCCTTCCTCCTCATGGATGTATGTAAAGTGTCCTCACTGCCTGACGGAAGAGGTGTTCAGTGTCTAGTTCCCTCTCCACCTATTCTGTACAGGGTCTTAGTGCCCGCCTGCACATGTTGTTTTGACACTGTCTATGCCACGGAACAGTACTAAAATATTAGCGCACAAAAGGGTTCGTTTGCAAGACCAATTTACTGTGTCAAGATGGAGATACTGCTACTAAGAGATATATACGTCAATTCAGGCTGTAGATGCATTTTGGGAGATCAAGATGCTGCAAGTCAGGATAG
This sequence comes from Lissotriton vulgaris, assembly GCF_964263255.1. Classification (NCBI taxonomy): domain Eukaryota; kingdom Metazoa; phylum Chordata; class Amphibia; order Caudata; family Salamandridae; genus Lissotriton; species Lissotriton vulgaris. The sequence goes on along the minus strand of NC_141699.1, from coordinate 163,538,344 downwards.
AAGTGTGTTTTAGGAGCTTTTTTAGTCTTTGAAAACTATTGCATTGCAGGTGGACTAGGGCTGGACATCACAAAAGAAAACATTTTGAGAGCTTGGCCGGTGGCTCATTACTGAGCTGGAAATGCACCCATGGACAGTGCTGCAAGGGCATATAAATGACCGAATGTGAGCTATACCCATGGCAGTAATAGCATTCTGCAAGTAAGGAAAGAGGTGCTTTGTGAAAGGTCTTATATTTGTCACTGCTGGCATTCAAGATGCAATTCAGAATAGATGTTGCAGTAATAGGATAGTTGTCTAAGTGCAGGTCAGAACAGACGTGCATTATGAGAGATGACTCCAAACTGGCATATCTTTCATGGCACAAGCCAAATCATAGGGTTACTGCAAGAACTCTGTGTCAATGTGTCAGTCCTGAGATAGCACGCATGGTTCTAGTTAGTGAGGAGTTTGAATTGTGCTTGTTGTGGTGCATTGCAAGATCCCTGTAGATGTCTCAGCATAGGGACAGCGGTGCACAGTGTAGATCCGGAGAAAGGTGCATTTCAAGAGACCTGCAGATGTCTCAGCCTTGGGACAGGGGTGTGCAGTGTAGATCAGGACAACAGTATACTGCATGAGCCCTGTTGATGTCTCAGCATAGGGACAGGGTGTGCAGTGTAGACCAGGAGAAAGGCGCCCCCTCAAGAGCCCTGTAAATGTCTTAGCATAGAGACAGCAGCGTGCAGTGTAGAACAGTAGAAAGGTGCATCGGAAGTTTCCCTGTAGATGTCTCAGCATAGGGACAGCAGTGCGCAGTGTAGATCAGGAGAAAGGTGAACTGCAAGAGCCCTGTAGATGTCTCAGCATAGTGACAGCGGTGCACAGTGTAGATCAGGATAAGGATGCACTGCAAGAGCACAGTAGATGTATTAGCATAGACAGCAGTATGCAGTGTAGATCAGGAGAAAGGTGAACTGCAAGAGCCCTGTTAATGTCTAAGCATAGAGACAGCAGTATGCAGTGTAGATCAGGATAAGGATGCATTGGAAGGGCTTTGCAGGCAGTATTTGCATAGTAGAGCATGATGCAGCTTGGAACATAGACAAATTGTGGCGCTCTATAGATTTATGTCTGAGAACTGGGATAGCACAATAGGAAGCAGATAAGGATAGAGATGCAATAGGTGGTCTGTGCGCAGAAGTAACTCCACACATAAGTGGGAGGGCTGTATTGACAGGGATAGACCTGTTCCACACCCAGCGGTGACCTGTCGTGAGTGAGAGCTCCAAACATAAACGCCTCCCCAGCTGTCACTCAAACACTATCCACTCCACATAGAGGTCACATCAACCACACCACTGGAGCGCCACTCCAGCTGTCACTCAAACACCCTCCCCTCCATATAGAGGTCACGTCAACCACTGCTGTCACTCAGACACTCTCCACTCGACATAGAGGTCACATCAACTACACCACTGGAGCGCCTCCCCAGCTGTCACTCAAACCACCTGCACTCGACATAGAGATCACATCAACCACACCACTGGAGGGCCTCCCCAGCTGTCACTCAAACACCCTCTCCTCCATATAGAGATCACATCAACCACTGCTGTCACTCAGACACTCTCCACTCGACATAAAGGTCACATCACCCACACCACTGGAGCGCCTCCCCAGCTGTCACTCAAACACTCTACGCTCGACATAGATGTCAAATTACCCACACTCTTCTCATCCATACATGAATCATGCCTGTACATGCATGTCTTCAGAAGCCAAGATGAGCACCCTTTAATTAGGAGTTTTTATGTATCATTTAAATAATAATGACAACATTATGATTGTTCTGTCCTTTCAACTAAATAAACTGAAGGTCAGAAGACTGAAATGGATCAACTTAAACTCAATAAAAGACAATTTTAAAGAACAGTTGAAAATGCCATATTTTGTGTTTGTTTTCCCATAACACTTTGCGAAAAGGCAATGGTAATCAGGAAGCGTTTATAGTGCAAACTTTGGAAATATTGATTCATGGTCACATTGTCTTCTTTTTAATAGTAATTTTATAATGCAATAAAGAATAAATTAGGTGATTTATTTCTTCTGGATGAGACCAGGCCTGCTGTGCTTACAGAGGGATCGGTGGCGCCAAATAGATTGCTGTCTTGGCTCAATTCACCCAATAAAACCTAGATGCGGAAGACGTGGTGACACCGGCACCCGGCCAAATGTTGCATCACCCAGTTCCTTTTCGTTAACACCGAAACAGATTACTGGAGGGATGGGATTTCCAAACGCTGCAATAATTGGATTACTTAGTGAACACGAAATCCCAGGGGATTTTAAATGACAGGTTGAATGAAGCCCATGGGTCGTAGGTGAGACGGGATAAAGTGCCCGCAGATCAACTCGCAAGAGATCATTAATAAACAGTGGAAAGAGGAAGGCGGCAATTAGAGACCGCGCCATTATATGACTAGTGGTGACGTAAACGGCTGCAAAATAGACTGAGCTGCTCAGTGAGGCCGCCATTTTAACTGAGCCGGAAATGGAGTGCTCAAAATTTGCTTTTTTAATGACGTGGCAATATTTTAGAAATGGAAAGTGGAACATTTTGCAAAAAAACTCGGTGGTTCTCCCAATTGCCATATGTGGACGCAGTGGCAATTTTAGGCGAGAGACAGCTAGCTATAGGGATGCAACCTTTGGAAGAGATTACTGGCCATATTGGTTGTTATTTTAAGAGTTGACAAAGGCCTGGATGTGATACTAAATAGGACTGTAAACAAAATCACATGTATTCATTTGTAACATAACTTTTGTTGTCTTTGTGAAGTATTAGTCATGGATCATTAAAGCAGCTCTAGAACACATATAAAAGGTCTTTATATTTGCTGCTTAAAGTATGTAGACATAAGGTTAAAAATACAGGCATTAGGTGAGTTTGATTATTTTTTAACCGGTTCGGACTGCCGGTGGTTCCGGTAGAAAAAAGGTCATGGCAACCCTTGGGACATGCAGCTTAACATAAAGTCATCTTTTGCTTTAAAAAACACTGACATTTCTCACCTGAACCAGATCTGTTGGCATGTATGTAAAGAATCACTAACAAGAGACATGAATTTACCCTGGTGCAGGTGTGTGCTCTGTCCTCATATCACCAAGCTGCATTTGTCTGATCACAGGAAGGGTGAAAAATACAGACATGTGATAATGCAAAAAATAGGCCAGTTTCCTCATCCACTGCAGCAGGGCCACTGGGCCGATTTTTCCAAGCCAGGGTGAAAGTGTGTCTAATAAAACTGAAACACACGAGGAACTGTTCTATTAAGTCTGTGGCCAATGCCAAGGCCATCGGCGTAGCATGGGTCGCCAGCACCTGGGGTAAGGCAAGTATTGCGGAACACAATTTGCAATTTGCATCCCCAATTTTTTGGCATTAAACTTTTTGAACCCAGGGCAGCCAGCCCTCTGCCCCCCACGTTATGCCAATGGCCAAAGATAATGCTTCTCAATTTTATACCTCTAATATCCATCTCAAATAGATGATTCAAAGGTATTACCTGTGTACACCTCCCCTATGTCCAGCCGCAAGATGGGTAAGAGGATTACTTTAGATAAAATTACATGGAACAGTTTAGAAGCCATAAATAGTAAATTTCTCCGCCAAAGTGCTTGGAAGCGCCCAGTAGGGGGAACTACTTTTGGAGGAATCCTCGATGGATCATGTTGCTCAGTATGTTAGGGATACTCTGATTACCTTTAAGTGAAACTCTACCACAGTTCCTCAGGCGATCTTTTACGAGGTTACTTCCTTACCACACATATCCACTTGCTAGCAATGCCATAGACATGCCCTCCTTCCCATCTCCCTCCCCCGCATTGTTACCCTGGCAAATTTCGTTTGATCAAACCTGCCGAAATTTATTGGGGGGAAAAAAGCCCAATACATAACAGGCTAAACGGATTTTAATGCATTCAGCACAAAAGTTTGCAAATTGTGCATAATTTTGAGGTAAGTGATCGTAATCTGGGGCCATTTCTCACATCTGATAATTTTGGAGCCTGCGGTGTCAGAATATATTTAGTACAATAAATAATCCGCCCTTTTCCAAGCCAGGTGTATACGGGTCTGTAGAGATGAGACCACTGGTAAAACTGCTCTATAAAAGTACTAACACACGTTTGCCACATTGTTACCCCACAAAACAATAATCTATGGTCAGAATGAGTGCAGCATCACAGTAGTAACTCAGTGGATACATTGTTTTATGTTGTTTGTAACTCCCCGGGAACTATCCGTCCTTTTAAGATATGGGGTATTCCCTGGGGGATCAAACTTGAGCCAGAAAAAGCTAATAGATATAGTACCTGGTGTACCAAAGAGATTGTTCTTGTACAGCATGTGCTGCACAATGTGTTAGGCTTTGTAAAGGAGAAAAAGCAAAGTGCAAAGCACTTAAGTGCATTGTGAGTGGCATTTTTCATTCTGACAGGTAGTCCACACATTGCATGTCCTTGCTAATTACAAGGAAAAAAGGTCAGTGTAAGGGCATTCTCCCCTTCCTTTGAGCTTTGCAAAGAGATGTATCAGTGTCAAAGTCAGTCACATATATATTGTTTAAAGAAACGCAGTGCCGTAACAACGTTCTCATGAAATCAAAAACCTGTCACTGAAAAATGGTAGTTTACGTTTGCGGTCGGCCTCAACATATACAACAAAAAGTAAAATGAAGCGAGTCAGATCACAAAATTATTTTTTAGGGACCCTGTTGACTAATAAAATATTCAATGTAACATATGTAATCCATATGGCGTGTCCACTGTCCTTTCTACATATTTAGAACACTCCCTGCCAGCTTTGCTCTTCCACTTCCATAATTATTTGCAAGGCTTCCTCAATATTACTTAACTTTGTAAAACAAATCGGACATAACCAGAATCATTGTTCTATCCCACTGGCAGATACAAATTCTATGCATTTGGATCTCAATTCTGTCACCTTAGAGTGTACAGGTAGCTTACAAAGGATTTAGACAGAAAGCACTCAACAGCGGATCAAAAGTACAGACAGTCAGTAGAGTAACTTGGGGAACTGCAGAGGTGGAGCTAATATAGCCTGAGCAGGTTGCCTTAGCGGGCTCTACCGGCCATTACAGGCTCCCTCCAGCGTTAAAGGGAGCGGGCCTTTAATGGCCGTTAGAGCCCGCTACGAGGGATAGGCAAGAAAAAGCCTGGCTTAGGGACTGTTTTTCTTTGTTTTTATCATTTAGATGAGATTCACCTTTTGTTAATCTTTACCTTACTCTTCTTTGCAGTTTGTCCAATAAGTAGGGAAGGCGGTTAGAGGGGAGAGACTTATCAGCGAAACAGAATATCTTTCAAGTTGATGAGCGTCACTATTGAAGGATTTTTGGGGGTAAGGCTGATATGGTCAAAATCTTTAATTTTGGATGATTCATTCTTTTAATGTTTTATTCTGGATGGTATATAAGCGTAAGAGATTTGGAGGGGAGAATGTTCTATTTAACATGATATACCCTCCGGAGCTCCCCACTAGTCTTCTTAAAACTCAAAGCGAACTTCCTCAGATTCAGAAAAGATCTGGAAACCATTGTTTCCAACCTACATCAGATTACTAAAAATGTCATTAGGTCATCACTGCAAGTGTTCTGCATGTTATCTGTCCTTGGAGTATTCCTGACTTACAGTTTGGACATTGATCGTTGTACAAATGTTGTATTGTATTGTATTGTAATTGCATTTACATAGCACTTACTACCCCTGACGAGGCGTCAGATCGCTGTTTTGGCGAGTAGCACGCTACTCCGGACCTATAAAGGATTAGTGTTGAGTTAGTGTAGTGAAATATGAAAGTAATTTGAGTGGTGGATAGGTTAGTCAGTTATTTGGATTCAGAAGGATAGCGCAGGGATAGAAGAGGGGAAAAGGTTTGCATTTATATAGTGCTTGTTACCCCTGATCGGGTGTTAAAGTGCTTTTTTCTGTGAGTAGCATGCTACTCCGGAACCCATAAAGGATTAGTGGCTTTTTCTGATTACCCGCTCACCCTGGTGGTCTGATACAGCTTCTGACATATGTAGTGTCTTACAAAAAACATGAAATAATCACTTAATTAAATAATAAGTGTGCATTGACACCAGACATTCAGTAAACAATTTGGAAGAAAACCCCCAAGGGTAAAAACCTCCTTAACAATCTAACAGTAATTGATTAGAGACAAAGATGTATGTTTCAGTAGAAAAGTCAGACATCAAACTCCCCATGACACCAGGAAGAGAGAAGACCAAGACCAAAGAATCCACAAGATGAATTCAAATGGAATCCAGCTGCAATAAGCAAAATTCATGGACAAAAATGGAGAGAAAGTGGATAATGTGCATGAAGAAAAAATGGGGAAGGAGTGCATTGTTGTGCATTCTTTATATAACAGGAAGTGACATGACACAGAAGACTCATTCTTCGTCTTGGATTGGAAACCTCCAATAGATTTTTCTGGATAATTTCTCATGTTGGAAAGGGTAGCTCATAAGTCCGACCACCCCTCTTCCTTCAGGAATATGTCCCGGCTAAAAAATACGAAGAAGAAGACCAAGTTTTTGTATCCATTGTCTGCTCCTGGATTGCATAGCTCCACTGCTGCCTGCACCGACAAATGTTATCAGCTGATTGTGGAGCCCCCTTCCAACCCGCCGCGGACACACACACCCTCTTTTTTTACTTCGTTGTGCCGCAGATCCACTGCAATACTCTAGGGGGGAAGCACTTTGTCTCGTGTTGGCTCCGCACATCCATAGCATCCCCCCGAAACCCTTTTTGTTAGGTCTCGCCTAGCGATGGAGCACGCACGCGCTCCTCGCTCTGCGAGGCGTTTTGTAATCGATAAGATTCTGAAGTGGAGTTGAAGCCCCGCCCATCATTTTGATTGGCTGGCGTCATCATTTATGCTAAACGCTGGCCTCCTATTGAAAACAAGGCTTCTTTGTTACCGCCCTGTCTCCTTTTGGCGCCGCCCATCTCAACTGGATTGTTTCCTTGCGGTGTTTCACAGAATCCTTGAATTAGTCAGTGGGCACTTTTTTCTCATTTTTCGCAATGGCGACAGCTTGTTATTAGTTGTTTGTTCATACTCAGTGCAGCTCCCGCTTTAGGGACACCTCCCTCCGTCTATTTATTTATTTTTACTTAAATTCAGAGCGCCCCTCCTGCTTAGGGTCACCTCGCTCCGTTCATTTATTTATTTTTACTTTAATTGAGAGTGTGGCGCCCGCTTTAGGGTCACCGCGCTCCGTTTAATTATTTTATATTGTAATGATGTGGCGCAGCGTCGCAAACATACAGTGGCACCCTGGACTGAGCTGGTTGTTGTATTTATTTTCAATGACCTTCACTGGCATCATGTATCCCTCTCTGCCGCCACACTCAATCTCAGCACCCACCCCACCGACACACACAATTGTCAGTCCACAACTTTCGCCTGAAGGCTGGTGTCCTATTACTGTTCTCGGTGCCCTTAGCCCCCACCTTACAATTCCTCACCATGAGCAGGGCCTGCCCTAGGATTATAAGCCCCATGGCCCCCAGTGCCCCCATTCGTCACCAAGAGCTGGAACTTCCGTGGATTTATATTCCCAGCCCCCCTAGCCCCAGCATTCATCCCGGAGAGCTGTGGGTGTCCTGGCATTTGAGATTTAGAGCTGTGCAGCACGGACACAAAGGGTTGAATAGGCAGGATAGAACCTGAATCCTGTTTTCAGTTAGAGTCCCCCCCCCCCCCCCAGTGCGAAGGCTATTGCCAGCTGTCTAGGGCCCCCTTGCTTTCAGATGTGGCCCCCTCCCTACTCTCTGCCTGCTGCAGCAGGTGGGGAAGGGGCAGTTCTATAGCTTCTCTTTATGGATTCAGTTCATGGGTCAGTGCAGGGCTCGGCTCAGAGATTTACCTACTGATTTGCTTGGGTTAAAAAGCTGAGCATCAACGTCACGTCCCCAGCAGCCCCCTCCACATTTAACCAGCATTTGCAATGCAATAGGTTTCGCATTTACGCGAGTTTAAGCTATTGGGGATTGTAAATCATAATACCTTTTTTTATGTTTTAAAAATAAAAACAAAAATAAAAGGCATTATCATTTGCAATGTCAATAGCTTCAACTCGCGTAAATGCAAGACCTATTGCATTGCAAATGCTATTTTTAGATTTGGCCCCAAGAGGGGGCATGGCCAAGCAACATGGCAGACAGAACGTGAGCTCTCTAAGCACCCAGACGGCCCACCAAGTACTCCTGCAAAATCATGTCAGGCATCACTCTTTAATGCCTCTCAGCCCACCTCCATGGTGCCCTCGGGCTAGGGGGCTCAGATGTCCATGGCCACGAGGGCCCTTGAGCGTCGGGCCGAGGACGCTGGATTGTCTTTGCTTGATGCAGCAACATTAGAGTCCGGGGGATCCCTGAGCGTGCCGCGGAGGGCAGGGCGGAAACCTTCCTTGAGTGTTGGATACGCACCAAGCTATGTCCGAAGGGCCTCTCTGAAATATTCGCAGTGTAAAGAGTGCACAGAGCCATGGTCCCTCCTCTGCCCCTGGGCAATAATCACCAAAATCTTAAACGAACAATCACCAAAATCTTAAATGACCGAAACAGTCGGGCAGCAAGAGAGACACCAAATTTGTGCTACGAGAATAATAAAATCGCCATATACTCTGTCTACACCTGACTGGTTCAGGAGCAAAGAAAAACCTTTTTGGGGGTGAACCAGACGCTCCGGGACATGCACCTGCAGTACACGTTGCTTTACTCTGCCAACCTGAAGGTTAACGCACAAGGGAGGGCCCACTTCTTTGAAACACCGGAGGAGGCCTGACAGTGGCTGAAAATCCGAGGAGATGCTCCCTCCCCACCCCCGGAAGTAGTCGCGGCAAACTGAAGTGTTGGGGATCTCGACTGGACAGAGGCACTCAAAACAAAAGACAAGGGACCAGCTCATTGATGGAGACCCACCGAGTCAACAGAGGATCACGGTGGGTGAGGAAGGTACCATGCAAATGGAATCCGTCTACCTGGGCGCCCCCCCACCCCTCCGACAGCGGAACCTAGGACTGACCCAGAGACTGTCCCTGAAAGGCCCAATCTGATGACCGATGTGGTCCCTGAAACCATCCTGGACTCAGCCCTACTCACAGAGGATGCTGGATAAAACAAGAAGCATGTTCAGACACTGATTCACTATTGGGTACCTTCTTGTACATAATAACTACAGATCACAGCACTAGTGAGGCATATTGTTGTTATGGGGCTGCTTGGGTGGGGGAGGAGGGGGTGGGTGGGGGCGTCTACGGGCTGGGGGTTATACCTGTGGTGACCGACTAGAGGAATGGGGATTCATTGAACTAAGAAGTGAAACTGAGAATCTTGTAATTCTGTTGAGTATGGCCCTCATACACAGGGCACCTTACTGGACTACCTTAGATTGTTGAAAAGGTTGGGCTAGGGTGGGAGGCCAGTTTCTCTGGGAAGTTCAGTGGCCCCTGTTGGGCCGCAGGAAAGGCTGTGCACATCCAGGCACAAGCATGGGGATGGCATAGTTGTATGCACTGTTGCACATCATTTGTCAGTGGGAGGGGGTATTTTCGACAGTTTTTGCTATTTGTTATCAGTTGTTGTGAGCAGCATATGTTGAGTATGGGTGAATTGCACCTCAAGGGATCTGGGAGCAAGTATGCGAGGCATTACCGGGACAATGGGGGCTAAGTTCATCAGCTGGAATGTAAGGGGCCTGGGCACATGCATAAAACGCAACAGGGTACTCTCGTTTCTCCGTAGACACCACATATCTGTGAGTTGTCTACAAGAAACCCACCTTGACAACATGGGAGCGAATAAGTTAGTGAAAAAAATGGAGGGCCAGATATTTCATTCATCCTACTCTACCTACGTACGGGGCGTACTGATGTGGGTGATCCCGGGCATGTCATTTGCATTGCAGCACATGGGAGCTGACATCTTCGGTCGATGTATCCTGCTTAGGGCTAAACTAGACGGACGAGATATGGTTATCCTGAACATCTATGCTCCGCATGTAGATGACCCGGACTTTTACCAGTCCATACAAGATGTGCTAAGCTCGGACCTAGATGCCGCAATTCTCTGGGTGGGGGACTTCAACTGTGTACTAGACCCTGACCAAGACAGGCACTCCACTCAACAAGGCACCAATTCACAATTGACTGAGAGGCTCCGAGAGATAATGGGAAACTTAGAAATACAAGATATATGGAGGGATAGACACCCAACTCAGAAGTTGTACACTTGCTATTCTTTTACCCATAACACGCACAGCAGGCTGGACAGGGTTTTGGTCTCTGCAGCGAAAACTGACCTGAGTGTTGAGGTGGCCCACCTGGCCCGTTTTCTCTCCGACCACTCCCCAATTAGCTGCGCGGTCTGAAGGAGCCCACCTCCCTAGAATGTGGTGAATGCCGTCAGACATCCTAGAAGACCCGATTGGAAGGGAGAACATATCTCATGTCTTGACTGACTATATGACAATTAACACGTCTAGAGCTAGGGAATAGGAAGCACTGAAAGCCATGATACGAGGGGCCTTTATAGGACTGACTTGTGGAGTTCAAAGGCAACTGCAATGCGACCTCGAGGCAGAGGAATCAGCATTGGCAAAGGCTCAGGCCTTAGACCAAGCTGACCCGACTTTCTCTGTCCGAGAATGGGATAAACTAATGTGCATAAGTGACATACGGGACAGACTAGCCAAGTATACACTTAGTCAGTACGGACAGCGCTTGCTTAGAGAGGGTGACAAGTTGAGACAACTCCTGGCTTGGATCGTTCACAGAGAGCAGACCCCTGCACCGATTATTGCTCTCCGCACGCCAACAGATGAGGTAGTACACACCAGGGCTGCAATTCTGAAGGCGATGCAGCAACATCTGCAGACAGTGAACGCTGCAGACCCAGCAGTGAGAGAGGATCAGTATGTCTCTTATTTGTGGGCCTTGAACATGGCGTTCCTCACCACACAGGCCTCTGAGGAGCTAGAAGCTCAGCTGACCCTCGAGGAAATACAAGGAGCATTATTAATGCTTCCAGGGGCTAAGGCCTCAGGGTGAAATGGGTTCCCGTCTGAATTCTACCACACATAAATGGGCACTGCGACTCGGGCACTGCTGCAGGTCTACGGGGCGGCCTTTGATTGAGGAATCCTACCTCCCACCATGAGACAAGGTGAAATCGGTATGGTTCTAAAACCAGGTGGGGACAGCTGCGACCCTTCCTCCTATCGTCCACTTACCCTGATCAATACATGCGCAAAAATACTGTGCAAACTCCTTGCCTCTCGCCTCGCCTAACATATGCGACACCTTATACACAAAGACCAATGTGGCTTCACTCCTGGATGCCACACTGACATGAACCTGCGTCGGCTAACGCACATTAGTCCGGAAGTGAAACATCGAGACTAAGAACTCACTCTTGTGTCAACAGACCTGGCAAAGGCATTCAATATAGTTGACTTGGGTTACTTGCTTGAGGCCCTTAAAGCAGTGGGGCTTGGGCCCCATTTCCGGCGCTGGGTTAAAATAATGTACACAGAGCCACGTGCAAGAGTGTGGGTGTGAAAAGTCAGTTCAGAGGAGTGGGTCTTGGGGGGCACAGGCCAGGGATTCCAGCTCTCTCCCCTCCTCTTTGCCCTGGCCATTGAGCCCCCAGCAGCATAGATAAGAAAGGAGGTGAGGCAGTGGAGTATTCAGGTGGGAGACACGACTCATGTGATGTACCTGTACGCAGACAATGCCCTCTTTTAAGTAGCATCCCCCGGGTGGTCCTACCAAGGCTCCTGCACTATTTGGAGCAATTTGGGAGGTCTCTGGACTGCGACTTAACCAACATAAGTTCCTGATTTTTTCCCTGTCAAGTATGACCGCACTGCCCCTAGAAAGTCTACCAGACCTGGGAATTAGCTGGGAACGGACACATTTCAGCTACATCGGCGTCCGGGTAGCACTAGACAATGCCCAGTTAATAGCTCTGAATGTCGACAGGGTCATAGATGCCCTGTGATGCTCTGTGACCTTCTGGAATACATTGCCACTCTCATTAATGGGCAGCCTCACAGTGTCTAAAATGGTGATGCTGCCTTGCTGCGTCTATGCACCCCAGAATTGACTTTGCCCGATCCCTACTCAGATCTTTAAACAACTGAACGCTGTTATCGTCTCCTTACTATGAGCAGTGCAACGCAGTAGAGTACGCTGAGTACACTGACACGCAGATATGAAGAGGAGGGTCTCCAGGCCCTACGCTTTAACCTATACTACTTTGCTGCGCCGCTTCAACATGCATCCTGCTGGTTAGAAGAAAGAGACAACTGGGAAAAATTGCTCCTTGCCGGGCGAGTGCATTGAGATATGCTCCCGGTTGTGCTGATGGAGGGCAAGGGGGGTCAGTGATGGCCTGCCATATGTAGCATGCCATACTGCGAACATATGGCATCAAAACTTGGAAAAGGTACTGAGACACAACCATTTCACGGGGAGCTCCCCTTTTGGATATTAGGCCTAGTAAGAGACATGAGTGCACATATGTCCTTTCAGATGTGGAAGGATGGGGATTGTGATGTCCTAGCAGATATCTACCTGAAAAAAACGTTTATATCATACGAACAAGCCTGCGACAACTTCTCACTAGGACAGGGTCACTACCTACACTATATGGGAATTTTGGAGATTTCTAGAATAACCGGTCCCAAGTACCCTAACATTCCACAACCGAGTCACACACTGGACATGCTGCTCACATGTGGATCCGGGCGCAAGTTTATATTGCTCCTATACAAATGCATGAGGCTAGATTCAACTGGCCGGGCCCCGCATGCAAGAGCAGCAGGGGATGGGGTTCTAAATGAACGAATAGATGACAAGACTTAGACAGACATATGCACGCTAACGCATACAGTTTCTTGCAATGCGAGGTTAAAGCTGATCCACTACAACTTTTTACATCACACATACTTTACACCGCTGAAACTATGGCATATCTGGCAAAGCCACGCTGACACGTGCCCCACATGCGGTGCGGAGAGGGCAGACTTCCTACATTTGGCTTGGGCATGTCCTGGGCTGCAGCACTTTTGGTCCCGAGCTGTGGCAAAGGTGCGCACAAGCACAGGTCTCCACTTACTAGAGGAGCCACTACAATGCTTGTTGGGTCATATATGAAAAACCAGGAAGTGGAAAATGGCATACAAACTGCTGCAGCTAATGATGGTCTTGGCTAGGTGTAGAATTTCCATTGTCTGGATGGGACAGAGAAGCCCAGACATAACAGCATGGCTAAGAGATGTGCGAGAGTGGGCCTTAGCAGAAGAAGTCCATAAGAAATTACATTGCAGAGATGATAAGCTGCAGACAGACCTAACTGAGTGGCGGGAACTATGCAATTCTGCCCTCAACTCTGACACCTCCTGAGAACGACTAAAACGACACTGGGATGCACGAGGGTGGAACAGATGCAGATAATAATGGACCTGGAGAGAAGTAAATATGTACAGAGCAGTTGTCTGCCCCCCCCCCCCCCCGCTTACATGTAACAATTGTAATGTTTCACCTTTCCTCATTGTCACTTGAAATTTTGTATCTGGAAGAATGTTAGCCTTAGGGCACCGGTTGCTGTGAATAGAATGCTTGCATAACAACGACTGCTGCACTGTTGTTAAAAAAACAAAAATAAACCTTTAAAGAAAATGATTTGTCCCAGGAGGTCCCTCTGGCACCCACCCATAAGGCCCAGGGTTTCAGGCTACCCCTATCCTGTCCCCTAATAGCTTATTTTTTGTTTGTTGGTAGGACTCAGGACCGAGTCCTTAAGTCCTAGTAAAGAACCCACAACTTATCAGGTTGTGGCCAGCCAATCACAACGCATGCTAGAGCTTACAGACTACGGTGGGTCCACAGTGGAACCACAGCTTTGAATAAAATGAGCCTTAATTTCTGAAAAAACTACTGAACAGGTTTACACCAAATCACAAAACGCACGCCTTCTAGATCAAGATCTAGCTTTGTGCCAAAACTCGGGAACTACCCAGAGTTCCTTGCTCTTTTTTGTAAAATGTATGCAATACTGTAAGTCTGAAATAGCATTGTTTTGATATATATATATATATATATATATATATATATTTTTTTTTTTTTTTCCAGTAGCCCGCCACTTTGCACAAGAACATCAGAGCAAATGGGAGAAACTGAGTTTTTACTGTATAGATCAGGTCCCCAAACTGGAACGAGGAGGAGATAGAGACAAGTCTCTTAGGATCTTAGAATCCAAACACATCATTGGCCTCAAAACCATCACACCTTGGGGACTTAACAACAACGAGGAACTTTGGGTACATCTGTAGATCGCTGTAATAATGGGGAGACAGAGTGGACTTAGAAACTGAACAAAAGACACCTTGCCACTTTCCCCGTAAACATGTCCCTTCATTCTTTTCATCATTTTTTCATTCCCTTAGACATGTATCTTACGCACACAGTAGAGTATGCCCATTCAGGGCTGAATAACGAACTCAAAACAACGAACTGAAATTGAGCAAATGTAAATGCTTTATTTATGTTTTGAATCTTGTTTTCCACTATGAATGTGTATATGAGTAACAAAATGAATGATAAACGTTAATGGTTTTTAAATGAGCACTATGCACTTTTACACAACCACCACGTATAAGTATTGGCTAATATGATAAATGCATGTTACAATATGGCGCCCACTATATTCAGAGAAAAATTGTCCTTTCTCTATTACTATTGTTAATGCAAATGGACCAATGACTTTAAAATGGTGGCTTTGATCTTATCACAAACGTTGCACTGACGAAGCCTGCAAAGGCGAAACGCGTCTGCGAGGGGTGAGGGGGTTCTGGTGATTAAAATTCTACAAACGGATACCAGTGTGCCGGCCCCTTCTTTTCTTCTGACAACCACATGGTACCAGGAGTTGTGTAGCTATATATATATATATATATATATATATATATATATATATATATATATATATATATATATATATATATATATATCTTTTAATGAGGTTGCCCTGCAGTAAGAAACGCACTCCACAGCTGTTGAACTTCATGTCCTTTATTGCCCAAGCAGGAGTGCAGCGTCGACATTCCACCCATTTGTTTTGCCTAATGCATTTCGAAACATTCTTGTTTCTTCCTCAGAGACGTCTTGATAGCACTACGTAAAGTGCTTCCACAAATCCCGCGTTTCTGCACCAATTAAATCGGACCCCCAGTGTGTCAATCATCTTGCGGTGCTCGTCGGTACTTGTAGTGTTTATGGCTATTTCTCAGCCTCCAGTAGCTGTTGTGCTCGTCAATTAATCATGGACTAATTTTACCATTCAGTAGGTTTCGGCGCTGTACTTCTGCTTTTCAGTTCTGGCAACCGCTGCGCCTTACTCTCCTGAAGGGTGCAGGTGAGATAGACCCCAGTTCTTTCGAGGGGCGGTGCAGTCTCTCCGCGGCTGCACCTGCCGCGAAAACATCTTGTCAGTGTTGTGCTGTGGACGTGTGATGGGGGCGTGACAAAACGCTGGGGGAGTGTGGTACATTCCGCCCTTCATGCCATGTCTCATATCATGTGCTGGGGCGTTTGCGGGGCGCGGGGTTACAGAAAAAAAAGCGAGCGCTGTGCCCAATATTTCATTGTTTTTTCTTCCCAGGTTCTGTACATTCCAGTTCCGGGTGTCCACCCTGCTCCCTTTAAATACCCCTGCACCCCATAATCATATCCCACCCTTACTCCTTAAAATACCCCAACACTCTTAAACACTAACCCATCTTAACCCTATAAATATACCCTGTACCCCAAAACCCAAACCTATCCCTAAACCCTAAAAATACCCCTGTACCCCAAAATCCAAACCTAGCCCTGAATCCTATAAATGCCCCTGTACCTCAAAACCCAAACCTACCCCTGAACCCTAAAAATACCCCTGTACCCCAAAACCCAAACCTACCCCTGAAACCTAAAAATACCTCTGTACCCCAAAAGCCAAACCTAGCCCTGAACCCTAAAAAATACCCCTGTACCTCAAACCCAAACCTACCCCTGAACCCTAAAATACCCCTGTACCCCAAAACCCAAACCTAGCCCTGAATCCTAAAAATACCCCTGTACCCCAAAACCCATACCTATCCCTAAACCCTAAAACTGCCCCTGTACCGCATAACCCAAAACTATATCTGAACCCTTAAAATACCCAAACACCCCAAAACATATACCTCAGTACCCCAAAACATATACCCCTATACCCATACTTACCTTATCCAAACATTTAAAAAAACATGCTTTTACCATTCATGCATTTACAACGAATTTCGTTGTAAATGCATGCGTGGTAAAAGCATATAAAATGTAATGCCATGCGTTATAATGGCATTGCGGAGTCATGGTACTTTCGTAATGAAAGTATGCGGAGTGATGGTATGCGGAAAGAAGGTTGCGGAATAATGGATGTTTACCCTCCACGGTAAGTACATTGGTGGCACGGCGGCCCACTTCTCCGGCAACATACTCAAATGCACAGGTCTCTCTCATTGATGACCAGCACCGACATACACTTTTAGACACACCTCCCGCCACAAGTTCTAGAATTGCGAACTTTAGAGCTGGGGAGCTACGTTCGAATCTCGGCATCAGCTCAATATCCTGTGATTCCAGGCAAATCGCTTTGTCTCCCTGTGCCTACCACAAATGAATGTGTTCTTCTGTAATGCAAATTGTGCTCATGCCGTGTTGTCGAGTTCGTGCTATATAATATTGCAAGGAAAAATAAAGTAGGGAAACTCAAGTGCACACACCACTGAACGCGCACTCTTAAGTGCATCAGCAGTACACTGTGATTCGAAATGTTTCACAGGCCTGTCACAGATAAGATATGCTATCAAAACGGAATCCTACAAAACAATATACAACTGGCCGGCAGCAATTCATACCCGGACAACTTCGGGACGGGCTGCTAGTATATATAAATATATATATATATGGAATCCAACCTGTTGCCGGCGGCAGCCGTCAGCCAGCACACACAAGTACACAGACTGCTTCAATAATTACCGCAAACCAGGCTTCTGTTGCAAAGAAATTTATTACCGATCAAATGGTAAAGGTGGTGCCAGTCATCAGACGCGTTTCGGACTTACGTCCTTGCTCACTGATGAGCGAGTGAAATGGAGGTCAACCATATATACAGAGTTAGTACACATTTGCATTTCACGCCTGAACAAAAAAGCTAAACATAGTTGGTGGACTCACATGTGAAGTCATATACCAAGCCCTAAATGATGGGCGCCATTTTGTAATGGTATTCGGTGGAATATAAATGCGTGCTCAGACCATCTCATGCATAAATAATTTGCATTATTGTGGTTACATCGAGTAAAATAAAAACATGTCATAAAAATTAATGAATGATTTTTGACATATATACATACAAGAGGAGGGCATTGTGGCACATTTCACAAATGCGTGTGAACATGCTATGTGAAGTTTTTGCTCAAATACACGTTAGTTCAGCAATTCTATGAGTGCCTCACAGTATACCAATTGCAACTAAACAATTCATTGTTGTTTTTTGTCTCCTCATGCTATGACTGTACGACAAGGCGATAATCTCATGTCCTGTTTAAGTCAATTTGCTCGATGCACTGTGTGAATGTATATATATATATCAAAAAGAAGAAGCACCCGTATTTGAAGGCCTCACACTGGCGTGACTTTCATAACTTCTTTATTCGCAGGCAGCACTCCGACAGACTTCGTAGAGCACAGCTTAATTAAAACAGCCATCAATTTGTCAAACGTTTCAGGCGTCCTCTCCCTTGCTCACTGACTCGGCTGCTCGAGGAGAAAGCGGCACATCTTGCTTGTTAAGTATGCCAATAATGTCACGCCCAATGGGTGTTTACACAAAGTGCATCATGGTTCTTGCAGTTTTTTACAATAAGCCCCTTTGGGG
Organism: Lissotriton vulgaris; assembly: GCF_964263255.1. Classification (NCBI taxonomy): domain Eukaryota; kingdom Metazoa; phylum Chordata; class Amphibia; order Caudata; family Salamandridae; genus Lissotriton; species Lissotriton vulgaris. The sequence goes on along the minus strand of NC_141699.1, from coordinate 163,520,305 downwards.
TGCGGCTTTACCGTCTCCTTCACAGAGTTTTACAAAACCACAGTGGGTCGCTGGGCAACTTACGAGGCTGTTGGCATGCGTGATTATGCCTCACGAAATGTAGCACGTCGTTCCACCTGTGCCACTTAGAGTGACAGCAGCACTGGATTAGTGTATTAGTGGCGGGTCACGAATACTCCAACACCTTGGCTAACTTCAGTAAATTCCTATGTCTTCGTGGCCGCGATATATATATAGTCAAGATTGATCTTACTGGTAGGAACTCGCTTCCCGGGGGGCATGAACATGGATGAAGAACTACATTCCCATTTAGAGGGAAATTAAATGACACCCTGTTGGACAAAACGATTGGAGGACACTAGACTGAATACCCATCAGATATCTTTAAAACATCTTTGTTTTTAATTTCCTATCCCGTATACCCTCACACTCTCACGAAACATACACCAGCTAAGCAATGTAGGGCTAGCAACTACATACTGTCATGATAAGATCAAGAGTTATGTCTCATGTGTAAATAGTACTGTATGAAGTGTAAACTTTGCAGTATACCAAAACCTTGTCTTCTCCTGTTTCCACAGGTGGAGTATGAAGTGATTTCAAAAGACTGGTTATGGACCTTCAATTTTGAAAAATATGAATTGTATATCTAATACCGATGTGTATCACGAGGAAGAAAGTATATAATGGTACTATACCGATACTTTGCATGATTTGCTATGTAATGAGGTTTTGGTTTAGTGGGAAACCTGAACTCTTTGGTACTAAACCTTAATCTGATTTGACGGACAGCCCACTGTATTGAAACAGAATGTAAATCGAAATTAAGAGCTGGTTTATTTATCTTTGCACTTTATCACATGATTTTTTTAATGATATTATTATCTTCACGTTTTACTCTTTAGTTAAATGAGGTGGATACATTTGCGCCTTGGGGAAATCATTTTTGTTTGTGCCATAGAGCTATAAAGCACAAATTGAGGGGAAAACAAATGTGAATACACCTTTAAAAGGTGGTGTGTGAGGAACGCGGGTCATGTGACCAAGAACAACCAGGGTTGTTCGTAACGCGTTATCCTCGTCTGTTTGCTGTGCCGAAATAAATAATTGAAGAAAGGATTTAGGGCTCGTCTGGATTCTTTGTCATTATAATTCTGTTGTCATCAAACAAGAGGGAGAGCGATCTGTTGATCAAACGGGCACCAATTACCACCTCAAGAGAGGGTGGAAGGTCCAGTATCAGCGTGTGCCCGTGTATAGAACACGTAAACAACAAACGGGAGATGCTGAACTGTTCCTGGTAAGTATTGAAGGGAGACTGGCTGTACCGAAGGTGTATATTAGCACCCTTGGGCATCCATTAAGTTGGACATGTTTGCCTCACACACCCCGAAGGATGTCATGCTTCATCATCGGCGGTTGCTCCTCGTCGGGGAGGCGGTGCAATCCCCGACGGGCTCACCTCAAAGAGGGGCTCTTTGGCGGAGATCTTTTTGTCCAGCTGCCTGTTGGTGAAGTGCGGGTATGTGGGCCAGGGCAATCAGTATCCTGAACTAGAAGAGTGAAGTTTAAAATGTAGTAGAGGGTCCCGGAAAGAACTTTATTCTGGAGGTCCTACTACTACCATTAAAAGGTGTAGTTAGCTTGTTGGGTCACGGAGAGTTACGTGGCGTGTCCCAAAGCAAGCCTAGTGTGAAGGTCGGTCAACATGTTTCTCGCTTGGGGATTTCCCGCGATTCGTCAGGACCTAGTGAAGTTGTGAGTGAAGAGTTTAAAAAGGAAACATGCTAGTGTCATGAATCTCATATGTTTTACCTCAGGGGAAATCCTATGCCTGAAGGATGGAGATAAAAGAAACCATTAAAGCAAGTATCATATTTGATTTACACAATTATCTATGGTAACAGCCAATCTAGCATATCAGTGCAGTGAAGTGATGGTGGTGTGTGGAGTGTCACACATACACGAACATGCCTGTGATGTATAAGGAGTGCAAAGTCTCGTGAACACTCTTATACCTTATGTTCGTGATGGGTGCGTTGTGATTAAAAACAATAGTTAAAAACGCAACTGCTATCTCAGGGAGAGAACTAGGATCAGAAAAATGGCAAGACGTGACCAGGTTTATTATAAACTCACCTAAAGGGCTTGGATTAATGACCACCTGAGTTGTCGGCGGGTCGGTACAACAGGAATTGCCTATAGATCAGGCTAGGGAGAAGGAACTAAAGGTTATGGAGGGTCTAGGTATCGTTCCACCTAGAATCGGAGCATATCGGAAGCTATGTGGTCTTACCTCAAGTTACCCGTGTCCGTGTAGAGTCACCTACCCATCACCGCCGAGCTCGAATAGGTATTGAACCAAGGGGGCGTGGGATATTTATAGGTAGACCCGTCATCAGGTTGCGTCGGTAGACGCCCTCTGTGTAGGTCACGTGTTAACCTGGGTCATGACGGCCATGATGGAGTGGTGTAGTGGGAGTACGGCCTCATGTTGATAGATACAGTGTAGTCAGGTAGTAAACAAAGGGTTGGATGTTTACAGAGAATGCCAGGGAATATCTTCATTTAGCCCTTGTCTGTCTGTGGAGAGGCGGTGTACCCACCTTTGCTCTTTGCGGAACAATGCATTTTTAGGGCAATTTGGACTTGCCTCAAGGATCACCCATCTTATGCAGTGTTTACACATCTTGGTGTGAGTTTTCTTGCACCGAAAGTTGCTGCGGTGTTCAGTGATCCTTGTCTTGATCGCACGTGTTGTCATCCCAATGTATTTGAGACCACATGGGCAAGTTAGCATATAGTATAATTCTGTTGTCATATATATATATATATATATATATATATATATATATATATATATTTCCTTTTGTGGATGGCGTGGAGGCTCTGACCGCGTACGCAGATCCTGAAGAGAGGGAACTTGGGCTCTTATATATATATATATATATATATAACACCCAGTGGCAGTTGCCTCTCGCTAGTTATAGTTAGGATCAAGTTTCCATAGGAAATATTTTGTGTTACTAACGACTTTGGTGCAGTTTGATGAATCTTCACAACACTATCCAAAAAAGGGCTTCTTTTTGACTAGTTTGCGCATGAAAAGTTTTGGGGCAATCCGTCAAGTAAGGGCCAAGGAAATAGGGGGGTCCCAAAATGCATTTTCTCCATTGGAACTTTAGACACAGATACAGCCAAAACCTCTGAATGGATGTACACCAAATTTGGCAGAAAGCTAGATCTTGGACCAGAAAGAGTGCTTTATATGTTTTGCTATAATAAGTTCAGTAGTTTTTAAGAAATGAATGCTCAAAAACGTTGTCTATCTAGGGACGCAGAGCATCTGTAGATCCCAACAGATTACAAGCTAAGATCTGATTAGCTGCCACAACCAAGAAGGGATGGCAGCCATCATAGGACTTTGGACTTAGTGCTAAGTCCTTTAAATGTAAAAAAAGACATAAGGGGGCAGGGTAGGGTAACCTGACCCCCTAAACCTGTGGTGGGATTCCAGGGGGACCCCTTCTGTGGCCAAAAACAGTGTTTTAAAAGAATAATTGCCATAAATTCACAGAGGATCAGTGAATCCACAGCACAATAAAAAAAAAGTGTGGGATCATGCGCTTGTTTATTTTACCCCCCTCCCCGGCAAGGGCCAGGGCTGGGGGGGACAAGGAGTTTATTTTGGCTGGGGGATGCACCTCCCTCCCCAGCCCTTTATTGGCCTCAGGACCCCATTTAACAGGTCCTACAGTCTAATTTAAGGGAGGAGCCACACGTCCCCTATTCCCCTGGCCACTTTCCACCCGGGGACATTTTTGAGTGGCAGGGGGCACGTGATCCTCCTCCATGAGCCTCTAAAGGTCTTGGTGACCCCATCCCCTAGGTCAGCTAAACTTTTGGAAAAGAAGGGGAGCTGAACAGCCCCCCTCCCTGAGCCATTAAGGGCCCCAGGGACCTCATTCCCCGGGGCCAGCTCATGAGCTATGTCAGGGGAGCCCCTCCAGGACACAGTATTTTCCCTGAGGGATGGGGTCCCCAGGGTCCCCCCTTCCCTTTGTTTTTAACGAGTGCCCTGGGCCTAAAACAGCCCTTGGGGATGGGGTTCCCAGGGCCTAATAAAGTTTGAGGAGGGGGATCCTGCGCCCCTCTCCCCTTTACTTAAAATATCAGCCCTGGGGGATGGATTCTGAAAGGCCTAATAAGGCTCGGGGAGGAGGGCCACGTGCCCCCCATCCACTTTGAAATAAATAATGTTCTTGTGGATGGGGTACCTAGGGCCAGGCCTGTGGCCAGCCCACCCCCTGCAAATGGCTGTAGGCCGTGTGCAGCATGGGGGTGGCTGCATGCAGGGGGGTGGCCACAGGGCCTGGCGGCCATGCATGGCGGGGTGGTGGATTTAGGTATGATAATTAAATATTACTTTCAGTTAATAAAAACTCTAGAAATTGACTGAAAAAGATTAAAGTAATGTTACAGTTAGAAGAAATGTTCAGTAACAATGTCACGTTTTAAACTCTAAAATCACTGCAATTCACCATTTATAGTTATCTCAAGTAACTATAACTCGTGCCCTCAGGTAATAATAACTCACATCTTTGCCATGCACATCTAATTACCCCACATATTAAATCACTTATGACATCTTCTATAACATCATTGATAATATCACTGCAACATTTGCAGTGAAATTATTGATTAGAAAACTGAGCATGGCAAGGGCACTAGTTATAGTTACCTTAGGGCATGAGTTATAGTTACTTGAGAAGTGTGGCTCAGGGGTTAGAGGCGGCAGACCCGGAAGCTGAGATCGGACCCAGACCAGGGTTCAATTCCCCGCCCCGACGGGGGTTGGGCTCAATAATTCCACGGACTCGATAATTCTCGCTCCGGTGCCTACTCAACTCACGGGTTCACACTCTGCGACTCTGGGCAATAGCTTGCTTAATCTCCACAACGGCCCCTCGCGGCGGGATGCCTGGCTTTCACCTTGTGGATACCCTGGCGGGGTATCTCACAGGGGAATACCAGAACGGGTTCCCTAAGCAAGCGCATAGATGCCTGTGATGTGGGCGATTTGCGCTATATAAATACATGTACATTTACATTTGAGATAACCATAATCATAACTGGTTAATTTCAGTGATTTTTAGAGTTTCAAAACTTACGTTGTTGCTGAACATTTCACCTAACTATAATGCTACTTTAACCTTTGTTTTTCAATATATATGTATATTGCACAGTGGCAGTTGCCACTCTGTTGTCATAGTTAAGACCCAGTTGAAACCTCTTAGAAAGGCAGTCGAAACCTTTTAGAAACGCTACAGGCATTGGCAAATCGCTCGTGTTTTTAACTTGCTATTTTTAACCTTACTGAATTTGCACATGTAATTGTACTGTATTACCTGCTTCTTGGTGTCCCTGTTCCGTCGCGGCTTGTGCCGTTTGAGCGGAGGGCTAACACCACCCCCTACGAGCGACTCACTTCCTGGAGTTAGCAGGGTCAGCGCTCTAGGGTCATCCAATCACTGTTGCGGTCCCGCCCACTTTGCCTTTATCAGGAAGTGCGCCGAGCGGACGCGCGCAGTCGAAACCTCTTAGAAACGCTACAGGCATTGGCAAATCGCTCGTGTTTTTAACTTGCTATTTTAACCTTGCTGAATTTGCACATGTAATTGTACTGTATTACCTGCTTCTTGGTGTCCCTGTTCCGTCACGGCTTGTGCCGTTTGAGCGGAGGGCTAACACCACCCCCTACGAGCGACTCACTTCCTGGAGTTAGCAGGGTCAGCGCTCTAGGGTCATCCAATCACTGTTGCGGTCCCGCCCACTTTGCCTTTATCAGGAAGTGCGCCGAGCGGACGTGCGCAGCGGCGCGCCAAAGGCAAGCCCGTCTGCGCCCGTCCGCTCCCGGCCGACTCCAGAAGCCAGGTACCCTGCACCTTTCTCTCCCCATTGTTAGTTACTCTCCCTCCCGGTCTCTCGCCTAGCTAACTACAATGGGCATTATTCGCTACACAAACCAGGAGCTCCTCTCCTTAAATACAGACAGGCTGAGCCCCTCTGCTGCCCACTCTGTTAGTAATAACATAGGAGATAGGAAAACCAAGGCAGCAATGAAACGCCCTACCCCACGGCCTCACATATCTTGCATGTACTGCAATGCTAGATCAATGCCTAAACATGCTTTAGAAATATGGGCACTTCTGGACTCAGACAGTCCTGACGTACTGTTCATTACAGAAACCTGGTTACAGGAGTCTTCCTCACCAGACATCTCAATTGCCCTACCACCCCCATATAAAATACATAGGCTTGACCGCCCGGGCAAGCAGGGAGGAGGAACAGCAATAATCTACAAATCCAACATTAAGCTTCACATCAATGATTCCTATTTAGAATGTTAGGGTGAAATGTGTATCGTCTCCTTGACTATAGGCAATCAAGAGTCATGGAAAGTGGCCCTCATTTATAGACCCCCAAACGCCAAAACTCAATTTGTAGAGAAGCTCATTGAAGCTATTGCACCTTACGCTTTGGCCACAGAGAATTTTCTCCTGTTGGGAGATATAAACTATCATCTGGACCAAACGCACGACCCCCATACTGTGGACCTAACTACCAACCTTGATGCCTTACAGCTGAGCATACTCCCGACAGGCCCAACGCACGTAGCGGGTCATACACTGGACTTTATATGCACAAATTCCCCCAAAGTTAAAATTATACAAATCGATCCAGTCCTATGGACCGACCATTATGTTATTAAATTTAACATTGTGTGCCCACAGTTCGAATTCCGACAAACCACCCAAGTAAAACTGAGTAGACCATGGAACAAAATCACCCTAGAATCCTTTTCTGCACATTTTGTACCTCCAGTCATTTCTGACAAGACTGACCCCAACACAGCTGCCAGAGAGCTGGAATGTGCTATAGTTTCGGCATTAGATCACAGCGCTCTTGCCAGAGTTTCAAAACTCCCTACAAAAAACTCACCTTGGTTTACGCCAGATTTGGAACGAATTAAGCACACAGTTAGAGTAGCTGAATGGAAATGGCGCCAAACTAAAGACTCTAATGATAGAGTCCAATACAAAACCACCCACAGACAATATATGAAAGGAATTGCTGAGGCGAGGAAGGCATATCTTGGCAACAGGATATCCCTGGCATCCAACTCACATAGAGAGCTATATAATATAGTGAAAGACTTCACCAACCCCATTGCCAGCCAACATCCACTTGATGAATCTAAAGAATGGGTTGAGTCTGTGGCAGCATACTTCCACGACAAAATTAACGAAATTCACAAACGCTTTCCTCAGTTACCCCCAACCTGTCAGGCAGTCCCGTCTTCTAGCAACTGCAGTGACCTCAACAAATCTACTCCCACACTCAGGGAATTTCCATCTTTCACTGAAGCACAGGTGGAGGCAACTTTACTGCATATGAAGTCAGGATCTCCTGTAGACCCGGCCTCTCCACAAAGTGGCTCCTGCTCTGATCCCAGCTTTAACGAAAACGTTAAATCAGTCCCTACTTCACTCTTCTGTTCCACAACATTGGAAGGATGCAGTTATTAGACCAATCTTTAAAAAAACCTCTGCAGATCCAAAATTACTCCCTAACTACCGGCCCATCTCGCTCCTTCCCCTGTTTGGTAAGATCATGGAATCCTTAATAAATAAACACCTCAAATCACATCTGGAGACAAACAAGCTCCTGGACCCTTCACAATTAGGTTTTATGGCATTTCACAGCACTGAGACTGCCCTCCTTGAAGTTGTGGATAACATAAGACTGACACTAGACTCCAACCAGTCAGCCATACTGGTCTTGCTCGACCTGTCTGCGGCCTTCGACACCATCTCGCACCACATTCTTTTAGAACGTCTAGTTGAGAATGGTGTCGAAAGCTCCGCACTCTGCTGGATAAAAAACTACCTGTCCAACAGATGGTCTTTGGTCCAAATTGGTGTCCACTCCTCCAAATACTATGACAACGATAAGGGCGTCGCTCAGGGATCCATATTGAGCCCTACGCTCTTTAACCTGTATGCATCCCCTCTTGCTAAGGTCATCCGAGCACACAGCTTTGGAACCGTGTTCTACGCGGATGATACGCAAATACTGATCACTATCAAAAAGAATCCGGACGTAACCAAAATAAGTTTTAAAAACTGCATGGTAGACATCCAGGATTGGATGACCAGAAACTTCTTGATGATGAATGCAGGAAAGACGGAGGTTCTGCTGTTTGGAAAGGCAGATAAATTCTGGTCCGATGATTGGTGGCCAACTTCCCTTGGCACATGCCCCACGCCCAAATCCTCAGTAAGAAATCTAGGGGTAACAATAGACAATAAACTATCAATGTCTGAGCATATTAACAAAGTCGTAGGCACCAGCTACGGCCTCATGAGTAGCCTGAGAAAAATCTTTAAATGGCTCCCCCTCTCAGCTCGCATGCCTCTAGTTCAGGGACTCATTGTGAGTAGAATTGACTACGGGAATGCACTCCTGGCCTCAACAAATACCACCCTGCTGGCCCGCTTACAGGTCCTACAAAACACCGCTGCCAGATTGGTGCTTGACCTTCCTTCCCGCACCCCCTCATTACCCTGCCTAAAAACCTTGCACTGGCTCCCAATACAAAAACGTATTAAATTCAAACTATGCTGCCTGGTCCACAAATCCATCAATGGGCATGGCCCAGCTTACCTAGAACAAAAACTTAAGGTCTACCACCCGGTGAGAACACTTAGATCATCCACCAAGTACCTCCTAATTGTCCCCAGAGTGCGTACCGCCAGAAATGGTGATAGAGCCTTCAGTAAAACAGCTCCTGAAGAATGGAACTCCCTGCCCCTCCAGATTAGGATGGAACCTGACTATCTGAGATTCCGCAGACAGTTAAAAACATGGCTCTTTTAGATCTTGCCTATGGCCTGTTCTGGTTTCTATAGGACTTCCTCTGCAAGCGCTCTGAGACCTTCGGGTGATTTATGCGCTATACAAATGAAATAAAAGTAAAAATAAAGTAAAGTTACCAAAGTAAGAGTGTTTACTTATCTAGGGCCATATGTATCAAGCCCAAATGCGTTCGCAAATACGGAAATTCGCAGAATTTCGGCGTTTGCGAACGCATTTTCGCTAAATGGTATGTATCACGCAAATCTGCATGCAAAATAAGGAATCGCAAAATTTGTAATTCCTTATTTTGCAATTGTATTTAAGGAATCGCAAATATTGCGATTCCTTAAAAGCAATGTAAGAAGCCAAAAAAATTGCAAAATGTCCTTAAGGAATCGCAAATTACCACCATCTTCTAGTTGGTGGTAAGTTGCGAATTCCTTGAAAAATGCAAACGTTTGCATTTTTCAAAGTGCCGTGTGATGCAAATACATGCCCTTAGGGCATGATTGTGCGCCACATGTGCACCCATGCATATTTCAGGGGTGCAACAGGGTGTCCTATGGACACCCCTGCACCCTTGAAATTATTCTCAATTTACAATTAGCAAATTGCGAATCGCAAATTGAGAATAACTTCCCATTCATTCCTATGGGCCTCCTGGCCCATAGAAATTAATGGAAAAGTATTCCTTAATTGCGATTCGCAATTTGCGAATCGCAATTAAGTAATTTAAAGAAATCGCAAAAAAAATGCGATTTTGTACATACATACCTATTTGCGATTCTCAAATAGTGATTCCTTAAAAATCGCTATTTGGGAATCGCAAATCAGGTTGATGATACATATGGCTCCTAGTTTCCTAATTAATTTGGAGCAATATGTTGAATCAACATGAAACTTTCCAAAACAGAGTTCATTCATCTCAGCTCCTTCCTTGAAAGTTTTGGGGTGATCTGTTAAGCGCAGGCCTAGAAAAAATGGGGGTCCTGAAACTTAATTTCCCCATGCAATTTCTGTCGGGATTTTTCACCAGCACTACAGCTCAAACGGCTGAACTGAACCCCGCCAAATTTGGCAGAACATTAGGTCTTTACCTAGAGAGCCTGCTGTATGTGATTTTTAGGTTTTGCCTGGCGAAAGCTGCGCTCTGCGCAGCTTTTTCGCGCAGGCGAAAACCTAATGAGAACTGTAGTGTGGTTTGGGATCGGCCCTCGTCATTTATTGGCTGGCTCCATAAATGGAGCCTAGCCATTGGACGAGGGGCCTGTCCGTCAATGCCGAACCAGATTCGGGGGCGTTCCCGAGATTCTTTGGCTTTTGCCGACGTCACGCGACGTCAGCGAAAAGCCGGGAATGCCCCCAAATCTGGTCCGGCATTGCCGGCACCAGTGACTATCCTGCTCCTGATTGGTGAAGCTGCGTGGACGTCACTGCTGGTCCGCGAGGGAGCCCACTCCTCGGGAAACTTCGCCGCCTGCCTGCCTGATCTAGAGACGGGCTGCCGCGCTGCCCGTGGCGACCCGGAAGTGACCGGCCGGCCGGCCAATCCTAGCGCGGCCGGCCGGAAGTGCCCGACCCCCGCAGCCCGGGGGAAGAAGGAAGACGGCAAGAAGTATGGCGGCGCCCGCGGGGCTCCCGTGGCCTGGAGGGAGCCCCGGGAGATGCGGAGGACGTTGCCGGTCTCCCATGCCAAAGAGGGAGACCGGAGAAGTGCCAGCGAGATTGCCGCCGTCGACGTTGCCGGTCTCCCATGCCGAAAAGGGAGACCGGAGAAGTGCCGCCGTCGCAAGGTGCAGGTGAGTCGATCTGCTTGCACAGGAGGAGCCCCGGGGAAAGAGAACGTCCCTCCGCGGCCCCGGAGAGTCCCGAGGAGCGGGAGCTCTCGTCCAGCAGCCGCCGGACCCGGTGAGTGCCTGCAAGGGGAGAGGGGCGTCGGGACACATTGTCGGTGTCCGCCCCTCCCCCCGTAGTAGAAGTCACCATGTCCCCTGCGCCTCTGTCCCGTGCATCCCCGTGCGCCCCCTCCTTCCCTCGTGTCGGGCCCCTGGGCTCACAATTGACACGGTAGCAGCAGACTCAGGCACTCCCTCGATTACAGGCCTGGAGGGCAGCCCACGAGGTGGAGGTGCAACCTAGAGTATTTGCGAGGCACCACCTGTCTGAGGAACTGCATGGCTCCCGAGGGACGGAGCGAGGGCCGAGGTAGGAGGCTCCGCGCCCCCCCTCACATCGAGGGATCACAACTGAAAACAGGGTCTGAGCCCCCTCAGTAAGGACTCCAAAAAGAAATCGTGACTTGGGACTCCACTGAAGAGGCTACTGATCTCTTGGCTTGATCGTCCCGCAGGAGTGTTCAAAGTTTCCCCAGAGCCGGGGCTGGTCTGGGGCCTTCAGAGCAAGGCTGTCCGAGGCCTGTGGCATCATCACCTGAACTGTTTCAACTGCCCCGTAGTTGTATCGGGGCTGAGTGCACTGAACTGCTGCCTGCTGGATCCTCCAGGGAGAAGACGTCCTGAGCCCCCAGGCCTGCTGTTGTAACGGTGGTGGCGGCACCTGGTGCTCCCCTGCTTGTGGTCCTGGAGGGCAGCCTGAGGGGGAAGAAGGAAGACGGCAAGAAGTATGGCGGCGCCCGCGGGGCTCCCGTGGCCTGGAGGGAGCCCCGGGAGATGCGGAGGACGTTGCCGGTCTCCCATGCCAAAGAGGGAGACCGGAGAAGTGCCAGCGAGATTGCCGCCGTCGACGTTGCCGGTCTCCCATGCCGAAAAGGGAGACCGGAGAAGTGCCGCCGTCGCAAGGTGCAGGTGAGTCGATCTGCTTGCACAGGAGGAGCCCCGGGGAAAGAGAACGTCCCTCCGCGGCCCCGGAGAGTCCCGAGGGGCGGGAGCTCTCGTCCAGCAGCCGCCGGACCCGGTGAGTGCCTGCAAGGGGAGAGGGGCGTCGGGACACATTGTCGGTGTCCGCCCCTCCCCCCGTAGTAGAAGTCACCATGTCCCCTGCGCCTCTGTCCCGTGCATCCCCGTGCGCCCCCTCCTTCCCTCGTGTCGGGCCCCTGGGCTCACAATTGACACGGTAGCAGCAGACTCAGGCACTCCCTCGATTACAGGCCTGGAGGGCAGCCCACGAGGTGGAGGTGCAACCTAGAGTATTTGCGAGGCACCACCTGTCTGAGGAACTGCATGGCTCCCGAGGGACGGAGCGAGGGCCGAGGTAGGAGGCTCCGCGCCCCCCCTCACATCGAGGGATCACAACTGAAAACAGGGTCTGAGCCCCCTCAGTAAGGACTCCAAAAAGAAATCGTGACTTGGGACTCCACTGAAGAGGCTACTGATCTCTTGGCTTGATCGTCCCGCAGGAGTGTTCAAAGTTTCCCCAGAGCCGGGGCTGGTCTGGGGCCTTCAGAGCAAGGCTGTCCGAGGCCTGTGGCATCATCACCTGAACTGTTTCAACTGCCCCGTAGTTGTATCGGGGCTGAGTGCACTGAACTGCTGCCTGCTGGATCCTCCAGGGAGAAGACGTCCTGAGCCCCCAGGCCTGCTGTTGTAACGGTGGTGGCGGCACCTGGTGCTCCCCTGCTTGTGGTCCTGGAGGGCAGCCTGAGTGAGGAGGTGCAGCCTGGCAGGTGGATTGAGCGCTACTGGGCTGAGGAACTGCACACATCTGGAGAAGCAGAGCGGGGGCTGGCGTAGGAGACTTTGGAACCTCCTCCCCCCGTTGAGTGAACATACCTAGCGGCGGGTCCTGGGCTCCCCACCGGACACCAAACCAGTCTGCTGGAGAGGACCCGCAGCTGGGGGAGCAGTGAAGTCCCGGTCTCGCCTGGCCCGGTGGCAGGTCTCCTAGTGGAGACAATCGTCCCGCAATATCCACCCAGATGACAAGGTAGAAAGAGGGGCTGGACGGCGGTGTGGGCTCCTGGTGGGGACGGAGAGGCCCCCCTTGGTAGTCCTTTGGCCAGCAGAAGGGAGTGTGAGGCAGACCCATCACACACAGGGGTCCCATAATTGATGAGAAGCTGCCTCAGCAGGCCTGGAGGAGACCCTGAAAACATACTGGACAACAGGGAGGGCCTCAAGGAAAGAGAAGCTGGACCCACTTCTGGGGTATCCTTTGGCACCCGGCTGAGCCCCCCGCATTGAAAGAAAAGGGAGAAAGGGAATGGCACAGTGTAGGGCCCGCTGTGAAAGAGAGTATATTGGCATCAGTGGTGGGTCATACCCGAAAACGTAAAGAAACACACTGAGCGCTGAGGCAAACACGAGACATTCCAAGTCCTGGAAGGGGGTGGTGTGCAGACCTGGGAGCAGAAACCCTGCCACTACCCAACCAGATGCAAAAGGGTAGATCCAGCTGGCATACCCACAGAGGCAAAAGGACAGGATTCAATCCGGATCCTGAATATTCTTGAAGCCTGGGTGATTGCTGACCTGTGGGACCACCCCTCCCCATTACCGGAGGCGAGTGAAGTGACTGGGAAGACAATCATGGGCAAAGACAAAGGGGTGAAACCACCTCCCTCCCGAACCCGCATGGGACAGAATAGATGGGCTTGCGTCACACCTGTCTTCAAACAAAGCCATCCTCTCTACCACCGTGGATCCCATAGCAGACAGGTTTTACAGGTCCATGAAGGATGTGCTGTTCCAGTTCAGGGGCTCCCCCTTTGAAGTCTGGGACTTGTAGTCCTGTTTAATAATGGAATGGAATAAACAAGATTACAAGTCAAAGAAAAAATCTGGACTGGAACAGAACGTCATGAGCAGACCTGGGTAACTTGGTAGGGCTGAGCTCCCCCCTTAGAATTTAGTGATAGCAGTGCTTTAACTGGGCAGGTACTGTCCGGTACTGAGTACTTGCACTTATTTAATTTGGAAGGGAGAGTACCTGCACTTTTCAGCACTGCTGCAATACATTTAATGGGAGAGAACAGGCACTTCTCAGGAGCCAACAGGTACTCTAAGGAGTGAGTACCCGCACAGCTATATTTCCATTAAAGCACTGAGTGGTAGTGAACAAGTAGTCTTGTAATGTGCATTTCCAGAGGGGTTCATGTCCCTTACAAGGCCCCAAGCCCCCCCTGGAGAACGTGTACGCCATGTTGAAGGTGAGTGACAGTTATTTTCTTTGTGAAATTAGATTTTCATACTGGAAAAAGACTAACAAGTCACCAAGACATCTTAAGTTTCACAGTGCCATGTGAAAGTATCACAGCCTTTCCAGATTTTCTTGAACTTTGGGACTTGTAGTTCCGGCGATAAAATAACTTAAACGGTTCTACAATTCCCAGAATATTAAAACACAAAAGTGCAAATGCTGCTTTACTTTTATTTAATTAACCATCACTCAAATTATTTTGCCCACCTTACAGAAGTATATTTAATACGCTAATATTCATTTTAAAATGTGTAGCAAAATACTATTTTATGACAAAAATGTAATTTATTCTTATTAAAATGTTTTTAAAAGATAAAAAAAACGGCTCTACAAATCCTAGCATGCAAAGCAAAATAACCTGACCTGGATGAGCTACTCCCACATCTCATGGGTGACCCCCTCATCCACTCTGAATCAAACCACTCTTTGCATTATGGAAATAGCAAATCTTTACCACGAATGGGGTGTGTGTGCAGTCACAGCAGCCAAGCAACCGTTAGCTAGGGAGTCAGAACTGGGAAACCGTGTGCTTAGATATTGGACCATAAGTCAGCAATGCACAGAGGAAAAATGTATTTTGTTTAGTGATGACAGTTGTTTTTATTCATTCTCTTTACTAGATCCTTATTTCTCAGTGTCATGTGCCAGTCCTGTTGCCTGCTTGTGCCTCCGTGTGCCCCTGTTGCCTGCTTGTGCCTCCGTGTGCCCCTGTTGCCTGCCTGTGCCTCAGTTTTCGTGCCCCTCTTGCCTGCTTGTGCATCCGTTTTCGTGCCCCTGTTGCCTGCTTGTGCCTCTGTGTGCCCCTGTTGCCTGCTTGTGCCTCCGTGTGCCCCTGTTGCCTGCTTGTGACTCCGTGTGCCCCTGTTGCCTGCTTGTGCCTCCGTGTGCCCCTGTTGCCTGCTTGTGCCTCCGTGTGCCCCTGTTGCCTGCTTGTGCCTCCGTGTGCCCCTGTTGCCTGCTTGTGCCTCCGTTTTCGTGCCCCTGTTGCCTGCTTGTGCCTCCGTGTGCCCCTGTTGCCTGCTTGTGCCTCCGTGTGCCCCTGTTGCCTGCTTGTGCCTCCGTGTGCCCCTGTTGCCTGCTTGTGCCTCCGTTTTCGTGCCCCTGTTGCCTGCTTGTGTCTCTGTTTTCGTGCCCCTGTTGCCTGCTTGTGCCTCCCTGTGCCCCTGTTGCCTGCTTGTGCCTCCGTGTGCCCCTGTTGCCTGCTTGTGCCTCCGTGTGCCCCTGTTGCCTGCTTGTGCTGTGTGGGTGTGTGTGGAGGGCTCTGTGTAGCTGTGTGTGTGGGAAGCTTTGTGTGGCTGTGTGTGTGGGGGGCTGTGTGGGTGTGTGTGGGGGGGCTCTGTGTGGGTGTGTGTGTGGGGGGGCTCTGTGTGTGTTTGTGTGTGTCATTTGCGAGAGATAAAGCTAGTGGCATTGTAAATGGCAATGCCATTTATTTATGTTAAAAAAACATAAATAAAAATAATGTCAAGAGCAATGCCAATAGCTCTAACTTTAACAAAGGCAAAACCATTGCATTGTAAATGCTTGTTTGTACATCTGTTCAGTAGTTTTTAAGGAATTAAGGTTCAAAGTTTATGTATATCTGGATGGTTGGGTTAGTGTGACTCCCACAAGAGTCCTGCGATCGCAGGACTTCAAATAATAGAACAATGTGATTGGCAGAGGGGCCTCTTTTCCCATTGACCATCTTGCTTCCATGAGTCCTGCGAGAGATTGGCTGGCTGCAACATGAGGAGAAATGTTGCGGCCACCATTTCAGGACACGTGAACTCGGTCTCTGTGTCCTGAATATTAAACATAAATAAGGTATAAGGGGGCAGGGTAGGGGTACCCTCACCCCTTGGACCTTGTGAGGTGGTCCCAGAGCACTATCTTACATAAAATAGAAATCTTTGACCTGCACGTTAGATGTAATGTTTTGAAGCGGGGATTTCAATGCTCGAGCTATTTAATGATTCAAAGATATGACCAGAGTCTCAGCAGCAGGTGCGTTATCCCCCCAATCTAACTTAAAATACAGTAAGACAGGATTGCTGTGAAATCACTTTTCCATGTTCCCATCTTCTTTGAGTGTGTGTTAAATATAAGGAGCGGTGTAATTATCATTAAACAGCTCTTCTTGACTCTGATATCTTGACCCTGCTCTCTCTTGAGCAGAATCCCCCATACTGCCAGTTTGTAGGTTCCCGTGTTAACTTTGATTTTCAATTCCAGCACTACTCACGAACCTGTATGTTAAATAACTATGCTTCAATTGATGACTGCTTTGTGATCATAGAGTGCAATAGAATGAGTTTGGCTTGAAGCTCATATTTCTAAAATGACTACTAATCCAGTATCAATTTCTCTTGCTTTCTTTTTGGCTGTCAAAACTAGCACTCAAGAGGTAACTTTAGAGCTTCTGTTGAATTTCCAGTGTCATGAAAAACTGCACCTGCTTAACTGTAAGCGAGATCTGCGGTAAATAGCTGTATACCATTACAGATTCTGCTTGTCTATAAATAACAACCCCGCCTACATAAACCTACAGTGTAATCTCTGCTTGGAAAAATTGTACAGGCAGATGGAACCTACTGGAGGATGCAGTATCAGTATTTTATATCCTTTGGTTTTCACCTTATGTCTCTTCCAAGTGCTGGAACTTCAGAACAGTATGGTGCAGGAATATTGTGTGTCTTAAATACCATCTACAAAATAACATCCTATCAAAGTTGGTAAGAAATGTACACCCAACAGAACAATATTTATATAAACAATATCATGAATTCTATATTTTTGTCATATCATATTTTTATCAATATTCCAACATACAACCCGCCAGAATTGCCTTATGCACAGTGTCCTGTCCCAGCCTATCCTGATACGCGGAGAGTCTCAATTGAGGGCCTTGCAGGTGTCTATTTATTTTTATAATGTGCTTAATTTGTGCTGGGGTTTGCAGGTAGTAGGTGTCCCTGCAGCTGATGGGCACTAGCACCCATTTTTCAATACCAAGGGCCTTATTTCAAATTTGGTGGATAGGATACGCTTGCAAAAAGTGGTAGATAACCTACTTGCTGTAGTACAAATGCCATAGGCTAACATGCACTTGTAATACAATGGATAGGATATCTGGCGGAGTATCTCTCTGTCAAACTGTATTTAATGCCTTAAGACTTATTTTTCATTATCAGACTTTGACCCAGAGCAAGAGAGAGAAAGACAGAAAAGGGAGAAAGAAACAAGAAGAAAAAGAGAATCATTTAAGCTATGGGCAGAGGCCCACAGCTTACCTTTCTCCAGCACAAGTTGGGCAGGAGAGTGCAATACTCCAAACTCACTCACGATGAGATTGTTCTGGGCAAGGAAAGGCTGGCAGTGGCCCGAAGTATCAGTGCCACTTGACAAAAGCTTCACTTCTCTGGAGGATGCACTACGCACCGGTGCCGGATTGCAAACTGTATTTTCCATGAGTCTGCAGATCTCTCGTATTGTTCTAAATGGTGGCAACCTTCTTGAAGTCACTGAATATAAGATTCCTTGGTATTCACTGAGTCCTTGCTAGACAACTGAGATGCTTGGTTGAGGCTGCCAGGACCTTAACATAAAAACCTGCCGAAGCCGTAGAGCTTGTTGCTTTTTCCTCGAAGGTAAGTTTGAAAACTGGAGGTGAATACAGAGAAGCATTGCATAGGATTAAGTCATGTTTATAGTGAACATTAATAATTCATGTACTGTTTCTAAGAGACCATAGAGGAACATTGAACTGTGTTTTCGTTGCACATTTTCAGATCTCAACTAAGTAAAGAACAGGACAGGGTCCTTTCAATTTCAAAAAATCATATCTATATATTCACAAAGTACATAATGTAGTTTTAGATAACTTAGTGAATAGGGCTATGGAAGTGATTAAGTTGTGTTTGTATGACATGTAGAACTATGATGTATAGTTGTTATGTTAAAGCTTATGAAAATAATACTTTGAACATATATCAACATGATGTTTACTTGGTATGTTAAAGCTTATGAAAAGAATACTTTGAACATATATCAACATGATGTATACTTGGTATGTTAAAGCTTATGAAAAGAATACTTTGAACATATATCTTCACCACGTAGAGAATATTCACAAAAGAAAAAGTAATTACCCTGCAGGCAAGGAGAGTAAGAGGTATGTTAAAGGGTTAACTAACATTAGTTTGTTTCAGAAATATCAGCTTTCCACAGAGAGTCTGAGATACTCTAAAGATATATCATTAGTATAGGAAGAGCTGGATGGTGCAATATGGTGAGCAGGTACTGAAGATATTCATCTTGCCTTTAGATATACAGTATGTAGACATCTGTGTCCAGCAGAATGTTGAGTCAGAGGGGCTAAATCCAGTTCATCTGTGTTCTCTCTTATCCTATTCCCCTTTCCTCGTGCTATGGTTAACAAGATATTGCCAGTGTGTGTGGCTGGCAGTAGTCTTCCGTGGATCCAGACTACAAAGTTAGTGCTTTCTGATAGAAGTCTGCTGTCAGGCTCTCTGCACCTCAGCCTCAGGGCAGAAGTTCACTCTGAACATTGAGCATGTGATTCCAGCCAGTACTCTAAAAAGGATAGACACCAAATCAACAAGGACAGCCTGTAGTGCTACTGTAGCTAGCACAACCAGTCAACTGCAATGCCTTTGTGGGCACCTTTTCTTGGAGCTGTGCGATGCTGGGCCTTTGATTGACAAGTGAAACTGAGTGGCTTTTGAAATTCCTAGGAAAGCAACAACAGGAGCTGAGAGCGTAAATCCAAAAAGGCGTGACACTGGGCCTTTAGGAATGGAACTGAGCTAGGATCCATTTACCGAAGATGTTGGCGCAATTAGTAACAAAATGGAAGCATGTGATACCCGCATTGATAATGTAGAATCAGTGCTGTACATATGATGGTAACCTTCGAGACCCTCGAGGCTCAAAAAGCCCAAGCAGTCACTCAATATGAAGATCTTCAAAAACACTTCCAATGTGGGAATGAAAGAGAAAATCACAGGGTGGACAGAGCTGAGAGCTACGACATTGTTATGTTATTGGGAATTTATAGAACACACATTCACCATAAGGTCTCTTGACACTAAGGTAGAGGAAGCAACAACAGCAGCAAGATTACCCATAAGCTTGTTTGAGCAGCCACGTTTTTAAGAGTTTGCTAAAGTGCACATAGTTGGCTGATAATATAGGGCTAGATGTAGGTAATGAAAATTTACTGATTCTAAAATACCGAATTTTACTGATTCGGTATTTTAGAATCGGTAAATGCAAAGTAGATAAAAATTCAGTAAGTATTACCGAATCGGTACGATTCGGTATTTCCCGAATCGGTATTTACCGATTCTGTAATTCCCATTCATTCCTATGGGCCATAGGAATAAAAGTGAATTACCAAATCGGTAAATACCGATTTGGTAAAATAGGGAAGCATTCAAGGGTGGCAGGGTGTCACATTGACACCCTGTTGCACCCCTGAAAAGTGCTTGTGTGCACATGTGGCACACATACATGCCCTAAGGGCATGTTTGTCTGCCACATGGCACTGTTGAAAATGCACAGATTTGCATTTTCAAAGGTATTCGTTATTTACCACCAACTAATAGTTGGTGGTAAATAACAAATTCTTACAGCACATAAGCACTCTTGAAAGTGCTTGCTGCATGCCATTTACCGATTCGGTAGAGGTATTTACCGAATCATCCCCTACATCGGAAAATACCGGTCGGTAAGCCTGAAATTTACCGAATTTCTGGTTTACCGACCGGTAATGGGCCACCTCATCGGGCCCATAATGACAGGGGGCAGGGTATTCAAAATGAGGGGCACCTTTACAGAGAATCAGATCCCTCCAAGCTTCTTTCTTTTGCTTTTTAGGACAGTTAGCAAATTCAGCTGAGCAGATGTCAGATGGCGGGTAGGAATATAATGCTGAATTCTCAAGAACATGAAGGCCGGGCTTTTAGCTGAGAAAGGATTTAAAGACAATATAACCTGTTTTAAAAACGGTCCTCTGGGCTACGAGAAGTCAAAGTAGCTCTTCCATCAGAGGGTTAGTGTGGCAGTGTCTTGGTTGTCAAAAAAAGAACTGAGCGGCCTGATTTTGAGTCAAATGCAGCCTGTGGTTTAAGCCAATAGGGAGATCCAGATACACAGCATTGGCATAGTCAATCTGAGACATCACTAAGGCAATAATCATTTGGATGACAGCAACCACAGTAAAATATCTCCTGATTTTCCTTCTCCAGAGTTGGAGAAAACAAGAGAAAGAGACAGCCCTCACCTGCTGTTTCTGGGATAGATCCTCATCGATGAAAATCCCAACTTTTCACTGCTTTCTTGGGTGTTGGGTTGGGGTGCAGGCGGGGGGGGGGGTCCCATCCCAAGGAGCTAAAAGGAAGGATGACATTAATGCAGTTTGTTCTTTGTGACCACATTTTCAGTTTTGTTGGAGTTTAGCTTCAACTGATGACTATTCATCCAGTTCCGAATATTTAACATACAGTGGCGTCTGCTGCCGACACCTAGTGGGGGGGGAAGGGAGCGTGGGTTCAGCGAAGGGGAAAACAATAAAAAAAAGAACACTCACCATCCTGCTGCTGGCTGCCGCCTCTACGATCCTCTCCTTCTATGCCTCCCCTCAGTGCTCTTCTGGTCCAGGAACTGCAACTGACAGTTCCCATGAGCACAGGCTCCCAGACTTCCCTATGGCCAATCCCAGCGCTTCTCGAGAAGCGCTGGGATTGGCCTGAGTGGGCTTGTTTACTGCTTCAAAGGGGACTGGAAACCTTTGCCTGCTGTTCTCTCCACCCAGCAATGCAGCTCAGGTTGGAGGGAGGTCAGTGCGTGTGTTGGTTTGGCCATCCTGAGACGGCCGTCCAAACCCCCTTATGGACTGACAGCAGTGCTCACCACTCCTGTTGCTGATGGCCCGCCTCCCAGGACTTAGATGATGGCTGCGGTGTTCTAACCGGCTCCTACAGATAAAACCCAATGAGAATAAAGCAGTTTTAATAATGGCTTTATTATCATTTTATTTTATGTTTTTCACCTGTTTCTTCAAGCAGTGGGGCAACGCTCCTCAGCCATAATGGAGGAGCTCCCCTGTTAACATACAGTTTTTTCGAAAAACAATCTGAGATTTAGGAGTGTTGTCAATGGTGAAAATCAGATGCATATTGTCAGCGTAGTTGTATATTTTCACCTTCAGCTTCTGTAATGAAGGCATCAGAGGGATAATGTAGAGACTGAACAAGTGAGGCTTTTTGGTGTACCACTAGGCTACATCCTGCGTGATGGACAACTGGAGGTGCATTTAGATACTGTCTGTAGACCAGGACCAAAATATACAATGATCTAAGGAGATGTTGCATTTGACCTCATGAAGAGTCAAGAAATGTTACTATATGACAGAAGAAAGGGATGCCGCTCACGGACTGCTGCTGCTTCCAGGCAGTGAGGGAAGGTCGTCGTGGGATCCCTGCGCTCTGTCAGCGCTCACTCTCCCTGTGTGTTGTGCGCGAAAGGGAAAGGACTTTGGTGAGAATCTGACGCCGAGGGACTGCGAGGTCCAGCAGGCTCTCTGCCTACCCAGCTGCTGCCTCTTCCCTCGGCGTTCCCGCCTCCTCGTCAGTAGTGATTTAATTTCGATCCCTTTCCCGCGACGCGGGACGCGCGCGGGACATAGCCCGGGGCGAAGCCCGGGCAAAGGGCGGGCCCTCCACGGCCCTCAAAGGCCGGAAAAGGACGGGACGGGCCATCCCCCTTGGTTGACACATTGTAGGCATACTATATAGTAGGTAAAGACTCCCTGTAAGATTCCTGTGTTCCTATTAGAGGACTCCTATTCACATCAAGGCCCTACATCCCTATACCACCATGAACCATTTCACCTACGAAGATAGCAGTGGGCAAACGTGCTCCCTGCTAGATGAGCTGAATCTCCTCTGCAAAACCACATATGCCTCATTGGATACTCCCCTTCTGCCCAAAAATGTTAGTTTACTCTCACATAAGGCTACACCTCGAGATCCATCCATATTGGACAATAAATTCTGCTGTCCGAATACACAAAGCAATGAGCCCCCTCTGATCCCATCTCCATCCACTTCAAACTCCCCAACGATCCCTCCGTCTGTGGAGCTTCCAGAAGCCATAGCACCCCCTTCCCAACTGCAATTAATACCCATTATCGAACAACTGCTTACTTCTATGATAGCACCCCTATTAGAAAAAATGAACCTGTTAGGGGAACGGCTTTCCGAGATAGAGAAAGCCATTATGTTAAATCCGCTGGTTGGCAAATATAGTGCTACACCCAATTGCCCTAAGACTTCCCCTACACATCCAGGCTCAAAACCACCTGTGCAGTATAAAAGGCATCAAATAAAACCCACTCGCCCTACTGCTTCAGGGCAACAAACACCTAAAGTCCCCACTAAAGTTTCCCTCCCACAGCTGACCGCACCGAGAGTAGGTCAAAATAAAACTAATTCTATCCATTTACCTCCGGAAGCGGCCCCATACGTGTGCATCCTTGCAGGTGTACCTTCTCTGCCACCGGGAAAAATTGAGAGACAATATGATTTAGTCAATAAAACCAAATTTTGGCTCTCAAAAAATAGACCATTGCCTCCCAATTTATACGGAGTAATAAGGAGTGTTAGAAGGGTTGGTTGGCTGGGCTCTCTTCCCAAAGACGTTGCGGGGGACCTGGTACTCGTGAGATTCAGGGATCGAAACATAGTACCTTATTTGAAATCCTGCCCGCCTCGAGTAAGAGACGGCCCAATTTCAATATGGGACTTACATGACTTTTACCCCATAATCCCGTGCTTTCCCCCCTGAATATCTGGATATGTAACAAAGGCTAATCATGAACTCCTGTGTTTAAATCACGAACCCCTTTGATACTGCCATAATCTTAGAGCGGAAAATAACTTTTTATGTCAGGGACCCTTCCTTACTGTACGCTGGTCATTTAAAATGTTTTTTATTGTAAATTGTATTTTATCATGAACTTTTATGGTTTTGTTTTTCAAAAGCCGAATAAAGTATATTTGATTTGATTTGATTTGACAGAAGAAAGGCTAAGGAAGTTGCTTTTGTTGATTTCTCCATGACATCTCCATTCTAATTCTCCTAGGACGCCTCAACTTTTATTTAATTATGGAAAAACTGCAAGAAGATGGAGCATGAAACCGCAGGGACTTTCCGTTTAGGATTGCATTTGAGTGGAGGGATAAAATATATCAGTGCACATCTAAAGATGAGGCAGCAACTCTGTTCTATACTTATAAGACAGCTGATCTTCCTGTAGACAGGAACATGGCCAGTGGTATCGGGTGGAGTGCATTTCAGATAATGCAGCAACTTTAGCATTGGCTGGGAAAAATCTATCTTTAATATGGAAAAGGAAAACAGCTGAAATTGCTCCTTGGATGACATGAAGTACAGTGATCAATGAAGGATAACTGGACACCAAATAAAAACTACCTACAGATGGTCTGGATAACTCCATGTTCACAAACAAATCGTATTGTGATATACTTTTGATTGTCTCAGATTCACAAGGAGTTGTTTGGGGAAACCAAGTGAGTGGGGAAGGAGAAGACAGATACCTGGGGTAAGATTGTCCTGCCTTGAGTATCATACATCAGACCACTATCCTTGAGTATCATACATCAGACCACAAGGTAGGTTCTATGAGCCTACAGATGGCGCTCATACAACATATGACCTGTGGAGCCCAAGTTCTCCTGTAGATCATTAACGTTTTTGTTTCAAAAGTTACTTTTGGAAAAAAACTCTCCCTCTGTCGGAGTTTTGTTTGTGGAGGTGGGACTGGGGAGGAAAATCAAGAGCAAGAAACTGAAATCCATTCACTGAAATCATACGGTGCCCAGAGGGAATATGGAGCCTTGAATTTGTTCATAAGATGCTAGATCCCTGCATATCAAGGTAAACGTATGTGATGGAATCCTCTCTTACACTTCCACGCTAACAAACTTTGCTTTCAGTAGAATCACCCCAACACTCTGTTCAGGATAGATTCATGCACAAACCCTCAATCTTTATGGTCTCAATCTTTTTTGTCAGGAAACACAATAGGGGCCAATATATATTACAAGGACCCCACCCCCATTTACTGTTAACCCCTTCCATGCTGATGACGGCCCCCAGCCGTCATGCATCACGGTGGGCATGTGCTGATGGCAGCTGGGGGCCGTCATGAACCCGCCCACTCATTAAAGCGGCTGCACAGGCGCAGAATCGCGGCCGCGCCCAAGGGGTTAAAGAGGTGAAGAAAGCTAAAGATGCCAGGCAACGGCTGATTAAGGGACCTATAAATGACAGGCAGATCATGGTAGTTACTGTTTTCAACCCAAACTTGGAACAGGATGCTTTTCTCATTACTTTCCAGTATGGAGCAGATTTTGTCTGAGATTTTAATTTGGCATGGGACAGCCTACTTCATAGTTCTTCTGAGAGGGAAGCAGCCATAAGAGCAGCTTACAAAATGCTGATGTCGGACATAACTTGGGATGGAGGGACATATGGAGGGAATGGAACTCAGCCAACTGATACACCTGCTCACATGTCCATAGACCATAGACTCACATTGATTCCATATTCCCAGTAACACATGAATGTAGCAGACATTCAAAATGGACATTTGCATCTTTACGCTCACAGAAGATGGCCTGATCTCTTGAACATCCAGTTAGGACCGAAGGAAGGAAAATGAAGAGAATGGAGGCTTAAATCACTCATTATGAGTGGTCCAGTCTTAAGAGCTGAATTAAAAGAATAGTCTCAGGAATATTTTGCACTTAATTAGGATGCAAAAGTGTCACAAGCAATAACATGGGACACATTCAGACCAGGTGTGTGTGGTAAACAGATGCCCATAATGTTCCACATAAGGGATTGGAAACATGGGACCCTAGGCAAAACAGAAGCTGGGTTAAAGGCACTTGAACATAAATACTCTCAGAGTGCTGGGGAAATTTCAAGCAGTGAAGGGTCAGCTTAAAATGATAACAAAGAGAGCATAAAACCAATTCATTGTTAAAGGATAAATATCCTATATATGAGAACATATTCATTTAAAGGGGAGGGCTCTGAAAAGGCAATATGACAAACTGAAAGTATGACTGAAGAGTTATAGGTTGCTTCACTTGACTGTCCTGTTTTTAGTGTGCTCCCAGAAGGACTGAGAGTGTAGATATCCCTGCTGTTTCTGACAAGCAGTGACAAAGATTAGAGACCCCGATATCGATACATTTATTGTCATTAAAATCCTAAAGACCCCTTTGCATCGATACATTTAGTGGGGTTTCTACCAGATGTTTTCTGGCCTGACTGATTTCATGTCTGAAGCTGATATGTTATTCTTTCCTAAACTGGGTAATGACTCTGTGAGATGCAGCTCCTAGAGGCATACTGCTCTCATTAACTTAAATGTCAAACAAAACACCTGCCAAGAGGATGAATTCTCCTTCCTCAACTGACAGAACTGGCGGCGAACCCATGACAATATTCTGAGAGATGCAACTGATAAAGAAGGTTTAGAGGAATGTGGCACTTACTATATTGGTGTCACTGGACAAGTAAAATGTTTTAGGCTTGGTGGAATGGTGATAATTAATCTGAGTAAAACATTTGGCCTTGGCTTATAGGCTGGCTACTTATGTCAACCCCTTGAACAGTTCAGGCCACAGCACCGGCTAGGGAAGTGCGCTATCCCTGATGTTATCTATACTGAGACTGGAGGCACATGGCTAGCAGCGCAGAGTTGGTATTGGGTATAGGATTGAAAAGAGACATTAGCAAACTCATACTCTTTGCAGATTGCATATTACTCACCCTAGGCTCCCCGTCAGGTTCTGTTTGAAAAATTGACAAGCTTTGAAATGGTATGATTTAAAAAAAATAATCAATAAAACTTTCAAATAAAATAAATAAATAAATAAATAAGATGTACTTAACCTATCCTGTACAACAGTGGAGGCGAGTGCACTTTGACAAGCTGTTCATTCTGCTGGGAAATAAACAGCATGACATATGTGGGCCAGAAATTAACCAAATAGCAAATTTAAACAAATCTTCTAAATGTTATAAAAAAAGATCTTCATAACTGGAGCCCAAGGTACCTAACCTTGATTGATAGAAGGCTGTTGAGGTGAATTCATTCCCAAGCCTTCAGATTTCCCCCAAAATTAGATTTGTATAGGGACGTGGTGCTAGGTGGCATTGGGCTCTCCACAGCCTATGTGCGGTTGTGCCGCTTGCAAATCGGGCCCCTAGTCCGCCCGAGAAGGCTGACTGAAAGCTGAGTGAGGGCTTGGTGAAGCCCAACGGAGGTTAGCAGTGACGAGGTTGGTGATTCACCCCCCCACGAGAAGACTCAATGGGGGCGACGTGGTGCTAGGGGGCATTGGGCTCTCTGCAGCCTATGTGCGGGAGTGCCGCTTGCAGATCGGGCCACGCACTCACGGCCCACTGAATAACACAGGCCTGTACAAGGGGCAAGGGGCCGCCAGAAGGACAAGCTGGCTTCTTCGGGCGCAGCAATTGAGTATGCAGACCGTTAGGCTCATCAATGTCTATGCCCCCCAGAAAAGAATGAGCAACTCGAGACGTTCAAGGTGCTCAGTATGCAACTCGGGACCTCCAGGACCATTCTGATGGGTGGGGATTTCAACTGCATAGTAGAGATGGATGGATGCACTAGGTCAGGCTCTGCAGGGATGAATATGACGTCTATGCTGTTGGTGGAGATGATAGGTGAAGTGTCCCTCTGGGATGTCATTGGGAGCATGTGGCCAAATGCTAGGAGTTTTTCCTGGAGTAGGCCGGACGGATCCATGCGTTCACGGATACGGATCACCTTCCTATTCACCTCCCCAACGGTAAAGCCTGGGCATAGCTCCATGTTAGCCATCCACTTCTCTGACCACATAGTCAGTTTCGAGGGGGAACTTACAGGGGATGTTCCCCGCTTGTCCAGGATCGCGAAAGCTGAACTGCCCGTTGCTGGATAATGAGGAGTTAGTGGCAAACCTCAGATCCGCATATGTCAAGTGGAGGGACATGAGAGACTTCTTTCACTCCACTAGTAAGTGGTGGGAATGGGTGAAGGACAGGTTCTGGAGCTTCTTCCGGGATGCAAGAAAAGGGTCATTCAGGAACCTGCAGAGCAAACTGCTGCCACTGTACAAACTCGAGCTCATGGGATGGTACATGGCTGATAACCTGGGGGAATCCCGAAAAGGGCTCATCAAGCACTTTAGGAAAGAATCCAGGAAAATCATCTTCCGGACAAGAACCGAGAACCTCGAGAAGGACGAGAAATGCAACTCATTCTTCTTTAAGAAACTTCACTCAGCCCATACACCACTGCTAGAGCTTCGGGACTGGAAGGCAGTCTCCAAAGTAAGAAGGAGCAAGTCATGAGAGTGGTAATCGACTATGGTGAGCTCTACTCACCGAACTTGTCAGATAGAGCCCAGGCGGACAGTTTCCTGGAGGGCATCTCAAAGACACTGGGTTTGGAAGAGATAGAAGGCCTGAATTCGCCCTTCACCCTGGAAGAACTGGACTTGGCCGCCAATACCTCCAAGAGGGGTAAGACGTCTGGAAATGACGGTCTCCCAGTGAAACTTTATGTCGAACTGTGGGACCTGATAGGGCCACACTTGCTGGACCTCGATGAGGAAATGGTGGGTAAGGGCAGTATGCCGC
Organism: Lissotriton vulgaris; assembly: GCF_964263255.1. Lineage (NCBI taxonomy): Eukaryota > Metazoa > Chordata > Amphibia > Caudata > Salamandridae > Lissotriton > Lissotriton vulgaris. The sequence goes on along the minus strand of NC_141699.1, from coordinate 163,492,483 downwards.
AATCCCTGTGAGAGGGTATGATAACGCTCTTGTACAAACAAAATGAAGAGAGAGAAGACCTCAAGAACTGGAGGCCCATCTCTCTCCTCAATGTAGACTACAAGATTCTCCTGAAGGTGATGGGCAACTGCCTAAAGAAAGTGATAGCGAAGATAGTTCACCCCGAGCAGTTCTGTGGGATACCGGGTCAGAAAATCCTGGACAGTCTGGCCCTGGTCTGGAAAACTGCCTGGTAGTACGAAAGAAGGAGACATGGACCCTGGAGTGCCGAAAGATGATCCACAGCCTCCTGTGTGACTACGCTGCACTGGACGGATCAGATGAAGACGACATCTGAGGACCCAAAAGGGTCCCCTAGTACCCTTACAAAGAGGGGCCTGGAGGGGTCACTAACCTGTTTTGTCCTTTTTTCTTTAACCCAGGAACCGGTTGGCGACAGGAGTGAGGAGAAGATGGATGAAGGCAGGTGAAGTAAATGTAGTTATTTCCTGTATTTATTTGACTAACATGACCTTTTCCCTTCACAGGTAAAAGGTCAATCGGATAGCTTGCACACTTGATGCCAAGTTTGTTACCAATGACGCACGAATAAATAGGGTGTTGTGGAAGGTGACAATTGATGTTTCTAAACCAGGAACGACGCCCTGACAAGAAGAAAAAATAATAATAATTTTAGTACACCGCCACCTAAGAGCCACTATTGCAGGAGTGCATGCAGCCTGGGCTGAAATCAAAACAGCACAACTAGAGGGAGGGGGCCGTCAGCTCCCAAGCACGCCCATCAACGGACACACACAGGTGAGCCCCGGGGGGAATCCTGCTATCATTCATGTGGAAGAGGAGATCGCCCCCGCTGATGAGGCGGGTGACCCGGCGCTGAGTGGCCGCCTGGTTGCGGCCGACCTCCCAACGCATACCATACATAGCAGGAAAAAGCACGGGACTCCCGGTCATAGGAGAGCATGTGACTGGGGCACTGACTGGCACAGAGGGGACCACCTGATTGAGGCCTTCTTCTTCAAGTGAGACAGTGCGACTGAAAGGCCCAGAGGCATGAAACAGGGCGCAAAGATACTCATCCTACATTCCCCCAGCGACACGCCACAAGACTAGATCGGTAGTTAAACAATAATGAGGTGACCCTGTGTCCCTCAGAACCTTGGTATGGAAATATGAACTAAAACAATGGTTCTGTCGGGTTTGACAATTATTTCTTATGACTACCTTTAGTGTTTATACGCTATTCTCTAAAGTCATCAAAAATTCATAACTCGGCTGTCTTGACATATGGAACACAATGCAAATAGTAACACATGTGACACCAATTGCTGAAGGCTCTTTTATTTTATATAAATTGAATCATTCATATAATATCTACACATTTATAAATACAGGCTGTCAATACAAGGTGAGGTTTCTAAGTGATGAGTGATAGAGTGACATTTGTGCTCAGTGCTAGATTTTAGTGCGCAATATATACAACGTTATTATAAAATATGTACATGAGAAAGGAGGCCAGAAAGTTTAAGGAAAACCCCAATGACTCAGTTGCCTATATATTAATTTGTTTTTTGGACACAGAGCCAAGGTCAATCTGGACCGCGTAGAATCGTCGACGTTTCAATCCAAACTATGCTCAATTAAATAGTCAAGGCGGGTCTTCATCAGGACAGAAATGGGGGTTGGGGATCAAATTAATCAATCGCCAGAGTGGTGAATCTAAATGTCTCAGAAGTGGCAGCAAAGAGTGATTCAATGCTACAGCGATCCATTAATTTGATCTACATCACCTATGCCAAGATCATACATGATCTAACCACCAGGTATCCCATGATGACTGATTAACCAGGAATTACTCTGGTTCTTTGTGGGCTGTCAGCCTCAACCCCCATTTCTGTCCTGATGAAGACCCGCCTTGACTATTTAATTGAGCATAGTTTGGGTTGAAACGTCGACGCTTCTACGCGGTCCAGATTGACCAAGCCTCTGTGTCCAAAAAACAAATTAATATGTAGCTGCAGAGGGGATTGGGGGCCCTCACAATACTTCCTGCTCCCACACCTCGTGGTGTGGCAGGATGAGGTGGCTAGGAGGGGGCACTTAAGCACCTAGGAGGCCAGATCTGCTCGTCAGAGCACACACATTAGATGCTGCAGCGCCTGGCAGTCTTGGTCATAGGAGGGCACAGTGCCTGACTGGCCGTAGCGGGCACCAGGCATTTTCCAGGTGGGCCAAAAGGTTTGGAGCAGTGAGGGTCGGATTTGCAACAGTGTTGCAATGTTGGCCCCTGTAACAAAAGCAGCAGCAGTGTTTCCCACCAGCATCCCCCCAACTGCCCCCCCGGCCGGTAGGACTTAATTGCCAGGCAGTAGCGGTCGCTTGTGTTAAGAAGTGGTGAGGCAGGGGAGGGGGAATACAGAGAAATAAAAAGACTAAACATAAAAAATTACACTTACCTGCTCCAAAGTCTGCCACCTTCCTTCTGATCCTCGCTGCCCGGATGTCCAGGAACTGCTGCACACTGCCCACTCTCCCAGCTCCCAATCCAAGCACTGCTAACATGTGAACAGCGCTGGGACTGGTCTGGGCACCTTGGTTTGGCTCTCAGACATATACTGGAAGCCTGTCTTGGTTTCTCCAACCAGCTTTACAACATAGCTAGGTGGAGAAAGGCTAAGTAAGCCTGATGGTTTGGCCGGCCCCAGACAGCCGGCCAAACCATCACTCACACTTGCCAGTGCCCACCACTCCCGCCTCCTCCATGGAGCTGCAGTATCAGGATAGGAGGCCAACCCCTCCCTCGGCTCACAGCCTGCAGGGCTAAAAATAAAATGATGATACATTTTTTTTATTATCATTTTCTTTCTGTGGCTTGCCTCTGCTGGCTTTCAGTGTGTGTGTGTGCGGGGGGGGAGGGAGGGTGGTGACGCTCCTCAGCCATCACAGAGGAGCCACCCCTGTTGCCAGGGCTGGTGTGCGTTCGCAGCCGGCCCTGGGGGGGCCCATTGAGAAAACATTGAACAAAAACTCAACCGCATTACGAGGCCCCAAATGAGTTTGTGACCCCATTCAGCGCGCTTCTGGTTTGTCCACTCATCTCCTAACCCCCTTCCCCCCAGTGTTCCAGTCGTCACCACACCCGTCCCACCCAGTATACACTGCTTTGCTGCAAACTCTGCAACTGCTGACAAACAAACTGTAAGCATAACTATCCCCAACCCCCCCCCCCAACTACCCTGCACTGTGGGCCTGAAACTACCCACCACCCCAATTTGCAGAGCGCCTGTCACCCCAAAATGAACATTGATCATGCCAGGGGTTGGCTGCTCCACCAGTGTAACCTCACATGACGAAGACGCTGATAGACCCTCATTGAGCGAATAGGACACCACCGATGTTCGTATGATCTAGGAGACTCAGTCTCATTGACCTGTACGTCCCCGGGTGGCCAATGAATAGCATAATGGTCCAACAACCCCCAGACCCTCCTTATTAGGCTGGCCAACATCGTCCCTCCCCCGATTTTTATTTCTTTCTATTACTAAGCAACACTTCTCAGCAATAGCCATTTACATGAGCAGATCCCCATCCGAGAGACCACCATTGCATTGTGTCCCCTGTTTCCCCGGGCAGCGCCGGTTGGATAATCTGTTAGACTCTTGACCCCATTCAGTCATACGGCTAAGTCACCTCTGAGTCCACCGCAACAGCATTAATGGTGGGCGTAAAATCCGTTTCGCGGGCGAATTTGCGGATTTTCCGTGATTTCGCGATCCGCGAATCTCGCGAAATCGCGGTAAAATCCGCGAATCAGCGGGGACGAATTTTCAGCCAAGCAAGGGTTACAGCAGCAGGTGCAAAAGTTGAACCTAATTTCTTTGTAACCTTTTACAAAAGGGTTACAAACAAATTAACTTCAACTTGAACACCTGCTGCTAATTGCTTCCTGGCGCCTCGTTGCCTACTTGCAACTATTCTCTGACCCTGCTCTGACCCTTGAAGCAGGGTCAGAGAATAGTTACAAGTAGGCAACGAGGCACCTGTCCAAGGAATTAAACCTCATCAGGAAGCACTTACAGATATAAAAAACAGGAAGAAGGGAGAGGATGGCAAATACACCCATTTTGAGTTGTCAGGAGGGGTTAAACTAAAAGAGACCTTTACAGCACAATTTTCATATGCATTTTGCTAAAAATAAAAAGCTGTATGTTCTGTAGGGGCAACTCAGGAATCTGGCCCTTCAGAGATCCGGCCTCTCTTTCTTTCTCTCGTTCTCTCTCTCCCTCTCTCTTTCCCTCTCTTTCTCTCTCTTTCGATCTATCTATCTATCTATCTATCTCTCTCTCCCTCTCCCATAAACGACTGCATGGGTAACTTCGCTATGCAAGCGGCTCGCGAAGACGCAAAAAGCCCCGCGAACACGCAAAAAACCCCGCGAACACGCAAAAAAATTCAAATTCGCACAAATTTGCGAATTTAGCGGATCGCAAATTTGCAAATTCTCAAATTTGCGGATCGCGAATTCGCAAAATTCGCCCATGCTTAAACAGCATGCCTATTGTCATCCTGCAAAGGAGGTTCTCTGCTCTATCTATCCTGGAGCTGGCTTTTCCTGCTTCCCGGGGTCTTTGTCATTCCGTGGTATGCCATCCCTCCAGCCAGTTTCACACCTCCATTGGTGAAGTAAAGAACCAGAATTTTCTCTCAAATAGGACCTGGAGCTTGACCGGGAATAGCAGCATATATTTCAAGTCTTTCTCCTGGATTACCCTCTTGACCTCATCAAAACGACGCCGTTGTCATTGTACTTGTGGGGTGAAGTCCAGGAAGAAGCGCACAATTACATTTTCATACTCCAGGTCTCCCTGGTGTGCGCTGTTTGCAGAAATGCAGGGAGTCTACTCTGCCACATAGGATAGCAGCATGGCACTTGAAGGACAGGAAAATACAGGAACAAATAATTGAGGCATAGAGCACTATTTTCAGCATAATGAAGTATCAGTGGACTCTGCGTGTACCCTGTGGGAGGTGTACAAAGCAGTGCTGCGGGGGCACACCCAGGTTCCTATTGCTATTAAGAAAAAAGATGGGCTGGCATGAAGTCTGGAGCTAGAAAAGGAAATTAAGTATTTGGAGGAGGAAATATCGAGAGGGGAAGCCCCAGGGCAGACTGGGTACATCAACTCCGGTAACGACAGCGTGAGCTAAGGGACCATGTGGAAAATGATGCACTGGCACATGCCCTGGCCATACAGAGAAGGCTATATGATGTGGGCGACAAGGCCATAAAGCTTATCGCCTGGCTGGACAAACCGGATAAGGACAGGAACTGGGTCACTGAAATACATGATCATGAACGATGGGTGCACACTGTGAGACGGGATATAGCGGAAACATTTGCAACATATTATGAAAATGTGTACTCCTCCGAGACCCACAGGTCTAGTCAGGACTGTATGGAGTTCTTGAGGGACTTGACCCTGGGAGTCATCTCGGATGAGGACAGGGATGCTCTGGAACAAGTCCTGACAGTAGAAGAAATAGAGGGGGCTATCCGAGGACTCCAGTTGGGCAAAGCGGTGGGGTCCAACTTCCGAATATGTTTCAGGCAGTTCAGGAGGACAGGGCTTTCGCAATGGACCAGAGAACATCCGCAATCATAGTGCTCCTCAAGAAGGGCAGGCCCCCTGTGGCCTGTAATTCCTACTGGCCCATATTATTACTCAACATGGAGGTCAAGGTCCTGGTCACGGCTTAGGTGAAAGATTAATGGGGTCATAACCTCAGTGATCCATCCGGACAAGTCCAGAATTGTCTAAATCTACGGCGATTATATGGGGTGAATTACATGACATCGGGCCGGAATTAGAGGAGGCGGCGGGGCTTTTCTTTGACGAGGATGCCTTTGACAGTATAGAGTGGCCCTAAAGTTTTGCAGTCCTTCCCAGATTAGGCTTTGGCCTAAGATTTTGTTTGTGAGTATTCAAGGGATGCTTGGCTGTCCCAGACCTCCATGCCTACTATTGGGCTTCTCAGCTGATAGTGGTGAACGAGTGGGTGTTTGGGGATAGAGACAAGCCAGATGATAGGGTTGACTGTGAAGCTATGGATGACCGGGGGTATCCTGCTATCCTGTATAAAAAAAAGAAGGGTGGCCACACTCCTAAACCACACTCAAGCAGTGGTGATGACCTGGCATGCAGCTAACAAGTACCTGGGGTGGGGTTACAAATTGACCACCGGGACCCCACTATGGGATAGTGACTGCCCTTGGGAGGTGAATAAATTACGAAGCCACATACAATGAAGTCTGATATACATAGATAAACTGGGAAACATTTGGAGAGGGTACGTATAGTTGAGGCATGCATTCAGGTGTCACCTACCTTAGGGGGAACAACTACCTGACTGTTCACTGATGGAAGACCTGTTGCAGCTAGATCCAATGTAAACTAAAACAGTCACCCTGGTCTACAGGAAGATAATGAATAATTCACCGGATCTTCTTCGTTCACTGTGAGAGGCCTTGGAGGGATATGTAGGTCCCATAGAGGACGATGATTGTATGGAAGCCCTCTAAAGCCCCAGAGAAATAGTCATAAGGCCCGATTTCATTGGATGCAACTATGTACACTGCATAGATCCTACTATACTCAATCCAGACTACACTACATGGGCCATTGCGATTCTCTTCTGGTCACTAGAGGCTGTGGCGAAATGGGCACCTTTTCCCATACCATTTGGGAATAATCAGAGATCCAACATTAGTGGAGGGAGGTCACAGCGGTGATGGCCACGGTTATGGGATAGGAGGTCCAAATAGAGGTCAGATGGCTGACCCTGAGTATGTCCAGGGAAGTGAAATGGCCCAAATACTCTGCTATGTGGGTGACATTGGCAGTGGGGTGGTTAAAACGAAATATCGCCAAAGAATGTGGTGCAAATAGACTCCCGAACATCAGGGACTGGAAAAATGATCTTGGTTGGTACCAGCATGCGTAGTATGAGGCATATCTGGGCTGGGGATATCCCTGTAAATTCAAGAAAATATGCGGCTACTGGGTACAACACGGGGAGTCCTGAGGGGAGCTGAGGGCGGCGCTGGAGAGAGGGTCCAGGGATGCCCCTGAAAAAAACCTAGTCCGGGATAAAACACTGTATTCAAGTTACTGTACATGTAATGTATTCAATAAAACAAACTGTTAGAAAAGGGAGTAATCTGTACCTCCCACTACTAGCTTACTCTATGTATTCTTCATTCAGGATGTAGTGTTGTGAAACAAACAACTGCTTAGTAAAAAAAAAATTTTCATTAAAAGAAGAATTTTATAGCCAACTGCAGGGAAGAAATCAGGTCTGCTAGCAAAGCTAATACAGAAACCAAAATAGAAAGGAGGACGTTTGCGACTCAGATTCTTGATTTTAAAATAATTGTATTTATTAAGTTTTTTTATGCAGGCAGCATACAATATTGAACTGAACATCCTGAACCATAAATACATAGGAGAGAAATCAAGGCCCGCCAGTCAGTCAATAATACCATAAATCATAATTACCAGCAGTCACAGCATGTAAGAGTAAGTATTGATTAATCTACTAATTTCCCTAATACATCACAATGTTTTCATCAGTGCGGATTGGCAAGGTGTTTCTCCCATCTCTATACCATAATATTTCAGCCAGGGCCCCAAACCGTGTGGAATTTGTTCAGTGAACCCCTTGCTATATACATCCCTTTTTTGGCTCCCATAAACAGGTCTATCCCAGTTATCCATTCCTTAAGAGTAAGGGGTTCTGGGGTGCCCCAGTGCTTAGCCACATCTCTCTTGGCAACCACAGGCCCAAGTTACAAAAAAGGAGTTTGGCTCTGGGGATGTCCACCCCTGTAGGTATTCCCAGTAGAACAAACTTGGAGTCTATCAGTATTTCTTCCCCTGGTATCTTGTTGAGTTCTTCTATTATGGTGGAGGAATATAAGTGTATAGTGGGGCACTCCCACAAGGTGCGTATATATGAGCCTCTGTATGCTTTACAACGTAGACAAGGGGAAGAGCCCGCCCTACCAAATTTGTATAGGTGAGCCCTATCATAGTATATCCTGTGTAGGATCTTGAATTAGATCAATCTTAATCTAGATTTAATGGCTACTTGGGGTGCATAAGAGAAGCTTCGCAGTCAATGTCATTCATGCTGCCCACCGTTGTTTCCCACAGTGTACTCAACTTGGTCAGTGAGCCAGACATTGTAGCAGGGTTTCCGTTCTCCCACAGAACTGTGCACAGAGATCTAGAACCTCGGTGAATTAGGGTGACCCAAAACCCACCTTAGTATCCAAAATCCCCTTACCGAACTAGCTACAGTGTCTCATTGGTCATAAAAAACTCCCAATGACTTAGACAAACCAGAACATGAACTTAGTTTACCTCAGGTATCGTGGAACACATGAACACTCTTTCGCTCTATTATCATTTCAAACCAGAATGGGGAGTAAAAGAAGACACGTGCACATTTGAAATATTTATTTTTCAATGCAAGGTTCTTAAACGCAGTATCTTATATAATACCAGAATACATATTATAAATATCAGAGTTATCAGCATAGTCACTAATCCATAGTAAGCGAACGGTGATAGCATATTATAATGCAAAAATCAATAGAAATCTGTATCACCTATATTTCGCGCACCCTATTTAGCATACTATATTATATCTAAGAAGGTCTCATTTGGGTTTTAGCAGGGCGGGCCCATACATCTAAATGTCAGTAGGAGAAGATCACATCATCAGCTACCAGCTCTCTGCATGCGAAGCACCATCAAGTGTGTTTTTGCATTCTCAGTAACTCTATCTTAAACCCGCTTAGAGCCCAATGTTGGCAGCAACTTTATTTCTGTTATGTCTAATGTGGTGCGAGGATCAGGCCTCCCAGCAACCTTGTGTTAGGTTATTCTTAGAGGGTTCAGCTCTCAGTGTGCAGACAGTGTACCAAGTGTACCAAGCACAACTGATATCAGAGCAATAACATATTATTCTCAAATAAATCACATCTTTCGTCTAGGTTGAACGCTACAATAACAATTATGTGTCGTGTGCAAACTGAAGCCGAAGGAAAATATGTTGTTTAAACATTTAATAAACTCATGCTAACTTAACACAATATATAGAAAAGCAGTAACTATATGACACCCCCCCAATGATCCGAGGATGGTCAAAAAAACAAGCCAATAATATAATAAAGGCATAACATGAAAGCAGAGTTCAACAATATTAAGCCAAGCTAAATGTATGTAGATGTATATAAAAAATAACAATACAAAAATATGTATGAATGCCTATAGTGGCCAAACAAAAAGTAGTAAAAGTCTTGAAGTTGAGGCCAAATATAAAATCACAGGCCTAGAACATATGAAGTTGAATGTCGTAAGAAAAAGGCACCATTCAGAATTACTAAAAAGTCATGTGCCATTATAATGAAAGTCTCCAAAGCAATTCATGGGTGGATAGAATATGCAAAATAGGTAGCAACAGCTTCCAACATGAAATCACTGTCATCATCCGAAAGCAGTTCAGCCATCCAATTTAGTAATGGGAAAGAACATACGTGCTCCTCCAGCACCGGACCCTCTAGCAACATCAGAGGACAACTCGGTGGGTTCTCAAGAACGCTATGTGCCAGAAACTCATGCGCCGCTGCGGGTATGTCCCACTGACCCTTTAGTCCATGCATCGCTGCCAAGGCCATAATCCTTTCGCCAGAACAAACCAACTCGTGAGCAACTACGTGGCCCATCAGGTGATTAAAATCGACTTCAGGAGATAACGGCAAGCAGAGACACAAATCAATGGCCCAGTCAAAATCGCAGCTCAGGCAATGAAACACAGGCTGGACACATGTGAAATAGGAAAATCGAAACGATAATCCAAATGCCGTGCTTAAGGTCGCAAGCGGCAGGGTGCCATAGTAATCAAGCATCCGGTTGCAAAACAGTGTCAGAAGGGGCTGAGCGGCTTCTTGCGCAGGATGGGCATCCATGTTTTAGGAAGCAGAATAATATCAAAACGCCTGCAGCTAAAGCCAGCAAAACAGGGAATCCTCCAAATAAACTCGAAAATATTGAATGGAAGAAAGCGGGGATGACACCAAAAATCTTTTCAAATGTAGTCACGAGACCACTGCTAACCAATTTAAAAAAATGAGCTAAGCCAGACGTGGAGGAGGCATTAAAGATTTGATGAACTAATTGGCAGAAATGAAATGGCAAGTCAGTATTTAAAAGTGCCTGCACCTCTGTGCGTGTGTTAGCTATGTGAAGGACATAAGTTTCACGGGCCGAGCTCAGGGCCACTTCCTTTTGAGACAAAAGAGCCCTTATTCTGCTCATACCATTGAACTCCGCTTTCAAGGTTCGGATGCGCGGCCAGATGGAAACATCTGAATTCCCATGCGTGGGTGGATATAACATGTTCTTGCAACACACCACACGTTCTGATACAGTAACCACATAGGCGATACCGACCATTAACCCACAACACTCCTCGTTATTCAAAAGTAAATAACTACCGTTTGTCAATAAAGTGAATGTGGGAACTATTGCAGGAACTGGTGTGCCTTTTAAAACACAGGCTAAATTAGGCCGGTCCTGATTACAAGAACCATGCAACTGGATGTGTCTGCATATCAGTGAACGGTCAGGCGACTGTGTGCATTCTTCACCATTCAGATTCACTTCCTTTCCATCCTTCAGGCATCTGTATGTGTATGGTAAAGACCATGCCTCATAGAGGAAAGCACTGCCTAGTGGTTCATATCGCCCTATTGCAATATACCGCATACAATTAGTAAATTTGTACAAAGCAAATGGTAACGTAATAACACCATGGATAAGCCATGTAGCAGCAGCTGCCTCAGCTACAGAAAAGGGCAAAGATTCTAACTTTTCAATGTGTAACATAGAAAATGATGCATGTCGCATGGAAAGCATGCGCTGCTTGTCAGTCAAATTAAATGGGGCAAATAGGGATGACACGTTCATGTAACTCCAGGGCACGCGACCCGCCTTAAGAGTCTGTAGTGTCCATGCAAACTCCATCACAGAATGCAATTGATTTTGTCCATGGTACAATACAGACACCTCATCATTCACAATCTCAACTACAGAAGAGACAATATTGTTCAACGTGTAAATTCGGGAAGAAAGCATGTTAATACTGTTATCGACAACTGCAAGCACTTTTTCCAAATTTGCTTGGTCAATCGCCCTTAGGCGCTGAGCAGCCTCAATTTGCAAAAATTTCCAAATTTCATTGTAAACTGCATAAATCCACCATTTAGACCTACCCTTAGCCGGGCCTTTTATAAAATCATTTAAAGCCACATTATCAGTCAACTGAGACGGATGTAGTTTAACTGCAGCTAAAGTGGAATGTTGTAACCAATTCTGACACAGTTTCCCCACAGAGTAAGTGGTGACAGTATAATCAGTTTCAAAACGGGGATCAGGGCTGACTTATGTGAACCCTTCAGCCAAACCCAGAAAACGACGTTGGCAAGAATCAGCACTTCTTTGCCACATCAGCCAACCCTTCGGATCCAAACTGGATACATTAAAGGATGAATTGTGTAATAGAGTTTGTAACTCACGAATAGACAATTCAGTAAAATTACCCCAACCTGAATATTCTTCCAATTCGGGGATAATTGGTGTATTTAATTTTTTAGAAGTAGCCAATCCAAAGCATGTTGTTTGGGAAATAGTAGAATTTAGAAACAACATGTGATTCGGGATGAGACATGCACGGTGCAAAGCCTCAGTGCCTTGTACCTGCCAATCTTTGGTACCCCAAACCTATTTAAGGTCAATTGTTCCTTTCCAGAACTCGTAGCTATCTACAGCTAATTTGTCTAGAAAGGACTTCGAATACAGCAATTTTGTATCGGTAAGTCTAACTTTGGACATGGGCTTTTGTGTCATTTTGAAATAAAACGACTCAGGATTTGATTGATTAAAGTCTGTAAAATAAGTGTATTTTTTCAGAAATGTACTGGAGCCGCCTCCTAATGGAGCTGGGCAGTGTTTCCACTGTGTGTAATTTACAGCAACCCTCCTGGAATTTGTCTTATGCAGAAAATGTTGGAAGCAAAACAAATCACCATAATTAACAGAATCTAAATATAAATCCTCAGCATCAAAAGCTGCATAATATTTCAAATCAGAGAATAATGCTTCTACGGCCTGAATATCCCAATCATCAGAACGTATATTTTGTTTAATCACATCCCCCATGTTTACTCTAAGCACATTCGGAACATTAATCACTTCAGTGGGCCCATGTATCTGAAATCTAACCGCATCCCACACAATCCCATCAAGGACAGGCCAAGCAGTAATGTTGACTGTATTCAAGTCTCGTTTCAGTCTGTGTGCTGAATGTGAAGAGGAAAGAGGGGCCAATGTTCCATTAAGGTACCTAATTCCTGTTCTTTCTTTGACATAGTGGCCATCGATCAGGCGGAAAAAATAAAACACAAAACCAATCGACATAAAAAGGTAAAATGAAAATAGAATTAACCAAGTGTATGTTCAAGGGGGAATTAAAAAATGTTTTTTAAATAGAGTGACATATTTTGCAATAGTTGAGGGTTTCTTTGAAAGTTCCGAAACAGAGTCAAAAGAGAATCTGGACTGGTCGGCCAAACGAGTCTGCAAACCTGGCATTGATAAATCAGCAGGATAAGTGTAGTTCAGCTCATCAATGTTAGTAACAGGAATAGTATTTAATAAAGGACTGGATATAGCAGGCATCTCGAGGGGCACCTCCGGTTCTGCACCAGAAGTAATAGCCAGCACAGAATGCCTCACCATGGAAAGACAGGATACAGCCGGCGTCATGCTATGAAGAATCGGCCACCCTGTGTGTCTTGACATTGTCAATAGAGATAAATCTGTTTTCCTTACGACCTGGAAGTGGTGGTAATATGAATGTTCTCGTGCCCTTCACTCCAAGAACTCGAACCGGTGCACGATATGAGGGACCAAACTCTTTCTTGTTATCGATCTTCTCTCGAACCAGTTCTCCAACTTGGGGTAGCCAGCCAACTACCGGGATCTGCAACGCATCATCCGATGTGGAGGGCAAATGTTCCTTTGCTAGACTGTCTTTGGTCTTTTGTAGATCCTGTAAAACATTGCAATGTTCATCTACGTCAAAAGCCGCGGCCTGGGCCTTGCAGTCTAGACCGTCGAGGTCAGGGACGTACATCTTGATACCAAAGAGCATTTCGTATGGGGTCCGCCCACCCAAAGACCTTCTAGGTAGGTTATTAAGCGCACGCTGCACGCCATTGAGGTGGGCTAATCAGTTTCTGCCAGTGCCTATAACTCGAGCTGTCAAAGATTGCTTTAAGTCACGGTTCATTCGTTCCATTACACTGTTTCCCTCGGGTCTGTACGGAGACGAAAACTTGACTTGGACCCCCAACGAAACCATAGCATCCTTATACGCCTTAGAGGCGAAAGCCGGACCCTGATCCGAATGGAAGGTACCACAGGCAAAAATCCCTACAAAGACTCGCAAATCCTTAATGACAGTCCGTGAATCAGCGCTCCGATGGGGCCATACCCACACAAAGCGTGTGCATGAATCAACTGCTACTAGGATGTACTTATACGCAGTATCAGAAGAAAAAGGACCGCAGTGATCTAAATAAACGCACCCCAGTGATTTATTAGAAATGTACAACTGTGTCTGAGGCGGACGCGCAGCAGTTGAAGGTTTAATCTGCTGGCAAATGTCACATTGAAGGACATAATCGCGCATCTGTTTGTACAGTCCCCGCCACCAGAACCTCTGTTGTAGCTGAGTTACAGTGGCCGAGACGCCCGCATGCGCAGATGCCACACCTTCATGAGCCGCTGTAATCAAAGAAGCTCTGCGATCCGAGTTGGGAATTAAACGTTCGCCAACTTCAGGAATTTTCACATAAGGAACCTTATCGGGACTTAAGTGGTATGTGTACTTCAAAGGGAAACCCGCAGGATATTTACCTCCCTTCTCAGTGGCAGCAACAGCCGCCAAGATGTCATCATCTATCTTACTTTTGGACCTCGTGACTGCTGCAACTAAGTATTTAGATACTGCTGACTTTGCTGTTTCATCAGCAAACGAATTACCGACAGCGTGGACTCCCACGCGCTGATGGCCAAGAGTATGAATCACAAACACGAGTGGCAACTTTTCTTTGAGTTCCGCCACTCGGTCCCAGATCATTTTATGTTTTATTGTGCTACCTTTGGAATCACGAAATTCATTCTGAATCCAAAAGAACAAGTTCTCATTGTAAGACTGGACACAGTAGTAAGAGTCACTCACGATCAAAGTCGTCACACTAGGATCCGCGTACTCCAATGCAAGCATCAGAGCACGAAGCTCTGCCAATTGTGCGGTGCAGTCCCCAAGCGTCTGCGTGTGCACGACACTGGACTTGAACTCGTCGTTCACCATGGCACCGACCACAATGGCGCAAGCGGAAATGTAGGCATGTTTAGAGCCATGCGCAACCTGCGCCGAACCATCAGTGTAAATGATGCAATGGAAATCCTCCAACGGCCGCATTACTAAAGGAGCAGGATGAACAAATTCATACTGTAAGTACTCCTGCGACCGTAAAGTGGCGTCAAAAATAAACGTGACATCCTGGGATGACAAGGATGCAGCCCATTGAATCCACCGAGGGTGCAAAGCTTTAGAATTTGGTTCACTGGCTTTCGTAACTGCCTCCAAGGCAGGACACAGGGTAACAACCAACATGCGTTTTCCCTGTGACAGGGCACGTTCCTTGAGAATTGCCATCTGCACAGCCGTCAAAACTTTCTCCACAGTGGAAAAGCGCATTTCAGCCGAAGTGTACAAGTGTGACTTGTAAGCCATAGGTACTGTATCTCCTTCATTAAAAGTTAGGTACGTGAAACCTACCGTCCCCGGGACAATTCTTATCACCAGGTTGGTCTGGTTATCACGAGTCTGTAAGTATTCAGAAGCGAGCAAATCAGCTTGCAAAGACTGCAGAATAGCTGAATGCTCAGGCAGCCAGCATGATTTGGAAAAAGATGGTTGTATCAAAGCATACAAAGGCTTGATACGCTGGGCATATTCCGGAATGTATGTTCTTCCGAAATTCAAAAAGCACAGTTAAGACTGTAATTTTTTCAGTGTTGTCGGAGAGCGCAACTGTGCGCATTTCACCAGGAAGTGAGGAGCCAAGCCTTTTCCTTCATTGGTTAGTTCATAGCCTAGAAACAACACTGTGTACTCTGCAATGTGCGATTTTGAAAAATTAAACTTGTAACCCATGTCTGCAAAGTTACAAATAATACTGTTCACTCGACACAGATGCTCCCAAAGTTCGTCGTCTGTGAGATAGACATCATCCACATAGGAACAAGCATCTGGGTCGACCCTCTCCAACAGAGAGACAATGCGGGCGGAAAATACACCAGGACTATTCTTATAGCCCATTGGGAGACGCCGAAACATTTTTTGGACACCGCCGCATGTGAAAGAAGTCCATTGGGACCTTAGACCGTCCAATGAATGGGCATAAAAACCATTGGAAATGTCAAGCGTGGTTTTGAACCGCTTACGCACAAGACTATTTACAAGGGCAGAGCCGTGAGTATTCTGTACTGCACAGTTACGGCAATGCGAGTTTAAATGCCGGTAATCCAAAACCAAACGATAAGAGCCATCCGGCTTGTTTACAGTAAAAAGGGGGTTATTCATCGGTGACACACAATTACACCTTGATATTCCAATTGTTCAAGGATCGCTGCGACCGAAGCTTTGGCTTCACATCGCATGGGATATTGAGGTTGAGGCTGCGGCTGAGACCGTAAAGGAATCTCGTGGCTTTGGGACAATTTATCCCAGCCACACTGATTGCGGTACACAGCCGATGCAAGCGCCAGAGCCCACTCTTCTGCAAAGTGCAGCGCTTCCACTCTCGAAACAGTGTTCGCAAAACTGGGGAGGATTACCTCCTCCCCACGTGGAGCTGCGAGCACAAAAGGTGGAGGCCAGTCAGCCTCCGAAAGCAAAATGTCATACGTAGACGAAAGATTTTCCCAAAATACCCCTTTTATGGTACGCTGTATGTCACCTTTAATTAACAGGACAATTTCAAAAAGTCTATCAGGGGGAGCAACTCTTGCTGTTTCAATCACAACATAAGTGTCAGTCGCTGTCACCTTCAGTAGTGGACGGAGGGCCTCTCTCACTATGGTAATCTCCGCCGCGCTGTCCAGCAAGGTCAGAGCCCAAGTCAGATTCCGAAGCCGCGTTCTCACAATCTGGGGCATATCGATGCGCCGTTAAGGCTGCGACTTTCTTCTTGCCAAACTGCGGTCTCTGAGGCGTAGAGCCCTCCTGCTTGTCTGCACCGTTGCGCGGGCAGGGGCTGACCAGGTCCTTGATGGCCATCCCGGCCCCTGCCGCCCCCTCCACCACCGGTTGACGGAGCCGATGAGTCCTGAAAGGAACGAGGAGAGCGTTGGTCAGAAGCCTGAAAACGTTCAGGTGATTTAATCATTGCGCGGTCACGCAAATCATAAACACGTTCCGACTGCGCAGGCAACGCAGACGCAGGACGCGAAACCTGTGTTTGTTGTTGTTGCTGTTGCTTACCCTGATTCTGTTTTTTAGGCCAATTTTGTTTCTTGGACTTGGGTTGAACGTCAGTTTCCGAAGCCTGTCCCTGGGACTGCTTCTTCTCCTTAGTAGAAAAAGGCTTATTACCCTTACTATTGCGACCCACGGTTTTATAAGCCGCCACAATTATCCTCGCTAACTGTCGGGGTTTCTCGGCATTGGGAACCAGCGCCAAAGCGTTAGCCACCTGAAAGTTCACTGCATCCCCCTTGACATTCGCAAGGATCAGATCGCAAACCACATCAAAGGAGCCACATAGGCGCATACCCAACTCAACAGCCGATTCCGGCCCGTGATCATCTTGAACACGTTTAAGGACCTTAGACAGATTGGACACAGACGGGGAGCCAAAGCACCTCGAATAGACAGCCGCAAAAGTCTTACCCTAGGTTTCACAGTCAACACGTTCAGGGGCCAAATCTTTCGGCAAACTAAGCGTAAGAATCCGGTGTTTTTCACCAGGAGTCGTATTAGGAAACACCGCCTCTAGCTGGTCAAATTTCTCGGCAAGCCAGAAAGGAAAATCATCTCTATCTAGGGGCTTCTTGCCCATAACGGAATTCACCATGACAGGACTGATTTTCAAACCAGCCTGCCCTGCCGGAAGTGCTGCACCTCTAGGGGCTGCCCCATGAACATTACGACTTGTGTAATGCACAAGGGCTCTTATCACGGCAATGGTGACTACATGAAGTTGCCTAAGTTCACCTAAGTTACAAGTGGCATGATTAGGGTGAGGAGTAAATCCAGCCAAAGCGGGCCAATTTGTGCCCGGAATGGACAAAGGACCTAATCTCGGAGCGGTTAAAGAGTGGGGTAGGGTGCCACCAAACCAAACTCCATGCTGGCAAACATCAATAGGTACTTCCTGTGCTCTGTACGGAGCATATTCAGCAGGTACAGGTTAAGCAGTGTAGGAGTGGAACACACCAGAATTTGCGTCCACTGCCGGAAATGTCACCCACGAATAAAACTGTTCGTACGGGTAAGCATGTTCCGCACTCACCACCAGAACCACAGCCAAGCCTTCAGCAGGTACATCATAAGTCCGCAAATGATCACGCACCGCAATGCGACTATGCAGCGGGATGTCCACGGCTTGTGCCATGATTGCACAGGAACGTGAAAAAACAAAGATTACTTTGCAGCACAACTGGGTAGTAAATCAAGGAAACCGTTTTAGATAGATTCAAGCTTTAAAAGACCTATTTCAAAAATAGGTAGGTTTTTCCGACACCACCGTTTTCCAGAAATGGTAATGAAGGGGTTAAGGTTTGAATGATATACTACTCGAGTGTCATGATATAAGGCCAACAACGTATGGGCGCCATGTAGCAGGGTTTCCGTTCTCCCACAGAACTGTGCACAGAGATCTAGAACCTCGGTGAATTAGGGTGACCCAAAACCCACCTTAGTATCCAAAATCCCCTTACCGAACTAGCTACAGTGTCTCATTGGTCATAACAAACTCCCAATGACTTAGACAAACCAGAACATGAACTTAGTTTACCTCAGGTATCGTGGAACACATGAACACTCTTTCGCTCTATAATCATTTCAAACCAGAACGGGGAGTAAAAGAAGACACGTGCAAATTTGAAATATTTATTTTTCAATGCAAGGTTCTTAAACGCAGTATCTTATATAATACCAGAATACATATTATAAAAATCTGAGTTATCAGCATAGTCACTAATCCATAGTAAGCGAACGGTGATAGCATATTATAATGTAAAAATCAATAGAAATCTGTATCACCTATATTTCGCGCACCCTATTTAGCATACTATATTATATCTAAGAAGGTCTCATTTGGGTTTTAGCAGGGCGGGCCCATACCTCTAAATGTCAGTAGGAGAAGATCACATCATCAGCTACCAGCTCTCTGCATGCGAAGCACCATCAAGTGTGTTTTTGCATTCTCAGTAACTCTATCTTAAACCCGCTTAGAGCCCAATGTTTGCAGCAACTTTATTTGTGTTATGTCTAATGTGGTGCGAGGATCAGGCCTCCCAGCAACCTTGTGTTAGGTTATTCTTAGAGGTTTCAGCTCTCAGTGTGCAGACAGTGTACCAAGTGTACCAAACACAACTGATATCAGAGCAATAACATATTATTCTCAAATAAATCACATCTTTCGTCTAGGTTGAACGCTACAATAACAATTATGTGTTGTGTGCAAACTGAAGCCGAAGGAAAATATGTCGTTTAAACATTTAATAAACTCATGCTAACTTAACACAATATATAGAAAAGCAGTAACTATATGACAACATATTATCTATTAATGTCTTATAGGTCCATGAGACTGCCTTCTACAGGATTTCCTTTTGGAGTAGTCGTCCCTCTAGTGGTGCATATTCAGGGGATCGGTCAGATCTAGGTTTGCGGCCACCATGCATGTTTGAGTTGTAGGTATTTAAAATATCGGGTGGAGTTCAATTGGTAATCTTGTTGGAGGGCACTAAAGGGGATTAGATTTCCTTCTTCAAGGAGGTCATCTGCTCTAGAAATCCTAAAATCCTAATAATATCCCAATTCTGGAAGCCCTTGAGTTTACCAATCTCAGTCAGGCATGTTCCTTTACATAGCAGAGTTTTTCAGGTAGTGTGTTTATTCCAATCCATCTGTCTCTCTGCCCTTTTCCATGCCTCTATGGTCCTCAGAGTTGCCGGCAGCAATTGAGTCACTCCCTTGCTGCCATAAAGGTAGTGCAAGTATGTGCAAGATTGAAACTGGCTTATTTCTAGGGTATAAGTCGGAAGGTCTCCAGGTAGATACCCCCAGTCGTTGATATCTGCTAAGTGCTCCACTTGGTAATAAGAACGTATATCTGGGCGAGCAATGCCTCCGTTGTATTGGTTTCTCTGCAACATCCTCAGTGCCACTATCGAATGCCCCCCATCCCATATGAGTGCACAGACCTCTCCCTCAATATGGGTAAAAATATAATCTGGAATTTCGTGGATTGTATTTTAAAGGACATAAAGGACATAAAGGAGTTTGGGCAGTATGACCATTTTGTACATTGCGGCCCTACCTAAAAGTGTTAGGGGCAATGCTCTCCATTTTTCCCCATCAGTATGCAATTCTACTCGTATCCTTCAGATATTGCGTCCAAGACTGACCTTTATGTTCATAGTTACATAGAGGCCTAGATATTTGAACCCCTCCTGATCAATATGCAGAATGCCCAGGTGATGTCTTATATCCACATGTCTGCCCACCGTATACAGGATTGATTTGTCTCAGTTGAACTTATAACCCACATGGGTCCCATGTTTTGAATATTCTGAACAACCCCGGTAGAGTTGTAGTCGGACGGGTAAAGTATAGGAGGGTGTCTCAGATTCATGCTTTATTATCAATAAAGAATGAGGTAAAATCTGGGTCCACATGCACCATAGTATCAAGGGAAGCACTCTTAGTGACATACCATGGTCCCTCAAAACGCAGTGACTGGCCAACACTTAGATCAGCACCCTTATAAAGGCACCTATTCACAAATAGGACAAAGTAGTCATCCGCATGGGCTGCAGTACTCCCTGCCATCCCAGAGGCCCATTCACTCCTTCCATTATTTCACCCAGCATAGCAGAGAGGTCACTTTGATCAGAGCAGGCTGGGTGGCTGCATAACAATCTCTGATATGTTCCATACGGTGTCATCAAGTATCTTCACCAATGTAAACAAGACTTCAGTCTACAGGAAGGTGAGAGACTACATTATGTTCAATTGAAACATCAGGTACAATCACCTGCAATATGAGAAGCCACAAGTAGGGATCTTAACTCTTTTTCGAAAAATTGCTCACCAAGGCACACACTGTAGGGAAATTACATAAAATATATATAATAAAATAGTTATACGCTACTACTGTCTTTCCAATAAGGTAGAAGATGGTATGAAGAAATGTGAGTCAAACATTAAGAGATAATTGGTGAAGAATATTACGACTGACTGTGTGCGGATGTCAGCAGCAACATGTAGACAAAACAGGAAAGTACATTACAAACTGATGTATGGCTGGTATTGTACCCCAAATATAGATAAGTAATCAATGAGCTCCACTTAGTAAGTGACATACTCCATATTACAAGTATTTCATTCACTTAATTTTAACAAATTCTCTCAATGATTTGTTCGTAAATCTGTAGGTTTTTTAAGTTAATGAATTTTATCAGAGATTTCGACTGATTAATGATTACTTCATGTTCTCGTTAAATGCAATACATTTCAGGATTGATGTTTCATGTGTATGTTACATACTCACAAATGTTATTCACAAAACTATGTCTGTAAAGTTTTGTCAATGCATGCCCTACAACTTACACGGAGGTCTTCATTTTAGGTTTAAATGTGGAAGCTGCAAGGGGTAGCGGTAGAAAAATTAGGAATATCTACTACTAAAAAGTGGAATTAAGGGAAAAACAAGGAGGGGTTTAAGGAGGGACATGTAAATACTAACACATTTACACAAACGAGTAAAATTGTCGGTATTCAATAAAGTTAAACACACATGTCTACTACTTTCAGACAAAATGAGCTCAAATCAAATCCAGCCAAGCTTTAGAGTGAGTCAAGCACCAATATCGCAATCACTAGCACTCTAATAGAAAGCTACAGAGGTAGGAAATACATATACATATATATATATATATATATATATATATATATATATATATATATATATATATATATATATATATATATATATATATATATATATATATATATATATATATATATATCCAAACGAGAGTTTGCCTGTCAAAGAGATGACACCACACAGGAGAGTTCGAAATTCTGTTCACCATTTATTCAGCACAGACAGAGGGCAATGAGCAGTCGTCGTTGCAAGTTCCTTCTCCCTCCCGACGCGTTTCGTGCTTTGGAGAGCACTTCTTCATGGGGTGCTGGGGAATTTCAGTTTGAAACCGGCTGTTTCCGTGCACTCATTAAGTCATATCCTGCCCTGAGGGGCGTGGCCACCACTGTGGCCTGTTGGTCCATGTAGTGCCGCTGTGTTTCTACAGTGAGTTGCCGGTCTCGAGCCGAAAATAATTCAATTATATATATATATATATATATATATATATATATATATATATATATATATATATATATATATATATCTTTG
Source organism: Lissotriton vulgaris (assembly GCF_964263255.1). Classification (NCBI taxonomy): domain Eukaryota; kingdom Metazoa; phylum Chordata; class Amphibia; order Caudata; family Salamandridae; genus Lissotriton; species Lissotriton vulgaris. Next base: position 163,470,639 of record NC_141699.1, on the reverse strand, counting down.
TGTACTATGCAACCAGCGTACTTCGTACCGCAGAATAACGAGCCACCACGCAGCAAGTAAATATTCCAGGAAGCTTTATTCTCTCACATCACGAATCTTTTCAGGCGTGACGCGTTTCGGTTAACAAGTAACCTTGATCACATGGCGACTATGCAGTAACCTTCCACATTAAATACTTAATTTTTTCAACCCTTCTCACCACGTGGTGCTAAAAAGTGAAGACATACTACTTGTGACAATGCATTTTTTCTCTGTTTTCCTCTCTCTTTTTTGCCAAGTATGCAGTCCAACATTATAGTTGTTTATATATATTCAAAAACGGTTTTCTTTTGTAGCAGTCATTAAGAAAATTATGTAATATATTTTAAATGTGCAAACATCATGCCATAAATATTAAATAAATAATAAATATATGCAATACACTTTTATAACATTTCACAATATAAAAAGACTCTAAAATTGATCAAATTTTCAGAGAATTTAAATATAGCAGCATGAATGCATTAGATCCACTGTTTGTGCAATACTACGCATTGGTTTATGTTTAAAATTCTAAAAGCCAATAAAACTCCAGAATTTTCTAAAACATATATCGGCATAAATGCCTATAAACCCTATTATGTGCAAAATCACGCAATTACAGTACATAACGGACACTACTCCTTTTATATGAAAAATTTCCGGACCATCTCTCAGTTGCCTTTTTTGGCTAAAGTGGTTGAGCAGCATGTGTTAGCTCTACTATCGGGCCATCTAGAGAGTAACAGCCTGCTGGAGACCAATCAGGCAGGGTTCCGTGCTAATCATAGCACGGAACTAGTTATGTTATCCATTCTAGATGAGCTAAGAACGCGGGCTGATGTAAAAACACTGAGCGCCCTGATACTACTGGATCTCTCCGCGGCGTTTGATACCGTGTGTCACAAACAGCTTCTGTCGCGGTTGAGATCCTTTGGCGTCATGGGTACAGCACATGCATGGCTTACATCATTTTTGCAGGGTAGGACAAAACGAGTGCAGCTGGGTGACCTACTTTCCACCCCTGCTCCGATTACCTGTGGGGTCCCTCAGGGCTCTGCCTTATCACCCCTACTCTTCAACATCTACCTGCAGCCACTAATTGCTCTCCTGAACAGGATGGATTGCCTAGTGTATAACTATGCCGATGACACCCAGATAATCATCCGGCTGGATGATGGTCCGGGAGCATCCACTAGGCTACAGGACATACTGAAAACCACAGTCAATTGGATGTCCGAGAACTCTCTGAAAGTCAATCCGGATAAGTGTTGCCCATCTCCATCTCGGGTAACCCTTGGAGCGAGAAATTTTGGCCTAGGGAGCTGGGCGCATCACCAAAACCGGCAGTCGCAGTCAAAAGCTTAGGCCTATATGTGGATAACAAATTATCCATGGAAAAACAAGTTACCACCGTAGTGGGCACCTGTATAGGCCTCCTAAGACAACTAAGGAAGATCTCTGCCCTACTCTCATTCCCTACTTTGAGACACGTGGTCTCAGCCACAATTTTGGCAAGGCTGGACTACGGGAACTCCTTATATTTAGGTTTGCCACAGCGGCTGCTGGACAAACTACAGGGAGTCATGAATGATGCAGCTAGGCTGATATTTAAAAAACCTAGGACTGCTCATGCCTCTCCCCTGATGCAGGAGCTGCACTGGCTCCCAATTCGTCAGAGAATTGTCTTCAAAGGACTGTGTATCGCTCACAAGACTCTGTATGGCAAAGCACCAAAATACCTGAAATCCCGACTATCCCCCTACACACCGGGTAGGACTTTGCGTTCGTCGGACGCCACTCTTCTGTCCCAATCCCGCTTCAAATTGACCACGGTGGGGGGCCGTGCGTTTTCCAACACGCTCCCAGCTTTATGGAACAAATTGGATCCAGAGCTCAGGAAGGAAAGTAACTTACTTTCCTTCAGAAAAAAACTAAAAACTGTATTGTTTAAACAAGCATGGAGCAGATCTTAGGTGCACAGTTGGTTTCAAGTGAATGTAACATCTTATCATGTAAATCTGGACAGACAGCGCTTAGAGACCCCTGTGGTTATAACGCGCCATATAAATTAAATAAATAAATAAATAAATATGTGCAAAATAATGCCTTCTAATGACTGTCTTTACAGAAACCGAAAAATAGACTTTTTAGCATACGATGTTCTTTTCAAAATACCATGGCTAATAGTCCGAGCCCGGACATAAAATATAATTTTTGTCTGCATTGTCTAAAAAGTGCTCAGTGCATATAAATATGAAAAAAGTGCATATATGTATTTAAAAGATAGGAAATAAGAGGTTGGCTAGTACATTAGCATAAAATTTCAATTCATCTTTTGCCGTAGTTCATATTGTATAATTCATAGTGATATTTACAAGAATGTGTGCATTTCTTCTGTGTTGTTTAGTCCATATGGAGACTTACTGTTCAGATTTAATATATATTTTGTCTCTAACTGTCTCAGTATGTGTGTGTGTGTGTGTGTGTGTGTGTATACAGTTTCAACACAAACATTCAAAATACATACAATAAGAAAGCACTGTTACATCAATGCAGCATTCACATTATGCAAACCTGCAATTGAAGTGTGGGGAGGGTTTGAACAGTCAGGACTTCACCATACCCATCAAAAGGCAAAAGTATGTACAATATCAGCCAATCACACACAAACAGTCCACATAAGATATTAAGACACTGACCTTCAAAATAATTTGACAGTATGTCTCATTTCGTCATCCTTATTCGATCAAGATATATTTGACCATAAAAGTACATCACACATAAAATACAATTCATTATCAAATCTAATTTAATTGTCACATAAATACACATGTATAAGAAATGCCAAACATTATCAGTTCTTATTTCATTGTTCAAAACAATCCCTTTTAAAGGAGACAATTCAATCTCTACCGGTCTAAAATTCATCTATACATTATATTAAGTTATGCCCATTAAAAATTCTATACATACTATCAGTGGTAATGAAAAGAAACAGAAGAGTAAAAACCTCAAAACAGGGTCTGCCATAACATCCTATTTCCACACTCCTTTTCTAATTAATGTTAGTAAAATTACATATAGCAATTGGTAAATGGATGTTACCCATGTCCTGAACAAGTCTATTTACCAACATAAATCTTTTGATCACTCTTCCCTTATCCAACTGGGTTATTCATATCCTCTATCAAAATGTTTTTCCTGGCATAAAGCATGACATTCTTACACAAGTATCAATGGTCGGTAGTGATTGTAAAAAAAGATACTCCGGGCGAGATTGGGTGAACGATTGTTCTATTAAAATGCTTAATATATAATTTGTCCTCCGCGTTTTTGTAAAACTTACAGTAGAGAACAACATGCATTGTACTCTGTGTTGAGTAGCCATCACTGGGACATTTGGATAAGTTTGAGGACCAGTCATTAAGTTCTGGAAAGGTAACCATACACTGAAAAACATCCATTCTAAAGCAAGTTAAAATAAATCTATGCTTTTGAATCGGTACGTTTCTCAGGTATAGTTGCATATCGTAGTTAGTTAGAATAAGCTGGTTTCTTAAAACAGTGGGCTTTAACAATTCTGCAGACATCCTTATATTCATGGTTTCTACAATCAGCTTTTAGATCTTTCCTATTGATTTCAGCTAGGGATTCTGGTTTATTAAAATAGTCTGGATGCCTCCTAGTTCTGACAAAAGCACCCTATATATCTCCACCATGGGATTTGTGTATATAAGCTTGATTTTAAACAATCCTTTATGACGGACTGATTTAGGGCAGTTTACTCGGACAACCAAACTTTGTGCCACCACAAGATAAGTTGGATTTTAATTAAGTCAGCAAGAAACAATATACCCAGCTCTGCGTGGCACACAAAGGTTGAGGCACTTTTAGGTGTAGCAAGTAAGTATCTCAAAAACTCGTTTTTCACTAGTTGCAGAGCCGTACAGTTTTCATACCCCCATATGCCGGCCCCATATAATGCTTTGCTAACACATTTCGCCTTATAAATAGTGAGCATCTCTCTAGGGGAATTTGTACCTTATCTGTTGGCGAATTTCCGTAAGGCCATACAGGCACGTCTAAAAAGCAGTGCCCTAGTCTTGCCATCAAGACAGCATTGTCCGCATACAGTAGGGAAGGCATAGGACGATGTCCGACCTGAGCAAGATCTTTGCTTTGCAGGGTCAGAACAGTGCCTACATTATTCATATAGTGAAAATAGAAAGGGAGAAAGAATACAGGCCTATCTCACCCCTCTTTCTGTACTAAATGGCTGTGTACATTAGACCCCTGCTCCCATATCTAACCCTAGCTTTCGTACCTGAGTACAAATCCCTCAAAAAAGAAATATTCAGAGGGTCCACTCTCAAATTAAACATAATTGCCCATAACTTAGAGTGGTTAATGCAATCAAAGGCGGAGGACACGTCTATGAATCCCAAAACAAGTCCCCACCTTTAATCTTAGTGTATTTCCCTAATAGCATACTCAGGTTAAGGCTCTGTTCTATAGTCCCCACCCCAGTGTGAAACCCATATTGTATGTCAGTCAGAATATCCCTAGATTCCCTAGATTAAGCCCACTCTTGAAGAATATTCAAAATTATTCTACCCAATACTTTAACTAAAGAGTAACCCTGGGCAAAGCACTATGCTACGCTCTCATAGTTTGCGAAGTATGCGCAACTTTGCACTACGCGAACTGCACGTAGCACAGTGCAAACATGCGTAGCGTAGTGCAGCGGTCATTTTTTGCTTGCTTGTGGTCCTCAACGTTAAGTTGGCGGCTGCGAGCAAGCAAAATGACATCCTCGCAAGACTTTTTCCTTGTTCACGATCAGCAACATCAAGTTGACGATCGGGAGAAAGGAAAATAAACCTCCCGGCGAGATTCTCAACGTGGGTAGGTCAGGTTTCTCATTGCAAGTGGTCGCGCATGCTCGCGACCGCTCGCGATGAGAAACTACCAGTCCGCGTTGAGAAAGCTGCAGCTCGAGTAAAAATCTACTCGAACGGCAGAAAAGAACAGCTCGCACTGTGCAAGATGCCATTATTAATGATTGCACAGTGCCGGATGCTTGTCCGCACTCTGCAATCATTGAAAACGACATCTTGCACAGTGCAAACATGCTACTATGCAGTTCGCGTAGTTTAAAGTGCACTTTGCGTAGCAACGCGTAGCGGTACTTCGCAAACTACGGCCACCCCTACTAAAGAGTTGAGCAATGAGATGGGCCTGTAGCAGGCAGGGTTATGCCGGTCCCCTTTTTTGTAAATAGGTACTATTATGGATTTAGCCCATGTTGGAAGAAATTCTGAGGTACAACAGGCCCTTAGAACAACGGTTAGGATAGGCCCCCACAGAGGAATATTAGCTTTGTACACTTCCTCTAAGCTGAATGGAATAATGTTGGAGGATTGATCAAAATCTAAATTGCCATTAAGGTTAGAAGTCTGAATAGAATCAGTGGTCCAGTCATCCTCAGGTGTAGTTTAGTTCCTATATTACCCATACAGGGCCTGCTCATTTGGATAACATAAACTGTAGGATTGGTGGCAGACTAACTCTTTGCACCCCCAGTATGTTAGCCTGTTTGCAATAGCTAGCTCACAGTGCCACTAGAATCTCTTCTTATTGGGTAGAGAATAGTTTGTGGTAACCTTAGAAACATGACAACCCTGATCCCCCAGGATCGTGGAAACAATGTACTACCTTTTGCTCAGTCACTCGTGCTCACTTAGGGCCATATGTAGGTAGCCTATTTGCGCTCACAAATGCTGACATTCGCAAAATGTCAGCATTTGCGATCGTAATTAGGGCAGTGTGCTATGTAGCACACAAAAACCCACATGCAAAATAAGGAATCGCAAATTGCGATTCTTTAAAAGCAATGTAGGAAGCACCCAATTGGTGCGAATTTTGGCTTCACCGCATGCGCGCTAGCGGTTTTCCCGCTGAGTGCTGAGATTTCAAAAATCCTGCGTTACGTGACAAGGTCAACTCGTCACACGCACAGCGCAGGTAACGCCCATGACGAGTTGACCTTGTCACACGCATCGAAGGGGTTAAGGAATCGTAAAATACCAACAACTTCAGGTTGGTGGTATTTTGCGATTTCTTAGAAAAATTCACTTTTTGGTATTTTTCAAAGTGCCATGTGGGTCACATACATGCCATAAGGGCATGTATGTGGGCCACACATGTTAAATTCAGGGGTGGAAAAGGGTGTCCTATTGACACCCTTACAACCCTGAAATTGCATTCTCAATTTGCGCTTCTCTATTTGAGAATCGCAAATTGAGAAAGTCTTCCCATTCATTCCAATAGGCCTTCTAGCCCATAAGAATGAATGAGAAGGTATTCCTTATTTGCGAATCTCAATTTGCAATTCGCAAATAAGGACTGAGTGGGATTCGCAAAAAAATTTGCTAATTCTACCTACATTTCGTTTTGCGATTCTCTGATTGCGATTCCCTAAAAATTGCAATTTGAGAATCGCAAAACGAAAATTACCTACATATGCCCCTTAGTTTCTACCAGAGAGTTACACAGAAGAAACAGATGAGCGTGTTACAATAAGTATTCATTGCACAGTTGTTCTTCTAGTGTAAAATATATGTGCTGCGACAACCATTAGAAAGTAGCAGAGATATATGATCAGCAGTACAGTGAATATAAAAGGATAGTACAGTTCTACCATTTTGCAATAGTCATGAACACATACATGGAGCGTCTGCATGCAGGAACCTCGGTGTCTCTGGTCAGTGTGTCAGCCTAGAAGTCTTGATTCCCTCTTGCTAATACTAGCAATAGGTGCTGTATTTATACAGAAAAGTATCTAGGGTTCCTTTGTCCCTTGTTTCTTGTAGTAGCCATTGTTGGGTTTCAGGATGACGTATGGGATGAACCTTGTATGTAGATATTATGCAGGTGGATGTAGCCCCAACCTGGTTTCCAAGAATCTTTATGAATATTCATTCATACTGTGACAGTCTAAAGATTAAGGCCTAGATGTATCAAGATTCCATTTTGCGAATCTTAAATAGCGATTTTTTGCGAATCGCTATTTAGGATTAGCAAAATGGAATGTATGTAAAAAATTGCATTTATTTTGCGATTCCTTATTTATCTTTATTTGCGAATTCGCATTTTGCGAATTCGCAAATAAGGAATAATTCCCCATGCATTCCTATGGGCCAGGAGGCCCATAGGAATGATTGTGTAGTAATTCTCAAATTGCGAATTCGCAATTTGCTAATCGCAATTTGAGAATTGTTTCAAGGGTGCAGGGGTGTCTCATGGACACCCTGCTGCACCCCTGAAACTTACATGTGTGTGCATATGGCATACATACATGCCCTATGGGCATGTATGTGTGTCACATGCCACCTTCAAAATAGTCATATTTTGTTTTTTAAAAGGATTTCGCAAATTAACACGAACCTCAAATTGGTGTTAATTTGCGATTCCTTAACCCGAATTCGCAATTTTAAAAAGTTTCATACATGTCATTTAAGGAATCGCAAAATTGCGATTCCCTAAATGCATAAGCAAAATAAGGAATCGCAATTTTTTGCGATTCCTTATTTTGCTAATTTCTGATACATCCCGAAAGATGCTAAATGTCCGTTTGCGATTCCTTAAGGCCGAAATTCGCAGAATTTCGGCCTTAAGGAATCGCAAAAGGCTTGATACATCTAGGCCTAAGTCATAGAATGCCATTGTTCAGGGAAACCCTCCTTCTGTGCCCAGGACTAGAACTAGGCAAAGGTTCGATCCTAAAAGGCTCGTTACTGTGTAGTGTAGGGGAGGTGATGTAGGTGAAAGGGTATGATGTTACCCGGGCCTATATGAGTAATACAGGTATTGCCATCACGATCCCAGGGCCAGTGTCCTCTCTCAACAGTGCAGAGTTTACTATATTCCAGAATGCGTTATTGTCATTTTTAGAAATTGCTTCGCATAACGCGTCCCAAGTCTCTTCCCTTAACCAAGTTTTGCTTTGTTTCAGGGCCTATTGATAAACAGATCTACTATGCTGAATCTCAACTTTGCACCTAGGGTTTCTATGTAATGCCTCTTAACCCCTTCCATGCTGATGACGAGCTGGGCTCGTCATGGCGTAGCCTCCTCGCACGCTGATGACGAGCCCAGCTCGTCATGAAATGATGGCAGGAGGGATTTTCCAGCACAGGACAAAAATCTCCCTAGCAGCCATGGTGTTAAAGCCTCTTGTTAGCATTAGTAGATTGTGTGTCAAACCAACCATTTCAAGCTTTCTTAATTTTTGTTGTCACTTGCAAGGTCTCCTTCACAGCCTGGCTGATAAGCCACCCCCGTATTTCTATTTAATTTTCCCAAAAAGCCCTCCGGGGTGATCTGATGCCACCGTAATGAATAACCATTAATGGTGGCTAACTCAAGCTGTAGATCAGTTAAAGAACTAACTATTCCTTTTTATCAAATGATCATATTTGAAGGTTCTGGCCCGGTCAAGATAGTAGTGATCAATCTGTATAATAATGCCCCAGGCCGCGAAATTATAACACACTTGTATAAACTGTATGATTACTTGGAAAAAGTGGATAATAGCAACAAGAAAAATGCATCAATTGTGTGGGGAGGCGATTTTAATATTCAACTATGTAGTTTAATCATGGAGAAGGTATGCGGATTGAACAACCTATACAGTTCAGGCAAAACACATTTTAATTATAATTGTTATGGAGATAAATTAAATGAACTTATCTATACATTAGACTTATCAAAGTTTCAAAGTTTCAAAAAGACCTTTATTCGAATTTCATAAAATTCATAAAAGTACCAGACAAAACAACAGTTCATTTCATTTACATTACACATTATTACAGAATTGTTTAAAAAATATATATAATACAGTACAATACAGTTCTAGTGAGGCAAATTTCAGGGATTTTCCATTGTTTTACGCACTCGCGTTAACAGTCTCAGTAAAGTGCTAGTGCGAAAAATTAGTTCGTCTGAGTCCAACGAAACCAACATTAAGTAAGACTTTTCCAGTGAAAGGGGTCGATGCTTCCTAAAATATGGAGTTAAAAGCCAATTAATATATTTTAAATAAAATTTGCAGAAGAATAGGAAGTGTAAATCATTCTGTGTGCTAACACCATCACACGGGCATGGGTTAAAATCAGTGCTATGTCGATATCCCAGGGGAAAGGACAACAAAAATTTCACTGAACCCGCTCTTAAACGAAACAAAAGAGATCTCTCCCAGTTGGTCAAGGGTAGAGTAAGGTAGAGCGGGAGTGGATATCTGCACAGTTCGTTTCCCATATATTTTGCAACAGTTGATTTTATTAATTCTCTTCCCATCCTTTCCGATTTAAAAAGTGCATACAGTGCATGTTTAACCTCTGCTTTATCCTTAAGCTCAATCTTGGAGGGGTCAGAGAAGAGATCACCTTTACCCACGGCACTTAGTGTTTTAGAAACTCCTGATAGCCATGCGATCTTCATGCCCCGATCACAATTTAAGCAGTCTTTTATAATATTTTGTGTGAGGGTGGCTGAGTTGTTCCTCCAGACCTTAACCCAGAATAATGCAGGTCTAGCTCTGATAAAATCACAAACATATGGGAGGTTTAATTCATTATGGCAAATAAAATAAGACAATGAGATTGGGGCGCCCAATACTTTTCTGCAGAAGTGGCTTTCTTCCCGCTGAATGGGTGCGCTATCTCCCAAACCCCAAACCTCTGCTCCATAGGATGCTACTGGTGAGCACTGTAATCTAAATATTTTTAAAATGGCTCTAGTAGCACCTATTTTATTCGGGCGGGGCAAGCTCAAAATAGAATTGGTGGCTTTCGAGAACTTGCTCGTGGTGTGGGCCAAATGCCCACTCCACGAGCCGTTCGCAGCGAAAACCAACCCTAAATAAGGAAACATGGGGACAGATTCGAGTTTATCTGTCCCTATGTGTATGGTATTGAGCTTCCGCTTCCCAGGGCCACATGACATAATAAAAGACTTTTTAAAATTTACACGCAGATTCAGTCCCTCCATATGTTCAACAGAACTTTGAACAAGCAGACGGAGGGCATTTGGTGTGCGGGCCATAAGCACTGCGTCATCCGCGTATAATAGAACTGATATTAGACTTATTATTCTCAAACTAAATCTCATCGCTTTTAAGTGTACTTTCAATGGGAGAAATAATCATAGCATTATTGATTACGCTTTAATATCAAATAATCTAAGTTCTCATGCTTTTAACTTTAAAACTCATGACATAACAATAAGTGATCATTACCCACAATCTGTACAAATTTCAAAAGCCTTATTAATTAGGAAACAGAATGGGCACTGCCTCGCTCTTGGTGGAAACAGGTTGTAAGTATTTAGAGACAAAGATGCATATACCACCTTTAGATCTACCATGAATGGTTGAAACGGCATGGGCATGAAATGTTCTATACCCATTCATATTAATAGGTTCCTCCAACCAGGTTTCCTGGAGACAAATAAAGTTAAAACCTTCTCCTAAGACTAACCACTCAGGATTATTTATTTTGTTCCATAGTACTGCCACATTTCCGTACAAAGAACCAATACTCTCGTTAGGAGAATGAGGGGAATTCCCTGCACAGTTAATTTACGTTAAATCGTTACTATGCCTGGTGGAATGTTGCCCAAGATAAACACCAGGTGAAATACTTGGACCTGCTGTTTATATAATCTCTCCCTCCCTTCCCGGGTGATATATTTAATTTGTCCTCTCATGTCTCCACTCAATTCCTTCCCAGTTCACCTTGACGGGTAAGTCTATTTAATCAAGATTTTCTAGTTCATGATATCTAATAAAAGTTGGAACGTTACAGAGTCGATTGGTGAATGATGATGGAATGTTAGGGGGTGTGGGCCAATTAAAAGCCACTAAAGAGCATAGTTGGTAACAATAAACTTATGGGAGTGCAGAGATCGTCTTTGGAGTAATATAGGTGGGCCTAGTTCTATTTAAGATGACCTCAACCAATCCAGATGTTTTGAAAGACAAAACTACGCAGTCTCCTGGTAGTGACTTCTGGGACCTGCCCACCTATTTAATTCATCTTACCATCTTTAGATCTTTAAATAGATGTTCGGTCAGACCAGATCTTACCCCTACTCAGTTTAATGCCTTATTTCTAAGTGAGGTCCTTGATTCAGAGGTCTTGCACTGTAGAGGTTGGACATTTGACAAAACAATTATGTATGGGCTAGCAGCCGGTGAAAGATTGAAAAACTCTATTGGCTGTATTTGTTCAACTTCTACAGGTATAGACGGAAGGAGAGCACTGTCTGCTTTACTCCCCTCATTTAAACCTAGACATGTATGGGCATTAGATATTGTGTCCTGTGGGCTCTTGGTACCTGGTTGGCTTCATTGTCTCACTACGTTGGTTACGTCTCGGTTACTACCAGCTGAAGCATTCCCCGGAGGCCCACTTATCAATCAAATATCCAATTGGTCCAAGCAGGTCATACATTTAGTTTCAATTTCTTTTAGGCTGGTTTTATTGGATTCCAAGCTGTTTTTCAAGAGTTGCTCTAACGATTTAACAGCTGAGCAAAGTTTATCTATTTTTTGATTATTCAAATCGGTGCACAGTCAAAATAACGATTCCCTAATATCGACCTACAGTAATATCGAGTTGTAAATATCGAAGGTGAAGAATATCGAGGTCAAGAATATCGTTGGACAGAATATCGACCCTAAGGTAAGTAATATTGATTTTTTTATATCGATGTGAGTAATATCGAAGTTAGTAATATCGATATCAATTATATCGATGTCACTAATTTCGATGTTACTATTTGTTTGTTGTTTGTTTGTATGTATTTCATATGTATGTGTTATATGTTTTTGTTAAGTATTTTAGTTGTTTTAAATTATATGTGTACTATTTATTATATATTAAAAATGTTATTTTTAATTTAATTTTATGTTTTAGTACTGGAGCGGTCTGTGGGTTTATAGGGGAATAGAGTGGGAAGTAATTTAATTCTATTAAATTAATTATACATTTTTAGTAATTGTAAATTAATTTGAATTATTTTTGCGTTTAAGTTCTGTAGCGGGTTGTGGGTTTATAGGGGAATTGGGTGGGAAGTGATTTAATTGTAATTAAGTAATTATTTATTTTTGATTGGTATTGATAATTATTTTATTTCTAATTAATTATTAATTGATAATTAATTATTTTAATTGGTAATTAATTTTATTAATTGGTAATTAAGGTTTGTAATTGGTAATTAAATTTTTTAATTGGCAATTAATTTTTTAATTGGTAATTAAGGTTTGTAATTGGTAATTACAATTTATAATTGGCAATTAATTTTTTTAATTGGTAATTAATTTTTTGAAACTGGTAAATAGTATTTTTTATTGTTAGTTAATTTTTATTAATTGGAAATTAATTTTATTAATTGGTAAATAATTTTTTATAAAAAATACTTTTTATTCAAAAATAAATTTACTGTTTACCATTTTTTAATTGTTAATCAATTTTTAATTATTAATATGTTTTTTGTTTAGAAACATATTTTAGTGTTCAATATTATTTGGTTATTTATATTTATTAATTAATATTTATTGGTATTTATTGTTAATTTATTGTTAATTAATTATTTAATTGTAATTATGTTTTTAGTAATTATCAATGGGGATTTGCAAATGATGTAGTTATTTAAAAATAAAAATGTTAATTATTTTATTTAGAACAATTATTTATAAGTATGTTATATTTAACTTCTACACTATCCAACGCTTTCCCTACTGTTGCACTCTCTGGAGTGGGAATAGTAATGTTTACCCCTACGCTATCCAAAGCTTTCCCTACTGTTGCATTCTCTGGAGTGGGAATAGTAATTTTTATTCCTACGCTATCCAACGCTTTCCCTACTGTTGCACTCTCTGGAGTGGGAATAGTAATTTTTACCCCTACGCTATCCAATGTTTTCCCTACTGTTGCACTCTCTGGAGTGGGAATAGTAATTTTTACCCCTACGCTATCCAACGCTTTCCTTACTGTGTCACTCTCTGGAGTGGGAATAGTAATTTTTTCCCCTACACTATCCAACACTTTCCTTACTGTTGCATTCTCTGGAGTGGGAATAGTAATTTTTACCCCTACGCTATCCAACGCTTTCACTACTGTTGCATTCTCTGGAGTGGGAATAGTAATTTTTACCCCCACACTATCCAACGCTTTCCCTACTGTTGCACTCTCTGGAGTGGGAATAGTAATTTTTACCCCTACGCTATCCAACGTTTTCCCTACTGTTGCACTCTCTGGAGTGGGAATAGTAATTTTTACCCCTACGCTATCCAACACTTTCTCTACTGTTGCACTCTCTGGAGTGGGAATAGTAATTTTTGCCCCTACGCTATCCAACACTTTCCTTACTGTTGCACTCTCTGGAGTGGAAATAGTAATTTATACCCCTACGCTATCCAACGCTTTCCTTACTGTTGCATTCTCTGGAGTGGGAATAGTATTTTTTACCCCTACGCTATCCAACGCTTTCCCTACTGTTGCACTCTCTGGAGTTGGAATAGTAATTTTACCCCTACGCTATCCAACGCTTTCCCTACTGTTGCACACTCTGGAGTGGGAATAGTAATTTTTACCCCTCGCTATCCAACGCTTTCCCTACTGTTGCACTCTCTGGAGTTGGAATAGTAATTTTTACCCCTACGCTATCCAACTCTTTCTCTCCTGTTGCACTGTTTGGAGTTGGAATAGTAATTTTTACCCCTACGCTATCCAACGTTTTCCCTACTGTTGCACTCTCTGGAGTTGGAATAGTAATTTTTACCATTACGCTTTCCCTACTGTTGCACTCTCTGGAGTGGGAATAGTAATTTTTATCTCTACGCTATCCAACGTTTTCCCTACTGTTGCACTCTCTGGAGTTGGAATAGTAATTTTTACCCCTACGCTATCCAACGCTTTTCCTACTGTTGCATTCTCTGGAGTTGGAATAGTAATTTTTCCCCCTACGCTATCCAACGCTTTCCCTCTTGTTGCACTTTTTGGAGTTGGAATAGTAATTTTTACCCCTACACTATCCAGCGTTTTATATGATTAATTTTACAAATATTAAAAGTATATTTAATTTTTTTAATTTATTAAACATAAATCTTTACTTTTTATTTATGTTTTGTTTTATGTTTGTAAATGTATTTGTAATTTATAATATTTTGTATTAATGTATAAATTATTCAAATAATTATTACAACTTATTGTTAAGTACATATATATTATATATTTTCTCTATGTTTAATTAATGTATTATTATTATATATGTATTATTTGTTAATTTTAAACATTATTAGATATTTTTAACTATGTATTTTATTTATTAGTGTTATTTACTTTATTTTAAATTTATATTTTTACAGAAAAAAAGATATTTTTAACATCGATATTTTTAACATCTATATTTTATTTTCGATATTTTTGTACTTACCATGTTGTAGATAGGATGTCGATATTCTTGCCTTCGATATTTTTGCATTGATATTCCTGTAGGTCGATATTTTGTAGGTCGATATTTTGTCAGTGATCCGTTTTTTCACTAAGAAGTACCTCTTTATTTAGGGAATTTGTTGTGACACAAATACGAGTTTTTTTGCCCGTTTAGAGGGCAACGGTGAATCTGATTTAGAGGAATTAATAGTCTCGGATACATTCTGTATGCACCCATTTGTTCCCTTGTCTGTCGCAGCGGCCCACCTCTCTCACATGTTTTAAGATTTTCATAATTATCAACTAGGCTTTGTAATACGGTCATGGGGTCATAATTTGGTCTCTGCAGACTAACAGTGACTCCTCAACATTGGTATTCTGCTTCTCAATAGCCCTCATAGCTCCGGATATAAACTTTAATATAGAAATCTGTGTACGTTTCTGTGATCTACCTGGAGTTTTGGGCCTTCCTAATTCACCTACAAGTTTCCTTTTTCTCATGCTTAATCCTGACAATGGTCTACTGTGCAAAATGTGCAAATTGTGGGACTTACAATATATGTGACAATTAAAAGAAAGATCAACTACTAAAAAGTTTTAAAAATATGATAAAGATAAAATGTCAATAATATAGCTATTATAAAACGTGTTTAGACAGGCCGACAACTCAACCATACCATAGGCCTGTAACAATTGGACCATAGGCAATTTTCCAAATACCTGGGCGCCATTTAATGGCACAAAATGATACCCTTACTCTTTCTTGTACGCCACAGTATTCAACAGTCTCGAACATACTGTCCAAAACTACCCCAACAATAACCTTATCGCACTTAGCGTCGTTTGGGCTTAGATACCAATACAATCCTAGTCCAGCCAAGCCATCTCAGTCAAGCTACTGCTGTACCCTAATAATAGGAGTTGTATGACTAACAAGAAAGTACCTGCTATCCGGTGCAGGCGGGATCAGTTCCTTAACAAAAGGCCTCCTGGAATGGTTTAGTCCCCTTCTTCCAGCTTTTCATCCGGACGCTATTATTGTTACAAAATGGGTCCTAACACGAAGAACCAAGAGGGGTGGCCCAGCCCAGCCTTCTCCTCCTCCTCCGGTCTCTGACGAGCGCATGATGGGCTCACCTTTGGCCCGGGTGCGGCCCGCGCGAGTCCTTCACCGCGGGTACTACGGGTGTAATTTATACCCCTCCAGGTGCAGGGGCGTTGTCGGTGGCGCCGGGGAGTCTGGGTAATGGAGTCCTCTCCCCCTGACGCTGGCAAGAGTTACAGGCAGACTTCAGTTTGGGAGTTTCCAGCATGTCAATTAATACTTTCTTGCCTTGCCACTCAATGTTATGAACAATTATTTGAAGAGGAGAGTGAGGTGTTTCAGGCACAGGTTCAGCATCCTTGACATGTCCAGGGAAGCAGTAATTGTAGGATACCCCTTTCCACCTGATGCGATCCTTGATATGGTTGCAGACTGGGAACAGGAGCTTGAATCACTTTCAGCCCACTGTCAGGCCTTCCCTGCACATATGAAAATACTGGCCGCACTCACTTTCCTGGCCTTTGGACCTCTACAGAGTGTGACTAAGGACACCCTCATAAAGCAAGCTAATCATGCTGCCTCCAAAAGGTACTGAGATGCAGCACCTGGTGAATGCACCAGTGCATTGGCATGCCACAGTCACTAGCATAAGGGCAATAGGTGGCAAGAGAATTCTACTGTCCACTTCCCTCTGGGATTAGGTACCATTGATTGCACATGTGTGGCATTTCAACCTCAAGAAACATGATTTGCACAACAGACTCTGTTAGCACTCAAAATGCAAGGTGTATGCGATGCAAGGGCTGCTTCACTGATGCGTACAATATTTAAAAACAAGAGGTAGTGAAAAATATATTGGGGGAATTTATTTTCCCCAGTCAAGAAGAATAAAACAGATGCAATTTTAGGCAGGCAATAGCTAAAATAAAGCTACTTTTGGCTATAAAATCAAGAGCCAACCACCTGTATCGGGTCTTTTTGCATGTATGATATGTGAACTATCACTGAACGCACTTTTGGTATGCTCAAATCATGCCTCAGATATGTTGACCATTTACATTTCACTCACTGGATGCAAGTCTCACAATTTAGGGGAATCTCACTTTTAGCTAGTCTGAACATAAATGCCAAAACATCCAATTCAGGTGGAAGACACAATTGTTAAAGCCAGCAAGCATTTGAAAGCCTATGAAAGCTACTGGCTTTGGGAATGTTTTGTAGCCATGCTGTACAGCATTGTGGCTGCTTTGCAGCATGGCTAAAACTAATTTAATAAGAGGCGATCTGTGGCCAGGGGCGGCTCTAGGCTCATGGCGGCCCTGGGCAAGGAGCGTAGGTAGGGGGCCCCGGAAGAGGGGGTCCGGGCGGGGCGGAACCCTCCCGGAGCTCAGGAGGGGTGGGTCAGGGTGTTTGGAAGTGGGACAGAGCCGGAGGCCGCCAAATCCCTGCCAGGGGCCACCGCACAAATATGTATCCAACCTCAGAGGATTATTATATTAAGGGTATATATTGGCGTGGTGGCCCCTGGGGTTTGGTGGCCCTGTGCAGGTGCACAGCTTGAGCATGCCTAAGGCCGCCCTTGCTGTGGCCACTGCTAATCTGCTTTTTTTTATGTGCATTAGCGCTGGCTGCCCCATAGCATCTTTTTTTAAATCCTTTTTAGCCATGCTGCTATACAGCATGGCTACAAATCATTGACAAAGTCAGTAATGTTCAAGCTGTACAGCACGAACAAAAAGCATTGACAGCCAATAGTTCTCAAAGACGAGACCTACTGGTTTTTCCAATGCTTGTTCGTGCTGGGGGTCCAGCAGCCAGTCCATCCATTCAATGGCTAGGCCTTGTTGGTGTTTACACTTACTGGCGGGGGCTGTGAGTCGGTCCTGGGCACAATGAGGAAAAGCAGAGTGACTAGGGGATAATTGCATAGTTCTAAGCACTGCACAGGAAGCATGACAGCATAGATGATGAAGTTGGACCATGAACTCCGAATTCTGATACAGAAAAAGGCAGATGCCTTGGCAAAGACATTGAAAATTACAGAAAACACAATAGGTGATTGTGTATATATCAAAGTACTATTGCTGGTTTGCCCACCGACCTTTTTACAGTGACAGTACGAAAATAGTTTTCAGCATCTGATAAAGTTCAACTCCAGGTGAATTCCAATCACATTCTCTTTTCAAAGAATATTGCACGGATGGTAGGTAGCAGGATAGGCTACCTCGATGGATGTGGCGCCTACTCCAGAGATGTGCATGTGACCTAACAGTACAGCTCAGAAAAACAACTATGCTCTGATCTGTGACCCTCCACCCCCGAATAGTATACAGCAGTGGTTCCCAAACTCTTGACTCCTGAGGACCCCCATTGAGTCACCACTGGAAGCCGGGGACCCCCGATCAATTTGTAGGTTTTAAATTTCAAACGTTAAAACAGTAATTCGAAAAAATGTAACACAAGTGTTCACACAAAACAAATTCTCAAATTACTAAGGATTTAAGGGTCATATTTACAAGCCCCTTTCACTATGGGAACATCACTTTTCGCGACATTCCTGTGGCGATAGGGGCTTCACCTTATTTTCAAGGCAGCGTTAAGCCACTTAAGGTGGCTTAACGGTGCCTTGTAAATAAGACCCCCTTTCACACAATGCTTAGCATGAAAGGGTAGGGCAGTGGGTGTTGCGGTGGGCATTTCCCCTGCAACACCCATTGATTTTGACGCTGCCCCCTATTTAGAAGGGCAGCGTAAATAGGAGGCAGCGCCAAAATTAGGACCAGGGAAAACCTGGTCTTAACTTGGCGAAACAAGGAGAAATACTTTATTTCTCCTCGTTTTTGTAAAACGCATTGGATTGTTTATGTGCACGAAGGTGACCCTTCCTGCACATCAACAATCTTAAAAAAAAAAGACATTTTATAACTTCCATGTGTGCTGCATTAAGCAACACACATAGAAGTGACAAAACAACATTTCAAGATTGTTGATGTGCAGGAAGGGGGACCTTCCTGTACATAAACAATCATTTCCTGTAAAGTGTAGCGCCAGCGCAGGGGAAACGCAGGGCTGCACCATATTCTTGTAAATATGTTGCAGCCATGCGTTTCTGAAGTGGCGGAGTGTGTTGTTAAGCCAAGGAGGATAACAACACTCTCCACCACTTCTGCTGTATTTTATATTGTCACGTGTATTTCATTTTTTATAGCATCTCTCATACCATTGTAGGATGTCAGAGCACGTTACATCGAACGCATATAGGAGACAGTGAATCATACGTGTAAGTCAGTGAATAGAAAATTTTACATAAGGCAAAGGAGACTACAAGGAGTAGAATTAACATGTCATTCATACTGGTAGGTATTTTTTTTAAAGTGCTTGGTCTGGAGAAGCACAAACTCAGGATTCAGAACATAACACAGTGGTTAGCATTGACTTTAACAATTAAAATGTATTCCCACACAAATAACACTTTTTAGCAGCATCAGGATAATGAAAGACTGGGAAAAAACATAAGTCACTAACTCGTAACTTGCAGTTTGCAAGCAGCTGTTTGATGACAGTCTATAGGTCACTGTGCTAGATTACGATTGTCACTTATGCACTGCACAGTAACAAAATAATCTCTGTGACAAAAGCAGTAACCCACTGACCTATGCATATAAAATTCTTTTTTTTAAATGCATGATACACTTTCTTTGCAGTAGGCATATTAACCCTCTGTGCTACATTAGATAAGTAAAAGCTGCCACTGGCCAAAACTCTTGTCTCTCTCCAGCAGGGACATTAATCACTGGCGTTATCTCGACACTTTAATTGTTCTTTGAAAACAAACTGCTAATTATACATTATACAAGATAATTTGCAGTGCTTCTGAGACTGCTGCCTGCGGACCCCCTGGGAATGTGTCAGGGACCCCTGGGGGTCCGTGGACCACAGTTTGGGAAACACTGGGATACAGTAAAGGCTTCTGTGCCCAGTGCAATCAGGATGGGTGCGGGATGCATGTGCCCTCAGACTCTGTGAGTCTGTGCACTCTCCTTTCTCACTCCCTCCACAGTCCATTCATCTGCTCCCACTTCATATTTTACACACGGAGCTCTGAAGTTCCTCAGATCACGGATAGTTGATCCCATTCTAAAATTAGAACTACAAGTTCCAGAATGTCAGTTAAGGTGTACCTGGGAAACTTCAGCTACTCTCAGATCCCACTAGGTCCAACCTCCCCACTTTAGACATGAGCATTTACATCACCTACAATTTCATTTAAATATACACTTTGCAAACATCTTGAAACGCTGCTTACAATCTACCCGAGTGCTGAGCACGTTTGCTGCACACCCCACCCGCTCAAGTTGCATGCCTTATTGTCATATCTAGTCATTTTATAAAAAGAGTTCATGGTTCAAGCATGTTTATAATCTCACTCCTTTATAAACAAAATACGTGTCACCCTCAACCAGTCCATGCAAAGTCCAAAGTGTCGCGCTTAGTGTTTTCAGTCATCGTCGGCTGAACTAGCTTAATCTTATGACTGTTATGCAGGCTGAACCATATCTCGCCTGGAATCCTAACCAGGGGCACCGATTTAACACCCTTTAGGTTGAATGGCGTTAACTTCCTGGTTGCTTCTCCTCAGCACGGCAGCTGGTTCTCTTCTCTGCCCTGATGTCCTTGTGGCAATTACTGCCAGCAATCAGCTATGCACCTTGTGTGTTTTTTTTGTAGGTTTTATACATTTCCCAGATTTCAATTTCTTTGTCCTATTTTACACGCTACAAATTACAGTTCATCTATGCAAAGCCTTAAACTTCTGCAGTGCCTGATGTCTGAATATGTTTGTCACGCTATTATTGGCTTTATTTGCCATTCCCTTAGGATTCAAAGAGACACCAAGATATTGCCAAACAGTTAGTATTGAACTGTCTTACTGCATTTCCTTCTGGTTTAATGCCTTTTGGGCATGGGACGGCAGGGAGGCGCCCAACGCTACAGTGCTCATGTGCGTCAGACGGCTTCCGACCGTCCACGCACATGGCACAGGAAATCCCTTTGGTGCGGACACCAGAGGGATTACCTTCAGTCCAAAACTGCCCCTGGAGCTAGCTTCCCTAGCTCCCGAGGCTGTTCTCAGGTTTTCTGTGAAACTGATGTCATTTCACTGAAACCGAAACTGAAAGGAGCCAATCGGCTTATTTTCATTTCACTTCCTATGTGCTAGTGGGTGTATCTTAGTCCCCCGAGCACGTAGCAAGATGGAAGATGTATCATTGCAAAGGGGATAATCTCCCCTTTCTGATGGTACCCCTCCCTAGTGGATACCTGCTTGAGGATCACAGCAGGAGGGTGATCCCCAATCAGGGATCCACCCACTAGGCACCAGGGAAGGGGGAACTGGCCCGTGGGCAAGGGCGTTTGCTCCCCCTCAATGTTTTGGGCAAAATTCAGTCTTTCTGCCCCCCCAGAGGCAGACGTGGGCAACAGCCCCCAATCTGGCCCCCGGGGAGGGCGTAAAGCACACTAGGCACCAGGGATTTATTTTATGTGTGCATATGGGGTGGGGGCTGCCCAAAATGGGTATGCTAATGCCCCCACCTGCCCGAAAAAACCTCCACAGTCGTTGTGCCCCCCCCCCCCGGAGTACACATGGGGTTTATTACCCCAATAAACAACAGGGATTTTTGGGGGGATTTTTGTTATAAAAGAGGGTTAGGGACTGCCCACAATGTGCAAGACCATACGCCCACCCAAATGTATTTGGACGCAGTCTTTCTGCCCCCCTGGGAGGCAGATGGGGGGGAATAGGTCAAGGGGAATGCTGAGTGGTAGAAAATGTGTGCCATTGCTGTTTATCCAACAACTTTCTCACATAACAATGTGAGGAAAATCTGACTTTTTAGCTAAATTTGAGTTTTGCAGGGGACACCTACTTGATCCAGTGTTTGCTAGCTGGGATGAAGTAGAGGTGTCGACTCCGCTCCCTGTTCCATGGTTGGACCATTTTTTGGTGCCTTTTGCAATAGGGATGCCCGTGATTGAAGGTCAGCATGGGGCAATGAGTAGCTATTCGTGTAGGAAGTGGAAAAACTTTGTACAGGACAACTTTAATAGAGAACTGAGTGTGGGTGGCCCTCCAGGAGGCTCTGACAGTGAAACGGCTTGTGAGAATCTGGAGAGGTGTATCTCTAACACCCTCAATAAGGTGGCACCATTGCTCCTGAATAAAGCTAGGGGCAGAGGGCATAAATCCGCTCCCTGGTTTACTCCCGCCTTACAGCGGGTTAAAGCAGAATGTAAACGTTTGGAGAGGTAGTGGAGACCGGGATTTCGGACCCAGGATAGGCTGCTATATAGGGAGTAACAGAGGAAGTACCAAAGTTTGCTAAGACGGGCCAAAGCCACTCACTATAAGGCCAGAATTGGAAGGGCTGAGAATTCCACAAAAGAACTTTTTAAAATGTATAAAGAAATATCCTCCCTGGCTACTACAACAGGGCCAAGCAGGGGCTCTGTGGAAGAGTGCAATCGGGTTGCAAATTACTTCTCGCAGAAGGTAAAGAAAATGTACTCATCCTTTTCAGGAGATGTAATTAGCGGGGCTGTTTTTGAAGAACAGTTGGGAGAAAGTAAGACAGAGCTGAGATTGAACAGCTTCACGGTCCCCTCGCCTGAGTCCCTAAGTAGTATCTGCCTTAGTGTAAAATCTGGCTCTCCTAGAGACCCTGCCCCACCCAAGGTGATGGGGGAAAGCCTGGATATTCTTGAGCCGTTTATCAGACATGTGTTAGATACTTCGTTTACCTTACACACGCTGCTGATAGAATTCACTTTTCGATGCCCCAACCATCCCTATCTTCATATGTGAGTTAGCATCATATGACTAACTGATGGAGTACGTATATATACACGTTTTGCATTTTTCCTGCTTATTACCTGATTATTCAAATATATGTGTGACGATATTAGTTTCTTAGCTTAGCCTGTGTGCCTCCATTTTGTGTATCTCTCTGTGTCTGTAAGTCGCACTCGCTCATCTGCCCCTCCCGTAGGAATAGAGAATTTCGCTAAGACAGCAGTTTTCGTTTCTCAGCTTACTGTGGCCGAAACTAACAAGTCTCGTTATCAGTAATATTCTCATGCCCCAGAGACGCTGAAGCCTAGTTCCACGGCCTTGAGTAAAGATAGCGATGTATCCCTTGCAGGTGCAGATGCCTACTGTATGAGGACATTGTTCCCCTGTCTGGGTTTCAGTAATTTTCCAGAAGGGGCGTACCCTAATGAACTGTGTTGCATTATAATGTACTGCTGTGATGAAGAGAGTCAGTCCTCTCGACGCACTCTTTGGGGTGATGGTCGGACAGGGCCCTCTCATATGGGAGTTTGTGGCCTAATAAAATACTCTGTTTATTCTTCTCCACTGTCCGGCTGACTTCTTACAGAATTACTATAGGTGAGTGCGGTAAGTCACTCGGGTGGATTTGAGCCACGCTTATCACTGCCAGCTAACTGGAAATGAGCTATCGTTCTGCCAATCATGAAGAAACCGAATGTTAGTCAAGACATACTAGAAAACCTGTGACCCATCCCGCTTTTGCCATTTTTGGCTAAGGTAGCGGAGAAGGTGGCTAATCAACAACTTATGACTCATTTGGAAGACGCTAATCTCCTTTATCCCTCACAATCGGGATTCCGGGCAGGCCACTCTACGGAAACTGCCCTACTACGTGCCACGGAAACCATCAGACAGGGGGCTGATGCGGGACACACCATGGCACTGATTATGTTAGATCTCAGTGCAGCGTTCGACACTGTGGCACATTACACCTTGCTACAGTATCTGAACAATGGCGGTGTCTCGTCCGGCTCTGAGTTGGCTAAAATCTTTTTTAGTAGAGCGCAGTTTCCAGGTCAGACAAGGTGCACAACTCCGATGATATCAAACTGGAGCAGGGAGTTCCTCAGGGCTCAGCCCTCAGTCCCACCCTGTTTAATCTGCACATGTCTCCTTTGGCAGAGATAGTACAAGCCTTTGGAGTAGATGTAGTCTCCTATGCTGATGATACCCAGCTGTTGATCTCCCTATCCCAGGCACCTAATGTTGCAGCATCTAATTTCAAAGCTTGCATGCAGGAGCTTGCCTCCTGGATGGATAAGAACTGCCTGAAATTGAACGGCAGCAAGACCGAGGTGCTGGTGGTGGGTGGTGACACCTCAAGCTGGACCTTGGAATGGTGGCCTCCGAGTCTAGGCCCTACCCCATCACCTTGTACCGTGGCAAAACATTTGGGGATCTGGCTGGACTCCACTCTCTCCTATGACGGACATATCCGTCGTGTGGTTGGTAAATGTTTTGGTGTACTAAAAAAATTGCGGAAAACGTTGGACCTCCTCCCATTAGGGGCTAGGAAGACGATGATACAGGCTCTCATTACATCTCGTCTTGACTATGGGAACATACTTTATCTGGGAGCCACGGCTAAGGGCCTTGGGAGATTACAGATCCTACAGAATGCCGACACGCGGCTGGTTCTTATGCAGCCCAGGAGGGCGGCTTTAAAAAAATCCCTTGACTCATTGCATTGGCTCCCCGTTAAGAAAAGAGTTATGTTCAAGACGCCACTTACATGTCATCGTATTTCTCAGAATGCTGGCCCGGCATATCTGAGAGACTTGGTCACCAGGTATGTTCCAAGAAGGTCTCTTAGATCCACAGGGACTGGCCAGCTGGTTATCCCAAAGGTAAAGAAGGCTAAAATGGGAGGCCGCTCTTTCCGGGATCTGGCAGCTCAGAACTGGAATAAACTTCCTCTAAAACTAAGGCTAGAAAGCTCGGAAGCTAAATTTAGAAAGCTGCTCAAAACATACTTGTTTAGGGGGCGTGGCTCTGCCGGCGAACATGGCGGTCGTTTAGAGCCTGAGCTCCGACCAGCCTAACGATATCCTGTTCAGTAATCCTCGCCCTGGGCATCCACACGGGCTCTCTGACCATGATCTGATTGCTGGTCAGGTGGGGCATACTCGGTAGCAAAATTGGTCCGGTGGCGAGTCCGGAGCCGAAGTACCAGCAGGGTGAAGCAGCGGGACCGAGAGGCAGCGGCGAGGCCTGTGTGACCAGGGCCTCGATTTTGGTGCCTCCCGACCTGGAGTGACAATTGGCGGTGGCGGCTGGTGCGGCGGAGGTCCGGAGCGTGACTGGTGGCCGGGCGGACCTGTGTGGGGACTCCACGCGTACACCAGCAGTGGCGGCAGGGACGTGGGAGCAGCGTCCTGCCCTGAGTGAGTCCGGGAGGCATCAGTGAGGTCTGTGAGGCCAGGGCCTCGATTTTGGCGCCTCCCGACACGGGGTGACCATTGGCGGCAACAGTTTGAGCGGCAGAGGGCTGGAGTGTGACTGTTGGCCCGGGGGTCCGGTGTAGGGCTCAACCTCTACACCAACGGTGGTGATTGTGACGTGGAAGCAGCGTCTGGCCCAGAACTGTGGCGGTGAGCACCAGGGGAGCGCCGCAGGGAGATACGGCCGCCGAGTTGGGCAGCGGTCGGCCAAAGGCTCATCTGGCCACGTGGCGGCTGTAGGGGAAGACCATCATCGCTGCAGCGGGGAAAGACGCCGGTCTGCCCTAACTCTTGGTAGCCGGGTGGCGGTGGGGGCGCCCACTCACCGCAGTGATCCTGGCAGGGAGCTGGTCCGGCCTGCACGGCCCTGCCAAATCCTGGTAGCGGGGATGTCAGACGGACTCCTGGAGTTCTAGCATCTCGGGGGCTGGTTCGGGCCGCGGCGTGGCATGCAGGCTGGGCCCGCTGTGGATAGTGGCGGAGTGGGATCCTGACCCGGAGTGAATTGAGGGCTGGACGCCCTGTTGTGGCCTGCGTTGCCGGGATCTTGATCTGTGAGTGCCCTGGCGGGAGTGGCCCTGCCGGGGCCACGGTGAGAAAGGCGGACTTGGGGCTTGCCCAGTGCGACGGAGCACATTAAGCCCCCACTGTCACTGCTAATGGCCAGCGGAGAGGTGCGCTACACGATGCAGCTGATTGGGCCGGTGATCTGGGGTGGCAGGAGAGGTTCGCCGCCATCTCGCGCTGCCAGTCCATCGCAGTAGTGGGTGAGAGCCCCGGAGGAGGGGATAGTACCTGGTGAGGCCCTGCCCGGAGGCGTGTGATGGCGGAAGCTAGTGTTGAGTGCAGCGCACCCTGGCTGGGGATTCGGGGGTCAGGTCGGGCCCCGGTGGGGACAGTGCTTGCGATAGCTTGCCGAGGGCCAGTCTAGGGGAGAAGTGCCTCTGCGAGGATCCCTGGGACGGTGGGACAAACAGCTGATACCTGGTCTGACGAGGCACTATGTTGGAGCGTGAGGGTCCGCTCAGCGCACTGACACCGGATAATAGCGATTACCACCGCCCGTCCGGCCCTGGTCTGTGGCCTGCACTAATCAACCTGCTGGGAGGGTCCATAGCTCATACGGCGCTACCCTAGGGCCATGACACGAGGGGGAGCTGGAGGAGGACAGGGCAAACAGGGGCCCATTTATAAGTACGCGGAGGCGGTGGGACCTGGCGGCCCCTCGGCGCCAGCTCCTGACAATGCTGCATTGCTCGCCGCGATCACGCAATAGAGGGACATGCTCGACGCGAAGATTGGAGTGGTGGGGGCTGACGTAACCCTTCTTCGCCAGGACTTGCAGAATGCGGTGGAGCACATTACTTGTGCAGAGACTCGAATTACAGAGGTGGAGGACGATGTGTCTACCCTTAAAAGGAAAGTCGCAGAAATGGAGAAAGTGCAGAAGGGCTTGGTCCTGAAGGTGGAGGATGCGGAAGGACGGGCCCGACGAAACAACCTGCGCCTTGTTGGCGTCCGGAAGGATGTGAGGGAGGAAATGCGGAGTCCTTCCTGGCGCAATTGCTGGAGGGTTGGATCCCGGTGGACGCTCTGTCTAGATGCTTCATGGTGGAGAGGTACAAAAGGGGGTGGTGATGGACGGAGCATCTGAATCAATCAAACACTCACACCCAGTCAAAAGATCTGGGTTTAATCCATCACTGTTCTTTAGCCCACTCTGCCACCCAGGTTCAGACATGGCTATATGCAAATCAGTCTGACCGTGTGCCTCATGGGAACAGTCCAGCCCAAACTGCCAAGTCATGTCTTCCCTGGACCGGAAACAAGCTTCCGAGGACCGGTTTCTGGCATTCCAGCCGTCTTCAGCCCGGCTTGCTTGAGTCCAGTGGCAAAGTGAGCAAGGGACTCACGTCTGAGCATACTCTGCCACACTTATGGTGGCCAAAAGCGGTACAAAAGGGGGTGGTGATGGACGGAGCATCTGACTCAATCAAACACTCACACCCAGTCAAAAGATCTGGGTTTAATCCATCACCGTTTTTAGCCCACTCTGCCACCCCAGTTCAGACATGGCTATATGCAAATCAGTCTGACCCTGTGCCTCATAGGAACAGTCCAGCCCAAACTGCCAAGTCATGTCTTCCCTGGACCGGAAACAAGCTTCCGGGGACCGGTTTCTGGCATTCCAGCCGTCTTCAGCCCGGCTTGCTTGAATCCAATGGCAAAGTGAGCAAGGGACTCACGTCTGAGCATACCCTGCCACACTTATGGTGGCCAAAAGCGGTACAAAAGGGGGTGGTGATGGACGGAGCATCTGAATCAATCAAACACTCACACCCAGTCAAAAGATCTGGGTTTAATCCATCACCGTTCTTTAGCCCACTCTGCCACCCCAGTTCAGACATGGCTATTTGCAAATCAGGACTCTATGTCCATTGTGGGGGGGGGGGCTGGAACGATGTTCTGGACAGAGGCAGCGATAGGTAGCGTAGTGGAGCAGTGGTACAGGATCAAGGACTGAGAGTGCCGCCACTAGACTAACACCGTTGGTCACAGGGCTTGACTGGCTGGGCGCTTGGCGATACACGCATGGCACTCAACGGGACTATACCTATTTCTTGGCGGCATGAGATTAGTTCTCTAGACTAGACTACGTTTTTATTCCGAGGGTGAGTGCTTATCGCATAGTCACGGCGGAGATCTTGCCGCGGGCCCTGTCGGACCACTCGCCGGTGCTCGCCTCGCTTCGCGTGGGCCCGTCCAGACAGCCATTTCGGTGGCGGATGTCAGCCTGGCACTTAACTTTGGACGAATATAAAGCGCACCTGACGGTTGAAATCGACCACTACCTGTCTGTAAATGAGGGGTC
The DNA here is from genome assembly GCF_964263255.1 of Lissotriton vulgaris. NCBI lineage: Eukaryota > Metazoa > Chordata > Amphibia > Caudata > Salamandridae > Lissotriton > Lissotriton vulgaris. Next base: position 163,442,870 of record NC_141699.1, on the reverse strand, counting down.
GGTGGACTCTCCGTCTACTCTCTGGTAGGCCCTGAAGCCCACGCTGCGCGGAGTGGACATATCCTGGTGCGCAGCGGCCCGGAGGGAGAGACGTTGTGACCTAGTGCGACGGGAGGCAGAACTCGAGGCGCTGCAGCACAGAGCTCGGGAGGTGAATGGCGGGCCGATGCGACGGCAGCTAGCGCTAGCGCAGCAAAAACACGTGTCGGTCTTACTGGACGAGGCGCGTCAGGCTTGGTTGGCGACCCGTAGTCCGGTCTACCAGTGGGGCGACAAGTGTCACGGTTCTGGAAAACCTCAGGATCAGGGTGATGCTGAAAGGGGTCCACCTCCTGATTACCCCACACTCTGACTGCACAAATAACACAGAGCGTAAAGGGAATCAAGCGAGGGATAAAACAGGGAAGGTAAGGATGGGGTCTGGAACGGATGGGATAGCTGAAACGACAAGAACAAGAAATATTATCACATCAGTTCTGACTACTCTCATTTAATTCTCGCTAAAGGAACGATACATACCACTGAAATCAGGAGGGGACCTCTTTCCTCTAAACCATAGATACTTCTCTATATCTGAGTGCTACCTGTAAGAAAACCAGGGATTACTAACCGTTCAACAACCTTCAGTAAAACATTCAGAAAGGCCACTCATACACACACGTACCCTTATAATGCTTCCCTTGAAACTGTAACAGTTCTCTCCAGTAACCCAGTGAACACAGTTCGGGATATCGCCAAAAACCTCAGTTCCAATCACTGAAGAACAGGAGTTCGTTATAGTACTAGGGTTCCCTTCCAGTTCATCCAAGAACAAAAAATAATATTGACAATTTAGTATTCCTAGCTGGGCCCAACTAATAATGGAACACTAACAAAAATAGCAAAGAAAGATTGCGTCCTCATCCGAGGCTTACCGACTTCCCTTCCATAGTTTAGTCATAGTTCAAAAATCGTGGTTGCATAAGTTTTCTCTTTCGGACTGCAAACCTGTTTTCTTCCACAGTAACCGCTGCGTATTCCTCGCGGCAGCCGCTCGCGGTAAATACTAAAATCCAGTCTGGCTTCTTTTAGCGGCTGAGCTTTCTATAACCAGCAAGTACGAGAATGATGCGCCCCTCGCATCGAGCGCCAGACGCTGGGAATCTTCCCTCGCGGCAGCCGCTCGCGAACCGGGAAACTCCTAGAAAACACTGGAACGCCTTCACTTGGCCGTCGGACACCAAACACGGCTTCCTCCTCGCGGCAGCCGCTCGCGCAGGAAAACAACAGAAAGGGAAAGCCTTCCCTCTCCTTTACATTCGGGATGATAACGCCGCTCCAACTCTTCAATAACCAAACAGGTCTTCAAGTCTTTGATCCTGGAACAAAGCTCCCCAAACCAGGGAACACGACCACACTCTTCTCTCAGGTTCAAAAGAGTAATCAATTACAGCGCCATCTAGTGTCCAACTCAAATATATAAACTCTGTTCCACATCTAGCTTGTGGGAGTTGTAGTTCTGTAGGCGCCAATATGCAATTCCTGACAGTATGCCCCCCTTAACGGCGCCTTCTAGCACCAGGTTTCCCAGGGTTCTGAGCATGGAATTTACGTACCGCAAGAGGGGCATGCACTTCGGTACAAGGTTCCCAGGAGTCATCCTCCGAGTCGTATCCTTTCCATGATATTAAATACCACAGCTTACCCCGTTGGTATTTGGAGTCCAAGATACGACGCACCTCATACTCCAGCTGACCGTCTCTCAGCACTGGAGGGACCACTTGACGCCTCCCAGTCTTGGCGGGTTTCAAAAGACTGCAATGGAATACCGGATGTATTCGTAAGGATGCTGGCAGTTTCAGTTTGTAGGCCACAGGATTCACCACACGCAGCACTTCATAGGGTCCAATAAACCGCGGATGTAAGATACTTCTGTAGCGGAAACGAATGTTTCTGGTCGACAGCCACACCTTCTCCCCCACTTTGTAGTGTGGACCCTCCTGACGACGTCGATCTTCCCACTTCTTATAGGCGGTTTTAGCCCTTTCCAAGTTCTGCTGTATGCGGCGATGGATCTTCAACAAGGCCTTCATCCTAGCAGCAACCGTAGGATGGTTATGCACATCGCTAGGAATTGTAACCGGCAAGACATCAGCATGATAACCCGTGTTGGCCCGAAAAGGGGATTCCCCCGTAGAACAATGCCATGCGTTGTTATAGGACAGTTCGGCTAGCCACAACAAAGAAACCCAGGAATCCTTAGCCTCTTCGGCGTAGCATCTCAGATATTTTTTCAGCGTCTGGTTCAGTCTCTCTGTCTGACCATCAGACTGGGGATGAAAACTCGTAGACAAGGCATCCGTCACTTGTAGAGCCTTGCACCAAGTATGCCAGAACCTGGCAACAAACTGCGGCCCACGATCCGAAATGATGACCTTGGGGATTCCATGCAACCGTACCACTTCAGTCAACATCAACTGCGCTGTTTGAGCAGCTGTAGGGAGATAACGACATGGAATAAAATGTCCCATTTTGGTCAGGCTATCCACCACTACCAGAATGGCATCGCAACCCCTATCCATCGGTAGTCCCAGCACGAAATCCATGCTTATCACTTGCCAAGGTCTAGAGGGGGTAGGAAGAGGCATCAACAACCCCTTACTCCTGGTTTGTTCATTCTTAGCTCTTGCACAGATCTCACACTGCCCAATCCAAGATTTTACATCGGTCATCATTCCTTCCCACCAGAACTGTCTTTGTAGCGCCTGAAGGGTTTTTGTATGTCCAGGATGACCTGCCACCATGGCGTTATGACACCAATTAAAGGCCATCAGACGCAATTCATGCGTGGGAAGAAACAAGGCATTATTCCGCATTGGTAGTCCATGCTTCAAAGTACGTTGTTTTTCTTTACCCGCCCATATCTGCCATTGAGATGCGGGACGTTGTTTACGGACAGCCTCCAGAAACATTTCAACGGTAGTGGCGCACACCACTCTCTCCGGAGGCAAAATCGACAACTGTTCACTCTTTGTTGATGCTCCGGGATCCGATTGGCGGGACAAAGAGTCTGCCTTTCGATTATCGGCCCCAGGCCGAAAGGTGATAGTAAAATCATACTCTGCGAAGAATAACATCCAACGCATTTGACGTTGCGAAAGATGCCTGGCAGTCTTCATAAATTGCAGATTTCTGTGATCAGAAAATACTGTAACCGGATGTTGACCCCCCCACAAGTAAGGCCTCCACTCCTCAAAGGCCCTCTTTACGGCCAGCAGTTATTTTTCTCTGCCACTGTGTAGTTCACCTCTGCAGAATTCAATTTTTTGGACAAAAAGGCCACGGGATGCAGCTGACCGGTGGATTTATCTCTTTGCGACAAAACTGCACCAATAGCGATGTCCGAAGCATCAGCTTCTACTACAAAAGGAACATCAGGTTGTGGATGTCTCAAAATCGGGGCAGAACAGAAGGCCCTTTTCAGCTGCTCAAAAGCCTCTCCTGCTTCAGAGGTCCAACAGAAGGTAACACCCTTTCTCAACAACCGGGTTACTGGAGAGGCTAATTGTGAAAAATGGGCAATGAATCTCCGATAATAATTGGAGAACCCTAGGAAACATTGTACATCCTTCACATTCCTAGGAACTGGCCATTCTTTTCTCTTCGGGCCATGCTGTTTCCCCCACCAATCTATTGAAGGTTGTCATATAAGATATTAAATCCTTTCTCCCTTGACGCAACCCCAATAAATCGCGATCTGCACTAAGGGTGGTGGCCCGTCTATCGAATACCCTCTCAAACTCTCTGCGGAATGCATTCCAATCCGTCAACAAAGGATCGTCTTTGCGCACTAAAGGAACAGCCCAGTCTGCGGCCTCCCCCATCATATAGGATATCGCAAAAGCTACCCTAGAATGATTGGTAGGGAAGGAAGCTGGCCTACATGAAAAATGCAAGGTAATCTGCGTCAAAAATGTCTGTATCTTAAGAGGATCCCCTGCATATCTCTCTGGACTAGCCAATGGTATCGGTGGGGGCACAGTAACCTGTATTTGGGGTACACCAGCAGAAGCATCAAAAGGGTTTCTAGCCTGTCTATCAAACCTTTCTTTAAGAGCAGTCGCTTCTGCCCGAGAATTAACCAACTCCTGCTGAACAAGAACCGATGCCTGCATCACTTCTTCAAGTGTGGTCATCTTTCAGCACACCCTGACCGGGAGGTTCAATATTTTCTTGGGTAATTGATTCTGTCACGGTTCTGGAAAACCTCAGGATCAGGGTGATGCTGAAAGGGGTCCACCTCCTGATTACCCCACACTCTGACTGCACAAATAACACAGAGCGTAAAGGGAATCAAGCGAGGGATAAAACAGGGAAGGTAAGGATGGGGTCTGGAACGGATGGGATAGCTGAAACGACAAGAACAAGAAATATTATCACATCAGTTCTGACTACTCTCATTCAAGTCTCGCTAAAGGAACGATACATACCACTGAAATCAGGAGGGGACCTCTTTCCTCTAAACCATAGATACTTCTCTATATCTGAGTGCTACCTGTAAGAAAACCAGGGATTACTAACCGTTCAACAACCTTCAGTAAAACATTCAGAAAGGCCACTCATACACACACGTACCCTTATAATGCTTCCCTTGAAACTGTAACAGTTCTCTCCAGTAACCCAGTGAACACAGTTCGGGATATCGCCAAAAACCTCAGTTCCAATCACTGAAGAACAGGAGTTCGTTATAGTACTAGGGTTCCCTTCCAGTTCATCCAAGAACAAAAAATAATATTGACAATTTAGTATTCCTAGCTGGGCCCAACTAATAATGGAACACTAACAAAAATAGCAAAGAAAGATTGCGTCCTCATCCGAGGCTTACCGACTTCCCTTCCATAGTTTAGTCATAGTTCAAAAATCGTGGTTGCATAAGTTTTCTCTTTCGGACTGCAAACCTGTTTTCTTCCACAGTAACCGCTGCGTATTCCTCGCGGCAGCCGCTCGCGGTAAATACTAAAATCCAGTCTGGCTTCTTTTAGCGGCTGAGCTTTCTATAACCAGTAAGTACGAGAATGATGCGCCCCTCGCATCGAGCGCCAGACGCTGGGAATCTTCCCTCGCGGCAGCCGCTCGCGAACCGGGAAACTCCTAGAAAACACTGGAACGCCTTCACTTGGCCGTCGGACACCAAACACGGCTTCCTCCTCGCGGCAGCCGCTCGCGCAGGAAAACAACAGAAAGGGAAAGCCTTCCCTCTCCTTTACATTCGGGATGATAACGCCGCTCCAACTCTTCAATAACCAAACAGGTCTTCAAGTCTTTGACCCTGGAACAAAGCTCCCCAAACCAGGGAACACGACCACACTCTTCTCTCAGGTTCAAAAGAGTAATCAATTACAGCGCCATCTAGTGTCCAACTCAAATATATAAACTCTGTTCCACATCTAGCTTGTGGGAGTTGTAGTTCTGTAGGCGCCAATATGCAATTCCTGACAACAAGTCCTGCAAAATGTTGCATCGTCTGTGCCAAGGCATCATGCATGCCCAGCTGCTCCCTCAAATTGTGACCCATGAGGCGGAGCCCCTGTTGGACCCAGTGGAGATCGCAGAGAGTTTTGCCGGGTACTATGTACGCCTCCCAGGAATGCTTGGATGCTTGTACTGTCCAGCGCTTTATAGATTACCTCCCGCTGAGGGCTGTCTCGGATGAGGTGAGGGAGCTGTTGGATCGACCCCTGACTGAGGACGAGTTGGGCGCAGCCCTGGGAGAACTGAACCCGGGCAAGGCACCGGGCCCCAACGGCTTCCCTAGCGAATTTTTCCAGAAATTTTCGGTCCAGCTGGGCCTGCTCCTACGGCCGGTCATTGAAGAGTCATGTGAGAGTGGGTCGCTCCCGCCGGACTGGCGCCACGGCGAGGTCGTAGTATTTCTCAAACCCGGGAGACCCCCGAGAGCCATGCGTCTTACCGCCCGATATCGCTCCTGAACACTGAAGCCAAGATCTCAGCGAAGGCCTAGTCACCAGGCTCAAGCCGCATATCACGGAACTGGTCCACCCTGATCAGGCGGGGTTTATGCCGCAGCGGGCCACCCGTCATAATATCAGATGGGCTCAGGTGGCAGTGTCGGCTTGGAGAGGATTGGGGGAGCCGGCCGTGTTGGTTCTGGCGGATATGGACAGGGCATTTGATTCCCTCAGCTGGACGTACCTCTTTGCCCTGCTGAGCCGCCTGAATCTTGGCCCACGTTTCCTGGCCTATGTACAACTGCTGTATACAGGTCTTACAGCGTCGGTGCGTGTCGGAGGCGCGAAATCCCGCTCGTTCCCGGTCCAGAGGGCTGTCCCCTCACCCCGTACTTGTTCGCGCTCGCCATGGAGCCCCTTGCGGCGTGGGTGCTCATAGACGCCCAACTCAGAGGATTCCGCTGGGCGCCTGGCCTACCGATAAAATAGCGCTATATGCTGGCGACGTTCTGTTTTTGCTCACTGATCTGGACTGTTCCGGGCCCCGTTTATTGCGTATTTTACAGATTTTTGGGGAGACCTCGGGACTATATGTGAATCCGGGCAAGTCCACGCTGTGGCGGCTGGGTGATCAGCGGACGGTTGGGGACTGGGCGTTCGGTCTCCTGGTGGCGACACACGGGGTGAAATACTTGGGCGTTTTCTTATCTGAGGACGCGGCAGCATCCTGCGACTGCAACCTCACCCCGGTGCGGGACCGGGTGCGCGAGGACATGAAGGTCTGGGCGCGGATGCCATTATCTATCCTCGGCCGGTCTGCCATTTTCAAAATGGTGGCGCTCCCACGCCTTGTGTATCAACTACAGAATCACCCATTTGTGATTCCTCCCCGCTGGTTTCGGCAGCTCAACTCAGCGTTGAGTGGATTTTTGTGGGAGGGGGAGTGGCTCGGGTGGCTCTACGGACGTGCTTCCTGTCAACTTATACAGGTGGCCTAGCCACGTCAGACGTACTTTCATATTACCAGGCGGCGCACCTCCTCGTTCTTAACGACTGGTGGTATGGTGATCGGGGGGACCCGGCCTACGACGTTGAGAGACACCTCATGGGCTCGGCGTCCTTGCACACGCTGTTATACGCGGGCCCTCTTCGGAGGTCCCTCCCATCGGCCACACAGGTGGTCTTTCTCGTGTGGAGGCAAGCCCTGCGGCGGACGGGTTGGTGGAGTGTCCTTACACGGGAGACCCCCCTCTGGTGCAATGGCCGGCTCCCGCAGCTGGATGCCTTGACGGGCTTCAGGGGCTGGGACGCCATAGGCATCTCGACCCTGGGCGATGTTCTGTCCGGGGATACCCTCAAATCCTTTATGGACATGCAGGAGAGCTTCGAGATGCCCCGCACTCAGTTCTATCGCTATCTCCAATTTCGCCTTGCCCTGGCGCCCTCCCTGGTCGGTCTGGAACAAATTCCCGAATTCAGTCCCATTGAAGCAAAACTCTTCATGGGAGAGTTGCCGGACAAGAAGCTATCACGTATTTATCAGATGCTGGTGCGGCACTGTTCTTTGGACCTGAGTAGTCTTAAAGTCCACTGGGAGCGGGACGTAGGGCAGCTAGATGACGATGAGAGTCCCAGGGGGGCGGCCATATCCACGCGCTTGCACCTAATTCAGTTCCGGTACCTGCATCGCACATACTATACCAGGCAGCGGTTATGGAGGGCGGGACTGGTAGCATCCTCCGACTGCCTCCGCTGTGGGCTGGAGGTTGGTACACTGCTCCATACGGTTTGGGACTGTGCATTGATGCAAAGGTTTTGGGATGGGGTTCATCGTTGCCTGGCTGAGGTTTTGGCCAGGGAGGTGCAGAGGGACCCTAAACTTGCGTTGTTGCATGTAATGGCTGGGATTGGGGGAAACAGGTATAAACGCCACTTACTGCTGTTGGGACTCACACTTGCGAAACGGGACATAGTGAAAGCATGGAAGGCCCCCCGGGCCCCATCACTCACAGCTTGGAAGAATGGCATGGACTTCTGCATGGGCTTAGAGCAACCTGTATTCCTAGCAAGGGGCTGCCCCCGGAAACACTTCAAAATTTGGAAACGGTGGGCGGACTATCGGGGTCTGGACTTGGACCCGCCACCTGAGGAGGTCGCCCTCCCGACGATATGAGGACAAGATCTATGAACTGATGCGGCTGGTTCGATGTGTACATGGTGTAGTACTATACTGTTATACTGTTATTTTCGGTGTTAGGTGGGGGAGCGGGCACGCAGGGAAGGCACGGGGGAAGTTTACATATTGGCTGCATCCTGTGTTTGTCATTTCTTCTGGGGGGTGCATCAGGTGTTCTTTGTGTCTCTTACTGTAACGGAAAAGTTTGCTAATACATTGATGGTGGCATAAGCCTCCGGGTGATGGAGCTTTGCATAATATGTGTCCCGCAATAAAATCTGTTTAAAAAAAAAACCATACTTGTTTACTGCTTAGCACGGTATGGTCCGCTGCTACGGTAATTGCCCTCCCTCTCACTTAGTGCGGGGACACGCCGAGATGGCGTAACCATGCGCTTTATAAATGTCTTTATTATTATTATTAATTTTGAGTAAGAAAATGTAGGGGGATCCACACAAGCCAAACCTCTTTGGACTCCCCCGCATGTCTAGTTTTCAGATACGTCTGTGTTTTGTAGGTTTCCCTAAATGGCTGCCAAGCCCAGGACCAAAAACACAGGTTTCCCACTATCTAGCATAAAACGCCATGGTTTTGCAAAGGGGTCACCTGGGTTTTTGATTCTGGACTTGGCGGCCATCTAAGGAAACCTACAATACCCAGACAGTTCTGAAAACTAGACAATCAGGGGAGTTCAGGGAGGTGTGGCTTGCGTGGATACCCTAACGTTTTTCTATACAGAATCCATACAAACCTCAAATCTAGCTAAAAATAAATCACATTTTCCTCCCTTTTCTCCGTGGGAAAGTTGTGGGATCACTGGCTGTCAGAAGGTACCTGCGTTTGACTCCCTCGGGAGCAGAAGAAGGTTCTCCAATCTCCACCGTTACTACCCGCGACCGAAGCACCCACAAAATATATACCTCGGCCCCTAGCACTAACCCGGGGAAGAGGGAAAGGGATAAACAGAGAGACTCCTCTTGTCCTGGTGCTTCCTTGTTATTTCTTCTACTCTTATTTTGAATATGGTTGAAGAGCGCCTAAATCGAATTAGCACAAGAGTTATTAGGGACACACCCTCTACCTGTTACCCAGAATGTTTCTACTCTATAGACTCACGATGTGGTTTACCTGTTTACTCTTGGCAAATTACTTCTTTCTGGTAAATTTTTGGAATGTCGTTGTTGTAGTAGTCTTTCTGCAATTCGGATTATTTATCAGTTCTTTTGTTCTCTGTAGTGAATACTCTGTTGCTTTATATTTCTTTTTCAAAGTTCATTTACTGTGTTTCGCTAGATATATATATATATATATATATATATATATATATATATATATATATATATATACATTGAGGAGTAATATCATTTATCAACTGTGCATTAATCGTTTACTATATTCTGTGAACCTCTTGTAAATGTATAATCTTTTTTCCACTCTTTGTCGTTATGTCATATACTTAGCACTTTGTTGCCCTTCAGCCGATTCTTTACGGTTGTTTGGGCTTTTTACAAGCACTTTAAATTTGCACAGCCTGCTGGGGCGCGTCATGTGATCATGCTCATTTTACGGAGCGAAACGCGTCATGGGGGACATTCGTCCCAAGAAAATGCAAATAAATTAATACTGCTCACACAATTTAGTGCGTTGGTGGCCCGTCATTGTACGTGAAACTTTGGGGGAAGAGGTCCGCACCTGCTTGGTTCTGCCTAGGAATTGCACTTTGATATATTTATATATATATGACATGAGATGTCATGAGTGATGTCACTGACCATGTCATGAGTGGTGTTGTATTTGGCGTCATCAGCAGTGCATTGCGGGCGCGCAAGTTGTAGTTAGCTGAGCTAGCTATAATGGAGGAATTTCAAAGGTTTTGTATGAGAGAAATGTTCAGCTAACTATAACATGTGAAAACTAGAGTTTTTTCAATTAATTTGCATGGTTTTTTAAATGCTAATTCTTAACTATAACGTGTGTGACACTTATGGTTTTTTCAATGAATTTGCAAGGTTTTTTTAAATGCTAATTCCTAACTATAACGTTGTGAAACCTATGGTTTTTTCAGTGAATTTCAAAGGTTTTGTAAATGATAAGTTAAAAAACTTTAAAAAACAAGGCACAGCATTGGTTAGTGGGTTAGGCCGTAGCCATTACAGGGGTGCAGGGTGGCGGGTGCGGGGGAGGGTTCGTTATTTTAGTTTGTTTTGTTCTATGATCCCTATCGCTCTTTTCCGGCTTTGGGAGGGTTCTTTCCTCTTTAGTAGGGCTGGCTGTCTCTGGGTCTCGCACCTTTTTTCTTTTTCTGGCATCTCAACAAGCTCTGTTTCTCTGTTCTTGGGGGTGGGCTCTCTGGGGTGATACTTGGGAATGTTGCTTTCTGTAATACTGCCTATTGTCCAGTCTTACCGCTGCTGCTGCTTAGATTATATAGTTGTTGAAGTCATAGCCTATCTCCGATTGTACATGGGGTACGTCCCCCTTGTTTCTTCTGTGTCCTTTTCATGTAAGGTGTGAAGTCCTTGTTGCTGCAGCCCCCTCTCTTCTTCTAAAATTTAAAAATGAAAACCTCATATCCGGTGTTGCGCACCCCACAGTCACGTCTGGTGTACTTTGAAATATCCTGATTGTAGATTGGCCTACAGTTCTCCTGTTTCTATTGATTGTCTTTGCGGCCGGCCATGATGGTTGTGGGCTTGCGCATGTCTCTCCTTACTTTTTGAATAAAGGTTTTAAAAAAAAAAAAAAAATTAAGTCACTTTCTTTTTTCTACCTTTTAAGACAAATAAATGGACCTCCCCAGGAACAAGAGCCTCCTTGGGCCGTCCCACTCCCCCGACAGGATGATTTAGCGAACACCAGATATTATGGTCCCCCTAGACTCTATGATCCAGATTATTCCTGGCACACAGTGGGACCACGTTACCAGGGGGGAGGTTGGGCAGACAGGAGACCATACACACAAAGGCAGGTGACCAGAGATCAGTCCCGGTTTGACCCATGGCATAATATCCCGCTGTTCAACAGGTATAGTGGACTTGAAATGGTCGATTGACCATCAAAAGAAAGCGTACCCACCAATTTGCATGTACTCTCTAGCCCTGGGAATCTGAATATCTCTCCGGCACCTATGGATGCCGAAGCTGTATCCAGAGCAGAACAATTAAAAGACGTGAGTCCCCCGATCTCTATACTCTATTGGAACATAGCAGGCCTCCGTTCCAAAATTGAGGACGGGACCGCACAAAACTTTCTAAAACCCCATCAAATAATCTGTCTCCAGGAGACATGGTCAATAGAAGAGCTACATTTACAAGGATATAAAACCTACTTTATTCCAGCATTAAGTAGTATAATGGGAAGACCCAAAGGTGGGTTAGTAACCTATATAGCAAACACCCTACCCCACCGAAAAGTGGCTAGAATTTCTCAGGATTCTATTTATCAAATCCTTTCTCTCTCCTTTGCCAACAAGGAGACCATCTTCTTAACCAACCTATATAACAACCTTGAGGAAGACCAATTCATAAATCTCCTCAGTAATCTACACAAGAGATTAAAACAATTTTATCAATGGAGAATTGGTCAGGGGTTAACCCACTTAATATGGGGAGGAGATTTCAATCTCCATCCATGTCTAACGACTAAACCACTCTGTTGTGGGTTGGTGGATGAATTCGATGCCCCATTAGTACACTTCACACATAATAAAGTGGGGAATATTCTAAACGCTGTCCTCTCGGACTTGGATCTGCAAATTGCTAACCACCAAAATGCAGATTCTAACTTACTTAATCCAACCTATATGGGTAGAGGCCATCACACAACAGTTGACTATATCTTTTTATCTCCTGGCCTGATAGGCATAGCTAAGGATTTTCGGGTCATTGATAATCTACTTAGCGACCATTCAGCCTTAAGGATTAATCTTCAATTACCTGACCTCAATCCCCTAAACTCGGACATAGCAAACACGCTTGCACAGAATAAATTAGAGATTGGTAAACAGAACGGTTTCACAATCAAATGGGGAAAAATCAATCCTACTGAACTCACAAAAAAACTGATAATCCAGGCATACCCAAACATCTTAAAATGCCTGGATCTCTCCTCAAGTTATAAGGAAGTTCTAACGAACTTCAAATACATCTTAGAGCACATCAAGGACTTACTTTTGCTAAAACCCAGAACAAATCACCCTGCAAAGAAAAGATGGTTTAACCATAACTGCACAACCGCTCTAACCAAACTAAAATCAGCACTTCATAATAAACCGAGGGACGCAGCCCAAATCCAACTCTTAAGGCGTCAATATATAGGGGAACGAAAATTGAGAATTGCACAATTAAAGCAGAAACTCTGGGACGATCTTCACAAGAGTGCTGTATTAAAAAACAGTGAGCTTTTCTGGCGTCAGAACCCCATATCTTTCTGACACTGGCACCCCCAGAATAGAAGTTGCCATAGATGAGCACACATGGGTTGCACACTTCTCCAAGATCTTTAAAAGTAGTTTACCCACAGATTTGTTGCCCCCAAAAGTACAGTATCCCATTCTGCTTTTGTTCGATATTCCTGATCTTTTGGTAGCATTGCAGAAAAGTAAACTGGGTAAAGCTCCAGGCCCCGATGGGGTCCCAGTGGACTTTTTTAAAAACAACCTAGATCTCTGGGCCCCCATCCTAACAAGAGTATGCATAGCGGCGGCAAATGAGGGAGTTTTAAGTTCCTGGACTAAGTCAATAATGGTCCCCATTTTTAAAAAAGGGGACCGCCAAGATGTGAAGTGCTATCGGCCCATCTCACTGCTGGATTCGCTCGGGAAAGTAGTGGGGAGAGTCATCCTAGAGCGTCTCCAGCAGTGGAGTGAGGATCGAGGCATTATCTCCGATATCCAATTTGGCTTCCGTGAGGGTTTCGGAACAGTAGAACAGGCCCTCAATCTCACCCTAATAATGGGAAAATACATACAGGCCAAGGTAACCAAGATCTATATGGTCTTTGTCGACCTGTCCGTGGCGTTTGACTGCGTATCGCATGCAAAACTGTGGGCGGTCCTAGCACAAATGGGTGTAGAATCATCTCTTTTGGACTTTTTGAGGGAACTCTATTCCGGCGCAACGGCCAGAGTGCGATTCGGCCTGAATGGCGAGTTGACGGCCCCGTTTAGCGTAGGGCGTGGAGTCAGGCAGGGATGTGTCCTGGCCCCCTTCCTCTTCTCACTTTACACTAATGGTCTGGAGGGGGAGATGTTAAGGGGGGCTCAGGACCTCCCACGCATAAACCAGCGCCTGATTCCCGCCCTGCTCTACGCGGATGACGCCGTCATTCTCGCGCGCAAACCACGCGAGCTTCAACTCTCACTGAATAGGTACACGACCTTCATGGGCAATCTGGATTTGCGGGTGAATGTGAAGAAAACTTTTGTCATGACAGCAGGCAGGGGGCAAAAAAAAAAAGAACAAAGGCCATCTACCTCGACAACCAAAAGCTTGAGGTCACCCCCCAATACCCTTACCTGGGCATCATGATAGATGATCATTTGACATGGAAGCCAGCAGTAGATTCAAGGGGACATCTCTTTAAGAGATCAATAGCCGCTCTAACGAGCTTCTCTCAGAGATTGGGAAAAAGGCCCCCAGTGGATCTATTGAAAATTTATAATGCTAAATGCCAGGCTATCGCCCTATACGGCGCGGGAGTCTGGGGATACACCGACACTAGCTCCATTCAGAAGGCTGAAAATGTTTTTCTTAGATTTCTCCTAGCCACCCCGAAAGGCACTTCAACCTATGCCATGCACCTGGAATTAGGAATACCCTATATAGAGGATCTAATTAAAACTGAACCAGTGATGCTGTGGCGGCGCATCTGGACATCTGATAAAAATGCGCTGACCCAATCCATCATTGCTGACTCGATGGCCCTCGACAAATCCTCTAAAGTAAAATGGCTCTCCTATGTAAGAGATTTTTTCAAAGATCTAGGGTTAGAAAACTACTTCTTTGAACCAGAATCTATAATGGACATTTCGAAGAGAGACCTTAAACAATTAGCACTAAGACACTTGGAGTCTCTAAGACTGGCATCTGAATCTTAAAAAACTGCGGTAGTCCATGCAAACATGGTACAAATAGCCCCAGGCATTCATCCTTATCTGACACTCCAAATATCAACGTATGAGAGAATGTTAATAACTAGATTTAGGCTAAACACTATTTTTACATTGGTCACGTTTCCATCGAAAAACTGCTGGGAAGCTATTCTCCCACCCTGTCCGTGTGATGGACTATCAATACAATCCAATCTACATGTGATCATGCTTTGCAAATTCCATCAACCGCATAGAAAAATCTGGTTACTACCTTTATTGAGGAACTGGGGACTGAGACAATGCAGGCCCGCTCTTCTTAGACTCCAAATGCTGGAAACTGAAAATGTCTGTTACTTTGTAAGTAACTTTTTAAAATGCATCATGAAGCACAGGAAACATTTATAAATGCCCTTATTAAGGATATTCTGAGCTGATTCCCGATGAAATTTTTATAATCAATTTTCTTCTATTGTATTAGCTCTTTGTATGAATTTTTCTAAAATTGTGCGTCTCGACTTTATTAGCTATGTAAAAATGTAATGTGTATTATTAATTGTCTCGTTTATGGTTTTTCCTTTGTGAATAAGCCGAATAAAGAATTTTATATAGATAAAATGATAAGTTATAAATGTATTAATTATTATGTCTTTCTTTTTACACTAATTTCTTATATTTTTAATATAAATATTTATATGTATTTAATTTTTTTGATTATATTTCATATTCTTATTATAAAATAATAACGAAACTAAATTGCAAAGTAATTTTTGGATTAATTATTGCTTGACTTCGGTTGCAAGTATAACACAACTCCAGCAATGCTCTGGGGCCCTATGCTCACAAAGCTGTATCAATCCTTACACCTGCTTCAAGCATGTGCAAGGTTTTGACGCAGCATAAGCTCAAAAGTGACTGAATGAAATGTTATACATTTCACTCAGTCACTTTTATGAGGCGTTGCTGCACCCCCTTCTGCACAGGAAAGCCTCTTCTGGCGCACGGCTTTACAATGTAATGCACCCTCCAGATGCGTCACATTGTTAATAGCACACACCATGGTACATCTTTTGCATCACCGCTGTGTCACAAAAGTGACCCAACGGCTGTGCAAAAGAGGCACAAGGGGATTGTAAATCTGCCCCTAACACATACAAATTCACCCAGGCAGTTTCACCAGCAGCGCAAATTGAAGCATAGACTTCTAACATATTTATGTACATATGTTACATTCAAGTGCTTCGCACATACTACAGTATACTATAGGTAAACACCTTATAGATTTATGCTGTAGCACTTCCTTATAGTTCTGCACTTTCACATTCTCCATACACTAGTAATATATTCATTCATTCATTTATGAACTACACATTCATTCTGACAAACTTTTACACACTAACACAGAAATATAGTTCTTTCTTTTACCAGTGAAGGTAGTTCTAAAAAGAACTGTTTTTTTTGGTTTTGTATCTTTTTTTGTGTTTTCTCAACAAATTCCAGAGGAGCAAAAGAATGAAAAAAAGAACAACTAATGTCGAGCACAGCAATGATCCTGTATCCTGCGTTTTATCAGGTCGATAGACTGTTCCCCATAACACAAAAGTTTATCGCAATAAATGCAAAGAAATTTAACTTTAGCAAAGTCAGAATCAATATGTGAGTGTGGACTGCTTGCTGAAAATGCTGCCGCAGTTGATGTGCTTGTTGTAGCAGCAGGTGGGGTCTCGTGCAACCTCCGTCTTTCAGCTCGAGCAACGTTCTTGGGGTGCAAGTTCTTCACATGTCGCACCATATTTGCTGTGCCAAAGGAGTATTTTTTACATGGATCACCCCTTGAAAGAGTTGTTTAGCAAATTTTACAGGTTACTTTTGCAGCATTCACCTTTTTTTGACCTTCTGGAAAAGTGAAAAACTTCCAAATTAGAGCTTCTTTCCTCTTCTTTGGAGGATCTTCACAAATGAAATCTCCCTCTGAAGAACTGCTGGAAGATGACTTCATTACTCTTATAATGGTGATCTTCCTTCTATTTGAGAAGATTCTCACAACAAATGCTTCTTCTTAGAAAGTCAAAGTCGAATAATTATAATGAGACGGAACTTTCAACACTCGCAATAGGAAAAGTTACAAACCAATCAAATCTCTACTTTTAAAGTCACATGGCTTTGCGTACGCTTATGATGCGCTTGCGCAGCTCTTTCAATACGAGTACGCATGATCTTCTACCGCGATTTGTGTAATTCTTTTTAAAAGTAATATAGGATTATTAAAAGTATTTTTTTAAATCATAGTTATCCCAAAATTCTGCCCTTAGTATCTACATTAAATAAATAAGTAAATGTTTTAAACCAAGTAGAAACATTGCCCCCTTTCGCGTACAGAACGCCGTACATGACATCACACCGAAGCTTTAATGCGACGCGTAACGTCAAAGCATATTTGTACTGTATGCGCGGGTACACTCTGAGTATGATAAGCAGTACAAACTATGGTGCAATCACCCTCTCAGTGACAAATCAGAGCTCACGGCGCGCTAAGAAGAATGATTAGAAGTGCTGACTCATTGCAGATCCGATTCTGGGCCTGCCTCTGCGTACATTATAACACCGTCCCCATCTCTCTCTGTTGTTAATTGTTGGTGCACACACTCATACTTGCACATGTGCTGTGCACGCCCACTCACACTACCCACATGCCACCACCAAGCATGCTTGCTATCATTTAGCCTAGAAACCAATACATTAGCCAATGTGATCTCCCCCAGGGTCATCATTCTTATAGATCGCGAAAACGCTACCAATGACGGCCCTGGGCTTGGTTTGGTCAGCCCCTGCGGTTCCCATATAATGCGGGCACTGATGTGAGCACGCTCTCTTTTGCCTGCCTCTGCTGCAATGACACACAGACTGTCCAAAACACCCGAGACTCAGCAAAACCACAGCCTTTCAAGACACGACAAAAGACGACAGAAACAAAGGTAAGAGAAGACGTCACAGCATCAGCCTCCACTGTAAATTGTATATGCATAATACTATTTTTTTATCCTTCATATGGCTTTCCTACCCCTCAATGGTTTAAAATTGTACTTACATAATTGAAATATTTCTTTATAAGTCACAAGGTCCTACACACCTCTAATCTTAAAAATTGTGTGTGCATAAATTTCTGTGTCGTATTTCTGTACTGCGCCAGGTGCTTAGGCCTCTATTATTATTAATTGTGCGTCCATGATAGTATTTTTTTTTCTGCATACTTTGACGTATAGAAGCAGAGTTCAAGTGGAGTGGTGAACTCGGGTGGCCGCACTCTTTATACAAGGTAAGCACAGCAGCCGAGATCTACAAAGCCTGCATAGGAATAAGAATTAGAAATAAGTCACCATAACGGGCGTCATTAATGCAGTAGGCACTTCCATATAGACACCACTTGAACGCGTCACTATAACAAGTAAAATGTACCAGGTACACTGCACTCGTAAAACTGTAGTGTAACTTTTATTTATGAAAGGAGAGAGGGCCATATTATCAAACCTTGGCAACAGAATTATCGCCACTTTATCATCAGGAAAGTGGCTATAATGGGTTTGATAATATACTCTATGGAAATCCAATCGAAGCTCATGTTAGATGTGAAGGACATCTGACATGAGCTTCGATTGGAATTCCATAGAGCATATTATCAAACCCATTATTGCCACTTTAGCAACACTTTCCTGCCGATAAAGTGGCAATAATTTATGTCGTCCAAGCTTGATATTATGGCCCAGAGTACGTAATGTACAGCAGCTTCTCTGTAAAATGTATAATTACCTCCGAGCAGTGACAACAGATAGGTTACAACAGTCTGACAAACAGATCATCAACCTTATTACCCCACTTTTGAGTCACTTTTAACATAGGTAAAGTGATGCAAAGAGCTAGTAAATCTACGTCTGGTTCAACAAAAAATCTCAACTCCAGACTGCGACACAGTTTTAATGTTGTTTTCTCTCTCTCTCACTCTCTGTGACATCATTTCTCTTTCTCTCTTAAACTTAGACACTGCTGTCTGCTTGGACGTGTAGAAGATCTGATCAACTTAAGTTGTGAACTCCACTTCCTAATATGTTTGGCGCAAAGTTTACACAACGGTAAGCACAGAGGCCTAGATCTACAAATACTTCATAGGAATGCATTAGAAATAATTCGGCATAACGGGCGTCAGTAACGCAGTAGGCACTTCCATATAGAAACCACTTGAACGCGGCACTATATCAAGTAAAATGTACCAGGTACACTGCACTCGTAAAACTGTAGTGTTAGCTTTATTTTTGAAACGAGAGAGGGCCATATTATCAACCCTTGGCGACAAAATTATCGCCACTTTATCGGCAGCAAACTGCAGCTAAAGTGGCCATAATAGGTTTGAAAATATGCTCTATGGAATTCCAATTGCAGCTCATGTTAGATGTGAAGGACATCTGACATGAGCTTCGATTGGAATTCCATAGAGCATATTATCAAACCCATTATCGCCACTTTAGCGACACTTTCCGGCCGATAAAGTGGCAATAATTTTTGTCGTCCAAGCTTGATATTATGGCCCAGAGTACGTAATGTACAGCCGCTTCTCTGTAAAATGTATAATTACCTCTGAGTAGTGACAACAGATAGGTTACAACAGTCTGACAAACAGATCATCAACCTTATTACGCCACTTTTGAGTCACTTTTAACATGGGTAAAGTGATGCACAGAGCTAGTAAATCTACGTCTGGTTCAACAAAAAATCTCAACTCCAGACTCTGCAACACAGTTTTAATGTTTTCTCTCTCTCTCCCTCTCTGTGACATCATTTAAACTTAGACACTGCTGTCTGCTTGGACGTCTAGAAGATCAGCCCACCTGAAGTTGTCCATCCCAGTGCCTGCAGTGTTTGGCCGCAAGCTTTATACAACGGTAAGCACACAGGCCTAGATCTACAAATCCTTCATAGGAATGCATTAGAAATAAGTCGCCATAACGGGCGTCAGTAACGCAGTAGGCACTTCCATATAGACACCACTTGAACGCGGCACTATAACAGAACAGGAATATACGAGTCACACTGCACATGTTAAACTATAGAGTTACCACAACTTGTAATGCTTCAGCTCATTTACTCACATCTACATAGTTCTAAACTCTAATTTTCTTTTTTCTTTTGCAGATTACCAATTGGACAATTTTTGGAATCCATTTCACAATTTCTTTATAACATTGTTTAACTTATTTTGCCAGTTCTAATATAGTTATAATTGAGTTTTGTTTATATTTATTGTTTAATAAAAGGTAATTAAAAAAACTATAAACTTCTTTTATTTTGTGGGGGAGGGGTATGACGGTCCACAATAAAAATAATGTTGAAATACTATAGTAAGATATTAAAGACTAGGATTGAAAACTACTGAGTTCTAACTAACTGATATAATAAATGCAACAGTGAGAAACTACTAAAATGGCGGTGGACGGAGTACGTAATCAAAGTTTGGCGCCTCGGCACTACCTTTCAAATAAATATATAAAAAATATGACTATTAATACTGTACAAAAGTACAGCACCGGATGAATCACATGAACCGGGAAAAGAAAGCGACAGATTTACTAACTGATATAAAGAAAGGTTTGCTCGTTGAACTTGAAGAAAAAAACGTGAACTTCGAAACAACGCTGATCATGCGAAGAGAGTACAACTGCTACACCAAAAAAAAGGAAAGCTTTACATACAAAAAGCAATACATTATCGCCGCTTTTATTGACAGGAAACTGCCGATAAAGCGGCGATAATGTGCTTGATAATAGGCCCTTGTAACTTCCCATAGCAGCCCAGGTTCTGATCCTAACCTAGGCTGCTATAGTTATTCACAAGTACATATTATCAAGCCCATTATCTCTGCTTTATGGGCAGTTTCCTGCCAATAAATGCGACGATAATGTATCACTTTTTGTTGATATTATGGACCATTGATCTTTTTTTTGACCAGTAAACTTAGGTGCATATTATCAAGGACCGGTGGTAAAATTCAGCACCGGATGAATCACACGAACCGGGAAAAGAAAGCGACAGATTTACTAACTTATATAAAGAAAGGTTTGCTTGTTGAACTTGAAGAAAAAGAAAACGTGGGCTTCGAAATTACGCTGAGCATGCGAAGAGAGTACAACTGCTACACCAAAAGAAAGGAAAGCTTTACATACAAAAGGCGATACATTATCGCCGCTTTTATCGACAGGAAACTGACGATAAAGCGGCGATAATGTGCTTGATAATAGGCCTTTGTAACTTCCCATAGCAGCCCAGGCTGCTATGGTTATTCACAAGTACATATTATCAAGCCCATTATCTCCACTTTATCGGCAGTTTCCTGCCAATAAATGTGACAATCATGTATCGCCTTTTGTTGATAATATGGACCATTGCTTTTTTTTTTGACCAGTAAACTTAGGTGGATATTATCAAGGACCGGTGTTAAAATTATCGCTGTTTTATTGGCAAGAAACTGCTGATAAAATGGTGATAATGAGCTTCATAATACGGCCTTGTTATTTCCCATAGACCCCATGATAACACCAGAACATAGTTTTCTATGGGACTTAACAAGGACGTATTATCAAGCCCACCCTCCCAACATTAATAAAAAACTCCAGACAATGCAGATACCCGGAGCTGGAAAGTCATTTTACATATCACTGCCCCAGAAATGTGGCGTTTACCGCGACGTGTACGGGGACAGAGAGAGAGAGCTCAAAACATATATTTTTTTTAAAAAGACCCGAGGGGTGCCGCTCCCCGAGACTGCGGGGAATAGGACCGTAACACCCCCCCCCCGCATACTTCAAAATGAAACCTGAGCTTTGCCGTTCCCCAGTGCTCGGGCACCTTACAATCCCCAATTATGCAGAAAAATTGCCCCCGTAATTTACCCCCCGGGACCTAATGAATAAAACAGACTTCTTTTTTTTCACATTTTCCATCGAGTACAAGTACTGCACGAGAACCCCGCCATTTTTTATTTTTTTTTTTAAATAAAAATGTACCCTAAAGATCCATGTACCACCCCCTGACCAAGACTATAGGCTCAGAATGTTTCTACCCTGCCCCCCTTCCTTATTTCTCAACTTTGTTTTACTGTTTTCTTGTGACTCTGCTCTTCCGACAAACAACATGGCTGCCAATACTTCCTGGTTTGGAGTATTGACAGCCAATCCGCATGCAGCTCCTGCTCGTAATTGTAGGTATTTACAAACGCGTACACCGTGATTTTTCTTTAAAAAAATAAAATAAAAAATAGAGCCTAAACATCCATATACGACCCCCTAAGTAAGCCTAGAGGGTCAGAATATCTCTACCCTACCCCCTTCCCTTATGTCTCAACTTTGTTTTACTGTTTTCTTGTGACTCGGTTCTAGCGAAGCACAAGATGGCCGCCAACACTTTCTGGTTTTGAGTGTTGACAGACAGTTCACAGCCAATCAGCATGCAGCTCGCATTCGTAATTGAACAGATTTCAGTACGCGTACTGAACTCAGACTCTAGATATCGCTATGATTTTACTTGCAATTTTCTCAGAAACTACTGAACGGATTTACACCATTTAACAAAAAGCACAATCTGCGAACAGAACTCTACCTCTCTGCCAAATTTCGTGTAATTCTGTTAAGCCGTTCGGGCTGTAGCCCTGGCTAAAGGTCCCTGTGGAAAATTGCATGGGGAAAACACGTTTTAGGACCCCCTATTTTTTCTCGGCCCCTGCTTGACGAATCACCCCCAAACTTTCAGGGAAGGAGCGAACTGAGCAGGCCATTTTCTTGGAGAAATTCGCGAAGATTCGTCCACCGACGCCAAAGTTATTCCAAATAGAATGTTGTGGATTTCCTATGGAAACTAGGTCCTAACTATAACTACCTACTGGTGACCGCCAGTAGGTAATATATATTTATATATATATATATGTATATTACCTACTGGCGGTCGCCAGTAGGTAGTTATAGTTAGGATTTTTTTCAATGTTAAATCTCAAAATTCTATTTGGAATAACTTTGGCGCCGGTTGACGAATCTGCCTGAAAATTTCCTCAAAATGGCCTCGCGGCGCCCCGGTCCTTCCCTGAACGTTTGGGGGGGATTCGTCAAGCGGGGGCCGAGATAAAAGGGGGGTCCCAAAACGTGTTTTCTCCATGTTAATTTGCATTGGGCGGTCGACCTCACTTTTAGCCCGAACTGCTGAATGGTTTTCCACCAAACTTGGCAAAATTGTAGGGACTGGTAGCCCGATGTGCCTTTGCTATGTCTCAAGATAGGTGCTTCAGTGGATTTTGAGTAATTTAGGTTCAAAAAAATATATATATCTATAGGCGCGCCCCGGTGCGCGCACCAGGGAGCGCACCGGGCACGACACACGACTTGCCCGCGGAAAGCTGATTGGCTCTCAGGTGTCTGTAAACATTCTAAACAGTCCGGAGCGGCCGCCATCTTGTCTCTCGGTAAAATCGAGACACAAGAGGTGGCAAAAATAAAGGGGGGAATTGACCCTAAGGGGGCAGGGTAGACCCCCCCTGACCCCCTAGGTTTGATGTGGGGGCCATAAAATTGCCCCCCGGGGCAATACATTATTATTTTTTGTTTTCGATTTGCGCGGGGGGAGCGCCCGGTACGCGCACCGGGGAGCGGACCGGGGAGCGTACCATGGGAAAAAAAGAATGACAGAGTTTTCAAAAAATGTAGCATTTTTTTATAAATTGGAGGTAGTTCTAAAAAGAACTGTCTTTTTGCTTCTTTTTTAGTTTGTAAATTTTTTTTACTTTTTCCGAACGTTTAAAAAATTTTTTGGTATTTTTTGAAAGAACAAAAACAAAACTAGGGAATGCAAAACTGCTCAACAGGAGCACAAAAAAAAAGGGAAAAATTAGGGCTGAGGGGCGCAGCGGTGTTCCTCCCTCTTTCGAACAATCAGGTCAACGCTCTGCTCCCCATAACATAGCAGTTGGTCACACTGCTTACAACGAAATGTAATATCAGCAAAAACAGGCTGAATATTTTGGGTCATCACTGCTGCTCTTCCTCTCACCGATGATGTTGAAGCTCCGGTGGAAGTGGAGGGGCAATCGGGTGGTGGATTGCGAGCTAGGGCCCTGGTGCTCTCCCGTGCAAAATTAATCGGGTGCTTCCTCTCAACATGCCTGAGTAATGTTGCATTGCCAAAACTATATTTCCGGGTGGGATTTCCACGTGAGAGAACAGTGTCACAAATTTTACACGTGACTTTTGCTGCATTGCATTTTTTCTCCCCCTCTGGAAAAGAGAAAAACTTCCAAATGAAGTGGTCCTTCACTTTTCTCTGTGGGGGGACCTCAGGCAGGAATCCATCTGAAGAGTCTGAGGACTGGTCCTGGGAAGGGTTCTGGGAACCAGACATGGTTAAATTTGGTTTTATTTGCAGGAACAGACAAGAGGTGTTGTCTCAGCAAAAGCAAACAGGTTGTGAGGGAAATGGGTGGGGTGTTTCCCTACTTGTGAAAAAAAACTGTTATTAACCAATGAAAAGTGTTATTTTCAGGTCACATGACCCGACGCGCTTACGCTACGCGCCCCGGGGCACGTCGCGTAAGCGCGTTGCGCGATCGTATTCGCTCGAGTGCTTCCGGGTGCGCTTACGCCGTGCGTATCATGCGGACGCGGCTACGCGATACATCACGATCATGAGATTGGCGCTTACCGGACGCTCCCCGGTGCGCACCCCGGGGCGCTTCATAGAACTTCGCTTTCCGGGGCGCTCACCGGGGCGCGCACCGGGAGCACTCCAAGGCAAAAAAAAATTTTTTTTAATAAATATACAAAAAATTATTTGGCCAAAATTGTAGGGACTGGTAGCTTGATCTGCCATTGCCATGTCTCAAGATATATGCACAAGTGGTTTTTACGAAAATTCACTTTGAAAAAAATATATATTGGCCTACATGTTAGAGCCCAAATGTAGCCCAATGTAGCCCAATGTAGCCCAAAGATGGCCTCCAGAGACAAAAAAAAACAAATGTAGCCCAAATATCAGCCAGATGTAGCCCAAATATAGCCCAATGACAGAATGTCCCAGAATGTTCTAAAGAACAACTAGAGCGCTAACAGTCTTACATATAAACTGAGACTTATAGTTAGGAATTAGCATTTAAAAAAAGTTTGAAATTCACTGAAAAAACCATAGGTTTCACACCAGTTATAGTTAGGAATTAGCATTTAAAAAACCTATTAAATTCACAGAAAAAAACTGAGGTTTCACACCAGTTATAGTTAACTGGAAATTTTACTGACATAAAACCATTGAAATTCCCACGTTATAGTTAGTTGGACTCACTATAACTTGCGCGTGTAATGCACTGCTGATGACATCACATATTACATCACTCATGACATGGTCAGTGACATCACTCATGACATCACTGATGAAACCATCCAGTGAATGTGTGTCTTTCTGAAAAATAAACATGTTTTATATATGTATATGTAAAGGTCGATGGAAGAATAAATGTTTCAATAAGTGTCTTAATGGATGTTTTAAAAAAAAAAATGATTGTTTAACTGGCTTATTAAGTGTATCATAGTGAATACATATATTAGCGAGTATTGTTTAAATATTTAAATGTTTGTATCAGTGTTTCACTTTGTGTATAAGTGGCTGCATGGGTTGGTGAGTAGCTACATGTGTGTGTATATGGGTTATTAGATTTTTTTTCGTATCAGTATAAGTGTCTGTATGATTTGGTGGGGGTGTTACTTAGCACATAGATGCATCAATGACTGACTCACTGTTTGTATGTGTTTTGAAGACTGCATATGTGCCGGACTGTATGGGTGGATGAGTGTGTATATGTGTGTGTTAGTGAGTGAATGACTGTCTCACTAGTGTCTTTATCAGTACCAACATATGTTTTAATCTAGTATATGTGAGTATTGATGTTTATAAGTGAGTATATGTGAGATTGTAAGAGTTCCTGTTTAAATAAGTATGTGTTTCTATGTGTGATTGTTTAAGAGAGTAAGTATGTGTAAGTTTCCTTAGAAGTAAGGTGGTAGTGTGTGTATAGCTGTATATGCAAAAAAATGGATGTTCAATAGTTTATTTGCATGTGTGAGTATGTGTGTGAGCAATTTTTGGAAGACTGTCGATGTGTAACATGATATATAGGTGTATCACTACATATGACGAGTGAGTATATGTATGAGTGACTATATAGAACTGTTGGTGAATGTGTATATAAATGGTGGAATTACTGAATTGGTTGTCGTAACTGGTATAGGTATCTCCACTTTTTTGAAAATGTTAGTTTCTATTTTCGAATATGTGTTTTAAGGGTTACTTTACAGTGAAAGGAGGTCAGTCACTCTGTCACAAGGATGGTGTCATCAGTGATGTCATGAGTGATGTCACTGACCAAGTAATGAGTGATGTAATATGTGATGTCATCAGCAGGCATTAAACGCGCAAGTTATAGTGAGTCCAACTAACTATAACGTGGGAATTTCAATGGTTTTATGTCAGTAAAATTTCCAGCTAACTATAACTGGTGTGAAACCTCTGTTTTTTTCTGTGAATATATATATATGTATATATTTATATTGTACCATGTGATGGGGTAATAGCATCAAAAACACAAAAAAACACAGTATAAAAAATGGAAGAGGACTGCGTTTCCGCCAGTGAACAAGGGTATACTGTATTAAGCATGGGCGTAAAATCCGTTCCGCTCGCGGATTTTGCGGATTCTCGGTAAATTCGCAATCCGCAAACTCTCGCGAATTTACCGAAAATCCGCAAATTCGCACGCAGCGGATTTTTTTTCTTGGTGATACAATATTGCGGCGTGCGGCGTTCACTTACCGTCATTCAGCGTTTTTCTCGATATTTTGCAACTGCTGGGCCATTTTGGATCTTGCTGCGGGATCCCGCGGGAGTTTGGCGACCGCGATTACGTAATCGCGGCTTGCCACCTTGCACAGCACGCATCGCGAGAGTTCGCAATTGCGAACACGTAGATGCGGCGAGCAGCAACAATCTTGCACGCGCAAAATTACAAAATTTGAAATTCTGCACAAGAAATACACCAGCAAGCAGCATAAACCTTCTGAAAATGATGATTTTTATCAGAATAACTCCTCAGGTTGACATTTGGCTGCACTTTTTTTTGTTTTGCAAGGAGTCCATTTTTGGGGGGGGGTGGGAGGGAGGAAGTACCCCACAGTCTCCAACTTCCTGTTCCTGTCCAGCAGGCTCCTCCCAGTGCTTTCTTCATGTGCTGGTCACTTTCATTCGGATTCTTGACCTGGAACGATTACTTTTTGTGGATGCTGCTGGATATTTGGATTTGAGGCCTTTTTGACTTTCTTTGGATCACTTTTGGATTAGAAATTTCACAAGTAAGTTTGTTTGGGGCATTATAGTTGCTGCAACTACAATTTGGGAATTTTCGATTTTTGGGCTGTTGTTGGGGCCTTTTGACCAGGGGTAGTGAGTGGTGCATGGGCCTAGTCTTTCTGTGGGGTGTCTTGAATTTAAACATCATGGAGGGCATGGATGGCATGGGATTGTGCTGATTTTTCTGTGTTTTTCGATTTGTGGGCTGTTGTTGTGACCTTTTGACCAGGGGTAGTGAGTGGTGCATGGGCCTAGTCTTTCTGTGGGGTGTCTTGAATTTAAACATCATGGAGGGCATGGATGGCATGGGATTGTGCAGATTTTTCTGTGTGTTTCCGATTTTTGGGCTGTTGTTGGGGCCTTTTGACCAGGGGTAGTGAGTGGTGCATGGGCCTAGTCTTTCTGTGGGGTGTCTTGAATTTAAACATCATGGAGGGCATGAATGGCATGGGATTGTGCTGATTTTTCTGTGTTTTCCGATTTTTCGGGGTGTTCATGGGGACAGGCCATGTGGGTGGGGGCCATTTTGAGTGCTGGTACAGGCAGGCCCTGGCCATGTGCTGGGAGGCAGGGGGCCATTTTGAATGCAGGCAGTGTTCTTAGGCCTGCAACCATTTTGCCTAACTTTCAACCATTATGCCCAGGGGTAGTGAGTGGTGCATGGGCCTAGTCTTTCTGTGGGGTGTCTTGAATTTAAACATCATGGAGGGCATGGATGGCATGGGATTGGGCTGATTTTTCTGTGTTTTTCAATTTTTTGGGCTGTTGTTGTGGCCTTTTGACCAGGGGTAGTGAGTGGTGCATGGGCCTAGTCTTTCTGTGGGGTGTCTTGAATTTAAACATCATGGAGGGCATGGATGGCATGGGATTGTGCTGATTTTTCTGTGTTTTTCGATTTTTGGGTTGTTGGGGCCTTTTGACCAGGGATAGTGAGTGGTGCATGGGCCTAGTCTTTCTGTGGGGTATCTTGAATTTAAACATCATGGAGGGCATGGATGGCATGGGATTGTGCTGATTTATCTGTGTTTTTCAATTTTTTGGGCTGTTGTTGTGGCCTTTTGACCAGGGGTAGTGAGTGGTGCATGGGCATAGTCTTTCTGTGGGGTGTCTTGAATTTAAACATCATGGAGGGTATGGATGGCATGGGATTGTGCTGATTTTTCTGTGTTTTTCGATTTTTGGGTTGTTGTTGGGGCCTTTTGACCAGGGGTAGTGAGTGGTGCATGGGCCTAGTCTTTCTGTGGGGTGTCTTGAATTTAAACATCATGGAGGGCATGGATGGCATGGGATTGTGCTGATTTTTCTGTGTTTTTTTATTTTTTGGGGTGTTCATGGGGACAGGCCATGTGGGTGGGGGCCATTTTGAGTGCTGGTACAGGCAGGCCCTGGCCATGTGCTGGGAGGCAGGGGGCCATTTTGAATGCAGGCAGTGTTCTTAGGTCTGCAACCACTTTGCCTAGCTTTCAACCATTACGCCCAGGGGTAGTGAGTGGTGCATGGGCTTAGTCTTTCTGTGGGGTGTCTTGAATTTAAACATCATGGAGGGCATGAATGGCATGGGATTGTGCTGATTTTTCTGTGTTTTCGATTTTTTGGGCTGTTGTTGTGACCTTTTGACCACGGGTAGTGAGTGGTGCATGGGCCTAGTCTTTCTGTGGGGTGTCTTGAATGAAAACATCATGGAGGGCATGGATGGCATGGGATTGGGCTGATTTTTCTGTGTTTATCGATTTTTGGGCTGTTGTTGGGGCCTTTTGACCAGGGGTAGTGAGTGGTGCATGGGCCTAGTCTTTCTGTGGGGTGTCTTGAATTTAAACATCATGGAGGGCATGGATGGCATGGGATTGTGCTGATTTCTATGTGGTTTTCGAGTTTTTGGGGTGTATAACTGAACTGATGTTCCTCTGTCTTCCATTGCTTTTAGGTGCACAAGACTCAAGAGAACCACCAGTGCCAGGAAGAAGTCCTGCAGCGGTGTGTGTGTGCAGCATAACGTCACGCGACGTCACGTCTGCAACTCGTGCAACTGCGGCCTGCTGTTCTGACCTCTGAAGAAGATGGTCCCAAAAAAAGTTCCCCGTAGCTCCTCTAGCAAGAAAGTTGCCAGTAAGGAGCAGAAGAAGCAAGTTACCAAGGAGACTGGTGTGCCGCCCGCCACATTTTTTAGGAGTAAAAAAAAAATTATGCCTGCAGCAGCAGCGGGATCTGCTGGGGACCAAGCTGGGAGCAGCACCCCCGCACCATTGGGCTCAGTGCCACCACCACCACGCCAACTTAATTCCAAGCCCTTGAGTGCTGCAGAGGCACTTAGTCTAGTTGTTCAATCACCATCGACCAGTGATGTTGGCTCATCGCAAGAAAGTAGCAGCAATGTCCCTCAATCAACACAGGTTGTTGTAACTCATCTGACGAGTGTTGAACAACCACAGCCGCAACAACAACCACATGTGCAAGTACAAGCCCAAGTACTTGTGGAAGGAGAGGCAGCGCAAGGAGATGCGCAAGCAGAGGTGCATGGAGGGTCACAAGTGCCCACAATTGTTGTTCCTCCCGAAGTAGGGGCACATCAGGAAATCGACAATCAAGCCGAGGTATCATTTGAGGAAGCCACTCCTCCTGATGATTCATTGTCTTCCAGATCCCCAGCAAGGAAAAGATGAAGGGTGGTGTCTACATCTTCTTCAAGCCCACCTCCTTCTGATGATATGGATCAAACTTGGGAACCAACACTGCCTTCTGAGAGTGAGGCACACCATGATCTGACAAAGGTAGTTAAGCGTATAAGGAAGGTCGTCAAAAGTCTCATAGTTATGGAGTGTGATGAGGCTCAACAAGAAGTGGCGGATTCTCCTGCTGATGAAGACTCTCACGACAACGACGCAGTCATCATAAAGGTCACTGCAGCCCCAGCGGGCATGCAGCAAACAGACATTTTGACCCTAGCCCGAGAAGCTGCTGAGCGTGATGATGATGTTGTCGACGAGGAGGCAATTGAAACACCACAATCATTGGAGTTAACTAGTACACCAACACGTACCGCTTCCATATTTCTTCCTCGCCAGAAGGGACCTCCATCCACCTCGACCTCAATTAGTGGTGGTGAAAGTGCACAACGTAGTAAAGTTCGGCAATCCACATCCTCCACTTCATCTGGCATTAGAAGCATGACCACCACCAGTATCACCGCCTCCTCCGGCCCCCACAGACATTTCAAGTCTGCAGTTTGGGACTTCTTTAGTGTTTGCCCAAAAAAGGAAAACTTCGCCATTTGTAGCATTTGTAAGCTTGCAGTTAGTCGTGGTAAGTTTGGTACCAACTATGGTACCGGAGGCCAGAGAGGTCATCTTAAGAGACAGCACGCTGTCCAATGGTTTGCGCACCTAAAGGAGATCAAGGAAGCCCAAATTGCAAGTCAAGAAAACGTTGATGTTTCATCTGATGATGACGAGGAGGAAGAAGACGTGTCAAACACTTCACTTACACCCAGTACCCCTGTCAGCAGCACACCCCATGTGAGCCACACTAAGAGTGTGGGAGAGAGTGAGACACCAATGCAAAAAAGTTCATCAGCGAGCGTAACTGGGTGGAAGAAGTCATCATCATCATCATCCCGTAAATGCATGGTCCAGGGCAACATTAGAACCATGCTGTTTTGAGACGCGCCATATGATCGCAACCACCCACTGACGCGTCTGTATAACACTTAGCTGGCTAAAATGCTAGCTCTTGACCTTCTCCCTTTTTCTTTTGTAGAAGGGGTTGGTTTTCTAGAATTAGTGGCAGCGCTCTGCCCTAAATGGAACGTTCCTAGCCGGTTATTTTTTGCCAGAGTTGCGGTTCCAGCACTACATGAAGATGTGCTGGAGGTGATTGGGGCAGCTTTGCAGAAGAGTGCTGTTCACACTATACATCTGACAACAGACATGTGGACCAGTGGCGCAGGTGCTGATTAAATGTGCATCACTGCACACTGGGTCTCTTTTTCAGGGGTTAAAGCAAAGCTAAACGCAGGTGTTGACCCGGACCAAGTTTTTAAAGCTGCTCGGAAACATGCAACACTAGCAATGTTTGGCTTGGAGAAATGTCATACAGCAGAAAACATTTTGAATGAGTTTAACACAAAGGTCTTTCACTGGCTGTCCCCAAAAAAACGCCAGATTGGTTATGTTTCCACGGATAATGGCGCCAATGTAGTTAAGGCCATGGATCTGTGTCACTATTTCCGAGTGCCGGGTTTGGCGCACTGTATAAACCTGGTTGTTAAAAAATTCTTGAGTGAAGACAGTCCAGCGTGCGAGTTAGTGGCCACCTACTGAAGAATGTGCAACCATTTCAGCCATTCTTTTAAGGCCCGGAAGCATCTTAGGAGCCTGCTACATGAACGTCGAATGCCAGTGAAAGCACTCATCCAGGCGGTGCCAACACGTTGGAACTCAACCTTCTACATGCTTGAGCGTCTGTATGAGCAGTATACGGTACTCAATCACTATTTCTTAACACTGGGTACAGCTCAGAAGGACCTGAGGCTAGATGCGGCGCAATGGAAGCTAGTTAAAAGCCTGACAGACATGCTTCGTCCTTTTGAGGTCTTCACACGTGCAGTCAGCAGGGAGGACTGTAATTTGGGAAAAGCTATCCCATTGTTGCGCATGCTGGAGCACCAACTGAAGGCGGTGTCTTCTATGTTTTAAAAAGATGAAGAAAAGAAAGACGCTTTTGTTTTGGCGGAGAAATTATTAGAGCGCCTACTTGGCGATGAACGTCTTAAAATGATTCACTCAGAACAGCATTACATTTGTGCTACTATTCTGGATCCATGCTACAAAAAGGCGCTGGCAGGCCGAGCATTCTTTCCTTTTGATGATGAAGATGTTACAAAGTACAAACGTTGGCTAGCCTTGTCAGCCATGAGGTTTGAAAGAGAACGGCATCAAATTGAAGGAAAAGGCAGTACATCAGCATCAGCAGGCCATCCCCAGTCAAAAGAATCCACTTCTGCACCTGTGGCTGTGGCTCAAGTGACCTCTTAGCGGTTAAAGACACCGGCAACCAGATCATCTGCACCAGACACAACAGTAACATTGGGTGAAGAAGAGGATTGGCTAACTTTCCTTGGGTTTGGTTCTCAAAAGGTCCCAGCAAAAAGTAAGCAAAGTGGAGGAACCTTGGAGAACCTTGAGTCGATGGTGCAGGACTATCTGAATGACTCAACAGAGGTCTATATTAATGCTGACCCATTGGCGTATTGGCATGGGAAAAAAGAATTGTGGGCACAGCTCTCCAACCTGGCTATGAACTACTTGTCTTGCCCACTTGCAAGTGTGTCTTCTGAACGTGTTTTCAGTGCTGCTGGTGGCATTGTAACTTCCAAACGGAGCCGCCTCTCGCCCAAAAATGTGGAGAGGTTAACAATGATCAAGATGAATCAGCACCTCATACCACCAGATTACAAAGTACGAGAACACACGCCGGATGAAGGCGAGGAGGACAGCAATGTAGATGAGGGAATTTCTTCTCTGTTAGGTGACACTGACCTACTCCTGCCTGAATTCGCAGAGTATGAGGACGAACTCTTATTCTTATTCCTTGACACCGAGCCTTGAAAATGAGACAATGAATCAATAAATTTCTTTTTCGTCCTTATTCACTTTTATTCCTGTGTGTCTGTCTTTCTTTGTTTTGCACAGTTAATATAATTAAAACTTTAATCACCTAATCACAAAAACAAGCCCATCAGCAGAACTGTCTTCACTTGTTTGCTTATTTATTTGAAGGTGCCGCAGTCTGCATTCCTCAGGTTCACAAGTTCACAAGAACATGCTCCTCTATCCTCCTCCTCCAGACTCCTATTTCCCTCAAAGCAGAGGGCTGGATTACGCCCAATGAAGAAAGACTCTGCACTTGTGGGGGTGTTCTACTTCTTTGCGGGTGAGTTGACGGCTCTGGGGCCATTACTGGGAAGCTCTATTACCGGATAAAAGTGGTTTGGACCAAATCGGAGACAAATTTTTTTTTGCGTTTTTGCTGACTTGCTTGCCTTTGAGGTACTCTTTGGGGGGGTTCCGGGTGTTTGTGGGTGGGTTTTGGGGTCTGGGAGCACTGCTGGACCAGTCTATTTTTGATTGCATTTGCTTTTCAGGAAATCCGTGGTGGAAAACGGGAGTTATGACCTAGCTGCACAGCGCGTTTAGACCGAAGGCCGAGAAATATTGTAAGTATGAGATTTTCCTTTTTGGCTGTTTGGGGGTGTTGTGCTTTTTTGCGGTGGGTTGGCGGGTCTTGGGGCATTGCTGGGAAGGTCTAATACCGGATAGAAGTGGTTTGGACAAAATCCATGATGAATTTTTTTTTGCTATTTCTGACATTTCGCTCAATGTAGCGTTTTCGGGGGCCTGTTTGGGGGGCTTCCTGGTGTTTGTGGGTGGGTTTTGGGGTCTGGGAGCACTGCTGGCTATTGATACTTTTGATTGCAAGACATTTGAAGCAAATCCATCGTGGTAGAAGGGAGTTAGGTCCTAGCTGCCGAGCGCGCACGGAGTGATTTTGGAAATTGACATGAAAATGACTAAGTCCCCATTTTTGTACTTTTGTTTTTGGCTGTTTGGGGGTATTCTACTAGTTTTCGCCTTGGTTGACGCTTCTGGGGCCATTGCTGGGAAGCTCTAATACCGGATAAAAGTGGTTTGGACCAAATCGCAGGTGAAATTTTTTTTGCGTTTTTGCTGACTTGCTTGCCTTTGAGGTGTTCTTTGGGGGGGTTCCGGGTGTTTGTGGGTGGGTTTTGGGGTCTGGGAGCACTGCTGGGACAGTCTAATTTTGATTGCATTTGCTTTTCAGGAAATCCGTGGTGGAAAACGGGAGTTATGACCTAGCTGCACAGCGCGTTTGGACCGAAGGCCGATAAATATTGTAAGTATGAGATTTTCCTTTTTGGCTGTTTGGGGGTGTTGTGCTTTTTTGTGGGTGGGTTGGCTGGTCTTGGGGCATTGCTGGGAAGGTCTAATACCGGACAGAAGTGGTTTGGACAAAATCCATGATGATTTTTTTTGTGCTATTTCTGACATTTCGCTCAATGTAGCGTTTTCGGGGGCCTGTTTGGGGGGCTTCCTGGTGTTTGTGGGTGGGTTTCGGGGTCTGGGAGCACTGCTGGCTATCATTACTTTTGATTGCAAGAGGTTTGAAGCAAATCCATGGTGGCAGAGGGGAGTTAGGGCCTAGCTGCAGAGCGCGCGCGGAGTGATTTTGGAAATTGCCATGAAAATGACTAAGTCCCCATTTTTGTACTTTTGCTCTGGGGCCATTGCTGGGAAGCTCTAATACCGGATAATAGTGGTTTGGACCAAATCGGAGGCGAAATTCTTTTTGCGTTTTTGCTGACTTGCTTGCCTTTGAGGTACTCTTTGGGGGGGTTCAGGGTATTTGTGGGTGGGTTTTGTGGTCTGGGAGCACTTCTGGGACAGTCTAATTTTGATTGCATTTGCTTTTCAGGAAATCCGTGGTGGAAAACGGGAGTTATGACCTAGCTGCACAACGCGTTTGGACCGAAGGCCGATAAATATTGTAAGTATGAGATTTTCCTTTTTGGCTGTTTGGGGGTGTTGTGCTTTTTTGCAGGTGGGTTGGCGGGTCTTGGGGCATTGCTGGCAAGGTCTAATACCGGATAGAAGTGGTTTGGACAAAATCCATGATGAAAATTCTTTTGCTATTTCTGACATTTTGCTCAATGTAGCATTTTCGGGGGCCTGTTTGGGGGGCTTCCGGTGTTTGTGGGTGGGTTTCGGGGTCTGGGAGCACTGCTGGCTATTGATACTTTTGATTGCAAGAGGTTTGAAGGAAATCCATGGTGGCAGAGGGGAGTTAGGGCCTAGCTGCAGAGCGCGCGCGGAGTGATTTTGGAAATTGCCATGAAAATGACTAAGTCCCCATTTTTGTACTTTTGCTTTTTGGCTGTTTGGGGGTCTTCTACTAGTTTTCGCCTGGGTTGACGGCTCTGGGGCCATTGCTGGGAAGCTCTAATACCGGATAAAAGTGGTTTGGACCAAATCGGAGGCGAATTTTTTTTGCATTTTTGCTGACTTGCTTGCCTTTGAGGTGCTCTTTGGGGGGGTTCCGGGTGTTTGTGGGTGGGTTTTGGGGTCTGGGAGCACTGCTGGGACAGTCTAATTTTGATTGCATTTGCTTTTCAGGAAATCCGTGGTGGAAAACGGGAGTTATGACCTAGCTGCACAGTGCGTTTGGACCGAAGGCCGATAAATATTATAAGTATGAGATTTTCCTTTCTGGCTGTTTGGGGGTGTTGTGCTTTTTTGCGGGTGGGTTGGCGGGTCTTGGGGCATTGCTGGGAAGGTCTAATACCGGCTAGAAGTGGTTTGGACAAAATCCATGCGGAAAAGCCTTTTGGCACTTTTTGTAACTTAGGGTTCATTAGGGTTAGCCCTAGCAGCAGGATTGCATGTGTTTCGGGGTGTTCTAGATTTTTGCAACTGAGTTCTGGGGTCTTAGAGCACTCGTGGGAATGTGTAATTTTGGTTGCAAGTGATTTGAAGAAAATCCATGGTGGGAAAGGGGGGATTTGGCATAGTTAAAGAAAGCGTTTGCCACTATTCTTAACTTAGGGCTCGTTAGGGTTAGCAGTATTTGTATTGCATGTGTTTGGGTGGGGGCTGTTTGTGGGGGGGTTTGCGAGTCTTGGAGCGATGCTGGGTATGGATACTTTTGCTTGCTTGCAAGTGGTTTGAATACAATCCACGGTGGGTAAGGGGGTATTTGGGCCTACTTTTACTTTCAAAGTACGTTTTGTCACCAGTTTTCTACTAGGCCTCGTTTATTGTGATCTGATTGGGGGTCTTCTACATTTTTGTGACTGGCTTTAGTAAGGGTCTGGGTGGGAGCACTGCTGGGAACGTCTAATTTTGTTCTAAAACACAGTTTACAGTACACCTAGCTTGAGGGGAAAGATCCGCTCAATTAATTTGCCCATACTTATTTATCCTTCAAAAAGAGACTCAGACAGAGTACGCACTTTCAAAAACATTGTACTGTCTATTAGGAAACTCAAAGTGTGACTTTTTGCACTACACAGCGTACATACCTTATATTTATTTGTCAGTGGTGTTCTAATATCACTTCCTGTTTTTCCATCAATAATTACAGGCCGGGTTTCAGTCTATGCAATGGGAAAAAAAGGATGAAGTCAGGCTTCACATTAGCGAGCCGCAATTCAGCATTCGCCAGGCAGGCAGTGGACAGGGTGTCTTCTGGTCACCAACATTGATGGACGGAGCGTCAGCTGGAATGGAGGAGTGCCGCTAATAAGAGGAATGGTTTGATGCGTGCAACTTACTTACCAAATTGAACAGGACAACTGCAACAACATACAGATACAGTATCCATTCTTTTCTAATGTTTTTTTAAGTAATGTTATTGCTGTGAACTTCTATGAGTGTGACTCTTCATTTCTTGGACACTCTCTGCTTCTTAATTGATCCCTACAGCCATTCTATAGGTTTTACTTCGGCTATTTTTTAAACCTAATTTAATGTAAGAAGTGTTTCTCTGAGTGCAGAGATAGGCAAGTGAAAACGCTGCAGCCCTGTACTGTCGCATTCTGTCATTCACGGCTGTCGAAAGTACTACTTACTTTTCAGTAACAATGCATGCAGTAGTGCATGCACTTCCTTTATGTCACTTAAAAGATTTATGGTTAGCTTTGTACCCAAAGATTTCTTTATCTTCAATTATTGTTTGTCCATGCTGTGCTTTTTTTTTTCTTCTCTCAACAAAACTTACCCAAAAAGAAACCCCCATTCCCATCCATTTTCCAAACCCTAACCCTCTTCCCCCGGGCTGTGTGGTTTTGATTGATGTGTGACTAAATGACAGCAATAATTCCACACACTTGCTGGGGAGGATAAGGTCATAGCAACAGGCTGGTGAAGGAATCCGAGGATATATTCTAGACTTACTCAGCTTCAGTACTATTTCTTGTAGTAGTAGCCAATGTCAAAGAAATTCAACGTAAGTACTAGTTATACTTTCAATACTTTACCATTTGTTAGGCTACATTGTGGCACTGTTCTAGTGTACTGTCACCTGCTATATTCTCTATCGTACCGTTGTAATGCTCCAGTAAGGACAAAGCAGGTTTCATTTTCTTTTTTTCCATAGGCATGCAACTGCCACTGTGTCACACCACTAGTACCACCGCAATGAGGACATTTCATCCGCCCAGGATTGCCAACCTTAATCGCCATATCCCGTGGAGCCAGCCCTGGGCCTATCCCTACTTTCAAACACAAATTACAGGTAAGATAAGCGTTTGGTGGGAGGTAGTATAATGGAGTATTAGGAGAGACGAGAGATTGACGGTAGTACTACTAAAATCCTAGGACTCTTGAATTCACTTACTCTGTGAGAGGCACTTAGTGTTGAAAACATTTAGCCATTTACACTTAAAGGAAGAAAATGACACATACTTAAGTTTCAGGAAAACAAACTTTCTGTTAAACCCCCACCCACCAGACTCAAAAGCAGTAAAAAACAGGTATGCTCAGATAAAGTTTCAAAAAGTATATTTGTGTAGCCCTAACAAAATAATCTCCCGCAAGACCCTCCCTAACCCCAACGATTGTCCTTCAAAAGTCCCAAAAACAACCCAACTCCCAAATTCCAACCCCCCAAAAGTCTCTAAAAAAGGGGCAAGGGACACTACGGCAGGATGCTGTTCACTTTAGCGGCCAGGGCATCATACTCCTTGCGGAGGGTGGCATCGTCGGAGCGGAGGCCCTCCACCAAGGTCTTATATGTTAGGTCCTCCTGCTCCAGGTAGGACACTCTGAGGCATAAGCGGTGCTGGCGTGCCTTGCAACTCCTGTGGGGGGCAGCTGCTGTCTTTGCTACTCGGCGGTGGCGGTTGGCTTTGGTAGCCCGGCTCCGTACCGCTGGAGCACTGCGCTGGCTGGCAGCCAGTGGGGGCACGAAGGAGGATGCAGCTGTCCCAGTGGATGTACCAGTAGACTGCGTGTCCTCCTCCTCCAGGGCCACCAGCCGCCGATATTCGGCGACAGTGGCATCCAGCCTCCGTTGCCGGGCCATTCGAGCCAGCTCCTTCCTTGTTGGTTTTGTTGATTTGGAAGGAGCAACTATATGAAGAAAGAAAGACATAGTCTGTAACCAATGCTCCTTAAGATTAACACAAAATGATTGAGCAGAAAGTTGTGTCACAGTACAACTAGCAACTTGAAAGCACAGTACATAACTATTGAGGCCAGTATCTATCTAACCTCCCACTTCTTCATCCTTGCTCTAACATTAGTGGGAGTTTAAGGAACAAATTCTACGAGCACTATGGACTTCCATTACAGTCGACTATGACAGTACACCAGTCTTATTCTTCTTCTTCTCTCTTGTTTAGGAAAATTGGTACGTTATTTTATGTAAGCCGGCATAATGCCAGCGCAGTGAACTTGCACCCGAGAAAAACAGACGCACACCATGATGAGTGAGACAGACTTGCGTTACTGTACCGGTCCAGTACATGCAGGTGGTGAAGCTCTTACTTTTCTATTACGGGTGGCACTGAGAATACTCTGTTAAAAGGGCTACTGCTTAATTAATTTAACTTTCACCCTACAGTGCAAATGAGTACTAGTAAAGGAAAATGAAGAAGCTAAATAATCTGATTATCTATCACTTCACATGGGATGTATTTGATTACATATGGGATGACTTTAGGTGCTTTGCTTTTTATTGAGTGAACAGTGATACACCCACACATGAATGACGTACTACTACTAAACTAAACTTATTAAGAGAGGTAGGGAGTGTCCACCGTAATAACCGGATATATGCTGTGCTTGCAGTTGCAATACAAACTACTGCTACTATTCATGGTAGTATCTGGACAAAATTACAACTTCTTTTCCTTGCCTTTCCTACACTGGAACGGACGTGCGGGTGCGGTGTTACATGCTCTTCAAAGTAACACTTAGTTCATCCAGTGACCGTCTACTCTCTTCAGATACACATATGCTATCTAAGAGTCAGATAGTACCATGATCCAGGCATCCATCCATTCAAAGTATATGCACACATACAGTTTCTGTTTCACCCACCCAGGCTGTTCTCCTTCCACCCATCCTTGCTTCATCATTCACCCAGCCATGCACCATAACATATTCTTTCCTTCCCAGCCACCTCGGGGACCAAGCAAACACATATCATTCTTCTTTGCCAGTCATCATTAAATTTCTCGTCCTTCTACACTTACTTACACCCTTCTTTCGCTTTTCGTTCATCCCATCCATCAAGTTCATCTCAGATCTGATTGGGATTCTTCTCGCCAAAAACTTCACAGCTAAGTCGAAGTACATTTAGAGGAGGCTACTACCTGGTTGATTTATAATACACCCGTGCAGAAAGCAAACTCTGCAGTCTTCAATCTCAATAAGTAAGGAATATATAGCTTACCTCTGCCTGCCACCACCGTGTGAACCCTCACAGGCACATTGGTGTCGTCCAGCACTCGCATTGCCGACTCCTCCCCAGAAGTGTTCTCCTCATCCAGCACCACCACCTCCGCGCTGGCCCCGCCACCAGATGTTTCACCTACATAGTACATTTAAGAATGTTAGAATACACCACTCACTACTATATAATATTTGGTCTAGGAATAAAGAAATGTGAAAAAAACAGAAAACAATGTAATAATTTGTGACTGTCTACTCTAAAGTAAAAATGTCCCTTTTTCCAGGGAAGGCTGTTGTCTTGCTGCCTTTTTTGGCACAACTGATGAATGCTTGCTTTTTATTTTTAACACGCACCACTTTTTCTCCTAACAGACAGAAGCTTGATTTCTAAGAACACGAGCAAGATCAAGTTCAAACCAGGTGAGAGCTCGGCTCGACCACAAGAAATGTGTTCAATTAATCGTCAGCACTAAGCACTTTTCCATTTTCAGTTAAACGTTTAGTTTTATGACAAACTTGATTTTAATAAATGTGTTTACTTTTAATAAAGCTTTTAAACTTAAATGGACTCTGTGGTTTTTGGTCCTCCAGACTAGAGTGGCTGAGCTAAAGGTTTTGCAATTTTTGCAAGCATGAGTCCGTGCCTCTGACACTTCTTGACTCTGACTCCGTACTCTTGTCCTGCGTTGGATAATCATCATTGGGGATCAATCATCGGTGACTTTGGGAGCTAAATGACTCTGCCACACTATCTAGTCAGTAAGGAGATTGGGGGTTCAACTACAAAGTCTGTTATCATTGAGGTATGTGGAAAGTCTAATAGCGCCTATTATAATTGATAAGCTAAGCAATGCATTATTTAGTGTCCATAGTTCTGTTTGTGCAGATTTGTCCCTGCAACAGTAGTAGAATGGATTGTCCTCCTAGCCAAACCAAAAGTAAAGTAGTATCTTATTCTTTCTTGGTGGTCATTCACCTTTTTATTGTTGGCAATTGTCAAAGCATAAACATTTAGAAGACTTGAAAAGACATTATAGACAATCCCAGAGGACTGCACTCAGTGCATAGAGCTATTGCTGACTAGAATGGGAGTCCAATGAAATTGCCAAATGTGCAATCTTAGTTAGCTACACAGACAGACTAATAAGAATAATCTAGTAATACCACAGGGAGTCATAGTCGATGCAGGATAAGAATTTAGATACAGTCTACAAGAAGATCAAAGACGATTTAGAAAAAATCGAATGAGGAACGCTAGGAAAAAATAGGTACTCTATATTAAAATTAAAACTTACCGGGGCCAGAAAAGGAGCCCTCGCCTGCCCGATCCTGGCCTGCATCCTGTTGAACAGCAGCCTCCTCCTCCTGTGTCCTCTTGCCCCTGGGGGGAGCTGATGTACAACATGAAAGAAAGAAAGACCAGAAAACATGGATGATATTTGTCAACCAAATCAAACATTTCAAAAGAACAATAACAAAATATTTTTGCGAAATAGCAAATAGACAACTATTCCACGGGATATATTGACCGATCTCACGTGGTCTACTACGTTATTAGTATTGCTTGATTTGCGGACCGTCGACTTGGAAAGTTCTTATGTAACTCACTAAACAAACTACTAAAAAGGTTCGCCTAGGACTGGCAGGCAGCAGTCCGCAGCACGCGAAGTGACAGACAAAGTCCATCATGATTGCAGATCAGCGACAACACTAAAAAGTTTCCTACTACATTAACCAGTCATTAAAATACTCGAACTATCAATCCACCACCACTATTTCTTCTTATCGCCATGTGTACAAAGGAAGGACTGGACTTGAGTCTGTAGGGGCTGCTCTTTTGCTCCATTGTTGCGTGACTTTTGTGACGCAGCGGCAGAGCAAAAGAGGCGCCATGGTGCGGCGTATATTAACAATGTGACGCATATGGGAGATGCATCACGTTGTAAAGCCCTGCGGCATCAGGGAGCGTTCCGGCGCAAGGGAGGGCGTTCCTGCGCAGGAACGCATCCTAAAAGTGGCTGAGGGAAATCTACAAGATTTCAATCAGTCACTTTGAGGACAATGAAGCGTGACTCAAACCCTGCGCCTGCTTGAAGCAGACGTACGGCTTGACGCAGCATTGGGGAGATAGGGCACCCCAGAGCATTGCTGGAGCTGCGCCATCGTTGCGACGCAACTCCAGCAATGCGCCGCCTTTACGGCACAGATGCGTAACGCTTTGGTGACGTTTTGGGCCCATGGTGCGCCACATTGTAAATACGGAGCACCATGGGTGGTGGTGGCGTGGCGCACAATTACTGGTGCATCCCTGCTACTTTGCAGGGTTGCGCCGGTAAATAAAAATCTGACCCTTAGTGTCTAGCATTACGCAGTTCTTTAAACTACACTCATACATAATTTCACAGGCCAATGAAATGAACACAAAATCGAAAACAAATAAGCATAGTAGCAACGCTACTGAGAAGGAGAGCAGTGCACCTGAAACGCACAGAACATTTTGAAATATAATTTACCTACAATGTAATCAGCAGCATTAATGCTCTTGGTAAAAAACAAAAATTTGCAATATAATAACACACAGAGCAGGAGAAAACAGAGTAGTAAAGAAATAGCTACTACTACTCACCAAGCCCGGGAATCTCAAGGCCGAGCAGGTCGAGCAGATCGCGTTCCCGGTCCAGGACATCCGTCCAACGGTGGGTGGCCTGGTTGTAGGTGCGCCGGACCCGAGAGTGTTGGTACATGGCCCGGCACACCTTCTCCCACCGCTTCCGGCGCTCCTGGATCCCGTACCCGCTAGCGATCTTGCCGCCTGCCATGATGGTCCTCGGGAGGCGGCGCTGAACATATAAAATTAGTGCGGCCACCTCCTCCGGGCTGAAGATCTCCCGGGGTGCGACCTGCTCCCCCCTCAAACGCCCGCACGGGAGCCGGGCACGGGGTGAGGGACCCTTCTCCTTCTCGGGATGCTTCCCGGCTCCCTTTACCATGGTCTGGGCAGAAAGGAAGCTAAATAAAGAAAATAGAATAGGGAAGAAGAAAAGAAAAGAGTTTAATAAAGTAGTTTAAAATTAACCAAAAGTAGCAGAAAACACAAAAATATAGAGCTAGAAAAATAGAGGGATAGATAATAAGTAAAATAGATCAAAAAAACTTCAAACAAGCAATGGATGGCAGAGATTCAGAGAGGATACAAAAAGCATGCCCAGAACCATAGCAATGAATGAGAAACAAGATGGCCGCGCCCGTTCACGACCGCGTGGGTAAGTTTGCGTGAGATTTTCCTCGCGAACACACGCGAAATTGTACTAGCGAGCCGCACACTTTGCGAGATTACACATCGTGCCCGGAAACGGAAATACGTCATGCGAACAAGATGGCCGCGCCCGTGAACGACCGTGAGGGTAACTTCGCGCCGTTGCGCTACAAGCGGCTCGCTAAAACGCACAAAACCTTGCGAACTAACACGCCGCAAAAAAACAAATCGCATATTCGCGCGAATTTGCGGCTTCCAATTCGATCTCGCGCAAGTTCGCGCCCCGCGAATCCCGCGAAATTGCAGAAAAATGAGTTTTGCTAAACTGAAAGCACTCAGCAGGTGCAAAAGTTCAAACTCATCATTAGTAACCATTCCCTGTAGTGCTTCCTGACTGGGGCCCCTCCAGAGTTCAGTTGCTAGTTGCAACAATTGTATGACCCTGCTCTGACCCTCACAGCAGGCTCATAGAATAGCTACAAGTAGGCCACAAAGGTCCTGGAAAAAAAATTGCACTGCAACAGAAAGCAAATTACAGATAAGGAAGCAGGTGCCAGACTGGAATTTTAAAACAGTGACACATTAATAAATCAACCCCAAATTAATTCATGTCAGTTGAAGCAGGGCAGGTGTGCTTGCTTTTCCCCCCCATAATCTACAGGGATGAACCAGAGGGTGGCATTGATGTAACAGAGGGTGGCATGGGTGAAACAGAGGGTGGCAGTGTTGAAACAGAGGGTGCTGTGAACCTGTGATGATGAACCAGACGTAGAAACAACATAGTCGCGACCGTTGCGAGCCGACAAGTAAGTTTGCAATTGCGAACTGGTACAAAACCCTCGCGAACTGGCAGAAACCCTTGCGAACACAAAAAAAATCTGCAAATTTGCGAGAATTCGCAGATTTTGCGGATTGCGAGTTCGCAAATTCGCGAACGCCAGATTCGCAAAATTCGCTCATGCTTACTCTGTATCCGAAACATGTCTGACAGTGGTGGTTAAATAAACTAAGACCTGCTTAACCACAAAATTCACGGGTGTCCGTTTCCCATTTCTTAGCGTGTCCGGCTAGAGCGCAGGAGAGAGAGTTTGGGAGAACAACGAGTCCATATATATCTATACTAATATAATAAAGAGAGAGCCCAAACCTTTGAGGCGGGTAATCTCAGGAAACACAGCACCAATCACAACACCCAATACAGCGTTGGAAAGGGCAGTTGCAGCAGAAGGACATAGGCTATGCAGACGCCCACCATATACATTTAAAAGGTAAATGAACCGTGCCAGCAAAGTAGTCCCTTGTGGGCGTGCTTCCTTTGTGCTGTGGGCGTGTGCTGGGGTGTGACAAATGCTGGGGGCGTGTGGTACGTTCCGCCCTTCATGCCATGTCTCATATCTTGTGCTGTGGGCGTGTGCTGGGGGCGTGGGCGTGTGCGGGGCGCAGGATTACGGGAAAAAAAGCAAGCGTTGTGCCCAATATTTTATTGTTTTTTCTTCCCAGGTTCTGTACATTCCAGCTCCGGGTGTCCACCCTGCTCCCTTTAAATACCCCTGCACCCCATAATCATAACCCACCTTTACTCCTTAAAATACCCCAACACCCTTAAACACTAACCCATCTTAACCTTATAAATATACCCTGTACCCCAAACCCCAAACCTATCCCTAAACCCTAAAAATACCCCTTTACCCCAAAACACAAACCTAGCTCTGAACCCTATTGTTAGACCTGTCTGCCCTTTGGGTAGTCCCTCCTGATTATTATTTATTTTTGTCCCCTTTTTGCCCCCTCAAAACCTTTAATTTTTGTGTCCACTGGATTTTTGAGATGTTGACCTGGGGGTTAGATGCTCTTTTCCCTCATAGTCCTTTTTCCTGAGGCCTAGGTGCCTTTTCTGACTAG
This sequence comes from Lissotriton vulgaris, assembly GCF_964263255.1. Taxonomy (NCBI): domain Eukaryota; kingdom Metazoa; phylum Chordata; class Amphibia; order Caudata; family Salamandridae; genus Lissotriton; species Lissotriton vulgaris. The sequence continues at coordinate 163,398,613 of NC_141699.1, read as the reverse complement.
AAAGTATGGGTCACGCAAAATGGTGGTCAGCAACTGCCATAACTGACACTTCAAGAGAAGGGACCATAGGATTACACTAAGAAGGTACTAGAACCTTCTGGAGGGGTCTGGTAGCCAGTGCCAGCCTATATAAGGCCAGAACCAGGGCGGCCATTTTAGCTGTTGGTGAGGAGTGACCAGAGAGCCAGGGAGAGCCTAGCGAGGAGTGAAGCGTTAGTGTGGGGAGGCAAGCGCACTGTTAGGAGATAGACTGACCTTTGGGTCAGCTGCCCTACCTTGCTGACGTAACCCCCTGCCTACTGACTGAGCCCTGGCAGCTCTACTTCATTTATAGACTCCTGAAGCCATTAACCTTCCCTCATGAAAACGTAGTTAATTGGCTGGGGAAGTCAGTGGGAGCAGGTCCTAATTCAGTAGGAGATTGTTCCGCATTCGCCCCCTTGCCTTTATGTGAGCCCGCCTGAACTGTCCACTTGAAGGTAGTGAGGTTAAACCCTTCCTCGCCCCTTCCATGAGAAGACTTCTTGGCCGAAAGAACTTAAACCTACCCGGTAGCGATTGGCGTGTGGCGACGCCGTCACCGGATTACTGCCGCTGATTTCCTGGGCCCCCGGTGGTGGGAAGTTAGCTTGGCGGACCTGTCCGGGGTCAGTGGGGCAGTAAGCTGAGAAGCCAGCGTTGCGGAGGACAGTGAGCACAGACGAGTGTGTTCCCGGAAGGAGGGTGACGAGAGCCTGAAGGAGGCCGGCCTGCATAGTTCTCTCCCCCTCTGGCGGACGAGAGGAGCGCGGGACACAGAGCTGTGAGGAATGCCGAGGAAGTCGCGGCGGAGTTCCGGTCTCGCAAGCTGCTTTGCCTCTTGCAGCGGAGGGGTCGGGAACCTCCCAGAGCTGGGATTTCCGGGTATCGAGGCTCCAGCAGGAGCGTGAGTGGAGGAAGGACGAGTCCCACACAACGCGGTAAGACCGTGAGAGGGGAAAGCGGAGCCCCTGAGTCTGTGAGGGCTTCAGTGTGAAAGGAGTAAAGGAGGGAGGGGAGAGCCCACCAAATCCGTCTTTAAAAACTGCCGGTCAGGCTGTCAGTAGACGAAAAAGGGCCAGGCAGACAGCAACAGGTTTTGGGGCAACTCCTCTTCGAACTGTGTTGGCGATTAGACTATCCAGACGCCACGAGTGAGTGTCATCTTAAATAACCTGTCGTCCCCATTAGGGGAGGCTTCCTGGAGGAGAGCATTATACTGTGGGAAGGGTAGATGGCAGCATAAAGAAAACGGAGGGTTAACTGACTGAAGTAATGCACGGTACATGGAAGCCGTGATCAAAGGGCTGTATTGAAATTAAGAGGGAGGCAGTTGAGAAGGGTGTCTCCTCTTAAACAAAGTACTTAGAGCCTAAGACTGATTCTGGGAGAGACAAGTATTCCCTTGTGACTTTAGAACAACGTAAATGGGTATATGATAAATTTCACTTTTATTGCCTGTCTTTATCCAGATATCCCCTGCTTGTAGTAGCCTTGGAGCATCAAGGGTATTGTACAAACTTGTCACACTGAGGAGTAAACTTATTCTGTGTACCTTAATTGGAAGCTGTAGAATCTATATTCAATGCTCAAGTTGCAAGAATTATTCCAGAGTTATTGTATTGAAGAAGAAAGAAAAGTAGTAATGCTGCTTTGTGAAATTGTGCTTAGCCCATAAATTGACAACAGAGATATGTACTGTATTGAAGGGAGATTGTGCTAAAAGTTTAAAGAAACTGCTAAAGATTATTTTATAAAGCAATTTAAGTATTTTCCTAAAACTGGTGTAGCGTTGTTTTTGAGTGGATGGACGCTGAGTTGCTGCAGGGTGTGACGCAAACTTAACGCATGTGCCTTTGAATTAAGCCTTCCCATTTAGTGCCAAGCTACCCTATGTGACTTGGAGATCCCAGGTCCAAAACCTATAAATACCCCTGTACCTCAAAACCCAAACCTACCCCTGAACCCTGAAAATACCCCTGTACCCCAAAACCCAAACCTAGCCCTGAACCCTAAAAATACCCCTGTACCCCAAATCCCAAACCTACCCCTGAACCCTAAAATACCCCTGTACCCCAAAACCCAAACCTACCTCTGAACCCTAAAATACCCCTGTACCCCAAAACCTAAATCTAGCCCTGAACCCTAAAAATACCCCTGTACCCCAAAACCCAAACCTACCCCTGAACCCTAAAATTACCCCTATACCCCAAAACCCAAACCTAGCCCTGAACCCTAAAAATACCCCTGTACCCCAAAACCCATACCTTTTCCTAAACCATAAAACTACCCCTGTACCCCATAACCCAAAACTATATCTAAACCCTTAAAATACCCAAACACCCCAAAACATATACCTCAGTGCCCCAAAACATATACCCCTATACCCATACTTACCTTATCCAAACATTAAAAAAAACATGCTTTTACCATTCATGCACTTACAACAAATTTCGTTGTAAATGTATGCGTGGTAAAAGCATATAAAATGTAATGCCATGCGTTATAATGGCATTGCGGAGTCATGGTACTTTCGTAATGAAAGTATGCGGAGTGATGGTATGCGAAAGAAAGTTGCGGAATAATGGGTGTTTACCCTCCCCCAGTAAGTACATTGGTGGCACGGCGGCCCACATCTCCAGAAACATACTCATATTTTTTCACCACCGATTTGAAAAATACACAGGTCTCTCTCATTGATGGCCAGCACCGACATACACTTTTAGACCCACCTCCCGCCACAAGTTCTAGAATTGCGAACTTTAGAGCTGGGGAGCTACGTTTGAATCTCGGCATCAGCTCAACATCCTGTGATTCCAGGCAAATCGCTTTGTCTCCCCGTGCCTACCACAAATGAATGTGTTCTTCTGTACTGTAAATTGTGCTCAAGCCATTTTGTTGAGTTTGCGCTATATAATATGCAAAGGAAAAATAAAGTAGGGAAACTCAAGTTCACACACTACTGAATGCGCACTCTTAAGTGCATCAGCAGTGCACTGTGATTCGGAGCGTTTCACAGGCCTGTCACAGATAAGAAATGCTATCAAAACGAAATCCAACAAAACAATATACTACTGGCCGGCAGCAATTCATACCCGGACAACGTCGGGACGGGCTGCTAGTATATATATATACATATATCAATCCAAACGAGTTGCCCAAAGTGAGGAGGCCGCACAGAGTTCACATCATCCAACAAGGGCCCCAGCAGAGTCAGCCTGCACATTTCCATTAAAAACGCGGCTCGGCGCGTTTCGGGACACCGCCTTTGTTCACGAGCCTTCTGAAATAAAGAAGCAGCAACTTGTTCTGATTTAGACCACCTGCTTTTAATAACAAAGTCCGCCCCACTGGGCGTGTCTTCAAGCCACACTCGGCCTAGGCCTCCAAGTGCCTTCTGGTAGTTGCAGTCATCATCAGCTATATTACCCCAGTGGGTTGAGCTGTTCAGTATTTACAGTTCTTAAAATCCCAAGTGGGTAAATGGAATGCGCAAGGTGGGACTACTTGATTCTGTCACCCACTCGTTTTCGACGAACTCTGCTCCATCATGACGCTGGGCTTTACCAGTGCCTGGGTCCGCACACTGCGGCGGACCAACCTCGCGACCGAGCCTGGCCGCAAACATCAATCCAAACAAGTTGCTCAAAGTGAGGAGGGCGCACAAAGTTCACATCACCAACAAGGGCCCCAGCAGAGTCAGCCTGCACATTTCCATTAAAAACTCGGCTCAACGCGTTTTGGGACACCGCCCTTGTTCACGAGCCTTCTGAAATAAAGAAGCAGCAACTTGTTCTGATTTACACCACCTGCTTTTAATAACAAAATCCGCCCCACTGGGCGTGTCTTCAAGCCACACTCGGCATAGGCATCCAAGTGCCTTTTAGTAGTTGCAGTCATCTTCAGCTATATTACCCCAGTGGGTTGCGCTGTTCAGTATTTACAGTTCTTAAAATCCCAAGTGGGTAAATGGAATGTGCAAGGTGAGACTGCTGGATTCTGTCACCCACTCGTTTTCGACGAACTCTGCTCCATCATGACGCTGGGCTTTACCAGTGCCTGGGTCCGCACACTGTGGGGGGCCAACCTCGCGACCGAGCCTGGCTGCAAACATCAATCCATACGAGTTGCCCAAAGTGAGGAGGCCGCAATGAGTTCACATCATCCAACAAGGGCCCCAGCAGAGTCAGCCTGCACATTTCCATTAAAAACGCGGCTCAATGCGTTTCGGGACACCGCCCTTGTTCACGAGCCTTCTGAAATAAAAAAGCAGCAACTTGTTCTGATTTAGACCACCTGCTTTTAATAACAAAGTCCGCCCCACAGGTTGTGGTGTTTCTACAGCTGCCTTTCCTGTGTGCACCTTCATGAGAGGAGTGAAATACTTACAAGTGAGGTTTTTTCCAAAAGGAGCAATTATTTGTGTTGGATTTTGAGACGGCTGGCCCAGTCGTGGAAATTGCCCACTGCGGAACGGCAGGTCAAAGCCCATGAGGACGTGGTGCCTGTGACTTGTAAGAATCCCCCTGGAGGCATCGTACTTGGCACAGGTTGTGTGAGGACTGTGAAAGCCAACCCACTGGGGTTTTTTAATTGTGCTTGAACTGGGGACTAATATGAAACCCACTGGGGTAATGATTGGTGAGAATGTGCAGGACCACAAGTAACAGAATTCTCGGAAGCCTGAAGGGGCGGGGCTAATTTGAAAATAAAATCATGTGACTGCATCTCTGCGGGGAGGAGCCAAGATGGCGGGCTGACACCGCCGAGTGAAGGCTGCTTCATGGAGCTGCTCTGCCGAAGACTTGCCTAAACTTGCCAAACTTACACATCACACCCAAAACCGGCTGATTTCGAAAGCCGCTACGGAGAAGAAGAAAAAGAGAGAACACAGAGGGTGCGCCGACGCACGCGGAAGAACGATAGCAGACATCAGAGGATAAAGTACGGAACTTACCGCTTGCAGACTCGGCTTCGGTTTTGCTCCGCTACCCTGCTCGCTCCAGTCCCGGATTCGATAGAATCAATGCTACGGGTCCTGCTATACTACAGTGGGGGTCTGCTCCGCTCCTGGAGATACACGGGGATCAGCCTCGTTCGCTGGTTGGCTGGTTGGTGGGACGCGCTCTGGACCCTGCCTGTCTCCCTTGCAGCTGGGCGCTCACCTGATGTTACGCCCAATTCCACTGACGCCGAGGTGTTGGAGGCCGGAGGAGCCGGAGGAGCCGAAGGAGCTGATGTCATCGAGGCAGACGAGGTCTACAAGGAGCCGGAAGATCTGTCAGACAGGTAGACAAGGAAACACAGGTATGATGGCGGCGGCAGCGGTAGCGGTAGCGATAGCATCAGGCGTTACTAACGAGGCACAACTGGAACATGCAACAAAACTAAAACCAGACACTAGTAATATCAATGGTGGGAAAAATAAAAGTACTAAACCAAAAGCCAATGATACAAATGAAGCAATTCTGGGCTCTGATACGAAACGTGCTCAGACCAACAATGGAGGCACGTGTATGGAATCCGAGCCTGAGCCTGAACTAATAACAGCGTTAAAACCCAAAGAGAAAACAAATAATAAAGAAGCAGACTCTAATGTGAATGAAGTTCTGTTAGTTACTAATGTATTTCCTGTGGAGAAAGCTGTGGAGAAAGCTGAGATCAAGAGTGGAAGCAAGGGCTCGGATAAGCTTCCTAGAGTCAATATGGATACACTCGTTTTAAAAAATCAGACGGAGATCAGGGATACCACACTGAGAGAAAATGAAAGGGATTTGGAGAAAACTGCTGAAGGAGGAAAAATACAAGATATAGTGCTAAAAAAAAAGGTGGACATTGTGGAACTAAACACAAACACTGATCTACATACTAATAAAAGCAGAATGAAGGGGAAAAAAGCTGGAGATGGCCTAATTCAAGAATCTACGGAAATATCGGATGAAGCCTCCAATTTAGAATATGAGGAACTAACTGAAGAAGAGGAAATAGATGAAACTCCCAAAACTCTGCCTAATAAATTAACTGGATCAAGGAAAACTAAAATGAAGGCTAAAACCAAGCAAAAAAATCTGACTTTCAAAGCAGTTAATAAAGAACTGCCTGGAAACAAGAAAAGTCGCCTAATTGATGATAGCCCTCTGAGAAGATGGATTGAGGCAAAGGGTGGCGTCAAGAACATGGCTTTAAGACTTTCCGGTGCCAGCCCTGAAGATGTGCACAACTTTCAGGGGGGTAATAAAACAAGTCTTACAGACTCCATAATGGACTCTATTAAGAATACATCATCTATAAATCAAGAAATAACAATTCTTTCAGCCGCAATTGGCACTGAGCTAAATAAAGGGCTCAGAGAAGGGGTCTCCCTAACAATAACTCCCACTCCCACTCCTACTGACAACCTCGAGGGTAATGAATTTGTAGACTTTGATCCTGAAATAATAGCCAATAACCCCAATCGGCTAAGTGAAGACACGGACTGTATAATATCAAGCCTAAGAAAAACACAAACATTACCAGCGGGGAACTCTGTGGATAACTCAGGAGACCAACTCGAACTATTAGATATGGCGACTGAAGAATCAAATATGAATACTCGCTCATTGGAAGTTAGGAACGAGTTGGTAAATAAAACAAATTCGGACGCCCTCTATTCAATATCATCGCTGGGTCACACATCCTCACAAGAACATCAGCCATCAACACCACAAGATCCCTCAAATTCAACATCAACAAACATATCAATGGAATCAATCATGCAAACTCTTTTAGCTCAAAGAGCGGAGATTCAACAGCAATACTTGCAGTTGAGAGAAGATAACACCAAGCTACAAGATTGTATGAGAGACATCTGCCAAGGCCTGGGTGGAGTGACAAAGGATATAGAGGACATAAAACAACGAATTGTAGAAGTGGAAGAAGGTGCCAATAAGACTAACTCAACAGTTAAACAAAATACATCAAGGGTTTCCAAATTAGAAGCTAAAGTCAAGGATTTGGAAAATCGGGCACAGAAGCAAAACCTCAGAATATTTGGAATACCAGAAGGAATGGAGGGGCCGACCCGAGAGCGTTCATGGTGAAACTATTTCAAAGAGCCTTTACTGACCTTTCCGATTGGGACTGGGACTCCCAGCTACAAAGAGTACATAGGCTGCCTTTGATTAAAAAAAAAAAAAAACAGCAAATTTCCTAGACCATTTTTGATATATTTTGGGAACTTCCTTTTGAGACAAGCCGTCTCATTCAAGGCCAGGCCTAATAATCCTGTAACTGTTGACAACCTTACTTTTTTTGTGAAATCTGACCTAAGTAAAGGCACAATGGACAGACGTTGGGAACTTCGAAAAACGATAGACGCTTTCAAAAATCTAGGATGTATGGCCTACCTCCAAGAACCTGCACGTCTTAAGGTTATACGTAATGGACAAGTGGTTTTCTTTACTGATCTCTCAGCGGCAGAACAAGCTCTTGAAAAAATTTCTTTAGAAAATGAAAAACAAAAACAAAAAGAAAAAGAAGATAACTGAGCTAAAAAACTGGAATGTAAACAATAATGACATTATTTAGTTCTTCTTCTTTGAGTCCACTTTTGCTGATTTAATACTTAATAACTTATGGCTTATATATTTTTTCACGATAATATCTCATTTCACTACCGCTAATTCCTCTTAAATGTGGGCTCATTTATTTTTCCTTTTTTTTAGGTGGGATTAAATATAGATATATATAAGATGTGGCAGGGGTAGTCTCTCATGTAGGCTCCTTCTCTCATGTTGCCCATACAGCGGCAGCAGAAGATAAAGGGGTGCTCCCCCCTAAGGGACGTGAGGGTGCGAGGGTGGGGGGGGGGGGGTTCATGCAAGGGAGGGGGTGGTAAAAGGTGGTGGGGGGGAAAATGTGGAAAAAACTGATTGCAAGATTCGACTATGTTTTAAAGACCATTAGTAAATACGTAGCTAATAGAAAGAAGGTATTGACAGAGGGGAATCATATACACGGGAGAAACTCTGCACTATCAAAATGCTTAAATTAAGATTATTATGTTGGAATGTGGATGGCCTAAATAGTAAAAGTAAAAGGAACTTAGTACAAGAAGAGATTAAAATGTATAATCCCAATTTCGTGTTGGTTTCAGAAACTCATATTAAATATCAGGATCGAAAGCTACTTTCGCAGTTGGGATATCAACTGGTTGTATGTTCTACTTTAAATGAGACCATTAGGGGGGTAGCCATTTTAAAACAAAGAGGAACTCGATTTGATACAATTAAAACTGCCTCGGATGCTCGGGGCAGGTGGGCAATGGCACAGATGCAAGGTGACAACAAAAAATGTGTACTATGTGTAGTATATGGACCAAATATCGATGATCCCAAAGTTTTTGAAGAGTTGAGTTTAGAACTACTTGAATGGGAGGGAGAAAGTATTATTGCTGGGGATTTTAATTGCGTCATTGATTATAAGTAGATTCTACTAGGCAAAGTAACTATAAAAGAATGCATAAAGTTAGAGCAGCAATCTTAGAATTAGCCAGATTAAACAATGTGAGAGATGTATGGCGGTCAAAACATCCTTTGATAGCATGCTTTACCCACTACTCTGCGCCACATAGATCTTGCTCTAGAATAGATATGATATGGGCTTCGGATCAAACAATAGATAATTGCGAAATTTAAATCTGCCCAAAAATCACTTCAGACCATAATCCCCTGCTATTTGAACTTATAATAAAAGACCAAAAAAATGAACCACGAAATTTCACATTCCCAAGATACCTACTGGTTGATACAAGATTCATAACACTACTAAATAAACATATACAAGAGTTTGTCTCAATAAATATCAACTCTGCTAGCATCAATATTGTATGGGATACATGCAAATGTAGCATTAGGGGGTTTGCTCAACAATATATACTTAGGCTAAACGCAGAGAGTCGTAAAGACAACAAAAGATTGACCTCTATTATACTAGATACAGAACTACAACTTGCCGATGCAACACGACATTCAAAAAGCAATATCGATAAGATCAGATTAAAGCTAGCTGAACTAAAAGCAGGACTAAAAAAAATTCTGAGAGAAAGATATATTGCAAAAATACATATGTACAAACTTGATCAATATGAAGGTGGTGACCGTATTGGCAAAATACTAGCTTTTAAAACCGCGGATAAAAAAGCCAAAACTAAAATTAAGGCAATAATAGGAGCAGATTTAAACACTTATGAACAAGCTGATCAAATATTGAATCAATTTGTTAAATTGTACCAAAAACTCTATACCCCGGAAACTACACAATCTAAAATAGCAATAACAAAATATCTTAATAAATACTTAACAACACATAGGGCGCCAAACATAGAAGCTCTCCAACAATTAAACTCAAAAATAACATCAGCCGAAATAAAACGTGCAATCGATAATCTACCGTTAGGGAAGGTGGTTGGAGAAGATTGTCTGCCTTTGGAAATATATAAATATTGCGCCCAAGAACTACTACCGTTATTAGAAAACGTGATAAACTCAATTCTTCTATCCAAACAAGCACCAACATCTTGGAAAATTGCTAAAATAATTTTTTTTCTGAAAAAGGGAAAACCTGAAAAAGAGTGCGGATCATACCGCCCAATATCTTTGCTCAATTCAGATGTAAACATTTTCTCTAAAATCCTTGCCAACCGCTTAGCCCCTATCATGCCAGATATGGTTAATTTACAACAGCATGGCTTTGTAATGGGTAGAAACACCACTGCACATGTAAATACGTCAATTACAGCTTTCGATGTAGCAGAAACTACCCATACCCCGCTCGGTATGATTATGTTAGATGCGGAAAAGGCATTTGACCGAGTGGGGTGGGAATATTTGTGGGAAGTACTAAAGAAAATGGGAATATCTGGTTCATACTTAGATTGGGCAGGTTCACTATACGATGAACCACTGGCTAAGATAAGCTACGGAGGTAAAGACTCAGCCAACTTTAAGATAGGAAGAGGAACAAGACAAGGTTGTCCTCTTTCCCCATTACTTTTTGCTCTTTCTTTAGAACCCTTTTTAAATGCATTAAACGATCAAGCTAATATTATCCCAGTCAACCATGGAGGCAAATTCCTCAAACTAACTGCTTTTGCTGATGATATCGCAATATACACAACAGACATCAATAAAGCTATGCCAGAGATCATCAACGAAGCCCAAAATTATGGTAAAATATCTGGGTACAAACTCAATGTGAGTAAAACTCAAATTATTGTCAACTATACCCCTGATGCACCTATCTATGACACTTGCCAAAATGCTGTATATTTAGGAATCAAATTAGCTTCCAAATTGGGGAAAATTTTGGAAATGAATTATGAAGCATTTCTAAAGGAAACTACCATAAGTCTTAAAAAATTGCATAAAATCCCTCTTAATCTACTAGGACGACTTAATTTGATAAAAATGAAAATATTACCTAAACTACTCTACTTATTTAGGGCTATTCCACTTCAACCGAATAAACTTTTCTTTAAAAAATTAGATGGTATATGTAGCAGCTTTATTTGGGGGTATAAAAAAGCACGAAGGGCTATACAATTTTTGAAACTGCCATCACCTAAAGGGGGACTTGCTTTTGCGGACTTTAATCTCTATTTTCTAGCCACCTTTTTTGGACGAATAAGGAGTTTATTAAAAAATGGGACACCTCTATTTTTTCACCAATATTTGTTAGGTTCTGACTCTAATCAATTCTTACTTCGCGTACATGACCCGAACTATTTTAAGCGGGTCAAATTCAAGACTGCCAAACACATTATAAAAATTTGGGACAAAATTCTACATATTGGCAAAAGCTCATTTTTAATGCCGAACTTAGACTTTGGAACAACCCAGGTCTCCCGGATATTTTCTCAGATGGGACAGGAAATCGCTGGGTCAGACACGGATTAATTACACTAGGAGACCGGTATGGACCAAATGGGTTGTTAGACTTCGAAAACTTGAAAATAACAAACGGCATAACGAATGATATGCACTTTAAATATAGACAAATGAGAGACTTCTTTTATAACAAAATGAAAATAAAATCACTAATAAAATTGGGTTATCAACACTTAACTAAGGACAAATGTGAGAATACGACCAAAATTGCATCAAATTGGTCTCGCAGACTAAATCTGGATATAAATTCAACACAGATTGCAAATGCATTAACACACTTAAATGATATAGTACATTCCTCCAATCTTAGATTGCAATCCTACAGGACAATTACAGAGCTTTACTATACACCACAAAGAATATCCACATGGACGCAGGGGAATTCTACATGAGATAAAACTAAATGTACAAAATGTAATCTATATGCTGCTGGAATCGAACATATGCTATTCTCCTGTCCTACACTTTCTATTTACTGGAATGGAATAACTGAAATCTTAAAAACCAATCAGATAACAACCCCGGCACTTTCTGCACACTTAGTTTTACTGGATATTCAAGGATCTTATTACCATCCTGTTTGCATGTGCAAGATTAGTTATAGCCAGGACATGGATATCTAAGGATCCTCCAAACGTTGCAGAATGGCGCGCCTTGGTTAGCGAAGTAAGAATTATGGAACTCACACTAGCTAAACATAGAGGCCCAAAAGCCTTTATTAAAAAAGAAAGGATTTGGAAACAATTTTTTGAAGTGTAAAGAGTGGGGATCTTTAGTTAAAGAAGAATCTTTCTTTAAGTATTTTTTCTTAGCCACTTAATAAGTACTATACTGTCTCTATATTCTTTTTCTTATCCTCTCGTTTATCCTTTTTGATTATTCTAAAATGTAAAACAAAGTTAATACTATGTCAATTTATTGTAATAGGATGTATATATTTGCTTCATTATGTTATATGTCTTATCTTGCAATAATAAAAAAAAGTTAAAAGTGACTGCATCTCTGCATTTCCTTGTGTTTAATCCCTGGTGCCTGTGACTTGTAAGATTCCCCCTGGAGGCATCGTAATTGGCACAGGTTGTGTGCGGACTGTGAAAGCCAACCCACTGGGGTTTTTTAATTGTGCTTGAACTGGGGACTAATACGAAACCCACTGGGGTAATATTTGGTGAGAATGTGCAGGACCACAAGTAACAGAATTCCCGGAAGCCTGAAGGGGCTGGGCTAATTTGAAAATAAAATCATGTGACTGCATCTCTGCATTTCCTCGTGCTTAAACCCTTGCTGCCAGTGAACAAGGGCGCAAGCCCAAAACGCGTTTGGCTGAAGGTTGTGGTGTTTGTACAGCTGCCTTTCCTGTGTGCACCTTCATGAGAGGAGTGAAATACTTACAAGTGAGGCTTTTTCCAAAAGGAGCAATTCTTTGTGTTGGATTTTGAGACGGCTGGCCCAGTCGTGGAAATTGCCCACTGCGGAACGGCAGGTCAAAGCCCATGATGACGTGGTGCCTGTGACTTGTAAGATTCCCCCTGGAGGTATCGTAATTGGCACAGGTTGTGTGCGGACTGTGAAAGCCAACCCACTGGAGTTTTTTTAATTGTGCTTGAACTGGGGACTAATACGAAACCCACTGGGGTAATAATTGGTGAGAATGTGCAGGACCACAAGTAACAGAATTCCCGGAAGCTTGAAGGGGCGGGGCTAATTTGAAAATAAAATCATGTGACTGCATCTCTGCATTTCCTCGTGTTTAATCCCTTGCTGCCAGTGAACAAGGGCGCAAGCCCGAAACGCGTTAGGCTGAAGGTTGTGGTGTTTCTACAGCTGCCTTTCCTGTGTGCACCTTCATGAGAGGAGTGAAATACTTACAAGTGAGGCTTTTTCCAAAAGGAGAAATTCTTTGTGTTGGATATATACATACATATATATATATATATATATATATATATATATATATATATATATATATATATATATATATATATATATATATATATATATATATATATATATATATATATACATATATATATATATATAAATATATATATATATATATATATATATTTATATATATATATATATATATATTTATATATTTATATATTACCTACTGGCGGTCGCCAGTAGGTAGTTATAGTTAGGATTTTTTTCAATATTAAATCTCAAAATTCTATTTGGAATAACTTTGGCCCCGGTTGACGAATCTGCCTGAAAGTTTCCTCAAAATGGCCTCGTGGCGCCCTGGTCCTTCCCTGAGAGTTTGGGGGGGATTCGTCAAGTGGGGGCCGAGATAAAAGGGGGGTCCCAAAACGTGTTTTCTCCATGTTAATTTCCATAGGGCGGTCGACCTTACTTTTAGCCCGAACGGCTGAATGGTTTTCCACCAAACTTGGGAAAATTGTAGGGACTTGTAGCCCGATGTGCCTTTGCTATGTCTCAAGATATGTGCTTCAGTGGATTTTGAGTAATTTAGGTTAAAAAAAATATATATATCTATAGGCGCGCACCGGGGAGCGAACCGGGCGCGACACGCGACTTGCGCGCGGAAAGCTGATTGGCTCTCGGGTGTCTGTAAACATTCTAAACAGTCCGGAGCGGCCGCCATCGTCTCTCGGTAAAATCGAGACACAAGAGGTGGCAAAAATAAAGGGGGGAATTGACCATAAGGGGGCAGGGTAGACCCCCCCTGACCCCCTAGGTTTGATGTGGGGGCCATAAAGGGCACCCCGGGGCAATACATTTTTTTTTTTCGATTTGCGCGGGGGGAGCGCCCGGTACGCGCACCGGGGAGTGGACCATGGGAAAAAAAGAATGACAGAGTTTTCAAAAAATGTAGCATTTTTTTTATAAATTGGAGGTAGTTCTAAAAAGAACTGTTTTTTGCTTCTTTTTTTGTTTTAAATTTTTTTTACTTTTTCCGAACGTTTTTAAATTTTTTGGGTATTTTTTGAAAGAACAAAAACAAAACTAGGCAATGCAAAACTGCTCAACAGGAGCAAAAAAAAAGGGGAAAAATTAGGGCTGAGGGGCGCAGAGGTGTTCCTCCCTCTTTCGAACAATCAGGTCAACGCTCTGCTCCCCATAACATAGCAGTTGGTCACACTGCTTACAACGAAATGTAATATCAGCAAAAACAGGCTGAATATTTTGGGTCATCACTGCTGCTCTTCCTCTTACCGATGATGTTGAAGCTCCGGTGGAAGTGGAGGGGCAATCGGGTGGTGGATTGCGAGCCAGGGCCCTGGTGCTCTCCAGTGCAAAATTAATCGGGTTCTTCCTCTCAACATGCCTGAGTAATGTTGCATTGCCAAAACTATATTTCCGGGTGGGATTTCCACGTGAGAGAACAGTGTCACAAATTTTACACGTGACTTTTGCTGCATTGCATTTTTTCTCCCCCTCTGGAAAAGAGGAAAACTTCCAAATGAAGTGGTCCTTCACTTTTCTCTGTGGGGGGACCTCAGGCAGGAATCCATCTGAAGAGTCTGAGGACTGGTCCTGGGAAGGGTTCTGGGAACCAGACATGGTTACATTTGTTTTTTTTGCAGGAACAGACAAGAGGTGTTGTCTCAGCAAAAGCAAACAGGTTGTGAGGGACATGGGTGGGGTGTTTCCCTACTTGTGAAAAAAAACATTTATTAACCAATGAAAGTGTTATTTTCAGGTCACAAGACCCGACGTGCTTACGCTACGCGCCCCGGGGCGCGCCCCGGGACACGTCCCGTAAGCGCGTTGCGCGATCGTATTCGCTCAAGTGCTTCCGGGTGCGCTTACGCCGTGCGTATCACGCGGACGCGGCTACGCGATACATCACGATCATGAGATTGACGCTTACGGGACGCTCCCCGGTGCGCGCCCCGGGGCGCTTCATAGAACTACACTTTCCGGGGCGCTCACCGGGGCGCGCACCGGGAGCGCTCCAAGGCAAAAAAAATGAAAAAAAAAATATACAAAAAAAAAATCTGGGCAAAATTGTAGGGACTGGTAGCTTGATCTGCCTTTGCTATGTCTCAAGATATATGCACAAGTGGTTTTTACAAAAATTAACTTTGAAAAAAATATATATTGGCCTACATTGGGCTATATATATGTTAGAGCCCAAATGTAGCCCAATGTAGCCCAAAGATGGCCTCCAGAGACAAAAAAACCCAAATGTAGCCCAAATATCAGCCAGATGTAGCCCAAATATAGCCCAATGACAGAATGTCCCAGAGTGTTCTAAAGAACAACTAGAGCGCTAACAGTCTTACATATAAACTGAGACTTATAGTTAGGAATTAGCATTTAAAAAACCTTTGAAATTCACTGAAAAAAACATAGGTTTCACACCAGTTATAGTTAGGAATTAGCATTTAAAAAACCTATTAAATTCACAGAAAAAAACAGAGGTTTCACACCAGTTATAGTTAGCTGGAAATTTTACTGACATAAAACCATTGAAATTCCCACGTTATAGTTAGTTGGACTCACTATAACTTGCGCGTGTAATGCACTGCTGATGACATCACATATTACATCACTCATGACATGGTCAGTGACATCACTCATGACATCACCAACCATTTGATATGTGGGTGGCCGGATCCAGCGTACACTTACGCTGGATCCGGCCACCCACATATCAAATGGTTGTTCTTTTCATTGGATTCATCCACACCCCTTCTGGTCTCGAACGGACTGAGAGACTTGGGTCCTGATGAGAACTCATTAATCATATGAGTTCGAAACGCGTAGACTCTATAAGCCTAAAAAGAATCATAAACTGTGAAAAATATTAAAAGGTTGTTGTAAAATATAAATGTTTATGGCTTTATTGTAATCTTTCTGATTACAATTTGGAAATAATTCACATATTTTCTTGTTTTTTTGTCTGTACATATTCTGTATATATTGTGGTGTGAAAGTGGTTTGACTGACTGTGTGAATGGAATTATGTTGATATGTTTGTTCTAATTTTCTATTTGTAAATATACAGTTGAATATATGTCATTTTTTGTTCTGTTGTACATAAGGTCTTAAAAAATGAACTTGGTCAAATTTAATTTTCGAAACAAAAAAATGAATAAATGATTGAAATCAAAATAAAATAAAAAATGATACTTTTTGATCAAAATAAACATTTGTTTCATTTCTGATGTTTAGCCAAAAATAGGGCAGTTAATTTAATAGCAGCATGTGCATTTACTTATTTCCTTGATTTTGGCACACTAGACCGCCCACCCTTCTGCTTGAGGATGTCGGCGGCCATCTTTGAATTCTTGTTACAAAGTGTTTGAAAAGCCTTCAGCAGCACATGGCACAGCAATCTTCAGTGCGGGTACAACCTCCTCCACCTTAGATATTGTCTAGTCATAAGGTATTTCATCCCTCTTTTTCTGTTTTTGGGATTGTCGCCTGACAGGATTGTGGGTTCCTGGCACTGGCCAGCCACAAACTTCCTACCACCCAGCGTTCCTCCAGGCCTCCCGATAAAAATGGTACCTCACTTATTTGGGTAGGCACTAGGACATTTCCTGTCCTAGGGCCCATGACAGGAAATGGCCCAAAACGTACTGTGGAGACTTCAAAATTATCGCTCGCAAAACTATCTGGTTTTGCGAGGGAGTCACTTGTGTTTTTGGTCCCAGGCTTAACGTCCATCTATGGAAACCTACCAAACCCAGACCCTTCTGAAAACTAGACACCCAGGGGAGTCCATGGAGGCACGACTTACATGGATTTCCCAACATTTTCCTTCCCAGAATCCCCTGCAAACCTCCAATTGGCTAAAGTAAAAATTGTTTTCCTCACTTTTCTGTGTGGGAAAGTTGTGGTATCACCAGGCCGCTACAACCTACAACACCTAGCATTCGCCCAGGACTCCCGATAAAAGTGTTATCTCACTTGTGTTGGTAGTCCTAGTGCAGTGACAAGAATTGGCCCAGAATATAGTGTGGAGGCTTCAAAATTATTTTTCACGAAACTACCTGATTTTGCGAGAAAGTCAGTTCCGTTTTTAGTCCCGGGCTCAGCAGCCATTTACGGAAACCTACCAAACCCAGATATTTCTGAAAACTAGACACCAAGGGGAGTCCAGGGATGTATGGCTTGTGTGCGTCTCCCAACAGTTTCCTACCCAGAATCCCCTGAAAACCTGAGAACTTTCCATCACAAAAAGTGTTTTTTTGGCAAAGTTTGCAAGGGAATTTGGGTAACAGAATCTGGTGAGAGCCACACAAGTCACTCCATCCTGGATTTCCCTGAGTGTCAAGTTTTCAAAAATTTACAGGTTTGCTAGGTTTCTCTAAGTGCCGGTGGGAGCGAGAGTTCAAAATCCATAGGTAGGCACATTGCAAAAAAAGGGTCAGTTTTCACTGGAAAAATATGATGTGCCTAAGTTGCGTTTTGGGCCATTTCCTGTCCAGGGCAGCAGGCCTACCCACACAAGTGAGGTACCATTTTTATTTGGGAACTTGGAGGAATGCTGGGTGGGTGGATGTTTGTGTCTCCCCAAAGATTCAAGAACTTTCTATCACAAAAAAAGTGAGGAAAATGTGTTTTTTTGGGGGCAAACTTTGATGTTTGCAAGGAATTCTGGGTAACAGAATCTGGTGAGAGCCACACAAGTCACCCCATCCTTGATTTGCCTGGATGGCCAGTTAAAAAAAATGTACAGGTTTGCTAGGTTTTCCAAGGTGTCGGCTGAGCTAGGGTCCAAAATCCACACATAGGCACCTTACAAAAAAAAGGGTCTGTTTTCCCTTGGAAAAATTGATGTGCCCTCGTTGCATTCTGGGCCGCTCCCTGTCGCCGGCACCAGACCTTCCTACTCAAGTGAGGTACCATTTTTATCGGGAAACTTAGGGGAACAGAGAATTGTAGAACAAGTATTATTACCAATCGACTTTCTATGCATTTCTGCTTTTCAAATGTAAGACAAAATGTAAAAAAGAAGTCATTTAAAAAATGTCCTCTAATTCACATGCTAGTATAAGTACCGACAATTTGGGAGAAGTGCAAATAAGTACTGGTTCTACATTCTATATTTTGTTCCCATTTCAGAAATACATAGGTATCCTTGATACCTATTTTTCACTCTTTATATTTTACTAAATGAATTGCTATATACCCGGTACACAATAAAAAACCATTGCACAGCTCAGTTATTGGCTCAGGGTACCTCGGGTTCTAGGTGAACCTACAAGTCCTATATATCACCACAACCAGATGGTTCCAAAGGACGTAACTGACATTGCTTTCAAATATCAGCCATACTTAGAAGAAGTTACAAGTGAAAACTTTGGCACAAATGGCTGTTTTTTTCAACTCAATTTAAATATTGTTTTATTTCAACTGTTATATTAAAAATACTTTGAAGGATCTGCACAAATCACCCCTTGCTGAATTTAGAATGTTGTCTGCTTTTCGGACATGTATAGCTTTCCGGTATCCCTTATTGATTTCACACCCATTTCTACCACTAACTGGAAGGAGGTGGAAAGCACACAAAATAGGCTATATCCCAGTAAAATGCCAAAACTCTGTAGAAAATGTTGGTTTCCTGACAAAAGTCAGCCTGTTCCTTAAACTGGGAGGATGGTGATTTTAGCACCTCAAACCCTTTGGTGATACCATTTGCAGAGGAAAAAACAGATGCTTTCTTCTGCAGCACTTTTTATCCATTTCCCCCACAAAACAAATTTGAACTGTATTGTGGCTAATTTCTCAGTCCCCTCCAGGGGAATCCACAAACCCTGGGTACCTTTAAAAT
This sequence comes from Lissotriton vulgaris, assembly GCF_964263255.1. Classification (NCBI taxonomy): domain Eukaryota; kingdom Metazoa; phylum Chordata; class Amphibia; order Caudata; family Salamandridae; genus Lissotriton; species Lissotriton vulgaris. The sequence goes on along the minus strand of NC_141699.1, from coordinate 163,379,917 downwards.
ACTCAGTATGTTGGAAGAAAAGGACGCACATTTGACGTGGATACCTTATGTGGACACAAAGTTACAGGGGCCTTAGTGCTAACTACCCCAAATAGCCAAAAAAGGCTTAGCACAGGAGGGGGGAAGGGCCTAACGGCGAAGGGGTTAAACTGTTTGCCTCTGCTGCTACTGTGATTATCAATATTTTTCTTTTTGTTCTTAATTCTTAACATCTGAATGGCATAAAATATTAGGCTATGGGTGAATCGCCAGCCATAACTTAGGGTTTCAGCTTTACTATTTATAGTATGTTCTAAAAAATCTTAGTTTGCAAAGTGCTGGTAAGAGTCCAAGGACTGTTTAAAGGTGTCACACAATAGCATCTCTGCATCTGCAATGCACTAACAGGGCATGTGTCTATTTGTAAACATCACAGGTGCTGTTTTGTAAAATCCTGTTTCTGGCAAGGGGTATGCTGATTTTTGGCCGTATAGCTTTATTGAAACAAATGGGTGTGCTAGTTGTCCTGCAAAACGCTTGCAGATCTGGCTGCTTTGAAGGCTTCAGTCTGAAAATCTTGTATGGTGAGTGGTTCTAAAAATTGTGTCTTCACATTGGCAAGAAGACATGATTCTGAAGCAGGCCAACTTCTGCCTTGTGAGCTTCAAGATCAGCTCTTATATTCCAGGCCTTGAAGTGAAGAAAATTAACAGAGGGAGGGGAGCCTGTACTGTCTGCAAGACATGAATCCAGCCCGGGAAAGTATTCAGACGAAGGATGAGTGGGCCCTAAAAGTATTTGAACAGCTAAGGACTGTAATATGCTCTTGGGTGCTTCAGTTTTTTTTAATATGCGTTAAACCTAATTAGCATCAAATGTTGCCATTTGTGTTACTAATTACAATTTCATTTTGTAGGGCTGTGTCAATGCTATACAAATCAATGGTGTAACAAAATAAAATTGTGCCCCTTTCAGAATGTGGCCCTATAGGACACATTAAGGAAATGGGTCCGGAGTTTCTCACATCTATTCATTGGCTTTGGGCTAAATGTCCCCCCCACTTAAAGGCTGAGGGGCCCTTGAAAGGTCTGAGGCCTCTGTGCGCTGCCAGGGCTGGTGTTATGCACCTGATTCGAATCAATGGTAAGGCGAGGTGTGGGGTCTACAGAGGTAGAAAGTGCTTGAGAGCAACACAGAGCATGGGGAGGGAGAAGCATACAAGTGAGGCTTCTTGAAAACACATGAACTCTCATTAAGTCCTTTATAAAAAAGAGTACCTGAAAAGCAGACAGTGATGGAAGCATAGAAAGAGCCAATCAGAGAGGTGGTAAAGAGGATCTGCTCCACGAGAGGGACAAACTCAGATTAGGCAGGCTTAAACAAACAAGCATTGGCATAGCCAATAGGTCTAGCCTTTGGGACCTTATAAGTGTTTATCAATGCAGTACATTATCCCCCACTGGCATGCCCACACACTCTTAACATCTTCGAATAATCGTACAAGTTTGCTTATTACTATATATGAGTTTTGAACAGGTACTCATAAGGTGCAACCAATGCCAAGACCGTGTTGACAAGTATAACAAGCATTGGAAATGCAATAGGTCTCGCATTAGGAAAGTTAGAGCTATTGGTCTTATAAATGATTTTTTTTATTTATCTGTTGTTTTTTGAAATAGGTAAGTTAATAGCTTTGTCATTTACAATGCCAATAGTTATAACTTTCGCAAATGTGACACCTTTTGTAATGCAACATGTTTTGTATTTACGTGACTTAGATGTATTGATATTACAAATAACAATGGCTTTTAAGGTTTTTAAATAATTAATACTTAAATAATGTATTTAATTTGTAATGTCAATAGCTTAAACTTTTGTAAATAACTTTTGTGAAGATTATGTTCAGTGTTTTTTATTGCGACGAAAATCTAAGAACAGAAGTGAAATATTAACATATTTTTGTGATTTGTAATAAAGCTTGAAAGCTTGAAAACAGCTTGAAACATTGAAAGAACATATTTGAACCAGTGATGCTGTGGTTGCGCTGAGTGATGCTGTGGTTGCGCTGAGTGATGCTGTGGTTGCGCTGAGTGATGCTGTGGTTGCGCTGAGTGATGCTGTGGTGGTCCTGAGTGATGCTGTGGTGGTGCTGAGTGATGCTGTGAGTGAAGCTGTGGTTGCGCTGAGTGATGCTGTGGTTGCGCTGAGTGATGCTGTGGTTGCGCTGAGTGATGCTGTGGTTGGGCTGAGTGATGCTGTGGTTGCGCTGAGTGATGCTGTGGTGGTCCTGAGTGATGCTGTGGTGGTGCTGAGTGATGCTGTGGTGGTGGTGAGTGATGCTGTGGTGGTGCTGAGTGGTGCTGAGTGATGCTGTGGTGGTGCTGAGTGATGCTGTGGTGGTGCTGAGTGATGCAGTGGTGGTGCTGAGTGATGCTGTGGTGGTGCTGAGTGATGCAGTGGTGGTGCTGAGTGGGAGATCGGGAGAGGGAGAAAAAGGAGAGCAGGGAGAGGGAGAGAGGAGAGAGAGGGAGAGAGAGGAGAGAGAGAGAGATGGGGAGAGAGAGGAGAGAGAGACGGAGACAGGGAGAGAGGCGGAGATGGGGAGAGAGGAGAGGGAAGAGAGGGAAAGGGAGATAGGGAGAGGGGAGATAGGGAGAGGGAAGTGAGGGAAAGGGAGAGAGGGAAAGGGAGAGAGGGAAAGGGAGAGAGGGTAGAGGGAGAGAGGGTAGAGGGAGAAAGGGTGGGTAAGAAGAGAGGGGGAGGACGAGAGTGAAGGACGGAGGGCAGAGAGAGAGGGGAGGGAGGGAGAGAGAGAGGAGAACAAGCAGAGAGGGAGATGGGGAGGGGGAGAAAAGAGAGCAGGGGGAAGGTAAAGAGAGGGAGAGAGGAGAGAGAGGGGGGAGAGGAGAGAGAGAAGGAGAGGGTGAGGGAGGAGAGAGGAAAGTGAGGGAAAGGGAGCGAGGTAGACGGAGAGAGGGAGAGTGAGAGAGTAAGGGGAGGAAGAGAGAGGGAGGACGAGAGGGAAGGAGGGAGAGGAGAGGGAGTGGAGTGAGAGAGGGAGAGAGAGAGAGAGGAGAGCAGGGAGAGGGATAGAGGAGGAGAGAGTGAGAACCATGTTATAGACTCCAGCACCATGAAATACCAGGAAGGCACGTTTGGTTTAGGAGCTTGATGCATAATAAAAAAAAATCACAGACGCATTACTCCACTTTAAAAGTTGTGGGGTACAAATGAAGGCACCTGCCGCATTCAAAATACTTCAGGTTCAGATCTGACATGAACACGCATCCTTTAGGTTGAGGAATAAGATCTTTGAGGCATGCTGACAGGTATACCATTGGGAGACTAGTATCTCCACAAGGAAGTACTTTAAAGACCGGGGGAAAAATACCTTACCCGTTCATATTTGGCCACATACGGCAAATTTGAAGATGTTTAGAGGGATCTACAGGCATTTCCCAATAGGCGCTAAGCCTATGCCCTAAAACAAAGGAGGCCCCCACACTAACAAATCACTTCTGTATAACGAATATTTTAAATATATTTGAACGATACTAAACATTTTTGGCTGTAAAGCAACGGTCCAACTACCCTTCAATGAAGGCACCCTAATGCTACATTTAAAATGAGTAAGTCCAGAGCGAACTCATAAAAAAAGGTGTTCTTGAACATACACGGAAATGAACTAAACCGTCACTCCAGAACAGCAAAAAAAAGGGCGACAAGCAACCTGCGCTTGTGGTGCTTGACAGCTGCAGGCGCCTGGTACTACTAATACATTCAACAACATTATTTGACACAGTAAGGCTGACGACACATTTAATACAATAAAAAACCAATGCAACAAATTGCTCTACAAATGCCACTGGCGAGTTTTGATGTTGTTTCAATTTGATTGCTCACCGGAAATAGTTGAAAGCCGCTGGCTTCACGTTTAATGCTGTAACAAAAATGTATATTCATCGAACAATGTACTACGCGGTCTGTACATAATCGGCGATTTGCAGTCTTCTTTTAGTCCTGGTAAAGGACTGACAGTACTGTGACAGCGGCCCCTCCCTCCACCCCCAAACGGTCATCTGCTGCAGAATAATCCAGCTCGGATCCCCAAGTGGTGCGACTGAAGCAATAGACCCAGGGGAGGTGGACGTTACAAGCTGCTCGTCGAACAGGAAGGTCTCAGCAGCCATTTTCAGCGGTAAGCAAGAAAGACACGCTGGGAATGTTATAAAAAAAAAGCCCACAATGTAAGCAGCCATTTCACAAGGAGCAGGAGTTCTGTGAACGGTTCTCATCAACCACCAAACGCAGCAGGGAGATTTTATTCTACACAGGTCAGAAATATGAGCAACAAAGGGATGAACGGAACATTGGTCAAAAAGTCAAAAAAGACAAGTTCGTAAGTGTTCGAAAACAATGTGACTCCTCGTTGTAAAACGTCAATTATTATTTAACAGTTTGTTTTTAAAAAATATATATTTTACCTTAACAGTGGTGCACAATGCCCAAGCATCAATCGGTAACAGGGTACTCGCCGTAAAGGAGGAGAGCCAAAGATCTGCAAGAGAGTTGTACAAACTAGTGGAGGCGTGTCTGAGAAGCGGGCAAGGTCTCGCTGTCAGCAACACAGAAAAGGGACAAACAGGCAAGTTCGAGGCACGCATGAGAATGAAGGCGGTCCTTTCGTGTAACGATCGTCATGAAAGTGGCGCATCTTGTCTTGTGGTCGCCGGTTTAGTTCTGTATCAAAACTGAAATGAAGCACTTATATACCCAGGTATTGTAAATGTCCGTGTAATTTTCTAATTATTGATTATGTTGTTCAATATATATTTCACGCAAACTTACAACATGTAAAAAATGCAACATGTTTTTGTTCTTGCTCATAAATTCACATTGATTCCATTAAACAGATAAACGTCGCAACTTTTGCTTTCTTACCTGCAGATCTGTATTGACGGGGCTTGGTATCTAATACTTCCAAGATGGTGGCTTTTGTAGCGTCCTTTCAGTTCCGATGTAAGCCAATCGGAAGGAACACAAACGAAACGGCCGTGAAACTGAAACCACAGCCGGCCGGCCGTGAAAGCCTTTGATGCCGCAGGGGGTGGAGCGGCACCAAGCTGGGCAACAGATGGCTGACGATTTGATGCTGTGCACGCGCATTTTATGTCAATGCGCTTGCGCATTCACCTAAAAGCGCACGGGCACAGCATCAAAACGCCAGTTAGTTAAAGTCTGTTTAAAGCCCTATAGTCTCACTCCGCTCAATGCGCATGCGCATTGATAAGTCACGAGACCTTAAAATGGCAAAATAAGTAATACTTATGTGCTCCATCATTAACCTTTTCTTTCCGCTTAATTTACTCAACCCTGCCGCATAATTTGGCTCTAGCCTGCTGGCTCATTCTTCCAGTGGCCTTGGATCAAACCCCATAGTTCAAAATAAAGGAATCCCCTGTATTCGAGTTTACAAGTCTGTAGTCCTATATATCGCCCACGAAACGATCAAATGTCGAGTTTACCAATTAAGTGCTTAAACCACGAGCAGCACTATACACACATCTCCCATGCAGCATGCCGCCGAAGCAACAAAGAGGTTTTACCAGCTAAGGTGAGAGATAAACTAATTTGGTTGCATGCGGGCCTAGGGCCAGAGACCCTTCAATTATCAGGAGAAGGTGAGATAAACTTCAGGGGAAAGAAGGAAACAAGCGGTGGAAGAAATCAAAAACATAACTAACCATAGCCATATGTGAAAATCGTGAAAGACTAAGGAAGTACAATGCCAGACATAGGGGGAAGGTATAGTAGTAACTCCTAGAGGGCAATGGAACTGGAAGGAGAGCGAGCTGGAAGGAACTGCCGATTGTGCAGAGCTGTGGCGGCAGCAGGGGACATACCGAGGAGCAGGGCTTTAAGTGAGCCGGGTCTCACCGGTACTGAGAACCAGCAGTTTTTTAAAGAGGGCCTCGAAACGAGTCTCTATCGGGCTGTTTTGTGCCCTGGCAGATGCGATCCATTTTTTCCAGGGCTGCAGTGACAGCAGGCACATCGATGTGCGCTGCTCACACTGCTCACTTCTCACTAGTGGAGAAGTTACGGCATGACATCACACCAGGTGAGCCTTGTAGGGGAAGGGAATCCTTTAAAGAGTGTCATTTTCTTTCTGGATTTTCCTTCTCTTTTTGAAACTTAGGAGCAGCAACATCATCATGGTGTCACCAGGGCTTTAAGTGGAAGCTTTTTCAATATTATATACAAGCCATAGTTGCTGCTTATTTATCTTATGCAACTAACAACCATTGAAAAAGTCGATAGTCCGGACTTGTAGGTATGACGTTACTTGTTGTATCATATCAGGATGCAGTGACAGAAACAGAAAAATACAAGTTGGGCGGCACATTATGCTGAGCACAGATTTTTAGCTTATGTGTTTTTAGGCCACACCCCTAATTACATTGACCACGCCCCTTTGAGAGACACCCCAATTTTTTCATCCCACTTAAAGCCCTGCCTAGGAGCTACAACCCATAAACAAAATATTTTCTACTGCGCCTTCTAGCTCCCCTTAAGCTGCATCTAGGGCTCCACACCACAAACTCGGGACACAACAACATATACAACTGGGAACTTAGCCTGTTCACACATCGCATCGGATGAATATTGAAAATCCAGAGAAAGCGATGATGCTTCCGTACGTCATTCAACTTAACAGAAGTACCAGCAAGAAATGTCAAAAACATATAACTGAGGCACGCAAACAGCACAAAAATAAACGACAGACGAGACTTGGCACCTGGTTAGGAAGGAAAGGGGTTCCTTTTCAGAGATATTTACTGAAAACAAGCCTTACCCTGCTCGTCTGTGAGTCCGGTCACCAAACAAAAACAAGCGCAGACAAGTGGGTTAATTAGTAACCTGATACAGGGAGGAATGCAGATGGCACAATGAGCGCCGCTGCTTGCTTCCAAGACCCCTAGGCCATGGGAGTGAAAGTTTTGAGGAAAGGCGGGACATGCCCCCTTCTTTGGCCTTTTGCGTGCTTTCATTAATGAATTGTTTTGTCCACCATAAGCGTGGAAGGGTATACTCAGATGTGAGTCCCTTGCTCATTGCACCATCAGGATTCAAGCAAGCCGGGCCGAAGACGGCTGTAATGCCAGAAACCGGTCCCCGGAAGCTTGTTTCCTTCCCAGTATAAGAATTGGCTTGGTAGTTTCGTCTGCCCTGTTCCCATGATGCACTGGGCCAGGGACAGACTAATTTGCATGTAGCCAGGTTCTGAGCTGGGATGGTGCAGTGAGCTAAAAAACGGTGATGGATCAAGCCCTGATCTGTTGACTGGGTATGAGTGTTCTGTTTAATTCAGATACTCTGTCCATCACCCCCCCTTTTCTGAATTCATTAATGAAAGCCACACACAAAGGCCAATGGAATGTGTGGGAGGAGGCCGCCCACACGGAGAAGTCTCTTGGAAGATGGAGTGATTCCAAGAGGCCTCTCCTAGAGCAACGCATGCGCGCTGCGCTAGGTGAGACCTAAAAAGCCATAAAATAGAAAGCAAGCAAACGTGAGTGGCAAAACACAAAGCCAATGGTAAGCAATGGGCAAAATGCATTCCTCTGTAAGCTTTCGCATATCCCCAATATGTCTTTGAAACCAGACAGCACAGCTGTCTGGTAGGCTTCGAGCTAAATAAGGTTTTACTTTAGTGCTTGGCCACCTAAACTTGCCTCCACCTCAATGACGACCAATTAGAACAAGCATTTGCAATGCATCGGTCTCGCCTTTGGGACCTTATAAGTATTTAGCAACGCAGCATATTAGCCTGGGTGCTAAAACATCTACTATTCTTTAATATGGAGGGAAAGTAAGTACCAAACTGTGTAACACGCCAGGTATGGGAACACATGTAGAGAAATATTGCCTTTCAGTGGCGAAAGGTATAGTCCAAAGCTCTGTTTTTAATATAAAATCAGGGCCTTTGGTGGTCATATCACTAAAAATACAAGATTTGAAAAAAATATTTTTGTCTGTGGGTGCTCGTGGAAGACAATTTCAATGGAATGGAATCTAGAGAATGCTACAGGTATTTTGTTTTTTCACTGACCTCTGCTGGTCGTTTCCTATCAAGAAAGTTAAATAGAGGCAGTTGCTAGAAACATTTTAAAAAAGAAAGCCCTCCGCAGAAAGCAATTCTGATATTTTAATGACCTTTACTGGTCGTTTTCTATCAAACAAGCTTTTATGACACGAGCTGTTGAAATAAAGCTTATACCACAACAACAACATAAGCCTATAGGCACCTCCCTAGAATGCCGCTTGGATGCTCTTTTCCTTCTAAATTTCCCCTGGCTGTATCAAATCCATCTCTACTTAAAGGTGACACTCTCCTCCTCATCTTTCTCTCTATTTTAGTCCCAACGTGATCTGGTTCTCTTGAGTCTACCAATAGTCCTCTCTGCTCCTCTCTATAGTTGCCACAAGAAGTTTTATTGGACTGCAACCAATGTCGCTATCAACCTCTGCTCCTCTATAAGATTCCCTTTTACATTCACTGTTGCTTTTGTCCATTCACTGATGCTTCTGTCTAGTTACCCTCCTGCTGCTGCTTTGGAGGGCTCCTGCATTTGCGAGAGTCTGAGCTATTGGCATTGAAAATGAAAATGTCTTTTATTGATGTGTTTTGAAAATATGCAAGTGGTGCGAAAAAACGTACTTTGTACTTATAGTCCTTGCTTACGAGAAGCAAGGCTGTCAGTAAAAGAGGCGCAGTTACTGCCAGTCTTGCTTTTCCAAAGCAACGACTATAAGTACAAAGTGTGTGTTTACGCACCGCTTGCAGTTTTTTAAAAACATATAAATAAAAGACATTGTCATTTACAATGTCAATAGTTTGTGTAACATGCTGTGTTTACATTTAAACAAATGCATTGAAAACAATAGCTTAAGACTCTTATGCAAACAAAAAGTCCAGTTTGTACGAACAGTTCTTAAGAGAAGTGCTTTTTTTTGGGTTGGGGCTCCGATGGTGAGATTTCAGTGAGTGATCTGGTACATCACTTAGTGAAATATTTTTTGTGAGCCTGAACAAAAAAAACAATAAAAATTACCTATGCGGAAAAAATTACCTTATTTGTTAATTAAATTTGCAGAATATTTTGAGTTGAGTATGAATGTTTTGAAGACAAAGTAAAATGCACACAAAGTAAATTGGAACAAATTAAACATAGTTAAATGTCTTAAATAAGAGTATCATTTGAAGACTGTAATTGACTTCTCAGTTTCAATCACAGTGGTATAGTTCTAAAGATTATTTTTGGTCAAGCGTGGTTTTCACCCTTAGGCACAAACACACATTTTCTCATCCCTAACTCATTCATTCACCTCCAAAGGAAACCATTGAGAGGAATGTATGTAAAGAAATGGCTATTTGAATATGCCAACATTTGATAACACTCAATAACTTAGATTCTGCATATTTGCAGCAGAAAAGTGTGAACTGAATTTGTAATACTGCTGTTTCTTCATTTTTTTTATACTTTTGCCTTCTAAAAATCGATCTTTGCAATTCAATCGATATTATGTTATAATAAAGATTTTGATTGCTTTAATGATATTGCATGTTTCATGCTTATTTATCATAATCAACATGACCTTTATTTCAAGTGTCAAAGAGCTGTTTTGGCAGAAAATAGACATGTTACTGCTGTGGCTAATTGTTTTCACAATGGGAAGGACTCATAATGACACTAAAATATTGTAACGCTCACATATATGCAATTTGAAACCTTGGGAGCTCTGTAGAGCCTGACTATACAGGGACATCTAGTAATGACGTGAGGTACTGCACCCTCACACATCTAATGGGGATATCCAACCATAGCCTTAAAACTCGTTGGACCCTCGAAACAGGAATGAATCCTTTTTGCAGCGACACCTTTTATAGCAATAGGAAAAGAGAGGAGCAGCAATTTATGCAACTAATTAATAAAGAGAGCTAAGTCCCATTACAAGATAGTAGTACAGGAAATGGCGTCTGCAGGAAGCACAATACTCTGTGGAAAATTTGCATTCCCACAGTCCATTGCTACACAGCAGCCACGGTTTCATTCTTACATATAAAATTACATTCTTTAAGAGTATATATTGTATGATAATTTTGTTTTCAGCTTTGATTATTATTTATAGTTGAGAACGTTTAAGGTGCATTTATACCCCCGTAACATTGGTGTGATCTAAGTTCTATTTTTAAGTTTATTGTACCAACATCATTATTTCTTCCTTCCTTCACTGTACTCTGTGTGAAAGTGAACGTGTGAAAGTTAACAGGGAGATACTGTGTCTGTTTGAAGCAGGCCAGGAAGAAAGCACGTCATTGTGTGTGCGCTGCGCTCCCCCTTTCATTCTGAGAAACTGGGATCTACGACAGTCAGCGCCAGAAGAAAGTGTGGCGCGGGAAGTAAAGGGGCCAGTAGCCTTGGAAGGATACAAATGACAACATGATTGTCATGAGGAGGAACTAACAAGCCTTAAACAATTCGGAAGGCAGCATTTACGACCTAAGCCAATGAAATAGATGGGTGGAGAGTGGGCACAGCTTCCATGAAGCTTCCAGCAATAGTGTATACTGCATGTCTCAAAGAGACAGCGCAAGCACTGCTTAGGCGAGACCTAAAAAATACCGTACCCGATTTATTAAAACATCTATCTTAATTTCATTTGAAATTTGACTCAACTGCTCCGTTGACTTTAAAGATGTCACACCTAATACTTGTCATTCTTGTGTTTTAACATTAACTCGTTTTTCAAAAATGTCTTGTTAGCTGTCCGAGACTTGTGATCTAAAACATAAACTTTTATTTTTTAACTACAATAATAGTGAACAATTTGTGGATGGTTACAACTTAAAACTTTTTGATTGTAAAAAATAAACGGCACGGTGGAAACAAGTTCACGACGCAAACTCTAAAACGATAAAATAAAATCAGAGGTGCGGTCAGCTTTCTCCTGTACGTAAACAAAAGTACGCTGAACAAGGTAGACGTGAAGCGGGTTTCTCCCACCGCTCCTGTGATGCTGCATACAGTCAACAATTCACACTAGACTTTTTGCTGGTCAGCGAAATGACCTCACAATCAGCGGCCGGACCGGCTTGACAGTCAATGACAGTTTATGTTCAAATGGAATATAGTGCGCCGGGAAGCCGTATCTGTGGCTGAGCAGGAGTGAGCGCGCGGCGCAAGGATCCGCGGCGTGGCGGTGTGCTTTTCCCCATTGCGCGCTGACGCACCACGCGATAAATGGTGACGTAGGACTGTTTCCTGTATTCTTGCGCCGGCCGGCTGGGAAAGGGGCGCCATCTTGTTTCCATCTTTGATCGCCGGCTGGAGCGCAGGCTGTGCGGAGCGCTTGGCCCGTGGCTAAACCTTGCGAGCTGTCACACGTGGTCCCCGTGGACTGCTCGCCGAGCGCCGGACCTCCGCGCTGTTCCCGTCCGTCACCTCGCCGCGCGTCCTCCCTGAGTAATGGCCGATGTTGACAAGCTGAACATCGACAGCATCATCCAGCGCTTGCTGGAAGGTGAGGAGGGGGCGGGGATTCAAAGACTTACGGGCTGTTGGGGTGGGTGTCAAATGCGTGCGCTGGGAGAGAGGGTTAGGGTTTGGGTTTGTTGTGAGGATGGAAGCGGCAGACTACGGACCATGACCTGCAGAGTGCAGCGTCCCTTTCTCCGGGGTACCCGCCTTCCGCAATGTCCCGTTATTCCATCCATGCCCGTACCCTTACCTTCCGTCAGTGAGCCTCACGTAGAGTACTTCTTGTAGGGTACCAGCAGTGCTTCTCTTGTTGTTTTGCAATATTAACGTTATCAGATGGTACCATTTATTAGACGCATTTTATGTCAATCGTGGGATTTCTGTAACAGATCATTGTTTCCAGGTGATTAGCCAGTTTGGCTTAGTTGTGGTGAATCTGATGGTAATGGGTTATTAAAAGTCGAGGACCGGAAAATTGTGTCCAGGTGACATGGGCTTTGGTACTTGTACTTAAGGTAAAAGCACCTACACCCTCATTTTTCTTCTAACTGAAATGCGTAGTGACCCTACACCTGCTTGATTCTCTGAAGTGGTTCCAGAAACGGGACTGTGTTCTCTTCAGGTGTACCTCTAGTTCATAATTGCTATGTTTTATAAATAAGGAACTCTCCTTAATGTGCACCCGGTCTGTGGGGAGTCCGCCTTGCGTGGCGCCCTTATTTCTTTATTGCACACCTTCGACAGTAGTTTTGGGAATCTGTTTCAGCTCTCTCATTGGAATTGGTTCCCAGTTGAATGCTCCTGAGGTGCGCGTGGTTTGTCATCTTTGGGTGCCCTCTCCCACTAGCATGCCTTGGTTGTATGATTTGTCCTTGCGGTGCCTTGAACTAAAGGATCGATATTTCGTTTCTAAGTTGAAGTAATGAGGGAGGTATCAGTAGTTGACAGGAAATAGAACGCGTTCTTCTACATTCAATTTTATGGAAAATAATGAAGAGCTAAGCTTTTTATTGTATTTGAAGTGCCATAGCATCTTGTGTTAGAGGCGTGATTTTTAGTCTCTCGCAGCACAAATTCTGAATATATGCAGCCTGCCTCTGATGTTGAAACCACTCCTTTTGTCATTAGAGAAAGCTCGTGGTTTCATGAAGTTAGGAGCCTGTAGATCATTCACACCCTTATGGTCCGGAATACTTAGATGCGTTTGCACATATTTCGTTTACTTAATGCTTTTTGCTTCACCATGGCGTTCATAGTTTAGAAACAATTTTTAGCCGTATACTAGATTGCTCTTTGACTTATCCCACCCGTATTTCTATTTCGATGAGAAGTGTTGAAGATGTGCAAGCGCTGCTCGAAATGCACCCGGGGTCCATTCTGGCGGCCGCCTCCCACCCCATGAATAAATTAATGTATCGAAAGCGTATTGCCCTTTTTCCGATCAACAAGTAATTCTTGTAGGTGGAATGTCTCCAACTAAGGTGACCAAGGGATGTGGCTTAACGGCCATAGCTACCTAATTTGGACCTGGGGAACCAGGTTCGTGTTTCGTCGTTAGCTCAACATCCTGTGATTCTGGACAAATGAATGTCCTTGTGTAATGTAACTGGTGCTCCTGTAAAAGCGCTCAATACCTTCGGGTCGACTTCGCGCTATATAAAACTGAAGACAGAATGTTAAGTAAACGGAACATTGCCCAGACATAAGTAGGACTAGAACATCTACCGAAGGACACAATGACTTAGGACGGCGCTCGCCAATATTTTAAACAGCCAGCTAAGCATTTAGAGGGATACCATAACGTGTCTTTTACATATAGTGTATCATCTCTGTTAATGGAAGTGATTGGCTGAAAATGCCTCTGCATAAAAGCTCTGTATCGCAACCCAGTTGGTCTCCATCTGTGTTCAGTCGACTCTCTAAAAACGGGACGCGCAGAATAAACGGAAATCTGCTGAGAGCTATGATGAAAGAAAAAAACAGGAATGTCCCACGAAATTCGCGACCTTTGTTCACCCTAACTCAGAGCTTCATCTGTGTCTGAACATTTGTGTTGGGGCGTAAGCTTGCGTGTTTGAGGCTGAAGGCTCAACTTTGTTTTGACCGGTTTTGGCTTCTTTTCAAACCGCAAAAATGTTTACAATATTGATGAACTGAGTTGTCCTCCGTCATGATCGCTCTGTCCTGTTGGTTCGCCTTCCTAGGACATCGCATTTGCGTTATTGAATGAAGGCGATGATGGCGCACCGATCTTCGTTCTCTTCCTTGTCAGTTTTAAACTTGCGCCCCTCTTTGAAACAGAACATGCTATCCAAACTCCTCACTCTACGACTGTTTTTAGTACCGGTATATTGCTTTTTTTTAGGTTCGTCTTAATTTAAAGTGAGACTATGACGCTACTGACATGAATTTAATTGTATTGTCTAAGGCTGGTCATTTGGGAAAGTTGCTGAATCTCGGTGCTGTCAGTGGTGCTTTTTGAGAAACGAACGTTTTCAAACTCTTGCAGGCTATTTGTTTTTGCTGGCTTCTCGGGGGTGTGCGTAATGAGATCCAGAGGTTGGCACTCGTGGCCCAAATGAATTGTTAAACTTTAATGGGTAATCTTCTGCGATCGACTTAGGTTGGTCTGTGCTTTCTGCTATGTAGAATGTGACAGATTCCGAAAGCGAATAAGCTTCGTCCATTTTATATTCTCACACATGAGTTTCCATGATATTTTTGGTCAGTGCTGTGGTTGTTTTGAGTGTTCCTGGGCAACATATTTTTTTTTTATACTAGAGTTGCTGCTTCATTAGTCAATCGCACGGTAATTAATACGCATCATGAGTACTGATTCCACACCTGTTTAGTACTTGATATTTTGATGTTGTGGTGATGAAAGGTTCCAGTCATTAGTAGTGGTTGAAGAGCACCTTTTTATTTCAAACTGGACAGGCAAAAGTGAGTGTTTTGAGGAGGAGGAAAGTGGAGGACGGAAAACAATAAGACCTTATTTTTAAGAGTTTAGCGCAGGAGGCGCAAGGCCATCTAAAGGCAAATAGCAGTGAGACACTCCTTTAAATTAAGAACCTGGCAATACTTAAACATTCTAACCTTAGGATCGCCGAATGCTGAGGGTGCGTGTGAATGGAATGAATGGCGCATAGCTCAGTATACCCTCTCAAGTCTCTTTATTGTGTGCTCTATAAACTGTAATACCGGTGTTTTTTTTAAAGATTAACATTAAGGATGTTAGATCCTTAAGGATCTTTTTGGAACTGAACTCTTCAGAGCGTAGCATATTTCTGGCTTTCTTTCTTGGATGATAATTCTCCATATGGACTGATGTTAGATTTCTTCTGTTCATGCATCTAGGGACACTAAAAAAAATAAATCTTTTAGATCAAAACAAATATAACCAGCCATCAGTTTCTGTACATTACAGTGAATTGACACACATTTCCTAGATTATATTACCTAGTCGAAGTGCACATCTTCCTAGTTACATCATCTCGCAGGAGAGCGATCATTCGTTATTAAATAGGTAAGCTGTTATGGGCGTTCATATGTCTCTTGAAATTGAGGATGCCGGCAGCTCTTCTGCATATATGTTCAAGTTATCTTTGTAGTACACCATATCCAGCAGCCAGTGCTTCTAATTGGCTGCAGTTCTTTCCCCAATGTCTTGCAACGCTCCTTTTAGCCAGAAGCCGTGCCACCTCTGTAAACCTGTGTGTTGGTTGTAGCAGTTGACCTAACCCCATTAGGCCACTGATGCACTTTGCATCCCCTCTTACCATATATGAACAGGTGTCAGTGTGTGTAATAAATCTGTTGTAGGTACTTGAAATAAATAATACGAGGTTGCAATTGGGCGTGAGTTTCTCAGGGAAAACTGCCTTTTACAACGTGTTTTTTTTATCAAGTTGTTACTTTGGCACACGTTATTACCATGCATTTAAGGTAACTTGGCGATATGGGGGTTAGTGTCCCCGCACAAATACACTGTCTCTCTAAGCAATGCGTGGTTAAGGCATGCAATGTATTTCTCTTAATTGTTCCATTGTACAACTGTTTCTCGGTCAGTGTGCAACAGAAACCCCAATCCACCTACGTCGTGGGGCGGGGGAATTAGTGAGGAACACCTTTCTTTTGTAAGCTTGTAGGTTGCATTTCTGCTTTGGGAATGTTAAAGCAAGTCACTGTTAAATGGCCTTTTTTTGTTTATTGACTCCATGTGAAAGATAGGCTTATACTGTATATAATATTTAATGAAGATGTATTTTCTATTAGAGCTTGAACTTTTTTATGGCAGCTCCATGGTTTCTAAACTCGTACAAGTTGTATTCATATGATGAATTATGGAATTTTGGACGTTGGCCATTAAAGGTGCCGTAATGGCGCAGAAAACAAGCACTGGCGTTGCCAATAGGTCTCGCTGTAGGAAAGTTGGAGCTATTAAAATTGCAAATAACAATGCCTTTTATTTTTGTTCATTTTAAAAACATAAAGGGCGCTTTGTCATTTACAAAACCAATAGCTCCAACTTTCCTACTGCGAGACCTATTGGCAACGCCAGTGCTTGTTTACTAAGTTAATTAAGAAAGAGGTGACTACCAATGAGATCCAGGCCCCACAAAATCTTATGAAATACTTTGTGAAAGGAACAACTGGGTGTTGTTGCAAGAAAAGGGCAATTGATGCTTTCGTAAGTCGAATTTGGTCGCCCATCCAGACTTAAAAACAGCTCCCCCCCCCAAAGTTGCATCTCCTGTCCAAATGGCAAGTCTGCCCCTACAGATAATCTGTGCTTCTTTTAGGGATGTCAGTGTAGTTTAGGGAATGGTTAAACTAGCACAAACCAGTGTTTCTGCAACATAGTCTCTAGATGAATACAGATTTAAAGTGTTTGGGGGAATACAGAGGGAGTAATCAGTTTACCATCTTTACCAGCATGGCTCAGGTTTGAAATATTTGTAACCAAAGCTGTCTACATGAAGAAAGGGAAGATAAAGGCAAGAGACTAGAAAGATGTGCTCCTTTTGTAACTGCTAGCAGTGGGCCTGGCATAGAGACACAGCTTGGAGTGCACGTCAGACTGCCATCACACTATGTGAAAGCACTGCTACCCTGAGTTTATTTATGCCTGTGATAGACGTAAATTGTTTAGTTTTAATAAGTCATTTAATTCGGGGGCTTCCAAGAGACACTAATGTCGAAAGATAACGGAACGGAGACACTGCAAGATAAAGGATGTATTTTGTTTGGTAGCCCACAATCCAGTTTTAGAGGAAAGCTGTGATTTGAACTGGTTTGCTCTGCTGTTTGCTATTTGGCTTACGATCACCTTGCCTCGTACTGCTGAGTACCAATAAAACTAGGCAATATTTACATTTCTTATTTACAGCTGTACAAAATGTAAAAGTGGGGCTTGCCATGTAAAATCCCCTCAGGAACCTCCCGCATCATGAGGCAATGCGCTGGCTAAACCAACAGGGTGCATATTGGTTCGTCACTGAAATGGATTCAATCTGGGGGGTTAAAAAATAAAAAAGGAAATAAACCATGAAAGAGTGCCTAATCCTATGTGCAAGTTATGCACAAATTTGTGTCAAAATTCCTGCTGGTACAAGCTCACGAATGTTTGGGTATCTGCAATGCATGCACGCTACTTGGCATATTAAAACAGATTTGGGTAGACATCAGTTTTTAAACAAGTGCTTGTGTTTTCAGCTGATCCTTGTTAGTTTGCAAGCAACTAACGAGAATCATCTGAAACCACAAGCGCTTGCAAACTAAACTAGGATCAGCTGAAAACAAGCGCTTGTTTAAAAACAGCTTTCAACCCAAATGTAGATTATTAAGCCCACTAACTTGCATTCGAATTCCGGCAGCAAATAAATTCCCGATCTAGACAAAAGCACTCTAACTACACAGGAATCCTTTGAGATCCCTTTGACTTGAAGTTCAAGGGACAATGTCACAACATTGGGGTGGGGGGGTTCAGTTATCAAAGTCTTGGGCACCAGTGCGGTCTCAGCAGTCGCAAAGTCATTAGTGCCATCATCTCTAACCACAATGCAGGAAACAGTATGGTCTTCAGTGGAGCACCGCACCATGCCTGGTTTGTCTACCCTCTCGTCGCCTAGTGCAGCCAACTGGCCCACCCCCCATTCAGGAAAGCACAGCATGTGCACATTATTTTGGCGCAATAGCCCCGCTGCGTCGTCCACATGGTTGTCTAAGTTGTGAGAGAGAACTGACAGTTGGAAGGCCTGTTTCAGGAAATGCACCTCGGCCTGTAGAGACATGATACCGATTTCCACATTCTCCACTTTATATGTGACTTTATGAAAATCAGAGCACCACAACAGAGCAGTCCAGTGTCTATGAGGTTTCACAGCAAGTGAGTCTATGAGTAGGCTGACGGGGGTAGTATACTGCATGATGGTATTGCCCTGTTGGAGCCTATGAGGCCTGTCCCTCCCGTGATGCGGCCACGAAAGAAGGAGCCCGCTCAGAGGATCCCCTTAAAACTGTCAGAGGCTAAATGTAGCACAGGGAGACCTCCAGCGGTAAGACAATCAAAAACAACTTAGAAAACATTTCACAGTATTAAAAGATCAAACTCATGAACGAGCGTGATACACCGCTAAAAATCATGATAAATAACAACACACATTAGAAGTGTCTAAAAACTGCAAGTACAGAAGGACCAGCTTTGCTTGTTTAAAACTCCAGAGGCAAAAGAAGAGGACATATGTACTTATGACATATGCTCTCCCACTTCAGGCAGATGAGTGAAATGTGTAAAGTGTCTTGTGGAGCAACCATGTCACATGAGCAGATCGTGGAGTCTGAGAACTTATGCCGTCCCGCTAAGAGTTGTGGCAACAAATGAAATAAATAAATAAAACGCATACACCATGAAGCAGACACAGGGACGTGGACACCGCGCTAAGCCAAGAAGATAAAGAATGGCAGCCGAAGCAAAAACAAACCAGCAGCAATTGGCCACGGCCTGCCTGCGAGGCTCAAAGTGTTAGAAGGCAGGTCTTGGGCAGCGGCAGAGTACTGACTGCAACCATAGGAGAGGCAGAGGTGTGTGCTGCAGAGGTGGGGGACGGAGTAACAGAAGGTGAGGGTTATCCCTATATGAAATAAATAAAACTCATACACCATGAAGCAGACACAGGGACGTGGACACCGCGCTAAGCCAAGAAGATAAAGAATGGCAGCCGAAGCAAAAACAAACAAGCAGCAATTGGCCACGGCCTGCCTGCGAGGCTCAAAGTGTTAGAAGGCAGGTCTTGGGCAGCGGCAGAGTACTGACTGCAACCATAGGAGAGGCAGAGGTGTGTGTGCTGCAGAGGTGGGGGACGGAGTAACAGAAGGTGAGGGTTATCCCTATATGAAATTAAAAAAAAACTCATACACCATGAAGCAGACACAGGGACGTGGACACCGCGCTAAGCCAAGAAGATAAAGAATGGCAGCCGAAGCAAAAACAAACAAGCAGCAATTGGCGGAATAGCAAGTACGGCCGGCCACCTGCCAGCCATGAATAATTAGGGGAGGAGAAGCCGCAGAGCACACGCTGGGAGAAGCCCTTTTATGTGGTGGCGGCCGTAGGGAGGCTGATGCGCGTGCTTGTTTGGTCACGTGATTCACGTGAACTTAAAGAAAACCGCAGCAAAAAGCCCTTGGTTTGACTAGCATTTTGAGGACATGAATTCTCGCTCCGCCCAATGCGCTTGCGCGCATTGATAGGTCGCGAGACCTAAAAAGCTGTTGGGTGAAATGTTAATGGCATGAGAAGGATACGCTTTTACATTTTCACTTTAAGTTTTTAATTCTGTTTTTAACATGCTGTGGAGTCAAAGAAGGAAAATGAGGGGGCATGGGGGTGAATATCAAGCATATGTTGTGGACAAAGTAGAAGGATTAAGTGTTGCAACTGCGAAGCCCCAGCTGTCACAATGTAATGTTCTAAAAATATTTTTGCGGCCCGTTCGTCTGTCTTCTGTCAGTTACATTCAGTAGCTCACATTTTCTTTGCATTAAATCCTAACCCCTTTTCTTATTATTTTGTAAAGGGCTTCATTTCTGCCTAGCCAAAGAGGTATCACATATGTGCAGGCCCTGATTCAGTAAAAGAGCCGAGTGGTTATTTAACAGCAGTGTGTGTTTTTAGGTCTCGCCTGGCGTTGGCATGTGCGGCTCTCGCCTTGCGACTGCCTTTTGCGATCTATTATTCCAAAGCTCTACATGAACGTGTTCGGATGGACCAAGATGGCTGCTCTCGCCATTCATCCAAAGCTAAACATTCACACGTACATGTGGACAGTCTTACGCCATCTTGTGACAATGGCTTTCTATTGTTATGGCAACCAAGCTGCTGCTTCGCATATGCAGCTTGCTGTGGTTCTAATGTCATGGCAACCCATCCAAAGCTAAACATTCCATCGTACATGTGGACAGTCTGATGCCATCTTGTGACAATGGCTTTCTATTGTTATGGCAACCAAGCTGCTGCTTCGCATATGCAGCTTGCCGTGGTTCTAATGTCATGGCAACCAAGCTGCCGCTAACTTGGGATTCGCGGGCGCTTTTTATGGAGTCTGGCTCTGAAGGGACGGGAGCTGCTGCGGTTTCAGTTTCTCGCAATGCGACCTAAAACGCGCTCGCTCCTTCTCGTGCTCCCACTCCCGGGCTTCGCACTCATTTCAGCGTTCGCACTCTGAAAGCACCAGTGTGTATCTCTGAAGAGCAAGCAGGTTGTTATTGTGCAGGCCCAAACACGTAGGCATACCAGTGAATGAACCATTCCTTGAAGCAGTGGCAAGCATGTGGATGCTTCAATGCTCAAGAGTCGGACATTTCTGGACAACTCGCGCGCCTCACGCAAGTGTGTACTGTTAACAAGCTTTTGTGCGTCAGACACTGACTTTTACAAAACAGCAATCCAACTTATAGAATGCAAATGAAACTAGCATTGAAAATGCAATGGGTGTCCACTTTGACTAAGTTAACCTCATAGCTGCTATTACACATTCCTCCCCAGTGCTGCGCTGTCCATTAGAACTAGTGCTGAATGGACGTTCAATGGTCGTGCGCAGCACTGGGGAGGTAGCACTGCTGACGACCATTGGTCGTCAGCAGCACTTAAGGGGTTAAAGCCATTTGCTTTGCTAATGTATTGTATAGCAACTCAGGTGGGCCAAGGTTAGATTTAAGCGATAGTATTGGGATAGAAAGTAGGTAGGTCCTGTTGCAACCTCAGACTTTTGAAAATATGTATGCTGGGGGTGTAAGATCTATAGTGAGATTCCCCCGTTGAAAAGCTTTTAATAAGCTTTTGTTTGGTTCTCGTATGTTTTCCTATGTTTTAATTATTTTTTTCCCCTTTTTTTTCCTCTTCCCCTTTTTTCCTCTTTTCTTTCCATTTCCCCTTCCCTTTCTTTTTTTATCCCCTATTTTTTTTCCTTTCTCATTTCCCTTTTCCCTCCCTCTTTTATTTATATTCACTCCTTATCTCTTTATATTTTTTTTCCCCCTTCCTTTCTCTTTTTCTTTGTTTCTCCCTTTTTTTCCTGTTATGAGTTTTATTATTCTTATTTTTCTTCTATTTTATTTTCCCATCCCTTTTTTTTTTTTCCCCCATTCCTTTCTTGGCTCAACTTACAGATTACTCTATTGTTTCCCTTTTTTTAAATTTTATTTTATTTATTTTTAATAGATTTTCACACGTGATCCGGAGGGTTCGCTGATAGTGACAAGTAGTTCGTCAGCTTCAAAAGGAGACTTAACATTATACATTTTATTATTGTACATAACCCTTAGAAAGGCAGGGAATCTCATTTGAACAGTAGCTCCTAGGCTTCTGAATTTTTCCATTCGTTGGCCTAGTTCCCACTGCCTATCCAGTGTGGTTTTGGACAAATCCGATCTCACTTCAAAAGAGAAATCGAAGGCTTTCAAAGTCTTGGCTTTCAAGGCTGACATCAAGATCCTCTCTTTCAGAGAATATATGTTAAGAAATTCACCAGGATCTTCCTTGGTTTATCTCTACCCGGTATAAGACGGAACGGATCCCGGTGTACCCTCTGAATATCTGTTTCTATCTCGGACAAGGGTTCGTCCAGATTTAGAGAATCTTTTAAAATAGTTGCGACAAAGTTCTTCAAGTCTCCACCTTCTTTCCCCTCCGGTATTTTTAAGAGCCTCAAGTTATTTCTTCTAGAGAAATTTTCGAGGGACTCGACTCTCTCTTTGACCGTATTGCCTTCTCGTCTTAATGTCTGAATCTTTCCCTCTGTAGCCTCCAATTTTGCCTTAAGTACTTCAAAACAATTCTCTAGGCCCCCGGTTCTTAGTGAGAGACCATCTATCTTAGACTCTAGATTTTCGCACATTGTGCGGATCTCTGATTGAGTGAGTCTGGACTCCTCAAAACATTTCAATTTCATTCCTCATACTAAGAAGTATAGCCTGAATGGTACTGTCGCTGCCGTTCTCTTCGGAACCCCCACTGCATTGATCCATATCTTTTGTACTACTTCCAGCTCCTGCGGTGGGGGCTTGGTGATCCGGAGGAGAAGTTGCATCAGCGACATGATCTACTGGGTCCCCCATCTCTATACCTCTAGCAAGCTCTCCTACGCCTTCTAATTTTCCTTCCTTATCTCCCAAATTATCAAGTGTAGCTGTAGGAGGTGTAGGAGTAGTTATGAGTCCAGCCTCTTCCACCAATGTAAGTGCAGTATGTGTATTCAAAGGTTTTTGGGCCTCTTGATTTATGTTTAAGACCTGGGGGAGGACCTTAAAATAAGACTTCAATGAGGGTGTGATTCGGGAGATTTTTCTAGCTTTTGTTTTAGAGCCCCCTTTAATCAAACTAGCCTTATGCGGCAGCTCTTTCGGAGCAGTATACCGCAACTGGTGCTCCTTGCCCTTTCTCGAAATCCTTAAGGCAGGGGGTTTAGATGTATCAGTTGCAGCCTCGTGCTCCAATTCAGCCTCAATCTCAGACTCTGTGAGGGGCTGCTCCCCTGGGCTTTTTTCGGTTCCCTGCGCTTGGCCTGTATCACTGGAACCTGTAGGGGCATCTAATTCTTTACCTTTATTACTGCCCTTTCCTTTCCCCTTAGCCTTCCGCCTCCCCAGGGTGCTGGCGGTAGTTATTTGTGAGGTCTCACTCGATATCTGACTAGAGGTTTGTAGTTGTGCGTTAAATCTAAAGATTTTAGGTATAGGGTCTGTATTTTTCAGGGAGTGACAGCTCTGTATATCTGTGGGGTCCTGGCTATCAGTAAGCTGTACCTCACCACTCACAGCAGACAACGCCCTTCCCCTCTGCTGGTCCCCCTTACTGCACCAAATAGTTGTTGCCGCTTTTTTTGCTGTTATGCTGTATACCGCTGCCCTTCTGCTTCTTCGGAGCTCCACGGCTGCGTCACCCCAGCGGTAAGGCGCGGGAAGAAAAAGCTGCCCCAGCACATTGGCAACTCTAACCAGCCTTGTTTTGGTGCAACGCTGGCGCTGTTCTAGCACCGTTTTCAATCTCCTTCTTAATCACAGCGCAGCCCAACTTTTAATTGCAGCCTGCTCCAATCGTCCCAACCTACAAGCAGCGCACAGCAGCTGATATACTAGTGGCACTGCTCCTCGCTCTGCTCTTCAAGCCTCGGTGTTTTTATTAGTCACAACGTAGCCCAAAGCAGCGCTCAGCGGCTGATATACTAGTGGCACTGCTCCTCGCTCTGGTCTACTCTACAAGCCTCCGTGATCTTCTTAATCACAACGCCGCCCAACATTTAAATCGTCAGATTGCAGCCTGCTCCAATCGCCCCAACCTACCAGCAGCACTCAGCGGCTGATATACTAGCCTCGGTGTCACTGAATTCAAATTATTCAATATAGTTCGCGCTGCAGGCTCTCTCCTCTTCCGCCTAAGCCTGCACACTTTCTCCCTTGCTTACTTCTCGACAGGTGCTGACAGGCGCCTCATCTCACGCCGTGCTCAGGTAGCTGCAGGACGCCGCAGGCTCCCGGAGCCGAATCTCCCCTTTTCTCAACACATGCCGCTTCCAACTCCGTCACAGAGCGATACCGCAGCTCAGCTCCACCGCCCGCTCAGCTGACCTCAGGACGCCGCAGGCTCCCGGAGCCTGGAGCTCCGCCCGCCTTCTCCCTCTCACTCGCCCTCAGCTGCGGAGCTCGCTCTAAGCCTCCATTACGGACCCGAAAAAGTTTCTCCGTACTTTTTAGGGGTCAGCTATACTTGTCGCACCACAGCTCGTGATCACAATCCCAAAAGACCGAACCAACTACTCATGCGTCGGGGCATATCGCCAGGAGCTTCGCCAGACGAGCGCACCGCCCTAGCTAGCGGCCGCCATGTTTTCCCCTTCCCCCTATTAGGATTGTCACCGATTGCATTTTTAATGCGGTTTTTTTTGTTTGTTTTTTTTGCCCCTCCATGCATAGCGTTGGTGAAGACTCCACCCGCTGGCCGTATTGCATCAGCCATGTTGAGGTACTGATGAAAGGGAAAGTAGGGGTTGAG
This sequence comes from Lissotriton vulgaris, assembly GCF_964263255.1. Lineage (NCBI taxonomy): Eukaryota > Metazoa > Chordata > Amphibia > Caudata > Salamandridae > Lissotriton > Lissotriton vulgaris. The sequence continues at coordinate 163,355,845 of NC_141699.1, read as the reverse complement.
CCCTATGGATATTTTCATGCTACTGACCCTATACCCACATATCCACACAATTAACATGGTTTTTGTGAAAGGTTTCGCTTGCGCTATGCTTAATCTTTTTTGTGAAGATAGGGGGTGAAAAATCTTAAAAGGTGCTTGGAGCCTGCTCATTACTTAGTTGGCTCACACTTCACCCTTGCTTCAGACTTCCTCCTGGGCTTTAGTTTTCTTGTCCTTACCACAGAGTATGCACCGAGGATTGGTTCATGTGGCCTGCAATGGCAGCAGGCTCCTTTAAGGTTCTTTTTTTTTTTTCTTCTTCTTGTTTTTTCTTCTTTTCTTGTTTTAAAATTTTAATTCTCCCCACTCCCGGCCCCTTCCTCTTGGAGCGCTATCCTAATCCAAATGCTTAAGTCCTCAAAGTGCCTAAGGACATTACTGTCTGCTCTCCTCTTCAGCACACTGCAGCTGCTCCGCATGCCATGACAATACAAACTCCACCGCCCTCCAGTTCTGACAGTCTAAGAACCACAGACTTCAAGTTACCAAACACATGGCTGGTTACGGTGGCCATCATTTGTGCCTTGTAAAACCACTTTATATGTAACACCGGAACTGATTACTCCAGTTGAACTAGCCTGTCACTTCTATTAAGTACGCTTAAAGCTATGCTGTGGTTGTGAAAGTCACATGATAGTTTAGCCTGTAGTGAAAGCTCGAGGTGGAGGTTATATTCGTCTCTTGCTGTACATAAAGTTCTGTGTTCGCTCCACCCCAGGCCATATCTAATGGTCGTTGGACTTTAAAAACCCTCCCTTCAGATTCTCAAAAAAAAACAAGCGTTTGCAATGCAATAGGTCTCATTTGCTGGAGTTGATAAGCTATTGACATTGTAAATGACGCCTTGTGCTTTGAAAACCCAAAGCGGTGCATAAACACGCACTTTGCAGTTTTTTTTTTTAAAACACGAATAAAATGCATTGCCATTTACAATACCAATATCCCAAATGCGAGACCTATTGTTTGTCAAATGCTTGTTTAAATTGGGGTCTGGATCCAGGGAGGATCCGTTACTTCTGGCATGGTCAAACATTTTAGTTTTTTTTTTTAGAGGTCCCTTTCAGACCCCTTCATTAGTCTCTTGGAGTCAGGATACCTGTGCCTTGACTCTTCCCATCACTTTAACCTTATGTTCGAGGCATATAAGCTGTGGATCACATGCTTTAGCATAGCTCGCCTTCTGGTGTTGGGTCTGCATGTTTGCACTTTGTTTATGCTAGAGGAAGTCTTTGCAGTCACAAGGTAGGTGACTCCTCCTTTTGGTGCTAGTGCGCATGAGCATAGACTCCATCGCCAGATTTTTTCCGCCATCGGGTTCGGATGTGTATTGCTGTGGTTCCGTATCGTTTTCAAACCCCTTTGATGCGCAATCCTATACAGTATTGTCTATCGATCGCAGTTTCCCATTTGATGCACATCATGCAACGTCGGGAACTTTGAGACAGGCCATCTGGCCTGCCCCTGCCGACCATGCCAGCAGTCACTGGAACTGGCTCCATTCAAGCTATGTCCCGGGTGTCTTGCTAAGTTTCCATGAACCGACTTGCATGAGCTCTGCAACCTCTGCTTATCCCTGGTACACGACGAAAGGACACAAGCGTGCTGATCATTCCGATCAAAGACCATCATTTGTGATGGTCTGGCTGACGCCACGAGATGCACCTCCGTTCCAGACATCTATTTTGTTTTATATAGCGCTGGCTAGACCCGGAGGTATCAGAGCGCTTTGCATCAGATGATAGTTACAGGTTACATCGTTACAAAGGTTACACAGTTCGTAGAGCATGGCAACATAGTTACTTGTAAGGTCGAGATACAATAAGCACAAACGTAAGGGGAAAAGAAGGCAAGGTGAGAGATTCAGGGGTGGTTGGAGTAGGGGAAATAAATAATGAAGGTGGGAAAGGGGAGGGTGAGAGTCACAGCATGGGGAGAAGAGGGGAAGGGTGACGGGGACACAAACCGGTAGACGAGTCAAGGCAACGTCAAGTCCAGTAAGCTGTGATCCCAGGGGAAGTGGTCTCCCTTCCCTATCTCTATTGCGAGAGGCTCCCTTTGTGCAGTGGACTCTGAGAGGTCTCAGACTCCAAGGCCTACATACTGGATCCTTCCCCAGAAAGGGGGAGAGGGAGTGCTTTGGCAAGGGGTGCCATACCATACCTCAAGTGTCTCCCTCTGCGCAGTGGACTCACTCAGCGGGTTCGCTGAGACTCCAGAGTATAAATATTGGATCTTTCCCCAACCAGGGGAGAAGGAGTGCTTAGTCAAAGGGCACAAAGGACAGGGGGTAGGCAGAGTAGCGGGCAAGGGGAGAGAATTCGGGGGAGAGGGGATAGGAGCTAGGCAGAGGGGATAGGAGCTAGGGACGAGACAATGAGGAGAGACTGAAAGAAGTCTGTCTAAAGACAGACTTATTCCCACCGTTCAAAACCAAAAGCCAAGACAAAACTGGTCTGTGTCCGAAGCTGATTCCGACATGGAAGAACTTACCATCGCTCCCGGGTCAACATACTGCGAGTACAGATTCCTCCCCCCCCCCCCCCCCCCCCCCAATATGCCCAGTCACCCAAGATCTAAGCCTCTGGTATCACCTTTGCCCTTGGGCTCAGGTTGGCACCAAGAGAAAGTTTGATGCCTCACCCTCCGGCTCTGCTACAAAACACAAACACAAGCCTTCGAGCTCGAGCCAGCCCCATTCCACTGCCGAACCAACACCTTCGGCACTGAAACACAAACAAGAAGGCTTTGCTGGTCTTCACAACACTGAAGTCCTTCAAGCCCAAAGCCTCCACACCTAAGGCCTCATAGCGGAAACCTTAACCATAAAGCCCAGAGCCGAAATCACACCTAAAGGCATGGAGCCAAAAACCCTGTGCCGAAAACTTAGGAGCCGAAACCTACTACTCCAGAGGGCTCAGAGCCATAACCTGCTAAAAAGCACTCTGACTCAACACTCGGCGCCTAAAGACTCTCAGCCTAAATCTTCAACGCCGAAATCTACCCCATCCAAGCAACCTAGCCTCGAAGAGCCACCTTTTAGATCCGAACAAAAGACTAAGCATTGCCCTGAAAACTGGACACCTCCAGGTCATTCTTCCTAAAAAACGGAAGCTGGATCTCAGCGGATCATTCTATATTTCTGAAGAAAAAGGACATGGGTGCTAACCCTTCTCCCCTTTACATGCCTCCATCTCCTCCTCCTAACCCAAATTTGATTATGCCATAAAATTCACCACCACCCCCACTATCACCTGACGCGCAGGATGAGGACTGGAATGAAGACCATAACGTGCCACAGGATGAGGACATACCACAGGACACTGATCCCTGGGACAATTATGATAAAGATCTAGACCAGGATAACAACCCGACCTGTATCCCTCGAAGCCCCCACCGCCTGATGAGAACATCTGCTATGTCCAACTTATTAAGAGGGCTGCCCAATACCACGGAGTGGAGCTTCATACAGACCCTCTAGACTAGGGTCTCTTACTTGACACTATCACTCGCACAGGTCTACTCTTACTCTACCCATGCTCAAGGGCTTGTTAAAGCATGCAGATGAGGTATTCAAAGACCCAGTCGGAGCAAGGATACTCGCTCTTAGAGTAGACAAAAAAATACAATCCTGCTCCTACAGACCCGGCATACATTAAAGGTCAGTTGCCCGTAGCTCGCTTGCGAGCGTTGGACACTACCAGTCTTAACTCCCAAACGACGTGCGACACCCCTCCTCCCGACAATGAGTCCAAACTCATTAATGCCTCTGGCAAAAGAGTGGCTTCTCAGGCTGCTAATCACTGGCGTATTGCCAACACTCAGGCTCTATTGGCACATTACAATAGGGTTCACTATGGTGAGTTAGAAAACACTTGCCAGATAAGTACAAACTACCTTGTTCAGGAAGGTAAGCTCATTAACAATACTTTCATTAAGTGCACACTAAATGTGTCAGACACAGCATCTTGTGCCCTTAACACTAGCGTACTATTGTGCAGGCACGCTTGACTTCAAATCTCCGGATTCAAGCAGGAGCTACAGTCTTCCATACTTAATCAACCTTTTGATTAACATCTTCTTTCCGGGCCAGTTGTCCACATGTCCCTAGAGAAGATGAAAAAAGATTTGGAAACTGCAAAGTCCATGGGGGCTTTGCAAATGCCTTCTACCAGAGGTTCCTTTTGTCGCTCCTTTTTATAGGGGTGGCACAAACAATATCCACAGATAATCCCTCCTCGTCTTAAAAGGGCCAATCCCCCTCTTCCAGGGGTTATTTCAGAGGGAACTACAAGGGAAATAAGGTAAGAGGCAAAGGTAACTCCACCTGCTCTTCCCCTGCCAACAAACACTGACTTCTCTCCGCTACCCCTGATCATTCCACTCCTGTCGGGGGACGTCTCTTACAATTCCTACCTGTCTTGAATTCAATCACCTCAGACAAGTTTAATAAGGCAAATTATCCAGTATTGTTACTGACTGGAACTTACCAGCAAACCCCAACCCCCCCCATATTCTTACACGACGTATAATGTCGTCAAAACATCTCGCACTCCTTCTGTTACAAAAACATGCAATAGAACCAGTCCCAATGAATCATCAGGGGGCAGGAGTGTACTACCTGTACTTTCTAATTCCAAAGAAGAGCTGCTCTCTCAGGCCTATACTAGACACCAGACAACCTCTACATTCAACCAGACCACTCCCATATGGTCACACCAACAGGTGCTCCCATTGCTTCAGCAAGACTAGTTTCTATCCACTCTGGATTTGAAGGACGCCTACTTCCATATTCCTATTCATTGTGCTCACAGAAAATCTCTGGTTCATGGTGGACTGACATTATCAATTCAAAGTTCTCCCCTTTTGAGGTAACTACAGCACCCAGAGTATTCACCAAGTGCCTTGCAGTAGTCGCAGGTCATTTAAGAAAACACATTCACGTCTTCCCTTACCTGAATGACTGGCTTATAAAAGCCAAGTCCCAACACTGCTGCATAATCCACACTCTTAAGACCGTTCAGCTGCTTCACGACTTGGGGTTCACTGTAAACCTCGCCAAGTCTCCACTTCAGCTGTCCAATATGCAAGCGTACCTGGGAGCTACAATACACCTGCAAAGCTCGCACACACCCCAATCCAGTCAGGATACACAACACAAATCTCTTATCGCAATTTCAGTCCCAACACTAACTACCAGCCTGAGTGTTCTTGCAGTTGCTTGGAATAATGGCTTCTTGCATTCTAATTGTCCCTTACGCAAGACTTCTAATGCGTCCCCTACAGGAATGCTTAGCACGTCAGTGGAACCTGGCTCAAGGTCAATTAACAGATATGGTGTTGGTAGACCACCGTACCCATCGCTCTCTGCAGTGGTGGAATCCACAAAACCTTTCCAAAGGGCGCCATTCATCGACCCAGTTCCACAGATTGTGCTAACGGCAGGCGCATCACTCTTGGTTAGGAAACTCTTCTCCAAAAACATACTATTCAGGGCATGTGGACCTTACAACAAACTCCACATAAACCACCTAGAACTACTAGCAATTTTTCTGGCATTGAAAGCTTTTCAACTGCATCATGTAGGCAAAGATGTCTTAGTCCGTACAGACAACATGACAGCAATGTGCTACATACCAAAACAGGGGACACACACTCCATACTGCTTTGCACCTAGCTTAAAGCATATGGAGATGGGCCATACCTCAAAATATATCTCCTTGCAGAACCCCCTCCCAGGAGTAAACCACTAGATCGCAGATCTGCTCAGCCATTAAAGACCACAGATCCACGAATGGGAACTACATACTCCAATTCTCCTCTCATTCTTCCAAATGTGGGGCTACTCAAAAGTAGTTCTGCTTGCCGCACACCTCAACGCAAAATGCCAGAACTTCACGCCCAGGTATCCACACCTTCTCCAAAGGCAGTGCGCTATGGATGAGTTAGTCGTGGACATTTATTTGGCTGCGCTTTTCCACCTCTTTCCCCCCCTAATTCCATTAGTGGTTCAGAAGCCAAAGCAACATTCCCTCACAATGATCCTAGTTGCTCCTACGTGGGCTCGACAACCTTGTTGGAACTGTCAGTAGTTCGTCATCAAAAGACACCTCTTCCCCAAGCTTCTCACTCTGATCTGGAGGACTTATCTCTCCATGGTTCGGTCAACTCAACCTTGTGATCAGGCATCTGAAATCATAGTTTGGCTAGCTTAATCTCCCGCCAGACTGCATTAACGCCATTAAAGAAGCTAGACAACATACCACTAGAGCATGCTACGCAGCAAAGTGGAAACTATTTGTAATCTACTGCACTCACATCAACCCACTAGATGTTTCATTCCGAAACATAATTTGCTACCTGTTACACCTGCAGCTCTCTAATTTAGCGTATACATCTGTACGTTTACGTCTTGCGGCAATAGCAGTTTACCTACAAAACAGACACTTGTCTTTGTTTCGAGTACCCTCAAAGCTTTTATGGAATGACTCCAAAGAATCATCCCTCCTAGACTTTAAACTTCTCCAATGTGGAATCTTAATATAGTCCTTACAAGACTCATGGGCTCACCATTTGATCCTTTACACAAATGTGAACTACAGTTTCTCACTTGGAAATTAGCCTTCCTTATAGCCATCAAATGTCTTAGAGTTGGTGAGCTCCTGGCGCTAACCATACAATAACCATTTTTACAAATTAGTCAAAACAGTGGTTCTTAAGACTAATCCCAAAGTAGTTTCTGTCTTTCATCTTAACCAGTCTGTTGAGCTACCTGTGTTTTTTCCGCAACCAGACTCTCTGGCAGAACGTCTTCTTAAAACATTGGATGGTAAAAGAGCACTACTATATTACATTTAAAGAACTAAAACTTTTAAAAAACGAAATAACTTTTTGTTGGTTTTTCACCGCCGCATAAATGCAATCCCATATAAAAAGCAGATATAGCAAGGTGGATAGTTAAGTGCATCCAAATATGCAATATTAAAGCTAAACGCACATTAACAATTCCCCCTAGAGCACATTAACAATTCCCCCTAGGGCGCACGCAAACTAGGGGCATATATGGCATTCTTGGGGAACATACCCCTAGATGGCATCTGCAAAGCTGCAACATGGTCTACACCACACACATTCACAAAGCACTATTGTGTAGATGTGTTAACAAAACAAGCTAGTGCGGGTCAGGCCATTTTTAGAACACTATTTCAAACCACTGCAATAGATACAGGCCAGCCACCGCTTGGGAGAACTGCTGACGTCTATGCTAAAGCATGTGATCTACAGCTCCTGTGCCTCTAACGGAAAACGCAACTTACCCAGTATGCCTCTGTTCTTGGCATATAGAGCTGTAGTCATATGCACCCACCCGCCTCCCTGGGTACTTTTTAATTTTTTTTATCTGTTTCAGTATCATCTTACTTAGATACAATCTACATATACATCTTTCTACTCTTACTAACTCGATCACCCTTACGGCAAAACAATCGTGGGATGGAGTCTGTCCATGCATACTATCACCAAAAGGCGGAGTCACCTACCTTGTGACTGCAGACTTCTCCGAACTAAAAAAAGGGCAAACATCAGTCCGGGCAACAATAGATGGCGATCTATGCTAAAGCATACAACTCTACAGCTCTATATGCCAAGTACCGTTTTCCTTTCCCTGCATGGAACTGTTCCTATGAACAAAATGGCAGCACTGCTGTTAGCACATAGATTCATGGATCCAGGGATTATTTGTGTATTTCCAAAACTACTGAACGGATTTACACCAAATCAGAAAAAGTGCTTCTCTGGTCTAATTTCTATCTTTCTGGCAAATTTGGTGACGTTCCTTTCAGTGGTTCGGGCTGTAGCTGGCTGTCCTATGGGAATTTGCATGGTAAACACATTTTGGGAGCCCCTTTTTTCTCAGATGAGATCACCCTGAAACTTCCGGGGCAGCAGCTTAAGTGAGTCGTGAACTAGTTTTGAAAAGTTCGTGAGGACTAGTCAAACTGCGACAGTGTTAAAACGCTTTTCCTATAGAAACTAGGTCCTAACTAGAACTACCTATTGGTGACTGCGAGTAATGTGTGTATTTTTCTATCATTAAGTTTTTGCACCTAGTACATTACAGCAATCCTCATATGCCACCAACCCAGCATCTGTTGCCGTCCTAATTAAACAGTATGTAAGACCCAGTACACTAGTTGGCACTGATGGTTGTTGCAAATGACTCTGGGGTGGGGGTGGTCGTATAATACAGTCTGAGGCAGGAAGGTATGAGTTGTGCTTGTGTCTTCGGTGGGTGGAATCCTATAAACCACAGGTCGTATGAGTCTTGCGACCATACCTGCTTCAATACTTTGGTACATAACCATATCATCCACTTGTTGGTGGACCCTCAACTCTATGTAAGCCTTCCTTATTCAATTCAGTTGTGTTCCCCCAACTTTGGGTGTGTTCTCTTCCCTTGCCCTTTATAATTGACCTTGTACATGGCATCCAGCTCCAAATATGCCCTGGCCCATTTCTGCACTCTCATGGCCCGCCCCAGTATTTTCCATGGCTATACCACACTTGGCTAAAAGCAGTGTTAGGTTTAGAAATCGATTACCCATCTTCTGTAGATCGGGGAAATGTTCCAACTAGCAATGTTTTGGTCTGTTTAGAATGCACTGATACACTACAATTACAATGCCCCAATAAACCCTATTGTCTTGCAGTTTCTCTCTATATGAGAGTAGTCTACATCAGTTGCATGAATCTGCAGACCGCTTCTGTCCTCGGAGTTGTAAATGAGGCCTGTCTTCTGGTCTGTAAATATGCCCTATGTAGGCAAAAGGACTGCCAAAGCTTAAATGGGGGAGGTGGGGGGGGGGGGGGGGGGGTCTCCTGGAGGCCCTGGAAACCCTGGAAGGATATGCCAATACTAGTTTCCTTCCTGAAATGGTCCCAGGATCTGGACTTTGGGATCTTGGACCACAGGGAGAAGTGTGGCTCGGGTTAGAGGCGGCAGACCCGGAAGCTGAGATCGGCCCTGGACCAGGGTTCAATTCCCCGCCTTGGCGGGTCTTGGGCTCAAAAAATTCCACGGACTCGATAATTCTCGCTCCGGTGTCTTCTCAACTCACGGGTTCACACTCTGCGACTCTGGGCAATAGCTTGCTTAATCTCCACAACGGCCCCTCGCGGTGGGATGCCTGGCTTTCACCTTGTGGATACCCTGCCGGGGTTATCTCACAGGGGAATACCAGGACGGGTTCCCTAAGCAAGCGCCGGGAAACCCTTTGTGGGTAGCTGTGCGCTATATAAGCACAAATACACACACACACACACACACACACACACACACACACACACTGTTTGAACTCCATCAAATCCATCAGTCCGCTAGCGCGCGCCTCTAGGCACTATATCTGGCTGTGCATTACTGAGTATAACTTTTAAAAGCGCTTTGACTGTACTTAACTGTGCATTACTGAAGTATAACTTTTAATAGCGCTCGGACTGTATTTATCAGTATAACTTTTAACCCCTTCCATGCTCATGACGGAACGGTTCCGTCATGAGCGTAAGGTGGCCTGTGCTTATGACGGAACCGTTCCGTCATGGTTCCATAGGCCCAATGGAACGTTAAGCACCGGAGCAAAATTCACGCAGCACAGAAGGGGTTAATAGCGCTTTGACTGTATTTAACTGGCTGTGCCCCAATCTCGCCCTGCCTGCAGTGTTTGTTGTTGTTGCTGCCATCTTGTTTGTTGAGCCGAGCCCTCCCTCCACCTCGCTCCCGCCTCCCAGCTGCCCCTCCTACGCTCCGCTCCCCCCTCTCCATTTAGGCCAGATAGCTGCACGCGCTACGGCCGCGCCGAAGGTGCGCCAAAGGTAAGCCCGTCTACACCCGTCCGCGCCTGGACCGCGCCCAGCGCCAGACCCCCTGGTCCCCGCTGCTCTCAACCCTCTAGAGTCACATATGATGCTGCTTCTCTCCTCGCCCTCAACCCTGGACGTACACCACTATGCTGCGAAGCTACTCCAGGACGTACCCACGGCCCTTTCGCCTGCCTTTCCTGCAAGTTCAACTGCTTCCGAACCCTCACCAAATCCACGTCCCCCACACACAGCTCCGAACCTAACCGCCTGAAGTGCATCCTGCTGAACACCCGCTCGATCCACAGACATGCAACAGAACTCTGGGACCTAATCGACACTGCGTCACCTGACATCGCCTTCCTTACTGAAACATGGATGAACACATCATCTGCTCCCGACATCGCCATAGCCATCCCAGACACCTACAAGATTATTCGAAAAGACTGCACTAATCAGACAGGAGGAGGCATCGCCATCGTCCACAAACACCTTCAAAATCACAACCAGCTCCGACGACAATCTTTCAACCGCTGAACATCTCCACTTTCAGATCCACACCGACCCCAGGACCACACTCAGAGGCACCCTCATTTACAGGCCTCCAGGCACCCGCACTTAATTCAGCGATGACATCACGGACTTCGTCTGCCCCCACGCCCTCGCCTCCGAGAACTACATTCTTCTAGGAGACCTCAACAATCACCTTGAAAACATACACAACAACAACACCACCACCCTTCTGGACAACCTGGCCGATCTCGGACTCAAACAACTTGTTGACACCCCCACTCACACAGCCGGACACACGCTCGACCCTATCTTCACCTCCAGCAAGCACATCTCCTTCGATCGCACCACAGCACTCCACTGGACGGATCACAGCTGTGTTCACTTAAGCTACAAAACCACCCTGACCCACAACCGTCCACATCCTATTCCTCGGAGAAACTGGAACAAAATCACCACAGAACAACTCCTCACATCACTCAACCAAACCCTCCCACCCTCTCAATGGACCCAGGCCGAGCGGCCACCAACCTCAGGCAATGGATTACCCACAGTGCGGACGAATTAGCACCCCTGAAAAAGCACCAGATGAAATCAGCCAGCAAAAAGGCTCCCTGGTTCAATGATTAACTTAAAAAATCCAAGAAGCTATGCCGCACCATGGAGAAAAATTGGAGAAAATACCCAACCTCAGACAACATGGCCTCCCTCCAAGACAGCCACCCGCAAACACCACCAACTGATTCGATCCGCCAAGAAATCAGCATTCAAGGATCGTCTCGACAACACTCACAACAGCAAGGAACTCTTCAATATAGTCAAGGAATTCACCAACCCCACCGCAGCATCCAACAACATCACTCCCTCCCAAGACCTCTGCGATGCGCTATCCTCCTTCTACAACAAAATTGCCGACATCTACAACAGCTTCGAGAACTCTCCCAGCGACCAACCCGCCCCACCCCTTTCAGATCCTACTCCTCCATCTAACAACCTCAGCGCCTGGTACCCAATCACCACTGAAGACACCATTCGCCTCATGAACTCAATCCACTCTGGCTTGCCTTCTGACCCCTGGTCCCACCACATCTTCAACAAAGCTGACTCTATCATCGCACCCCAACTCCGCGATGTCATCAACTGCTCTTTCAACTCTGCCACCTTTCCAGAAAGCTGAAAACACGCCGAACTCAGCGCCCTTCTGAAGAAACCCACAGCTGACCCCTCAGAACTGAAACTACCGGCCCATATCCCTCCTCCCTTTCCCAGCCAAAGTCATCGAGAAAGCCGTCAACAGCCAGCTCGCCGCCTTCCTTGAATCCAACAACTCCCTTGATCCATCTCAATCCGGGTTTCGAGCCAAACACAGCACCGAAACCGCCCTCATTGCAGCGACCGACGACATCCGAACACTCCTGGACAACGGAGAAACAGTGGCCCTCATCCTACTCTACCTTTCTGCCGCTTTCGACAGTCTGCCACCGCACCCTTATACATCGCCTCAGCAACATCGGCATACAAGGAAAAGCCTTGGACTGGATCATCTCATTCCTCGCTGGGAGAACTCGGAGTCCGACTTCCCCCATTCTACTCAGAGGCCACCGAAGTCATCTGCGGCGTTCCTCAAGGATCCTCACTCAGTCCCACCCTCTTCAACGTCTACATGAGTCCTCTCGCCTCCATCGCGCGTCAACACAACCTCAACATCATCTTACGCCGACGACACACAGCTAATCCTTTCCCTCACCAAAGACCCCAACACCGCCAAAACCAATCTTCACGAAGGCATGAAAGAAGTAGCCGAATGGATGAAACAGAGCCGCCTAAAACTCAACTCAGACAAAACTGAGGTGCTCATCCTAGGATCTTCCCCCTCAGCTTGGGATGACTCTTGGTGGCCTTCCGCTCTGGGCACAGCACACACACCCACAGACCATGCACGTAACCTGGGCTTCATCCTAGACTCTTCTCTCTCGATGTCCAGACAAGTCAATGCCGTCTCGTCCTCCTGCTTTAACGTACTTCGCATTCTCAAAGATCTTCCGCTGGATCCCCCTCGAGACAAAGACTGTCACCCACGCACTGGTCACGAGTCGACTGGACTATGGTAATACACTTTACGCCGGAATCACAACAAAATTACAGAAAAAACTCCAGCGCATCCAAAACGCATCAGCGAGACTCATTTTAGACATCCCGCGCCAAGATCACATTACCGGACATCTAAAAGACCTCCACTGGCTTCCCGTCAACAGAAGAATTACTTTCCGCCTTCTCACCCACGCACACAAGGCCCTCTACAATCTAGGACCCGAATGCCTCAATACTCGACTGTCCTTCTACAAACCCACCCGCCAACTAAGATCGTCCAATCAAGCCCTCGCCGCAGTCCCGCGCATCCGGAAATCCACCATGGGTGGCAGATCCTTCTCCTTCCTGGCTGCCAAGACCTGGAACTCACTTCCCACCCACCTCCGCCTTACTCAGAACCACTTCTCCTTCAGAAAAGAACTGAGAACCTGGCTTTTCGACAAATTATGAACCCCCTTCCTCTAGCGCCTTGAGACCCTCTGGGTGAGCAGTGCGCTATACAAATACCCGAACTTGAACTTGAACAAGGTATTCCTCATTTATGAATCCCCTGGATTGTGGGACCTCAGTGGTTCTGTAGTAGACCAACCAGTGCACCATAAGCCAAGAACCTTCCTGCAGGTACTGCATGCATATCGGGTGCTTGCAAAGTTTCGTAATTCCCCTGCTGCGAGAGATTACACACCTGCTACACTACTGTTCCTGGGTCCTAATTTTCCATTTCTTCCCAGCATATATCACCTTTACTGGAATGTTGGTCAACTAAATCGTGCCCCACTTGTTCGCTTATAACCCGCACATGATTGCACTGTTGCTCCCAGGAGTGATAGACTGGTCACCCCTCTCTCCATCCATCCTTACTGCATAACTAAATATTTATAAGATTTCAAAGGCGAGACATATTGGCTATGCCAATGCTTGTTTCTTTCTTTTTTTTTTTGGTGAACCTTTATTATTATATTAGGCAGGTACAGGTATGGGCCTACAACCATCCCGGCTGGCCGCTAGTACGATTTAATCAAGTCAAGTACATCATAAAAACAGTAATCAGCATCCCGCCAGCACAAAACTGAAACAACTTAAAATTCGCCCACAGCTCGCCGTATATATAACAGGATCAATGAAGGTTCATTTTTAAAATATATAGAACAGGATCCGGAACCGTATATCATTCAAAAAGAAAGGACGTAATTACAATATTGTAGGATATTCAACATCAGGATGATTATGGTGAGAAAAATAACACCAATACGTATTAATCAGGATAAGCAGCGGGACTTTACACGTTGCATCGCCATAACAATCCAACCATCATGCCTAGGCACATCCCAGAGACATCCATCCCATAAGAACAAACTGGAGAAATTACAGGAATACACTACCCAGATCCCAGAAATAGGGGAAAGGGAAAGAAAAAATAAGCCCTAGAAACAAAAAAGGGACAAAGCGAAGAAGACCCATCCCCCCAACCTGCACTCCTGCAGACGGCTATGGCCCACCCCCCTTAGCAGTGTGCCTGTCGCCCTAAAGAAACAAAACCCCCAAAAGAAACTAATATATAAAGATAAGAAAAGTAGTCACGAAAGAAGTGGAGGAGGAACCCCGCGCCCACCCTCTACACAAGAATTGCTACTAAATCAGAGACAATCTGTCCGCAAGAGGGTAATAAGATACATTGTTAGCCCGCAAAGATACACAGTGAAAATATTCCAGGTCACCACCATTTCCATCAGTCCGGAAGCGGTCTCTGCCCAGTAGAATCTCCTCTACCCCTGGCCCACACTATCAAGCTCACCCATGTACAGCAACCAGTCAGTGTCTGAAGAAATAGTGCCGGGAGACTCAGACATCCCAAGGGAGAAGAACAGGCGGCCATGTTGAGCAGAGTAATCACGGGGATCAAGCCGCACCAATACGTCCACCAAACGTAGCTGCGGGACTGTGTACGGGGCCTTCAGTGATTGAGTGATGGGAACAATTCCATTGCACTGACGGAACCTTGTTAGAGCTCTCTAAGTCGGTACATGGACAGCTGGCCCCTTCGGCGTCACATCTCCGATTTAAGGGAAAGTCCCGGTGTCCAGCTAGGAGTTGTAGAAGTCGGGTCTTTCCCAGCCTCCACAGTTGATCGGGTAGCAAAGACACAGCCCACTGATGTGTGGACAGGCAAAGTGGCAATCGCACAGGATACAGATGGCGCCTCCCTCCTCGGGGTGACAATAATGGCGTCCAGCCTGTCCCCCAGGTCTCGTGCGTTTTTGTTGTAGGGCCCCGTGGAGGGCACAAAGGGCCAAAACCAGGTCGCCAACCTTCAACCCTTCGCTGTGCATCTCGAAGCAGGCACTCCTCCCCGTTACATTAAGTCCTTCTCCTTGAGGCGGCCAAAGCCACAAGTTAGTCACAAACTGCCTCTCGGTCAGCGTCCAACTATAGAAGATCGGGAGCATGCACCAAACAAAGACGTGATGCCACTGACAGGCCAGGAAGATCGAGTGTAGCAATCCGGGCCACCGAGACCACCCGGCGGATCCCGCAAGCAATGAAAGCGCTCCCCACGCAGTTCGGGGAAGTCTCACCCGCCTCAGGGACAGCCGGGTTGGAAATCCGATGGCTGCTGAAGTTAGCAGTCTCCCACTGGGAGCAGCAGTCCATGCGATGGTGGGTCGGGATCGCTTCACGGCTCCGACGCTAGAATACGGACACAGGCAGAAAATCGGAGCTAGCTGCATCCCCGCTCGGGGCGATCGGCAGGACTTCACATCTGATGGCTGCCATTGTTGTGTCGGCGGTCAGTACAGTGCCCCACTCCAGGTCCCGGCTCCAACGATCGTCCAGGCCGCGGGAAGAGACTGAGCATATCTCCGGCGTCAGGGCAGGTAGAGATCCCGGAGGCACACGGTCGGCGGCTGCATCTGTTCACACGCACAACACTGTGATGCAGGCAGAGGATGATATTCAGGATGAGGGCGCGAGGCGGAAAGGTTTACGGAGCCGGACGCCTAAGCGGCCATCGTGGTCGCCGGCCTGGCTCCTCCCCCCCCCCCCAATGCTTGTTTCTTGATCCAGGCATAGAGGGTGTTCCTGTAGTCTAGCGTACTTGCGACCAGTACGTACTTGACCATATATTTGCTGCTGATTGAAAGCCATTCGGCAATCTTGGCACATTCAGGGTATGGAAGCATAAGACCTTTCTGCATTAATTTGCGCAATCATGTTAAGTGTGCTAGCTGATGTTCCCGATGTTTTTGGCGTGGGTGTCCGCCTTAACTCTGTTGGCCACCAGTTGGCACCCCACAGTGATGAACTCTTATGGAAAATCACACCATTTCATTCTTGTTGATTAAGCCTCAAAGTTAGTCTCAGTGGGCAATTTCAGTCATGCAGGCACTGAACTTGATGCAGCTACTATGCTTCGCCTGAGGAAGACTGTGTTGTGTCCTCAGCGTAGGAGAGGACTTAATGTGAGCAGATTTTGGTGGGTAGAGGATCATGTATGCGTTTAACCCCTTCCACGCTGATGACGAGCTGGGCTCGTCATGGCGTAGCCTCCTCGCACGCTGATGACGAGCCCAGCTCGTCACGTAACATGCGATTTAAAAAAAATCTCAGCGTGCGAGCGGAATTCCGCTAGCGCGCATGAGGTTAAGAGTGCCTGGCTCAGGGAGGATCCGTGTAGAATGCTGCAGATGAGGTCGCTGGTGCCCAAGATGTGTGGTGTCAGACTGACTGGGTCCTTCCAGTCAGGAAGTAGCAATTCCATAGGAGTCATGTCTTTGGATTCTAATGTCAGTGTCGTTGCAGGAGTATGTTGTGGGAGACTGTCAAATGCTGCAGAAGGAGGAGGGCTGCCATGATTCATCTGTCCAGTGTCATGCAGATGTCATCCATGACAGCATTGAAGGAAGTTTCCATTCTGTGCTTAGGTCTGAAACCAAGGGAGGAGAGGGGGGGAGGGGGGAAACACACCCCAGTTTCTCAATGCTCCCATTTCAGGAGATACCAGAAGGATCTTTTATCTGGATTCCCAACTCTAGTCAAGTCCAACTTGGAGACCTGCAGGGTGGAGGCACACCAGTCATTGATAGAAGGGGATGGAGAGTCCTTCCACTTCCTGCATATCTCCCTCCTGGCAAGCAGAATGGCATAAAAGACCAACTTCTTCGCCGAAGCAGGAGCTCCTTCTAAGATTCCAAAAATCACCAAAGGGAGATTTAACACAATATCAAAGCCTATAGATGCTGAAAGAAGCTTACTTATGTCCTCTCAAAAGAGTGACAGACGAGGACACTCATAGAACATGTGGATGTCCGAGGCGGCCAACAGCCCACATTTAGTACATGCCACCGTAGACCCCTGGGTGAATTTGGAAAGTCGTAGGGGAGAGTAGTAAGCTCTGTGAATTGTAAAAATGTTGTTCCTGCGTAACCACGCAGGTTTCACAATATCCCACATCATTCTACATGACGTATTCCAAAGGTCTTGCAGATTGGAATTGCTCATGTGTGACGACCAAAGCTCAACTGGTAACAAAAATACTCCATCCATTTCCTCCAAAATCAAATTATACCAAGATGAGATCTCCTTCCTAGTAGGGGGTTTATCAATTGAGAGCTATACCCACCTATGGGGAATTTACTTCCTCTAGAGGGCTGTGCAGTGTAAAGAGCGAAACCAGCTAGAGATTTGTAGGCATTTTAGCCTGGCCAGATTTGGGCCAATTTTATTACTTAAACACTCCCAAGATAGCAGCTCCCACTCGACAAATAGTTCTCCCCAAGTCACCACCCCTGCTTCTCTAATAGGTACTGCAAGCAAATCTTTGCCAAGGCTGGGTTCTATTGCGCTAATTTGTGTATGAGACAAATTTTGATATGCTGTCACTTGGTTCAAGGGTAGGTCGGACGAAAAAGGGCCTTATTCGTCTAGACCACTACTCCTGACACCCCCCAGGCTTATTTGGAGAATGTCTATGGCAGGTATAAAGATAATATCTTGGAACGTCAACGGCCTGCGTACTTAACCTAGGGTCAGAAAATTGTTGCAGTATCTTCGGGACGTAGAGGCACAGTCATCTTGCAGGAGACACCTCTGATTCAGGCTGAAATGGATGTTTTACTTGGGGAGAACAAGTGGATCGACTTTGCAATTTCTACTTCTCAGTCGTTGACTTGTAGAGGGGTATCTATCTTTAAAAAACAACTTAAGGCAAAGGTGTTAAAATCTAAGGTCCAACCATGCCGGTAGATGGGTTATTGCCTCTTTCCATTATGGGCACTCAAATCACTATGGTGGGATATTATGGCCCCAACCTAAATGATTCGTCATCCTTGAAGGCAATCTTCTCCCATCTCCTGTCTTTCCCGAGCCTGTAATTTTTGCTGGTGACTTTAATATTGTGCTAGATCCGATCTTGGACAAATCGCACAATAGTCTACCCCGTATCCCATCAAAATCAAGGTCTTTTTTTTGTTAAATGCAATGAAGCAGTATGGTTAAGTTGATATCTGGAGGTTAAGGGCTGGATCAGTAGGGTGTCTCTTTCAGAAACTATAAATATCACCACCAGTCCAGAATCTATTTTGTATTTATTAACCATACGCTAATTGATCTTGTTAAAGTCATTAAATACCTCCCACTTCATCTATCAGATCACTCTGCAGTAGTCATGGAACTTACATCACTGCTTGCGGTCCCGGCTAGGAGCTGGACTTTTGATCGCTCTCTCCTCTCCCATCCAGACTATGTATTTCTCAAGTCTCAGGTTAGTCACTTTCTAAAGATAAATGTAGGGACAGCTGGCATAGGAGTGGTGTGGGACTTCCTTTAAGCGTTTTTGAGAGGCATTATTACAAATAAAATGGCTTACAGGAGGAGGGAATATAGAGGCCGTGATCTCAGTGGAGGCAAATATCTGTAAGACTCAGCAAGATATAGATGCTGATTCCACCTCCACTGACGCTGTCCTGTTACCTTTGCGGGAAAGATTACTTTCTTTAAAGGGCCAACTAGCCTCGATCCTAAACCAGCGGATACAAGAAAGGTGGGATGCCAGTCAACTCGCTCACTTCCAGTATGGAGAAGGAGCGGGGAAGTTATTGGCATGGAAAGCTAAAATGGACCAGGCCCGAAATAACATCGAGCTAATTAAAGTCAATGACGTCCCACTTTCTCTAGATGTGGACAATAAATCTGCCTCCAGAGATTTTTTTCAGCGTATCTACTACGAGGATAAGTACATTAACCCAGATAGGATCAAAGATTGGCTTAGTAAGATCACTCTCCCAGTCCTATCGGCTGAACAAAGCGAGATGCTAGATAGTGAAATTTCAGAGGACGAAGTTAGTAAAACTTATTCTTGTCTCCAAATGAAATAAATCACCCTCCCTTAACCCCTTCCATGCTCATGACCAGGTCAGCTCGTCATGGGTGTTACCTGCGCTGTGCGTTTGACGAGTTGACCTTGTCTTGAACAATGGGGTTTATGTAGGATCAGCACAGGAGGGGAAAACCCCCTAGCAGCTAAGGTGTTAATTCTAATCTAGGTGAAAGTGGGGGTTTAGAGGCTGTAAGCATTGCCCAGTGACCAGCACCAATGGGTAGCAAAGCATAGCCACTTACTGGTGAACTGTTGTCCGCAAAGGAGAGAGAGAAACACCCTATTTGATGCCAGAGTCCGGGCGCTACAGATAGTGCCAGCGTTACCTCTGCAGCACCTAACTCAGAGTATGGCTGCCCCAGAGTTACACTGTGCCTGAGAGACTGGGGAAAAATATCACAAGCTAAAACTCTAAAAACGACAGTGCCCTCCCTGCGCCCAAACAACCAAATGGTGGTTCAGTTTAATGAGTAAGTCTGGGTGAAAGTGAGCGCCGCTGCTGCTTGCTTCAGTCGCCGGGTTGTGAGCCCACTGGGCTGCCAAGGATGAGTGCTGCTCCAGGGCAGTGGGCACGCCTGCCTACTTCTAGGCGAGCACCGGCAGTCTCTCAGCCCGAAGCACTCACTGTATGATATTCTTCTGAGCAAACTGATTGTTTACTACTGTAGTGTAACTGTCCTTCATACAAAAGTAATGAATACATTTCACTCTGCGACACACTTCTGTTTATATGATGTGTCGAAGCAATGTTGTAATGACTCAGACTAACAGGCTGAGAACTATTGTGAGCAGGGCTTTAAGAGGGCAGCGTCCTTCAGTGACTCCAAATCGGCAGTAATTAACAAGTGCAGCACTGCGTGGAAGACTAGCGCGGCCAATTAAAAACACATGGCCCCTGCGCGCCACTGCTGGCTCCCAGAGCAAAACTCTCTGGGAGCTAACCTTTCCCAAGAAGCTTGGACCTCCACATGCCTTTGGCCAATTGCATGCTAAAGCCAGACGCAAAGGCCAATGGCGTGTGAGAAGCACGAGCTTCTACTAGAGAAGCACAAGCACTGCGCTAGGCTAGACCTAAAAAGCACAGCTTTCTTTAGAGCTCTGATTATGCTGTCCTTGCCTCATCCTCTTATTCGCCTGGATTCTCGTGGTGGCACTTCTAAACGTTTGGAACTTTTTCCTGACTATGTAGGCACGATAAAAGGCCTGAATTGCTACCTTAGATTTGGACTTGCCTGCTTTTCTTCCCGCACAATATTCCTTTAAGCAGTGTGCAATGCCACAACTGCAGAATATATTCTGTTAACAAACTGTGCGTGTTTCGTAGTAAGGTGCCCTCTGTATTGACCTTGGATCACACTAACAGCATTTCTAAATTTTCTGTACCTATACTGCTGCCACTGCTTCCTTACATGGGCTTGTATGTCAGTGTTAACCCGTAAGTGTTGCTGCTTGCTTCATTCGCCACTTGCATTTGCAGTTGGCGTGCTTTCACCAGCCTGAAAGCAGTATGCAGATATAGAACTGGTGCGTTTATCAAATACTACTTCTTCACTTCCCTTACAGGTGCGCCTTTGTGAGAAACCCCAGAGGTTAAAGTCAGAACTGACCTTCTCCAAAGTGGTAGCTTGGTCGAGCAGTAAGGCCGTACCAGAAAATGGTGTAAAGCATTTGTTGTACACTGTCAGTAAAAGGTTTCACACACTAAAGGACTGAACTCCAAGCCAATTGTTTTTACATCCACAGATGTAGGTGGTTTATTTTTAGAACCAACAGTTATAAAAATATATTCTTGTTATGAGTTCTCTCATGTAATTACTTTGCAAAGGAGCAATAAAGTACGTGCACACAATTAATACAGTATTAACAGTAAGCAACACAATCCTAAAACACACTATAGCATTGAGCTCAATGGGGTTTCCACATGTAAGTACAGTTGATTACTATATAGATTACTTTAGTAGTCCCAGGACTAGATCTTAGATTCAGTTCTGGCGTCTAAGCTGAAACCAGATTAGCAAAAACTTTTTAGTTACTGTAGTGAATTTCCATGAATATAAAGCGGTTTTAAAAGTTCACACTTGGAAACTTTTCAATGGAAATCTGACTGTTATTCAATGGGAGAAAATTCAGGTTGCAGGTAAAGTACGATCTTGTTACTTTTGTAATCCAGTACTGGTCTCCCAGGTCCAGGACTGGGGTCTTAAATCAAAACAGGTAGGTAATTGTGTTTCAGTATTTCGTGTTTTTTTTTTTTTTTAAAGAATATTTCAAGTTTTCAAAAGTAGACAGATTTCATAGAAAAGCAGACAATGGGTTCCTATGGAGAAAATACAGATTTCTAGTAACCCTGCTAGGGATTACTTTTGCAGTTCATTACTGGGCTGAAAGGTACAATACTGGCTACTCCCCTGATCACAGGGGAGTACTTCGGAATTCCGGCTTTGGCTGATTTTATGTGAATATTTTTAGATTTCAAAATTTCACACTGAAATTTTTCGAGTCAAAATGAGTATGTTATCCAGTGGCAGGTAAGTAAATTGCCGGTTTCCAGGTGAGTACTTGCTTGGTGAAGTTAAGGTTCTGGGCATAGATTCAGGGGTCCCCCCCGGGTCAGGTGAGTACAGTTGTAGTGTATTTTGTAAAGCGCACAGCTGCCCCAACGGGGTGTCCCGGCGCTGTATAACTCTGTAGAACCCTTCCTGGCTCTCCCTGTGAGATGCCCCTTCTGGGCACCCCCAAGGAATAGCCAGGCATCCCAGTGTTGTAGGGGCTGTTGTGGAGATTAAGCAAGCTATTGCCCAGAGTTGCAGCATGGGACCCATGATTAGAGTAGGCGGCGAGAATTATCGAGTCCGCAGACATTGAGCCCAAGACCCTGCCGCGTCTGGACTTGAACCCTGGTCCCGAGCCTGATCTCTGCTTCAGTCTGCCGCTCTAACCAGTGAGCCACAGTTCACTCCCAGTGGCACGGGGGCGGCCGGGTGCAGAGGTAGGTAGGCTCAATGATATCCAATGAGGGAAGGGGGGGGGCTTTCGGTTGGTGGCTGCTGGCTAGCAGGCCATGCAGCTGTGAGTTGGGCTCCTGGTCACTTGCTCAGGGCAAGGGGGGGGGGGGGGGAAGTAGGATAGGACACATGGGGTCACAGCCAGGGGCACTCCGGCGGCTGGGTGCAGGGTGCTTTTGAGCCGTTGGTCGCTCAATGTTATCCAATGGGAAAGGTCAAAAAGGCTGCAGGCTCGGGGACAGACTCTCCAGGGGCGACCAGCACTTTTAGAGGTAAGTTGGGGATCTAGGAGCACAGGTAGGTAGCCCAAAGGGAGGCACAGGGGGCTGTAGGGCGCCGGGTGGAGGGGTGTCTTTGGGTGTCGGAAAAGCTTACCCTCAGCTGGTCGCGGTGGTGAGGCTCCTGGTCTGAGTCTGCAGGCGTCTGTTGGTTCGTCAAGGAGGGTCTTTGGGCATTGGACTTAGGGTCCCAGTCGCCGGGGGGACGTCCTTGTGGTCTTGGTTCGGTAGGGCCCGGCTTAGCGGGTGCAGAGTGGGCTGGTCTGGAGCTTCCTGGTTGGCACCAGGTGGGTTGTTGCAGCAGAGCCTCTGCTGATGGGAGTCTCAGTCTTTAAGAGGGTCAAGGCAGGCAGGTCCTCTGAGTGTCCCAAGGTTGCTGTCCGCAGGAGTCGCTGGGATTAAGCAGCAGGTTCCAGGATCGACAGGCCGGTAGGGCTGGGTCAAGTCAGTTGTTGTCCTGTTGGCAGCTGCACGGTGGGTCGTCTTCATCTTCTTTCTTCTTTTCGTATCTGGATCTGAGGAAGGAAGGTTCAGGGATTCCCTAATACTGAATTTAGGGGCGTTACAGGTAGGGCAAGGACAGGGACCAATGGGTCCCTGCCCTGGGGCGAGTACACCCCCTAGCCTGCTACTCTCCTGTGGGAGGGGGGCAGGAGCCTAGCTGTGATTAGGCTGGGCTCCCCATCTTCAAGTTGGAGCCTGAGGATGTGCTTAACCTAGTTTCTCCCACCTGAGGGGTGGGGTTGGCACAGGCTGGCACCCCCCCCTTCCTGACGTAGTTTTTCCCACCAGATTGGGGGGCAGGGCTGGTTTCTGGGTACAGCAAATGGTCTGGAGAAGCTCACAGAGGAGGCCTTTGAAGCTTCCCCCTGCCCATCCTGGGGGAGGAGACATAGCACCTCGCCCAGGATGTGCATTGTTGCAGGCCCAGGAGAGCGGGGGCTCTCCTACCTAGGGGTCCAGCAACATGTCTGTTGTGTGGCAGCCTCTGTAGCCACTCAGCCAGACTTGGATTGTAAGTTAGGTTTTCAGGGGGCATCTTAGAGATGCCCTCTGGTGCATTTTACATTAAGTCTCACACTGGCATCAGTGCGGGTTTAATGTGCTGAGAAGTTTGGTACGAAACTTGTCAGTCTTCAGTGTAGACATTATGGTACTGGGGAGTGCGTAATGACAACCTCCCAGCACCGTATACTCTTAATGGCATCTCTGCACTTAGTGCCCAGGAATGGCCCTGGGTACTGTAGGGGCACAGGGCTCATGCACCTTGACCCACACCACTGGCATAGGGCACCCAGCTAGAGGGGTGACTGATGTATGCCAGGGCAGTGGGTTTGTGGGCATGGCATACAGGGATGTGTGCCATGTCAACTTTGTTTAGTTCTGTACCTAGGCACTCACCCTGCCAAAGGCAGTGTGTGGGTACCCGGGTACAGGACCCCTAAGGGTGGCACAATAAGTGCTGCAGCCCTTAGGGGTGTCCTCTGGTCACCATGCCCTGGGTACCATTTACTAGGGCTGATAGGTGGCCAGAGATGCCAATTGGGTTTTGTTTCAACACCTTTTTTTTTTTTTATTAACTTTGTACTTTATTGCACATCCAGTTGTAACACAGCTCTTATACCCTACAACCCGGAGGCCGGCAGCAGTTCAAATCAACACATCCTGAGAGGCTCCCCAAGCCCCCCCCCCCTCCCCCCCCCCCCCCCCCCCCCCCAACCTCGATCACCTTGGCACGTTTGAGCTCTCGGCAGCTGCAGACTGCCCTGAACCATTCTACTGAAGGTGCTATAGTACATCCCACAGCTCCACCCACCTGCTGTATACTCAGAGTGCGAAAGTAGAACCATTGAGTGTCACTCCACATCACTCCCAAAATAGGAGTCTACTGTCACACCTATTTAATGCTTCCACTGTGCACTAAAGTTCCATGGGGGCCGGACCCCTACCTCCACCAGAAGTACACTTAAGTGTATGGGCCATCACTCCCCGGGAGTCCGTCACCCTCATCCCGTACGTCTTCTCTCTTCCCCCTTCCAGGTCATGTCCTGTGTCTGCGCTGTCTCTAGCATTCATGTGATACATATAAAGGGGGGTCCCCGTAGAGGAGAAATGTGTATTGTAAATTACATACACGACAAATATTCAACAATCAATAGAACAAAAATTATGTGAACGAATATCAGATTGGCATATAATTTAATGACCAATGGTTTGTGGATATCACGTACAATACAAAAATCATGTAAATGAAGAGCCCCAAAGGGGGGGGGAGGAAAGGGAAGGGTAGTGCTCGAGGAAGTGTAGAGAGGTTATGACACAGTATAAAGAGGTAACAATACAAATTGGCACAGATTATCGAAGGATAATCAGAATACAAAAGTCCCAAATCAGGACTCAAAATTAAAGAACACATATAAACATTGCATTTCAACGGTCACATCTAATTATTAGAGAATTAAAGGGTGTGCCTGTTGGACTTGGCCTTTTTCCCCCAAAATTTTTCGCTTTTGACCCCCTTATCTGGATTGTCTCCCCCATGGGATTAAACCTGTGTAGGCCATGAGTGGTGTGAGACACCTTGTGAAAATGTAATTACCTGACATAATGTGAGCACTTGTAAAATCCCCCATTTTAAAACTGCACCCCCATTTTGGAAAATGTACCTGACTGAAATGTATTGTTTTTAAAATGGATGCCATGGCCATGGGTTTTGCCACTGGACTGACATAGGTCAGCGGTCTAGATAATATTACCCAGCTACCCCTAGTTTTGGAGGGAAAGCCTGGCACCCAGGGTGCTCACCCCCTCCCCTAGAACCAGTTTAGGCTAGATGTGCCAACATTCTAGAAGGTCCTGGCACTGCCTGGGAGGAGGGTATAAAGAGGGTGAAGTGTCACCAGAAGTCAGTCAGCGCTGGGACAAAGAAGGGAGGGGGACCTGCTGTGAGGTGCGACCGCCACAGGGGCCTGTGAGCTGGGCCCTGCACCCCTATAAACCCCCCCCCACTGCTGTCCCCATGGGCCCCTGACAAGGGAGGACTCTTCATAGGTCCCTGACGCCGTGGGACCTTGAACTACGCCAGCGCTGAGGGAAAAAGGTGCCCAGAAGAGGAGGAATGCTGTGGGCTTGAACCCCCCAGGAGGTGAGGAGTGTGCCCCTGGGGCTGGCTGTGGAGCTGTTCGCCCCCCTCCGTGAGAAGCGCTATAATTTGGAAGCGCTGGGCTGTGAGGTGCCTATGGTGAAGGGCTGTGGACAGCTGACAGGCGTAAACTGCCGTATCACCCCATAAGCGCTGGATGTCTAAAGACTGTTGCTGCCTGTGGAGCTGCCTGGGGAGGATTGTGCCCCCAAGGGACTGTGCCCTGAGATTGGTGTGGCCCCCGAAGTGCTGTTGGCTCTGAGGACTGTGTGGGCTGAGGGAGGAGCTGTCCTCCGAGAAAAGCGCCCCCTTCCAGTGATAGCACTGTGCCTGCTGTGTGGCCTGAGGAAGTTGTTGACTGAATAGCGCTGAGGGAGCTTACCCCTCGTTGTGGCGTGCGCTCTGCGTGAGGAGACTGGCATCCTGTGAATAGCGCCGATTGAGGAGGCGCGCTTGTTACCTGAAAATAATTAATTAAAAGGGAGCCTACCCCTTATTGCCGCCGATTTCACCGCCGCAGCCCGAGGAGTGTTGGCGCTGCCTTGCGCCCGTTGTAAATTGGTGAAAATCACCACCGCAGCCCGGCACCGCCTTTCAGGGACCCCCACCGTTGTGAATATCGTTGCGGCGGCCCCCGGTGTGAGGAGAGGGCCGCCGAAGTGAAGGAAGGGCCGCGCTAGGCCCTGAGGCCGGCAGACCCCCTATCACGTGACGGGGGCCCGGCCGCGTCATCGGCCCGCCCCCGCCGCGCACGGATTGGCCTGCGCGGCCGTGACCCCTGAGGCCGCGCAGGGATTGGCTGACGGCTCGGAAGAAGCCAGGAAGAAGCCCACGGAAGCCCCGGGTTCCCGTGAGGTCGAGGGAACCCGGGCAGAGCCGACGTGAAGCCCTGGGTCCCCGTGAGGGAGGGGGACCCAGGTGAAATAGCGGAACGGGGCCCCCGTGGTCAGGAGGGAGCCCCGATTGGGCCGCCGGGAGGCCGTATTGAACCCCCCCGGGCCCCCGTGAGAAGGAGGGGCCCGGGTGACGCCGCAGTGAGGGAGAGCCCCGAGTGTTGCGGCCAGAGATCAGGGAGTGCTGCACGGAGAGGGCCTCGAGGCACATTGCCGGTGCCTGCCCCCTCCGCCTTGAAACGCAGGGAAGCCCCGCACCAGCCACTGAGGAGAGTGAGCCCTGCATGGGAAGAGGGGTTATCTCCTGGACCGCCGGTGAGTGGGGCTTTAATTAAACTGTGTAGGGGGTTGAAGAGGGCAACGCGGCACAAAGTTGGTGCTCGGCGTCCCCCCCCCCCCCCGTTGGAATCTGCGAAAGGGCCCCGTTGGCCCTACTTAGCCAAAGGGAACGCCGGAACTGGGCAAGAACAGGGACAAAGCCCTTTTAGTGACGGCTGGGCCATAAAATTTAACCCCTGGTTGGTTCCAGACAGGCAGAGATCAGGATTATGCTTGATGAAATGTGTGATTCCGGGAGAAATATTGGGATCTAAAGAAGTGTTTTGCTTTGTCTATTCCTGCCTGATAAAAGTTACATTACTGCCTAATGAACTGTGGCCTCCTCTTTAATGAAATGTTCCTGCCCAGTGGCATACTCATCCTGGCCTTAATGAAATGTTTTACTCCTATCTACTGAGGGGGTTACTTCTAATTAATGAAACGTTTATTCTAGCCTGACCAGCAATGTAATGGTTTAACCCCAGTTAATGACCGGCTGATTCCTGCAGCTAGAAAAATATTGATGGCTAAGTAATGCAGCGTTTGTTCTCCTCATAAGATGTCACCTGAATGCTAAGGGATTAGGACGGCACGAGGTTACATGATTTTTCACTAAAGTGTTTAGGCCTACTTAAAGGCAGCTGTTTACTCACGCCCTACAGTTACCTGTGGTTACTGTTTTTATGCTAATGGTGTCTTGCCCGGTGATGGCCTGACGTGTATTCCAGGCCCCTGTTCAGGCCCCTGGTTAATGAGCCAGCCATGTTGATTCATGATAGGTGCTCCTGTCTAATATTAAATGTGCTGTGATGCTCTGTCTTTCCCTTACAGGGGTGGGGTTTGGCGTAACAACGCATAAAGTGTATTAATGCATAATATTAGAGTTTGCAATTACAGCAACCCCCCTAAGGATGAGATCCTGAGTTGGCCCCGCCAGATTGGCCCCAGGTCTAGTGTGTTATTAACCATCCTTTTCCCTTACAGCATGGACTTTGGACTCAACCCTTTTTATCCCATGTAAATAATTCCCCATGATGTACTTGGCTCTGGCGCCAGTTGGCGCCTTGTTGTGACTACCACTAGTCTATTTCTTTTTACCTTGCAGGTTGGAGACATAACTAAACTTAATCTTTTTCCAACCAAAGGTGGTGTCTTGACTCTTTTGTAGTGTGATTGGTGGGTCGTCTGTGTGTACTGCGTGAATGCTTCACATGTCCTCCAAGTTTGGCCTGCCCGCTTGATGCCATGCTACCCCCTTTGAGACTTGGGCAACCCCCATTTCCAACAGTGCCGGAATGACAAATTAAAGAAAGAACAGTCGACGTTTCGACCCCTATCTATAGGCCAAATGGAGTCCTTTTACGGGGTCTTCATCAGGACGTCAAATTGGGGAAGGAAGGTGGGCCATTCTGTATAAAAGAATACAAACACGTATTTAGCTACAATTCATGGGGAGGATGAAGATCATCCTATCTACAGATTAGACACAGATGAAATAAATTGAATCGGATTTACCATGGTTGGAGACCCAAAAGGGTTCAATGCATAAGCAGAGGAACCACGCTTAACGTCGTGGTCAATCTGTTGGGGTGGACGATTAAATTAATCAGGAGAAACAACAATCTGGAAGAGATGGAAAGATCTTACTATTTGGTATCTGCAGTTAACTCAAAAGAGAACAGTTAACCAAAAAGTGCATCTTATCAACTGTCCTATGATGCAGTACAACATTAAGACTACCAAATTAGCTAGGAAAGACTGATCTCGACTACATGGAGAGTATTGTGATTTAAAATAGTACCTATAGGTCGCTATGATTAGGACCTGCAGAAAATGATGGATGTACAGTCCGCTTCTATACTTGATATACCTTAATTAATCAAGAAGAATGAAACATGTTACCAGTTGCGTAGGTAATTAAAAGTGACCAAGTATTTGAGGTAGCAGGTAAGTGTATACTCACAGTTAGAGGTGCGCGATTTACCGTTATAAAATCGGCTGAGGCTGTGAGTGGTATGGTCTCAAAGTAACAATCAAAACCGTAAAAGGTGTATTATTTCAACCTGGTGAAAGAGGGGATGTTTTAACGACCAGGCATGGATTTCTACATTGTCAACAATCTCAACCGGAAGAGAAAGGCTAACATGCACAGATAATTATGCTCACACTTAGAGGTGCGTGATGTCACCGTTATAAAATCGGCTGATGCGGTCAGTGGTATGGTCTCAAAGTAATTGGATCCGGAAAAAATGTAGTCTTTCAACCTGGTGAAAGAGGGAGTTTTTTAATTGCCAAGCACGGATACTACATTATCAACAATCTCAACGGGATGAAAAAGTCTTACTTGCACAGATGAATATGCTCGCAAGTTCAAAGCGGCAGGTAACAATACGGCGCCTGTCCGTGAAATCTGTGAAAAAGTACTTACACAATGCGGCACCAAGACTTTTAAAAGCGGTTTGAGACCCCAACTCGTTACCCTACTAACTCACGAGTCCCACTCTCACATTAAACTAGTCTTACTTTCCCATAGATTAAACACCGGACCACTTGTGTTCTAACCGATCCGAAGGTGCCCCACGCTGCACATGGTTTCACAGATTTCACGGACAGGCGCCGTATTGTTACCTGCCGCTTTGAACTCAGATCAGATTCAATTTATTTCATCTGTGTCTAATCTGTAGATAGGATGATCTTCATCCTCCCCATGAATTGTAGCTAAATACGTGTTTGTATTTTATACAGAATGGCCCCACCTTCCTTCCCCAATTTGACGTCCTGATGAAGACCCCGTAAAAGGACTCCATTTGGCCTATAGATAGGGGTCGAAACGTCGACTGTTCTTTCTTTAATTTGTCATTCCGGCACACCCTTTAATTCTCTAATAATTAGATGTGACCGTTGAAATGCAATGTTTATATGTGTTCTTTAATTTTGAGCCCTGATTTGGGACTTTTGTATTCTGATTATCCTTCGATAATCTGTGCCAATTTGTATTGTTACCTCTTTATACTGTGTCATAACCTCTCTACACTTCCTCGAGCACTACCCTTCCCTTTCCTCCCCCCCCCCCCTTTGGGGGTCTTCATTTACATGATTTTTGTATTGTACGTGATATCCACAAACCATTGGTCATTAAATAATATATGCCAATCTGATATTCGTTCACATAATTTTTGTTCTATTGATTGTTGAATATTTGTCGTGTATGTAATTTACAATACACATTTCTCCTCTACGGGGACCCCCCTTTATATGTATCACATAGTACCCAGGTCCCCGTGACTGCATGGGCTTAACCCTCTTCTTTGTAAAGTCTCTAGCATTCAGGTAGGTCCTGTACAGCCCCCAGAAATTCTTGGGGCGACTTTTGGAGGAAGTAATTCGCTGTACGTCTCTCTGTGTACAGCAGTATAGGAGATCTCCACTGTTCGTTTGGCAGTCAGCAAAGCTTTGTCCGCCAGGCGCCTCAGGGCTACCGGGAGGGTCTTAGAGTGACCCAGCAACACCGTTTTTAGGGAAGGAACACAGGCCCTGGGTACCTGGTTGGCAGGAGCCCAGGGCACACTCAGTCAAAGCACATCAGCAATTCAGAAAGTGTGGGCATACCAAGGCAAGAAAGATGGCACTTTCTCATAGCTTTGCAGAAGCATTGGAGTGTAAGTATGTGCCCCTTTTTAGGTAGAGCCTGCCAAAGCATTGCTGGTGCACGTTCTGTAGCTTGGAAGAGTCTGCCTAATGGGCTTTGAACCCATCTATAGCTTACCATTCGTTGGCTTAATTATTGCTCCTTGCTGCCTTCTCTGTAGCTTTAAGAATGAACTTATTACCGCCCTCCTTTTCTCCCCTTTCACCCTTTGTATCGGTCTTTGCATTATGCTGCTATTAGATTTTTATTTTAAGTCTCTAGACCGCTCATGTGCTGTCTCGAAGAGACTGTTGTATTGTTTGTGGTCTTCAGCCAGCCCATGCGCTTCCCATTAGCTGGCACCAAAGATAGTCTCATTCTTTTTCTCCATATGTTTATGGCATGTATTCGTCTTGCCTCTCTCTGTTTTAGCCCTACCCAAGAGCACTTTACTATCACCCATTGCTCACATTTTAGTAACTGGTTTAGGAACTACTATTTAAGCCTTGTCTAGGCAGCGATTGTGCTGGGTTTGAAACGTGCTGTATTCAGAATATGAGCTTTAAGCTCAGCTCATTTTCCGCCAATGTATTTAATTGGTTCCTTTTGAGTGTCTTTTGGAAATACAATTTTGTTTAGTAGTCCCTCCTTTTCTCCTGTTGTAGCCACTGGCAAGTGTTTTTGGTTTTTTTACATTTTGTGCACTATTTTGTTAGACTTTTTCGTAGCTGCTGTCGCAGGCATAAAAGGCTTACACTTATGCAACCCACTCTGGTGTCTAACTACACTGTGACGCTGAATTTTAGCAAAAATTTCCTACAAGTGCCTCAATTCATACTTTTTTCACTTCACCGACCGTAGTGCGTTTTTGCGATAGTTTGATCGGCCACCCAGACTAAGTGCACCATGACACACTCCTGCTATTCCAACTGCAATATTCCACCCCCGCCCATCCTTTTATTGACTATATTAGACTTTGGGTCTTACTGCACCGCTAGATACTCTGCCAACTTTAATACATTTTGATTTCATTTT
The DNA here is from genome assembly GCF_964263255.1 of Lissotriton vulgaris. Taxonomy (NCBI): domain Eukaryota; kingdom Metazoa; phylum Chordata; class Amphibia; order Caudata; family Salamandridae; genus Lissotriton; species Lissotriton vulgaris. The sequence continues at coordinate 163,324,681 of NC_141699.1, read as the reverse complement.
GCGATGGAGTTACAGCAACTAGGTGAAATATATTAAAGATTTGCAGCTGCTGTGTTCACCTAATGCTCTATCGAGGGACCAGCAGTGGTATTGCAGCATGCTTTACTTCATCCAGAAATGACACCTAGCGACAGAAGGTTTCCCCTGCAGACTTCAGAAGTGACGGTGGATTGGTGCCATTGCAGCCTCTTTAAAGGGGCGTCTTCATACACGGAGCATGCTTTGTGGTAATTTTCTTATTGAATGGCCACTGTGCTAGGCTTTGCTGCCCCTTCACTAGATCACTAGATCATCTTTTTTTAATAAAATTGTTCAGTTTTATTATATAGTACATTTTAATATGGCAAACTGAGTTGAAAAACATACTTTAATTGTTGTTTCATTATAGGGCCCCACAGCCCTGGTAGCCTTTCCTTTGTGAATGGGGCTAAAGTCGCAGCCCCTTCTACCCATCCACAGCACCACCGGCTCACTTTGAGGGCCAGACGTTTAGACACAACTTAAACATTGCAACAACACAACTTCGGTTCAGTAGGACTGTGGCTGTATTAATAATGCTTAGTAAACTACTTATTTAATATAATTAGACCTGACCACTGGGTGATTTCTAACCCCAAAGTAATTTCTCTGCTTAGCCTCCTTACAGAAGCCCCCCAACAGAAATGAAGCACAGCTATTGCTACTGATGTTTTTGAAGAGTGCCGATGGCCTCTCTTATTTCCCATTATAAATGAGTGTTTTCTCCTCTGCCTCCCTCTCCCCCGCAACTCCCCCTCCACCCAGATGTGAAATTATAGATTTGTGGCTGCAATGGTTCGCTTACCCCTCCATCTAGGGACAAGCAGTGGTATTGCAGCATTCTTTAAATCATCCAGAAGGGACACCTAGTGGCAATGGGTCTCCCTTGCAGCTTTCAGAAGGGACGTTTATTTTTTTATTAATTTTTTATAAATGTTTTTATTGGTTACATGTAACAGAAAAAAGTGCCATTTCAGCCTCTTTAAAGGGACGTATTCATATACTGAGCACTCTTCGTCTGCTCCAGTATGTTAAACAATACTCCATCTGCAGCGCACCTTTTGATCTGTGGGTGTGCAAAAGTTATGGATAATGTGCTGCATGGCTAAACACTTATTCCCAAAGGCAAACCCATAGATCAAAATATATTCTCATTTACACGGTCAAAAGATCTACTCTCCCCAATGCAAGACCTATTGCCCAGTGACTCATTTGTGTTGAGTGTTCTCACCCTTTCAAGTGCCCACAGTTCGTATATCTCTCCATTCCTTGTGTTCTCTCTATCTTTAGTTTCAACATTCGTACTATCTGTGTCTCAAAGTATCTGTTCCCATAATCCTGCCACATAATTCCACTACAAACCCACTCCTAACCATTCAAACTACATAAATCCACTCCACATACATGTACTACACCAGAAACCAAAATGCATACGTAGTCATTTACAAGAACCCCAGCTCTTACTACTTTTTTTTTTGATCTGTTGCATAAAAAAAAAAATTTACATTTCTTTTTGAGCACTCCATATGAATGTTCCTGTTTTTACTCACTCAAAGATGTTTGTGAGCAGGCCTGTAAATATTGTTCTTCACTTGTCGCATATGCTGCTTCTATGATTTGCTGGGCATGATAGTGCGGAGCTTGGGTAGCACTAATCTTATTCCCTACTTTCACAGGGTTCTTATGGTTTTCCAGCTGCTAATAAAGACTGGTTACTCTGCAAGGTTTCCCCGCAGTTGCCGCCTTTACATTAAGTTAACATTCCCTGTTCTAAAGCCCACAAGACTCCTAGGGCTCAGCAACTCCTCTCTGGTGCCATTCCCCTCCCCCCACACCCCTCTCCTTGCAGCTGCAGACATTGACAAGGGACTATCAAACGGGAAGTGAGCTGAGCTGCCATCTTGAAATGTTGTCATGATCTGGCAGATGGGAGCTGGCAATTAATATCCGTTTTAGACAGACTTCTTACCATTGCTGGACATGTTACATAGGTCTCAAACATTAAAACAAAAGATTTAACCGTTTGAAAATTTCTTAGGTGTGAATTTGTTAGAGAACATTTTTGCTTATTGAATATTTCATTAAATATAATTCTTTCCAGTTTTATATTCAATCTGTGTGGAACTTCACAATTGCAACTTCGTGCCACTGTTTTAATTTCCTTTCTGTTGCCACTTTTTATATGGACGTCAAACACTGCCCTTGTGTAAAAGGACTAATATAAAGGATCAGGGGACTGTTTTTAGAGTTTTACAGCCTGCTTAACTTTCATCACACTTTTTACTTCACTTTTTCTGCTGCTACTGTGTATTTAATCTTTTGCAGGATACTGACTTTTTGGTTGTGGCTAGACAGCACATTTTTCATGGACTTTTAGCTGTGCTGCTGTACAACATGGCTAAAAAACATTGACTGTGCCAATAACGGTCATTGCTGAAACCTAATGGCTTTGTCTGCTTATTTTTAATTGCTTTTTCAATGCTTTCTTTACTTTTTTATAATTTCTCTTTTTATGGTACAGTTCAGATCTCTCCATTTTGCCCGAACATCACATGTTCTTTCACTTTCCTTCTCATTTTTTTTTCTCCTCAGTCCCACTCTCTCATTTACCTCTTGTACTTTCCCTCCAGCACTGACTGTTTTGTATTGCTTTTTAAATCCTCCCTTCATCCACATCTCCTCCCCGGTTAGCAACCCACCAATCGATTGCCACAGGGGCGAGACCTATTGCTTTGCCAGTGCTTCTTATAAGCTGTAATCTCATGACTCCTAACCGGGGCCATGTGTAGAACTTGACCTGACCACTCAGTGCTCCTGTTGCACCTCCTTTAGCCTCTAACCAAGCTTGTTGGCTATATGATTTAATAGAAACCATGTTCAAGCAAAACTAGCATTCAAGTCAAGTCAGAGATTTATATAGCGCGCTACATACCCAGAGGGTCTCAAGGCGCTTGAGGAGGGGAGGGGAGTTACTTGTCGAATATCCAGGTTTTAAGTTGCTTTCTGAATGCTAGGTGGTTCTGTGTGAGACGTGGGTGGGGAGTGAGTTCCAGGTTTTAGCTGCGAGGTAGGAGAAGGATCTACCTCCCATGGTGGTTTTATTGATGCGAGGAATGGTAGCAAGGGCTTGGTTGGAAGATCGTAGCTGGCGAGGGGGGGTGTAGAAGGAAAGTCGTGTGAGGCATTCGGGTCCAAGTTCGTAGAGTGCTTTGTGGGCGTGGGTTAGGAGTCGGAAGGTAATTCTCTTATTGACGGGGAGCCAGTGGAGGTTTTTCAGGTGGTTAGAGATATGGTCTTTGCGTGGGATGTCTAGTATGAGTCTGGCTGATGCGTTCTGGATGCGTTGGAGTTTTGCGGTGATACCGGCGTATAGGGTGTTTCCGTAGTCCAGGCGACTTGTAACCAGTGCATGGGTGACTGTCTTTCTGGTTTCGGTGGGGATCCAGCGAAATGTTTTTTTGAGCATGCGGAGGATGTTGAAGCATGAAGATGAGACTGCGTTGACTTGTCTGTTCATCGAGAGAGGAGTCCAGGATGACGCCCAGGTTTTGTGCGTGGTTCGTCGGGATGGGTGCTTTTCCAAGGGCCTCTGGCCACCAAGAGTCGTCCCAAGCGGAGGGGGGGGTGCCTAAGATAAGGACTTCTGTTGTGTCTGAGTTCAGTTTCAGACGGCTGTGCTTCATCCACTCTGCTACTTCTTTCATGCCTTCATGTAGGTTGGTTTTGGCGGTGTTGGGGTCTTTGGTGAGTGATAGGATCAGTTGGGTGTCGTCTGCATAGGAGATGATGTTGAGGTTGTGTTGGCGAGCGATGGTCGCGAGGGGGCTCATGTATACGTTGAAGAGGGTGGGGCTGAGTGAGGAACCTTGGGGTACGCCGCAGATGACTTCAGTGGCCTCGGACTTGAAAGGTGGGAGGGGGACTCTCTGGGTTCTTCCGGTGAGGAATGAGGTGATCCATTCCAGTGCTGTTCCTTGGATCCCGATGTTATTGAGGCGCTGTAGGAGAGTGCTATGGCAGACTGTCGAAGGCTGCGGAGAGGTCGAGGAGGATGAGGGCGACTGCGTCTCCGTTGTCTAGTAGAGTTCGAATGTCGTCTGTTGCTGCGATGAGAGCGGTCTCCGTGCTGTGTTTGGCTCGGAAGCCGGACTGTGAGGAGTCGAGGGATTTGTTGCTTTCGAGGAAGGCGGCGAGCTGGTTATTGACGGCTTTCTCGATGACTTTGGCCGGGAATGGTAGGAGCGAGATGGGGCGGTAGTTTTTGAGTTCGGTGGGATCCGCTGTGGGTTTTTTCAGAAAGGCGCTGAGTTCAGCGTGTTTCCAGCTTTCCGGGAAGGTGGCGGAGTTGAGGGAGCAGTTGATGACGTCTCGGAGGTGTGGTGCTATGATGGTCTGCTTTGTTGAAAATGTGGTGAGGGCATGGGTCTGTGGGGGATCCTGAGTGGATGGAGTTCATCAGGCGGATGGTGTCCTCAGTGGAGATTGGGTTCCAGTAGTTAAGGATGTTCGAGGGGGGTGCAGGTACGGCAGAGGATTGGGTGGGATGGTCTCCGGGTTGGATGTCGAAGCTGTTGTGGATGTCTGCAATTTTGTTGTGGAAGAATGAGGCTAGGGAGTCGCAGAGGGCTTGCGAGGGGGTGATGTCGTTGGAGTTGGCTGAGGGGTTGGTGAATTCTTTGACGATGTTGAATAGTTCCTTGCTGTTGTGGGCGTTGTCTAGTCGGTCTTTGAATGTGGTTTTTTTGGCAGTCCGGATCAGTTGGTGGTGTATGCGGGTGGCGTTTTTGAAGGCGTTCCTGGTGCTGGTGTTTGGGTCTTTTTTCCAGGTCTTCTCCAGGGAGCGACAGAGTTTCTTGGATTTCTTAAGGTCATCATTGAACCAGGAGGCGTTTTTGCTGCCAAGTTTGATTTGATGTTTTTTCGGTGGTGCTAGGATGTCGGCGCTGTTGGATAGCCATTGGGTGAGGTTGAACGCTGCTTGGTCGGGGTTTGAGGAGTAGGCAGGTGGGTTTTGAAGGAGCGATGAGATCTGGTCGATGGCATTGATAAAGCCAAGACTGCCAGCCCAAAACCAGCAAATGCTAGTTTTTCATTTTGTTAGAATATTTAAATTTGCACATAACTGGTGTGAGGACAGGTTGTTTGGCAAGCTTTTTTGGAACTCTGCTCTGTACATGAGCAGAACACCCTACAGAATTTTATTCTCAAGTGGCCCAGTACTAAATGCAGGCACCCCTTAGGTAATCGGCCGTTCACATACACCTATTTCTTCAGGCTAAATCATTCATAGCCTTTGTTCTTCCTCCTTTGCCACGGATTACCACATCCACCATTCCCCTAATTTGATTTGTATGGCGAGAAGAGCAGTCTCTAAGACATTCCACCTGCAGAAAGATTTGTCTTCAGCCCTTATCCTGCCCATCTGTTAGCCTGAATTACAGGATGTTTGTGATTTTTCATTTAGTACAAAACATGACCCTGTTGGAGACACTTCATGTGCAGTGATGAAGCAGAGCGTGTGTACACAAGTCCATTTAGACAGATTAACTTTCTTAAATGCCCCCAGCCCATTGTGCATGATAAAGCCATATTAGCTGGTTTTAATCGGGCAGACCAATATATCTCCCTGCTGAAAATCTCAATCCAAATGTGGGTAGTCGTCGGAGACATGTCAACTATTTTTTGTCCACTACCATGGTGGTCATCCGTGAGCAGCCGTCTTATTGGCGCCATGCTTTCAGATTTTTGTTCTATTTCTGCATTAAAATACGTGATTCTACAGTGCCATATGTAACAAGTGTTTTAACATTTATTTTCTTAGGATATATTAAAGGCCATGCCTTCATTAGGCGCAAAGCAGGAGGCTGCTGTTTGGACGCTGCCAAACACCTCTGTATTATTGTAAGGTGATACCTTACAAGCTATTTTTGCTGCCATTGTAAAAAATAAATACACTAAAAATTGGGCGTCTTAATGGCGTCAGCACCACGCATTCATTAAGCACAGAGTTGAACGCCACGCGTTCTTAAGACTTGAAACTCGAGGCTGCTAAACTGGGGGAGGGAGGGGGGGCTGCTCCACTGGCACAGAGTCCGGCTCCAATGCGGTTGAGATGCACCTGGGTAGGGGGTACAGCATTCAGGCCGTTCCTGCTCCTCCTTCATGGGTCAGAATTGGGCAAGAGGGCGGGGGTGCGCTGCTGCAGGGGGTCTGTCGGTCCAGGGTGCGCAGGGTGGTATCTCATGGTACACGTGGATCGTTCCTCCCCCCCTCCACCCCCCCCATTTCAACAACTGTCTGCGCAGGGAGATTGGCCCCGCAATAACAATGCGGTGCAGCAACCCCCGGAATGGACTTCATGGCCGAGGGTGGCCACGGGTAGCGGCCTGGTCATCACGGCGGTGGGTTGGGGGGAGGGGGGGGCATATGTGCAAGGACCCCAGGCCTGTGACCAGGTCAGCGGACACCATATCCCATAGGATCTCCTTATGCTGGATCGAGGCACACTGGGCAGTGCTCACCTGGCCTGTATTAGCCATCTGAGGCACCCCCCCCAAATCTGGGGGGGGGGGCGGGGCTCTGTGTGGGGGGGGGGGCGGGGTGCTCTGTGTGGGGGGGTTGGGCACTGTGTGGGGGGGTTGGGCACTGTGTGGGGGGGTTGGGCACTGTGGGGGGGTGGGTGGGGCTCTGTGTGGGGGGGTGGGTGGGGCTCTGTGTGGGGGGGTGGGTGGGGCTCTGGGGGGGTGGGTGGGGCTCTGTGTGGGGGTGGGTGGCTGTGTGTGTGTGTGGGCTCTCTGTGTGTAAATGCAATAGGTCTTGCGTTTGAGAGAGATTAAGCTATTGACATTGTAAATGACCATGCCATTTATTTATCTGTTCAAAAACCAACACATAAATAAAAAATGTCGTTTACAATGCCAATAGCTCTAACTTTGGCAAAGGCGAGACGTTGCATTGTAAATGCTTCTTTTTAGAGAACAGGAGCTATATTTAGAGCAAGCAACACGTTTTGAGTTTTTTTTAGTTTGAAAGGCTTTGAAGAGCGCACTTTAAGTGTAGTGCTTGACTCCTTAACTAATGCCTTTGTCAACCTGTACCCACAGCAAGTAAGGTTTTGTTTTGGTAACAGACCCTTCAATTGTGTAATTGTTGTTCTTGTGGAATCTTAATTGAATAGTTTTAAGTAGCTGAACTCTAAACCACTGTAGAAACAGGTTTGTTCTCTCGTTAGCAAATTGCTAAGCAGAGTAATTTGACTTGATACCCAGTTGCCACGGACATATATATAGTGCATATTTAGATGCACAGACTGTAATGTGCTAACTACTATTGAGTGTGCGATTGCATGGGTGCATGACTTAAGACTACTTACTCCTGCTGTCTCATCTGTTCTCCCAATTCAAGTAGTTGTCTTTTCCAGTTTCCACGTTGGTTTGCTCTTTTATGAAATTCTTTAGGAATTATGAATGTTTGCTCATTCTCAATGGTAATCCAGATTTCTTGGTGAGGTGAATAGATTATGGCAGGTACAAACAATTGTTTCAGGCTAACCACACCGGTTTCAATGACATGCCAGAGATATTTCACTTTAGGGTGCCTTAGTTTGTGGCATTCACTCCTAAACTACCCTGTACAAGGGTTGTACATGTGCCTACCTTGTATTTGTAAATCGTGACTGTTTTGGAACGCACACACCTTACATTTTATGTATTATCCAACCTGTTGCCTGGTGCCACGTCAACTCACTACTATAGTGCCTGATTGTGGTAGAAATTTCGAAGCTCCATAATGCGCATGACGTTCAAATGTAATTCCATTACTTTTCTTTAATCTGTATATCCTACTTTCTTTTTGTAATACTTTAAATATTATCCGATAGCTGCCTTCCCTCCACTTCGAAGCAGTCGTACAATTGTGCCTGTTTTCATGCTGCACTGTAGTAAAGGCATCAGTACAAATTGAATTTAACGTTTCAACCATTGGACCTGCTTTTCATTGGTCATTATTTGTCCATCGAGAAATGAGCTGGAATGCCATTGCATGCTTTTTCTCCTGCCATTGCCTGACTAAAAATAGTTAAGATTATGGTTTAGCAGTTGCCACAAAGGTTAAAGTCCAGTTCTTTCGAGAATTTTTTTTGTAAGGTTTCCTGTATTTTTTATATAATCTTTCTTTTAACATCAAATGTTGGCGGTAGGATTAGCTTTCGAACTGATCTCAATGTGGTAGACTGTGCGCTGGTATAGCCTCAACCTGTGCTTGCTTGGGCTGTTGGTGGAAGGCTTGCACATATGGAGTGTATTTTGATTAAGCTGGACTGTCTCTATATAGGGCGGTGAACAGGGTACTGTTTCCTTTGCAACTGGATACCTGTCCACCCAACTCTAAACCTGAGCCTCTGTTGCATAATCTGACCCTCTGAAGGTACCAGCACTTGTTTCTGCACTATCTTGCCATGTTAAATCAGTTGAGCCCCCTACAGAATACAGTGATTGGATACAATTGGACCTAGAAAGCCTTCCTGCCCAATTTGTGACAGTTGGCATTCCAGTACAGATTAGCAGAACACGGTCATCTTTGTATCACATGACTGCCATCTGCTGAGGGTCCTGGTCTGATTTTAATGGCTGAATCGGTCATTCAAATCAACCATGTCACGGTTAACGAGACACATTGTGCAACCTTTCCCATACAGTCTTGTATCTTGGAATTTGTTTTTCTACCTCCAGTAATGGAGAGCTTGAATAGCTTGATACTTGGCGTGGAACATTAGCAAATAATCAAACGTGAGATACTGGTTCTGGACAGGACCCTTCTCTAAATGCCCTTAAGCAGTGAAACGTTCAGTTTTGGTTCCCCATGGTTCTCACCCCCATCCGTCAACTACCCACACAAGTGTCTGAATCGACAAAGCAACTGAATATGTCTCTACTTACTGTACCACTTGGAAATGGAATACCATGGAGAAATGGCATTATGGAGATTGAATTGTGAACCTCTACTTATTTTATTTCGTCCAAGATTTTGACCTGTAGTACTTAGCGATACGGCTCTTACAGCCTGACTTTTACTGGGAGTTTGATGGGGAAAACATCCTGTAGTGAAGCCACTCACAAGTGTTCAAATGCTAGATTTTGTCTTATTCTGCAATATGCTTTGGACCCAAGTTGTGACTGTACTAATCCTAGCCTAATACATTTGGTGTGGCATGGATTTCAGACGAGGTAGCTTGTTTCTAATAAGATTGAGCGGATGTCACTTCAAACCCCTCTGAACCTTTGTCTTTTTTTCCTTTCCTAGTTAGAGGGTCAAAGCCTGGTAAGAATGTTCAACTTCAAGAAAACGAAATTCGAGGGCTTTGCCTGAAGTCTCGGGAAATTTTCCTTAGCCAACCAATCCTCCTAGAGCTCGAAGCGCCGCTTAAAATATGTGGTAAGTACTCATAAAAATAGTTGCGTTTCCTCATGCTAGTTTGGTTTTGGTGGTTTTACCCTACAGGTCACCCTGTGCCACACATGCCTACTTGGAGAGGGAGAGATTGTAGGGGTCAGGGGACTACCATAAATGTATTTGTTACCCATTCCATGTGCTTTTGTTCATCTCTTATGGGGAAACTCCCTTTGGTGCCATGTGCTCGAACTCAACCAATGGCTACATGTCCCTTTTAATGCATGGAAGATCGCACTCCAGTTTTGGTTAACATGTAAAGAATTAGTCACAGTAAGCTTCTTTATACAAATTAAAGGTGACCATGTTGCCTGGTGTGGATAAGTTTTCGGAGCGATGTGCAGATTAAACTTGAGGATTTTCTCCATTGGTAAATGTTAGCAATTATGCTACTGATTTTTTCCACTGCTTTCGGTCACATGTAACATTATACGCAGGAAAACGTTTTTCAGAGCTATTTTTTTTTTTTGTGGCACACCTGACTAGTTTTGATGCCTTCAATGGACTCCAGCATCTGCTGCAGTAACCTAGGTCTGACCCTGTGGTCACTGATTCAAATCCTGGTTGGTGAACGCGCATTTTCTTCCATAAGACAAAATTAGTACAAATGTTACTTTCTATCCAAAAATATAATGGAAACTCTTCTATTCGGCAGCAGCGAGTAAATGCTTTTGATTGAAATCTTCATTAATTACAAAGGCTGGAGGGGATTTTTTTTTTCCAGAACCAAAAAGACTGGTTGGTTAAAGGTCATTAGAAAAAAAACAATTCGAAACCTTTAGTTTGCATCACAATGATGAAATGGTCAAGGCAAATCTACACCCACAGAGCTTAGGAAGGGGGAGTCGGGGGGATTGTCTAAACTTATGTAATATACAGCTTTTCTTTTGTACCGCCCCTGAAGACTTATGCAGTTTGCTGTAGGCTCCATTACCGTTGTGTATGCATAGCCCAGAAAGCATTTCTTGTCCCTGAGAAACTAAATACTATTTATTAGCTTCCCTGTCCCTTAATCTCCCTCACCTGCCTCCTTGGCTCCTACCCTACATCCAACAAGATCATCCTATTGAGCTGTTCAAAATAAATGGAGATTGGTAGTTTCAATTTCTTTTATGATTTGCTTAAATTTTAGAGTAGTCACAAAAGATCTGTGCTCTACAGAACAAATTCTACTTTTCACAGCCAAAGCTTATGAATCCAGGGTGTAAAATGTAGCCCCTCAGATGAAGCCACTTAATCAGACTTGCACTATAACTGCAACACTCCTTTCAGGGCCCCCATATTTTATACATTAAATAATACTGATACAGCGGACCATGGGTTCTGAACCTAGGTAGTTTTTACCACAATGTTAACTGGCCACGGTAGCCTGGCAAATTATCTTGAGCAAATAAGTTGGTACTGTTGTCCTAAGTGCCAAGTCCTCTTTTGAGGGTGTGGTATTTTCCTTGTGGAGTCTAAATCAGAAAAACCTGCTCTGAAAAGACTTCATTTGAACCTTTTTGAAGACTATACATTTTGTTAGTTTCTTCGTGCTGAGTTGGGCAAGTTCTGTAGTTTGGCATCTATCTGAACTGTTCTATGTGGTAACGTTGTTGCTGTGAATATCCATTGGGTCATGCAAAGTGAAAAAAGTTAATAAATAAAGGTACCCTGCCTCTGTTGTAGTAGATTGTATCCTAAAATGGTAATCCAGTAGAGTCCACCAAGATATATTATAAAGTTCCTCCATACTGTAGCACCGTTTTCCCTTTGCCGATCATGTACTGCTGTATTTGTTAAATACTCATATGGAGAGCTAATCCCAGGGGATGTACGAGAATATGGTGGAGTAGCTCCACATGGGACTATTGGTCCCTAAAACTAAGAACCTGAAGTATCCATCTTACTCAAATTCTGAGGCAAGAGTAGTGTTGGAGTGTATTTCCAGAGACTTACAATGGACATTTTTCATTCATGAAATCTTTATTTGGCTGACCACAGCAGCCATAAAAATACCCGCATCTGGTTAACACGCAAATTCAGAATACAGTGCAGTGAGCAATGAATCGGGATAAACACACAATATACAATGTCAGTCAACTCTTGACCTCCTGGACATCCTGGCAGCCTGAAAAAAACTTACCACTGCAAATAAAACCTGATTAGGGAATATCTGCAAGTACACAAGGGCTGGACGTAACTAAATAAAATCTAGTTTTTAACAAAGGCACTAAACTGCTTCCTGCTACTACTAAATAGTCACAGAACATGACCAAGAGAAGGCCTATTGCCACAGCTGCAGGACAACCCAGAACCTGATTGAACCCAGCGACTGGGTGAAGCCAGGAGATGGGATAATTTGCTGAATCGCAACCTTGCCAATAATCGCTCACCTGTTGGTGATCTACACTAGATAATACACCATGCCCTGGACTGTCTTTAGATGCATGTGTTCTCTCACCAAGGGTTTCATTAGTTAAGCCTCTTCATGGGTTAACAGGTCCTGTTCAGGAAAACAACTTCGCAGTGCCCATTTAGAAGACGAGCTCTTGCAACTTCATAACTATCGTAACTAAATGAAACCAGCCAGTGAGCAGACACTAGTGTGGTTGTTGCTAGTATCAAGGGTTCTCCAGTATTGGGGTGTCTTTCATAGATTCACATGCTTGAATATTCCCCATCGTCCAAGTGGGATCCTCACGGTAAATAAATTGGCAATAAAAACCAACAATATATGTATATAGAAACATAATAACATACATTCTGAAACCATAAATACTTATAAGTACCAAGGATAGCAGTAACACAAGAATACATTAGAAGAAAAAAGCTCTTTCCTAACATATCCAGGTCATTATGTTAGTCCAAGCTACAGCCAATCAGGCGCAAGCACCCCTCTAGAACCTTCAGAGGCTCAGGCCCTCAGATTTTCAACTGCACGTCGTGTGAAGGGAGTCTCCCTGAGCTCTGCTCAGTTCAACTTCCTTGTGGATTTCCTGTTTTCTTAGATGTCTTCAAGTAAGAAGTCTTTTTTTTTTTTTTTCGACCTTGTGGTTCTTGTGGAAAGTTGCAGCTGTTCTCTGAGGACCCTCAGAAGAATTGTATTTATTGCCTCTATCCAGAGCATGAGGTAGGCAAATTTAAATTTGCAGGACTTTCTCCACCAAGACCCTTATGGACAGGAAGGGGAGTCTCCTCCTTTGGTTGCAGAGGTTCAGGGAGAAGGATTCACCTCTTTCTGATGCAGAAAGCCTTGCATCAGTTGGGTCTAGAGCCACCTCAAAACGTAGCAGTGTGCAGGATATGCCATCTCAATTCCTGAAGAAGAAACTTGAATTCCAGAAAGCTCCTGGCATGTCTTCTCCTCTTCCTGCTACGCCTGCGCACTCGATCTGACTCTCAGGCGTCCAAGGCTCCTTCTACGCATATTTCCTTTAAACGTGCAAAATCATCGATTGGACTGCCAACGGTCGTTCTGACAGTGAAATCTGCAGTCTCTACCTCTCTGACGAGGACAGTGACTACTACTTGTGCCAGCGGGTCGACTGCTGCGTCAACGCCATCGGTGAAGATGGTGTGTAAGCTTAAAGTCTGCCTCGTCGACTATTCCAATCTCGTCGACGTCGAAGGGAGTCTCGTCGACATCAAAATCTTCGACTCCTGTGAAAAGAGCCTCTTGTCGGCGGCTGCTCCGTCGACAACAGCTCCACAACGACTGGTTCGGTGGTGGCTCCAACGGCTGTGGTTTTGCAGTCTGCTTCATCAGCATCTTCGGCAGTGGTTGTCCTGTCGACAGTGTCGACGTCGTCTTGCGCATCACTGCCTCTGTCATTTTAATCAAGTTCAGGGGCTCCTGCTGTTGACGCTCTGCACCACCGTCTGCATGTACTTTTGGATCCGCTTCCATTCTGTGTCACTCTCCCTAATCACCTTTTTGCCAGTGTTTCGGAGCATGATTCTGAAGAGGAGGTACATAATATATTCCGGGCAGCTCAAAGCCCTTCAGACTCTCCTCCGCATGAAAGTTGGAGTTTAGGCACAGCACTGAGGGCTCTAAGGCTGTGGGTCCAGAGACCTGAAAAAGCTACATTGAGGCTTCAGTTGATGTCTAGACACTCTCCGCCACCCTCTAGTGGGGTCAACGTCTAGACCACGGTGAAAACCATGCTGCGAGTGGACATGTCGACGTCTAGCACAGTCTAGGTCCCGCACAGTCTAGGTCTCATCATTCGACGTCTGAGATGGACGCCAGCACTTTGTCTAGGGAGGTTGACGTCGGTCTCTTCATCGCCGTCGAAAGTAGACTTCAAGCTCCTCACAAGACCAACGTCTAGGACGGGACTGCGTTCCCATAGCAGATCATTGCGCACATCGATGCCGAAGGTGACGCAGACCTAATCGACGTCGAGGGGGGAAAAAAAATTGCAGAGGGCACTGAGGAGGCCTGGCACAATTAAACTTCGAGATCCCGATCGACTTCAAGAGCCCAGTCATCCTCACCAGGGCTGCATATTGTGCAGATTTCTCCAGAGATCTCCGTAGGCCCTCTGCTCGCCGGCTGGAGGGTGTCTAGCAGAAGTCCGGGCTCTGACTATTCTCTAACATACTCACATTTCAGAACCACTCCGGATTGAAGTGCTCCTGCAAAGCCCTCAAAGTACCCCTACCACCCCCGACAACCCAGGTCTCCTTCCATATGCAGATCACTGTCCAGGGGTCGTCCCAGCTCGCAACAAGAACATCCACATAAGAGGAGACGCAGAAGATCGTCCACCTGGTCTTCTTCCACAAGGCCTTCTGTTCGGAACTATTCGCCTACCTTCTCATCAACTCCACCATCAAGGGTGTCTCCCATCGATGACATCGGAACTTTCTTTTACGTACTGGGTAGAGGAGCGCAGAAGCTGAATATCACCTTGCATACTCCTGTAATCCCTACGTCTATTTTTGACACATTGCACCATCGTACAGCCCCCAGACCGCTGCTACCAGGTTTTTTAGAACCTATGGCCACGTTCCTCACCCCTGCCACAGTGGTAAGTACTGTTGAGGATCGCTATGAAGTACAAGGCTCCAGCTGAAGAGCCCTTGTTTCTTAGGTCTGAACCACCAGCGGATTCAGTCATTGTGGCAGCTGCCATGAAATCTCGCACTGCATCCTCATCGGCTGCAGTTCCTCCTGAAAAGGACAGTAAGCACAGAAGATCCTTAATCTACCTTTTAACGGATCCTCTACCTTTTACCGGATTCTCCTTATTCGGGGCTCATGCCGATGAGGAGATGAATAAGATGAAGCAGAGCTGGATACGGTAAAAGCAGTTGGTCTGGAAAAACTGAAGTAGTCTCCAAACGTTCTCGTCAGAACGACAAACGTCCCTTCCAAATGATGGTTCAAACTCCTCAATGGTAATCCCAAAACCAACAGAGGTCTCCATTCCAGCAAAAGCGTCCTGGCACAGGAAGGGGGAACAAGCAACAGTCCTCCTCCAAGCAGTGAGGCATTGCTTCTGCACCCGTTCGCCACTCCGGTAAGAGGAGTATCATTTTTCACCTGGAAGAGTGGGAAACATTACAAAAGACAAATGGGTGCTGAATATTGTGCAGAGTGGCTACTTGCTGCAGTTCAAATCTCCCCCCGGCAAGTGCCCCCGTAATTGAAGTGCCTTCCTCAACAACACAATCTGCTACTAAGAAGCGAAGTGTCTACCCTCTCTAAAGACCATAGAGGTCCCACCACCAGCGAAACCAGGGGGTATACTCGCCGTATTTACTGGTCCAAAAACGAGGAGTAGCTAAAGAGTACAGACCTATCCTCGACCTGCGCCTGCTAAACAGGTTTATATGGAAAGAGAAATTTAAAATGCTAGCCCTGCACCAGATTTTCCCACTTAATCAGGGAGACTGAATGTGTGCCATCGGCCTGCAGGACGCCTACTTTCACATTCCTGTTTCAGTGACACCTCAAATTCCTCAGGTTACAGATTTCTCGCCAGCACTTCCAGTACAGAGTACTTCCGTTCAGGCTCATATCCACCCCCTGAACGTTCTCCAAGTGCATGGCGGTGGTGGCTGCCTTCCTCCACAGGCGGAAGATATTAGTATATATCCCTACCTAGACGACTGGCTCCTAAAGTTCCACACCTGCACTACTCCAGAGCCATCTTTTACTGTCTCAATCTGCTGCGTTTCCTGGGGTTGCAGGTAAACTACAAGAAGTCAGTGCTGAACTCCACACACCAGATACATTATCTGGGCGCTTCCTAGACTCTGCAAGGGTGAGTGAGCATGTGTCCTTCGGAGAGGTTGTCATCAATGCTGATCAAGTGCAAGTGCCGGACCCTTCACAGCTCTGCGCATCCCGCAGGCAGGTGTCATCACTGCTGGAATCAATGGCCTCATGCATATACATTGTGGCCAATGCAAGACTGCACATGCGTCCTCTACAACAGTCCTCGAAGATAAATGGACAGAGGACAGAGGTCAGGATGTTGGGAAGATCGAGTCGCTCTTCCTCAGACTGCCATGGACTCCATCAAATGGTGGAGGAAACGCGCACATCTTCTACAAGGGGTTCCTTTTCATCCGGTTCCTCCGACCCAGACAGTGGTTACAGATGCCTCTCTGCAGGGTTGGGGAGCTCACATGGACCAGTTTCATGTACAAAGTTTCTGGTCCGAGACAGTAGTTATCACATCAACTTCTTGGAACTAAGGGAAGTCCATCTTGTGCTCAAGTTGCTGTACCCATCCCTACAGTCCAGATCCATTCAGACAGACCACACAACGATCGTGAGGCCCAGACAATATGAAAGTGGCTTCTGGCGAGGAGTCTCCCGATCGTAGCCGTTCATCTTCCAGGAACATTGAACGTGCAGGCAGATGTTCTCAGCAGAGACTTCGTAGAAGCGCACGACTGGGTGCTCAACAACTAAGTCGCTCAGGACGTCTTTCGGCAATAGGGAGTGCCAGACATTGACGTGTTCGCAGACTACGCAAATACAAAATACCCCGTCTTCGTGTCCAGATTCCCTCAGCAAGGACCTCTGGGGAATGCACTTTGATCAACTGGTCGCAGACATTGCTGTACGCTTTTCTTCCACTCCCTCTGATCCCGGTGGTCATACAGAAGTTCTACAGGAACACCAGAGTGTCCGCGCCAGTGGTGGTATCCGGATCTCCTACAACTGTCAGAAGCTCCACACCGGGGGCTGCCCTGCCAGCAGGACTTGCTGACCAAGAACGAGGAGAGTATTTCATCCCAACCTCCCGTCTCTGAGATTGACTGCATGGCTCCTGAAGTCATCCAGCACTGACATTTAGACCTCTCTGCTGACTGTATGCACATTCTCAGGGGAGCAAAGAGACCCTCCATCAAAGTCTTATGCTTTCAAGTGGAAGACATTCTACCTGTGGTGTAAAGACAACGTTTTTGATCAGACTAAGGGTCAGGAGCAAGTAATCCTCCCCTACTTACTGTACTTGGCGAAGTTGGGCCTGAAATACCCCTCCATCAGGGTCCACCTGGCTGCTATTACAGCTTACAGGAAGTCTCCTACCCAGACTTCTTTTTTCCAAATGCCAGTGGTAAAGGATTTTCTAGAGGGACTCAGGAAGGTATACCCACCAGTGAGATCTCCCTTCTCCACCTTGGGAACTTAAGCATTGTCCTTACTAAACTGAGTGCTCCTTTCGAGCCTATTCATAAGGCGTCTTTGTAGCATTTAACCTGGAAGGCTGCGTTTTTATTAGCCATCACTTCCGCCCGCAGGGTGAGTGAGATTCAGGTGCTGTGCTGCAAGGAAACCTGCACTGTTTCATGCCAATAGTGGTGCTGCGTACACATCCAAGCTTCCTTCCTAAGGTAGTCTTGGATTTTCACATCAATCAAGCTATTCCTCTGCCCACTTTCTTTCCTCAACCATCCACTCCCCCAGAGAGATCATTACTCTTTAGATCTTTAGATTTAGTTTTACTTGGCCAAAACTTACTTGGGAAATCTGACCGGCTCTTTATCAACTACAGTTCCACGAACACCGGTCTAGCGGCATCTAAAAGATCTATTTCTCGATGGATTGTCTCTTGTATAGATTTATCCTACCAGTTAGCTAACAAGACCTTACAAGGCCGACCAACAAGACCTTACAAGGCCGACCTAAAGCACTCTATCAGAGGGAAAGCTTCTACCACAGCTCTCCTTCGCAACGTTCCTATGTCTGAAATCTGCAAGGCAGTGACATGGCATTCAGTGCATACCTTCACACGCCATTACTGTCTAGATTCTGATGCCCAGGTTGGGCAGGCTTCATTAAGGAATTTGTTTGCATAACTGCAACGTGAATGATTTTCATGTTCAGTGTACTCTATTGCTAGTCTGCGAGACTTTGGGTATGGGCCTGCTACTCTAGTCCTAGATTATGACTATTTTGAGGATCCCCTGGATGAGCAGGATTAGTTACTTACCTGTACTCCTAGTTCTCATCCAGGGGTGTACTCCTCAGGCATAAGCGACCCTCACTCCTTCCCGTACGAGCATTATTGGAGTTTTTAATGTTAATTGCAGGTATACTCCGGTGTCTCTACATAGGGCAGTTCTTTTTGACGGTGTACTAACTGTCACCTGTGGTGCATCATGGGAGCAGGAGGTCTCCTGCAGGTCTTTAAGGTATTCAAGTGTTAGGGTACCGTGCCTTTAAGGCAAGGTGTCGGTTTTTTCTTTTTCATTGATCTGCTTTGCAGCCTACAGGTAACTGCCTGCAATTTCAAGCTTTCCTTAAGGCAATAAAGCATTGTTGTATGACTGTTTATCACTGCTTCCTCTGTTACTTATGGGTTAGGAGGGTATTGTTTTTTACAATGCAAACCTATGTACTTTTGGCAGTTTTGCCATGTTGAAAACATACATGAAGCCTAGAATGTTTCCATGTATGTATATGTAATGTGTATGTTCTATGTGCTCTGGGATCCCGCACATGGGTGGGGATTATTCGGAGATTATGACTGAGTATACCCCTGGATGAGAACTAGGATTACAGGTAAGTAACTAATACTCCTTGCACCAGAAGCTTAACCCCAAAGACTAATTACTTACCTGGTAACCATGAACTTCATTTCTCTCCATAGGAACCTATTGACTGTTTTTCTCTGAAATGTTTTAAGTGTGGAGTTGATTTGTACAGAAACCTGAAGTTACAATTGTGCAAAACTGATTTACTTACCTTTGTTCTAGGAAATGTCCCAGTGTGATATCTAGTCATAATCACACTGAGTAGAAAATAATTTACAGTAATCTAAAATAACGAAGGGGGTGTGGCCAACCATCATGGCTGGTATGACGTGGTCGTGATCTGCTCCCGCACAGGATTCTGATTTCCTCTGCGTCACCGCTCGTCCTGATGACTTAGGCGATGGGAGTTTGGACGTCTATCTAGAGCTTACTCTGGGGGCTTAACCTACTTGGGGGTGTGCATGAAGAGACATGGGTGGAGCGACCCGATGCGCGGCCGCTCATTCAACATGGCGGTAGGGCGCCGCTATGGTTGGCGCCGCTCTGGATTATGACCTTGTGGCGGTCGAGACGGTTGTGGCGGCTTCACTCCTGGTCCCTGAGGACTCATTAGGCGTGGGAGCTCAGTGGGGCAGAGAAAGCAGTATTGTGGAGACCACGTGGGCAGCGCATCAGCTGATGCAAAATGGCAGACTTCTCCAGACGCAGGCCGGGACTGAGCACCCCCGGCATTGCAGAGTGCGCTGGCAGCCTTGGGATGCCTGCGGAGAGAGGCTGATCATTGCTGCCTGCTACCACATCGGAGGTGTCAACTCGCCCTAGCCTAAGCTGGAGTGTCTGCCCCTCCCCCCAGCATTTTGACAGCGCCCAAGCACAGTGCCTTAGAGGCTGGCACTCGCCAACGGGCTTATCTTCTACTATCTGCTGGGGGGGGGCACTATTTGGGCCCATTGTATGCCGCTGGAGTTGGGGGGGGGGGGGTGGGGGGGGGGCTGCTGCTGCTGCTGCCGCCTGATCCCATGCCTGACCTTAAAATGGCATTGAGGGGGGGTGATCTGAATTTTAGTCACAAACCGGGACATTCCACAAAAATAGAGACTACCATTTGGCTTCAACAGAGTGCACAGAATGTCCACCTTAATCACCTATAGAATTACCGAAAAGGCTGTAAGAGCATGAATTACAGGCAACTCTTAAAGCCAGTATCATCCCTGTTGATTACATTTTATTATACTAACAGTTGCTAATTATCCCTGCTTTGAAAAACAATAAACGGCACCGCCATCCGTTTTCACTAGACTCGCTCTAAAAACCGGGACAATACTTCATTTACCAAAATCTGCAGATGAACAAGTTTTTTTCCCCTGATGCTCCACCACTGAGTGGGTGCTACTCTAGCGGGGAGACCTGAACCAACAAGTCTCTTACAGAGGAGGGGAGACTGCACCTAGGAGGCCTCTCAGATAGCCGCAAGACGACTTGACCGCTTCTGCCAGAGTACAGCTAGCATGACAAGACATAGGTAAGGGCCTGGCGCAGCCCACATGCCTCCCAAAAAAGTGCAACCCAACAAGGTCTCCAGCTACTTTGGGTCCTCCACAGCAGATACAGTGAACTTGCGGAAGATGAAATAAAATACATTTGTTGCTGTTATATGGCGCGTAAGGTGGGGAAAAGTGGTAGTCCAAGTTGAAAACTGGCACACAAAATACGTATTGAACATAAGCAGCACACTGTTACTAGATTGTAATGGATAGGTACATTGTGACACCCAGGGTATACTGTCCACCTTCGTGGACACGTATAGCAACTTTTACAGCTCACAACATACAGTACCAGATTCTGAAATACTGCAATATGTCGAAGACATTGCGCTGGTATGGTTGTCGGATTCACCCCATGAATAGCGGGAACGCCACACTGACTTTTGCCCTGTGGAGGAAGGAAGGAGTTTGACATCGTCGAGGGAAGGACTGACCAGCAGCTTGCGGAACCCGCTGCGCGGGTCCCGCTGCGTCGAGGCTGCACATCCGTTTGTTGGCCCCTGCTGGGTGAGCGAGTGAGAGACAGGGCTGCGAGCGCTGGGTCCGGGACTCGCTTTCCCAGGAGTCCCGGCTTCCCAGAGGCCAAGTCACCTGGCCCGCTCTCCCTGACCGCCCCGCCCAGCAGAACAGCTGAAAAGGATTCTGCCTGTTTAGGATCCCGGGAACGCCGCACTGACTTTTGCCCTGTGGAGGAAGGAAGGAGTTTGACATCGTCGAGGGAAGGACTGACCAGCAGCTTGCGGAACCCGCTGCGCGGGTCCCGCTGCGTCGAGGCTGCACATCCGTTTGTTGGCCCCTGCTGGGTGAGAGAGTGAGAGACAGGGCTGCGAGCGCTGGGTCCGGGACTCGCTTTCCCAGGAGTCCCGGCTTCCCAGAGGCCAAGTCACTTGGCCCGCTCTCCCTGACCGCCCCGCCCTGCAATCCCCCCTCCCCTATCCACGCCCATAAGTAGTGACGAACCCCGCTGCGCGGGAGCGCCCGGGGCTAAGCCCGGGCAAAGGGCGGGCCCTCTGTGGCCCTCAGAGGCCAGAGGAGGCCGGGCTGGGCCACTGACCCTGGTCGTTTGTAACTATCTTGCTCGCACTTTGTACCCCTAGGGCATACGGGTTATGTCCACACGGAAAACTAGAAGTATGGCAGTTGCTAGTGCTAAAAAACTTACTGGGACACTGGATGACTTTATTACCCGCACACACGCATTAATTGACGAAGGAATCGTATTAATGGACAGGAGAGTATCACAAGACCTGGCCATGGCCAAACGTTCATCATTGGGCCTGATTGCGATGGCCCAAACCCCTATCACTGTTTGCCGTCCAGAAACCCAGGCTCTAATACATAGCCACGGAGATATTGGGGCTATGGATGGCTCTAATAGTAACACTGATACCGTTCAGGACTTGGAGGCTTCACCTAACCTTAATATTCTAACTCTGAGCGGAACAAAACCGCAAGAGTCACACACCTGTGATACCACCGATGTTAACACTAGAAGTGAGAGGGGTAGGATTGAAGGGGCTATTCCTAAACAGAAACAGAAGGGTAATAAACAAACTACTTCTAAACGAAAGAAGGGCCAGACATACCCCAACCCCAATCCCCCTAACTGCGAGAAGCTGTCTGAGGTTCAAACTAGCTCAACAGGGGGGACACTCCCAAACAAGGTCGGTTTACCCCTAAATCTACCAGACGACACCTTAATTGATCAAAGTCTGGAGGAAATTTTACAGTTTAGTGTAGACACTGGTAATCCTCCTCCTATAGTGCCATCACAGGAGGAGGATGGTTTAACTATCAACAACTCTGTGATTTTCAATATGTTGAAATCATTGCTAGAACCCATAGAGGTAAGACTACGTTGTCTTGAAACTGTCCTTAAAAACATACACAAGGACATAAGTGCTCCTAGTTTCTCCTTAAATAATAAAACTGTCCAGATTTCTAATCAGCCTAAACCACTAAAACCCCAGGTGATTACTAAAAAAACATTGGAGTCCGCCAAAGGGGTGCCTAAGAATCATAGTAATACTCCAATTCAGACTATTTCTAACAATAAGCCCCCTTCAGCAGAGGGAACTAAGAAAACTGACTCCGGCCATACACCCTCCATAAACAACTCAAATTTAACTTCTCAGGCATCTTCTAGGGATGGTCTATCCAAACCGACAATCCCTGAAGTACTTGACAATGTTAAATGTAAGGTCCGGAAAAATATCCATCTGCCTCCAGATGCCTGTTCCTATGTTATACTTACTGGGGTCACTGAAATACCCGCAACTGAACAAGAGTCATATCAGACCCTAAAAAATAAAGTATGCCACTGGTTAGCCAATAATTATCCTCTCCCTCCAAATATTCCCTGTAATATCTTGATGATAGAGAGAGCTCCATGGGTAGGACATAATAGGAAAAATCTTCCAGGGGATTGTGTAGTGATTACTTTCGAGAATACTGAGGTCGTAGAATTTATTTGTAGCAGAAGGGCCCCGAGATACCAGGCGAGCACAGTAACCGCTAGACCTCTCTCCTATTTTTATCTCCCACACAATCAAGCCGACAATCGATGGAGTTGGCTTAAGGGTCCTCACGATCGTAAACCCAGACAGAGATCCAATCTTCCCTGGATGCCACAAACCCCTGGATGGGAGGAGGAATGGGGTGGGGGTTGGAACCTGGTTGGGAACAGAGGAGGCAGACCACCTCAAGGTGGCCCTTTCTTTGGTCCGCATTCTTCTCAACTACATCATTTCCCCCAACAGCGAAATGGACCTCCCAATGCTCTGTACTTCCCAATGGCGAATCGTTTTGAATGCCTCTCAAATACAGACTGGGTGGACTGACATATGCGGGGCTCTCCAAAGGGAAGGGGACCTCAGACCAATTTAATTCCTCCTCATAAGGAAGTGGCAACATCGGTCTTGATTACGGACAAACCCTCTTTTACTCCCTCTGATAGTTTGTTGGAGGCGCAGGAACGGGGCACACCATCTTTTCTCCCAGCCACACCTCCCCCACTTTGTAAATTCCTTACTTGGAATGTGGCGGGTCTAAATGCAAAGGCGCTGGACCCCATATGGCAAGAGTTTGTAAAACAATTCGACATAGTGGGTTTGCAAGAAACCTGGGACACCACAACTAATTTTGCACTAGATGGCTTTCGTAGCTTTTTTACCCCTGCAGCCTCTAGTGCAAGAGGTAGGGCAAAAGGTGGCTTACTTACACTGTGTTCCCTGGAGCTGGTAGGGGCATTCAAACAATTGGAATCTGCACCTGCAAACACGCTAGTCGTGGAGTGGACCTTACCTGGCTTCCAACCTTTTCTAGTGGTTAATTTTTATAATTCCAGGGAGTCTTTATTTGTGAATGAACATTTGACTTCCTTACTACAATTTTTGTCAGCCTATAGAAGCGACTGCACCTCTTCCATAGAGATGATCATCTTGGGTGATTTTAATATTCATCCCTGTGAGGGTGATTGCCTTAATGATAGTTATGGGGGTTTACCGACGGAGGCCATCCCCCATTTTGTGCATACAATTGAGGGTGAGTGTCTTGAGTCTTTCCTGGCGACTTTAAATCTATTTGAATTTGCCCAAAGTAGGAACGATCCCAGAGCCCCAACCTTCGTGGGGAAAGACGCTAATACTATTATAGACTTCATTTTTGTTTCATCTGGGGTACTAGCTAAGGCACGCGAGTACATGGTGGTCACTGCTAGTTTCAGCGATCACAATCCTGTCCTCCTGATGCTGGACCTAGACTGTTTCCGGACACATAATCCAACAGATGTGGCAGCCCCAAGGGACTTGATAACTAAAGACCAGGGAAGGCGCCTAAAATGGGAACAAATAGTACCTGAACACTTCTTCCATTCACTTGCCCAAGAGTCAGAGGCAGTTATGGCAGTATGTCTGGACCCACCTGCTCGAGGCCCGGATGTAGTAGTCGCATACGAGGAGATATGCGGAAGGATTGCTAAGAATCTGGAGCTAAGGTCTACCGGGCAAAGGATTAAGAAACCCCAGAAATGGTTCAATAAAGAATGTTCCCAGAAACATAGTGCTCTGATGAAAGCTCTAAAACAAAAACCTAGGGACAGGACGTTGGTGGCCAATTTAAGGAAGGATTACAAAACTGCAGTTCTTAAACGCAAATCTGGAATCAAGGAAGAAGCTTGGGAGAGCCTTTTATCTACGGATGTATTGAGAGACAGCAAAAAGTTTTGGGCCATTGTGAACCAGCCCTTCTTCTCCAATGAAGGGAAGACCGACATGGACTGTGTGATAGAAGATGATAGATGGGTAGCCCACTTCGAAAAGATCTACGAATCCACAGCACCTGGTCTAACCGATAATGTCCATAAATCCCCTAACATGGTTATGGAATTTAGTAGTTCGGAGGTTGAAAGGGTGATTAGAGACACAAGTAAACACAAAGCCCCGGGACCTGACGGGGTTCCTGCAGACCTCTACATCCAATACCCCCAATTTTGGTCGAAGATATTAATGAACGTTTTTAACGCAATACCCTCAGCTGGTTTTCCTTCCTCTTGGTACACCTCTATCATTGTGCCCATATTCAAGAAAGGGAACAGGGGGGACCCGGCTTGCTACAGGCCAATCTCCTTGCTGGACTCTGCCGTTAAGATCTTGGGCAGGGTCATTTTGCAGAGGCTTGAGGACTGGCTTGGAGAGAGCAGGATCCTCTCGGAGTTACAGTATGGCTTCAGAGCACACAGAGGGACCATGGACCAATGTCTCAACCTCCACCTAATTATCAGCAAGTACACAGTGGCGAAGGGGGGACTCCTTTATTTGGGTTTTATGGACTTATCATCCGCTTTTGATTTGGTCAATCGTTCTAAACTGTGGACTATTTTGGGCAATATGGGTTTGGACACAACTTTGGTTAATTTTCTGCACGATCTTCATTTAAATTTATTTGCATCTGTTAGGGTGAACAGGGATGGAAGGTGCACAGCAAAGTTCAAGTCTGGAAGAGGTGTCAGACAAGGCTGCATTCTGGCACCTCTCCTTTTCACACTGTACATCAACTCCCTGGGTAATTCACTGAACTCAGTCACCCCAGACATTCCGCGTATGGGGGGGGTACCTATTCCGGTCCTCCTATACGCGGACGACGCCGTCCTCTTAGCTCGGACTGGCACAGGCCTCCAAAAACTCTTAGATCACTTTGGCCTCTTTATGGAAGCTCTCGATCTTAAAATTAACTCGACCAAATCCCATGTTATGGTTACAGGTTCACGGAAAAAACACACGAAGATCAGATCTTTTAGCTGTAATAGTTCACCAATTTCCAGGGTCCCTTTCTTTTGCTATCTGGGCGTCACCTTCGATGAGAAAGGAACATGGGGCGCACAAATGAGATTAAAACAGAATGGAGTTACTAGATCCACTACAGCCCTTCTGCATTTCTCTAAAAAACTGGGATCAAAACCTATGGAAGCCATGACCCGTATCTATAAAGCTAAATGTTTGGCAATTGCCTCTTATGGGGCTGCCATATGGGGCTATGTCTCATGCCCAGGCATTCAGATTGCAGAAAATAATTTTTTACGAGCCTTACTATCATTACCTAAATCTTCCCCAATACACACAATTCATAATGAATTAGGCTTGGGTCACGTTACTGACCTCTTAAAAATGGCCCCAGTGATATATTGGGTTAAAACGTGGACAAACGAGGAAATCAGTTTAAATCATTGTATCCTCAAAGATTGTTTGTCTCTGGATAAAGCCAATAACATCCCGTGGCTGGCGTATGTTAGAGCGGCATGCGCGAGACTAGGGCGTCCAGAAATGTACTCTTTACCACACAAATTAAAAAAAGAGGATGTAAAGTGGGTCAAGCTGCATTTCCAAAACTTGTTGGAGTCTGAAAGGGAAACGGTTGAATTAGGTAAACCAATGGTACGATCACTTTTTCAACTCTCCTCAACTTTAGCCATGGAACCTTATTTGAAATATGTCACCAAGCCTTACCATCGCTTTCTACTCATAAGGTTCAGGTTTAATTTAATACACCTAGTGCTTGGCTCACAATCAAAGTGGGGCTTACCAGAGAACTTACCCCCCTGTACCTGCAACTGTTTTTCCATACAGGACACCCTCCACTTAGTTATGCTTTGTGAACATTATTTGGTGGCTCGCAAAAAATTTCTGGTACCTATTCTGAAAAATTTGAATTTTGTCCAGGTACGGCCAGCATTATTACATCTACAGATGCTGAACTCAGTACAGACAACATATGGGGTAGCCTGTTTTCTGGCAGCAGCTGCCAGACAAAATAAACTAAGAATGGCTGCTACTTCTAACAACCAAAATTTGACACTTGTATAACTTTTGTTGGACACCATGTAAACTTGCTCTTACAGTCACTTATTTTTAACAAAATTCGGTTCTTTGTACTTTTTTATGAAGGTGTAGTAATGTCTTTTCATATATGTTTAATTGAATTTTAAACTTGTTTTGTATACCATGTCTTGCTTTTATGGTTTTAAATAACCGAATAAAGTTTCTTTGACTGACTGACTGACACCCCATGAATACTTAGCCCAACCTATAACGGAAGAGCTATAAAATAGTTACCCAATGGCAAGTCTCCAGGCCCTTACTGCTACACTGGCGAGTTTTATAAAACTTATTCAGATCTATTGGTCCCGCATATGCTCACGGTACGATGATGCTTATCATAATAAAATACTTCCACCAACGCTACGGGAGGTGCGAATAGTGGCTTTGCTGAAACCAGACAAAACCCAGACAAGGCGGACTCCTATAGACCCCCCCCCCCCCCCCCCCCCCCCCCCCTCTCTCATAAATACAGATGTAAAGATATTGGCAAAAATAATAGCTACAAGGCTGCAACCACTTATGTCCACTAAAGTCTTATCTGATCAATCAGGATTTATTCCGGAAAGATCGACCACACAATTTGTTCACCATATTTGCCTTACTACATAAATTGAATCCAGATTTACATGCAGTGGCGGTCCTACTGGACACTGCTAAAGCATTTGATTCTGTAGTGGCCAGACATGTTTGCGATTTTAAATAGAAAAGGCCTACCACCCACATTAACTGGATCGCCCTCCTATACACTAAACCCACTGCCTGTATCCAGGTAAACCGACACATATCAGATGCAATATCAATATGAGGCACCAGACAGGGCTGTCCCCGCTACTCTTTTCTATAGCACTGGAGCCATTAACTTGCAAAATGTGACAGCACTATGCACACACAGCACTGCGGTTTAATCTTAGGCCAATTAGCATATCACTATACGCAGATATGGTGCTATACCTACGTAACCCAGAAGATAATCTAACACCACTACAAGAATATATAAAATTTGGGCGCCACTCAGGATTGCAAATTAACTGGGACAAGTCAGCAATAATACCGTGAACACTAAATACAAAAGCACCTACTCTGGAATTCCCCCTTATATGGCAAGAGGACCCAGTCCAATATCTTGGAATCTGGGTACAGAGGCGAAATTAGTTCTCAGATCCAATTATGGTGCTGTAGTGGATCGCATGGAGGTGCAGATAAATGGGTGGATCACTCTCCCGCTCTCATTAGCAGATCAAATATAGTTAATAAAAATGGTACTATTACCCACCTGCTATATTTATTTTATTTATTAATATACCAATACCGCCACCCACTCCAATCTTTAATAGAATACGCACGGGCTTGGTCAAATTAATATAGGGAGGTAAGCAGGCTCAAATCAGTCTAAAAACCATGACCCTCCCATACGCCGCAGGTGGATTTACAGTCCCTGATATCTATTTATATTTGTGCGCTCCGGCACAATATGCGTATTGGTATCACCCAGTTAAATACCTGCCACACCTTGCGGTGGAGGATGGTGATGCGGATCCAATACCGCTATCACATACTCCTCCATAAACGGTATCACTTAAAAATGCAGGAAATCAACACGATCCGTACAGCATCGCAAGCATGGGCGTGCATTAGTCATTTAGCGAACAAGACTCCTATATACACTCTGAACCTACCACTAGCAAACCACCCTGCTATCTGTCACACAAGAACAAAATAGTATGATGTTACTGGAACAGGTGGGCATAACGCAACTAGGCGATCTATATCCTAATGGAACCTTTATTACCCCTGATGACCTATCGTACATAAGAAACCAGTCGCTGCTATTTAGATTTATTTATCATAGTTTACGAGCGGCTGTCGGAGTTGTATCCCTGCTTTCCTATGGAGCCCCCTAACCGTCAACCACTACAGATGTTGATAGCTGCAACCACGCACTCCAACATGGTTTCACAACTATATAAAATGATACAAACGGAAATAGGAGCAGACACCTACAAAGCGCAAAACAATTGGAATACATTATTAGACAACCCACTGACTGGGTCTCCTGTTGCACGCTTATTACGTTGCTCACACCTAATGGCAATCTCCGCATTATTCATTTCAAGTACCTACATCAAACGTATCGCACCCCAGCACAATTGTGTAAATACGGACTATGTGATAACGCACACTGTAAAAGACGCAGAACTGACCAAGCAGACTTTATACATCTTGCATGGAGTTGTCATAAGGTATAGAAATTCTGGGTGGATGTGACTTACCATTTGGGAATTATTGTGGCAGGTACATTGTCATGAACACCTCAGCTGTGTTTATTAGGCCTTGACAAACCGGCAAGATCAATGAAAAAAGTTAATAGCCATAATGTGATTACTTGTGAAACGTAGAGTTGCGATACATTGGGACAGCACGATGTTCCCTAATCTTAATAGCTGGATTTCCGATGCAGTTTATTGTAGAGAACTTTTTGCTGTATGCGGAGGAACTACCAACCATCTCTAGGCCATTGCACATTTGGGAACCTCTGACAAGCTATTTGCGTGAGCACCCGGACATACTTCAATCAAATCGCTAACCTCTGTTTAATTGCTGAGAACGTAACTGATGTACTGTGTGAATTGTTCCACTGTGGATTATTGGATATTGTGATGTGTTGATTCCCTAATTGTAATGTAATCCAAAGGTATGACAGCTCTGTTCACTACTGTGTAGAATTGTCAGAACTTTCAATAAAAATAAAAAAAATAAAAAACACCGCTAAAAAACCCCACATCACAGGAGGAAGCCGGGGAGAGGTGGATGAACTGGGGAACCCCCGTGGCAGAAGGTCGCTGGATCTAACAAGACTTCTTAAACGAGCTGTGAAAAAGCTGCTCCTAACCACCCTGGAGGGCTGCTCCTTGCTGAACAATTCATTGTCTCTCGAGCTTCTGCCTGGTGGCATGACACCCCTTGGGCTGCGGCTTGTTAGGCGATGGGTATAAGGAGCGGGGGGGGGAGAATGGGCCCCTATGTTGTGACTTTTGGGGTCTACTAGGAAGCGATCACTTGGGCACACGGTTGAGCAAGAGCGACAAGCATTTATGGAGCTCGAGCAGGACTCTGGGTGCAGGAATGGTCCTGCCCCGACAAATACTCAATGATTAAGTCCTTGGGGACTATGTTGCACTCTATGCAATTCTTGTTCTTTACTGCTCTTAATTCTACCCGGGGAGGGCAGCATATGGGGGGAGGGGGCATTCAAGGGATGGGGGGGACCCAACTACAGCTGGATTGGTTGCAAGGGTGGAGATGGGGGTTAAACTTTTCTCCTGGAATGTTGGGGGTCTGAACTCTCTCCTAACAAACGGCAGCACTTCTGGAAGTACTTAGGAGACCATGGTCCGCAGGTGGTGCGATTCAAGAATCCCATCTTAAGGGTGAGGAGCACAGGCTAAAGCATAAACATTTTCTCCTGATATACCAAGCCATTCGTCTTAAAGTGAAACTGTGGTGCTTCTGTTCCACTCCTCTGCACACTTCCTCCATGAGGCACGCAGAAAGATTGGGAGGGTAGGTTCCTCGTGGTCCAGTGACTGTTAATGGGCAGGACCTGCACAATAGTCTCAATATATGCCCCCAACTCGGGACAGGCAGACTTTGTGTCTCACTTTTTGGACTCCCTTACGGGGTTTGCATCTGGGGACATAATTATCATGGGGGACTTTAATCTCATCTGGGATCCACACTCTGACAGCACGCACTCTCCTAGAGCGGGGGAGAGGGGGGAGGAGTGTTCACTAAAACACTTAAACAATAGTTACAACTACTGGGCCTAATTGACATCTGGAGGCACCTCAACCCTACCACGAGGTACTCCTTTCTTCTCATGCTCACAGATCATATTCAAGAATTTACCATATTTTTCTTGGCCAGTCTCTTATACATTCAGTCACTACTTCCCCTTTCTTCCCCACGGCCATCTCAGACCATTTTACTGCAAGTTCTCAGCCGATTTGACCCCCCCCCTTACCTCCCTGTCCTATATAATGCTATTGCGACTCACTAGGTGTCTCTGACCACGGGAGAAGCTCCGATCTCATCCCGAAGCTGGGGAAGTGCACACAAAAATGCTCATCCTACTGACAAATCTCCCTCCTCAATTTGGATGCTAAACTGTATTCCAAGATACTGGCCACTAGGCTCGAGACAATCCTTCCTGACCTCATACATCCCGATCAGTCTTTTTTTTTATTTTTTTAAAGGGCACCAGCCCCATGACCACCTACGAATAGTTCACCTTATAGACAAGACCCAAAAGAAATGCATCCCAGCCGCTTTATCACTTGACACGAAGGTTTTTGACTGGGTTGACTGGGCTTTCCTGAGGCTTTCTCTGCGTCTATTCGGGTTCTATGAGGCATTCATAGGAATGGCTCAAGCAAATTTTAGTGCCCCTAGATCTAGGGTCCTGGTCAATGGGGTGGCCTCTGAACCCTTGGCATCAAACCTTTTGCAGCGAGGGTGCAGGCAAACCAGAGGATTAGCGGGATCCGATTCGGGACTGATGACCACAAAATAGCCCTATTTTCGGACGATGCCCTCCTTCCGCTTTCCAACCAAACTACCTCCCTTTCTAAAATTAGATCAGAACTGCAGCACTTCGAAAGTGTATCCGGCTTCAAGGTCAACCCCTCTAAATCTTTAATTTTACCTTACCTTGCTGCTGGAGACTCTGCAACTCCTAGCAGAATAGTCTCCCTTCCAGTGGGCCCCGCAAAGCCATCACTTAATTGGGAGTCCAAATTACTCCCAAGCTCAACGACTTATATAGGGCAAACTTCCCATCCCTACTTTGAGAAACTCGCCTTTGACTTTAAACCATGGAGTGCGGCCTATATCTCCTATATTGGTCGGATTAACATGACCAAGATGAACATGTTATCACGTCGTCTCTAGCTTTTCCAGGAGCTTCCTGTCCTGCCAGATAAGGGTCTCTTCAGTGAATTAAAAACGATGCTTCTGAAGTTCATATGGCAAGGCCAGAGAGGCCGGCTCTCATACACCTACTGACAAGGCCCCGTACCAAGGCGTATGTAGCCCATCCCTTTTTTAAATTTATTTTTTTACTTCTTATAGGGCCGCACAATTACTGGTAGTTTGTGAATGGTCACTTCGAGAAGCTGTGGCTCCATGTCAATACAGGTGACAGGAAGAACTACATGGGATGTACCCTGGTGACACCAATCGGATAGGTCCGCCAATGCTTACCTCTGTATTCCTACTTCCACAACACTCAAGTGTGGGATACAGTGACCAAAACGCTGCCTCTGACCACATTCCTGTCCCCTTACACCCCCATTCATTTTAGCACAGCCTTTCCTCCAGCTCTCCAAGAAGGGCTCTTCGACCTCTGGAGGGAAGGCGGCTGCATCATGATATTGGACCTTCACAGGGATAAATTAAGCTCTTTCGCCAACTTCATGTCCCGCTTCAACCTACCACAAACCAAACTCTACCATTACACTCAGTTGGTGCATTGGTTCCAACAACCGCAACTTCGCCAAGCGGCCACAAGGGAGCTACTTCCACTAGAAAAATGTTTGTTCTGGCACAACAGGGAGAGGGTTCTTTTTTCTCTATACCCTTATACTCACACAATCTCCACACCGACCACAGCGTCACAAGGTTCTGGAAGACATGCACAACAGGGAGAGGGTTCTTTTTTCTCTATACCCTTCTACTCACTCAATCTCCACACCGACCACAGTGTCACAAGGTTCTGGAAGACCTGCTACAAGCACCAATATCGGACAAGAAATGGGATTCTCTGTATAAAGATATAGTGAAGTTTAACCGGTCCATGCATTTAATGGAAGCCCACTATAAAACAGGATTGGCATCGCCACCCGCACAATCTGCACTCTATATTCCCTGACCCTGATCGGTGTTGGCGAGGTTGTGTCCTCCTGGGGGATTTCAAACATATTTGGTGGGACGGCCCTGTCATACAGACCTTTTTGGAAAAATTCTCTCCCAGATCAAGCTTATCATGAGATACCCAATTGGTGACTCATTGGAACTTGTCGTGATGGGTATCTGCGATCCACTGCTTAAGTACCAGACACACTGGGATAGATCCATCATGTGCCTATGCCTGGGTGCTGCGAAGATGGCTTTGGCCACAGCTTGGAAGAAACCGGAGGCCCCATCACCCACTCAGTGGCATGCCTGCCTGTGGAGCGCATTGGCCCTAGAAAGACTATCGGACATAGTGCTTCGATTTATGTTTGGAGCCCCCTTTTCAGTAACCTTTCAGAGGGACTCCCCCTTTTTGCCTGCAGTCCGAGATTGAGCTTTACACCTCTTCCTGATTTAGCCAAGACCAGTCTCCTCTCTAGGTGAAGACCGCAGGTCTATTGCCCAACCTACGGTTCTCCCCCCCCCCTATTACTCAAACAACTGCATTTGAACTTGCATTCACTTGTAAACACTGCATAATCTTTTGCAAAGCATTTATTTTACTCACCTGTGCCGGCTTGGCTCTAGAAAGGAAATAACCTAACAGTTCGAGGCATGTGGGCTGCTGAATTCATATCTGTGCATAGATCGCCGCCTAGTGTTGAGTCCAGATGATTGCACATTGTTGTCCTGGAAGAGTCTTCGAAGTATCACGAGATAGGTGGCTCCTCCCCTGGACTACAGTGCGCATGGGCATCGCCTCCATCCCCAGATTGTTTTTTTCCGCCATTGGGTTCGGATGTGTTTCGGTTCCCTCTGTCGGAATCGATAGTTGTTCAACTTTTCTACTCGAGACCAAAAGGTCTTTAGGCTGAGCGTCGGTATAGTTTCGTTCGGGTTTCTTGTCTGACTCTCAGCTCCGAACTCTTGCTACCCTTCCGCGTGCTCTCGGCGCGGACGGGCCTACTCTACGCTACAGCTATGGAGCGGACTCCGTTTAAGAAATGTCCGGTGTGTAACTCCAAATATCCACACCTCGACGTGCACCCTGTGTGCAACAAATGCTTGTCACCGGACCATGACGAAGACAGCTGTATGGCGTGTTCGAAATTCCGGTGCAAGAAAACTCAAGATTCGTCGGGCCGCTAGACTCCAGGCCCGGTTATCAGCTACCCCGGCGCCCCCACCAGACGACATATTCGAAGAATCTGTTGGAGACGACGACGCCGTACAAGTTTCGGACTCTAGTCCCGCGTCCGAGGGGGATGCCTACGACGTGGGTGATGAGGACTTTGACGAAGCTGGCGACGAGGTAAGGGACGACAATCGGGCTATTGCCACCGTGGGGGATAGCTCGGAGGAGGAGCATCCCCAACCAGACTCAGGGGTCAATCCCCTTCATGCGGCCCAGGTCGAGGGATCGCCTTCGGGCCTTACCCAAGACCTCGTTATAAGTCCAGCAGCCCCGCCTCCGGGCCCGGTCACGGACATTTCTGAGGCGCCACTCCCGTTCAAGAAAACGAAAGTGAAGCCATCGGGTCACGCTTCCTCGGTTTCAAAAGTGAAAGTTGCGCTGGGGCAGAAGGTTCTGGAGGCGTCAACTTCCAAACAATTCAAAATGGCCGACTTGAAGAGCCACGCCAAGATGGCCGACCCGAAGCCCTCGTGGTCGACGCCAAAGGCGAAGTTGACTGACGCGGCTGCGTCGGCGCCGAAGATGGTCGGGGCCGAGGGCCCGAAGACTGCTCCGAAGAAGCGTCAGGGCAACGCCGCGACCCGGGATGCGCCGGCCCTTGGACAAGGCGCGTGAGGTGTCGGCCCCGAAGAAGGTGCCTTTCGTCGAACCGACTCCCAGCTCGGGGAGTTCGCTCGTGACGGTCAAGCCCTCTCCAGCCTTAACGAAGAAGGTAGCGGAATCCCTGCAACGGATACGGAAGGACGATGTGGTTCCCGATTCGGACACCGTGGCGCCTAAGCCCACGCCTAAGCCTGCAAACGCCTATCCGCTTTACCCTACCGCCAAAGTCGACGCCGAAGGCTTTCGCGCCGAAACATGGCGGGCCCTCGAAGGAGGTCTTGACACCAAAAGCAGCCTTGGTGGTGTCGAAGCTTCGGCTCCAGCCACTTGCTGAAGAGGAGCGTCGAGAGGTCATCATCGACGCCAATACTGGGAAACTGTCTCTCCTCAAAAGAAAAATGACCACGGAGCCGGTGTTGGAACATTTTCGGATCCCTCTCAAGAGTAAGAGGGACTCTGCGGGGACTTCGGCCCCGATAGAGCCTTTGTCTCCACAAGCCCTAGAACACTCGCCAACGCGTTCCACCGCAGGCGATGCTGCTGATGAGGACGTCGAGTACACCTATCCGGTGTACTCGGATCCGGAGGGGGAGCACGAACCGTGGTCGGCCGGAGGCGACCCGGAAGACCCGCAGTCGAGCCAGGACACGCAGCTATTTGCAGCCAAGACATCACCGACGGAGGACTCGGCGGCCTTCAACGCTCTAATCGAGAGAGCTGCGGCTAACCACGATGTCGAGTTGCACTCAGACCCTGTGGATGTCGACTTTTTATTTGACACTTTCTCAGTGGCTGAAAAGTCAGTCAAAACGCTGCCAATGCTTAAGGGGGTGCTCCAACACGCAACGGAGGTCTTCAAGGAGCCCACCCGGGCGCGTGTCATCAACCCTCGCATTGACAAGAAATATAAGGCAGCGCCCTCGGATCCAACATACATCAAGGGACACTTGCCACTGGACTCGTTGGTTGTATCCAACGCTCGGAAGAGGGCGAACTCGCAGACCACTGGTGACGCTCCTCCCCCAGACAGAGTCCAAGATATTTGAGGCCTCAGGGAAACGGATTGCTGCACAGGCAGCTAATATTTGGAGGATCTCAAACACACAGGCCCTACTTGCACGCTATGATAGGGCTCATTATGACACCTTAGAATCACTACTGCAACACTTGCCTGACCAGTACAAGGAGGCAGGAGAAATGTTGATTCAGGAAGGAAAGCTCATCACGAACGCATCCATAAAATGTGCGCTGGATGTGGCCGATACAGCCTCCAGGGCAATCAACACTAGTGTGTTGCTTAGACGGCATGCTTGGCTTAGAATTTCAGGGTTCAAGCCCGATATTCAAACAACAATACTGAACCAAACAGTTAATCCTGTTCGGCCCAGAGGTGGATGCGACGCTGGAAAAAATGAAAAAAGATAGACACTGCCAAGTCTATGGGGGCCCTCCAGTCTCAGCAGTTTCGGAGTGGTTCCTTTCGCCGCTCCAATTCCAGAGGCACCTCAAGGGGTCAGGCATCGCACTCCACTCAGTATTTTAAAAGTAACAACCAAACCTCATACACCAACAAGGGTAGGGGTGGCTACAGAGGCAATAACGTCAAGGGCAGGGGACGTGGAAACAGCTCCAGGCCCACCACCGCCAACAAGCAGTGACGTCTTGTCACTGCCCCCCGACCATACAACACCGGTCGGGGGGAGACTCCAGCAGTTCCTGCCCGCGTGGAAATCCATCACCACGAACAGGTGGGTCAAGTCTCTTATCCAGTACGGTTACTGTCTGGAACTTACTTCCATTCCACCAAACATACCCCCAAGGAGCCGTCCTATGTCCGGCGAGCACTTGCACTTGTTGCAGCAGGAAGTTCTAGTCATGCTGCAAAAAGGGGCAATAGAGCTCGTTCCATTGCAAGAAAGGGGAACAGGGGTTTACTCCCTGTATTTTCTAATCCCCAAAAAGGACGGATCCCTCAGGCCCATCCTGGACCTCAGGCCCCTCAACTGGTACATTCTCTCGGAGCACTTCCATATGCTCACGTTACAGCAAGTACTCCCTCTGCTTCAGCAGGGGGACTTCCTGGCTACACTGGATCTGAAAGATGCATATTTTCATATCCCCCTGCATCCTTCCCACAGGAAGTATCTCAGATTCACAATTCAAGACCAGCATTACCAGTTCAGGGTTCTGCCGTTCGGGGTCACCACGGCGCCAAGGGTATTTACGAAGTGCCTAGCGACTGTGGCGGCGCATCTCCGTCGCCAGAACGTCCACGTCTACCCTTACCTGGACGACTGGCTCATTCAAGCAAGAACAGAACAGTGCGTCGACCACGTGTCCCGCACCATTAATCTCCTGCACGATCTGGGATTCTCTCTGAACTACCCAAAATCCCATCTCCAGCCCGCCCTCGTGCGACAGTATCTGGGCGCGACCATCAACACTCTGGCAGCCACTGCGCAGCCAAATTCAGTGAGAATAGCCAGTATCTAGACGCTGATCCAACGATTCAGACCTCAGCACTCGCTTCCAGCGAAGGTGTTCATGCAGTTGATAGGCATGATGGCCTCCTGCATCTCCATTGTCCCGCACGCGAGAATACATATGCGTCCGCTTCAGGAGTGCCTAGCACGTCAGTGGACTCAGGCTCATGGGCAACTGACAGACCTAGTGTTGGTGAGCGGTCGGGCATACAACTCTCTGCATTGGTGGAATCCACAAAACCTTTGCAAGGGCCGACCTTTCCAAGAGCCTGTGCCACAGATTATTCTGACAACGGACGCCTCTCTACAAGGATGGGGAGCGCATGTACTCCAGTACACAGTGCAGGGACTATGGACACTACAGCAAAGGAAGATGCACATCAATGTGTTGGAACTGATGGCAATCTTCATGGCCTTAAAGGCGTTCAAAGTACATCTGCAACAAAGTCGTGTTGATCCGGACGGACAACATGACGGCCATGTACTACATTCAGAAGCAGGGAGGCACACACTCTCCACAGCTGTCTCACCTGGCTCAGAGCATGTGGAAGTGGGCCATTCAGAGGAACATCTTCCTCATGGCAGAGCATCTCCCGGGCAAGGACAATCAAATGGCGGATCTGCTCAGCAGGCACAGCCATCAAATGCACGAGTGGGAGATACATCCATCAGTACTCCAACCGTACTTCCAAAAGTGGGGTCATCCAGAGATAGACCTGTTCGCCACAAAGGAGAACGCAAAATGCCAAAGCTTCGCCGCCAGGTTCCCACACCCGCAATCACAGGGCAATGCGATGTGGATGAACTGGTCAGGCAGATTTGCGTACGCTTTTCCCCCAGCACCTCTGATACCGCTGGTGGCACGCAAGCTCAGGCAGCACTCGATGACTCTCATCCTGGTTGCTCCAACGTGGGCTCGCCAACCATGGTACACCACGTTTCTGGAACTCTCCGTGGTACCGCATCAGAGGCTTCATCTCACTCCCAGCCTTCTGACGCAGAGCCATGGCGACATTCAGCACCCAGACCCGCAACAGCTCAACCTGGCGATCTGGCTCCTGAAATCCTAGAGTTTGGCTACCTCAATCTTCCTCCCGATTGCATGAACATCATTCGGGAGGCACGGAAGCCCACTACTAGAGCTTGTTATGCGGCTAAATGGAAGAGGTTTGTCATCTACTGTACTAACCACAATATTGACCCGCTAGATGCTTCCATTCAGAACATCATTTGTTACCTGTTCCACCTGTATCCATGCAATTTGGCGTACTCTTCCATCCGCATTCACCTGTCTGCTATGGCAGCATACCTCCAGAATAGGCAACACCTGTCACTCTTTAAAGTCCCTGCTATCAAGGCTTTTTTGGAAGGACTCAAGAGTCATCCCACCAAGGACACCACCAGCTCCAGAATGGAACCTCAATGTGGTTCTTACAAGACTGATGGGTCCTCCCTTCGAGCCACTGCACTCTTGTGAGCTTCAGTTTCTAACTTGGAAGGTCGCGTTCTTAGTAGCAATTACATCGCTACGGAGGGTTAGCGAGCTGCAGGCGCTCACCATCCAAGAACCTTTCTTCCAGGTACATGCTAACAGGGTTGTGCTCCGCACTAACCCTAAATTCTTACCCAAGGTTGTATCTCGATTCCATATAAACCAAACAATTGAGTTGCCGGTGTTTTTCCAAAACCCAGAGACGCTGGCGGAGCGGATGCTCCACACCCTTGACGTTAAGAGAGCCTTGATGTACTATGTAGACAGGACAAAAGATTTTCGCAAAACCAAGCAGCTTTTCGTTGCTTTTGCCACACACCACAAGGGAAACGCTATCTCCAAAGCTGGGATCGCTAGGTGGATCGTGAAATGCATTCAAATCTGTTACGCTAAAGATAAGCGCACTCTCACTATCCCACCAAGGGCCCACTCCACCAGGAAGTTGGGGGCCTCTATGGCTTTCCTAGGTAACATTCCCTTAGATATCTGTAGAGCAGCCACATGGTCTACCACACATACTTTCACTAAACACTACTGTGTAGACGTGCACTCCAAACAGAAGGCAGCTGTTGGTCAGGCTGTTCTCAAGACACTTTTTCAGACTGCTGCAGCTGGCTCGGGCAGCCGCTGCTAATGAAGGGACTGCTATGTATTCTATGCACAGATATGAATTCAGCAGCCCACATGCCTCGAACTGCAAATGCTACTTACCAGTATGCATCTGTTCTTGGCATGTAGGGCTGCTGACATTCATATCGCCCACCCTCCTCCCCGGCGCCTGTAGCAGCTGCAGTATTCATTCATATATATATATATATATATATATATATATATATATATATATATATATATAATATATATACTCATAGTATGGTCATCACTCACATACTTCACTCCATCTCTGCCAATGGCTAAAAACAATCTGGGGATGGAGGCGATGCCCATGCGCACTGTAGTCCAGGGGAGGAGCCACCTATCTCGTGATGCTTCGAAGACTCTTCCAGGACAACAATGTGCAATCATCCGGACCCAACACTAGGCGGCGATCTATGCACAGATATGAATGTCAGCAGCCCTACATGCCAAGAACAGATGCATACTGGTAAGTAGCATTTGCAATATTTATATACAAACAAAATTGGTATGAGTGCAGTCTTTGAGTGACATCATTTGCTGTTGAGTGTTTACAACAAATGCTTAACACTACCCTCTGATACAGCCTTACTGCTCACCCACACTACCACAAAGAGTAAGGTGCGATCTACTTTTCCCTTTGTCAACCTTTGTTTTTCCACTGGACTCTGTGCACACAATACCTCATTTTGGTATAGTGTATATAGAGCCAGTTTACTACACCAGGCTAATCTGGATTATTTATTTAACCCATCCACTTTTAGTCCATATTTGAATCATGAAGAGTTTTCTTACTCCTCATTGTGTTCTAGCATAAAGCAGAAAAATGCAGCTGGTGACCAGGGACTATGTCTCCATTTTAATCTTGAACTAGGTAAAACATGCTGGAAAAGGTACACCACTATCGTGAGACAACTGTCCCCTCTTTGCCAACAGATAAACTAGAAACTTGGTTGAGTTTAATCAACAGACCTATTGAATTAGATCAATCTAGTTGGTTTTGATCCGTTGACTATGGCAACATTGACTTCTTGAGAGTGTAATTAAGTACTGGACTTAAGATCAACCATGATCTGATTGAAGGAATGAAGTACATCACATGTCACTGTATGCATGTACTAATAGGCTGATGAGTTTGAAACAAAAAAATGCAAGACTGCTTGCATAGATTTTTCTGTTGATCATCCAGTCAAGGAGTCCCTCGTGCACCCATGTCATGCTTGGTGAATGAAGATTCCAGTGGATGTGGTAAGAGGTGGAGCACGAGTGTCAGCAGAAGGAAAGAAGGGTGATTCAAAAATTGCCCTGGTTCTTGATCCAAACTTTATTGTGAGTGGAAATGCTCAAACCAAAGGGAACCATACAATGGGGCATATTATAATGCCTACTTCTACCTGCAGATTCCTCATCTTGTGTATCTCCCAGGTTCCAGACTGAATCCAGACACTTGCAATATCTCCTGTGTGCTGGTAGGTGGCACTTTTGCCAGTATCTTTACTCCAGACAGGAGTGTGCCACACTCCAAAATTCAGTGCTTTGGTTTCAAGTTCTTTGCGTTTGCTGTTCTAAACTCTTTAAATTTGAAATGATCCCTCCTTGCCCTCCAAAGCAACTAGTTTTAAACTACTGCGCTACAAGCAGATGTCCTTTAATGTGGTGCACTGCTTTTTTTTGGGCACCTCTGCACCAAACTGGAGTCTTGAGCAGCAAATGATCCTAAGTTCCTGAATGTGAATAAAGAAAACACAAGGAGATGGTCGTAACGCTGAAATGTTTCAGATACTCACCCCCAGTCAGATCTAGGTTGAGTCCATCGTTCTTTAGCTCACTTCGCCACCCCATTTCAGACCCAGCTGTATGCAAATCATTCTTTTCCCTGTGCCTCATGGGAACAGTCCACCCTGAACTGCCAAGCCAGGTCTTCCTGGGACCGGTGTCAGGGGTAACACCACTCATCAGCCAGGCTAGCTTAAATCCAGTGGCAAAGTGAGCAAGTGACCCACGTTGGGGCATACCCTTCCAACTTGGGGCAAACCCAAGCAGATGGACGGAGAGCTGAAACTTTTCAGACCGTCACCTGTAACAGATCTGGGTTGAATCCTTCATCATTCTTTAGCTCACTCCGCCGCCCCAATTCAGACCAGCTATATGCCATCAGGAGCTGAACTCTAGTTTAAACATCACTAGGTCGTTTTGCTCCATGTTACTTGGCACAATATCGTCCCGGCTGAGGTCTGTGAATGGTAATTTGGTCTCCCAGAGTGTTTAACTGTTTGAATATTTCCTTACAATATATTTTGTATTCAAAACTAGATATCTATATCGATCAGGCTTTATGCCAGTGTGTAACTGATGTAAACCATGAGGTTCTGACTATTGGACCATGCTCTGCCTCATAACGTTTGTGTGGAAAGCAATTGAAAGTTTCCTTTTGATGCCGTAACATGGAATCTGTTTAAGACATGCAGTCCAAATGAATGATCCAACATCAATTGAAGGACTATATTCTCATTAAAAGTACAGGGCAGTGTAGCCTTTTCCTCCTGTAAACTGCCGTAAGCGGTGATCGAGCAACCTGTATTGCTGAGTCAGCCTGGCTGAAAAAAGATTTGAGGTTCTTCTGGACTTCTAGAATGAACTCTACATCCTGGAACTCCAGTGTGATGTTATTGCAAAAGACCTGGTACTGGCACTTGCTGTACAGAATAGTCTTTACTCTGGAAAGATCAGCAAAAATATTTTCTGAAGACTAATCACGCAGACTGATTAATGAAATCAACACTTGGAAGGAGGCTGATCAGCTCTTACATTGTGGCAATTGGGAGTAGAATGTGTGTGTATATACACCTATATAATATATTTTTTTGAGGCACGTGTGCTGTTGATACACATGCTTTGCATACTATTGCCATCTAGTGTTTGGTCCGGATGTTCGCAAGATGTAAGAAGTCTTTTGCAGTCACGTGGTAGGGTGATTCCTTCTTACTGTGATGGTGCTCATATGCATCAACTTCATTTATTTTTTGTTTGTTATTTTGCACAATCTGGTTCGGACGTGGTTTGTGGGGCTCCAACAGTTTTTCAGCAACCCACTGTACTGTCAGTATTGTTTCGTACGTGTTCCATCATTCTCTGCGTGTAGAATATAGAAAGGAGTTAGCGGTCTTTAGGCCTAGCTGTGTCGGTTGACTCCCGCTCAGTTTAATATCTTGGCCTTCTGCTGACAGAACGGACTGTTTCAATTCTGTCCTCTCTACCACTCAAAGTATCTGCACACTGACCTGCATAAAGCCAGCAACTTGTGCCACAAAGATGTGATTTGATCAGCAGCAGAACATTAAACTCTATCTTCAGAGAAGCTACTGAGCAGGAGGAAATGGGTGTCCGCAGCAGAAGAGGCTTTCTCTATCCAGGAATCTGACTTGTCGCTGGAGATCGACCCAGAGTCCGAAGAACTTCCAGCTCGACAGGGTGCCGTGAGTAACCAAGCCCCTTTGCCCACCAAACTGGTTTACACCAAAAAAGCTTCTGGGCCACGAATGCTATCTGGCCATGGTTTGTACAGACTGCTTCTATCACCCTGCCTTAGGGCTCGGCACAAACAGCACACCAGAACCTCAGAACTGAAACATTTGACTCCACTCGTCCAGCTCAGTGCAGAAAACTTGAGCACAGAAAACAAGGATGTAACCCCTTCCAAAAAGATCATTTCAGAGGATAAATTCCTTTCAAACAAAGGGATATGGCTACAAGGCCTCTTTACCCTAACTCTCAATACCCTCCACCACTAACTAGCTCAAACCCTTCAGACATGTCACTGGGTTTTCCTCACACACAGCCTGATGATGGGATGACAATAGTCCACCACAATAGATCCATGGAATGACTAGAATATTGATCCACCAATGGATAATCTGATTTATACCCTAAAAACCATCACCTCCTGATGACAACACAGCATTCCAGGAGTTAATTTCAAGGGCAGCATCATACCATGCAGTTACACCATACAAGGACTCTTTAGAATTGTTTGTATTCGAAACACTAGGTTCTACACATAGAACAACTCAGTTTACCCATGTTAAAAGGCATGATGCAACATGGGGATTACATTTTTACAGACCATGTACATGCCCGTATATTGACACCTAGGGTTGACCAAGTACAAAACTCAATCTGACCCACTTTTTGATGAAGGCATTTATTTTGCTTCCTTTGTATCCAGGGCTCAGAAAAGATTTCAGACTTCAGCTGATGCACATCCTCCAGACAAGGAGCCTGAATTAATAGATGCATCCGGTAAGAGTAGCTGCTAGCTGCACAATCTGCCAACAATTGGCGCATTGTCTACACACAAGGCCTATTAGCGAGATATGATAGGGCCCACTGGGCCAAAATTGTGGAGCTACTCCAACACCTCCCAGAGAGCACAAGAGGACAAGAACTGGTGCAAGAGGGAAAATTAATGTTCAGTTTCCTCCATTAGATGTGCACTAGACTCAGCCGATACTGCAGCAAGGGTAATTGACACTAGCATTTTCCTGGGAAGTCATACATGGCTCAATCTCTGGATTTAAACCAGAGGTTCAACCCTCTAGTCTCAATGTTCTCTTTGACAAACACCTTTTTGGCCCTCAAGTAAATGTCACTTGAAAGACAGGTGGCACTATCCAATAGAGGCTCTTTTTGCTGCTCATGTTATAGTGGATTCAAATGTATAATCATACAAATCAAACACACAACCCTCGCCATCTAGGGGTTTCTATAAAGGCAGTTGGAGGGAA
This sequence comes from Lissotriton vulgaris, assembly GCF_964263255.1. Classification (NCBI taxonomy): domain Eukaryota; kingdom Metazoa; phylum Chordata; class Amphibia; order Caudata; family Salamandridae; genus Lissotriton; species Lissotriton vulgaris. The sequence continues at coordinate 163,281,174 of NC_141699.1, read as the reverse complement.
CAATTTCAAAGGTAAAGGCAAACCAAACGCAGACCTCTTCATCTCCCAATAAACAGTGACTTCCCTAAAATTCTTCCCGTCCACCTTACACCTGTTTGGGGAAGACTACAACAATAACATTAGACCTTATCCAACATGGTTATTGGCTAGAACTCACCAGTAATCCTCGCAATAACCAACCACTCCTCAAAGGTGCAAGTTATTCTAACGGCCATAGAACCAGTTCCAATAAAACACCAAGGATTAAGAGTTTACTCACTTTACTTCCTCATTCCCAAAAAGGACGGTTCTCTACGACTAATAGATCTCTCGCCGCAAAACCTATACATACTTTCAGCACTTCCATATGGTTACACTTCAGCAAGTGCTTCTGATTTTATAACAAGGTGACTTTGTCAACACTGGACGTAAAGGAAGCATAGTTATACATTCCTGTTCACCCAGCACATCGCAGATATCTGATTTGTGATAGCAGGAAATTACTATCAATTCAAAGTACTCCCATTCAGGGTTACTTCTGCACCCAGAGTATTTACAAAATGTCTAGCAGTAGTAGCTCATCTAAGGCCACAAGTTTGTCTTCCCATATCGTGACGATTGGCTGTTCAAAGCCAATACACTGAAGCTAGCATAGACCTACTCCAATTCGGTTTTACAGTCCATGCACAAGTACCATCTTCAATCCTCACAACTACTGCCAATGTAACAGAATTCAAAACTTTCAAACCTTATTACTACAGTTTCAAAACAAACAATACCTAACATTCAAAACTTGACTGCAACTATTACGGATGATGGCATCCTGCATTGCAATAGTGCCTTGCGCAAGATTACACGTGTCCTCTACAGGAATGCTTAGCACATCACTAGGATCAATCACAGGATCCATTAACAGATCTAGTGTTGGTAGACCGCAGCACTCCTCGCTCTCTGCAGTGGTGGAAGACACAACCGATTTAATAGGGCAGCCTTTCATCGACCCGATACCACAAATCGTACTAACTGCAGCTCCATCTCTCACAGGTTGGAGTGCTCATCTCCACGATCTTAACAACTCGTGGTTTATGGTTCACCAAACAGTCTCCCCGTCAATTACTTGGAGCTTCTATCTGTAACACTAAAAGCGTTTCAGCCTCACCTCATAGCTGTCATATTGTCCATATAGACTAGGACAACTTTCGCTATGTACTTTGTACAAAAACAGGGGCGGGGGAAGGTCACATTCTCTACAGCTGTTACACCACTCTAAAACCATTTTGCATTGGGCCATACACCACAAAATTAATCTTCTGGCAGAACACCCACCAGGCATGCACAATGAACTAGTTTCCATATCAGTAGGATGTGGCAACAAGTACACAAATGGGAACTTCACCCCAGGTTCCCCTTCAGTACGTTTAAAAAGGGGGGGGGTTTCCACAGAACTCTTAGCCACAGCAGAGTACTCAAAACACCCAAAGTTCGTCTCAAGATTCCCACACCATGTATCCACAGGCAATGCCCTATGGATCCATTGGTCGGGGATATTTACTTACCCTTTTCTGCCTCTCCTCTTTCCATTTCTGGTTCGGAAACTCAAGCTGACATCACTCGTACTGATTCTAGTGGCTCCCACATGGGCTCATCACCATGGTTCACCACACTACTAGAACTGTCAATGGTTCCACATGACAAGCTGCACATCACTTCCAACATTCTCACACAACCATGGAGAAATCGGACCTCAACACCCCAAGGAGTTCAACATAGCAATTTGACTCCTGAAGTCAGGTCGGATACCTAAACCTACCACCTAATTGCGTGACCATTCTTAAAGAAGCAAGAAAACCTACCACTAGAGTATGTTATGCAGCAAAGTGGAAAAGGTTTGTTATATATTGTAAAAATAACAAAATTGCTCCGCTAGATGCACTTATACTAAATATTTGTTTTGCATTTACATTGAGTTGGCTCAGACAAATGTATTAGACTACACCTTTTAGCAGCAGTTGCATATCTCCAAAACTGACATTTGTCCTTTATTCAAAGTGCCAGTAATTAAAGCTTTCATTGAAGGCCTTAAAAAAACAAACAGGGTACCACCTGCACCTGCCTGGAACCTTAACATTGCTCTCATGGGTCCACCTTTTGAGACATTACACTTTTATGGAAGGTTGCCTTTCTAATTGCTGTCACTTCATTAAGACTTGTTGGTGAGCTACAGGAATTACTTTCTTTCAACTTCATATAGAGAAAGTGGTTCTTCTACCATCCCAAAATTCGTTCCAAAAGAAGTTTCTGCTTTTCATATTAACCAATTAGTTGAGTTACCTGTGTTCTTTCCTCAACCTGATTTAGTAGCAGAATGGGCTCTAGACACACTTGATGTCAAGAGCACTGTTATACTATATTGATAGAACAAAAGATTTTCACAAAACTTTGTTAAATCTAAACTTTAACTATACCTCCTAAAGCACATTCTACTTGCAAAATAGGAGCGTCTAGGGCCTTTTTGGTAACATTCCCTGACATATGTAAGGCATCTACATTGTCTATACCACACATTTAACTCATTGTGTCAACAAGTTAATGTAGGACAAACCTTGCTGAAAACACTTTTTCAAACAGCTGCAATACCCGCTGGGTAGCCACCGCTTTGGGCAATACTGCTATACAAAGCATGTTTATCTAAAGCACACATGCCTGGAACGGATTGTTACCCTCTAAGCATCTGTTTTTGGCATGTAGAGCTGTAGTCGCAAGCGCCCTATCGCCTTCCCGGACACCTATGGTTGTTGCAGTTCTTATTCACGTTGCTTACGCATGGACATCTTACTACACTTAGCACATTCTCACCCTCTTGCGGTAAAACAATCTTGACAGTGGAGCCTGTGCGCACTATCACCGAAAGGAGAAATCTATTTACCTCGTGACTGGAAAAGACTTCGAAGCTTATTTTTCTAAAATGTATGTGGATCTCCTTTTTAAGTTGTCCCTTATTCATCTATGTGCAATAAATGTATTACACTCCTGTTAGGCCAAAGGCTGCTCATGCACACCACCACTAATAGAGTACTTTGTGTTAACCTTGAGCCCTATACATGTCTGTGGAGACTCTGGACTCTGTGCACAGTATAACCTCATAGCAGCATACCATATACAGAGCCTACTTCCTACAGGTTTCATAGATGCAACTAAGAACTCCAAATTGGGGGCGTGGTCACGGAAACGACCAAGATAGCCGCTTCTGCCTGAAGCTCCGCCGGTCGGGCACGCTTGCCTCCGTTTTGCCCGATGTAGGGGAGTTTGGACTCTGCTGGACACTACCCATCCGTGCCCAGGGATATGCTGCACTCGTCGCTGTGGCTAGTGGAGTGGCGTGATTTGCCCAGAGTAAGCTCTGGCATCCGTGGTGCCCGGGACGATGCTGCAGCCTGAGCCCTAAGTTTACGGCTCTGCCGGGGGTGTTGGGAGCCTGCACCCGTGGCTGCCCTGGGGGCGGCCTGGTTGCCTGTCTCTGCCTTCGGCACCCCCTTCCGCTGCCCGCTCCCCGGCTGCCGCCGTCTCCAGTCTGTTCCCAGGGCCTGGGGCGGGCCTCGGGCCTTTGCGGCCTGGTGTGCTCCCCGGAGCCGGGGCCTCTACTTCTGGGGCCAGGGTGCGGGTCTGCGGGAGGGTGGGTCCTGGGGCTGCGCTGGGGTTGTTTGGGCGCCCGGGGGGTTACCTGCTGCCTTCGGTGTATGGGGGCCCGCGCTAGTGGTCTCCCCCTGATGTTTTGGTGGTGGGACTCCCTGGGGGTGCCTACTGCGGTGGTGCCTGAATTTGGTCCCGGGCTGCCGGCTCTTCGCTGCCCCTCCTGACCTGATGCTGTTGGCTGGCCTGCCTGCTTCCCCGGGCCCATGTCCCTGCCTGCGATGACGATACCTGTGCTCATGGCTGGACATTGTTGGTGTCTCCTGCGTCATCTATGGCCCTCTAGACCTGGTCTTATGACTGTGCTGTGCCTGGTCTCTGCCTGGTGCTCCTTCTGTTGCTTTTGTTTGGGGGTCCGCCCCTGGGTGGTGTCTCTTCACCTTGACCTGGTGGCCATCGCCTGCTTTGCTCCCTGTCGCCTGCTGGTTTGGACTGAGACTCGTCGCTGGCTGTGGCTGGGCTGCCTCGCTTGGAGGTTTGGGGGCAGCTGCTGATCTCCTTCTGGTGTAAACTCTCTTTCTATCCACACGAGTCGACTGCCGGAACCCCCTTGTTTCCTGGCTGATCAACCCGCAGAGGTCCCGCTTCTCCAAGACGCAGAGGGCTCGTCCCCCCTGGCGGAGAGGAGAGCGGAATTTAACCGCTTCCGCACTGATGACATAACCACTCGCAGCTGATGATGGAGCGGTTCTGTCATGGCCCGCGCGGCGCTGATTTCGCGCCTGCGCGGCGCATTCTATTGAGCGGGCGGGGTCATGACTGAACCAATCCGTCATGAGCACAGCTCAACTGAGGCTGGTGACGGAGCGGTTCCGTCACCAGCATGGGCACGCCGCGCGGCCCCCCACCCCCTTAGCGCTGTGGCAGAATAGCCGCCACAGCGAAGGAGTTAAGACTCTGGAGGGCTGGTTTCGACTATTTGGATACCAAGCTGGCTGGGATGAATACGAAAATCCAGGCTCATGACCCGAGATTAGATGTGGTGGAGTCCAGGTTCTCTGATGTCGAGGACGGGGTTTCCTCCTCAAAGCGGCTGGAACGGGTGGAGAAGATCCTCAAAGATGTCGCCATTAAGAACCAGGATTTGGAGGCCAGGAGTCGCCGCAACAATATTCGCATTCTTGGCATCCCGCAATCGACAGCCACTGGCTGCATGGACTAGTTTGTGGAACTACTCTCGGACCTCTTTGGCAGGGAATCTTTCAGCCAGGGCTTTGTGGTTGAACGTGCTCACAGATCGTTGGGCCCACGTCCCAGGCCTGGTCTCCCTCCAAGGCCCATCACCAGGCTCATGAACTTTCGAGATTGTGACACTGCCCTGCACGTGGATCGTGACCTGGAAGAGGTCCAGTGGCAAGGGAGCAGATTCATTTTTCCCGGATTTTACCATCATGGTGCAGGAGGCCAGGCGCAAATTCCAGGGGGTTAAGGCGACAGCGAAGAACTTGGGTCTGCGCTACGGCATGCTTTATCCTGCTCGACTGAAGTTGGACATAAATGGCAGGTCACGGGTGTTTGACACTCCTCCAGCTGAGGAGCAGGATTTCTTCTGTGATTATAGGACAGATCATAGGGTTGAGTCTGGGGGTCCGAGGCCTTCTTCCCCACAGACGCAAGTATCGCAGTAAAGTGTGGACCTCTTCTCCCAACCTGGAACTGGCTGATTACTTCATGTTCTTGTGCTCCTTTGTGCCCTATTAGTGTTGCGGAGCGAACATATGAAAGAAGAAAACATTAAGTATTTGATTGCTGCGTTGCCATGCCCCATGGTGTACACCACTGTTTTTCTTTATTGTTTTGATGTTGCACTGTGCTTCCTCTGCTCCTCTCGATTTGTTGAGATTTCTGTCACTCAAGTGCAGAGTTAGCTATGTTTGGTTTTGCCTCTTCTTGGTGTGTAAGAGGTTGGGTGTGGGGTGTTCGTTCCTTGTTGAGTAATGGTTTTTGCAGATGTCTGTCGATTATTTTATGGTATGTATCAGATGCATGGAAAGTTTTGATTGTTTTGACGCAATTTGGATGATACAGCTAGGGATTGTGCCCGGTCCTTCTGGGCTTTCAGTGATGACATGGAATGTGCGTGATCTGAATACAACCAGAAAGTGCAGACAAGTACTTAATTATGTTGCTCGACACAAGGTTGACATACTTTTTATGCAAGAAACTCACCTGTCTGGTACGGACTGAGTCCCAATTGCCTCTAGCTGGGGCCCCCATAGGTTCTTCAATTACAGTAGATACGCTCGAGGGGTCTCAATCTTTATACACAGAAGGGTTCAGTTCGCACACTACGACACGTATCAGGACCCCGAGGGCCGCTTTTTGATTGTTTCTGGATTGCTGATGGGGCATAGGTTCACCCTGGTGGGAATATATGGCCCGAACACTGACTCCTTCCTTTTTTCAGTCCCTATTGACTCGTCTCATGTCTCTAGATACCGGGCTTTTGCTCATAGGTGGGGACTTTAACCTTCTGATGGACCCTGTTAGGGACAGCACTGCTACATCCCCAGACACCAAACCTCGCGCCGACAGGCCCTCAGGGAGATTTGTGCGCACTATTCCTTAGTTGACGTGGAACTCCAAATACACGCTCACCTCCCCGCCTTCACACATTATTCTGGGTTCCTCAACACTTGGACGAGGATTGTCTATTGGTTGGTTTCCCCTGGGGTGGCGGGCTGGATTGGGACAGTCCTGACTTTCCACCCGCACCCTCTCTGACCATTCTCTGGTGGTCCTGCAGTTGCATATTCCCAGAGCTGGTGGCTATGAGAGGCAGTGGCGATTCCCTGGCCGAGCCCTGATGGATCCCGTTTTTAACGAGGAAGTTAAACAGGCTATTGAAGATTATTTTGACTTGAACACCGGGTCGGTTCACACATGGGCGGTCTTGTGGGAGGTCTTCAAGGCTTAAATCAGAGGGGTTTGCATCTCGAAACACGCTGGTGTCCTGCGTGATCTCCGTTCAACTTTAAGCCGTATTGAGTGATATTGCTGCTTTAGATCGCGTTGCTTACCGCGCCCTCTGAATCAGTTTGGGCACAATGGTTGGAGCTGTTCGTGGAATTTGGAGAAGCCGCTGATAAAGAGCTGCCGTTCCTTAGCAGGCATCATGTAGCACGACGTTATGGTGAAGGCGAGCGCCCGGGTAGGGTCCTGGGCAACATATTTTCAGCGGCACCTACAACTACTTCACTACGACCACTCCACAGACTCCCGACCCCAACCACCTACAATGCATCCTTCTCAACACCCGCTCGGTCCACAGACACGCCATTGACCTATGGAATCTACTAGACACCATCTCTCCAGACGTCGCCTTCCTAACAGAAACATGGATGAACGCTTCCTCCGCCCCAGACATCACCATTGCCATCCCTGAAGACTATAAGATCACGCGCAAGGACCGTACCGGCCACACAGGAGGAGGAATTGCTATCGTCCATAAGAAATCAATCCGCATCTCAACCAGCTCTGACGCCAACCTCGCCAACTCCGAACACCTTCACTTCCAAATCCACATCGACCCCAAGACCACACTCAGAGGCACCCTCCTCTACAGACCACCAGGACCCCGCGCAAAATTCAGTGAAGACATCACGGACTTCATCACTCCACACGCGCTCCCCTCCAAAGATTACATCCTTCTGGGAGACCTCAACTTTCACCTTGATAAGATCAACGACCGCAACACCACCACCCTCTTAGACAACCTCGCCAACCTCGGACTTAAACAACTAGTCACCTCCCCCACCCACATCGCAGGTCACACACTCGACCCCATCTTCACCTCCAGCAATCGTGTCTCCTTCAGCCACACTACGGATCTCCTCTGGACTGACCACAGCTGTGTTCACTTCACCTACAACAAGCCGAAACCCACCAACCACCCCCAACCAACTCTGCAAAGAAACTGGAACAAAATCACCACCGACCAGATCTCCGCATCGCTCCTTCTAAACACCCCAGCCCACTCTTCTAACCCAAACCAAGCCACCGCCAACCTCACCCTATGGTTATCCAACACCGCCGACACCTTAGCACCACTGAAAAAACGTCAAAGCAAACCTGGCAGCAAGAAGGCCTCATGGTTCAACGATGATCTTAAGAAGTCCAAGAAACTCTGCCGCTCCCTTGAAAAGGCCTGGAAAAAAGACCCAACCACTAGCACCAAGGACGCCTTCAAAAACGCCACCCGCACTCACCACCAACTAATCCGAAAGGCCAAGAAAACAGCATTCAAGGATCGACTCGACGACAACGCCCACAACAGCAGGGAACTTTTCAACATCGTCAAGGAATTTTCCAATCCCTCGGCCAACTCCAACGACATCACCCCCTCTCAAGCCCTCTGCGACTCCCTAGCCTCATTCTTCCACAACAAGATTGCAGACATCCACAACCGCTTCGACAAACAACCCGGAGACCAACCCACCCAACCATTTGCTGAACATTCTCCCCCCGTGAACACCCTTAACGACTGGAATCCAATCTCCACTGAGGATACCATCCGCCTGATGAATTCCATCCACTCAGGATCCCCCACAGACCCATGTCCTCACCACATCTTCAACAAAGCAGACTCCGTCATAGCACCGCACCTCCGAGACGTCATCAACTGCTCCTTCAACTCCGCCACCTTCCCGGAAGACTGGAAACACGCTGAACTCACCGCCCTTCTGAAAAAACCCACAGCGGACCCCACCGAACTCAAAAATTACCGCCCCATTTCGCTCCTTCCATTCCCGGCCAAAGTCATCGAGAAAGCGGTCAACAACCAGCTCGCCGCTTTCCTCGAAGCCAACAAATCCCTCGACTCCTCACAATCTGGCTTCCGAGCAAAACACAGCACTGAGACCGCCCTCATCGCAGCAACAGACGACATTCGAACTCTACTGGACAATGGAGACACAGTCCCCCTCATCCTCCTCGACCTCTCTGCAGCATTCGACAGTCTGCCACAGCACCCTTTTACAACGCCTCAATAACATCGGAATACAAGGAAAAGCACTTGAATGGATCACCTCGTTCCTCACCGGAAGAACCCAGAGAGTCCGCCTTCCACCATTCAAGTCCGAAGCCACTGAAGTCATCTGTGGCGTACCACAAGGATCCTCACTCAGCCCCACCCTCTTCAACGTATACATGAGCCCCCCTCGCGGCCATCGCCCGCCAACACAACCTCAACATCATCTCTTACGCGGATGACACTCAACTAATCCTTTCTCTCACCAATGACCCCAGCACCGCCAAAACTAACCTACACGAAGGAATGAAAGAAGTTGCCGAATGGATGAAACAAAGCCGTCTGAAACTGAACTCAGACAAAACAGAAGTCCTCATCTTAGGTACATCCCCCTCTGCATGGGACGACTCTTGGTGGCCGGAAGCCCTTGGAAAAGCACCCATCCCGACTGACCACGCACGGAACCTAGGCGTCATCCTGGATTCTTCACTCTCAATGAACAGACAAGTCAGCGCCGTATCCTCATCCTGCTTCAACATTCTTCGCATGCTCAAAAAAACATTTCGCTGGATCCCCACCGAAACCAGGAAAACAGTCACCCACGCTCTGGTCACGAGCCGACTGGACTACGGAAACACCCTCTACGCAGGTACTACCGCTAAACTCCAGAAGAAACTCCAACGAATCCAAAACTCCTCAGCCAGGATCATATTAGACATCCCACGCAACGAACACATCTCTGGTCACCTGAAAGACCTCCACTGGCTACCCGTCAATAAGAGAATCACTTTCCGACTGCTAACCCACGCACACAAATCACTCTACGACATCGGACCGGAATGCCTCAACTCACGACTGTCCTTCTACACCCCCTCCCGCCAACTACGTTCTTCCAACCAAGCCCTCGCCACTGTACCTCGCATCAACAAGACCACCATGGGAGGCAGATCCTTCTCATACCTGGCTGCTAAAACATGGAACTCACTCCCCGCTCACCTTCGCCTTACCCAGAACCACCTAGCATTCAGAAAGCAACTTAAAACGTGGATATTTGACTAGTAATCCTCCTCCCCTTCCTAAGCGCCTTGAGACCCTCTGGGTATGTAGAGCGCTATATAAATTCTCTGACTTGACTTGACATTGCGTTGTCCTAGTCGTTCCACCTATATCATTTCTATGGTAAGACCCGATGGTTCCCCTTTACACTCCACCCTGGATGTCTGGGACCTATTTCTCTCCTATTAAGTCCCTTTAGCTCTCGACTGTCCGGTGATTTAAGCGACCAAGAGACTTATTTATCAGAGGTCGCTTTGGTTTATTTGGAGCGTTATATGCAGGAATTTCTTTTGACTCCTATCACCCCTGATAGTATTGTTGAGGCCATTGACGCCCTACGTGCCTCTTTAGCTCCTGGCCTCGACTGCTTCTCTTCCGACTTTTACACGGCATATAAAGACATCCTGGTGCCGCGCTTAGTTGAAGTCTATGCCGAGGCTCTTTGTCGGTATCCTCCCCCCTACGTTTCGGAAGGCAGTAATTCTTCTTTTGTCCAAACCCGGGAAGGACCCCAAGCTCTGTGGCTCTTACAGGCCACTATCCCTATTGAATCTGGACTATAAAATCCTGGCCAAGATCGTTGTCATTATTGATGGAATTCATTATTTCACTGGTGCAGTCTGGTTTTGTCCCTAATCGGTCCACCTCTCTCAACCTCCGGACATTATTTACTGTGCTGCACAGAATTGAGCCCTCTACCCCCGCTGCTGCTATCCTTCTCGACGCTTAAAAGGCATTGGACACTCTTGAATGGCCCTTTTTTCTTTCGGTCATACGTCGTATGGGCATGCCGAAGTGTTTTGTTGCTACAGTGGCTCTATTATATACTGAACCCACGGCTAGACTGCGCCTTTATGGCACTCTGTCTGATCCTTTCCCCTTGTTGCGTGGCACGAGGCAGGGCTGCTCCTTATCTACGCTTCTTTTCATTTTGGCCATGGACCCTTTAGCTCTGCAATTCCAAGAAAAACACCTACAACGCGGCTTGCAATTTCGTACCGGTCCTCTATTATCCATGTATGCCGATGACGCTGTTCTTTATGTCCGAATGCCCCATGTCAATCTATCCCCCTTAATTTTGGTAATTGTCCGGTTCGGAGGTTTTTCTGGACTCAGTATTAATTGGCATAAATCGGTTTTCCCCCTTATGGCAGGCAACACGGCCTGGCAGTGCGAGTTCCCATTGGAATGGTGCGATGACACGATTAAGTACCTCCGAGTCTACATTCATCTTGATACCGCCACTATGATCCGCCTTAATTACGGTAGAGCGATTAGCTCGTTAGAATATCAGGTTGCAAAATGGTTATGTCTACCTCTGTCCACGGCAGGTAGTCACCTTTATCAAAATGGTCGTTCTGCCCTGGTTTTTGTATCTCTTTAATAATAATATTCCCATTCCTCTCACCAAGGCCTATTTTTCGTAGCTTTGCTCCCTATTGTTATGCTTGGTATTGGTATGGGGGGACAAGACTCCCCAGGTCAGCTGGAAGATTCTTACTTTGCCACCAGACATAGGTGGGCTTGGTGTCCCGGATTTTTATTTGTATTTGGTGGCGCAGTGTTGCTACGCGTTTGCTTGGTTCCACCCGGATGCGCGCATTCCATATCTGAAGCCGGAGGCTGACCTTGTACTCCCGCGCCAGCTTCTTACAATACTTCCCTCGGGACCCACGGGATGTCCAGACAGTCTCTACCATGTGCTGGGCTTGGTACAGACTATGCAAACTCTTGGGGTTGGACTTATTATACTCCCCTGCCTTACCTTTGCCTAACACTTCCCTTGTCCTGATTACTGGGGAAACTTTGGTTAATCGCACTTTGGAGAAGTTCCAAGTGCACACGCTCGGGGACCTGTTCCCTGATGGGCATGCATTTTCAATGACGGAAGACGCTCGCTTTAGTGAGCGTTCATTTATTGACACATTTACCCTGACTCTGGTGTGAGCTCCTCTCAGGGCCAGGTTTCCATCCTTTTCCCGTTGCCCCTGAGGAAGCTCCTCCCCTTACGCTGCTGATTCAGAACCCGAATGGGGTGCATCTGATTTCCAAAATATCAGCAATGTGGTGCAATTAGGCACGTGGATTACTCCAGGGTTCGGGCGGCCTGGGAGGCTTACTTGGGCAAACCTATCGTAGACGACTAGTGGGAGCAGTGCTGCAGGGCCACCAGTGACGTCACAGGATGTATTTCACCCCCGCCCACTCCCATAGAATTGACAATTCCAGACCACACCGCTGTCATGCTTGTCACCCTTTGCGGACTTTGCACACCTTACTTGGACACGTCTTAAGATTAATCAGTACTGGACGAGTGTACACTCCACGTTGGGAGACCTATTGTCCATGCAACTTCTGCCTACTCCTGAGATTACAGTACTAGGCTATGTGGTTAACTTCCCTAGGAAAGTTCGTAAGCTGGCTGCACTGGGTTTCCTTTTGGCCAAACTGGAGATTGCACTGCTGTGAGGCAGTAGACGCGCCCCCACACTACACTCCTGGTTGAAAAGCCTTGCGTTCTGTAATGTCAATTGTGAGGAATTCAGCACTCTGCTCCCCAGCTCCTCCAGACCAATAGATATTTGGGGCCTATATAAGGACTACATTTCCTGGTGTAGGGCGGCACAGGACTCACAGGTGCTGGCCGGCATTACCCCTGAGGGTGTCTGTTAGATCCTCGCTGGCACTGGGATGGGATCTGCATAGGCTGTACTCTTCGTACCCCGTGGATGTTTTATGGTCTGAGTGGATTCCTTCCTCTGGCTCTTGGGCGACTTATGTTTTTTTTCTTGGTCTAATCATTGCACTATGCTCAGCTTTTGTCCTTAGGTGTGTTTGATGTTGTCTAACCACGATACATTACCCTCAGCTGTTCTGTTCCTTGGTTTTGATTTGATCTGCCATAATACCATTTCACAACTGCCGATTCATCCCACTGCATTGCATCATTGCTGTTTTTGTTTTTGTGCAAAACCGGAAAATAAAGTAAAAAAATAAACTCCAAATTGGATGTTCTGCGCTTCAGAATGCTTCAAAATTTTAAACATTTTTTTTGACTAATCAAGCAGATGTTACACTTGTTGGATATAGTAGGTGAATCTTTATCCATTCAAGCCGCCAACTGTTGTAACCAGTAAGTAAAGTTTAGTGTTCACTTTCAGTAACTTGCAGGGTACTGAAGTCTCTGCTGCAAACTCTTATTGGTGATATTATTTAAAAATGCACATCTTTGTGACAAAGCTATTTTTACTGGTATGATCAACAATACTGAATAGTGAGCACTGGATTTGTTTATTCTCATGAGCATCTTGCGCCTTCACAAATAAATGTTCATCTACAAATTGTAGATCAGTGGAACTACAGTTTCAGGTGCTTTTTGTCCAGACTTTTTTTTTTTTTATAAAAAGCAATTTGCCTGGTAGTGGTTTCCTCGTTAACAGTAAATTATTTTTCCACTTTCAGGTGATATTCATGGGCAGTATTATGACCTACTTAGGCTCTTCGAATATGGAGGTTTTCCACCGGAGAGCAACTACCTGTTCCTAGGAGACTATGTGGACAGAGGAAAGCAGTCTTTGGAAACCATCTGTCTTTTACTCGCATACAAAATTAAATATCCAGAGAACTTCTTCTTACTCAGAGGCAACCATGAATGTGCCAGCATCAATCGAATTTATGGGTTTTATGACGAATGTAAGTTATTAATTGTGTTCATTTGAGTTGCTTAAACAGTAAAGTGAATATTGAAATTAAAGTTGTCTTTGTGCAGTGGGGTTTGCAATGTCTGCATCTGGATATGGTGGGCTCTTCAGCGGTGGTACAATTTTTCATTTGCTAGAATACAAATTACTCTAAGGACTTGAAACGAATGTACAAATTGTCATGTGTGCATATATAAAATTCTCCATCGCCTCACAGAAAACAATGGCACTTCAGTTATAAAATGCATTTGTATTTTATTTCACACAACTGGCAGTAATCACTTTGCGTTTCGGTCCACCTTTGACCTTGTTCACGGGTAAATGCATAATTCTTTCACTCCATCTATACCCCCATTGTATCTTTCCCTTTCTGTTGCCTTTGCAGATTTACTGTTACAAAGCATGCTGGTGCTTATAGATGTTAGTGTTTGTTGCACTGCTAACCTTCCAATGGGAATTCATTTTATTTTCAAACTAAATTACGTGCGGATTAGTTTGGATGCCTGCTGTAGAGTGACATTAGCAGTCTATATGCCCTTATCTTTGAATGATGTAAAGCTTAGGCGTGTCCAGTATTTGCCTTGTTTAAGTGGTGTATTTACATATTGGCAGTTCTAAGGAGGCGGCGACAGAAAGGAAGGCAGCGTTAGACTTTCTTTATGCAATTGAGTGAGGTGGTGGTTCAGAAGCTTTTTGTGTGCTTTTAATCAGTTGGTTCTGGGTGCCTCCCTTTGAGATTGTGTTCTGAATGATGTGCATAAGGTTGTCGGTCTGAATTATTTGAGGTCTTTGGGAGCGCACAAATTGACTTAATCCAAAGTGTGCATAGTCTGTTATAGAGCTACCTCCTGTTACTAACTGATCTAAATCGAACTATCTGAGACATCTAGCTGCAGATTCCTTACCTTTGAACATCCATGAGTCAGGCTGGATCCTGCCAATTTTTGATAGCAGTACCCCTGTGTGCCAGTAGATGGTGTCGGACGATTCCGCATGACGGTCAAGTCTACATTGTCAATCTAACTGTCACTCTGGTGCGCTGACGTCGGAACTTTTCGTTCCGCGCCAGCTAGCGCAGATCTGAGAGCTTACCCCTTGTAATTTTTTTGACTGGCTTTTTCCGTCTTTGTCTAATCCTTTTGTTGTGTTGGATGTCGATCAAGAAGACAATGGGCAAGCTGTGTGGGATCTCTCACCGCGCAATGTTGGTCACGGACCCCAACCTAGTGTCTCTGGTACATGGAGCGTGACCATGAGTCATGCTCCGATCGCATGGCACTGTAGGCTTTGAGGGAGCAGACCCTAAACCTCCGTGACCTGGTGCCACGGGGTCCTACTCGTCAAAGAAGGTCTGGGCACTGCTCCGGAGGATCTAAGTCTCCTCGAAGTTGTGGCGGTCAGTAAGGCACCACAAGAAGTCAAAGTGTGCTTTGACTTCACCCCGTCCATCACGTGATTAGATGATTGAACGTCTGTGTTCAACGCCGTGCTTTGCAGAGCAGGTACCTCTATCAGCTCCGCGTTTCCCTCCCTTTCCTTAGCTGGGAGCGCCTCCCAAACTAATTTTGATGCAGTGTGTGCCATGTTTGGGTGGCCTGACTGAGCCTGCAGGCTCAAGGGCATGTAGACAAATGAGCCTTTGGCTCCTGCACTACAGCCTCCTACTGGACTGGCACCAGTAGTCCATGAGCGACCTTTCCCATCATTGTGTCCGGTGCAGAGGTCCTCTGCATCACTGGCGGTTCCCCTCCAGTTGCCATTCTGGACTACACTGAGCCGGTCAGGCATTCGCCAACATCAGTGCTGTAAGTCTCCATGCCGTTCATCCTACCCTATTCTGCAAGGCTATGTATGCGGAAGGATTGGAAGGGAGAAGGATCACTTGGAAATCCCACAACCTCAGGATATGGACTGGTATGACTAACTGGGGGATGCCAGTGGTCTGGACAACCCCTAGCTTCTGGCATGCTGTCTCCCCTAACCTGGCTACAAGGAGGGGGGCATCATCTGCAATGGTGGTGCATGGGGCTGTGGAGGTCTTGGACCTGCAGCTTCCTTCGGTGGTAGGCAAGACTAACCTCTTGACAGAGGTCCTGCAGCCTCATGTCTCCACTGCCAAACCCTTGCTGCCTTTCAACTAGGCCTTGATGGACGTTTTGGGTACCTGATTCAAGCCCAGCAAAGGGGCTTCTGTGAGCAGAACGATTGCCCAACACCATTGTCCTGCACCGGGCGACCCAGCTTTTCTCATCACCCACAAAGTTTGGAGGTCCAAGCTTCCACTTCCCATGGCCCATTGCCTTCCGCACCACCAGACAGGTAATCCAAAAAGACTGGAAAGCTTTGACGAGTTTTCTTTTCCACAAGTGCCAATATTCCAATTCAATGTGCTGCCAGGAGTCTCTTAAATTGTGTGGGAGAGTAGATCTCGGTCCTCCTCAGACTGGAGAGATGCTGCGAAGTTTGCCATCCGCTGTGGCTAGGACACAACAAACGCCAGGCAGTGATTTCCTAGACATTGGCCATACAACCAGCCTGGCAGAGGACGTCTAGATTTTCAGGGTATGTCCAGGCTAATCTTCTAGACATGCCCATAGATGACTGTTGAATCATGCATGTCCAGTTAGTGGCAGGCTATAACATCCCCCTCCACCACTGACGCGGCATCACCTTGGACAGGTGGCTGTTGCAAATAGTCCTGGGCTACTCCCTCCCCTCTCTTTGAGACTACTCCATCTACGCTTCCAGAGTACAATCAGCTGACTGCTTACTCCGTGAGAAAGTCAAGACTCTATTGGCCAAACCTGCTATAGATGGGGTTCCTGGACCAAAAATAGGCTGTTTTGGTTCCTGCTATTTTCCTGTTCCGAAGGATGGCCTTCATACTATTAGCTGACTTGGAGCCCTCCTCTACTTCCTAATGATGCTCAGGTCCTGTCCGCACTGGACCCAGGAGACTGGATCGTAGTGTTGGACTTGTAGTACGTCTATTTCCATATTCCAGTTCTGCCTGCTCGTCATTGCTTCCTGCAGTTTACGATGCACCATGAGCACTTTGTTTTCTGTGCTCTTCTTTGACCTCACCAGCGCCTCTCAGGTGTTCACAGATGGGCTGTTACAGCTGCCATCGCCTTTGTGAAGATTGAAGTTTTGCAGCGTGAATCTTTCTGGATTCACTATGCTGTGCATATTCCGCGGTCTTGTGGTTGGGTCCGGATTCGTAGTCTTTTCTTTGTTTTTTTTTTGTAGCCCTTGTGGGCGTCGGCGTCACACCTCCTCGGGTGCATTTCCGGTGACGTCGGCATGCTTCCTGCGGAAGCTCCCACTCTTGGGCGCCATCTTCAGATTCTTTTTTCCGCGGTCTGGTCTGGATCGTTCCTGTTGGGCTCCAGACATTTTTGGAGAAAGTACTGAAAGAGTGGAAGTTGGAGGAGATATTGGAAGAAGACGACTAAGGAAGACTTCACAGAACATTGACGAGGAGAAAAGGTGAAAACCTCGAACTTCGACGATCGTCGACGTCCACGCGGTCAGGGAGGCCTGAAAGCACGAGGATGGACAACACGCCGTTCAAGTTCTGCCCGAACTGCAGACACAAGTACGCGCAGAAAGACCAGCACCCGGTTTGCAACCTTTGCCTACCGGTAGAACACAGAAGCAAGGACTGCAACGCCTGCGCCGTCTTCGCCCAGAAGACCCTTCGTGTGAGGAAGAGACAGAGGGTAGCACACGCCACCCTCTAAGGAAAATCCCCGACGCCATCGCTGTACGAGCTGGGGATGTCCTCTGAGGAGGACGACAACGCTGCCGCCGAAGACGACAGCTACACGGTCGTAGAGACCGATTACAAGAAGACGCCTGATAAGGTAGGAGACTCGACGTCCCACAAGAGCACGAGAGACTGAGTCTCGAAAGAACGAGGCCAAGAGCCCGAAGGCGCCGACGCAGCGACATCTGCTGTCTGCGACCACAAGCAGGCCCAGCGGATCCTCGGAGAAGGAGTCCCTGGCGCCGAAAGCTGTTGACCAGCAGAAAGCGTTGAAGATCGTCGCCGAAAGGGACCGATCGACGTCGAGGGAGAAAGACCCTAAAGCCTAGGCACCGTCCAAGGACCCGAAAGCCAGTTCGACGTCCAAGCCGTCGACGCCGAAAATCTCGCCGCCGAACCAGGCGACGGAGAGAGGCCGAACGTTCCGAAGCCGAAAACTCGGCCGAGATGGAAAGGAAGAGACGTCGGCTAGAAGCCGAAATGGCAAGCCTCTTGCAGCGGAGAAAGGATGTCGCCACCGAGATGAGTGCCTTCACGATTCCACACAAGACCAAGCACGCCGTGCTAGATCTGGTCGAGGAGGAAGAACATGTCGACGACCATGTGCCTAGCGACGAGATGGTCGACTACCAGGAAGGTGAAGAGAATCCCTACGAGGATTACATCTATGAGGACGATGAGGGCAATAGGTTGGACGCCGAGTCGGCCACCTCCGACCCACGCGAGGAGGATTACCTAGACGTCGACACTGAGCTCGGAAGAGGCGGTCGACTCATACCCCTCGAGATCCTTGCCGCCGGACGACATCGGGGCATACAACTCGGCGATACAATCTGCCGCAACTGCATTCAAGCTAAAGCTCGACGAGGAAATGCAGAAAGCAGACTTCCTGCTAGAGACATTGTTCCCAACACAAACAAGAAGCCAGTTCCTGCCAATGCTTGAGAGCGTCTTGGCTCAGGGAAAGGAAGCGTTCAAAGAGCCCGCAACATGCAAGGCGGTAACTCCCAGAACAGAGAAAAAATACAAACACTCCTCGAAGGACCCGGCCTACATTCGAGGCGAGGTCTCCGCCGACTCCATTATCACGGCCACAGCTAGGCAGAGGGCGAGCGTATCCACTACCTCGGGCCCACCACCGGATAAGGAGAGCAAGAGGATGGATCTGGTGGGGAGAATGATCGAGCGAAATGCCACGACCCACTGGCGCATGGCTAATTCCAACGCCCTATTAAACAGGCACATGTATCAGGTCATGGAGGGGCTGGGACAGTTGGTGAAGGACCTACCCCAGGATGCCAGGCAGAAGGCCAAAAAATTGATCGAAGAAGTGAAGAACGCGGCGAATTCTTGCCTTAAAACGGCCCTGGACGGGGCAGACACCGCCAGCAGGCTCATGATGATGGGTGTCACGGAAAGGAGATACGCCTGGCTCAGGATCTCAGGGTTCAAACCAGAGGTACAACACAGCATCCTGAACACACCGTTCAACGGCGAAACGCTTTTCGGAGCAACAGTTGACGAGAAACTATGCCAACTCAAAAAAGATAACGAGACGGCAAGATCCATGGGGGCATTGCAGTTCAGAGGCAACAGGAGAGGCACCCCGGCACGGAGGCCCGGCGGGAGAGGTGGAAAGCAGCCAGGTACATCGCACCAGGCCTTCCAGCAGACGCACCAGGCAGATTCGCAGGCTCAGCAAGGTCACCAGAAGCAGACCTGGCAGTACCAGCCAAGAGGTCAGTCATTTCGAGGGAGGAATGGACGTGGCCAGAATAGAAGAGGGGGGCAGCAGCCCACCTCAAAGTGACTTCAGAGACCTCCGGGTGCCCGACCACAGAAAAGATCCCAGGGGGCACCACGTACGAAGGGGTCAGGACAATCTAAACGCCTACGACCACATGACACCAGTGGGAGGAAGATTAAAGTTCTATCTCCAAGAATGGAGAGATCACATCAGACAAATGGATCCTAAACATCATCCAATTTGGATACTGCTTGGAGTTGGAGAGAAAGCCAACAAACAGAAAACCAAGGGGAAAGCCACCAGCAAGAGAACAGCTGGCGAGGCTTCAGGAAGAAGTGCAAGAACTTCTACAAAAACAGGCCATAGAAAGAGTTCCCTTCAGGGAAAGGAACAAGGGAATATACTCAACGTACTTCCTAGTACCAAAGGTCGACGACCAGATGAGACCCATCCTAGACCTAAGGTTCCTCAACAAATTCATAAGAACACAAAAGTTCCAAATGACCTCCCTGCAGAAGGTGCTGCCACAATTGCAGGTCTGAGACTTCATGGTCACGATAGACCTCAAGGACGCCTACATACACATACCGATTAACGAGAAGCACAAGCATATGCTCAGGTTCGCAATCGGAGGGGGCCACTATCAGTTCACAACGCTGGCCTTCGGACTGAAATCAGCACCAAGGGTATTCACGAAGTGCCTCGCGGCAGTCGCAGCGCACTTACGAAGACATGGGATACACGTATATCCTTACCTGGACGACTGGCTGGTGAAAGCAAACTCGTACCAGAAGTGCAAGCAGCATGCACATACAGTGACGAGCACACTCATAAACCTGGGGTTCTCCGTCCATTGGAAGAAATCATCAATGGAGCCGGAGCAAGTGAATATCTTCCTGGGGGCAGAGATCAACACTTTACAGGGCAAAGTGTTCCCCAGCGAGAAGAGAGCAAGGGCACTGGTCAAGGAAACTCGCCTCTACCGGAAGGGACAAGCTCGGACAGTGAGGACTGCAAGCAAGATCATGGGGATGATGGCATCGTGCATCCACCTAGTGCCGAATGTGCGACTCCACATGAGACCCATGCAAGAATGGCTCCAGGAACAATGGTCACAGGCTTCTGGCAGTTGGGAGGATCTTGTGGTGGTGACGCACGCAGTGCAGAAGGAGATGACATGGTGGACCTTGGAGAACTTAACAAGGGGACAGCCTCGAACACTCCCAACTCCGACAGTGACCATCACCACGGACGCATCCCTGAAGGGATGGGGCGCTCACATGGAGGAACTCAAAGTGAGGGGTCTTTGGACGCCCGCAGATGCGACAAAGCACATCAATTACCTCGAATTGAAGACAATCTTCCTTGCACTGAAAGCCTTCCAGACAAGACTGTACAGGCAAAGGGTGTTGCTACAGACAGACAACACCATGGCGATGTTCTACATCAACAAACAGGGTAGAACAGTCGACAACGCTTTCGACACTGGCGCAGGAGATATGGAGGTGGGCCATCCCTCTCCAGATAGACCTGCTAGCCATACACCTACCAGGGAAGGAACATTCAGGCAGACTGGCTGAGCAGACAGACCTCGGCATCCCACGAGTGGGAGCTCAATGCTCAGGAGACGAGGAGGCTGTTCAACAGGTGGGGAACGCAATCAGTGGACCTGTTTGGAACACGCCAGAATGCGAAATGCCGAAACTTCGCATCCAGACAACACGAAGAAGGGTCCCTTGGGAATGCCCTATGGATAGATTGGTCCGGGAAATTTGCGTACGCTTCCCCCGATACCACTGATACAGAGTACTGAGCAAGTGCAGAGCGAGCACCATGACCCTGATACTGGTCGCGCCACAGTGGGCGAGGCAGACATGGTACTCGCAGATCATAGAGATGGCGCAGTGTGCACCCCACAGATTCGGCAGAAGAAAAGACCTGCTCTCCATGCAGAACGGAGAGGTGCTGCACCCAGAACCGGAGAGCATGAGCCTAGTAGCATGGCTCCTGAGGACATAGAGTTCGCACATTTGAAACTGCCAGAGAGCACACTCAGGGTCCTTCGGGAGGCACGAAGGCCCAGCACAAGGAAGTGCTATGTCAAAGTGGAAAAGATTCACGATGCAGTGCAGGAGGGAGAGACTCCACAATAAAATGAGAAAGGACTCCACGGTACTGAAGTACCTGACACACTTACTGGAGAAAAACCTCAGCTCGTCCTCAAGAGTTCACCTGGCGGCTATAGTGGCATACACAAGGGGTGAGATGGGCAGAAGCTTCTTCACATCACAAGTTGTAAAGAGGTTCCTGGAAGGAGCGAAAAGGATTGCACCACCCAAGCGGGTGCCACCACCGGCATGGAACCTAAACGTGGTCCTGACGGAACTCATGAAGGAGCCCTTCGAGCCGCTTCACAAGGCCTCCTTGAAGATGCTAACTATGAAAACTGCTTTCCTGGTTGCTATTACGTCCTTGCGCAGAGTGAGCGAGCTGCAAGCGCTAACGCTACAGGAGCCCTACTTACAAATACACAATGACAGGGTGGTGATGAGGACCGACCCACACTTCATGCCGAAGGTGGTGTCCAAGTTCCACATGAACCAGTCCATACAGATACCAAGTTTTTTCCAAAAACCAACCACTAGAGCAGAGCGAGCTCTGCACACCCTGGACGCCAGAAGGGCGGTCATGCATTACATTGAAAGGACAAAAGGACACAGGAAAACGAAACAGTTCTTTGTGTCGTTCGCCAACAGTTACATGGGCAAGGCAGTGACTAAGACCACTATTGCACGATGGATTGCGAAAACAATCCAACTCTGCCACAAAAGGGCAGGAGAAAAACTGGCAGAGGGGGCACGCGCCCACTCCACTAGAAAGAAGGGGGCTACAATAGCCTTCCTGGCCAATACACCCATACAAGACATATGCCTGGCGGCAACATCGGCTTCGGTGCACACATTCACGAAGCACTATTGCGTGGATGTTCAGATGAACAAAGAAGCACAAGTCGGACAAAGGGTGCTCCAGCATATATTCAGAAACCAGAGCTCATCTTCCACCCAGCCGCCACGGAAATGAGAAACCGCTACGAAATCTATGCACAGCATAGTGAATCCAGAAAGATTCACGCTGCAAAACGAATAGTTTCTTACCTGTCGGTGTAGTTTTGCAGCTTGAAGATCTTTCTGGATTCACTAGCGAACCCACCCACCTCTGCCAGAAAGATGAGGCTGGAGAGAGAAGAGGTGGTCAAAAAAAAAAAAAGGAAAATAGGAGGAGAAGTAAGAATATAAGGACAAGTGGTAAAGAAATTATCACCTGATTAGAACATTGCCATTGCTTCGGAAAAGAAAGACACGGAAAAAAGAATCCGAAGATGGCGCCCAAGAGTGGGAGCTTCCGCAGGAAGCATGCCGACGTCACCGGAAATGCACCCGAGGAGGTGTGACGGCGACGCCCACAAGGGCTACAAAAAAAACCAAGAAAAGACTACGAATCCGGACCCAACCACAAGACCGCGGAATATGCACAGAATAGTGAATCCAGAAAGATCTTCCAGCTGCAAAACTACACCGACAGGTAAGAAACTATTCGTTTCCAGAGATGACCCCACCCCCCCTTTTTTTATCTCCACGATTGGTTGCTGAAGGCAGAAACCTCCCAAGCAGTTTTCTCTTGACCTCCAGACTATGGCAAACCTCTTACACTTGCTGGCATTAACTATCAATGTACCAAAGTCACCCCTGACTGTTGACTATGTCCAGTTTAGGGCTTCTCCTGAGCTGCGAGTCCAGGATATTCAGGCTAGGATACCGATGTTTCAGTCTCTATACTGGATTTCAGTGAGTGATGCTATTTGGCATCCTGCTTGTGGACTGTGCCAGATGGCACTTGAGGGCTCTGCAGTAAGACTATAAGTTCCAATGGGCACAGCATCTGGGAAATCTCGCCAACCTGGTTCAGATATCAGAGGGCACTGTGAAAGGCCTGCAGAGGTGGCTAACAAAACAGCAATTGGGTTGGAGGCAGACCCCTTTCCCTCCCCCACCCAGATTTGAGTAGTGACTGATGGTCTCTTCTGGGATGGGGCTGCCATCTGGGAGAGGTGGAGATCGGAGGTCTTTGGTCTGAGGCGGAAATCAGGCTCTCTATCAGCCTGTTTGAAATTCAAGCGATCTGATTGGCACTGAAAGCCTTTGTACCGTCCATGGGAAGGCTAGTTCAGGTTTTCACGGGCAACACTATGACCTGTGAGGTCATGGACATTGTCAAGAGGGCTCTGGAACAGGGAATTTCCCTGGTGGTTTAACATCTGTCCGCTTCTCTAAACGTCAGTGGACAAACTACCGACTATGCCTTGCGGATCACGAGTGGCTTCTCCATCTGGAGGTGGTGCAGGGACTATGGTGGGGAGAGTCTTTGTTCTGTTTGCCTCCAAAGAGAATGTATAATGTCCCCTTCCATCTTTGTTATGCCACAGTGGGACCGTAATTTGGTCCTTACCTTTTTGGTATGCACACCGTTTGAACCCCTTCACAACGACCCGCTAGGGCTGCTCACTGTGAAAATTGCATTTTTTGTGGCAATTTCCTCTGCCATGAGGGTGAGCGAACTGCAGGCCCTCCTCATGGCCTCTTTAACCGACTGTCTTTCCAGACGAAGTACTCTGGACTAGGGCATCTTTCCTGCCTAAGGTGGAAACACCCTCCACCTGGGACAGTCTGTTTTGCTCACTTTCTATGCACCTCTGCAATCTTCTAAGGAAGAGAAGCGTCTCCACCATGTGGACCCAATAAAGATATAGTTCTACCTTGATTGCACCAAAGAGTTACGGGTGGATGGCCAACTCTTTATAGGTACGTGGGAGCAAATTAGAGGCATGCTGTCCAAAGAATGGACCATATGCTGGGTTTTACTCTGTAGTGAAATGTTACGCCTTAGCAAAGAAACACACTCCTGAAGGCTATGAGGCCCATTCCACCAGGGCGAAGGCTGCCACCACAGCCCTCCAGCATGGTTACAATTGCTGATATCTGCCAAGTGGCCATGTGGGAGTCTCTGCACATGGTTGCAGGCACTATTGGCTGGATTCTCAGGTTCACAGAGATGACCTGTTTGACCGCTGTCTTGCAGGACTTTATGGTCTAAAGCTTTTCTGCAGTTCCACCGCCAGGGAAGGTATTGCTGTGCTTTCTATTCAAAGGTAAGGAATCTGCCCTTAGAGGTCTATCAGATGGACAAGTTATTTACCTTCAACACCTTATCTGGTATACATTTCTGGCTGCAGATTCCTTACCGGCTTACCCATCCTCCCTGTACTGCGGCATTTAGTGTCAGGACTGTTCCCCCTTCTGGGCCCTAGTTATCTGTGTATTTGTTTAAAATGTTTAAGACACCAAGGTCAGTCACTTCATGGCTCTGCGCTTCTGACATGGAAAATTGTATTGCTGCCGATATCACGACTGACCAACTCCACACTGAGTCGACAGACGCCATCTACCAGCACGCAGGGGTACTTCAAATCTTCTGGGTCTAGCGGATGCCTGGAAGTTCAAAGGTAATGAATCAGAGGCTAGACTTTGTCTATCACATAAGGCCATTACTGAAGGCAAGCATATCAAAAGATGAACTGCAGGAGATTATTCTCCCTCCAAAGAAGCTAGCTCAGCGATTTTATTAGGTAAATTCAGTAACATGGGACACAGTTCTTTGAAGTAGTGTCACATTCGAACCATGTGGTTCTGTGTACAGAATGTTACTTTAGTGCCCCATGACTCCCACGCAAAATGTAATCTACAAAAACAAATAGGACAAGCTCCATGGAAAGGCACTGTTAAGGAGTTAAAGTAGAAATGTTTTAAGTAGAATTTGCTTCTTTCCATTCTGTGAGGGTAAGGAGCGAGTCCTTGTACATGCTAGGTGTGCTCCTTAACACCACATCAAGACTGCCTTTGCTCTGCTGTCCACCTCTCCAGGATGTTTCCAACAATTTGCACCTATTTCACAATCCATATCCTACCTCCACTTAGATTACTTGGTTTAATAGTCTATAGAGGTAGACTGAAATCCACAAATGCATTATGGACCAGTCTACATCTTCAGCAGTCTGAGCTTCTGTCCTCAATCAATTTTTAGATTGGATGTGGTCCTGAACATCTTTGGCTTGCTGCACATCTTGGGCTTTACTTTTTTTGCTATCTCCCCTGCCTGGATGGGCAGATGTTCCTATGCTTTGAACTGACCAACATTTGATACTCTACCGCACTTACCATTCATGACAGACTTCAAGCAATGCATTACATGTAGAAAGATTCTCGGAGCATTTGTGATCAACATACTCCTCCATAGTTTGTCAGTTCAGATTTGTACTGGGACTATTACAGGCTGCTCAGTTATGCTCTTGGAGTGAACAGCTGGATGAGCCGCACTTCATAAGTGAGAGCCTCTGGATGCAATCACTTGCACGTTCTTGCAGTTAAAAAAAATGTTTGAATTTTTTTATTTTAAATTTCGTCTGATCTTCCAAAGCATATCGGGCTTAAAAACATTGTTGGATATAACATGAGGGCGTACTTCTGACAATGTCACCACATCTACATTAATACTTTTCCAAGGTAAAATAAGTAATTGTATATTTAAAATATTTGACCACATTTTCAGGGTAACACGAAAACCTTGAACCCCACCATATAAAATTTTCAGCATTGTATTGCAAGGACTAGGGTGAAAGTCATAAAATACTTTGACCTAAATATTTACTGATACAAGTAAAGTTAATTTATATTAAGTAATAAATGGAGTACTCTGGGCTTCTCAAGGGTTGTTGAGTCTGTTGCTCAGCCTTTAGCTGGAGTGGTTTGGCTACACTCCAGCTAGTGTCCTAGTCTATGGATACATGGGATACAGGCAGCAGCACAGAACATTGCTGCTCCCAAAAATAAAAACCTGATTTCCTTTGCCTTCAGAAGGTGCACCCGAAGTGTTTGGAGAACAATCTTAAAGTGTTCTTCAAACTGGATAACAGACTATGTATCTACTCGGATTTGTGCTGTAAATCCTATGAACACGTTCCAAGGATACTTTTTTCCTTCAGATACTTTAGTTTCAGCCAAACTATCTGTAGGAAAGTGCCCCTTTTTGCATGGTTACCCCCACTATTTACCTGACATCGAATGCAACCTGACTTGGCACCCTTGTTCCCTGCCAATCAGGTTCCCAGGGCCTGTGTTCTTTCCCAAGACTATCTTTGTACCCACAGGTAAGCCCCTTGTAAAAGGTACTAAGGGCACTGTGACCAGGGAAGTCCTCCAAAGACTGCAGCTCCTATTGTGCCACCTTAGAGGTCCTGTGTCTTAACACCCACACACTGCCATTGCAGGCTGCTTGTTTTGGTGCAGAGAAGTGAAGAGTGGACATGGCACACATCCCTGTGTACCATTCCTGCAACCCACTGCCTGAGGCCTAGGTAAATCACCCCTCTAGCAGGGTGCACGAACCCTAATGTGAGGGTAGTGGCATGAGCCCTGTACCCTTACACTGTCTAAGGAGCTTCTACATTGTAAGTATAGTAATACTATAAAAAGTATATGATCTGAGAGTTGGTCATTAATAACTCCACAGCTCCATAATGGCTTTACTAAAAACTGGAGAGTTTGGTAACAAACTTCTCAGCACATTAAACCCACACGTATGCCAGTGTTGGATTTAATGTAAGATGCACTCAGAGGGCATTTTAGAGATGCCTCCTGAATCGGCCAACCTGGTTCTTGAATGGCTGCCTGCCATTTGCCACCACCAGACCTGTTTCTAGACCCCAGGGAGCTTGAAAGGCTTTCCTTTTGCTGTTCCCAGTGACTGGTACACCGCCACCCGAAGAGGAACAGGCGCCACCACCAGTTCTGGCCCCCCACTTCGGGTGGGAGAATAAGCAGGAAAATTAAGCCAGGAAGAGGCGTGCCCACCTTTGCCAACCCCACCCTTCAGTCCCCTTTATCTTGAAGATGGGGGGACTAAGCCAATTAAGTTGAGGCTCCTGCATCCTCTCTGGAGGGTGGCTTTAATAGGGGGTGTACCCACCCCAAGGAAGGAGCCCATAGGTCTCTACCTGCACTCCCTTGAACACCCTTAAATTTAGTATCTAACGGCTACCCTTGAACCTTGCTGCCTCTTGAGGATGAAAGCATGATTTAAGAGCTGTATTGACCCAGGAAGGACACCTACTGCTTTTGCCCCAGCCCTACTGGCCTGTCCAATCTACGACCTGCCTACAGTAAGAACACCAGTGAGTCCAGCAGCCATCCACCCCCTAAAGTCCGGAGGACCTGCCCTGAAACCATCTTCCAGATTGTCTCCTGTGATCACTGGATTTGCTCAAGGAAAGACATCCGCATTCCGGGGACTCTGCGATTCTGCACCAGACACCCACAGGCTGACTTTGTGACCCAACACCACAAGGATCTCTCCCCAGAAAGCTTGACCTGGTGATCCCCAGACTCCCTCAAGCTTTGAGACTGCACCTGCAGCCTCAACCTAAAGGGCTCTCCCAACCAGAGCTGGCAATTACCAGAAGATACCCTTGCATCAGGTGCCCCACAGCCTTGGGTGGCCCAACTGACTGTCTAGGCATCCCTCAGGAACCCAGCTTGCCTCTCCAACCGGTGGTCGCCATCTGGAAGTCTCCCGCCCTTGCCTGCAAAATCATTGCTTAACCAACCGTCTCC
This sequence comes from Lissotriton vulgaris, assembly GCF_964263255.1. NCBI lineage: Eukaryota > Metazoa > Chordata > Amphibia > Caudata > Salamandridae > Lissotriton > Lissotriton vulgaris. The sequence continues at coordinate 163,253,540 of NC_141699.1, read as the reverse complement.
ATTGAAAAGCACAGGGTCCCAGACGTACTTTTTGCACCCTACACCTGGCTGCCCCAGTACTGCTGGTGGTGCAGCTCCTGTGCTGGTAGTTGGCCTCTGCAGTGCTGACCTTAACCCTAGGAGCTTTGCTCCCACACCAGTGTGGCCTGCTAGTCAGTCACTAACCAAAGGCCCAATTGGGTAACATTGGGCTTCTGCACCCAGCCTGCCCAGTGCCACTGGTGGTGCAACTCTAGTGTCCATATATACCTCGGGGAACCTTGGTCCTAACCCACACTCTGAAATTGCGTAAACTTGCCCAAGAAGAAATTGCTAACACCTTTTCTTCCATAGGAGATTTTGGGCCTAGGAGACTTTGGGTGTTGAACTGATTGTATGTAGAAAAGGGAACTAAACTGCAACTTACCTTTTTTTTATTGTGAGGTCCTGTGGTATCGAGGCATACCATCCCCAGTACTCAAACGTAATTCTAAAGTAATCACTGTGTAATTTAAACTGCATTTTAAAGTGATACAAACCCGTAACAAGTGCAGGCCCATCGTCCATTGCATTTGTGTTTAAAGGTCTGAATTGAAAGTATAGTTTACCTACCTGTACAAAGTCCTGCTTGGATTTAGAAATAAAATATAGGTCTACTTTTAGGTCTCGCGTAGCGCTGCATCGGTCTGCGAGATCTCTTGTAATCAAGAGATTTCGGTAGGGGACATGAAGCCCCGCCCATACTTCCCATTGGCCAGTGTCATTATTTTTTTTGTTTAAAGTTTATTTATTGGTTTATCAAAATAGATATTGTACATATCAAATAAAACAATAACAAACCAACTTGGTGTATAGTTGCCAATTGTACGACATGGCAAAAGACATAACGGTCGCCTGAATCATCATGTATCGCACACAGCGATGCTCCCCACATAGTCTGAATTGAAGAGTAAACCTTTAGATGTAATAGTGCTAAATCTGACAGTAGTATACAATGAGCCTCCCTCAGTGCCCACTTAAACCTCTCCTCAAAACTCCTATAGTGCCCAATTGAATCTCACAACAGATCCCAACAGTATTTGAATCACGCAGTCCCAGTGCTGACCAGTCTCCACCTCATCCCCAGGTCCACTTGACCTTTTTCCGAACCCAAGTAATAAACCGTTCCCATCTCTCTCGGGGTCTGGAAGTGGGTGGCATGAGCTCCCAGAACGTGGCCATCTGAACCTGGCCATAAATAACCTCTCTGATCCATTCCATAGTCGTTGGTTTCCTCCTTCCCCAGTGAAGAGCGGTTTGGCAAATAACCGCAATAGCGCATGCAATTTGTGTTTAACGTGTCTAACCTATCCTAACCTTCCCATTAATGGAGATGGGGACACAGTCTGGCCCAGGATCTGATTAATGGATGCAAAAATTTGGGACCAATAATCAGCAATGGCCGGACACTCCCACGACATATGGAGAAAAGAGGCATTGGCCGCCTGCAGCGCCAGCAACAGTCATAGTCTGAGCCCAATTCGATGTAAACCAATGGGCGTTCTGTAATATCTATGTAAAAATTTGAAGGTAATCAGAGGAAGCTTATAATGAGATAACTCAGTCATTTCAGCACAGCAGTACGACCACTGTTCGTCAGTCGGGGGGGGGGGGGCATAGCTCAACGTTTCACTTGTGTCTAGTCCTAGGTGTTGCCACTGGGGCGTCAGTCTGCACATGTGTAAAGTCTGGTGAGGGGGGGGGTGGTTGAAAAGGAAATTTATCGTGCAATTTACGACAGGAAGCCCGAATTTTGTGATATAGGAACGTCTCACCGAATGATACCCTCTGTCCCTCCACCAGAGGTTCTCTAAACATCCCCTCCGGTTAGAGATCTGCAAATTTATGGAGTGACTGTCGGCGCTACCTTTTTGGTGATCTCATCTCTGATGTTAGGTAACCTAGGGGTCTGTGCAAGGGGGATAGGAGCATATAATATCGGAGCAGCCGCCCGCCTTAACACATCCCAAGCCCATCGCTGATTTTCAGAAGTGTTGATGCAATATGTAGGGACGTCTATAGGTCTGGTACACCGCCACCCATAGAGGAATTGGCGCCACCACATCAGTCTCCACAGCCACGTGTGGCTGAAGGGGCGTCTGGTGCACCCAGTAGTGCAAGAACTGTGCCTGTGTGCAGAATGCATACAATTTCACATCTGGTGCGCCCAATCCACCCTGCTTAAGCGGCAAAGACAACGGCATCACGACACCCGGGCCTGGCCTCCTGCCCATATCAAAGATATTAACCCAGAGCAGAATGTCCTAAAAAAAATTGTTTAAGTATGATTAGTAGATTCACAAAGCGATATAAAAATTTAGGCAGAAAATGCCAGTGCAATTTTACCTGCTAGTGACAGTGGGAGTTTAGCCAATATATCCACCTTTTCCTCTAACCAATCAATGGCTTTACCGTAATTGAGGTTCCACAATTCTTGTAGATACCGGCTAATCCAGATTCCCAGATATTTCACTTTCTCATCGTCCCATTGTAACGGGAATTCTGAAACCACTGCTTTAGTTTGATCGGTCAAGGGAAACACCACTGACTTAGCCCAATTTATAGATATGCCTGAAAAACCACAGAATCTGATTAATTCTCTTAATACTGTTCAGGGTTCAGAATATAGAAGGTGACATAATCTGCATAGTGACATCAAAGGACTCCGTACACTAAAGCCTATACCCTTGCCTGTGTGGTGTTGTCTAATACATGCAGCCAACGGCTCCATCGCAATGGCAAATAACCGGGATGACAATGGGCACCCCTGCTGCGTTCCCGCGTAATCTGAAACTAGTCCGATACAAGGCCATTCACTCTTACCCTAGTCATCGGGTCAGTGTATAACAGTCTGAGCCATCTGATAAAAAGGGGGCCAAACCCCATCCGTTTCAAAATCCTGAACAGATCAGGCCATTCAAGCGAGTTGAAGGCCTTTGTTGCATCTAAAAAACCGCCACCTGTACATCTGGGTGTAAATAATTAAGACCGAAAAGACTGTTCTAAGGTCATGAGAGGTAGACCTCCCGGGTAGGAAGCCTGATTGATCTGGTAGGGTGATGCTGGGGAGCATGGGTTGCAACGTATTTGCTATTAATTTTGCCAATATTTTAACATCTACATTGATAAGCGACCGTCATCTGAGTCTAGGTCAGTTTCAGATTTTCAGTTTTAGCAAGGTTATAATAGCTTCCCGCATAGTTTGTGGTAGTATACCTGTTTCATGGGCTTCCCAATATACCACCAAATGGTTGGGCGCAAGCTCCTCCACATAGGCTTTTATGGAAGGCGGTCGTCAGACTGTCCGACCCAGGAGCCTTATCCATTGGTAAGATTTTAATAACTTGAGCTATGTCTTCTATTGTAAACGGTAGGTGCATATGCTCCCTGTGTCGGTCATTAAACCATACCAGTGCCAGGGAATCTGGGCATTCGGCTTGTGTGGATGTATATAAATGGGCGTAGAAAGACGAGAACTCAGTAAGTATAGCCAACGGACCTCTGACATTGCCACCCCCCCTTGTCAATCAGTTCGGGAATGTAAGCGGTGGACCGAAGGGCGCGAAGCATACCTGCAAGCATCCGTCCTGGTCTATCTCCTCCATATCTACCTGCTTCCACATACTTTCTAAGAAACTTCACCTCCCTTTGACCCTCATCATATTCTAACAATTTGGCCTTCAACTCAGCCAAGAGCAGGCTCGCCCTTAGAATATATGCGCGTCTCCAGGTCTTATTTGAGCCTCGATATTACGTAAGGTGAGTCTAATGGCCTTAAGCACAATACTGTTCCCTGATAACCACTTTGAACGCCTCCCATATCGCGGCCTCAGTCGACGGACCCCGTATTAAGTGTAAAATAGTCAGTTATATCAGTGCAGATTTCTTCCTTAAACGCCTCATCTATAAGCGTGTGTGGGGGCAGCCTCCAGGAAAACGCCCTCTGTGCCATGTCTGGTAAAGAAGTTGTCAGGAAGCATGGTGAGTGATCCAATAGCATTCTCAATAGGTGCTTCACCTGCACCACCCAGCTGGCCACATCCTCGTCGCCAGCCAGTAGTCCAGCCAAGACCAGGCTCTATGATCAGAGAAGAAAGTACCCTCCCTAGACAGTGGGTTGCGTAGGCGTGAAATGTCTACCATAACCTCTCCTTGAAAAAAGGATTAACGACTTTACCGGCTGCTGGGTGGTGCGTCCTCGCTGTCTATCCAAGTCATACTTTAGTATGGTGTTAGTCTCCTCCCCATAAAATTGTGGTGCATCCAGTAGCTTTAACTTTGGCCCATACATCCTGGAAAAAACGAAGGGAGTCTGTATTAGGTCCATACACCTTAACAAGGTTAATCCCAGCAAAATGTATTGTCCATCGGGGTCCGTGTGCAACTTTCTCTCCAGTAATGGCCACGTCTGGGCACATAAGTGAGTTTCTTGTAACATGCATAAATCAACATGGTCATGTGAAGTATGATGTACAACAAGGATTTCCTACTGTCATTTAGTCCTCTTATGTTCCATGTCAGGCAGTTTACTCTGGTCTCGTTTTGTACAGTAAGGTCAATTGTATGTTATCGCTGTAACTCGTACGATATGTGACAGTCTCAGTCCTCCCTGTGTATGTCCTCACACAGCATGGCAATACACCAACAAAACAATGAAAACATAACCCACCCGCTACCCCACACCAACCCCCCCAATCAGGTTGAAGAATACCCTACCCCCAAATAAAACATAAAAGCATAATGTCGGGAAAACTCCCATGGGGACGAATGAGCACCGGCCTACAAACCTACCTTAGCAGGGTGGCCAAGAGACTGCAAGCAAACAAACCTGCAACATGACAAAATAATTGTGCAGCTTTTAGTCAAGGAATACAGGTCCCCATCTCACATCCTGCAGTTACAAGCATATACCCCATTCCCACAGCAACCAAAATAACTATTCAAGAAGGAGGCACTTGTTCCCAAGACAAACCACTATCCCCGCATACCACCAGTGCGTAGTGACCTGTGAAGTCTGACACAGCGTCATCATTTGTTAAACACTGGCCTCCGATTGGAAACTAGGCTTATTGGTGACTGCCCTAGGTTGAGGTGCGTAATGATGGGATTGAAAAATAGGCATGATTCAACAGCAAGGTGGTGACAAGATCTCGAGGGTAGTCTAGATTTGAGTTTTCAAGAATGTCCATTTCACATTGGTTTGAGTAAAGTCTGTAGGGTTGTTCGACACACACTCCCAGCTATCCCTGAAGAATCCTTTTCATTTTGGTGAAGCTTTTGGTACTAGGTGCTTGAAGGTTGACTAAAGGATGGAAAAGATTCTGGAGTTTGCATTTATATTGATGTCCCATTACACTTTCTTGAATCGAATTTACATAATTTAGGTTCATTTTTTAGTTAATCTTAAGGGGGTGGGTGTTTTCTCTTAGGCCATTAAGACTCTAATCTACGATTGAACTCCATATTTATAAAATCTACAGTGTATCATATTGCTTTTATTGTTTAAATATCTGAAGTGAGTACAGTTGCCCATTTGGTCAAATCCCTGATATCCAAGGTTTCATTTGTGATTAAGGGTAGTGTCGTCCAAGAGGGTTGTGAAAACTAAATTAGCCCAGTCATTCTTTAGGTTGTCAGCCAGTGAATCAGAATAAGGTGTCCAAATGTTTGAGTATCATATGAAAAAGGCAGAGATATGAGATGGTGGTGAATTGTGAAACCTTCCCAACCACCCCATCTGCACTGGTACTCATACCAATTTGTTTTTTTTAGAGATGTGACAGACTAAGCCCACAATTCCAACCCAGGCAGAAATGGGGAAATAAAATGTATTGGAACGGGTGGTTTAACCCGAATTCCACAGCAAAGGAGAAAATAGAGTAACATGTTTTTGTTGCCAAAATGTCCTCTTTGATTTCAGAGAAAAAGATGTCATATAAGTTAGGAAATGAGAAATCCCTTTGACTGAAATGTGCTGCAGCCTTCACTCGCAGACATACGACTGTTGTGGGAAGACCTGTTCCAGATATTAATCAGTAATTGTGGGCTAGAGAATTTTCCAATGCTTTCAGCTGCAAAAGTGGTCTCCATTACTAGGAGCTAGACTGCTTGCTGGAGACTTGGGACTTGATGGCTTAGTCATCAGCCAGCTTCAGCTGCATGGCTTGCAGCAGACTCCAGTGCTACACACGTGTGTGCTGTCTGATGGGCCTAAAGGGCTGGACTACATTTATTGGTGTTTTTATAAAGCTCAAACATTACCAAAGGATATCAGTAATCTACATATGACAAACTAAGATCTGATGCATAAAAATAACATCGAATAACGTTTAAGAACTTCAGTATATGGTATGTACTTTAAGTTAAGACTAACTTAACTCTTTATGCTTCATTGGAATAGTTTCTCAGGGTATTCTTCCGTGATTCTGCTTTGCACCGGTTCATTTTCAGGAACCCAATGGAGACTATTTGTGTGGGTTCCACTGAAGTGGCCAATAAGTCAGTGGCAAGTTCATTCCAAATTTGAGTTTGGTGGGCGGGGGGGGGGGGGGGAAGAGGAGAGAGGATGCATCCCCTGCAAGGGGACCCAAAGTAGGGGGACCTCTCCTCCTAACATTCGCAAGTCCAAAACCCAGCATTCGTTGCAGCCATGAAATGTCAATTTCAGTGCAACCTTTCAGTATGTTTTTTTAGTTAGTTTAAAAACTGACCAGAACATCGATTGTCTTCAGGCGTTAAGCATAAGCCTGTGTGTTCCCTTGGAATCCGTAGGAGTAGTAAAACATAAACCAGTGTGTCATCTTAGAATCCGCAGGAGTGTCGTACACTTCGAGGGTTGCAGATGTTTGGGGAACTAAATCGAATTTAATAAATGGAAGAAGGGTCCGTGAAAATTGTCTTTGTGCAAGCTTCCCCCAGCGTGCGCTCTGGCATTTCTCCTCCCCTAATTATTCACTGCCCTGCACATCAAAGGCTGCTGCCCGTTTGTCTCGTCACCCTCTGCTGTCCGTTGGTTACAGTATGATCAGTCCCATCGTTCCAGTGCCAGTCAAGCACTTAAGCATGTCCGAATTCCTTTAATGAAATCCGCGGAGTTGGTGGACAATGGTCAGACTTTCGACATTATGGTAGAAGATGTCTTGTGTAGACATTTCCTTGAAGCATTCAATTACTAAATCTTGCCTTTTCGCCAGCATGAGATGCAGTCCCCTTGGACCACCATTCAGTCAGATGTTTTGTCTCTAATATTCTCACCAAACAATAGTGAGTAAAGATACTCCACTGCACACAACAGGAGAACTGAAATGAGGGATGCGCGGGCGGCCCCTCTTATCTCTCCGCTCTCCTTACTCTCACCACTCTCCCCTCCCTCTCACCTCAATAGCCCCTCTCACCTCAATAGCCCCTCTCACCTCAATAGCCCCTCTCACCTCAATATCCCCTCTCACCGCTCCCTTCTCACCGCGCCATCACTCGGCTGCACCACGTTCTCTCAATGTTTCAAGCTTTATTACAAATATCAAAGATGTTAACATTTCACTTTTTTATTTAAGTATTTATTTAAATAAGTTAAAAGCCATTGTTATTTGTAATATCAATACATCGAAGTCACGTAAATACAAAACATGTTGCATTACAAATGCTATAGGTGTCACATTTGCGAAAGCTATAACTATTGGCATTGTAAATGACAAAGCTATTAATTTACCTATTTTAAAAAACACATAAAAAAAATTCATTTATAAGACCAATAGCTCAAACTTTCCTAATGCGAGACCTATTGCATTTCCAATGCTTGTTTTTTCCCCCAGACCTATTCAGTCTGCATAGTCTTATCAAAGTTTGCAGCAGTAAAAATCTTATTGCAACATGTATATATCCTAAGTAATATGAGCTAAATACCAGCAGTGCAAATCATCTAATAAGGATGGCTCTCCCACTATCTGAATATTTTTTTTTACCTGCAATCTGTAAGCCTGTTTAGATGCAGGTCTCTTTTAAGAACATAGGTTTCTGAGACCACTTGGTCCAGTATGGCTGGCAACTCTGGCAGCCTGGTGTTTCCTTAAACTGTTTTCGAGCATTAATTTGTGTAATATGGTTTATTGAAACTTAATTTAGGAAACTATTATGGTTGCTTGCTTATCCTATCCGGAAACTTTAACAGAAACTGCTAGTCTACAGTGTTTTGTATCCAATATTTCCCCATCTTTCCTTCCTGTAAGTATGGACAATCAATACAATTCAGGGGGCTTTTCTTCATCTGCAAAGGCAGGTTGAGGCCATACCCCACCTAGTTCATTTGAACTAGTCCAACCATCAGCTCAGTTGTTCTGTGCTATTTTGTCACTAGCGTAAATAAAGTTAGTATAGTTACTTGATCTACTTTACAAAGCTTTCAAACTTTTTTTTATAGTTTGAGAAGTGCCAAACATTTTACGAATGTTTAAAGTTGGGTTTGTTTTTAATCCCCTTAGCCGCTCACTAAACTGTCCCGATATGCTGGTGTCCTCTGTTTAAATACGACTTGTACAGTAAACAGCATTATCTCAGTGTTGTAGTTCATCTCTAAACAAATGTAATTGGACCTAAAGAGGATCAAACACTATCTTTAGGTCGGATTGTTTCGGGGAACATTGACAAAACCGTCTGGATAAATGGCATTTTGCTAGTGAATCTTGCGTCTGGTAAAGTTCAGGTAGGTTGGAGCAACTTGGTATCTCCCCCAGATGGTCAAAATCGCCCCCCCCCTCGCCCCGCCCCCTTCAATTTGCCTTATTTAATTTTTGCTCTCCTTCTTAGTTGGGGAACCCTCAAATCTAAGGTAGCTAGAGAGGCTTTTTTTATTGCAGTTAAATATAGATTTAATTGTGTTTATAAACGACATGAATGTTTTTCAAAATTGCGAGGACTCTGGTGTTGCAATATAACTGTATGTGTGTTTGGTCCCTAAAAAGAATCACAGGGGTCAATCTACCATAAGATGCAGATTTCACTTTGCTTTTATCAGATGTGGGTCTAGAAACTAGAGCAACACTTTCTCATGGTTCTAAGAATCGTATGCTACACTAATGTGAAATTATACACAACGGATCAGGCTGTAGTTTATTCTATACTGCTTTTTATTCTAGGTAAAAGAAGGTACAATATAAAGTTATGGAAAACTTTTACAGACTGCTTCAACTGTTTGCCAATCGCAGCTATTGTAGATGAGAAGATCTTCTGTTGTCATGGTGGTAAGTGCTCCATTTTCACTTAATGCACTGTACACAACAGCACAAATACAGGTAAAGCTTTCAACTCTCACCATTGCAGCCACATCCATAGCCTATATCCTTTTATCAGCATTTGAGTAGGGAACATGTTCGAGGCATATGGGCTGCAGATGGTACATTATGAATAGATCGCCATCTGGTGTTGGGCTCGGATGATTGCACTTGTTTTTCTCTTGGAGTCTTTTGTAGATTGGTGACTCCGCCTTTGGTTGCTAGTGCGCATGGGCATCGGCTCCATCCTCTGTTTTTTTCTGACATCTGGTTCGGATGAGGATCGAAGCGCTCCAGATAGACTTCGGAAAGAAGTGATTTTTCGGGGCGTATTCCCTTTCGACGGTATTGTTATCGAACGCGATTTCAATTCCATTCCGACGCGTTTCGACTCCAACATCAAAGAAAAACTTTGATCTACGTCGACGAACAGGAGGCCTTTCTCGACGTGGTCAAGCCCGGAGTCCATGGAAAGGACTCCATTCAAGAAATGTCCAACGTGTGGTGCTAAGTTCCCACACAAGGACCTACACGAGGTGTGCAACTTCTGTTCATCACCTGAACACGAATCCAGGGACTGCGAAGCCTGCGCAGCATTCTCCTCCAAGGCTACAATTAGAAACCGTCGAGCTCGAAGACACTAGGTTTCCAGAATGCAGTCGGAGGCGATCCCGGAGCTGTTCGAAAACCAGCACCTCGAAGAAGAGGATCATGAAGAACAATCTGGGTCGGAGGTGGACGAGTCGGATGTCGAGGAATTCGACGTTCAACAAACAGTGAGTGACGACGTCCCCTTACCAAAAAAACCGACCCCGTGCGGTAACGACCCCGCCTTCGAGCCCGGTCAAACCGCAGAAGAAAGTTTCCGACGCCCCGCCTTCGGGCCCGGCAATGAAACAGAAACCGAAACTCTCGGTCTCCACCATGTCGGATCTGAGAAACGGTCGACATAGACTTCGACACCGAAGCTTCATGCAAGGGAAAGCTCGGCATCGAAACATTCCATGTCGAAACCGAAACATGCTTTGACGTCGAAGACTCACTCGACATTGAAAAAATCGGACTCTAGCAAATCCTCGGTGCCGAAAACACCGAACAATGACGATCGGAAGGAAAGGCACCTTTCGGAACCAAAAGCTTCGGTACAGACACAGGAGCAGCAAACAGATCCAAAACAAAAGATTTTGTTTATCCATCCACAAACTGGCAAAGTAGTGACGAAGAATAGGAAGAATGAACAGCTAGAGGACAAAGCTCTTCCTTCTAAGAGAACAATGGGGACAAATTCAACTCCTCCTCCTTCTCCTCGACCTAGAGTCACACCCTCTTCTCCTATTCCTCACACTATGCCAACTATTCCTCCACCTTCTACACCAAGACCATCTACACCTCAGACAGATGTAGATAGTGATACAGGGGAGGGAGAACCTCATGGGGACGATGACACTATCCCAGATGTGGAAGACCCATGGGAGCATTATGACGCAGGGTCAGATGATAACGACCCAGAGTTATATCCCTCAAAACCTTCACCACCTGATGATAACACAGGTTTTGTACAGCTCATTAATAGGGCAGCAAAATATCATAAGGTAGATCTACATACAGAACCTCAAGTAGAGGATTTCCTATTAGAAACACTACCTACTGCACAAAGAACATCAGGTACTCTACCTATGCTGACGGGTCTTCTCAGTCACACAGCAGACCTATTCAAAGACCCAGTGAGGGCTAGGGTGTTAAACCCAAGAATTGATAAAAAATATAAGGCAGCTCCAAAGGACCCAATATTTATCAAGGGGCAGGTACCTCTGGACTTCCTTGTAGTTACAAACGCTCGCAAAAGAGCGAACTCATTATCTACAGGAGAGGCCCCTCCACCTGATAAGGAGTCAAAATTAATAGATGCATCAGGCAAAAGAGTAGCATCACAAGCGGCAAACAGCTGGCGCATAGCCAATACACAAGCGCTACTTGCACGCTATGATAGGGCGCATTATGATGAGTTAGAAAAGCTCATCACACATCTCCCTAAAGAACATCAGAAAAGAGCAGATCAGCTTATACAGGAAGGAAAGATAATGACTAACACTTCCATTAAGTGCGCCCTGGACGCGGCAGACACTGCAGTAAGATCCATCAACACCAGTAACCTGATAAGAAGACATGCATGGCTTAAGGGCTTAGGGTCTCAGGGTTCAAACAAGAAGTACAAACATCTTTATTGAACCAGCCTTTTGATCAGAAGACACTTTTCGGCTCAGGCACAGATGAGACTTTAGAAAAGATGAAAAAGGACACAAACGGCTAAGTCAATGGGAGCATTACAACAGCCAACACAAAGGGGTTCCTTTCGTTGATCCACCTATAGAAGGGGCTCAAAGTACAGGAACAAGTCAACAATCTACCTCTTTTACACCAACATCACCCAGAGGTAATTCAAGAGGCAGTTACAGAGGTAACAACAAGGGTAGAGGTCGCGGAAATAATAACAACCGCAACTCCCCAACCCCAAAATAGTGACTTAATACAACTTCCCCCAGACCACATAACACCGGTCAGGGGACGTCCAGCACAGTTCCTACCTGTCTGGGAAAACATCACATCAGACAAGTGGGTGAGACAAATTATCCAACATGGTTATTGCCTAGAGCTCACAGCTACCCCACCAAACATCCCCCCCCCCCCCCCAGACAGCGTCCAATGAGTCAAGACCATCTGACATTGTTAAAACAAGAAGTACTATCACTGTTACAAAAGCATGCCATAGAGAAGGTTCCAAAACATCAACAAGGGACAGGAGTATACTCTCTATACTTCCGTCTTTTTTGGAGATTAGGGTCTCTAAGACCAATCTTGGACCTCAGACCTCTCAATGCATACATAAATTCGGAACATTTCCACATGGTCACGCTCTAAGTACTTCCTTTACTGAAGAAAGGGGACTTTCTTTCTACACTGGATCTAAAAGACGCTTACTTTCACATCCCAATTCACAAAGCCCACAGGAAATACCTAAGGTTTGTAGTGGAAGGGCAACATTATCAGTTCAAAGTCCTTCCGTTTGGGGTCACAACGGCACCAAGAGTGTTCACAAAATGCCTAGCAGTGGTTGCAGCACACCTAAGAAGACGACAAATACATGTCTTCCCTTACTTGGACGATTGGCTAATAAAGGCCAAGTCACAAGAAGAATGCCTTCACAACACGCAGACCATTCAATTGCTGCACCACCTAGGGTTTACAGTGAACTACAAAAAATCCCACCTACAACCAAACAAGATTCAACAATACCTAGGGGCTACTATAGACACAGAAAGCCAAAGCATACCCCAATCCAATCGGGATACAAACAATGGTCACGCTGATACAAAGATTTCAACCACAACGCTCACTACCAGCACGAGTGTTTATGCAGCTGTTGGGCATGATGTCCTCCTGCATACTGCTAATACCACATGCCAGACTACAAATGCGTCCACTACAGGAGTGTCTAGCGACACAGTGGAATCAGGCTCAAGGTCAGATTACAGATCTGGTGTTGGTAAACGACCGTACGCATCGCTCTCTGAAGTGGTGGAACACAACAAACATTTCCAAGGGACGGTCGTTCCTAGAACCGATTCAACAAGTGATACTGACTGCGGACGCATCGCTCTCCGGATGGGGAGCGCATATGGACAAATACACAGTGCAGGGGAAATGGAGTGTGCAGCAAAAGAAACTGCACATCAACTACTTGGAACTACTAGCAGTATTTCTAGCATTAAAAGCTTTTCAAATAACCAACAAGGCAGTCCTGATCAGAACAGACAACATGACTGCAATGTATTATATTCAAAAACAGGGGGGGGGACACACTCTCTCCAACTATCCAAACTAGCACAGGACATTTGGAGATGGGCCATTCCTCAAAAGATCTATCTGTTAGCAGAACACCTACCAGGAGTTCAAAATCTGATAGCAGACATCCTAAGCAGAGAGTCAGAACAAAAAACATGAATGGGAGCTGCACGACCAGATACTGCAGCCATTCTTCCAAAGATGGGGGCAACCAGAGATCTGTTTGCCAATCATCAGAACGCAAAATGCCAAAACTTCGCATCTAGGTACCCACACCACCGGTCCCAGGGCAATGCACTATGGATAAATTGGTCCAAAAAATTTGCTTACGCTTTTCCCCCCTCTCCCACGAATTCCATTAGTGGTTCAGAAACTGCAACAGCATTCAATGACAGTGATACTAGTAGCACCCACGTGGGCAAGACAGCCGTGGTTCACCACGCTACTGCAACTCACAGGTGCCACATCAAAAGCTAAGATTATTACCCATGCACCTTACACAGAACCATGGAGAAATAATGCACCCAGATCCCAAACAATTGAACCTAGCGATCTGGCTCCTGAGGTCATAGAGTTTGGATATTTAGATTTACCTCCAGAATGTATGGAAATCATTAAGCAAGCAAGACTCCCTACCACCAGAGCATGCTATGCAGCAAAATGGGAAAGGTTTGCTGTACACTGTAACAGTAATCACATCAACCCTCTGGACGCATCCACTAAACAGATTATTTGCTATTTACTACACTTGCAGCAATGTAACTTAGCATATACCTCTATCAGAGTTAATCTCGCAGCTATAGCGGCGTACCTACAAAACAGACAACATCTTTCCCTGTTTAAAGTTACAGCAATTAAAGTTTTCATGGAAGGACTCAGTCATTCCACCAAGACTGCCACTTTCCACAGTCTGGAATCCCAACATAGTACTTACCAGACTAATGGCACCACCCTTTGAACCTATGCATAGGTGTGAAATACAATTCCTCACATGGCCTTCCTCATAGCTATCACTTCACTCAGAAGAGTGAGTTGCAAGCGTTTACAATTCAAGAACCATTCATGCAGTTACACCAAAACAAAGTGGTTCTTAGAACAAACCCAAAATTCTTGCCTAAAGTAATTTCAGCATTCCACATCAATCAGTCAGTGGAACTACCGGTCTTCTTTCCAAAACCACAGACGGTAGCGGAAAGGGCCCTACATACATTGGATGTCAGAAGGGCAATATTGTATTATATAGAAAGAACACAAACTTTCAGAAAGACAAAACAGCTATTTGTAGCGTTTTCTCATACACATAAGGGCAATCCCATCTCTAAAGCAGGCATTGCCAGATGGATTGTATATTGTATACAAATATGCTACTTAAAGGCAAAGAGGACATTAACTGTTCCTCCTAGAGCTCACTCTACACGTAAACTAGGAGCATCTATGGCATTTTTCGGAAACATTCCACTAGATGACATATGCAAAGCAGTTACCTGGGTTACACCGCATACCTTCACAAAGCACTATTGTGTAGATGTGCACACAACACAACAAGCTAGAGTGGGACAAGCTGTATTAAAGACTTTATTTCAGACTGTTGCAACAGACACGGGCGACCACCGCTAGGGAGAGAACTGCTGTATAGTCTATTCATAATGTACCATCTGCAGCCCATATGCCTCGAACGGATTATGCTACTTACCAGTATGCATCTGTTCTTGGCAGAGGGCTGCAGAGTGGTACATGCCCTCCCAGCCTCCCCGGAAACCTGTGTCTGTTCCAACACTATCTTATTTAGATACACTTACATGGGCATTTCTATCTGTATTCTATCCTACTACTCCATCTAACCCTACTATGGCAAAACAATCTGAGGATGGAGCCGATGCCGATGCCCATGCGCACTAGCAACTAAAGGAGGAGTCACCAATCTACAAAAGACTCTCCGAGAAAAACAAGTGCAATCATCCGAGCCCAACACCAGATGGCGATCTATTCATAATGTACCACTCTGCAGCCCTCTATGTCAAGAACAGATGCATACTGGTAAGTAGCATATTCCTTCCAAATTCAGGTCACTAAATATGTAGTCCACCAAATTGTTAATCATGCAGTTTACTTAAATATGCTAGAATACTGCGTTGGCTACAAGCGTTGATGCATAGTGGGTGCTTCTAATCTAGATATGACTAAACTAATTGCAGCGTTTAGGACTTAGCTTGATAAGAAGGAATCAATACCTCTTGTCAGTTTAAGTTCACAACACTGTACATGCCTTAAGCCTGTGCCACTTTAGTAGCACACTCCTAGTTGAGCAAAATCAGAAAACCAAAGTCTAAATCTTCTTCTGAATCTTTCCTTTGGGTGTCTAATGCCACTGCTAAATTTTGGTTTCTTTTGCTGACATGGAAATAATCTTTTAAGACCTTTGTACAGCCTGTAGCCAATTGAGAATTTATACATATGATCCTCCCAGAACGTTTATGTTCGAGGCACATGTGCTGTAGGTGCAAATGCTTTGCATACTCCTGCCATCTAGTATTGTGTACAGATGTTTGCAAGTCTTCCTTTGAAGAAGTCTGAGTCACGAGGTAAGGTGACTGCGCATGCAGCATTGATTCCATTGTTTTTTCTGTCCACTATCCGGTTTGTACTCGTATTGTGTCACTCCAGTTAAACTATTCTCTCCTCCTACCCCCCTTTTCCCAGAAAAACAATGACACCTATGAAGCCCCCCAGACCGTGACAGGACTGCAATGTAGGCCCTTCAGGAGACCGATCATGATCTCTATCCTGCAAAACCTTCACTCCCTGATGACGCCTCATATCGGGAGTTGAAAGCCAGAGCAACTACATGCCATGGGGTCACATTACATAAAGCAGCCGTAGAAGGTGTAAGAATTCTAATGAAATGACGAGACGCCTGTTAACTCAGAACTCGTTTATTGACCATCCACTCTGCTCACTAACAAGAGCACCAACATTCTATTGTCCGCTTCGCTTGGGGAATACCAACTGGGGCCAAAGGGAAAGGGGTGGACGGAAGTTACCACCTCTAAAATTCAGTTACAACAAATCTCCCTTCCATATGGGGTGACAATGAGAACCACCCTATCCCCAGGTTCGGAGGAACAAGGATTTTACAGAAGGGACAATGGTAAGGGTAAGCAAGAACAGAACTTACACATGTGCTTTTACAATATTATCAAAACTCCATTGACCGTTTTCAAGTTGGACCACAGTTTTTAACACTTTGACAATTTTGCAAGGTGACTAGTATTTACTTTGGGTGGCCACACTTTTATTCTTCCTGGCTTGTACCATGTCACCTGCCTCCCACTTGCCACACTTCACCCCATGTTTTTTGTCATACTACTGTTTGTAGTTGTCTTGGTGTTGCTTGATCTATTCTCCTGCTTCCTCCAGATCCTTTTCTCTAGCCTCGCCCCCACTTAACTAGGATTAAATTTTGTGCAAGGGGGAGGAGCCTAGCGACGACTAAGATGGCCGCATAAGCTCTCGGCTCTGTCGACCTCCTCCTGCTGCTTGAATATCCTGCTACAAATCCTGCTTTTTCGCCTCACCCCCGTGTGGGTGACCCGTTACTGATACTGGCGGTGTGGTCCTGGGAAACTTACGGCCCAGATTGCCGGAGTTACACCGAGGGGAAGTTCTTGGCCTAACGCTGACTGAGAGCCGGGACCTCGAGTACTGACCCTGCCGGGTTGCAGTGCAACAACGGCGGCCGGGGGATCCAGACACGGCCCGGTCGATAGAAGTGGAGAGCAACCTGCCACTGGATTGGTGGAGAGCCTGCGGTTCTACCCGCATTGTGGAGGTGTGATGAGCCTGTGAGTGGCTGAGAGGTCGGGGGTCCCCTTCTCGGCGTTCCCTTCCCGCCGGGGTGGGGCTCCCTTCTGCGAGGCCCTATCGTTGCTGGACTGTGTGCCTCCTGCCCCCGCCTGCCCTCATCGCACTTCGGTCCCTGGGGGAATCGGGTGACCCGAAGGGCGCATTGATGTCTGGAGTCTATCAGTTAGCGGCGGTGCGGGGTGAAGAAGAGCCATCATTGCGAACCATGATGGCCGTCATTAAGGGTCTGTGCTCCTACATGGTTGCTCTTTCACATAAGTCGATCGTGGATGACACCGAAACTGCCCGATCGCATAAGGACTCTGATCTTCTGGTCCCCCTAAGCGAGCCGTGTCTCCCAATTTGATCCTGGATTCTACGACTCTAGGCCCTTCTAGTGTCGAAGCCTGGATAGCAATGTCTGTACCGCTGTGTGCGGCTGAACCCGCCGCCATGGTGTATCGCCCGCCCACGTTGGCGAGTCCACCTGTGGTCGTGTTCACGTGCTCGTCCCCCTATGACTTTATTGAAACTGTGACCCAGTGGAAACAGCGAACATCTATCGATCGTGTGAGCTGTGCAGTGTGGTGGAGTATGGAACGGTCGGGATCTGGTCGTACCGTGGCGAGTCATGGCGGCTGAGGATTGTGGTGGACGGTGGATATCCGTTGGACTCGCCGCACAGATTCGTGGACTGGCTGAACTTTTGATTTATCCTGTGAATATGCGTGTGCGGAACTCATGGTGAACACTCGTAGAGGTCAAGTGTGAGACTGGTGTTCGACCCGGATGCTAGAAATTCGTGAGAGACCCTGGATCCGCCATTTTCTTGTATCAGAGGGCAGAGCGGTGTAGGACGTCTTTCCTGGGTTCTACCGAATTTACTTTGCTTTGCTGCTGATTGTTTAATGACCAGGACTGTACGTTGCAGGAGGGGGGTAGTGCGACCGGGGATGCGTGGTTCTCCTCCTCCCTTAATTTTTCTTCTTCTTTTTCTGTGTTGCCCTCGTTTATAAATCTCTTTTCTACTATATTTCGGGTTTTTGGTTGCTGGGCGATAGGCACGCTGCTAGGGGGGTAGGCCGTAGCCATCTGCAGGGGTGCAGGGTGGGGGGTAGGGGGTGGGGTATTTTTGTTTTGATCTGTTTCTATGGCCTTTTTCTCTTTTAGTTTGACTGGACTTCCTTTTTTCTCTCTCCCTGGGTTGGGGGTCAGTTTATTGGGTTACTGTTTGGACTATTTGGGCGGTGCTGAGACTGTGGCCGCTCAGTCTCTCCTGTCATTGGATTCATCGGGTGGGGCATTAGTCGGGAGTTTTCAGGAATGTATGCTTGCTTATATTCGCTTCAAAATGTTGTCGTCTCTGCAGTTGGACATGCTTCCCTGCCCACCCGGTGATTGTATCTACTTTAGATCCCGTAGCAGGCCCCCTCCTGTTCTCTTTTCTCTCTTTCCCTCTTTCCATCTAGTTAACATATGGAACTGTATTACGTCTTTACCGTGCATATCCTGTTTTATTTTCTAAAAAATTGACCTCTCTAATCCCGAGATGCTCTCCTGGGTGTGCCGAAACAGTCTGATTTTCTATTTTTGCTGCCATGCCTCCGGGATGTTTGGCTGAATAGCTGTGTGCACCCTTTTCTAAATAAAGGTCCTCCAAAAATAAAAAAAAATAATTATTTGTGCAAGGTTCTCTACCACGCAATGCCACAAAAGGAGATATGCCCGTGACCTTATTAGGTGAGGTGTGATAGGCCCACAGACATTTCTTAAGTGAACCTCCTATGTCATGTCCATTGGTGGCAGCTAACTGGATATGTTCCTTGATGATCCTGTTAGCGCGTTCCACTAAGCCATTGGCCTTCGGGCAATATAAGGCTGTGGTCTCATGCTTTGTATCCATCTTCCTGAGAATCTCTCATTTATTCTGAGGTGAACTGTACCTAGTTATCGGTCACAAGGGTCGCAGGTATACCCTCTTCACAGAACACATCATTCAAGAACTCAATAACCAGCTTGGTGGTGACACTGTGAACTAACTTCTGCTTGATCCAATGTGTAGTGTAGTCGATCAGGACTAGCATGAATCTCTTCCTTTCTCCTAAATCCTGCACTGGCCCGATCATGTCCATGGCCCACTTGCTCCATGGTTTAGTTGGCACTTATACTGGAGACACGCCCCACATTCTTTTACTGGTTGTTCAGCCATAGCATCCATCCTGGGAAACCAGAAACTTGACCTTACCCTGGCTTTGGTAGTGCTACGCCCCAGATGGCCTTCATGTGCCAAGTCCATGACCTTCAGCCTGAGGTCCTTGGGTGGTACCACCCTGTTATTGCGATAGATTCTTCCTCCAATAACACTTAATTCTTTCCTGAATTCCCAGAAATCCCCAATGCTGGCTTCAAGTTCATTCTTCTTTTTTCGGTCATCCTTTTTCCATGTAGTCTCTTAGGGTAATTAGCTTTGTCTTTTTTCATATTCTCCTCTGTGATCGCAGGTATCCATCATTAATATGGGACTGTCAAGAGCTTCCTCTGTAGTCTCCACTCCTGGTAGTGGTGACCTAGACAGGAAATCCGCAATTTTGTTCCAGTCCTAGAATCCACCTGCTGATAGGAGGAGTGCAATTCTCAAGTCCCTTCACTGAAAATATGAACATGAGGGGCTTATGATTAGTACGGATGGTGAACCTTAAGCCCCACAGGAAAAACTTGAAGTGTCTTACAGCCCAAAAGCAGGCCAAGGCTTCTCTTTCGATTATAGAGTAATTCCGCTCGGGGTTTGAGAGACTCCTGGATGCAAAAGTGATTATCTTCTCATCCTGCCCATCCTTCTGAATTAAGGTTGCCCCCAGGCCATTGTTGGAAGCATCTGTAGCCAGTATTGTCGTCTTGAATGCGTCAAAGGTACCTAACAGCTGGTGAGTTTATCAACTCATCCTTTAATGTGTTCGCCACCGCATCATGTTCTTCATTCCATATAAAATCTTTGTTCCTCTTCAAGAGCTCTCTCATCGGTTCACACTTGGCAGCAATATTGTCAACATACTTGGACATATACTCCATAAGTCCCAGGAAGGACTTTAATTCCTCTTTATTCTTGGGACTGGGAGCCTCCTTCACCGCCTGGATCAAACTGCTCTTTGGTCTGAATCCATCTTCTGATAACGAATGTCCCAAGTATTCTACTTTTATTTTACATTTCTCCTCCTTTTTAGGTCTCGCCTGTCGATGTGCATGCGCATCGAGCAAGCGAGACTATGGGGGCTTATCCACTCTTTGTCCAACTTGCAAGGAATCGTGGCGATTCCTTGCAGTGCCCGTGACTTTTAAGCTCAATGCGCATGCTCATTGAGCTTAAAAGCGCGTGCACGTGCCCCCAGCCGCCTGCCTTGCCTACTCTCCCGCCCCCTCACTTCTTGATTGCACGGCCGCTAGGCCGTGCCTCCCTACTCTCCTCCCACTCTCCTTGCACGGCCGCTAGGCCGTGCCTCCCCTACTCTCCTCCTCCTACTCTCCTCCCCTCGCCGTCTGTTCCTGCACTCCTCCCACACCCCCGCTCCGCCCCCTCCCCTGCCTGCCATGTCGTGTCACACATTGCACCGGATGCCTCCCTCCTGCTCCTCCCCCGGTACATGCAGCAGCTCCAAGAAGCCCCGTTGTATCGTCACCATGGCCTCCCCGGTGGCCGAGGAGCCCTTCCCGCTCCACGTACTTCTTCCCAAGAAGGAGACGGGTGCCGCCGGCTCCCGCTCCCACATCCCAGAGTACGACGGCTTAGGGATGGTTATTGCTGTGCTCGACACTGGCGTGGACCCTGGGGCGCCGGGTATGCAGGTAACAGAATGTGCATTAAAAAGCAGGGACTAGAGCAGATGTAGCGGGTGCAGCTGCTCCCACCCTTCCTTACATCAGTGATCCTTAAATCATGAACAGAAGAAGCAACACACGGTTCCGGCGACTCTGTGCCCTGCAAGTCCCTCCCCTGTCCCAACTCCTCTGCCTTCTCAGAGAGGGGCCGGCACCGTAGCACCATGCTGATCCCGCACAGCTGACTTCAGGCATGTCACATCTTTTAAGGTGAACACAGCAGTATCAACATTGCAAAGATTAATGGGCGTCATAAAATTAACAAAACAAATGTTTTATTTAATTTAAAAAAAAACGCTACTGCGCACATGAAATATTATATGCAAAATAAGCCTCATATTTCTTTCCGCAATTCTTTCAACGTCACTTTTCTCTATCTGTATACTGGTGCAAAATTGTGTTTATAATTTGCATGGGGCAAATCTATTTTATTCACTTACTACTGCAAGCCGCAAACCACGTTTGTGCACTTGTGCACCAGTGCAGTGCACCAGCTGCAGTTGCTATTCAGTAGCACGCCCTGGCAGTCCATGCTTTCACCTAAGCGGGTAAGCGGGCCAGTTAGGTGGTTAAAGCATGTGTCAATCGAGCAGAAACCCACACAAAGCTCGGTCATTATCAGCACTGCACCAGTCATCTGCTCTGGTTTGAGATTCCGCACTGCGCCCTCCTCAGTGTCGGGGGTCTGCACATCCAGAGGCTTGACATTTCTCAAATGGAAATTTGCGTTGTTTACGGTCTCCCTGTACCATGTTAGCCAGGATGCGCAGAAGGCAGCTGCCCCCTATCACCGGTGACGTGCCCAGCCTCCTCCCCTACTCTCCTCCTCCTACTCTCCTCCCCTTACTCACCCTCAACCCCTCACCCTCACACAATGCAATAGGTCTCGGAGCATTTGAGTTAGAGCTTTTAGAAATGTTTATGGCTTTTTTTTTTTTAATTCTTTAGCATTGGCTACAGGAAACAAAAAAATGCTAAAGATTTAAAAAAAAAACCATAAACAATTCTAAAAGCACTAATTCTAATGCTGCGAGACCTATTGCATTTCCAATGCTTGTTTACAGTTAGACCTGCATCCGTGAGTCTTCTGAAGACTTGTCTTATTACACTGTCATGCTCCTCCTCGGTTTGACCATAGACCAGTATGTTGTCCTGGAAACACAGTTCGTTCGACTCCTAAGATCTTTTGCATAGCTTTTTGAAATATGGCCACTGCGGACGCCAGCCCTAAAGGCATCCTTTTGAACATGAATGCCCCTACTGGGGTGATGAACGCCATGAGTGGTCTCGACTCAGGATGCAGCTCAATCTGGTGATATGCCATGGATAGGTCTATGCCATGGATAAGTCTATCACACTAAAGTATTTAGCAGGACCCATGGTACTCAGCATTTCATTTATTAAAGGCAAAGGATGTCGTTCCACCCATATATTGTCATTGAGACTGCGCAAATCCACACAGACGAATCCCTTCCCCACTGGACTTGGCTGCGATAACAATCGGGGCCAACCATTCTAAGCAGCTGATAGGTTGGATTATGTCTAAGTCGCACAGCTTGCGCAACTCTTCCTCCAAAGGAGTTTTTAGCTTATGTGGCACAGGGCGTAATTTATGTACAACTCGTCTCGCATTGTATTTCAACTTGATTTTATGTTGAAACTTGTGCAAACACCCCAGCTCTTCCTTAAACAGTTGAACTCTTCACAAATGTTTTCACCCTTTAAGGACCTATCTGTGAGCAAAACTTGTTCAACGCTATTAGGGTCTAAGATGATACCCAGCTCCTTCTGGTGGACCCGCCCCAGGAGATTGGACCCTGATTTCACTACATGCACTGTTCCATAAGTCTCCCTGTCCTTAAAACGTAACTGTACATATTTCATGCCTAAGAAGGGTATAAGTCATTTGTTGTATCCTGTGGGAGAAATATCGGGCCTTTTAATTCATTCACATTGCAATTTCTCATAGACAAAAAAATCATCCTTGTTCAATAATGTAAATGGTGAACATGAATCTGCGTACATTTCTACGCACTTCCCATCGATGAACACATCGCACTTTGGATATATGGAGTTTATGGTACCATTAAGATCCTTTAATTGCAAAATTATCTTACCACCTCTCTGCTCTATGCACTTAACTTCCTTACTTGTACCCCTCTCCATGTTCCTCTCCTGATCTCTGTTGTGCACTTCCCCATCTCTACATACTCTCGCAAAATGCCCTCTTCTATTACATTTTTTACAGGTAACGTACCTGGCAGGGCATTGGAAAATGGTAGCAAAATGATTATTGCTGCCACACCTGTAGCATTTGGGACCCCTTTCTTTGGTTTCTCCTCTGATGTTACTATTCTCCTTTAACTTCACCTTGTATACATCACTCCTGTCCTCATTTATAGAAGCCACAACCTCGCTGCTAGGTTTCATTTCTTTAATACATCTGGCAGTGTGCTCCACTGATTTAGCTGTTCGAGGCATGTGGGCTGCTGAATTCATATCTGTGCATAGATCGCCGCCTAGTGTTTGGTCCGCATGATTGCACATTGTTGTCCTGGAAGAGTCTTCGAAGTATCACGAGAAAGGTGGCTCCTCCCCTGGACTACAGTGCGCATGGGCATCCACTCCATCCTCAGATTGTTTTTTTCCGCCTTTGGGTTCGGATGTATATTTGTTAACTCAAGTTCGGAATCTATAAAAAAAAATTCCTTTTGGCCAAAAGGCCTTTAGTTATCGTCGGTATTGTCTTTGCGATCGGTGCCCAGTACTTGTTCCAGTTCTGTCCCCGAGCCGGACATCCAGAGGAGCGCGTGGCTTTTCGGCACTGAAGGCCCGGTCGACGCCAGAGGCCTTATGGACGATCCATCATGGAACGGAGCCCGTTCAAGAGATGTCCCGTTTGCAACTCAAAGTATCCTCACATCGATGTCCACCCGGTGTGCAAAAAGTGCCTGTCTCAGGATCACGATTAAGCTAGCTGTATGGCTTGTTCTCGGTTCCGCTCCAAGAAGACGATTCGCCTTCGACGTGCTGCGTGGAAGGAGGCCCAGCAGACTGCACCTGACCCAGTGAACATCTTCGATGCTGAGGAAGATGAGGGAGTCTAGCAGGAAGTTCGAGAGAACCTGTCTGATCCTGCATCGGAGATCGACTCAGTTACGATGCAGATGTGGAAATGGTCGATAATGAAGACGTCGTCGACTAGGTAGGAGACAATGAGGCCTTTGGGGCCGTGGAAGATAGCTCGAGCGAGGAGCTAGGCCCAACCGTTGGTACGGAGGCCGCAACCAATAAACTCGATAAGGCTCAGGTCGAGGGATCGCCACATGGCCTTACCTGAGATCGTACACTTGGTTCTACAGCCTCGCCTCAAGGCCCGGCTACGGACATTTCTAACGAGCCATCGGTTGACCAATCGAAACCCAAAGCATCGGTGTCTACACAACCGAAAGCACTGGACGCTAAATCTAAACCAAAAGTGCGTATTGCTTTGGTCGGTTCGAAGACCTCTGAACCATCGGCTCCGACAAAGCAGAAGCGTGTTATCGACCCAGTGAAGTCACTAAAGGGTGTCGAGCCGAAGACAGGGGCACCGAAGAAACTGGTCAAGGACGTCGACCCAAAAGTCGGCGCCGAAAGCCATCGACACAGACAAGGGACTCAAAACTCAGAAAGTTCTCGATCCTAAGCGTCGACTCAACAAGGCTAAAAGAAGTACAGACCTAGAGTCCACACCTGGCGGTGGCTCGAAGGAACCCACACAGCCATCCGCCTCCTTTTCGAAGCAGGTGTCGGACTCGCTAAAACGCATTAAAGAGAAGGCTACTACTGTCGGACCAAAGGCTACTCCACCCCCGAAGCCGGTCAGTAAACCTCCAAAATCGTCGGCACCCATCCAGTTCACACTGCTGCCGAAAGTGGTACCTAAGGCCTTTGCCCCTAGGACGGCCGTCTAAGCGACCAAGAAGGTGTCCATGGGACCGAAGCCTACAACTGCGGAGGTGGCCAAGCATCGACAGCCTCCGCCTGAAGATCAGTCGAGCCAATTCATCTAGGCCGAGACTGGTAGACTTTCTATTTACAAGCGAAAGATCGCCCCTGAACAGCCTGTGGAGACATATAAAATTCCATTAAAGAAAAAGATGGATTCTGCTACGTCACCTCTTCTCTTTGAACCGATAACACCACATGGCCAAGACACTGCTCCTATCTCGGCCACATACTCAGTACAGTTATCCTGTAGACACTGATCCTGAAGATCACACTGAACCCTGGACAAACGCTGCTGACCCAGGAGATCCACACACTGCCCCAGACAGTCATGTCTCTGCTGTGAAAACCTCGCCTACTGAAGACACGGCTGCGTTTAATGCACTTATTGAAAGGGCAGCAAAAAGTCATGTCCAGCTCCATGCTGACCCTATTGAAGAGGATTTTTTGTTTGACACCTTCTCAACCTCAGAGAACTGTCAAGACTCTACCAATGCTCAAGGGTGTCCTAAAACATGCTGGCGACATTTTTAAGGAGACCACAAGGGCCGAGGGTGATAAACCCCAGAATTGAGAAAAAATACAAACCGGCACCTGGGGACCCTACGTATATCAAGGAACCGTTGCCGTTGGACTCTCTGGTTGTTTCCAATGCCCGGAAGAGGGCAAACTCTCAAACAACGGGTGATGCTCCTCCCCCTGACAAAGAATCGAAAGTGCTAGAAGCATCAGGGAAAAGGGTGGCAGCTCAAGCGGCCAATATCTGGCGCATCTCCAACACACAGGCACTCTTAGTCAGGTATGACAGGGCTCATTATGATACACTTGAAACCCTGTTACACTTGCCAGATGAATAGAAGGAGGCAGCAGAGATGCTAATACAAAAAGGGAAACTTGTATCAAACTCATCTATCAAGTGTGCGCTGGACGCAGCAGACACCGCAGCCAGGGCAATTAATAAAAGTGTGATGTTACGGCGACATGCGTGGCTGAGAATCTCCGGTTTCAAGCCCGAGATACAAACCACCATACTAAATCAGCCTGTTAACCTCTGGGCCAAATAAGTGATCAGGGTTGACACCACCTTGGAAAAAAATCAAAAAGGACACCGACTGCTAAGTCTATGGGGGCTCTACAGTCGCAGCAGTTCAGGGGTGGTTCCTTTCGTCGCTCCAACAATAGAGGAGCTTCCAGAGGCCAGCTGTCCCAGCAGACACAATACAGTAAAGACCACCTACACCAAACAGAGTAGGGGTGGCTATCGTGGAAACAGCACCAAGGGCAGAGGTCGTGGAAACCATTCCCGGTCCTCCGCCACTAACAGTGACGTCTTGTCACTGCACCCCGACCATATCACACCGGTCGGGGGGAGACTGCAGCAGTTCCTGCCGGTCTGGAAATCCATCACTACAGACAGGTACATCACGGCAGCTTATCCAGTATGGTTATTGATTGTCTGGAGTTACCACTTCACCCAACATACCCCCAAGACACCGTCCTATGTCCACAGAGCATTTGCTATTATTGCAGCAGGAGGTAGTCGTCATGCTGCAAAAAGGAGCCATAGAGCTCGTGCCCGTGGAAGAAAAAGGTACAGGGGTGTACTCTCTGTACTTCTTGATCCCAAAAAAGGACGGGTCCTTCAGACCCATACTGGACCTCAGGCTCCTAAACCAGTACATTCTATCAGAACACTTTCACATGATCACATTACAGCAGGTTCTACCTTTACTCAGTCAGGGAGGTTTCCTCGCAACATTAGATCTGAAGGATGCATATTTCCATATACCGCTATACCCGTCGCACAGAAAATACCTCCGGTTCACCATTCAGGATCAGCATTATCAGTTCAAAATCCTCCCTTTCGGAGTGACCACAGCGCCCAGGGTGTTTACCAAGTGCCTGGCGACAGTGGCTGCACACCTACGGAGACAGAACGCTCACGTCTACCCTTATCTGGACAACTGGCTTATCCAGGCGAAGTCGGCCCAGCAGTGTGCCGCCCACATGTCCCACACCATTCACCTTCTTGACGACCTGGGGTTTTCACTGAATTATCCAAAGTCCCACCTTCAGCCCGCCCACGTACGGCAGTATCTGTGCGCGACAATAGATACTCTGGCAGCCAAAGCACAGCCAAATTCAGTGAGGATCAACAGCATGCAATTGCTGATACAACAATTCAAACCACACCACTCACTTCCAGCACGAGTGTTCATGCAGTTGATAGGCATGATGGCCTCCTGCATCTTCATAGTCCCGCATGCGAGACTACACATGCGTCCGCTTCAGGAGTGCTTAGCACGTCAGTGGAATCAGGCTCACGGACACAAGACCTATTGTTGATGACCGGTCGCGCATACAACTCTCTGCATTGGTGGAATCCACCAAACCTTTGCAGGGGCCGACCGTTCCAGGAGCCTGTGCCACAGATTATTCTGACGACGGACGCATCTCTCCAAGGATGGGGAGCTCATGTACTCCACTACACAGTGCAGGGACTATGGACAGCACAGCAGAGGAAGATGCACATCAACCTTCTAGAACTGATGGCTATCTTCATGGCGATGAAAGCATTCAAGGTACATCTGTGCAACAGGGTTGTGTTCCGGACGGACATGACGGCCATGTACTACATACAGAAGCAGGGAGGTACACTCTCTCCACAGTTCTCATCTGGCTCCGAGCATGTGGAAGTGGGCCATTCAGAGTAACATCTTCCTCATGGCGGAAGACCTCCCGGGCAAGGACAATGCTCAGCAGGTTCAGCCACCCGATGCACGAGTGGGAGAAACATCCATCAGTACTCCATCCGTACTTCCAGCAGTGGGGTCATCCAGAGATGGACCTGTTCGCCACAAAGGAAAACGCCAAATGCCAAAGCTTTGCGGCCAGGTTTCCACACCCGCAGGGCAATGCGATATGGATGAACTGGTCAGGCATATTTGCGTACACTTTTCCCCCAGCACCTCTAATGCCGCTGGTGGCACGCAAGCTGAAGCAACACTCGATGACTCTCATCCTAGTTGCTCCAACATGGGCACGCCAACCATGGAACACCACGTTTCTAGAACTATCCGTGGTACCACATCAAAGGCTGCACCTCACACCCAGGCTTTTGACACAGAGCCATGGCGACATTCAGCATCCAGATCCGCAACAGCTCAACCTGGGATCTGGCTCCTGAGATCTTAGAATTTGGCTACTTCAACTTGCCTCCTGACTGTATGGATATCATAAGGGAGGCAAGAAAGCCCACCACCAGAGCATGTTTTTTTTTTTTTTTTAAATATATTTTTATTGCAGGAATTAGCAAATTGTTACATATACGACCAGCAGTATAGATCCAATGAAATGCATCCCATCATCCCCCAGTAACATGTACCCATATACAGCCATTCAGCCCACAACCGAACGGTCGGGCGGCGAAATCCAATGGGGGTACAGCAGGGAAGCAAAGCTGGTCCGGATAGTTCACTGTCCGTCATCTGCTTTTCTAAACAAGCCTATAAAACCCCAAAGAAAACCCCTCCCATAAAACACTATAACCCAAATCGTTCCCCACCCAACCCAACCCCGCCATCAGTGTATGGTAGCAGCCGCAGTAGGATTCATGAGAGGACCCATGAGGAGAGTATCAGAAACATGAATTGCAATCGCCTAACGGGACTCGGGGCGCGCTGCTCCCTCACTGTCAGAGTCGCTGGGGGCGCAATAATCCCTGAGGGCCTGCACTAATGTTTCCCATTCTAGCGCTGCCTCCTGTGCCTTCTCGTTATGCTGTCTCCCAGCTAGTTGGTATCTCAGCGTACTTTCACCCGCTGCCCACTTCAAGAGTTCGCTGTGCCACCTGCTCCCGGTCGGACCAGCCCGTGCCTTCCAGTTCCTGGTCACCTCTCGCTTAGCTAGGAGAAGCCCCAAATCAATGAATTTACTGGAAATTTTGGTTTTGGGGGTATGTGGAAACCAATGCAAGAGTCCCACTGCCGCATCAACCGACAAGGATCTCCCTGTCACCTCCTCCAGGGTCTTCCCCACTTCCTCCCAGTAGGAGGACAATCCCGGGCAGGCCCACAACATATGGAGGAGGTCTGGCGCCGGGCATCTAGGGCAGTTCGCCGAGCCCGTGGGGAAATACTGTTGGATTTTCGCCGGAGTCAGATATGCCCTATGGAGTACGTAATAGTGGACCAACTGAAAGCGGGCATGGCGCGTGCCCTTCCAAGCCCGCCGCACGAGTTGGGACCAGGTCGTCTCCGGAATCTCCTTGCCTATGTCCGCTTCCCAACGGGCTCTCAAGGTCGTGAGGGGGGGGTCAGCCCCTCATTGATCAGTCTGCCGTAGAGGCAAGTGACTGCCTTCACCGTGCCCGCAGACATCATGACTTATTGGCACACCGGAGACGTAAGGGGCTCCTCTTGCCCGCATTTCCAGTGCGCCTGGATCGCTCGGACCAGGGCCGAGTGCAATAGGAAGTCTCCGCGGGGAACCTCGAAGCGGTCAATGAGCTCCTGAAAGGGCAAGAGCGCCCCATCCTCATAGAGGTCCCCCACCAACTGCAGTCCCGCGTCCTCCCAGTCCGCCAACCGTGACCAATCACCGCCATGGGGCAAGGCCGTCAGCATCCCTAAAGGTATTTCAGGCGCATACGGTAATCGCAATTGGCCTCGGGCGTGGGCTCGGTTCCAACACAGGCGAACGGTCTTCTCCTCCAGCGACAGGTCTTGCAAGGCCAAGCGTTGTCGTAGCGCTATGAAGGAGAGAACATGCCTGGCTGTCCCCGTACCTCTCCTGTCCTCTGGGCCCCGGAATTCCCTGGCGATCTTCTGGGTGAAGGTCTGGAGCTGCGCCGCTAGATAGTATTTCTCAAAGTCCGGCACCGCAAGCCCACCCTCGGCTTTCGGCCTCATCAGGGTCTTGAGGGCCACTCTTCGGCGGCCCGAGCCCCAGAGGAATCCGACTATCATCGACCGTAAGAGTCTAAACGTGGCCGGCGGAATCCAGATCGGTAGTGCCCGGAAATAATACAGCAACCGGGGAAGCGCCACCATTTTGAGCAAAGCGATCCGCCCTGCCATCGAAAGCGGTAACGTAGCCCAGAAGTCCATACTACCCCGCAGCGCTCGACTGCATCTGGCAATGTTCCCGTCTAGGAGGTCAGATGGTTCATGGTAGACATACACTCCCAGGTACTTAAAGCAGTCAGGTTCCCATCTAATCTCTCTATCGAGAGCAGGGCTGGGGGTGCCTCTGCGAACCGGGAAAAGGCATGTCTTAGCCCAGTTCACCTGGAGGCCCGAGACCTCCCCAAACGCCGTGAGCGCCGTCGCAGCTCCATGTAGGGCAACAACCGGGTCTTCAAGGAAGAGCAACAGGTCATCGGCGTATAGCGAAATGTAGTGCGGGCCCGACGGTGTCCAGAAGCCATTATAATGGGCTCCCGATCGGAGTAGCAGCGCGAGAGGCTCCACCGCCAGCGCGAAGAGAAGAGGGGATAACGAGCAGCCCTGTCTCGTGCCTCTCTCCACCGGGTATTGTGAGGAAATTAGCAGGCCTGCCCGAACCCTGGCCGATAGAGGTATATAAGACCGTGGTCCATCTGATAAAACCCTCGCCGAGGCCGAACCGCCGTAACAGTGTGCAGGTAGTCCCATTCCAGGCTATCAAATGCCTTCTCTAAATCTACCGATAGGACCACCGGGCACGGAGCGTCCACGAGCGGTTCCCCCAGCAAGCGGAACAACCTACGGATGTTCATGGTCGTGTTTCGCTTGGGGATGAACCCAGCCTGGTCCTCATGTACCAGGGAGCTCATGTGGCCAAGCAGTCTCGAGGCCAAGATGCTGCTAAGAATTTTATAATCGACTGTCAGCATCGATAGGGGACGATAGGACGCCGGATCTGCCGAGTCCTGCCCCGGTTTGAGGAGGGGAACCACTAAGGCCTCGCGCATCGAGCCGGGGAGTCGTCCAAGCCTCTTCGCCTCTCTATATACGATCACCAATCTTGGGGCTAGGAAATCAGCATAGGCTGCATAAAATTCTACAGGAAGGCCGTCTAGGCCCGGGGTCTTATTCCGCGCCATCTTTTTAATGGCGCTGCGGATCTCCCCCAGTTCGATATAGGACCCCAGGGCTTTCGCCACGTCAGGCTCCACCGTTGGGAGCTCCAGGGGCCGTAGATAATCCTCGAGGGTCAGGGTCTCTGGCAGAGCGACTGCGATACAGATGGTCGTAGTAGTGCCGGTAGCAGCTCAGAATCTCAGGCTGAGTGTGCACCACGGTCCCGTCCGCCATGCGCATGGACGTCGTCAGTGAGGTCTGGCGCGTAGGGTTAGCCAGCCACGCCAGCAATGCGCTCGACCTATCCCCCTCTGCGAGGGACCGAACCGTATAGGCCTTGTAGTCGAAGCAGCGCTGCCGCTCGACCGCCGCCACCACCGCCTCCTTCGCCTCCGCCGTGCGTCCCTGGAGTTCAGGGTGTCCGGGGCGGCGGAGTTCCAACTCACGGAGCCTCCGATCGGCAATATCTAAGTCATCGAGGATAACCCGCCTCATACCTACCTTGGTGATGCAGTAACCCCTCACCACCACCACCTTAAAAGCGTCCCATTCCAGCGCCCTCGAGCTCGCGGTGCCCCTGTTGGACGCGAAGTACTCCGCGATCTTATCTCCTAAGTCCGCTCTGAATACAGTGTCCTCGAGGATCTCGGGACGTAACTTCCAGGTGGGCACCGCAGGCGCCCCAGGAAACCAGCGAAGGGCCAGCAGGAGGGGGTTATGGTCCGAGATGGTCCTAGTCAAATACTCAGCGGACCACCGCTGAAACCAGTTCAGTCGAGCCAAGAAATCCGTCCAACCGAACGTGTAACTCGTGGAGGCCCGAAAAGTAGGAATAATCTCTAGTGTCGGGGTGTTGCGCCCTCCAAATATCCGTCAGACCCCAGCGCAACTGCCAGTCCCCACGACCTTTAGCCACACGACAGACCGGAGAGTCAGGGAGGGGCGGATGCGAGCGGTCGGTCTCCACATCCACTACTGAATTGAAATCTCCACCGAGCAGGAGGGGCCCAGTGAAAAAGTGGGCCAACGAGCCCGAAAACCTGGAAAGGAAGGCAATCTGGTCCATGTTGGGTGCATACACACAGCAAACGTTTAGGTCCCTCCCCCCCAGAGTGCCCAATATGGCCACGTAGCGCCCCTCTGGATCTACCACTGAGTTTGTGACCTGGAAGGGAACCCCAGCTCTAATCCAAATTAGCGCCCCCCTGGCATACGCGGAGTACGATGTGTAAAAGACCTGCCCCCTCCACCTAGGCTGTAGCGCTGCCCCTTCCGCCTTGTTCAGATGGGTCTCCTGCAGCAGCGCCATTTGTACTCCCCTACGCACTAAATAAGCGTGGACTTTGTGCCTCCTAGACATGGTGTGAAGCCCCCGCACGTTCCAAGTGATACATCTCACATTAGCAACATCAGCCATTGTCCCATATTGTTTGTGCAAAGTCTCCCCATCTGGGTCCCAACAAAGAACGAACAACAATCAACCCAGCACTGATGGCGGCCATTTTCCCCAACCAAAACTCAAACTCTTATTCTAACCAAACCCCTGCCCACCCTCCCCAGAACAGGACCCAAATAGCACCATTCAGTTCCCATCCAAACCATGCCCTCAGAAATCCCCTTGTCCCCAACTAATCCTGCGGTCGCCACCGTAGGAAGGCCTTAAGGGCCAGGTGCGGGCTGGGCGGTGGCAGTGGGCCCTCGATGCCCTGGCTACCAGGACTAAAGCAAGCCCAAAACCGTATCGAAAACCCTCGGGGCAAGAGCAAGGCACCCCACCTCCCACTCCTCCGGAGATCATGATCAACCATCGGCTCCCGCCACCCCCGCCTCGGGCCCCCACCCAAAAGGATGCAGCTCACCCCGTCAACCCTGTCCATCCACAAGGTCCTCAACCGATTTCGATGTGATCACCGGCGTGTGGACGCTATCCGTCACAGAGTCCTCCGAGTCCGTCGGTGCTCCCTCGTCACCAGGGTCCTCTTCTTCTTCAATGGTACCGTCTCGTGAACCAGATAGTGCAGATAACACCTCCAACACTCCCTTCCGCTCCGTCGAAGTCTCCGCAGTTGAAGGTCCGCCCGACCGGCCCCGGCGACTCCGTATCCTCTTAGACCGCCGTCGCTGTCCCGGCTCCACCGCTAGCTGAGATGCGGAGGTGAAACCATCTTTCCCAGCTCTATAGAGTTCAAGCCAGTTACAGACATCCTCCGGGGTATCAAAAAATTGAGTCTTGTCATCGACAATGATGCGGAGCTTTGCAGGAAATAGGAGCGAGTATTGGATGCCCTCGCTCCGGAGCTCGCGCTTGACTGCCAAGAATGAAAACCGCCTGCGTTGGGTTTCATAGGTGTAATCCGGGAAGATGTTCACCTGGCTGTTCTCCACCTTAAAGGGGCCATTATGTCTGGCGGCATTGAGGATGAGGTCTCTGTCGCGAAAATGCAATAGGCGTGCCACCACCGGACGCGGTGCACGGCCCTGTTGTGGTGGCCTCGCTGGGACTCTATGAGCTCGTTCAAGGGTGTAGAAAGAGGATAAACCCTCCTGGGCCACCGTGTCTTGGAGCCAGGCTTCCAAGTAGGCCACCATGTCGCCATCCTCTATCTTCTCCGGCAGGCCTACCACTCGGACGTTGTTGCGCCTGTTACGGCCTTCCGCATCTTCCGCTCGCTGTTCCAGAGCAGAAATCCGGGACAGGGCATCTTTCATTGTCGCGGCCAAGGTTCGCTGCGCCGGCTCCAAGGTTTTCACCGAGCCTTCCACGTCCTTGACCCTGTCCGAAAGCTTGCCGTGATCCGCTCTAAGGAGGCCCAGGCTCGTCGCCACCTGGGCAATGTCCTGTTGAAGGGCCGAGCGTGTGGTCGCGATCGCCTCCAGGACGCGGTCAAACTGTTGCTGCAATGGTCCTCCACCAGCACTCCCTGGGTCTCCACGGTCCTCTTTGTCCGGGGCCTCCGAGTCAGAGGTGGCTGGGGTAGTCCCCTTGGCCCCCCTTGGTTTCCCCATGTCGCGGGAAGCGCACAGTGTGGACCCAGGCAAAGGCGCCACCGAGGGCGGGCGTCGGCTATGACTCTCCCGATTGCTGGCCCTCGGGCGGAGGGCTGGCGATCCTCTTCTCCAGGGCCTGTTGGACCTCCACAGTTTCGGCTCGCGCCACCACCGCGTCGTCGGAGAGCACTGAGGAGGAGGCGGAGACACTCAGCGCCAGGCCGGGCAGGCCCGTCTGGTTAACGAGGACCCGGAGCGAGGGTCACCGACACCACCAGAGACTTTGTGGCGCCAAAGGGTTGTGCTTCCCATGGGATCGGGTCGATCGGGGAGATGCAGCCAAGTGCTGTGAAGGGGGTCGGTGCCACCGTCAGGGCCTCCAGGCGTCCGTGTGCCGAGGTCCACTATGGTGGGGGCATCCGACCATCCAGGCGCAATCTCCAGTGCCAGAGTCCCATCAGTTCAAAGTCCAGATCCTCACATCCCAGGAAGACAAAAGAGTGGAGGGCGCGCTGCAACCAGCGATGTTCCTCCAGTCTAATGGTCCCGTCCGAGGGGACAATGGGGTCTGGGCGCCATGTTGGGTCGCTCTTCTCTGGACCACAAACCTCGATTTTCCGGCGGATCACCACTCGTCCGGGCTGCGCCAGGTGCCTCAGCAGGTTCCAGTCGGGCCGATCAACAGGTTGCGGGGGTTAGGGTGCCCCACGGCCTCCGATTTACAGGATAATCCCGGGCTCAGTCCCGGAGCCGAGCTCTCAGGCGATCATCGCCATCGGCGCCCAAGCCACGCCCCCCCACCACCAGAGCATGTTATGCGGCAAAATGGAAGCTGTTTGTCGTTTATTGTGCCGACCACAACATCAACCCGCTAGATGCATCTACTCACATCATTTATCTGTTACATCTCTACAAATGCAATCTGGCCTATGCTTCCATTTGTATACATTTGTCCGCAATAGCAGCTGATCTCCAAAACAGGCAGCATCTCTCACTTTTCAGAGTGCCTGCCATCAAAGCCTTTCTGGAGGGACTCAAAAGAGTTATTCCTCCCAACACCCACCAGCGCCTGTATGGAACCTAAACGTGGTCCTCACCAGGCTGATGGGTCCACCTTTTGAGCCTCTACACTCATGCGAGATTCAATTATTGACGTGGAAAGTGGCTTTCCTAATAGCATCGCTACGACGAGTTGGTGAACTTCAGGCACTAACTATCCAGGAGCCATTCATACAGATTCACTGTGAAGTAATCTTCTTGTAGAGCGTTAATTTTCCCGTGTCGGCGTCGATATACTGTTCCGACTGCTCTTCTAACAAGGGTTGTCGACTCAAACTTCCACTCAGTTGAGTATGCCTTACCCCTTCTGAGTCCTTAGGCACCGACCGTGGCGCAAAGGCCTTTGGCACCACCTTGGCTGGTAGAGTAAAGAGGAGCAGCTTGGAGGTCTTCTTCGGTGCCGCTACCGGAGTAGGTACCGAGGGTGTCTTCGGCACCGACGTCAACTCTTTCTCCCGAATCCGTTTGAGGGAGTCTGCCACTTGCTTGGTGAAAGAAGCGGACGGTCTCGTCGACCCGACTGAGGACCTCGATCCACCCCCAGGGGAAGATTGGAGCGTTGACGAATCCATGTTCTCTGGTGAAGGCGCAGACTTACTCTCGACAACTGCGCGTCCGCCACCATCCACGGCCCCATGCGTCGACTGCTTCGGATCGGCGGACTTTCCCTTTGGCGTTGTGGCTCCAGACTTTGGCTCGGTGCCCTTTGCCGATTTGGCCTCAACGGCCTGTTTGCCTGTAGATGCGGTAGGCTTGACAGACGTCTCGACGGCCGGCTTCGACTCGACCACCTTACTCGAGTGCTGGGCGACTGCTTTCGAGCTCGGCTCTTTGACCACCTTAGGCACTTTAGCCTGTTCGACAGCCTTCTTCGGCTTCGAGGGCTCCGACGACGACGCAGTCAATGGCGTCTTCGGTTTCGGCGCTGCGTCGGCCATCTTAGATTTGGTCGATCCCGAAGGTTTCACTTTCGGTTTCGATTTAGGCAATGGCGGCTCCACAGAGGTGTCCGTAGCCGGGCCAGGAGGCGGGGCCGAGGAGCGAGGTGTAGGGTCGTGGGTAAGGCCTTGTGGCGATCCCGTGACCTGAGCCTTTGTAATAGTTTGTACGGGCATAGCTCATCCTCCGAGCTATCTTCCACGGCCCCAAAAGGTTCTTCGTCGTCCCCTACCTCCTCGACGTCTTCTTCGAGGTCTTGGTCCTCTCCGTAGTCGAACTCTACCTCCGCCGATGGAGGTGAAATCTGCAGGTGAAGTTCTTACTCGCCTGCATCGGGGCTGTCGAAGATGCCCACTGGTGCAAGGCCGATCGCTGGGCCTCGAGGCGCGCCACGCGCCGAAGCTTGGTCGTCTTCTTCGATCGAAATCTGGAACAGGCCATACAGCTGGCCTCGTCGTGGTCCAGCGATAGGCACTTGTTGCACACAGGGTGCACGTCGATGTGTGGGTACTTCGAACCACACACGGGGCAGTACTTGAACAGACTCCGTTCCATCGTAGAATCGTCAGGGTCTTGCTGCGTCGACAGGGCCTCGATGACCGAAGAGTCACCCGACTCCTCCGATATCCGACTCGACGAGCCGGAGTATACACGAGACCCAACGCGAACAATACCGATGAAGTAAAGAAAGCCTTTTGGCTTTTAAGAAGTTGTTTTATCGATTCCGAACAGGAGACGTCGAAATCACATCCGAACCCAATGGCGGAAAAAAACAATCTGGGGATGGAGTCTATGCCCATGCGCACTGTAGTCCAGGGGAGGAGCCACCTATCTCGTGATACTTGGAAGACTCTTCCAGGACAACAAGGTGCAATCATCCGTACCCAACACTAGGCGGCGATCTATGCACTAGATATGAATGTTAGCAGCCCTACATGCCAAGAACAGATGCATACTGGTAAGTAGCATATTCATTCCCACCTGTTTGCAGGACATGTCCCAATGCTAAATCTAGGCAACCAGCACGCAGTTAGAAAAAGGAACGTAAAAGTAACTTGCCCCAGTATTGGAACTTTTATAGATTCCCATGCTTTTGTATCTTTCCCAGTCGTCGGAATGGGAGTCTCGGTAACAAATACCATAGCAGAATACCATAGCAGGTACAAAAGAGAAAGAAAAAGGCCTAGGCCTCATTCCCTTTTGTAGCAGATCACCCTCTTTGCAAAATAGACCAAACTTAGGCATCAGCCAATCAGAAGTGCCTCACCCCATAGATTCCTCCTGAAGGAACCTCAGAGCCTCAGATTTTTCTACTGCATGTTGTGCTCATTTCATCGCTTTTCAAAGGTTTTTTCTTCAAGTTTTCTCTTCAGGATTGTAAAAGGATGGCTGACAAGGAAAAGGCCTTTTTCAAGCCATGTTCCACCTGTGGCAAGAAAAGGTTGTTTATGGAGGATAACCATAAGGATTGTATCTATTGCCTCTATCTGGATCATAAGGCAGAGGACTGCAAGATCTGCCGCACTTTCTCTACCAAGACCCTCCGGGATCGTGCTGGTAGACTTCTGACCTGGCTTCAGAAACAGAAGGAAAGGAAAGAGTTTCCAGTGACAGTGAGGATTCATAGTCAGCGGTGTCATCTAGAAGGTCAGTCAAAAGGGGTAGGGGTTCCCCTTCTGTGGAACATCCTTCTAAGGCCTTAAAAAAAGACCCCCAGAGAGTCTGAGAGCCTAGGTCCAGGCGAATCTCCTCACCATAGTGAAAAGGAGAGGGTAGGACCTTCTAAGGGTTCGAAGACTGATCCAGCCTTCAAGAAACCCTCTTCCCAATCTTCTGACAGGAGTACCAAGTCCTCTAAGACTAAGGCGTCGTCAACTGAGGTTCCGTCGACGGGACGTTCAACAACGAAGGGATTGTCGAAAGGAAGCGTCGACGACGGTTCCAACAGCGTCGACGGAAGGGTCACCGACTGCATCGTCGAAGGCGTCGACTACTACAGCGACGGCGAGGTAAACTAGGAGAGGCCGCGTCGACAAAGATAGCGACGACGTGTCGTTGACTAGAGCCTCGACGACGACAACTTTAACAACCACGGCTGGATCGTCGACAATTTAATCATTGACCACGCCTATCTCGTCGTAGAGTGTACAAGCGTCCACAAGGCATGTTCCGTCGACTACGTCTGCACGCACAGTACCATAGTCGACAGAACCATCTACTATTTTGGCATCGGATAAAAGGAGTTCGAGGCATGTGGGCTGCTAAATTCATATCTTAGCATTAGATCGCCGCCTAGTGTTGGGTCCGGATGATCGCACATTGTTGTCCTGGAAGAGTCTTCGAAGTATCCTGAGATAGGTGGCTCCTCCCCTGGACTACAGTGCGCATGGGCATCGGCTCCATCCCCAGATTGTTTTTTTCCGCCATTGGGTTCGGATGCGGTCTCGACGTCTCTCTGTCGGAACCGAGAAAACATAACTTTAAACGGCCAAAAGGCCTTGTGTTCTTTACGTCGGTATTGTTTGCGTGCGGTCTCGAGTTCTTCCGTCTCTCGGAGCCGGAATCAGCGGAGTATTTGCACTCTTCGGACATCGAGGCCTTCTCATCGCGACTCGACAGCGAGTTTCCAACATGGAGCGGAGTCCGTTTAAACTCTGTCCGCTCTGTGGGTCCAAATACCCACATATAGACGTGCACCCGGTCTGTAACAAATGCCTTTCGCCAGACCATAACGAAGGAAACTGCAGGGCCTGTGCGAGTTTCAGGTCCAAGAAGACACTCAAGATTCGGCGCGCGGTGCGCCCTGAGGCCCAACAAACGGCCCCGGATCCAGATAACATCTTCGACGACCAAGAAGAGGAGGACCACAGCCATCATCTTCAAATCTCCCCGCCTGAGACGGAGGTCGAGGCAGATCCGGAAGACGACGACGGAGTCGTGGGTCAAGGCCTTGAATACGTCGACGAGGTAGGGGACGTCGAAGAGGTTTATGGGGCCGCGGAAGATAGCTCAGAGGACGAGCTATGCCCCGAAGTTTACGGACATAAAGAGCGGGTCACGGGATCGCCTGTCGGCCTTACCCAAGACCCCGTAGCGCAAGCCACGGCCCCGCCTTCGGGCCCGGCCACGGACATACTTGCTGCGCAGAGGGTATCGAAACCGAAACTGAAAGCTACGGTATCGACTACACCTAAAATGGCCGACCCGAAACCGAAACTTAAGGACTCGGGCGTCCCTAAGATGGCGATCGTACCACCAAAAACGACTAAGCCTGCTGCCTCATCGACTCCGTCGACCTCCGGTCCACAGAAGTCGAAGAAATCTGGCGATTCCACAGTGTTGAAATCGGCGCCGGAGGAGAGATCCTCTAAGAAGGGTGGCACGCACAAGACAAGCGCTGCGACGCCGGCAAAGCCCGCCAAAGCCAGCGACACGGCTCCAGCTCCGACTGGGACTTCGTTTGTCGGACGCGTGGTAGAGGCAGAGCCGTCAAAGTCACACGGATCGGAGGCTGGCACATCTGCGCATCGGTCCAAGGACTCGGGGTCGGCGGACGTGGCATCATCGTCCAACCCTCAAAAGGACCAACAGAACGTCGGATCCGAAGGCAAGGCCTCCTCGTCGGTGCCAAAGGCCACTGTCACCGACGCGTCTCTCATTGCTTCTTCACTACAAAGAATTAGGGAGAAGGCCTCTGCTTCGTCGGCGCCGGCGCCATCGCCGCAGAAGGCGACAGACGTTCCGGTCAAGCCTGCAAGTAAACTCCTCTTCCTTCTGCCGCCAAAAGAGGCGCCGAAGGCCTTTTCATCAAAATCGACGCCAAAGAAGTCGGAATCTTCTACGGCAGGGGCACTTTCAGGTCGAGTACTCGACTCAGAAGAGGATTCGGAGTGCTTTATAGACGCAGAAACGGGCAAATTGACCCTTTACAAAAGGAAGATCACTTCACAGCCGGTGGAATCCTATGTCATCCCCCTGAAGAAGAAAAAGTTTCCACAGGACGCCTCAGGCCTCATGGAACCTATCCAGCCCCCTCCAAGAAGGAGCCCAACTCCGTCTCCAGACCACTCTGAAAGTGAGGGCTATGATGAAGATGACCAATACACTTTCCCAGTCAATGAACCAGGTGCACAGCCGGATTCATATGATGACATTGGGGACCAAGGCACCCAAAATGTGGGACAGGACCCACAGGCTTTCAGTACACGTGCATCCCCAACAGAGGATTCTGCAGGTTTCCATGCACTCATTGAGAGGGCAGCTGCTAATCATGATGTGGACATGCATGCTGACCCAGTTGAAGAAGACTTTCTATTCGACACTTTTTCAGTTTCGGAAAGAACTGTAAAGACACTGCCTATGCTCAAAGGGGTCCTCAAGCATGCTGCGGACATCTTTAAAGAGCCTACCAGGGCGAGGGTGGTCAATCCACGTATTGAAAAAAAGTACAGACCAGCGCCTGCAGACCCTGCATACATTCGGGGACAGTTGCCGCTTGACTCCCTGGTGGTCGCAAATGCCCGTAAAAGGGCCAACTCCCAAACAACGGGTGAAGCTCCTCCCCCGGATAAGGAGTCCAAAGTGCTAGAGGCAGGAGGCAAAAGAGTGGCTGCGCAAGCTGCCAATTTCTGGCGTATTGCAAATACACAGGCACTACTGGCACGTTATGATAGGTCACATTACGACACACTAGAGCAAATTGTGCAACACCTGCCTCCACAGTTTCAAGAGGGCACCAAAATGATTATACAGGAAGGACAACTGATCTCCAACGCGGCCATAAAGTGTGCACTTGATGCCGCGGACACAGCCGCTAGGGCCATTAACACTAGTGTCATGCTGAGACGACAGGCGTGGCTCCGCATATCGGGGTTTAAACCTGACATTCAAACAACCATACTTAATCAACCAGTCAATCCTGATAGACTGTTTTGTCCAGATGTTGACACCACCCTAGAAAAAATTAAAAAAGACACCGAAACTGCTAAATCTATGAGGGCCCTACAATCACAGCAGTTTCGTGGCAATAGTTTTCGTCGCTCAGGTGCCCGTGGAGTAACCAGAGGACAGATGGGTCAGCAGTCGCAATTCCCTAGAGGTGGAGCACAATCCTCGTACCCCAAACAGAACAAGAGGGGCTACAGGGGAAACAGCAACAAAGGACGCGGCAGAGGGAACAACAATTCACGCTCCTCTGCCCCAAGCAATCAGTGACTCTCTGTCACTGCCCCCCGACCACTTAACACCTGTCGGGGGGAGACTACAGCAGTTCCTGCCCGTCTGGATCAACATCACCACAGACAGGTGGGTGCGACAACTTATCCAGTACGGTTATTGTCTAGAGTTAAAATCCACTCCACCCAACATTCCACCAAGGCAAAGACCTATGTCCGCAGAGCACTTGCACTTATTGCAGCAGGAAGTGGTGGTGATGCTGCAAAAAGGAGCAATCGAGCTCGTGCCAGTGGGGGAGGAAGGCACGGGGGTATATTCCCTGTACTTCCTCATTCCAAAGAAGGACGGATCTCTCAGACCAATTCTGGATCTCCGTCCCCTCAATCTGTATATACTGTCAGAGCATTTCCATATGCTTACACTGCAACAGATTCTTCCCATGTTAAACAAAGGAGACTTCTTAGCAACCTTAGACCTCAAGGATGCTTATTTCCACATTCCACTACACCCGTCCCACAGAAAGTACCTCAGGTTCACTATCCAAGGCACGCATTATCAGTTCAAAGTCCTACCCTTCGGAGTCACCACAGCCCCAAGGGTGTTTACCAAGTGCCTGGCGACAGTAGCAGCGCACCTCAGGAGGCAGAACATCCATGTCTACCCCTACCTCGACGACTGGCTCGTTCAAGCCAGGTCGGAACAACAGTGCGCCGCGGACATGTCGACTACCATTCACCTCCTTCACGACCTGGGTTTCTCGTTGAATTACCCAAAGTCACACCTTCAGCCGGCACATGTCCGGCAGTTTCTGGGTGCGACAATCAATACCCTGACGGCCAAGGCGCAACCAAACCAAGTCAGGATAGACAGCATGCAGTCTCTAATCCAAAAGTTCAGACCAAGACACTCACTTCCAGCGAGAGTGTTCATGCAGTTGATAGGCATGATGGCCTCCTGCATCTTCATAGTCCCTCACGCACGGTTGCATATGCGCCCGCTCCAGGAGTGCTTAGCAAATCAGTGGACACAGGCTCAGGGACAATTAACAGACCTAGTGTTGGTTACCAGTCGGGCATACGACTCTCTGCATTGGTGGACTCCACACAACCTTTGCAAAGCCGACTGTTCCAGGAGCCAGTGCCACAGGTTATCCTGACAACGGACGCATCTCTCCAGGGATGGGGAGCTCATCTGCTCACTTACACGGTGCAGGGACTATGGACGACGCAGCAACAGAAGATGCACATCCACTATCTAGAACTGATGGCGATCTTCATGGCGCTCAAGTCCTTCATTGTACGTCTGTGCAACAAAGTGGTGTTAGTCCGGACGGACAACATGACCGCGATGTACTACATCCAAAAGCAGGGGGGCACCCACTCACCGCAGCTGTCTCACCTGGCTCAGAGCATGTGGAAGTGGGCCATTCAGAGGAACATCTTCCTCATGGCAGAACACCTCCCAGGGAAGGACAATCAGATGGCGGATCTGCTCAGCAGATACAGCCATCAAATGCACGAGTGGGAGATACATCCATCAGTACTCCAGCCGTACTTCCAAAGGTGGGGTCGTCCAGAGATAGACCTGTTCGCCACAAGGGAGAACGCAAAATGCCAAAGCTTCGCCGCCAGGTTCCCACACCCGCAATCGCAGGGCAATGCGATATGGATGAACTGGTCAGGCAAATTTGCGTACGCTTTTCCCCCGACACCTCTGATACCACTGGTGGCGAGAACTAAGGCAACACTCGATGACACTCATCCTAGTTGCTCCAACGTGGGCGCGCCAGGCCTGGTACACCACGTTCCTCGAACTCTCAGTGGTACCGCATCAAAGACTGCGCCTCACGCCCAGACTTTTGACGCAGAACCATGGAGAAATTCAGCATCCAGATCCGCAACAGCTCAACCTAGCGATCTGGCTCCTGAAGTCTTAGAGTTTGGATACCTCAACCTACCTCCTGAATGCATGAACATCATCAAGGAGGCGAGGAAGCCGACAACCAGAGCATGCTATGCCGCAAAATGGAAGCGTTTTGTCATTTACTGTGCAGACAATGACATAAACCCGCTAGATGCATCTATCCCTAACATCATTTGCTATCTGTTACACCTTTATAAGTGCAAACTAGCGTTCACTTCTATTCGGATACATCTATCCGCCATCGCAGCTTACCTTCAAAACAGGCAGCATCTCTCGGTCTTCAGGGTGCCTGCCATTAAAGCGTTCCTTGAAGGTCTGAAACGAGTGATTCCCCCAAGAACACCGCCAGCTCCGGTGTGGAACCTCAATGTGGTCCTCACCAGACTGATGGGACCACCATTTGAGCCACTGCACTCGTGTGAACTACAATTCCTAACGTGGAAAGTAGCTTTCCTAATTGCTATTACGTCACTAAGGCGTGTTAGTGAGCTACAAGCGCTCACAATCCAAGAGCCATTCATTCAGATTCATCCAAATAGGGTAGTGCTACGTACTAACCCCAAATTCCTTCCAAAGGTGGTGTCACATTTTCATCTCAACCAAACTATCGACTTGCCGGCATTCTTCCAGAACCCACAAACAGTGGCGGAAAGAATGCTCCATACGTTAGACGTACGGAGGGCGTTGATGTACTACATAGACAGGACACAACACCTTAGGAAAACAAAACAACTTTTTGTTGCCTTCTCACCACAACACAAAGGCAACCCGATTTCCAAAGCAGGAATAGCCAGATGGATTGTTAAGTGCATTCAAATCTGTTATCAAAAAGCCAAGCGCACTTTAACAATACCCCCAAGGGCGCACTCCACACGCAAATTGGGGGCATCCATGGCTTTCCTAGGGAACATTCCTTTAGAGGACATTTGCAGAGCAGCCACGTGGATTACACCACATACCTTTACAAAACACTACTGTGTTGATGTACATTCCAAACAGCAAGCGGCTGTAGGACAGGCTGTTCTCAAGACACTTTTTCAAGTTTCTGCAGCTGGCACGGGCAACCGCCGCTGATGGAGGGACTGCTATGTATTCTATGCTAAGATATGAATTTAGCAGCCCACATGCCTCGAACTGAATATGCTACTTACCAGTATGCATCTGTTCTTGGCATGTAGGGCTGCTAACATTCATATCGCCCACCCTCCTCCCCGGTGCCTGTCGCAGCTGCAGATATACTATTGTATTCAATCATTAGCATGGACATCCTTTACACTTTTCACTCCATCCTCTGCCACAATGGCGAAAAACAATCTGGGGATGGAGCCGATGCCCATGCGCACTGTAGTCCAGGGGAGGAGCCACCTATCTCAGGATACTTCGAAGACTCTTCCAGGACAACAATGTGCGATCATCCAGACCCAACACTAGGCGGCGATCTAATGCTAAGATATGAATGTTAGCAGCCCTACATGCCAAGAACAGATGCATACTGGTAAGTAGCATATTCATTACTATTTGTCACAAGAATTACGCCAGAGATGACATCTCCGAGGAGAGTAACCCCCTTGCCACCAGCTCTGCTATTTGATGAAGAGGAGTCCGATGAGGATAATCAGGACTCTTATAGCTACGCTAATAGTCCCTCAACTTCTGGTCAAGTGTCAGGAGACGGACTCTGAAGAAGGGTATGACCAGGAAGATGGTTCTCATCAGGCGGGCCAATCACAGCATTATTCAGGTCAAGATAAGGTTACGGTACCATCTTCTTTTCTGCAGGACCTGCATAAGA
Source organism: Lissotriton vulgaris (assembly GCF_964263255.1). NCBI lineage: Eukaryota > Metazoa > Chordata > Amphibia > Caudata > Salamandridae > Lissotriton > Lissotriton vulgaris. The sequence goes on along the minus strand of NC_141699.1, from coordinate 163,208,769 downwards.
TGCTGCAGGACTACAAATCTAAGGCTGCAGGGCTGGTTCCGGCTCCAGTAGCGCCTGCAGGACCTGTCTCGGCTCCTGCCTCAGCTGCTGCTCCTGAATTACCTGCTCGGGCGTCCCCTCAGCCACAGGCATCAATTCCGCAAGAGCCTTCCAGACCTGCAGACAGCCATGATTCCTCGGATGAGCTACTGAGTGGGATGAATACATCATTCAGGACCCTCCATTCCCATGTCCGCATCCGGTGGATTCCAGACGTAGGGGGTTTTCATCAGCTAATGGAAAGAGCAGCTGGCAAGTTCAAGTTTGCTATGCCTGCGGTGGCCACGGAATGTTTCTTGTATGACTTCAAGGAACCTTATCGGAAGACAAGGTCCATACCTATAGTGCAACATCTGTGGGAGGAAGGCCTTAAGGCTATGAAAAATCCAGCAACCGTGGTCCCTGTACTACTGCGTCTAGATAAAAAGTACAAAACACCTGACTATGGACCAGCTGCCTTAAGGGGCACCCAAAACCGGACTCAGTTATTTCGCAAGAGGCGCAGAAGAAATCCTGCAACCCCTCTGCTCCCTCCGGACAAGGAAGAGATTCTAGTCTATGGCGAGTCCTCTGGTGCGAGCTGCCAATGCCCTCGCAATATTGGGCAGATAAGACCGCCAGCTTTGGTGTGATGTCGTTCCGTTACTGGATCAGCTTCCTCCAGAATCGAAATCAGAGGCAAAAAATCTTACAAGAGGGGGAGGCGACTTCTTATTTTTTATTTTTTTATTTCAAAAGCTAGGATAGCTTCCATATTCATGTTATGGTGAATCATAACACATGTAAAATACCTTACAATACATTAGATTCCAAAAGGTACAGTAAAATTAACACTTCAGTTACAGGAAGTGTATGACACAAAACAATACAAAATAAAAAGGTGGAAAAGTGACACTGGTTCCCTAAGATGCATGTCATTCTGTACAACTGGAGTAATGCAGAGTCCATACTTCACTCCGAGAGGCAGTGCCTAGATAAAGAGCTGCAGCTTTATTCATACCCTCAAATCAGTTTCAGTTTAACCTATTAATAAAATCATTAATTAATATCTTCCTTGCAAGACTGGCATTACACACACACCTAAGACAAGTAAAGCTTTTTTTAACACTTAAAAATGTTTCCAGGGGAGTTTGTACGATACTTGCTTTTTTTCTTTTCAACAAGCCATAATTTGTAGAAACTTTATTTTGGTACATAATCTTGTTATCCAGAATAGTCGTTTACAAAACCTGTGCAGTCTCTGAAATACTGTGCATGCCAATGCATACCTGAAAAAGTTTGTTCAATATGGCTTGTAGTTACTGACTGCCATGCCTTGGAGCCTTTTCATAGCTTGCACTGCCCTGACTGTAATCCTATCCTGGTCCATATCCATAATACCCATATCCAGTATAGTCATATCCTCGATATCCACCATAACCTTGCTGCACATAGCCACCATATCCTTGATTCCCGTAGCCTTGATTCCAATTTTGGCTCTCTGCTCCACCTCCTCTTCCACCTCTGCCTCTTCCTCCAAAACCGCCACCGCCTCTGCCACCACCGAACTGCTGCTGCTGGTAAACTTCTTTTGTCTGCGCTACCTTAATTTCGCACTTGCTACCACTAACATTGTGGAATTTTTTCCCCAATATCTTCTTCACTGGCTCTTCTTCTTTGACCATGATGATCACAAATCCCCTCCTTTTGTTGGTTTTGGGATCCATTGGGAGCTCAATTGCTTCAATCTCTCAAGTCACCAAAATATTCCCTGATCTTTTTTCTGTTGCTTCCGGGTTGAGTCCATCAACAAATATTTTCTTACCTGGATCTTTTTTCATTGCCATCGCCTTTTTGGGATAGATCACCCGCCCATCTAACCTGTGTTCCTTGGGTTCCAATACCTTGTCTACACTTGTAGCTTCTTTAAATAAAGCCAAATCCACTTGATCTTCCTGTGTTAGGGTCCATCTTGATGGTGCAATCCACTACTTCACCGAATTTTGTAAAATAGTCTTTCAGGCCTTTCTTACTTGTGTCCCAACTCAGTCCACCAACAAACATTTTCATTCCGTTCATTAAAGGAGAAGAAATATCAGCTACGCACCCTGCGTCCTCATCACTCATCACTATTGGTGGCGCTAGCGGAATCGATCTCATCTGGAATTGGATCGACCTCCACGCCGTCAATCGGCTGCTCTGCAGCCTCTGCTTCTGCTGCTTCGTGACCATTCTCGGTGGTCTCGGTTGGTTTTTGCTCCGAATCAGACATGTTTGGGAAGCGGGCGAAGAACACACGAGACGCTACGAACGCTGTATTTCCTTCAAGATGGACTTCAATGGAGATCATTGACTCTGCCATGGACATTGCCACGACAGCGTTTCGTTCGTTGGCTGGGGCTGCAGTCCTCCGTCACCAGGGGTGGCTGAAGGCAACCTGGTTTCGACCGGAGTTCCAAAATAAGGTCCTAGATCTTCCCTTTGATGGGGAAGCACTATTCGGAAAGCTAATTGATGGTTCGAGGCATGTGGGCTGCTGAATTCATATCTGTGCATAGATCGCCGCCTAGTGTTGGGTCCGGATGATTGCACATTGTTGTCCTGGAAGAGTCTTCGAAGTATCACGAGATAGGTGGCTCCTCCCCTGGACTACAGTGCCCATGGGCATCGACTCCATCCTCAGATTGTTTTTTTCCGCCATTGGGTTCGGATATCTTTAATTCCCTCTTGTCGGAATCGATAGAAAACTTTCTTGAGACCAAAAGGTCTTTAGTCTAATACGTCGGTATTGTCTTGCGTTCGGCATTGCTTCTTCTAGCTCGGTTCCGAGACGGATTCTCTACTCCTGCATGCTCTCGGCGCGGAAGGCCCAGTCGACGCTCCAGACCTATCGACCGTCCATCATGGACCGAAGTCCATTCAAGATGTCCAGTCTGCAACTCAAAGTATCCCCACATCTACGTCTACCCAGTGTGCAACATGTCTGTCGCCGGACCACGATGAGGACAAGTGTATGGCTTGTTCACGCTTCAGGTCCAAGAAGACGCTTAAGCTTCGAAGAGCTGCGCGCCAGGAGGCCCAGCAAGCTGCACCGGCGCCCGTGGACATCTTCGATGCATGGGAAGTCGAGGACGAATCTATCCAGGACATTTCGGAGTCAAACCCCGCGTCGGATGTCGACTAGGACTACGACGCTGATGCTGAGATGTTCGAGGGCGAAGAAGTAGTAGACTAGGTAGGGGACGACGACAGGGCCCTCGGGGCCATGGAGGATAGCTCGGATGAGGAGCTTCCTCAAACTAACTCTGGGGCCGTGCCAATTTCAGGGGTGGGGAATTCCTATCTCCCGACGCCCGAGACATCAAGATTTCTTACAAGGGCAAGAGGTTTTCATTTCTATTTTGTCCAAAGGACATGTAGACAGTCTTACGGTAATCTGATACACAGCTGTTTAACCCTGTTGGTCACAGCCAGTTAATAAGTAGCTCTGCAAAGTTTATTGTCAGTGAAAGGGTCAATGTAAAAGCTGGGGTCTGCATTTTAATTTCCCAAGAGCAGAAGCACAACATGATGAAGCTGAGCTCAAAGTTGCAGCTCCGTATAATACTTCCACAGCACTGGAGTCTTTTTGCTTTCTCCCCGAGGCTCATGTGTGGCTTTCAGGCCCTCCCCTGGTACTTTCATTTTCTTCAAGTACAAAATGAACATGGAGCTTCTGCAGATCCAGAACACTCACATAACGAAGGTAATGTTATCTGCCACTTGGCTCCTGCTAAGACTTGAACCTTGTGACCCGCTGCCTTTTAATCTGTGCTTCACCCTTGGGCCTCAATCGGCCCCAGGATCGCTCCTCAACCCCGCCTCCGTGGGCCTGCAGTAAAGCACATGCTTTCCCTTATCATGCTCTTGCACAACCCTCCTTTGCACTTCGCCTTTACTGTGCACCATGTTTCACCCAGTGCCTGAATTTGCTAATCCCACCCCCCTCTGTTACCCTCTCTCACTGCCCTGACCTGCCCCCTTGGTCTCTCATATCCTGCATCATCCAGGGCTTACAATAACACTCAATAGTTTCCCCATGGGGAATTCATGCAGTCTTCAGGCACACCCTCATGTCTGTCCTTGCACTGGGCCTCTTGTGCCACTTCATGCGTGCACCAAGGGCATCTGAACACCCTACAGCAGCTGTAGTGTTCTTCATGGGCCTCTTCTTTCTGAAGGTCCAGACAAAGGTTCATAATTGACGTGAAAGGATATATACATGGATGAATGAGTTAAAAGATGGATGTAAGGATGGATGAGTAGAAGGATGGATGAGTGCAAGGGTGAATAAATGGATGGGGTCAAAGTGGATGGATGAGTGAACAGATGAATGGTTAAATGAAAGCGTGGATTGATGGATGAAAGAGTGGATAAATGGATGGTGGAGTGGGTGTATGGATGGCTGGGTGGAAGGATGGATAGAAGGGTGGATAGTTGAGTGAAACGGTGAATGTAGGGATGAATGAAAGGGTGGATGGATATGAGGAAAAAGAAGGATGGAGGGGTGAAAGATGGAAAAGGACGGATGGAGGGATGAGTGAAAAGGTGAATGGATATGAGGGAAAAGAAGGATGGAGGGGTGAAAGATGGAAGAGCAAAAGGATGGAGGGATAAGTGAAAGGGTGGATAGAGGGGGTGAAAGTGGATGGATGAGCTAAAGGATGGATGGATGGATGGATGAGTGGAAGGAAGGAGGGATGAATGAATGAATTTAAATGATAGATCTAGAGCTGGAAGGATAGGTTTGGACCGGGGCATTGTGAACCCCTCTCTTTAGCAGCTACAGTGGGGGTGGAGCTTTTGATGGGCTTCATCTGTCTGCAGCTCAGCAGTCAAAGGCCCATAATTAATGTGTAACTGAGTGAGTGGATGGATGGATGGATGAGTGACTGTAACTGGCTTACTAGATGGAGGAATGAGTGAAAGGATGGATGAGTGATGGGGATGGTGGATGGATGTGTTGATGAAGGAAAGGGTGAAAAGATAGATGGGTTGCAGGGTGTATTGATGGAGGGATGAGTGAAAGGGTAAATTGATGGATGAGTGGAAGGATGGATGAGTGAAAGGGTACATTGATGAATGAACGGAAGGATGGGCCGATCGCTGAGATGGATGGATGGATATGGTTGGGGATGGATGGGTAGGTTTGAATATGGATGGGCGGATGGATGGATGGATGGACAAACAGAATGGGGAAAGTCTGATGAAAGAATGAATGTATACCAATGTAAAGGTGAAATGCTAGATATCAGTAGGTGAATGAAATGATGAATGGGTAGATGTGCAAAAAAAGAGGCAAAATAAAGAAATCACTAGTATTCGAAACCTTCTATAATCTGAGCCTGACATAACCAGAGAGGCTATTATCCGAGCTCGCTATAATGAGAATGCTGCCATTATTTGACGGTGCACTACATGGCACCAAAGGGACAAGTGGATTTAGTTACAGGACAAGTTGATTTATAAAGCAACCTGTCCCATGGACAAGTAGATATTTTATTAAATTCCACACCCCTGCAATTTATAAGGCCCAGGTCGAGGGATCGCCTTTGGGCCTTACCCAAGATCTCGCTATGGGTTCTACGGCCCCGCCTTCGGGCTCGGCCATGGACATTGCTGCCGAGCCACTCCCTGGCAAACCGAAAGCGAAACCTATGGTCTCGACGCCAGATACTGCGCAGGTGCCAGCCTCGAAACCGAAAGTGCGTAGCGCTTTGGTCGGCTCCAAGGCCTCGGAGGCTTCGGCGCCGAAGGTGGCTGTCGAGCCGAAGGCTCAAGTCAAGGGCGTCGAGACGAAGTCTGCCGCGCCGAAGACTAAAGTGAAAGTGGTCGAGCCGGGCGCGTCTGCGCCGAAGACGGTCGACACCGGCAAAAGCCTCGGCGAGCCAAAGAACTCTCGGTGACCCGAAGAAGCTGCTGGATGACCTGAAGGTCCTCGCGACCCCGTGTCCGCAGGACAAGGGCGCCGCGCCCCGAGAGTCGACTCCGAAAGTGGCCTCTAAGGATTCCATTGAACCAGCGCGCCCATCCGCCGCGTTCACCAAGAAGGTGACGGACTCCCTGCAGCGCATCAGGGACGGCACCGCGCCAGTCGGTCGGTCCGAAGGATCCTCCGCCTGCAAAACCTGTGAAGAAACCACTTAAGGAGTCCACGCCCATCCACTTCACATTGCCGCCGAAGGCCTTCGCTCCTAAGGCAGTGGCCGGCGTGCCTGAAAAGGTCTCATCGGCGCCGAAGGCGTCATCGGCCCGCAACCTCGACAACCTTCGGGGGACGAGCGTCAGGAACACTTCATTGACGCCGAAACGGGCAGGCTTTCCCTCCAAGCGGAAAATCGCCCCAGAACTGAATGAAATGAAATGAAATGAAAATTAGTTTTATAAAGCGCAGAATAGCTGCCCGGAGGCGTCCCAGCGCTGAAAACTAACAGGTGTTGCCCATGGGGCTGAATACAGGAGGAACAAACTATTTGTTAAACAGGAAAGGTTTTGAATTTTTCCTAAAAGTGAGGTCCGAGTTGGACCTGAGGTGAAAAGGTAGACTGTTCCACAATTTGGCCGCGTTCAAAGAGGAGCGACCTCCTGATCTAGATCTTTTAACCTTTGGCACAACAGCCAGTAAGGCATTGGTGGATCGAAGTTGTCTGCTGGGAAGATAGGGGGTGATTAAAGGGCGACTAATTAGTGGCCCAGTTTCCCGAAAAGATTGAGCAACACAAAGGGATTTGAAGCTGATCCTTTCACCGGGAGTCAATGTAATCTTGTCAGTCCGGCCTTCACAGAGGTCCTGCGGGGAAGCTGGAGGAGGGTTCGGGCCGCACAGTTCTGAATTACCTGCAACTTTTTTAGTGTGGAGTCAGGGGTCCCAACGTAATGCGCGTTTCCAAAGTCCAGCCTGGCAAGTATCAGTCCCTGGACCACGATTTGTCTAGCCTCAAACGGTAGTAATGGAAGAATCTTCTTCAATACTCTAATGAGGCCAAAACAGGTGGCAGATAGTACAACGGCCTGATGGTTAAACGTCAGGGACTTGTCCAACCAGACTCCCAGGCTCTTGATGGCATCCCTGGGAACTGGGGGGGTACCCAAGCATGCTGGCCAGATCTGATTGATCGTGGATGCTAGATGTCCCAGCATCATAACCTCTGTCTTGTCTCCATTAAGTTTGAGGCAAGACAGTGTCATCCATCTACTAACCTCGCTCAGACATCCGGCCAGGTCCACTGTACCTACAGGGAGTCTTACAAGATCCCTCTCGAAAAAGGACTCTGCTTGCTCTCCCATCTTGGTGGAACCACTTTCCCCACAGACTCATAATGTTTCGCCCACTTACTCTGATGTGGACGCTGGTGAGGGGGATGATGAGGATGAATACAGTTATCCTGTCTATACAGACCCTGAGGATACCAATGAACCCTGGGCAGCTGGTGGTGACCCTGGGGATCCTCAATCAGGACAAGACCCTCAACTTTTTTCTGCTAAAACGTCCCCAACAGAAGACTCTGCAGCTTTCAATGCCTTCATTGAGCGGGCAGCTAACAATCACAACGTCCAGCTACATACTGACCCTGTGGATGTCAATTTCCTTTTTGACACCTTTTCAGTCTCAGAAAAAACAGTTAAGACTCTGCCTATGCTGAAAGGTGTTTTAAAGCATGCTGCTGAGATCTTTAAAGAACCTACCAGGGCAAGGGTGATAAACCCTAGGATTGACAAAAAATACAAGTCGGCGCCTACTGATCCTACCTACATCAAAGGACAGTTGCCTCTAGACTCCTGTCGTCTCGAATGCCCGGAAGAGGGCTAATTCTCAGACTACGGGTGATGCTCCTCCCCCAGACAAAGAATCCAAGGTCTTTGAGGCTTCGGGGAAGAGGGTAGCAGCACAGGCAGCCAACATCTGGTGCATTTCTAACACACAAGCGCTTCTGGCGCGCTATGACCGGGCACACTACGACACACTGGAGACCCTGTTGCAGCACCTGCCTGATGAATACAAGGAGGCGGCTGAGATGCTGATTTAGGAAGGGAAGCTAATCTCTAACGCTTCAATTAAGTGCGCTCTGGACGCAGCTGATACCGCTGCCAGAGCTATAAACACTAGTGTTATGCTACGGCGACATGCCTGGCTGAGAATCTCTGGATTTAAGCCAGAAATCCAAACCACCATCCTTAACCAAACAGTCAACCCAGATCACCTGTTTGGCCCAGAGGTTGACACCACCCTAGAAAAGATAAAAAAAGGACACAGACTGCAAAATCCATGGGTGCCTTACAGTCCCAGCAGTTTCGGGGTGGGTCTTTTCGTCGCTCCAGCACTAGAGGCGTTTCCAGGGGCCAGCTCTCCCAGTCCATGCAGTACTACAAGGGTAACACTCAGACCACTTACACCAACAAGAGTCAAGGTGGATATCGTGGCAACAGCGCCAAGGGCAGAGGACGTGGAAACGGCTCCAGATCCTCTGCCACCAGCAAACAGTGACGCCTTGTCACTGCCCCCCGACCACACAACACCGGTCGGGGGGAGACTCCAGCAGTTCCTACCCGTCTGGAAGTCCATCACCACGGACAGGTGGGTCAGGAAACTTATCCAATACGGTTATTGTCTGGAGTCAACATCCACTCCACCCAACATGCCCCAAAGACACCGTCCTATGTCGGACGAGCATTTACACTTATTGCAGCAGGAGGCCACCGTCATGCTACAAAAAGGAGCAATAGAGCTCGTGCCAGTGCAGGAAAGAGGCACAGGGGTCTACTCGATGTACTTCTTAATACCAAAAAAGGACGGGTCCCTCAGGCCCATCCTGGACCTCAGGCCACTCAACTATTACATCCTGTCGGAGCACTTCCATATGCTGACCCTGCAGCAAGTGCTCCCGTTGCTCAGTCAGGGGGATTTTCTCGCAACTTTAGACCTAAAGGATGCGTACTTTCACATTCCACTGCACCCTTCACACATGAAATACCTCCGGTTCACCATGCAAAACCAGCACTACCAGTTCAAGGTTTTGCCTTTCGGTGTCACCACGGCACCCAGAGTGTTCACAAAGTGCCTGGCGACAGTGGCGGCGCACCTCAGGAGACGGAACATCCACGTCTACCCTTATCTGGACGACTGGCTCATCCAAGCAAAGTCAGCCCAGCAGTGTGCCGCCCACATGTCCCACACCATTCACCTCCTGCACGATCTGGGATTCTCACTGAATTACCCAAAATCCCACCTCCAGCCCGCCCACATACGACAGTATCTGGGTGCGACCATAAACACTCTGGCGGCCACGGCACAGCCGAATTCAGTGAGTCAGCAGCATTCAATCGCTGATACAAAAATTCAGACCTCAACACTCGCTTCCAGCAAGAGTGTTCATGCAGTTGATGGGCATGATGGCCTCCTGCATTTCCATAGTCCCGCACGCGAGACTACATATGCGCCCGCTTCAGGAGTGCTTAGCACGTCAGTGGACTCAGGCTCACGGGCAGTTGAAAGACCTAGTGTTGGTGAGCGGTCGGGCATACAACTCTCTGCATTGGTGGAATCCACGAAACCTTTGCAAGGGCCGACCGTTCCAAGAGCCTGTGCCACAGATCATCCTGACAATGGACGCCTCTCTCCAGGGATGGGGAGCTCATGTACTCATTACACTGTGCAGGGACTATGGACGCAACAGCAACGGAAGATGCACATCAATGTTCTCGAACTGATGGTGATCTTCATGGCACTCAAAGCCTTCAAAGTACATCTGTGCAACAAGGTTGTGTTGATCCGGACGGACAACATGACAGCCATGTACTACATTCAAAAGCAGGGAGGAACACTCTCTGCAGCTGTCTCATCTGGCTCGGAGCATGTGGAAGTGGGCCATTCAGAGGAACATCTTCCTCATGGCAGAACACCTCCCGGGCAAAGACAATCAGATGGCGGACCTGCTCAGCAGGCACAGCCACCAAATGCACGAGTGGGAGATACATCCATCAGTACTCCAACCGTACTTCCAAAGGTGGGGTCATCCAGAGATGGACCTGTTCGCCACAAGGGAGAACGCAAAATGCCAAAGCTTCGCCGCCAGTTTCCCACACCCACAGTCGCAGGGTAATGCGATATGGATGAACTGGTCAGGCAAATTTGCGTACTCTTTTCCCCCAGCACCTCTGATACCGCTGGTGGCACGCAAGCTCAGGCAGCACTCGATGACTCTCATCCTGGTTGCTCCAACGTGAGCTCGCCAACCATGGTACACCACGTTTCTAGAACTGTCCGTGGTACCGCATCAGAGGCTACGTCTCGCACCCAGCCTTCTGACGCAGAGCCATGGCGACATTCAGCATCCAAATCCGCAACAGCTCAACCTGGCGATCTGGCTCCTGAAGTCTTAGTTTGGCTACCTGCACTTACTTTCTGACTGTATGGACATCATTCGGGAGGCAAGGAAGCCCACCACCAGAGCATGCTATGCGGCGAAATGGAAGCGGTTTGTCATTTATTGTGCAGACCACAACATTAACCTAGATGCGTCTATTCAGAATATAATCTGTTACCTTTTCCATCTGTACAAATGTAATCTGGCCTATGCTTCCATTCGCATACATCTATCTGCGATGGCCGCTTATCTCCAGAATAGGCAGCACCTCACTCTTCAGAGTGCCTGCCATTAAGGCCTTTCTAGAAGGACTCAAACGAGTCATTCCTCTGTGTACTCCACCAGCTCCGGAGTGGAACCTCAATGTAGTCCTCACCCGGCTGATGGGTCCTCCCTTTGAACCACTGCATTCCTGCGAGATTCAATTCTTGACGTGGAAAGTGGCTTTCCTCGTAGCGATTACATCGCTACGGCAAGTTAGTGAACTGCAAGCCCTCACTATCCAAGAGCCATTTATTCAAATTCATTCTAAATTCCTTCCTAAGGTCGTGTCTCAATTCCATATCAACCAGACTATTGAATTGCCTGTTTTCTTCCAAAATCCTGAGTCATTGGCGAAGAGAATGCTCCACACCCTTGACGTCAAAAGGGCCCTGATCTATTACATCGATAGGACCAAAGATTTTAGGAAGACTAAGCAACTTTGTTGCCTTTGCACCACACCACAAAGGTACCCCAAGGTTCGAGGCATGTGGGCTGCTAAATTCATATCTTAGCATTAGATCGCCACCTAGTGTTGGGTCCGGATGATCGCACATTGTTGTCCTGGAAGAGTCTTCGAAGTATCCTGAGATGGGTGGCTCCTCCCCTGGACTACAGTGCGCATGGGCATCGGCTCCATCCCCAGATTGTTTTTTTCCGCCATTGGGTTCGGATGCGGTCTCGACGTCTCTCCGTCGGAACCGAATAAACATCTAATTTAACGGCCAAAAGGCTTTGGGTTCTTTACGTCGGTATTGTTTGCGTACGGTCTCGAGTTCTTCCGTCTCTCGGAGCCGGAATCAGCGGAGTTTTTACTACTCTTCGGACATCGAGGCCTTCTCATCGCGACTCGACACTAAGTTCCCAACATGGAGCGGAGCCCGTTTAAGCTCTGTCCGCTCTGTGGGTCCAAATACCCACATATAGACGTGCACCCGGTCTGTAATAAATGCCTTTCGCCAGACCATGATGAAGGAAGTTGCAGGGCCTGTGCGAGTTTCAGGTCGAAGAAAACTCTCACGATTCGGCGCGCGGTGCGCCTTGTGGCCAAACAGGCGGCCCCGGATCCAGAGAACATCTTCGACGACCAAGAAGAGGAGGACCAGAGCCATCATCTTCAAATCTCCCCGCCTGAGACGGAGGTCGAGGCTGATCCGGAATATGACGACGACGGAGTCGTGGGTCAAGGCCTTGAATACGTCGACGAGGTAGGGGACGACGATATGGTTTATGGGGCCGCGGAAGATAGCTCAGGGGACGAGCTATGCCCCGAAGTTGGCGGACATCCGGAGAGGGTCGCGGGATCGCCTGTCGGCCTTACCCAAGACCCTGTAGCGCAAGCCACGGTCCCGCCTGCTGGCCCGGCCACGGACATACTTGCTGCGCCGAGGGTTTCGAAACCGAAACTGAAAGCAACGGTCTCAACTGCACCTAAAGTGGCCGACCCGAAACTGAAAGTAAAGGACTCAATCGTCCCTAAGATGGCGGTCGCAACGGCAAAAACAAATAAACCGGCGGCCTCATCGACTCCGTCGACCTCCGGTCCGCAGAAGCCGAAGAAACACGGCGATTCCGCAGGGTCAAAATCGGCGCCGGAGGAGAAATCCTCCAAGAAGGGTGGCACGCACAAGACAAGCGCGCCGGCGCAGGCAAAGCCAGCCAAGGCAACAGACACAGCCCCGGCTCCAACGGGGGCATCTGCGCATCGCTCCAAGGACTCGGGGTCGGCGCCGTCCATCCCTCCAAAAGACCAACGGAGCGTCGCATCCGAAGGCAAGGCCACCTCGTCGGTGCCAAAGACATCGGTCACCGACGCATCTCTCGTGGCTGCTTCACTGCAAAGAATTAGGGAGAAGGCTTTCTCTTCGTCGACGCCAACGCCATCGACGCAGAAGGCGGCAGACGTCCCGGTCAAGCCCGCAAGTAAACTCCTCTTCCTTCTACCGCCGAAAGTGGCGCCGAAGGCCTTTTCATCGAAATCGACGCCAAAGAAGTCGGAATCTTCTACGGCAGGGGCATCTTCGGGTCAAGTGCTCGACCCAGAAGAGGATTCGGAGTGTTTCATAGACGCGGACACGGGGAAGTTAACCCTTTACAAAAGGAAGATCACTTCGCAGCCGGTGGAATCCTATGTCATCCCCCTAAAGAGGAAGAAGTTTCCACAGGACGCCTCAGGCCTCATGGAACCTATCCAGCCTCCTCTGGGAAGGAGCCCAACACCGTCTCCAGACCACTCGGAAAGTGAGGGCTATGGTGAAGATGAACAATACACGTTCCCAGTAAATGAACCTGATGCACAGCCAGATTCTTATTATGTCATGGGGGACCAAGGCACCCAAGATGTGGGACAAGACCCACAGACTTTCAGTACACGTGCATCCCCTACAGAGGATTCTGCAGGTTTTCATGCACTCATTGAGAGGGCAGCTGCTAATCATGATGTGGACATGCATGCTGACCCAGTTGAGGAAGACTTTCTGTTCGACACCTTTTCAGTTTCGGAAAGAACTGTAAAGACCCTGCCTATGCTCAAAGGGGTCCTCAAGCATGCTGCGGACATCTTTAAAGAGCCTACCAGGGCGAGGGTGGTCAACCCACGTATTGAAAAAAAGTACAGACCAGCGCCTGCAGACCCTGCATACATTCGAGGACAGTTGCCGCTTGACTCCCTGGTGGTAGCAAACGCACGCAAGAGGGCCAACTTCCAAACAACGGGTGAAGCTCCTCCCCCGGATAAGGAGTCCAAAGTGCTAGAGGCAGGAGGCAAAAGAGTGGCTGCACAGGCTGCCAATTTCTGGCGTATTGCAAATACACAGGCACTACTGGCACGTTATGATAGATCACATTACGACACACTAGAGCAGATTGTGGAACACCTGCCTCCGCAGTTTCAAGAGGGCACCAAAATGATTATACAAGAAGGACAACTGATCTCCAACGCGGCCATAAAGTGTGCACTTGATGCCGCGGACACAGCCGCTAGGGCCATTAACACCAGTGTCATGCTCAGAAGACAGGCTTGGCTCCGCATATCGGGGTTCAAACCTGACATTCAAACAACCATACTTAATCAACCAGTCAATCCGGATAGACTGTTTGGTCCAGATGTTGACACCACCCTGGAAAAAATTAAAAAAGACACAACTGCTAAATCTATGGGGGCCCTACAATCACAGCAGTTTCGTGGCAATAATTTTCGTCGCTCAGGTGCCCGTGGAGTCACCAGAGGACAGTTGGGTCAACAGTCAGTTCCCTAGAGGTGGAGCACAGTCCTCGTACCCCAAACAAAACAAGAGGGGCTACAGGGGAAACAGCAACAAAGGACGTGGCAAAGGAGGCAACAATTCACGCTCCTCTGCCCCAAGCAACCAGTGACTCTCTGTCACTGCCCCCCGACCATTTAACACCTGTCGGGGGGAGAATACAGCAGTTCCTGCCCGTCTGGATCAACATCACCACAGACAGGTGGGTGCGACAGCTTATCCAGTACGGTTATTGTCTAGAGTTAAAGTCCACTCCACCCAACATTCCACCAAGGCAAAGACCTATGTCCGCAGAGCACTTGCACTTATTGCAGCAGGAAGTGTTGGTGATGCTGCAAAAAGGGGCAATCGAGCTCGTGCCAGTGGGGGAGGAAGGAACAGGGGTTTATTCCCTGTACTTCCTCATTCCAAAGAAGGACGGATCTCTCAGACCAATTCTGGATCTCCGTCCCCTCAATCTGTACATACTGTCAGAGCATTTCCACATGCTTACACTGCAACAGATCCTTCCTATGTTAAACAAAGGAGACTTCTTAGCAACCTTAGATCTCAAGGATGCTTATTTCCACATCCCGCTACATCCGTCCCACAGAAAGTACCTCAGGTTCACTATCCAGGGCACGCATTATCAGTTCAAAGTCCTACCCTTCGGAGTCACAACTGCCCCAAGGGTGTTTACCAAGTGTCTGGCGACAGTAGCAGCGCACCTCAGGAGGCAGAACATCCATGTCTACCCCTACCTCGACGACTGGCTCGTTCAAGCCAGGTCGGAACAGCAGTGCGCCGCGGACATGTCGACTACCATTCACCTCCTTCACGACCTGGGTTTCTCGTTGAATTACCCAAAGTCACACCTTCAGCCGGCACACGTCCGGCAGTTTCTGGGTGCGACAATCAATACCCTGACGGCCAAGGCGCAACCAAACCAGGTCAGGATAGACGGCATACAGTCTTTAATCCAGAAGTTCAGACCGGGACACTCACTTCCAGCAAGAGTGTTCATGCAGTTGATAGGCATGATGGCCTCCTGCATCTTCATAGTCCCTCACGCACGGTTGCATATGCGCCCGCTCCAGGAGTGCTTAGCAAATCAGTGGACACAGGCTCAGGGACAATTAACAGACCTAGTGTTGGTTACCAGTCGGGCATACAACTCTCTGCATTGGTGGACTCCACACAACCTTTGCAAGGGCCGACTGTTCCTGGAGCCAGTGCCACAGGTTATCCTGACAACGGACGCATCTCTCCAGGGATGGGGAGCTCATCTGCTCACTTACACGGTGCAGGGACTATGGACGACGCAGCAGCAGAAGATGCACATCAACTATCTAGAACTGATGGCGATCTTCATGGCACTCAAGTCCTTCATTGTACATCTGTGCAACAAGGTGGTGTTAGTCCGGACGGACAACATGACCGCGATGTACTACATCCAAAAGCAGGGAGGCACCCACTCACCACAGCTGTCTCACCTGGCTCAGAGCATGTGGAAGTGGGCCATTCAGAGGAACCTCTTCCTCATGGCAGAACACCTCCCAGGGAAGGACAATCAGATGGCGGATCTGCTCAGCAGATAGTCATCAAATGCACGAGTGGGAGATACATCCATCGGTACTCCAGCCGTACTTCCAAAGGTGGGGTCGTCCAGACATAGACCTGTTCGCCACAAGGGAGAACGCAAAATGCCAAAGCTTCGCCGCCAGGTTCCCACACCCCCAATCGCAGGGCAATGCGATATGGATGAACTGGTCAGGCAAATTTGCTTACGCTTTTCCCCCGACACCTCTGATACCACTGGTGGCGAGAAAACTAAGGCAACACTCGATGACACTCATCCTAGTTGCTCCAACGTGGGCGCGCCAAGCCTGGTACACCACGTTCCTCGAACTCTCAGTGGTGCCGCATCAAAGACTGCGCCTCACGCCCAGACTTCTGACGCAGAACCATGGAGAAATTCAGCATCCAGATCCGCAACAGCTCAACCTAGCGATCTGGCTCCTGAAGTCTTAGAGTTTGGATACCTCAACCTACCTCCTGAATGCATGAACATCATCAAGGAGGCGAGGAAGCCGTCAACCAGGGCATGCTATGCCGCAAAATGGAAACGTTTTGTCATTTACTGTGCAGACAATGACATAAACCCGCTAGATGCATCTATCCCTAACATCATTTGCTATCTGTTACACCTTTATAAGTGCAAGCTAGCGTTCACTTCTATTCGGATACATCTATCCGCCATCGCAGCTTACCTTCAAAATAGGCAGCACCTCTCAGTCTTCAGGGTGCCTGCCATTAAAGCGTTTCTTGAAGGTCTGAAACGAGTCATTCCCCCAAGAACACCGCCAGCTCCGGTGTGGAACCTCATTGTGGTCCTCACCAGACTGATGGGACCACCATTTGAGCCAATGCACTCGTGTGAACTGCAGTTCCTAACGTGGAAAGTTGCTTTCCTAATTGCTATTACGTCACTAAGGCGTGTTAGTGAGCTGCAAGCGCTCACAATACAAGAGCCTTTCATTCAGATTCATCCAAATAGGGTAGTGCTACGTACTAACCCCAAATTCCTTCCAAAGGTGGTGTCACATTTTCATCTCAACCAAACTATCGATTTGCCGGCATTCTTCCAGAACCCACAAACGGTGGCGGAAAGAATGCTCCATACGTTAGACGTACGGAGGGCATTGATGTACTACATAGACAGGACACAACACTTTAGGAAGACGAAACAACTCTTTGTTGCCTTCTCACCACAACACAAAGGCAACCCAATTTCCAAAGCTGGAATAGCCAGATGGATTGTTAAGTGCATTCAAATCTGTTATCATAAAGCCAAGCGCACTTTAACAATACCCCCAAAAGCACACTCCACACGCAAGTTGGGGGCATCCATGGCTTTCCTAGGAAACATTCCTTTAGAGGACATTTGCAGAGCAGCCACGTGGATTACACCACATACCTTTACAAAACACTACTGTGTTGATGTACATTCCAAACAGCAAGCGGCTGTTGGGCAGGCTGTTCTCAAGACACTTTTTCAGGTTTCTGCAGCTGGCACGGGCAACCGCCGCTGATGGAGGGACTGCTATGTATTCTATGCTAAGATATGAATTTAGCAGCCCACATGCCTCGAACTGAATATGCTACTTACCAGTATGCATCTGTTCTTGGCATGTAGGGCTGCTAACATTCATATCGCCCACCCTCCTCCCCGGTGCCTGTCGCAGCTGCAGATATACTATTGTATTCAATCATTAGCATGGACATCCTTTACACTTTTCACTCCATCCTCTGCCACAATGGCGAAAAACAATCTGGGGATGGAGCCGATGCCCATGCGCACTGTAGTCCAGGGGAGGAGCCACCCATCTCAGGATACTTCGAAGACTCTTCCAGGACAACAATGTGCGATCATCCGGACCCAACACTAGGTGGCGATCTAATGCTAAGATATGAATGTTAGCAGCCCTACATGCCAAGAACAGATGCATACTGGTAAGTAGCATATTCATTCCAAGGCTGGTATTGCTAGGTGGATTGTTAAATGTATCCAGATCTGCTATCTGAAAGTCAAACGTACTCTCACCATTCCACCAATGGCCCACTCCACCAGAAAGTTGGGGGCCTCTATGGCATTCCTTGGAAACATTCCTTTGGAAGACATATGTAGAGCAGCCACATGGTCTACCACACACACATTTACAAAGCATCATTGTGTTGATGTGCACTCCAAACAGCAGGCAGCTGTAGGGCAGGCTGTTCTCAAAACACTTTTCCAAACTGCTGCAGCTGGCACAGGCGTCCGCCGTTAATGGAGGGACTGCTATGTATTCTATGCACAGATATGAATTCAGCAGCCCACATGCCTCGAACCGAATATGCTACTTACCAGTATGCATCTGTTCTTGGCATGTAGGGCTGCTGACATTCAGATCGTTCGCCCTCCTCCCCGGCGCCCGTAGTAGCTGCAGAATTCACACATACTTCTAGCGTGGTCATCATTCACTTAGTTTCACTCCATCTTTGCCGCAATGGCTAAAAACAATCTGAGGATGGAGTCTATGCCCATGCGCACTGTAGTCCAGGGGAGGAGCCACCTATCTCGTGATACTTCGAAGACTCTTCCAGGACAACAATGTGCAATCATCCGGACCAAACACTAGGCGGCGATCTATGCACAGATATGAATGTCAGCAGTCCTACATGCCAAGAACAGATGCATACTGGTAAGTAGCATATTCAACACTCTCCAAGACATCAAAAAAGACACTGAAACCGCCAGATCTTTGGGTACGCTTCTGTACTGCAAGACTCCTTTTAAAGGGTCCAGAGGCAAAGGTTCGCACTACAGAGGATCCTATCAGCAACAGCGATATTCATCCTACGGCTCAGGTTCCCAGCAATACCGCCAGCCTTATCAGAGGCAGGGCCAATCCTCTTAATTACTCCAGGCCTTATTACAAGGGGAAACGGGCTCGCCAGCTACGTGATACATACAAGCGACAATAGTGGCCTCCTGGCTCTTCCTACTGTTCCCTCCTCCAAGAAATCATCAGTTGGGGGCAGGGTAACCAAATACCTTCGGAATTGGTCCAAGATAACATCGGACCGTTGGGTGCTCAACATCATTCGGAAAGGCCATACCTTTGAATTAATGCAAATCTTGCCACCCAAGCCCCCTGCAGCCATTCCATCAAACCTGTGGCTCGAAGTTCATCAGATACTCCGGAAGGGGGCTATAGAGCCGGTTCTCTCCGACCAAAGAGGACAAGGATTCAATTCCAGGCTCTTCCTGGTAAAGAAGACGCTGGAGAAATGGCGCCCCATTTTAGATCTCAGGGAGCTCAACACCTATCTCATCTCCCTGTCTTTCCTGTAGTCTCTCTTCAAGACATTTTGCGGCTGATCAGTCCGGGGAATTTCATGGCCACGCTCTATCTCGAGGATGTGTACTTTCATGTACCGATTCACCCAGCACACAGGTTTCTACAATTCACAGTAGCATAGAGCTACTTTCAATTCAGGGTTTTACCCTTTGGTCTTCGCTCAGCCCCGAGGATCTTCACGAAGGTGCTGGCGCCAGTAGCAGCATTCCTGCGAAGGAACCATTTTCAAGTCTTCCCCCTACCTGGACGACTGTTTGCTGAAGGCCCCGTCTAGGGAAGCAGCGTTGGACGCTGTTTAGGCGTGTACAAACTAGTTTCAAAATCTGGTACTCACTTTGAACAAATAAAAATCATCCCTGGTTGCGTCCAGAAAGGCACGTTTCCTGGGAGCCATCCTAGACTCCAAACTCTCAAAGGCTTTCCCAACCCTGGAAAGGAGGTTAAAAACTGCAGACCTTGGCTCTGGACTTACAAAACAGGTGTCTTTCAGTACAATGCTACAAATCTGTTCTGGGGGTCATTTCATCATGCATACCTCTGTTCCTGCACTGCAGACTGAGAATGTCTCCTCTGCAGGAACAACTAGACATCCAATGGAAACAGGTTCATGGATCATTCAACAGGGTGACCGTCACTCCAATGATGAGAAGAGCAGCCTTATGGTGGACAGATCAGGGAAACTTGTCCCAAGGTCTATCCTTCGTAAGCGATCCGTCTCCTCCAGTAGTAACAACGGACGAGTCAGTGGAGGGTTGGGGAGCAGTGATGCAAGACCTACATGTCAGTGGCCATTGGTCTCCTCATGATCGACTGCTCCACACCAATCTTTTGGAACTAAGAGCTATAAAACTACAAGCCTTTCTTCCTCGCCTAGGAGGTTCACAAGTGCTCATCAGAACGGACAACACCACGGCCATGCATTATGTGAACAAGGAGGAAGGAACCAGGTCTCTCCCATTGTCGCAGGAAGCTCAAGAGACCTTTGGAATGGGCGATCCTTCATGGAATGTCACTGCAGGCAGAACACTTGCCAGGAATTCTAAACTAAAATGCCCACAGGTTGAGCAGGTTATCCTGTCAGTCACGAGTGGGAGCTGAACCAGCGGGTTCTGGAAGAGGTCTTTTACCAGTGGGGCAGACCAACAATAGATCTTTGCCGCACAGACCAACAAGAAATGCCGGTCTTATGCAAGCAGGAGCTGGTCACTATCTCAGAGCTCGACTCGGACTAAGGACGACATCAAACATGGACAGGGTACCAGGAGTACAGCTGGCCCCTCGTCCCAAAGCACAACCCCACATAAAAAGAAGGCTCCGGTCCAACCTTAGCCCTCTGGTTTCGGTCCGCACCGAAACCACACTTCCGACGCCCGACTTCTGGCTCTGCCCCGAAGCCTACTAAAAAGCCTGCAGGCTCCAAAAAGACTCCCTCCAAATCGAGCTCCAAACCTAGACCTTCGGGGTCGAAACACAATTCTGCTAGCAACCCTCCCCTCCATTCGATCCGAAGACACCAATGTTTAGGACTCCGGCACCGAAAAGTAGGCGCCAAAACAGTCAGATGTGCCAAACACTGCAAAACCAGCTTTGGCGCTCAGAACAACAAACTGTATCCAAAACAAAGTGTTGTATATTCATCCACAGGCTGGACATATCACTGCTGAACAAGACTTTAAAAAGGGCTGATACAGAAGAGGAATATCACATTCCTTTGAAGAAAATAACTGTTGGAACTAACCCTTCCCCCCCTCCTAATCTTCCTCTGCATCACCTCCTTCCCCCTTAGTTTCAGCCCAATTTCACCTGAACATTCACCACCACATACACCTGACAACCAGGATAATGGGGATGACAATGGGGGATGATCAGCCACTACAAGACCCATGGGAAGATTACAACACCAATTCGCCCACAGGCAATGATCCCAACTTGTACCCTAACAAGCCCTCTCCACCAGATAACAGTGTAGACTACGTTGAACTACTGGGTAGAGCCGCCAACTACCTTGACATTCAGCTACATAAAGAATTTCCTCTTTGAAAACCTCAGTACCAACCAGAACTCATCACACACTACCCATGCTCAAAGGGTCCTCTTAAGGAGGCATGCCTGGCTTCGCATAAGAGTTCAAACTGATGTTCAAACCTCCATATTAAATACACCATTTGATAAGGGACATCTATTTGACCCAGTGGTAGATTCATCACTAGAAAAAATGGGCACTAAAGTGGCCAAATCCATGGGGGCCCTTCAGCCTACACAAAGCCATGGCTCCTTTCAGCCCTCTTTTTACCGCAGAGATTCTAAAAATACCTCCACCTATAAGGGCAATAACCAACCCTTTCCATCTAGCGGTTACTTCATATGAGGTTACAGTGGTAACAGCGGCAAAGGTAGGGGTTCATCACACGCGCCGCACCCGCCAATACAAAGCAGTGACTTGGCTCCACTACCCCCCGACCACTGTCTGGAAGACTTTCAGATTTCCTACCAATCTGGCAGTCAATAACAGACAATTGGGTACTACAAACTATCCGTTCTAGTTACTGCCTGGAGTTCATCAACACTCCTCCAAACATTCCACCAAAGTCTCAAACTTTCACCAGATCACCTACACATCCTCAACTCTTCTAAAAGGGGCTACTGAACCTGTACCACCCCAACACCACAGGTCTGGTGTGTACTCCTTTTACTTCAGAATACCCAAAAAAGATGGTTCTGTCAGACCAATCTCTGAGTACTCCATCTTTATATTGTCAGATCATTTCCACATGGTAACACTTCAATTACTTCCTCTGCTTCAGAAGTGAGACTTTCTTTAGATTTAAGACATTTATTTTCATATACCAATCCAACCCCGCTAATCACAAATTCCTCAGGTTTGTGGTAGCAGGTCAACACTTCGAGTTCAAGGTACTCTCATTCGGAGTCACCACTGCCCCCTGCTGTCTGGCAGTAGTAGCTGCTCACCTAGGACAAGCATCCATGTCTTCCCATACTTGGACGACTGGCTCATCAAAGCCAGCACAAATCAGCTATTTCTTCAGCACGCTTTCAAAACGATTAATTTACTACATCAACTAGGGTTCACAATCAATGTGACAATCACATCTCCAACCAATACTCAGGACTACCTAGGAGCCACTCTAGATACTCAAAATGCTCTGGCCTACCCCAACGCAGCCAGAATTTGAAGTATTCAGGCTTTAGTTCTCTAGTTTAAACCAAATGTTTCGATTTCAACTCTGGTTTATATGCAGCTGCTGAGAATGATTGCATCTTGCATCATCGTCCCCATGCCAGGCTACACATGCATCCACTTAAAGTACGCTTAGCCAGTCAGTGGAACCAGTCACAGGGTCTATTGACCGATCTTGTGTTAGTAAGCGGCTGTACTCTTTCCTCTCTTCAGTGGAGGAACGCACAAAATCTGAAAAATAGGTTAGGGTTAGATTCCTTTTAAACAAGAGAGGGGGGGGACCAAGGAGCCAACAAAGGTCCAGTGTCCATGCTCCTAAAACAAATCTGTTCACAATAAGAGGACAAAGTTCCTATACCAGGGTACAAAAGTTACCCACGTATCGGAGTGCAAATAGTCACCCATACATTAAAACCAGGTAAGAATGGGGGAAAGTAATCCTAGGTAAAAAGTACCCTAATGGGAGAGGGAAAGACATTATACACCCTCTCCTGCCCTCACACACCCCGGAGGATGTCATGCTTCATCATCTGGCAATTTTGCTCCTCGTAGGGCGGCGCTGCAATTCCCTACGGGTCCCCGAAGGGTCACTTTGTTGGAGATCTTTTAGGGGATTAGCCGGATGTTGCATGCGGGTGTGTGGGGAAGGGTATGGGAGGGTAAATCAATTACGTGCGAACAGGATGGTGTAATAAAATCAAGGGTATGAAAGCAGCGACAAGATTGTCTCAAACCCTTGGCAGTTAAAAGTACTGCTTAAAAATGACTGACCCCACAAGGCCCACTATGCCTGGGTGTCACTAGTCGAGGTCAACATGTTTCGCGCCTCTATCGCCCGTAGGTCATTAGCGCTTCGTCGGGACCAAAAACAAAGTGAAGTGCACGTGAATAAAATACATGAAAGTTAAAATGAGAACCCTCTTATCTCATCCAGGGCGGATCAGGGAACCTGTGTCCCCCGCTATGTGGTTGTAGCTGTTACATAGAAGCTGCTCCTTGATGATACCAAATATTAATTGGAGCGTTCCTCCAGTGGTCATGGGGATGGACGCCCGTGAAAAGTCGGGTAAGTAATGCGGGTGTAGCCTCTAGTACACCTACCCCTGTCCAAACGCTTGCCATGAATGAAAAAAAAACAACTTTTAACTCTCCCATTAGGGTACTTTTTATGTAGGATTACTTTCCCCCATTCTTCCCTGGTTTTAATGTATGGGTGACTATTTGCACTCCGATACGTGGGTAACTTTTGTACCCTGGTATAGGAACTTTGTCCTCTTATTATGAACAAAGGGTTAGATTCCTTACCTTAGAATATCCCCAGGCGTCAGACTGGATCTGGAAAGTTTTCGTCAGCAGTACCCCTGTGCGTCTGTAGGTGTCTGCGTCTCTGCGTTCGGCGTCGTGATCGCCGGGATGACGTCTGAGTACTTAAACGCCCCCTCGCGCGCTGGCGTGAGTGCTTTTTTCCACGCCAGCAAGCTCAGATCTGGGAAGTGCAGTACTCCAGATGCCTGATTTTAAGTCGAGAGGACTGTCCCTGCCTGTCTGTGCCAGACCCCCACCGTCAGTTCCCTTATTGCCTCGGGCCGACCATGATGACAAGTCATTCCCCGACTGCCGGGCCTTGACTTCGAAGGCTAGACTAGAGCGGTCCCGTAAGCTGCTCTAGATCCAGCAGTCTGCTCCGCAGTCATCGCCGCTCGACGAATCGCCACCACTAGTCGTGCTCCAAGTCCTCAGGTAAGTCAAGGCATTTGAAAAAGAAGTCTAAGACGTCATCTCTTGTCCGACTTCCCCGGACACTCGTGCGATGCGGCAACAATGCCCATGCGGCTCAATCTGAGCCGCAGGCCCTGCGTCCAGCTCCACACCCGCCGGTCCCTGGGCTGCACACGACGATGGAGGAGATAAGTGCTTTCCTCGCAGCCATGAGGTCACACTTCTCTCTTTCGGAACCTGCCAAGGCGCCTTCGGGCCCGTGGGTCCAACTGGGAGCCCTAGCAGGCCGGCGGCTCCGGTGCAGTAGAGTGCTTCGGCCCCAGTGCAGTAGTCTACTCCGGTCCTGACCCTGCAGGATCCAGGCCTGGATCCGGGCTGTCGCCAGTCGACCTCACGACTCCTCTGCTGGCGCAGACCCCAAGGGTGTCGCTCCCGGGGCAGTCTTCGGACAACGTAGACCCCAGTTTCAGTCCGCGGCCGGCGTTCAATGGGTGAGGCCTTTGTGAGAAGTTGGCCCGATATGCAACATTCGCTATTCTAGCGACCGCTATGTATCGTTCCAACGACCCTTATGGTGTTTGGTTGTAAGTCAACCTATAGACCAGCTATCCTAGTAGCGTGGATACGAGCAGTCTAAGGCTAAAGACTCGAGAGGGCGCGTTAAGCCAGCTGTTTACCACACATGTACCCCTTGAACACCCAGTGAAAGGACACCACACAAGTGTTATGAAAATAAACAGTATATTTATTAAGAATCACAACAGCCCTGTACTCTTTGAGGACAGGGTACTAAGCACAAACCAAATCTCTTTAGCAAATACTTCAAGTGCACAATTAAAACAAGTGTCCGAGGACACGGAAAGATTAAGGTCTCGGGCGGACCCGATAAGGCAAGTCGGAAGCGAGGGACTCAGGACCCTAGAGTAAGGAGGCTATGCAGGCACCGAAATGCCGAGTTACCTAGCCACGAGGGCTGCGGCTGCACAAGTCTTACAGGCGTCGGGGTCTTCGCTGACGAGCCAGGAGCCGGAAGAAAAGGAGTTGCTGGCCGGCGACCAGTGCTGAATAGTTCGTAGAGATCCAAGCCTGGATCGGAGATTGATGAAACCTGAAAGCAGAGGGGACCAAGTTCGTACTACTAGCCAGTAGTCAGAGGGTACCAGGAAGGCACCGGTTGGCCGTCACCTCGACCAGGTGAGTGGGCGACGCTAGGCTCTGCAGTCTCACGGACCAGGAGGCGTTGTCGGCGACCACGGTGGAGGTGCGAGCTGTCCCACGAAGGATGATGCTGTCGGCGTCGCTGGGCCCAGGATGGGGCAACAAGCCTTGGCAGATCTCAGGGCCACGTGGTGGGCCTAAGATGGCGTCTTGAGTGGACCAGGAGGGTCCGGGGTGCTTCTCGCAAAGATGGAAGCAAGGGCCAGTCTGGAGCAACCAGACCAGCAGTGATGATTCTCGGATGTCGTCACAGAAGGGCACAAGCCAGCGGCTAGTGACCAGACAACGTGCTGAGCAGCGAGCAGAAGGGCCCCACGCAGATCGTGGAGATGCTGGGAGACTGCACTTCAGTGCTGGAGCGGCTCAGGGTCGGGGCTTCTCGGACCCCAGAGCACTCACCAGAGAGTTACCTCGATGGTCGTGCTGGTTTTAAGAGCGTGCAGGTTCTGATGATGGCCGGTCCCTCGAGGTCTCGTCGCACCCACAGATCACAGCTGAGCTGATGACGTGGGTAGAGGTCAGAGGTGCCAGGGAAGCCGGTTCTCGTCGAGCTGGGCCGTCGGATTCCTTGAGGAAGGACTTACAGCAAACCGCAGAGTTCTTAGTTGGTGCCCGCTGATGCAGGGTGACTACTCCTTAGTCACAAGGGAGAAATCTTGAGAAGAGTCTTGAAGTCCTTTCGTAGAAAGTATTCTTGATTCAAAGATCTGATTTGGAAGGGTCCCCGCTCCGGTCTTTATTCTAAAGAAAGGGGTGGGTACATGACTAGGTCCTGCCCTAAGGGTGGGACCAGGAAGGGGGGTAGTTACACCCCTCTCTCCTGCCGGACTTTCCCCAGGCCAGGGCTGTCGCCCCTGGAACTGGTTCTAACCGGCAGATGCGTAGTGAGCACCGGGGTGCCACTCCGCAGTCACCTTCTCGCCAAAGCCCTACCTACCCAGAATACACAAACCCTGTCTGGGACGGTGCGAACACCGCCCTCGACAGGAAACCCTTTGTCCAAGCGCTCCTCGCTGGAAGGACTCCCAGCAGCAGAAGGTCAGACTCGTGTCTGTGGTGGCAGCATCCATTTTGTGGAGCTGAGGCTTTAGTTAACTTTAACCGGGGTTCACAGTTACGTACATGTCGTGTCCCTCTAGAAGGGTGGAATGCTAACCTCGTCGCCAGCATTGGTGAGAGGGCAGCACCCCGATTCGTATGACACCTTACTCGACATGCCTTGATAACGCGACACCGGAGTTACCGATATGGTACGCGTTATCATGGAACAGCTATTGGGTCTTGATTCCGCAAGCTGCAACCGGGCTCGGCTCGGGCCTGAACCTAGCTCACACGAGCCCACGCACTCTGCCTTCAGGATCGTTAAGGCCTGCCATAGGAGTGACTGATAGGAACTCGGGTGTCCATTGTATGGTTAGATATAGAGCTACTATACCTAAAGCGAAGGGTGGTTACACGTCTTCGCCCCAGCTGTCGTGCAGCCAGTTGTGTCAAATTTAGGAGGCCAGCCAGGGGTGGCATAATACATGCTTCAGCCCCTGGCGGCCCTGGGTACACCTATGCCCTGCGTTACGGGGTCTGATAAGGTGGCCCAGTACCAATTGGTAAATGCACCTAGGGTACATATCGTAATTTAGAAAGAGAACAGCCAGGCTGTGGGTCTGATTAGCAGGCCCACAGCCAGAGAAAGTCGTAAACCAGTGAAACAAAAGCAAAAAATCTGGGTGATCATAGGATTGCAGACCCTACTCTCCTACAGCCTTCACCTACGTCCCGGCTCCATCATTTTTGCCTGTTTATCAGGAGATGTATTACTAGGAGGGGTCTGAAGACCCTCTAGCACAGCAGTGCCAGTTGAGCCAGGACTGGGCAGATGAGCTGGGGGAGGCCAGTGATCTTGACACTTCGCCCGACACTGGATTTGTCTCCTCCGTGGCTTCGGAGGGAGCTGCTTACAGCATGGTGTTGAACAGGGCGGCCAAGGCCTTGGCTCTTGAGCTCCCTTTTATGGCCGTGAGGACTAACCTCCACCCTGAGGTGCTTAAACCTAGGCAAGCTCCTCGGAGCCTCTACTGCCGTTTAACCAAGCCCCCTCCGACGTTCTGATGGGCACCTGGTCCAAGCCCTCCTCAGGCCTCCCTGTGGATTGGAACGTGGCCCGACGCCACCGCCCAGCTCCGGGTGACCCTGCTTTCTGTCCACCCAACCCGAGAGCCTGGTAATTCAGGCCTCTACGTCCAGACCGCATTCCTGACCGCTCCACCGGATCTGGAATCTAAAAGGTATGATCAGTTTGTGAAGAAACTGTTATCCACATCCCTGTCCTGCTGGCCCACCAGCGCTACCTCTGGTTCACAGTAGGCCACAAGCACTTTCAGTTTAGTGTTCTCCCCTTCGGCCTTACCAGCGCCCCTAAGGTGTTCACAAAAGTGATGGCGGTGGTCGCAGCTCATCTGCGCAGATCGGGGATTTCAGTCTTTCCCAGATCAGGGATTTCAGTCTTTCCCCATCTCGACTATTGGTTGTTGAAGGCGGGCTTGCCCCAGACTGTCGTCTCCCACCTCCAGACTACGGCAGACCTCCTGCACTCGCTGGGGTTCTCCATCAACTTGCCGAAGTCACACCTGGGCCCCTCTCAGAAGCTCCTTTTCATCGGAGCGGTTCGACTCGGTGCAGTTTCTTGTTTATCCCCCCGAACAGCGGGTTCGGGATATTCAGGCTCCGATCTTTCAGCCTTTATCCCGAATTTCGGTCCGATTGACACTACGGCTCCTGGGGCTGATGGCCTCCTGCATCCTTCTGGTGCATCACGCCAGGTGGCAGTTGCGGGCTGTGTAGTGGGACCTGAGGTTTCAGTGGGCACAGCATCAGGGCAATCTGTCAGACCACGTCCTGATCTCAGAGGGCACTGCGAGTCAGTTGCAGTGGTGACTCACGAACCGCAATTGGTCAGCTGCAGATCTCTCCCTACCCTAACTGGAGCATGTAGTGGTGACAGATGCGTCCCTCCTGGGATGGGGGGGGGGGGGCCACATGGGAGAGGGAGATCAGAGGCCTCTGGTCTCCGGCGGAGTCCCGGCTCCATATCAACCTTCTGGAGCTGCTGGCGATCCGTCTTGTACTGAAGGCATTCCTCTCCTCTGTCTGGGGGAGTGTAGTGCAGGTGTTCACGGACAACACCACCGCCATGAGGTACTGCAACAAACCGGGCGGGGTCGTGGACCATTTGTCAGGAGGCGCTGCGCCTCTGGCAATGGCTGGAACACCAGGGCGTCAACCTGGTGGTTCAACACCTGACAGGTTCCCTGAACGCCAGGGCGGATGAACTTAGCCGCCGGTGCATGATGGATCACGAATGGCGTCTGAACTGACGTGGCGCAAGGTCTTTCAGCAGTGGGGAGAGCCTTGGTTAGATCTATTCGCCACAGAAGAACACGCAATGTCAGTTATGGGCGTTGGAATTTCCAAGGCGGCACACGCTCTGCGACGCATTTCATCACGAATGGAGCTGCGTTCTTTTGTATGCCTTTCTGCCTATACCACTTCTGCCCAGAGTGCTGAAGATCAGGCGAGACCAGGCCAAAGTCATCCTTGTGGCTCCAGACTGGGCACGAAGATGCTGGTATCCCGAGCTACTCGGCATGTCAGTCGATCTCCCGATTAGTCTGCCTCTTCAGAAGCAGGAGGACCTTCTGTCGCAGCAGCATGGGACTGTCCTCCAACCGACCCTGTCCAGTCTCCACCTACTTGTGTGGCGATTGAGCGGCGGCTGTCTAGGCCATTTGACTTGCCTCCTGAAGTTTGTGATGAGATTCTGGCAGCCAGGCTTCCCTCCATGAAAACTGTATATGCCTGAATGTGGAACAAATTTGTGGCATGGTGCACAGCAAAGGCTGTGGATCCACTCTGCCCCCCTTTCTGAGGTTCTCCTTTCATCTTTCTCTTTCCCAGCAGGGCTCTGCTCTTGGCACTATCAAGGGCTATCTCTCCTCCATTTCAGCCTTCTTAAGGCTTCCTGATCAGCCCTCTCTTTTAAAGTCCCCTGTTGTAAATAGGTTCTTGAAAGGCATCACACGTTTCCTCCTGTTCCTTTCGTGATGCCTCAGTGGGACTTGAGTCTGGTTCAAACCTATTTGATGTGCTTTCCTTTTGAGCCACTTCACAATTGCCCTCTTTGTCTTCTGACTCTTAAGACTGCATTCCTGGTTGCCATCACCTCTGCCTGGGGAGTGAGTGAGCTCCAGGCTCTATCTTATAAACCTCCTTTCCTCTCTGTCCATCCGGACAAGGTTGTTCTAAAGACTCCTTTTCTGCCCAAGGTGCCTTTCATATCGGGCAGTCCATCACCTTGCCCACCTTCTATCCGCATCCCTTGAAGGAGGAGGCTCCACCGTCTGGAGCCAGAACATGCCCTATCCGTCTATCTAGATCGCACACGCCAGTTCAGAGTGGATGACTAGCTCTTCGTTTGTTACATGGGCGCAAAGAAGGGATGGGCGGTGCACAAGCGGACCATCTCTCGGTGGGTCGTCTTGTGCATTAAGGTTTGCTACTCTTTGGCGAAAAAGGAGCCTCCTTTTGGGCTGTACGCCCATTCCACTCGGGCCATGGCGGCTACTACTGCCCTGGGTCGTGGAGTTCCCTTGCAGGACATCTCTCAGGCAGCTACGGGGGCCTCGCTGCACACCTTGCTAGACATTACTGCCTGGACAGCCAAGTCTGGAGAGATGGCTTTTTCGGCCATTCTGTTCTCCAGGACTTTCTGGTGTGATCTTGGTTCGCAGACCCACCACCGGGGTTGGTATTGCTGGGGTTTCTATTCTAAGGTAAGGAATCTTACACTAACCTGTGCATCTGAGAGAAACAAGTTACTTACTTTCGGTAATGATATATCTGTAAGAAACAGTAGTTAGTGTTTGATTACTTACTGCCCCACCCATCCTCCCCGTTCTGTGAACCGATATCTAGGGTTAAGGACATCACTTTAAGGCCCCTAGATTCATGGCACCAGTGTCTGTTTCTATCCTGGCTCTGTGTTACTGGCGGGGCAAGCTATGTACAGAACTGACGTCCGCACGAGGGCGGCGTCGAAGTACTCCGTCATCCCGGCGATCACGACTCCGCTGACAGAGGCGCAGGCGCCTACCAACGCGCAGGGATACGTCTGACAAACTTTCCGGATCTAGTCTGACGCCTGGGAATATTCTAAGGTAAGGAATCTAACACAAACTACTGTTTCTTACAGATATATCTTTACGGAAGGTAAGTAACTTGTGCATTTGTCAAAAGGACAGCTGTTCATAGACCTGGTTCCACTGATAGTACTGACAGCGGACGTGTTCATCACTGGCTGGGGAGCTAATCTACAACAGCACACAGTGCAAGGCCTGTGGGGTCAACCACAGAAGTTGCTCCATCAATCATCTAGAGCTGCTTGCAATCTTTCTAGCCCTCGACATTTCAGACTCGCCTAGAGGGCAACGCTGTTTTCATTCTTACAGAGAACAGCTATGTATTATATACAAAAACAGGGGGGGGGGGGTACACCAACGTTCCCACTTATCCCAAGACATCTGGAGGTTGGTCATTCACCACAAACTTTATCTGCTAGCAGAACACCTCCCAGGAGTAAACTAGATTGCAGATATCCTCAGTAGGCAGAGGCAGCGAATACCTCAGTAGGCAGAGGCAGCAAATACCTCAGTAGGCAGAGGCAGCAAATACACTAATGGGAACTCCTCCCATACTTTCGAAGTTGGGCAGTCCCTCACACAGACCGGTTTGCCACATACCAAAGCGCTAAATGCCAAAGCTTCGCCTCCAGGTACCCACGCCGCAATTCACTATGGATGAACTGGTCAGGAATATTTGCCTACACTTTCTGCTTCTCACTCATTCCATTAGTGGTTCACAAGTTTAGGCAAACATCTCTCACTACTCCTAGTAGCTCCTAAATGGGCATGTCACCGCTGGTTCACACCCTGTTAGAGCCAAATCTGGTTTTGCAGCGTGAATCTTTCCAGATTCACTATGCTGTGCATTATTCCGTCATCTTGTCGTTGGGTCTGGAATTGTAGTCTCCTTTCTTTAAAAAAAATTAAAATAAATTGTGTGGCCCAGGTGGGTTTCGACATACTAACATTTGGTGTCCTTCGTGACGTCGACATGCTTCCTACGGAGCTCCCACCTTTGGTCGCCATCTTCAGATTCTTTTTTTCCGCCGTTTGGTCTGGATTGTTGCAGACTAGTTCCAGAGTTTTTGGAAGAGGAATCCCCAAAAATTTTAGAAAATCGACAAATCAAGTTTTCAGCTACACCTGACTACAGGTCAGGTAACCAGAAGGGAGATGGTTTACGATCAAGGTCTCCACTTTCTACGGAGAATGCACTTACAGGGGGCTCCCTGAGCGCTGGGATGGACAAAACACTGTTCAAGTTTTGCACCAATTGCCACCACAAATACGCACAGAAGGACCAGCAACTAGTCTGCAACCTCCTGCCTGCCGCTCGACCACAGCACCAAAGACTGCAACTCGTGCTCTGCGTTTACACTCAAGATCCTCAGTGAGAGGCAGAGAAGGGTGAACCACAACATACAGGGGCCACATACATTGCTCCGAGACTTGGGCCTATCCAGGGGAGAGGAAGACAACCTAGCCGAAAGACTAGCACTGCACGGTTGTCTAGGTCCATAAGAAAACTGCAAAGGAGGTAAGGGAGTAGTCCACCACTAAACACGAGCGAAACTCGAAAGGGTGAAGCTAAAGCCCCAAGTGACGCTCGTTGAAGTGAAGCGAAGTCCACGCCAAAACACTCGATAAAGGCAACAGCTACCAAGGACAGTCAGCCGAGCTGATCCTTTGAAAAGGACTCTGAATCGGCAAAAGCCCTCGAAAAACCAAGATTGTCGCAGGTTGCCCTCTAACACCTCTGCGCCAAGAAAGGAAAGGTCGACGTTAACGGCCCTGAAGAGGCGCTCCAACCCTCAATGCCGAACATGCCGCCGAGATGGAGAGTAAGAGTAGGCTCTAGGCCGAAATGGGAAGCATCCAGCAGCGGAAAAAGTACTTTGACGAGAAGATGAGCAAATACACCATCCTGCCGAAACCTGCGCTCTAAGTCGAAAGACGAGGAGGACGCCAAACCTCCAAACGCCGAACCAGTCGAACAGGGGGACGAACACTATTTCAAGGGATAAGGCGACTAAGATCTGCAATCCTACCGGGACTCTACGTCCTTAGAGGCACCAGACCTAGAATGGCAAGATCTCTATGCTGAATTGCCGGAAGAAGGGGTAGATACTTACCCGTCAAGGCCCTCTCCCCAGACAACGTAAGGATCTACAACATGGTCGTCCAAAAGGCTGCACAGACGTATGGAGTGAAAATGGAAGAGAAGCCCGAGGCATGTTGTCTCCTGGACTCAACTGCCTCAACAAACTAGGAGCCAATTCCTGCCCATGCTCCCAAGTGTGCTGGATCAAGGAAGAGAGGCCTTTAAGGAACCAGCAGCATGAAAGGCTGTGACTCCTAGAACGGAGAAGTAAAAACCTTCTTCAAACGACCCCTGCATACATCCAAGAGTCCGTACCAGCCAACTCCATAATTGCAGCAACGGCTAGGAAAAGGGCCAATGTGCCCACTAATGCCAGACCACCTCCAGACAAGGAGTAGGATGATCCACCTTACAGGGAGAAAGGTGGAGAGAAATGCAGTAATCCATTGGCGCATCACAAACTCCAACCCGCGGATCAACAGGCATGCATACCAACACTGGGCAGCTCCTAAAGCATCTACAAGACCAGTACCAACAAAGAGCAGCTCACCTGGTAGAAGGCAAAAGCATGGCGAACACATGCCTAAAATCGGCATTGGATGCTGCAGAAACATCGAGCAGACTAATGATAGGAGTGACCGAGAGGAGACGCGCATAACTCAATTTCGGGATTCAAGCCAGAGGTGCAAAGCAACATCCTGAATAAACTGTTTAACTGAGAGCAACTGTTCGGCACACCATTTGACGACAAGTTGACACTGCTTAAGAAGGACAACGAGACCGCAAAGTCCAGGGGAGCGTTGCAGTTCAGAGGGATGAGAAGGGGCACACCCACAAGAAGGCCAGGTGGTGTGCATTGCACCAGACGTCCAGCAGAGCTACCAAGGGAACAAGCAGCGACCGCAGCAGAACTGGCAGTACCAGCCCTGGGGACAGCCCTTTCGATGGTGGCGAAACTGACAAGGACACACAGGAAGGGGAGGCCAACAGCCCTCCAAGTGACTTTGCCAGGAAACAGACCCCCACCCTAGCAACACCTCAGGGTGGGGGGGGGGGGGAGACCTAAAGGAAATCTACAGCAGGACGTTCGACGACAAACAGTACCTCGAATACTCGACACCAACAGGGGGAGAATAAAGGACTTCATCCAGCAATGGAGGAAGGTTACATCGGACAAATGGATACTACTAAACATACAATACAGATACTGTATAGAGTTAGAAAAACAACCTTTGAACAGAAAACCAAGAAGCAAGGCACACTCTGCAAAGGAACTGTCGCTCTTGCGACTAGAGGCGCATGAACTGCTCAGCAAGGAAGCAATAGAAATTGTGCTGCACAACCAGAGGAACAAAGGGTTCTACTCAACTAACTTCCTTGTGCCAAAGGTGGACGAAACACTAAGACGATCCAAGATCTAAGGTTCTTGAACAAATTCATGGACTCCGATTCAAAATGACTTCCCTACAAGAGGTAATGCCACAAATACAAAAGGGAATAATATGGCCACTTTAGATTTAAAGGACATGTACTTAAACATCCCCATCAACCACAAGCATCTACTAAGGTTTGTGATCAGCCTAAGTCACT
The DNA here is from genome assembly GCF_964263255.1 of Lissotriton vulgaris. Lineage (NCBI taxonomy): Eukaryota > Metazoa > Chordata > Amphibia > Caudata > Salamandridae > Lissotriton > Lissotriton vulgaris. The sequence goes on along the minus strand of NC_141699.1, from coordinate 163,174,940 downwards.
GGCAGTTCTGGCATTTGGACTCCAATCCGCATCAAGGGTGTTTACAAAATGCCTAGCAGCTGTCGCAGCACATCTACGAAGGCAAGGAATACACGTATACTCCTACCTCTACGAATGGCTCGTAAAAGCAAGTTCGTACAGCCAATGCAAGCTACACATCCAGCACGTCATACTAACACAACTGGGTTTCTCAATCCATTGGTAAAAATCAAAAGAACTGGAGCAAATAAAGATATTCATAGGGTCAGATCAACACCATACAGGCCAAGGTTTTCTCCAGCAGGAAGAGAACATTGGCTATACTGAAGGAGACACATAATTTACGCAAGGGGCAAGTTCTGACAGTGAGGATGGTGAGCAGGCTAATGGGAATGATGGCGTCATGCATTCACCTAGTCAAAAATACTGGACTTCACAAGACCATTCCAGGAATGTTTACCGCAGCAATGGTCACAGGCGACTGAGTTGGGAAGATCTTGTGGTTGTCACACTCGGTACATCAGGAAATTGCGTGGTGGAACCAACTTCAACAGTGCACAGAAGATTTCCCTCCATGGCCACACAATTCTAATGTAAATACATCCCTATTTCAAAGTGAAACATTGACAAATACACAACAATTTATTTCGTTTCCTTAAAGTATAAGGTTTATTTCATTTTCTTTAAATTATCATTTCTTTTTTAGAAGTCTCTTCTCATTTTATCACAAGTAGAAAATTAAAAAAAAATTTTTTTTTTTTAAACATGCACATTTTATGATTCAAGCAAAAAACAAAGGAGAAAAAAACATGGAATACACAATACATGATTCTATATACAAATCTTTTTTCTTATACAGTACAAACAGAAATCTGTTCTGTGTAGTGACATTTCATTCCCCTCCTTTCCATGGCCAGATTGAGTCTTGAGGAGGTCCCATCATTCCTGCTACCACATTCAACATTGACCATCAACGGACGCCTCCCAACTGGGATGGGGCACGCACTTGAACAAGCTAAAGGTGAGGGGGCTGTGGTCGCAGCAGGATGGGGTCAAGCACATCCATTACCTGGAGCTAAAGACAGTGCTCCTAGCCTTAAACCTTTCAGGAGCTGTACGGAAACTGGGGGTTGATCCAAACAGACACCACAACCATGTTCTACATCCACAAACCAGGAGGACACAATCAGTAGCACTATCAGGGCTAGCACAGGAAATATGGACATGTGCCATTCCAGTAAAGATAGGTACTAGTAATAAATCTTCCAGCGAAGGACAATATGGAAGCACTCAGCAGGCAGACGTCTGCATCCCACGAATGGGAGATCAACCAACAGGAAATAGAGTATTCCGGAAGTGGGGTGCACTGCAAATAGACCGATTTGCAACACACCTAAATGCAAAATGCTGACACTTCGCATCCAGACAACCAGACCATTGGTCACAAGGGAATCACTATGGATAATTGGTCAAAGATATTTGCATACGCTTCCCCCCCCCCCCCCCGATACCACTGATACACAGGGTACTTAGCAAATGCAGGATCAGCAACATGTCGCTGATACTAATGGCGCCTCAGTTGGCCAGACATTCATGGTTCTCCCATAGTAGAGATGGCGCATGCACCAGCACACAGATTCCCATTACGAAGGGACCTGTTAACGATGCAGAACAGAAGGGTGCTACACCCAGAGTCTCAGACTAGCGGCATGGCTCCTGAGGACCTAGATTTTGCACAACTCAAGCTACCGGCTAGCACAATGGCAGTGCTCAGGGAGGCAACAAGACCTACCACAAGGAAATGATACGTAGCTAAATGGAAAAGATTCTCTGAATGGTGCATTAGGGAGAAACTGTAAAGGAAGATTACAAGGGAGTCAACAGTACTAAAATACTTAACACATCTACTGTAAAGTAAACTAAGCTACACATCCCTAAGAGTACACTTTGCAGCGAGTGGCTTACACCAGAGGAGAAACTGGGAACATTTTCTTCACCTCCCAAGCAGTAAATATTTCTGGCAGGAGCAAAGAATCGCACCTCCAAACAGAATGCCAACACCGGCATGGAACCTCGACATCATGCCAATTCAATTGATGAAGGCACCATTTGACAGATTCACAAGGCTACACTACACATTCTCACGCTAAAGAATGCCTTATCGGTTATCACATCTCTGGAAAGAGCAAGAGAATTGCCGGCGCTAACACTTCAAGAGCACTACCTACAGATACAGTGATAGGATTATAATGCGAACAGACCCACGCTTCATGCCAAAGGTGGCGTCACGGTTCCACATCAACCAAACAATCCAGATACCTAGTTTTTTCCAAAAACCAAGCACAGAAGGGCGCTGCACACAGACGCCAGTAGGGCCGTGATGCACTATATAGAAAGGCCATGGGGAGTGCAGAAAAACAAAGCAACTGTCTCCTTCGCCAGCAGTTTTTTAGGTCGCCAGTTACCACGAATACCGTTGCACAATGGATTTCACAGGCCATATAACTATGCCACAAGCAAGCAGGGCAACTGTTACAAGAAGCAGCTCATGCTCGCTCAAAGAAGAAAGGAGAAACAATTGCATTTCTAGCTCGCACCAATCCAAGACCTTTGCCAAGCACCAACATGGTCTTCAGTGAACAAGTTCACTGAGCACTATTGTGTGGATATCCAAATGAACAAAGCGCAAGTGGGCCAGAAGGTCTTACAACACATTAAGTACTCAGTGCTCATTTCCACTCAGCCACCACAATAAGGACAAACTGCTACAAAGTCTATGCACGCTGCAAAACGTAGTTTTTTTTTTGTTTTGTTTTTTACCGGTCGGTGTAGTTTTGCAGCTTGAAGACTTTCTGGTTTCATTAGCGAACCCACCCTCCTCCGCCAGAAAGATGAGACTGGAGGAAAGGGATTAAAAAAATTAAAGGATTTTACAAAGTAAGAATAACAAAAATAACACGAAACGAGAGAATCCGACCAAAGGTGAAAGCTTCCGGAGGAAGCACGTAGACGTCACTGACACCAAATGGTGGTATGTCGACGCCCACCTGGGCCACGTAAAAAAGACTACAATTCCAGACCCAACCACAAGAGGGTGGAGAAATGCACAGCATAGTGAATCAAAAGCTGTATTTAACCTCCAGTCTCCTTTCAGCCATGGAGAAATCAGACCCCCAGATCTCAAAAAGCTGAACCTCTCGATCTGGCTCTTAATCTGAGTTTGGTTACTTGAACCTTCCACCAGAACGTATGACTAGCATTAGTGGGGGCTAGAAGACCTACTACAATGTCCTGCTACGCAGCTAAGTGGAAGCAATTTGTTTATTGTGGTAACAATCCTATCAACCCTGTATGCTTCCATACAAAACATCTGCTAACTTTCAACAGTCAGCGTTGACTTACACCTCCATCAAACTACACCTAGCGGCAATAGCTGCATAGGTACAAAATAGACTGCATTTGTCGTTTAGAGTACCAGTGATCAAAGCCTTCATGGAAGGACTAAAGTCATACCACCTAAACTTCCACCTGCTCTAGTGTGTAATCTTAACATATTCCTCACGATTAATGGGCCCACCTTTTGAGCCAATGCACAAATGCGAACACAGTTCCTCTCCTGGAAAACCTCTTGCCTCATTGCAATCACTTCATTAAGGAGAGTGAATTACAGGCATTAACCATACAAGAAGCATTTTTCCAACTACACAAAATGGTTCTTCGTACCAATCCTACATTTTTACCTAAGGTAGTATTTGCATTTCACATAAATCAGTCGGTAGGATTACCCATATTCTTCCCTCAACCTGAATTAGTGGCAGAACAAGCTTTACACACTTTAGATGTTAGAAGAGCACTCTTGTACTACATTGAAAGGACAGTCTTTTCGTAAAACAAATTTGCCTTTGCGCTACCACACAAGGGCAATCCTATTTCCAAATCTGGTATTGCAAGGTGAATTAAGTGCATTCTAACCTGCTATACAAAAGCAAAGAGAACCCGAACTGTACCCCCTAAGGCACAATCGACTTGGAAGCTAGGGACCACTATAGCTTTTTTGGGAAACATTCCCATAGTTTACATTTGCAAAGCTGCAACATGGCTACACCACACATTCACTCAACACTATTGTCTGGATGTGTTAGCGAGACAACAGCCAATGTTGGTAAAGTAGTACATAAGACACTTATTTAAGACTACGCTACAGGTTAGCCACCACTTTGGGAGAATACTGCTAAATAGTCTATGCACAGCATGTGATCTACAGCTCACATGCCTCGAATGGATAATGTCCGTTACCCAGTAAACCTGTTCTTGGCATGTAGAGCTGTAGATTTACATGCACCCACCTCCCCCAGATATCGCTATCTGCTGTAGTTGTCTATTTAATTTACATACATACACATGGAAATTTATTCATTACTACTACTCCATTCTCGCCCTCTGCGGCAAACAATCTAACAATGGGGTCGATGCCCAGGCGGCCTATCACCAAAAGGAGTCACCTACCTCATGACTGAAAAGACTTCTTCCAAGAAAAATAAAGTGCAAACATCCGGACCTAACACTAGATGGCGGGCTATGCACAGCATGTGAATCAACAGCTCTACATGCCAAGAACAGAGGCTTATGTAGTAGGGGATCTCTGTGTATAGTCATAATCATGTGAATAGTCCCGGGGTCCATGCACATGGGTGGGACTATTCACATGATTATGACTATCAGACACCCCTATTACAGAACTGGAGTTACAGGTAAGAAACTACTCCTTACTGGGTAAGTAACATCATCCTTTCTTGGTCATGGGTTTTGTAAAATCTGATTATTTCAGCTGCTGGGCCATCACCAACTTTAAAAGTAAATAAAATATAGGAAAAAATCAGTTTCTCATAGCACACATTGCAATAGATGCCCCTGGCACTGAAGAGAGCTACTTGTGTAAATTTGCCCCTGGTCAAAGAGCCGAATACAATCACTCTGAAGGGAGGCAGCGGCTGAAGCGGGCTGACCCTTTCCTTTACAGTACCTCATTTCCACAGGACTGTTGAAACCAAACAGATGGGTAGCTTAAATGCATGTGCTGGCTTCCTTTTTTTCTTCAGTAGAGCAGATGCTAGTGAGTAGTTGATTGGTGGTTTTCTTGCTCTGCCTGTGCTCAAAGCCTGCACTTAAACGTCCTTATTAATGTAGGTCTATACTGTACCAGGTGGATAAGAATTTGAATGGGTCAATCTAGCCTTTAAGGTATTTACTCCTGTTGCTCTGCACAAGGTTTTAATGAACAAAAATTAAGATTGGGTATTTACTTGTGGCTTTATGGAACATGAGAATTTCGAAATGTTTCCTAGTTTGAAAAAGGAAAATTCTCTATCTGAACCATGCTTTTTTATTAAATAGTCCTGTTTTTCACAGGCCTGTCACCAGATCTTCAGTCTATGGAACAGATAAGGCGGATTATGCGTCCTACTGATGTTCCAGATCAGGGTCTTCTGTGTGATCTGTTGTGGTCTGATCCTGACAAAGATGTGTTGGGATGGGGAGAGAATGACCGGGGAGTTTCCTTCACTTTTGGAGCTGAAGTTGTTGCAAAATTTCTCCATAAACATGACTTGGATCTTATATGCAGAGCTCACCAGGTAAGTGTAATAATCCTCATCCTAGCTGATTATTTTGGAATAACCATGTTTTATATTACCAAATTGCAGTTGGATTTCTTCAACCCTTCCTTGTTCTCACATGATCTGATTTAAGTTCCCGCATGCTTTGTTACTTGCTTTATAGTCTCAAACCATTTTTCTCTTAAATTGTGGAAAAATGTAAAACTATAAACCTGAATAGGAATAAATGTGCAGAGGGGCTGCAGTCTGGGAGGGGACCATAAATTAAAGGTGGTTCAGAATCCTAGATTGATATCAAATGTATAAAACACCAGAAAAGCTAGCCTGTAGGAAGCTATGATTTTCGTTTAAAGTTTTACATAGAATGAACTTGACCCAAAGGTATCGGAGCGCTTTACATGAGCACCAGTTAGGTTACAGACATACATTTTTGATAGGCACGGGAAGATATAGTGATTTACCCTCATTCACTGTATGGTGAGCTTCCCTGCCGAGACTCTAACCTGGTTCACCAGCTTAAAAGTCGCCTGCTCTTGCCATTTGGTCACATAATCTCCCCAACGTTGTGGAGGAAATGTTATCCAAATAATTTCAAAATATTGCTAAATGGAGGCAGCTGTTGTGCTTAAGTGCGTTCTACTGATTTGAAATTAACAGATCTAATTCCTGCTTTCTTTTCTACACTTATAGGAGAATTCAACATGTTTATTCTAAACTGTGCCTAGCACGGTAAGACTTGGCTTCATGTAGCTTCAGATGTTGCCAGACAATTTGAAAGTCCAACATTAGAACAGCACTACTTGTGCGCCAGGTCCCAAAACACTTACTACTGCCATCTATACATAGATGTGAAATACGGTGTATCTGTAGTTAAGGTTTTCCTATTTATCATAAACACTGAATTTTCCAATCTGGTGATTCTGAAGCCCTTTGAGATCTAAAACTTTGCATTAGAAAAGGCACATTTTCTTTAACCATTTTTATTGCATTTACTTAGTAGCTTCATTGATGCAACACATTGATATAGTACATTGACAGTATGAGGACAATTTTTCTTTTTTTTTGTGCCTACTTAACAAGTTTGTGAATGCCTTGGTTTTATATCATGAGCTTGTACAACCAATTATACGTAAAACATGCAAAGCTACTTCTGTTCAGGACCTACTTGAACACTAATTAAGGTACTTTCCATTCCAAGTCTACAACCATTCTTTTGGATGTTATGGGAGACCACGATGAAAACCCCAAAGTCATTAGGCTATTTCACTGCATCTTCTGAGCATGGGGTAAAACATCGGCTCATGAGGAGTCCGGCAAGGAAAATGGAGACAATAGGATGACACAAGCACCCTCCTCCAGATTTATGCTGAAGAATAACTATGCTGAAGAATAACTGGTCAGGGTCCCCCAGGCACACAAGGAAATGCACTTGTTAAGGTGAGTAAAACATTATTCCACCGGACTCACTATAGGTTGGAAAGTTCGCCAAGAACTTTCCAGCCTGCTACTATGGGGTACCTCCACAGCACTCTTGATGCTTCCTGCATTATAGCTCCTGCCTCGCCTGGCCCCACTTGAGTGACGCTCTGCACCAATGAGCTTCATTGGGTAATAGCGGAGATTTCCAGTAAATGGCTATGAACCTACATGTGATCAGTAATGCAAAATCAATTACAGGATTTGTAGCCCTAGATGCTTCCAGGTGTTTGAATAGCCCTAGCAAGGTGTCCTCTGGGGACGCCCAGTCACTTCTGTTTGCGCTACAAAAACCACATCCGTGTCACAGCAGCTGCAAACCTCCAATATCTGCCTCCCAGTTGCTGCCATCAGGGTGCATTTGGAGGGAGATCCAGACATACGATGTGGTGTTGCCAGAGTAAGATAGACCCTCTGAAGAATATTATGAGTAATCTATTGGACTTTAACATTCTGTGACACTTTCTTGGGATGTTTGTGATCTCTCTCCCACTTTTGTTGGGGCTTTGCCCACATCCCCCTTCCAGCATCTGGGAGTCATACATGCTCTATGCTAGAGCGCAAAGCAGTTGATGAGCCTGCACCTTACACCCATTATGTATATTGTTTGTATTAAAGGGTGGTAGTCGGTAATGACCCGTGTCTGTAATGCCACACATTCTCCATTGCAGCCAACAAATTGCCATAAGCCAACAAATGGCCTGCTGTGAGCCCATACTACTCTTGTAAGATATTATAGGGCAATAGTACTCCATCTCGGAGTATTCCAAGCACGTTGAAGCCTCGATTCCCAAGTCTCCACTCGCACCTTGCCCTTTGGAAAAGCCAATTTGAATTAAAAATTGACAGCCCATTGCAGGCTATATTGACACATTTGTGTTAATTTTCTTTAATCCCTTGAACATGCGTGGAATTCCCCTGCAGTGCGAGCGAATTCTATGAATGCATGATTCGGGCGGCCCCCAGCAGTCCGTACACGCCCACCGTGACGTCTGACTGCCTGGGGCTGTCTGCATGGAAAGGGTTAAAAAGCTGTTAATGTCAATAAATTAGTAAATGACAAATATTCACAATTTTTTCAAAATTTATTGCAGGACAAAGTAGCTGCTTTTAAGCTAGATTTGTGCTATAGAAATGCCATATACATATGTACATAGACCGTGGAGGAGAAGATGTAGATTGGCACCTAGAGCTTCTAACTTTAAAACTGGGGTGCCGGGTTAAAATCTTGGCCACTGCTCCACATTTTATTCTGGGCAAATCTCTTTAACCCCTTCCACGCTGATGACGAGCTGGGCTCGTCATGGCGTAGCCTCCTCGCACGCTGATGACGAGCCCAGCTCGTCACGTAAAGTGCGCTTTTAAAAAACTCCGCACAGGAGCGGAATTGCGCTAGCGCGCATGCGGTTAATATCCCCTTGCGGAAACAAAGTGAAAAGTAGTCTGATTCAGTTGTAAAGCTCTCTAATATACTGGGGCCAGGTTTGCGTTAATATGAAACTTAAAAAACAAAGCTGGAAAACTAGTGCTGCTCCTTTGGGAAAGCACATTCTACCAGTTTTCGATTACTGTTCATTATAGCACTTTTTTGTGGCTCCTGGATGTTGAAGCATTGAACTCTGGCTTTTGGGGGGGAGAGGTGGGGGGGTTCCTTGCTAAACATTTATTTACTTGATGTTTAAGACTGCATTTTTTTGACAGTTATTTTGTCCAGCATTTTTATGAAGTCATTTGTGTGGCAGAAAATAGAAGGCTGTGTTCCACTGAATTCTCCCAGAAGAGTGGAAGATACCGGTGAGGACATAAAGAGCAAAGGGAATTAAAATAAAACTTAATTCCCTGCAGGAGGGCCAACACGCGTGGAGTGTACTTTAAGAGCGTCTGGAAAAGATTGAACATGGTCTTACTCTACCACTGATCATTCTACCTCCTTGTAAAGACTCTCAAAGGGTTTGAAATAAAAGATCTATATACAAAAGTCTGAGTGCCTAATCTTTTGAAATCTGTGTTGCGCAGAATAGGCTTAAACATTCCAGTTAACTGGTGATCAGCTCCTTCATCTTCTCCCTCAGACTGCAACATCAGTCCTTAAGCATCTCCTGTACAAGGTTCTAGTTTTTACTTCACCTGTTCCGTTTACAACTACAACAGCTGTCCGGGCAATCTCTGCCTGTAACTTAATGTGTTTTTTAAAGCCCATTCATTCTGAATGGCATCTTTTCTAAAAAGTCTACATCGGAGGATGAAAGTCTGAGTGGCCCCCTGACATGCGAACCTAGGACATGAGAGCAAACCGATCTTTCAAGTGGATGCACTAGCTCACTGCCACCACATCTAGCAAAAAAGGTTAATCCCAAGGAGATCGAGGTGAAAGTCCTGTTCCTCAAACTTCATTATTTTTCAAGACTCCTTTCTGAACCCTACAAAAGGGACATCTCGTTCAAGGTCTTAGTCTGCAGTTGCATAGCAGATTTGTAGAACTCTGCATACTTTATATTAAACCTTGCATGGGAGAATATGGTTAAAATCCCATTGACTACGAAAGTTCAGCTCTAAGCTGCTTCCAAAATTAGCATTCCAATAACACAACTGGCTTCACCTTCTGGAGACTTTTACTACCCTTTGCCCTATTTATTGTAACCTGCAATAGAGCTTTTTCTAAGACCTGCTTCTACAATCTCTGCTTTGGATAATTTATTGAACGTATCCAAATAACCATATTGGTTTCCTTCAAGGACCCTTCTTCCCCTTCCCAAAATGTCGGTGTCAGCTGCAAGGAAATGGCATGTTAAGGCTCCATTCTCCACTGTACCTCTGTCAACAAATCAAGACAGTTTGAGATAACATATGGGACCTCAGAAATGGTAGTCTTGTACTACTGTCTTCCTTGCGGGTAATGATGGACCCTTATCTGATTCATTACAATACTTCACTGAGATTCTCGTGACTAGACTTTCAAAAAGTTTTATAAAGGAATGGTGAAGTTGAATCATATTGGTGCTGCTGCTGATTCTTCAGATCTAGTCACTTGTGACAGTCTTATCATGCAACACCATTCCTGATGTTGTCTTGCCGGCCTTTCAACCTAAAGATCAGATACCTGGAGGACAGGGTATAGGATGTGAAGGGACGCTCCAGAAGAAATAATGTCCGCCTAATTGGGCTAACAAAAGGGGCGGAGGGACAAGATGTGGATGTCTTTTTGGAGGGATGGCTCAATGATATTCTCCACTCCTCCTGAAATCCTCCTACTCTCCTCTCTTGTACATAGAGAGCGCATCGAATCCCTGGTATAAAACCGGCACCGGGATCTGGGGCACATCTACTTATTTTTAAATTGCTTTACTTCAAGGACCAACATGATTTTACTTGAAACTAGGAAGCTGGCGGAAATCAAATTTGTCAATGTTAAGGTCCTCTTCTTCCTGGATTACATGCTCAGGGTGCAGCTTTAACAAGGATCTTTCATCAAAGTAAAACAGAAGCTCTGCCAACTGTACATTATATATTCATTGCTCTATCCTGCAAGACTTAGTGTGGTCTTGATGCAGGCTTCATGTGCATTCTTCTGCTTTTCCAGGAAGTCTGTTGCCGGCTTCAACTATGTAACATCTAGTCCATTGTAGTAACACGATCCCCATGCTTCCAATCTGCAAGTAGTAGCGGGAGTTTTGCTTCCATAGATTCCCTGGTTCGTTCTGACATCCAGTTGATCATCTGGGGAGTCCCACCGCTCCAACGGTTGCGTCTGGTCCATGTCTGCAGAGCTTGCAACTGACCGATCAGCTCAGCCACGGTCTGCAATGTGTATCAGTTATTCACAGAGGCGAAGGGTAATGTGCAACATCTCATCAGCTTGCCGCAACTGATTCAATCACTGCGTCAAGCGGAGGCCCACAATCTCACTTGTGTGGTAAAATGTCACAAAGTACGTATGACTCACATTTACATCGTCGGCAGCGGCCATATTTCACTTTATGCTAACGCTCCAATCAGTACAGTCTGCTTTATCAGTTCCTTCATAACTGATGTGTTATCCTTTGGTAGAGCTCCGGTCCAGCCACCACCAATGTTTTAACTTGTGCTCGCTGTGCTGCCATGCTCGTCGCACTTCACCTGGGTGCTTCAATCACTGCTGCCAATGTCCAGGGTCTTGTTTCTGTTAATGTATACAGTAGGGGTCCACTGTTAATTTCTACTGAACACTGTACTTACCTCGTTCTATACACTCGTAGGGCATGCGCAGAGCTACTGACTGTACTGTTCAGACCTTCCCAGGAGGTAACCCCACCATTACAATCTGCATATCGGAGTGTCCTCGCCACTAATCACCCTCACAGCCAACAATATCATGAGTAAGTTCAGCCTCTGTGTGTTTGATTCCCTGCACAGGCCTCTGCTCCAATGGATCTTGGCCTTCCTGTGCCACTTTCCTATCCTTGCTTGGGCCTCATCACCACTCTGCACTCTTCTGCCTGGCCAGGTCCCTCAGCGTTCATGCATTCCTTCTCCAGTATGAAGGAGCTCACTATGTCCCTCGTCAGTGTTCCCACTGGTCTGACCGGAATCTTCTCTCTAGCATGTCATACAGGCAGTACCAGGCAATCCAGGGCCTGACCTCATCCAGGACTACAATTAGAACTGTAGTATTACTTACAATATCTGCCTGGGTCTGGAGGCTCCTCCTGTAGACTCCTCCGGTGTAGGCCACCCCGCAGTCAATCCCTCGCGGGAGATCCAGGCTTGGGCACTTTCAGGGGACCCAGGGTGCCATGCCACACCTCCACTCTCCTAACGGGCAGTACGCACGTTCTCTAGCGTCGTGGCTCCATAGCGAGCAATGTGGTTCATGCACCCTTGTTCCGGGTGGCTCTCGGACCGCAGTCACTGCCGGGCAAATCTATCCACTGCTTCTAAGCTGCGAGTCACCGGCCAACACAAGGGTTCCACTGCCTCAACTAGTGCCGTCCCAAAGGTTTCCGCACCCCATTCGGTTCCATCAAATACACACGTCTGCCCCCGCTGGCTCCGCGCTGCAGACTCTGCTTCTATATCAGGGAAATGTCTTGGATAATGGAACCTGTGGCGGAGCGATGTCCGATTGCGTCCATGTTTCCCCTGCAGGCCATGCTCCCATTCCACCTCTTCTGCCTTCTCCAGTAAGGGGGTTTTGAGAGGAGTAGAACTAAACATCTGTGGCAAAAAGGTGCTGAACATTGGATAAAATGACATGACTCTCAGAAAACCCATTTTTGCACAGTCATTCAACCACAGAAACCATGTCTTTTTCCACTGGACAGCAGGAAATCCACATCAGTCTAGGAATCTTGCTGCAGAAATTGTTCCTCTGCCGAAAATTAAAGCCCTTTATTCCTCTTAACTGTCTGGTTCAAGTGAACAGATTCTGGGCCATCCTCTCCGTGGAGCTGGCAAACCAATGGATGCAGAGAAATTCTGAATTCTTGCTCTTTAAGTCTACCTACCACAAGGGGATTGGATTTGCTTCACACCTTGAGGATGTGTATTTTCATATTGCATTAGTAGGAAAACTGAATATTCCTGAGGTTTCTTGTTTGGTAAGACCAATGCAATGTTCTGCTCTCATTGAACTAAAACTCAATGTGCATGACACCAGTTGCAGCATACCTGGGTAGACTAGAAATTATCTGTCCATACAAGAATTGGCTAAGCAAAGCCTAAACAAAGCCTAAACATCTGTTGTAGTTAAACTGCACTTTAGGACCACCCTAACCAGTATGGACCTGCAGGGTTGATCATTAAAAATCAGTGACCCACCTATCTATTACCTGGGGCAGCGTTGGACACTGGGCAGCAAATAATATCCTTTGGACAAGAGACAATTTCAGTTGTTCCTTGTCCCATCTTAAGTGTATGGTCAGTTTAATAGATCTAATCTAGGGCCCTACACGATTTACGGGGTTTCTTCTTTTTTTGTTTTAACTCCTGCTCTACTTCACCTTTAGACCTCCAACAGGTCCTAGATAATTGCATACAGTGAGATTAAACCATTCCAATGGTTAGTAAGATGAAAAACCAGAGGCGGTCCCTTCCACTAAGACATTCAAAATCCATTTAAAGTTGCCACTGCAACTTTAAAGAGCTGGGAAACCCATGCAGGTACAATATTTCCTAAATAGCTGTCACACCAGATGTATCAAATTTATGCAGTCTGTGGTCCTCTAAACTTTGACAGCAATGACGACCAAGCCCTTTTTTTTTTATACATAGGGACATAATACACTACTGTGGCAAGTGGGTTGTAGAAGATCCAGACTGTTCCTTTGAAGCACGGGGACACAGTATTGAAAATGCAGATGTAGATTCAATTTGCAATGCCTATAGAGAATCATGATCTCTTAGCAGAACTTTAAAATAAATGGGCTGCAACTATATCCTTAAAGCCCCAAAGTGGTTATGCCAGTGGTGGTTTACCAGACTACTTAACCTGTTTAAACCACCACACAGGAGGATTCAATCCAGACTAGATTTGGCCAACAATTTCAAGGACTATTTCTTGCACCAGAGCTTAACATCTTTAAAATTTACAGCATGGCTCTGAACACAAGATGTCCTTCAGGATTGTATGGACATTTTAACCCCTTCACTGCTGATGACTAGCTCAGCTAGTCATCCGCCACGGTGGACGTGTGCGGATGACGAGCTGAGCTCGTCATGTAACGCGGTTTTTAGAAAAAAGCTGCACAGCGCAAAAATAACCCCCGCACGCATGTGGTTAAGGGAATCCTAATACCCAAGTGGACCAGTGTGCATCTGAACCATGGAGAGTAACGGACTAGAAAGTGTTGTGAAGCATTGCTTCCATGCTGCTATAATTGGCCAGGTCTGACTTCTGGTGCTCTAGTAAATCCTGCTGCTCTTACAGCTTACAAAACATTTCATTCAGAAGTCTTTCAACAGGGCTCCTGTAATTGAAGATTTTCTGGAAAGCATTGGTGTGTCTGCCTTTGTAACTCCATGTGGCATTTGCAAAACTCATGGGTCCCCTTTTGAACATGTACAAAAGTACTCATTACAGCATGCTCCTTAGGAGGCTGTAGTTTTATTTCATTTTCAGCAGTGACATCTGCTGGCAAGATTCAAGCCCTTGCCCAAGGAAAATTGCAGTTTTCTATAAAAGCAAAGTGGGCATGGGGACATGTCAAGTTTTCTACCCAAAGTTTGACTTGCATGTTAATTGGACTTTTTCGCTCCCTACGTTCCTCTAATTATCCTGCTTTGCCAACTGAAAGATCATTATACACTTATTGCAAAGAGGGTCATGCATGATTGTCTTATTCACTGATGTTCCTAAACTTGGGATAATCCCTACTGCATTTGGGTACCCCGAACAGCTGTCACTTTGTAGCCATAGATGTTTAGGTACAGGGAGGCATTAAAAAAAAAATGCAGGTTGGATTCACAAATATATATATTTTTTAATAGCCTGCATTGCAGCATCTAGCTAAAGTGTAACGGAGTGTAAAGACACCCCTGTCTAAACCTTCAAGATCAAACTAGTCTGTCTTGGCAGCGATCAGTGTGAAGTCTTTCACCCACAGTGTCTCATTTACCAGTGAAGATTCTCAGAATGATTCCAGCCTCTGACATTCAGACACCCCTATCTCCTATGGACAATCCACCAAGACCAGTCCGGGCAAAAAGCACATCCATGTTTCCACATGACAAATGTCTCACCCTGGCGTACTTTACAAACACCTGAAAGACCAGACGAAGACTAATTGTGTCTCCATCTGCAGGTTCATATTCAATGAATAGCAACTTCTACACCAATCACTCCCTTACATACTTTGTTTGACTTCACTTTCTATCATGTCTTGATGGAGGAGCTTCAACTTTGTCATTATGGAAACTTTGCAACCCAGCCCTTCTTACTGACCAACACTACATGTGACACCACCAGGCTTAACGAGAATGGTAGAAGACGACAAATGTTTCACCAGCAACCATCAAGATAGATTCCCTAAGAAAATAGTCAGACAAAAACCCTATGTTCGAAGCATATGGGCTGCAGATGGTACATTATGAATAGATCGCCATCTGGTGTTGGGCTCGGATGATTGCACTTTGTTTTTCTCTTGGAGAGTCTTTTGTAGCTTGGTGACTCCTCCTTTGGTTGGTAGTGCGCATGGGCATCGGCTCCATCCTTAGATTGTTTTTTTCCGCCATCGGGTTCGGATGAGGATTGAGACGCTCCAGAGCGACTTCGAAAAGAAGTGACTTATCGGCGCGTATTCCGTTTCCAATTCAACGGTATTGTTATCGAACGCGATTTCATTTCCATTCCGGCGCGTTTAGACTCCAACATTGAAGAAAAAACTTTGATCTACGTCGACTAACAGGAGGCCTTTCTCGACTTAGTCAAGCCCGGAGTCCATGGAAAGGACTCCATTCAAGAAATGTCCAACGTGTGGTGCTAAGTTTCCACACAAGGACCTACACGAGGTGTGCAACCTCTGCCTATCGCCTGAACATGAATCCAGGGACTGCAAAGCCTGCGCAGCATTCTCCTCCAAGTCGACGATTAGAAATCGTCGAGCACGAAGACACGAGGTTTCCAGAATGCAGTCGGAGGCGATCCCGGAGCTGTTCGAAGACCAGCACCTCGATGAAGAAGAGGATCATGAGGATCAGTCTGGGTTGGAAGGGGACGAGTCGGATGTCGAAGAACTCGACATGCAACAAACCGTGAGTGACGACGTCCCCTTACCAAAAAACCGACCCCGTGTGGTAACGACCCTGCCTTCGAGCCCGGTCAAACTGCAGAAAAAAGTTTCCGACGCCCCGCCACTGAAACCGAAACTCTCGGTCTCCCACCATGTCGGATCCGAGAAGAGGTCGACTTCGACGCCGAAGCTCCATGCAAGGGAAAGCTCGGCATCGAAACATTCCATGTCGAAACAGAAACATGATTCGACGTCCAAGACTCACTCGACACCGAAAAAATCGGCAAGCCGGGCCGAAGAGGCTGAAATGCCAGAAACCGGTCCCCGGTAGCTTGTTTCCTTCCCAGTGTAAGAATTGGCTTTTGTAGTTTGGTTTGCCCTGTTCCCATCATGCACTGGGACAGGAACAGACTAATTTGCATACAGCCAGGTTCTGAAACTGGGATGGTGCAGTGAGCTAAAAAACGGTGTTGGATCTAACCCTGATCTCTTGACTGGGTGAGGGTATTCTGTTTAATTCAGAGAGACTGTCCCTCACCACCCCTTGTTGTAAATATGTTAAGGAGACATGCATGGCTTAGAGTCTCAGGGTTCAAACAAGAAGTACAAACATCCTTATTGAATCAACCCTTTGATCAGAAAACACTTTTTGGCTCAAGCACAGATGAGACCTT
The DNA here is from genome assembly GCF_964263255.1 of Lissotriton vulgaris. Lineage (NCBI taxonomy): Eukaryota > Metazoa > Chordata > Amphibia > Caudata > Salamandridae > Lissotriton > Lissotriton vulgaris. The sequence continues at coordinate 163,158,491 of NC_141699.1, read as the reverse complement.
TGAAAAGATGAAGAAAGATACAGAAACGGCTAAGTCAATGGGAGCATTACAACAGCCAACACAAAGGGGTTCCTTTCGTAGATCCACCTATAGAGGAAGCTCAAAAAATACAGGAACAAATCAGCAATCCACCTCTTTTACACCTACGTCACCCAAAGGTAATTCAAGAGGTAGTTACAGAGGTAACAACAACAAGGGTAGAGGCCGCGGAAATAATAACCGCAACTCCCCAACCCCAAAACAGTGACTTAATACAACTTCCCCCAGACCACATAACACCGGTCGGGGGACGTCTATCACAGTTCCTACCTGTCTGGGAAAACATCACATCAGACAAGTGGGTGAGACAAATTATCCAACATGGTTATTGCCTAGAACTCACAGCTACCCCACCAAACATCCCCCCCAAACAGCGTCCAATGAGTCAAGATCTGACATTGTTAAAAGAAGTACTATCACTGCTACAAAAGCATGCCATAGAGAAGGTTCCAAAAGATCAACAAGGGACAGGAGTATACTCTCTATACTTCTTCCTAATCCCCAAAAAAGATGGGTCTCTAAGACCAATCTTAGACCTCAGACCTCTCAATGCATACATAAATTCAGAACATTTCCACATGGTCACGCTCCAACAGGTACTTCCTTTACTGAAGAAAGGGGACTTTCTTTCTACACTGGATCTAAAAGACGCTTACTTTCGTATCCCAATTCACAAAGCCCACAGGAAATACCTAAGGTTTGTAGTGGAAGGACAACATTATCAATTCAAAGTCCTTCCGTTCGGGGTCACAACGACACCAAGAGTGTTCACAAAATGCCTAGCTGTGGTGGCAGCACACCTAAGAAGACCACAAATACATGTCTTCCCCTACTTGGACGATTGGTTAATAAAGGCCAAGTCACAAGAATGTTTTCACAACACACAGAAGACGAGTCAATTGCTGCACCACCTAGGGTTTACGGTGAACTACAAAAAATTACACCTGCAACCAAACAAAATTCAGCAATACCTGGGGGCTACTATAGACTCAGAGCCATAGCATACCCCAATCCAATCAGGATACAGACAATGGTCAGGTTAATACAAAGATTTCAACCACAACACTCACTACCAGCACGAGTGTTTATGCAGCTGTTGGGCATGTCGTCATACTGCATACTGCTAATACCACATGCCAGACTACAAATGCATCCACTACAGGAGTGTCTAGCGACACAGTGGAATCAGGCTCAAGGTCAGATTACAGATCTGGTGTTGGTAGACGACCGTACGCATCGCTCTCTGAAGTGGTGGAACACAACAAACATTTCCAAGGGACGGTCGTTCCTAGAACCGATTCCACAAGTGATACTAACAGCGGACACATCGCTCTCCGGATGGGGAGCGCATATGGACAAATACACAGTGCAGGGTAAGTGGAGTGTGCAGCAAAAGAAACTGCACATCAACTACTTGGAACTATTAGCAGTATTTCTAGCACTAAAAGCTTTCCAAATGCAAATAACGAACAAGGCAGTCCTGATCAGAACAGACAACATGACTGCAATGTATTATGTTCAAAAACAGGGGGGGGGGGACACACTCTCTCCAACTATCCAAACTAGCACAGGACATTTGGAGATGGGCCATTCCTCAAAAGATCTATCTGTTAGCAGAACACCTACCAGGAGTTCAAAATCAGATAGCAGACATCCTAAGCAGAGAGTCAGAACAAGTACACGAATGGGAGCTGCACGACCAAATACTGCAGCCATTCTTCCAAAGATGGGGGCAACCACAGATCTGTTTGCCAATCATCAGAATGCAAAATGCCAACTTCGCATCCAGGTACCCACACCATCGGTCCCAGGGCAATGCACTATGGATAAATTGGTCCAACAGATTTGCTTACGCTTTTCCCCCTCTCCCACTAATCCCGTTAGTGGTTCGGAAACTGCAGCAGCACTCAATGACAATGATACTAGTGGCACCCACGTGGGCAAGACAGCCGTGGTTCACCACGCTACTACAACTCTCACAGGTGCCACATCAAAAGCTAAGATTATTACCCATGCACCTTACACAGAACCATAGAGAAATAATGCACCCAGATCCCAAACAATTGAACCTAGCCATCTGGCTCCTGAGGTCATAGAGTTTGGATATTTAGATTTACCACCAGAATGTATGGAAATCATTAAACGAGCAAGACGTCCTACCACCAGAGCATGCTATGCAGCAAAATGGAAGAGGTTTGCTATACACTGTAACAGTAAGCACATCAACCCTCTGGACGCATCCACTAAACAGATCATTTGCTATTTACTACACTTGCAGCAATGTAACTTAGCATATACCTCTATCAGAGTTCATCTCGCAGCTATAGCGGCGTACCTACAAAACAGGCAACATCTTTCCCTGTTTAAAGTACCAGCAATTAAAGCTTTCATGGAGGGACTCCAGAGTCATTCCACCAAGACAACCACCTTCCCAGTCTGGAATCTCAACATAGTACTTACCAGACTAATGGGACCACCATTTGAACCTATGCATAGGTGTGAAATACAATTCCTCACATGGAAGGTGGCCTTCCTCCTAGCTATCACGTCACTTAGAAGAGTAAGTGAGTTACAAGCTTTTACGATTCAAGAACCTTTCATGCAGTTACACCAAAACAAAGTGGTTCTTAGAACATACCCAAAATTCTTGCCAAAAGTAATTTCTGCATTCCACATCAATCACAGTGGAATTACCTGTCTTCTTTCCAAAACCACAGACGGTAGCGGAAAGAGCCCTACATACATTGGATGTCAGAAGGGCAATATTGTATTATATAGAAAGAACACAAACTTTCAGAAAGACAAAACAGCTATTTGTTGCGTTTTCTCCTACACATAAGGGCAATCCCATCTCTAAAGCGGGCATTGCCAGATGGATTGTAAAATGTATTCAAATATGCTACTTCAAAGCAAAGAACATTAACTGTTCCTCCTAGAGCTCACTCTACACGTAAACTAGGAGCATCTTTGGCATTCTTGGGAAACATTCCACTAGATGACATATGCAAAGCAGCTACCTGGGTTACACCGCACACCTTCACAAAGCACTATTGTGTAGATGTGCACACAACACAACAAGCTAGTGGGACAAGCTGTATTAAAGACTTTATTTCAGACAGTTGCAACAGACACGGGTGACCACCGCTAGGGAGAGAACTGCTGTATAGTCTATTCATAATGTACCATCTGCAGCCCATATGCCTCGAACGGAATATGCTACTTACCAGTATGCATCTGTTCTTGGCATAGAGGGCTGCAGAGTGGTACATGCCCTCCCAGCCTCCCCGGAAACCTGTGTCTGTTCCAACATTATCTTATTTAGATACACTTACATGGGCATTCCTATCTGTATTATATCATACTACTCCATCTAACCCTACTATGGCAAAACAATCTAAGGATGGAGCCGATGCCCATGCGCACTACCAACCAAAGGAGGAGTCACCAAGCTACAAAAGACTCTCCAAGAGAAAAACAAAGTGCAATCATCCGAGCCCAACACCAGATGGCGATCTATTCATAATGTACCACTCTGCAGCCCTCAATGCCAAGAACAGATGTATACTGGGAAGTAGCATATTCCATCCTTAACACAAGAGCATAAGCCTGCCTGTCATGTTGGCTGTAAGAAAGACATGAATCTGCGCCAGAAACCTTGTTTCACCAAGACCATGAAAGTAAAATAATTGTTGCTGTTCGCAAGTTGAGCTTCTGCTGGGGTCTCTTTTTAAAAGACCTAGCGATTTCTGCCTAGCTTGAAAAGTGGGATAATGTCTACCCAAGCAATTCACCCTTTGCAGAATATTTAGTGAGAACGCACTTAGACATTGACCTTTGCCAATACCTTAGACGTGGAGTATCCACTTGCCACAGAGCATGATAGGATCCTGGAGTTCTGCGGACCCTTGAAGCTGCAGTCAGTTTATTCAGCCATACATGGCTGCAGCCTACAGGACTACATGGTCCTTTGTTTTTTCCATTCTCATGGATACTCCTAACTGCAGATTTCTCACATTGGAATGTTCCTTGGGTGCCAGACTGCTTTTGGAGACTTGTTTTTTGTAGCAGTACACCCTCGTGGCATAATGTGGCTCCTAACTGCTCCAAAGCAATTGAGTTGAGCACCACACAACCCCACCGCTATGGGCTGGCATTGGTTCCTTTAATTTTTTCTGCCTTCTGATGCAGATCTGCAGCACCTCTTCCAAGTTTGCTTTGACTACTTCCAAACGTTCAGTGTGCTAGGGAACGATGTTCCATCGACCTACAGGATTCAAGCAGTGCTTTGACTGCAGGAAGCAGATGTCTTACGGACCTGCCGGAGGTCTTTAGTACCTGGCCTTGGGACACTAAGTTGTGTGATAAATGTGCAGTCATGGACTCGTAGGTGATTCAGAACTGGGGGGAAAATCTGTTTGCCACATGGGTTGTGGCAGCTTTTTTGTATATTTTGCTCCAAGTCACATAACCTAAAATCCTCAACAGAAGGAACTATTGAAGATGGTTTGATTTATAGTTGCTCAACTCCAAGGCATGTTACCGATATTAAGACACTGCTAGAAGACCATTTGGATGTGCTGTCATCATGGAAACCTGGCTCAATGACTGCTCCATCCCCGACATCTTAATGGCACTTCCTGCAGGTTTCCAGATACAGACAATATAATGTAGGAAATAATAGGGGGTGGGATTGCTATTATATTAAAGGAAGAGTTCAGATGCATCACATCCCCTCCCACTTCTGGAGTGTAAAAGTCTTCAATTTGACATTACTCTCCTACTTGCACCTTTCCTAGAGCCCTTATTTACAGACCGCCGGGCACGGGCATAACATATACCAATACGAACACACGTACTAATAATGCCCCCTGGTTCAAAAACCACCTAATCTCCTTAAGGAAAGAATGTAAAAGTTAAGGGATGAGGAAACATCACTCAAAATAGAATATATCAGGATCTGCTATAGTAAATTGAAGAAAGCACAGGTTAAATTATGAGGAAAAGATTAAGCAGGCTTTAAATTACCCTAAAGAATAATTTAAGGTAGTCAAAGCATTGACCACAAAACATCAATCAATCAATCAGTGACACTTATAAAGCGCGCTACATACCCGTGGGGTCTCAAGGCGCTGGGGGGGGGGGAGCCGCTACTGCTCGAACAGCCAGGTCTTCAGCTTCTTCCTGAAGGAGAGGTGGTCTTGGGTCAGGCGCAGGTCGGTCGGGAGGGAGTTCCAGGTCTTGGCGGCCAGGTGGGAGAAGGACCTTCCTCCTGTAGTCGCTCTTCGGATGCGGGGGACGGCGGCGAGGGCGTGGTTGGCTGATCGGAGGTGCCCTTACACAATCCACCAAGGAAAGATTAAATGAGATAGCGCCTTTTAAAAAATAGTGAGTATATCTACATACTGTTTCAGTACTAATCAGGAGTCAGACCATAGTCAAAACGAACCTACCAGGGAAACTTCTACACCAGTGTAATCACAGTTTTGCAGCGTGAATCTTTCTGGATTCACTATGCTGTGCATATTCCGCCATCTTGTGGTTGGAGTCGGAAAGTGCTTTGTATTCTTTTTTTTTTTTTTTTTTTTTTTTTTTTTTTTTTTTTTGTGGGAGGTTGCGAAACCTGATCCCCCTGGTGAGGCTACAACCCCCATTGTGTGTGTGCAGGCTCTCAGATTATTTTTCCCGCCATGGAGATCGGAGGTGCACCGGAGACGTCTCCGATGGGACAGCAGCAGGGGCTGGCAAGACTAGAGAGCCCACCAGAAACCCTCGAGAGGGGGGGTACCTGAACAAGTACTGTGTTCGCTGGCAGAATGAAGTCTCCAGGTATTTGGGGGGTTCTCCGCAGGGAGCTGCTAATTCATCCTACCTTGAGGTAAGAATTTGCTCCTTTATGATTTACACTGAGCAAAACACGGGTGAAATGCTCTGGGTACCAGCATGATTAATTAGTCTATGAGCAAACCACGGATGATTTGCTCCGGGTACCAGCAAAGCAAAGAGTCTTAATTAAAGAAGCACAGCCACTTCCTTTTATTACAAGGGGGGTTTTCCAACACAGCTACTGTGTAGGGCCTAAGGCAGTGTGCCATTGTGCTACCTCTTACTTTGTGCTAGGTTGGGAACGCACAACACATGGACAGCACAGCACCACTGGTAATGAGACAGTGAATGTTTGTACATTACGTCCGTGTCTTTCAGTGGTTTGCAATCTGAGTTTCAAACGTTGGTAAAGAGGGATGAAAAGGCACAACTGTGCCTCTTCCACACAGCACAACAACTCTGGGTGTTTCCCAAAAATTGTTTTAACACCGAATTCTCAAGCGGTGGTACATAAGGTGTTGTTTCCTAACACAGCTAGTGCGAAATTGTAAAGCTCTAGGCTTACAAAAAAAACCCCAAAAAAAACGAAGGCAGGTTGTTTTTCTAATTTGCCACAAACCTTAGCAGATACCACAAACAATACTACGGCCTACACCATAAACAGGCCTAGACCTAAAAGTTCTCCCTCTCAAATGGAGAAAAAGACAAAAATAAATAAATGAAAGACAGCAGATATTACTAGGCCTCATTGCAGAACAAACCCTTTGTTCAGCAACACTGGAAATATCTGTGCACAACACTTCGAGCTGGCCGCCATTTGCTGCCCACGTCTCGGCAGATGGAGGAAAGGGCCATAAACCCCCCCCCCCCCCCCCGCCCCCCCCCCAATCCACTTCAAAGCGGGCACAAGGGATTCTTCAGAGTTGAAGGCAATCCCCCACCCATAAATTGTTAGCTTATCTCGAAGAGCGCATTCCTCTAATGCTCTCTGAAAACAGGCAGAGACACAGCAATTTGGAAAAGGGGCCCCAGCAGCAACATAAAATGTTCATTACCATGTATCAGAGACATCAAATATGGTACATAAGCCCTACATATGAAATAACGCATGGGCCCAAAAAACGTGCTACAAACTTTGGCACTATTTATAGCAGCTCAAGGCATTTAACTTAATAGTAAGCTGCAGGTCACAAATAACAAATGATGCTGCATCCAACACGCATTAACACGTGTTCCAGGGCGACTTTTATCGCAGCTGCAAAAATGAAACATCTGCCTAGCATAAGCATCTGCATAAGCGATACTGATTTTATGTAACGCTTGTAATCCTGAGTCATAGGGCATACAATAAATGGAAGCCTCATTCTTGCGCAAAGAGACAGGTGCTGGCAAAATAGCACTAAGTACTAATATGCCCGCAATGGCTAAGTTCCCTACTGAGCCACTACATTAGCAAAGCTAAATTAGTAGGGGGCCTTGTACTTTAAGCCTCATATTCACGTTTGCAACATATAAGTAAATATTTAGGTGTTCACAAATGTAGAAAACTATCTTTGCGGCACAACGTGTGCAACATATAAGTACAATATTTATGCACAGTTTTCTAAAATTAGATCGCAAAATAGTGATTGATGGCTAATGCTCTATTGACGCTATCCACAGCAATATGTGTTCACAAATGCAAAATAAATTATATTTGCGGGACAAAGTGTGCAACATAGAAGTACAATATTTATGCACATGTGTTAAAATTAGGTCGCAAAATAGTGATTGATAGCTAATGCTCTATTATGCTATCATATACGGTATGGCCCCTCCATTGCTGGTAATTTAAACTTTTACTTGTTACCTAAACGTTTACTGCAGTACCTTATACACTACATGTATAACTGGGAAAGAGGCAGGATCACAGATCATGCTTCGTCAGTGACTGCGCCAAATCCAAACAATGTTTATCAGCTGGCTGCATAGTATTGTAATAGGCGATGCAAGGGAGGGACCCCTTACTACGAGATATACACGCAGTAGGGTAACTAGGCCTACTAGGCCTCCTAAGACTCTTAGGTGGCAAATAGGAGGCTGAAAGGAGATACATTCTTCCTATACCAACATGGCCAGGTACATTATATCAAAACAGATACAATTGGGTTTATACTGTGATATTGGTAGGTATGAGTGTATGCATATGCGTGCCTATGATACACAGCTACATGTTTTACTGTGGGGTGCATACATGTAGAGATACAGCCAAGCAAGAGGAAGATACACCAAGTATTAAGGTACAGGTGAAGTTCTATATATGCAATTCTCAGGCATGTGTATATATAGATATATATAGGTCTGCGTAGATCTGTATATATGTATATATATGTATAGATATATATACACGTATTAAGCAAAACACAGTATTACATATGCAAACAGTCCATGTATGTGTTTTTTAATATATACATATACGCCCCCCCCCTTTTTTACCGGTAACACGCACAGCATGGCACCGGGGAAAAAGAAAAATACATAAATACAAATACGCTGGAAAATAGAAACACTTTCTTCTAGGGGGGCACATACAATGTCATTTGGAACATTGTCACACAAGACATTTGAAACACATACCTACTCCCTCCTCTAGTCACCACTACGGGACGGCACAACCATGTTTTAAAACTGGCGTGTGTCACATAAACACTATGCACAGTCTCTAAGCACAGCAGGCATAGTTATATTGGGGAATTGAGTCTCACACAACAGGACTACAAACCCCAGAAGACAAGTACATAGTTTTCAAACGCTGGACAGCATTACCCCACCGCAACATGTACTTGCAACACAACATTAAGTTGGCTACAATATCAATGGCGAATCGCCTTCACTAAGGGGACTGATCGCATCGGGATGCTGGGGCATACCACAACTACAATCCTCTCATACACATTATGGGTGGTTCACTGAGGCCGGTGTAAAATATACAACAGACATAAGGCCTATAACAGACGGTGCTGCAGATATGACACTATGCATACTCTAAACGCACTGTCACTTCTAAGGGGCAATTGAGTCTCACTCAGCAGGACTACAAACCCCAATATACAGGTACATATCTACGCACGCTACGCAGCATTTATTTCACCAATGCAATATGTACTTGCAGCGCAACATGGTTTTGCTTCAATAACAAAAGCCAAATCAGCTTCACTAAATGGGCTGATCACCATGAGGGGTGGGCTTACCACAACCACACTCACCTCACACACACACTATGGGTGTGGCGAGCCCAAAAAGGTGGAAGTCTTCTCCTACCACAGAGACTGATCTTCACACCATAAGGGAGCCGGCAGCTCTTCAAGGGGAGTTAGCCACCGATTCCAATCAGAAAGCCGGCAACTGAGGTTCACTGCGGCCTTTCTGAACATAAAGAAGCCGGGGGCTCTTCAGTGGAGTTCACCGAGTCTTCCAAAGGTATCCCGTATGGCCGGCCAACTGCGGTTCGCCGCGACCGTAAAATTTGCCAACTACAGTGGGGGGGGTGCACACCCTACCACCACGCGCTGCACATACACACAGTAACACAAACACAATCAAAGCAATACCTCAGACATTGCATATGCCTACCCTATAGCAAAGTAGGTTGACGGGGATTATGTAGGAAAACATACCCAACATGTGGCCCACCAGAGGAAACAAATACCATTACCAATCATAAGGGCAGAATGGACACAAGCAGGGCGTAGTTCTTCAGGCTTCCTGCCTACATGAGAGAAACTGCACATGGTCTGCACACAGCACAGTGAAAGGTTACAGTATTTCTCCCTTGCACAGAATCACAAGGCAGCTCAATACCAAATAACAGGCAATAGCTGCGTAAGGGAAGGAGAAGCGCACACATGTGGGCCTCTTCATCAAATATATATATTAGACATATAGCTGATACAGCATCAGGTACGTTTATATGTACAAGTGAAGGCAGATATTACCCTCTTTTCTCTCCTAAGAACATTAACAGGACGCATAAGCAGGTAATAGCGCCCATGTTCTACAATACCATAACCAGGGAAGGGTGGTAACAAATTTCAACAGGGCATCAGCATACCCCTGTAGTTGTCTGGGCTACCAAGGTGAGCATCAGACAAGAAATACACACTACCGTAAATCAGCCAGGCACCCCAAAAAAAACAATCAAGCCTTATCTACCTATGGTAGTAAAACCGGCCCATTGCATCAATAAATAAATAAATAAAAAAGGGAGCTTGTGGTTGGGAAGGACCATTTTAAAAATAGCACGCACAGAATATAACATAGAAATCAGGCGTTAGCCTGCACAAGGATGAATGGGCCTAGGAAGTTTAACCATTTGAATAAAACATCCAAGGGGGTTGTTCCTTGTCACATGTGACATTATTAAAAGAAATACAGATGAATACGCAACGTGGTACGTACATGGGTACTTTTCCTCAAAGGAAAGTCGTGTGGATACCTACTAGGTAAACAGGTAGGCCAATAACTAACATGAGGGGCACAGGCCAACTCTACCAGGAAGAAGGGTGCAACAATAGCCTTTCTGGCTAACACACCCTTTCAAGACATATGCCTGGCGGCAACATGGGCTTCAGTGCACACGTGCGCGAAGCACTACTGTGTGGATATACAAATGAATAAGGAAGCACAAGTTGAACAGAAGGTGTTTAACATATATTCAACAACCAACGCTCATCTTCCACCCAGGCACCGCAAACGTAACTAAACCGCTACAAAGTCTATGCACAGCATAGTGAATCCAGAAAGATTCACGCTGCAAAACGAATAGTTACTTACCTGTCGGTGTAGTTTTGCAGCTTGAAGATCTTTCTGGATTCACTAGCGAACCCACCCACCTCCGCCAGAAAGATGAGGCTGGAGAAGCAGGTGGTAATACAAGGATATATATCTATATAGATGTTTGCATACATAGGTAGACGCATGCAAAAAAAAAACAGGTGTACATGTCTATGTATATAATATTTAAAAAAGGTTAAAAAAGTCATCTTTTGAAAATCGACAAGTATCCCTGCACTCTCAGCCCCTTAGGCGATATATATAGTAGACTTACTAAGCAATAAGACAACATTGCAAGGCAGAAGGGGAAAAAATAATCTGAGAGCCTGCACACACACAATGGGGGTTGTAGCCTCACCAGGGGATCAGGTTTCGCAACCTCCCACAAAAAAAAAATACAAAGCACTTTCCGACTCCAACCACAAGATGGCGGAATATGCACAGCATAGTGAATCCAGAAAGATCTTCAAGCTGCAAAACTACACCGACAGGTAAGTAACTATTCGTTCCCCTCTGCTGAACGAAGATGGCATAAGTAGCCTAATGTGCAGAACTAAAGCAGGATCCCCACTAGACCCAGCACCCCCAAATTCTCTCTAAAAGAACAGATGGCATTCTTTTGTTAACTGAGCTACTTAACTGCTCACTGGATTCATCCCCACAAACTAGAAATGGGCAGTGTTCAGGCCGCTACAGAAAATACCCCATCTATACCTGCCATTGCCTGGTAACTATCGTCCCATATAGTTACCTTTTTGTAGAAAAACTATTAAACATGTACCTCCAGTTTATTTGAAGGATGACCACCTTCATCCCACACAGATGGGCTTTCTTGCCAGCACAGTACTGAGGCTGCCCTACTGGCAGTCACTGAGTAGCTTAATGACCTACTGGACAAGTGGTTCGGCTGCAATTCTGCTCCTTGGCCCAAGTGCGCCATCTTGATAGACAGGCTCAAGTTATGTAGTAAACCAGGACCAAGCCTTGGATTGCATCCCTTCTAAAAGACAGGTCTTCCAGGTCATGGAAAACATGTTTTTCTGATAGTCTGTCATCTATATGTGGAGGGATGCAGGGATTGTCATACTGCCCTACCCTGTTTCATGTCTACATCCGGCAGTTGGCAACAATTGTGCAGGAGCTTGGTATCTGCAATCTCCCATGCATACTATGCATAGCTAGTGGCTTCCTTTGCAAAAGGGCTGAGCACCAACAATTGGTAACCTGCTTGAAATGGTGGCCAATTGAATGGCTAACTGCTGCTTGAAACTGAACAGCTAGAAGACTGCACTGATTCTAGGGAATGTCATACCCAGACATCCGACCAGCTGGCCGAACTTCATGGTCAATCCACCGGACACCAAATCCTCAATTTTTAATCTGGGAATGTGGTTGGACAGAGCCCTGACAATGAACCACCAAGCAAAAAAAACTGGCTGGTACATTCTTCTGTCTACTCTGAATAATCAGGAAGATAGTAGAACTGATCCCAGAGCATTTAAGAAAGTGATTAAAGCACTGATAGTTTCCCACTTGGACTATGATAACACTGTGGGTTCACCAAAATGTTATGACTCCATGTCGTGCAAACCTCTGCAACCAGGCTTCTCAAAATACCAAATCATGAACAGTAAGGGAGTCTCAAACTGCCCCACTGACTACTTGTTGATCTAGGGATTACATCTTAATCACTTTGCATTGCACACAAGGCAATGAACCAAGCAAGACCCAGCTAAGCTTCGAGGTCTGGCCCCTGCAGATGCCGAAGATTGTCCCAAGAACACCTCCTTAGAACATCTAGAATTAAGAGTGAGATGGGGCGAAAGAACACTTTATCTGGTTCCAAAGTTATGTAATGATTGGCCACTCTGAATGAGACTATTGGAAGACTAACTCCCCTTTAATGATAAACTCAAGACCTGGTTATTCCCTCAGTAACTTCATAGCAGGCATAGTCACCAGTCCAGTACTCTGCAGGGAAGCCCTCTCGTAGTCAAGCGCTTCACAAACATTTAGAAATGGATCTGCCGCATTCTGGTAACTCCCCTCCAGCCATCTAGTAACTCCCCTCCAGCCATCTAGTAACTCCCCTCCAGCCATCTAGTAACTCCCCTCCAGCCATCTAGTAACTCCCTGGACTCTTGGATATGTAATGACGCAGCCACTAGATTGGGAGGCTTCTAGTGTTGCAGGCATTCTACTCCAACACAGAACTGTGCACAGAGACCTAGGACCTCAGTGAATTAGCGTGTGCCAAAAACTCACCTTGGTACCTAGAATCCCCTTCCTGACTAGCATCAGTGTCTCATTAGCTCTTCGTCCTATAGCAAAGTAACCAATGATTAGACAACCCAGAACATGCGACTTTGGTTAAGACAGGTAAGGTGGGAAACATGAGCACTCTTTCGTTATACTCGAATACCAGTCCAGAGCAGGGAGTAAAGGGACACACAAGCAAGTTTAAAATGTTTATTTTTAACGCCGTGATCTCAGGTGCAGCAGCTTAGCTAATACAAGCAGACATTCTAAAAAAATAGTCAGCATAGTTACTACTCCATAAAATACAATGCGAGAAAGCATGTTATAATGGAAACAGGTTAAATATATACCTATATTTCACCCTCCCTTGCTAGTAGGTTATTTTAGAACTACAGAAGTTCTCTTGGGCTTTCATAGGCGACCCCATACCTCAAAGATTTAGCAGGAGTGAATCGCACCGGGTTCTGCACATGCTCGCAGCATACAAATGTTCTCAGTGATTTCAATCATGCCTACACAGTGCATTAATAAAGGCGCCAGTATCTGAGGTGGCCACAGCTTCATATGTGTTATGTCTAGAAGGTGCGCTGATCATTTCGAACAGCCACAGTGTTGAAATAACCTTGAAGGCCTCGGCACTCACTGTACAGACTAAGCTTACAAAACAAGTCTAGCAATATAGAAAAAAAGTTATTCTCCTGAGAAGAACACAGCTTAACTTTAAATAATTAATAAAGTGTGTGCCTTGTGCAAAAGACAGCAGAAAGGTAAAATGGTGTTTAAACGTCTAATAAGCTCATGCTAACTTAACACTGTGTGAATGCAAGGCTCAGCCCCACTACACCCTCCCTTGATCTGAGCACAGACCAGTAATGAGGGCAAATCAGGAACGCAGAGTTCGAGAGATCGAATCAGGTTCAAATTTGCCATAAAGGATAAACGGGAGCAAACTCCGAATTAGGAATCCATTCCAAAGTAGTTATTACTTGTGGGCACAGTAAAGGCAATAGGTGGATAAAAAAAAGTAAGAAAGAAAAAAATCCATTATTCATATGACGTCAGTAGTGAAGAATTAGAGAAAAGAAAATGTACCTCACTCCAAGAGTGTATATGCCCAGTACGTTGCAACAGCCTCCAATAGGAAGTCCATGTTCTCATCCGAAAACATTCCAGCCATCCAATAATGGGAATGAACATGCATGTTCCTCAATAACCGGAGCCTCTAGCACCATCAGAGGACAACTCTGGTTTTCTTCAATGTAACTGCGTGCCAAGAATTCATGCGCCGCTGCTAAAATATTCCAACGACCCAGGACTCCATGCATCGCTGCAAAGGCCATAATCCTGCCTCTGGAACAAAGCAATTCATGTGCAACTAAGGGGCTCATCAGCCGATAATCATCTGCGTGGGGAGACACCATACTGCAGACACACAAATCCAGAGCCCATTCGAAATCGCAGCTCAGGCAATGAAAGACAGGCTGGACGCATGTAAAAAAGAAAATCGAAAGGATAATCCACATGCTGCACTCAATGTAGACAGAGGCAGCGCTCATAGTATTCAAACATTCTATTGCGTAGCAGCAACAGCCGGGGCAGATCGTCGTGTAACACAGGATGTGCATCCATTTTGAAATAAACAGATTAATAAAAGCACTCCGGCAAGCAGAGCAAACATCAAGGGAAATCCACCAAACAGGCTGGAAAAAAACGAATGAAAAAATGTCAGGAAGACCCCAAATATAGTTTGGAAGGAAGTTACAACTCCACTACTTACAACTTTAAAAAAGTGAGCCAGCCCTGCGGTCGATAAGGCATTAAAGATAGTGTGAACTAACTCCCCGAAATGCAGGGGAACGTCCGTATTTAATAAAGCATGCACTTCTGTGCGGATGTTTGCCATGTGAAGGACGAATGTTTCACGGGCAGATGTAAGGGCGACTTCTTTTTGGGACAAAAGAGCTTATTCGACTCATCTTGTTAAACTCTGCTTTCAAGGTCTTAATCGACGGCCAGATGGAAACATCCAGTTTCCCATGTGGAGGAGGAAACAGCACATTTTTTACAAGAAACTACACGTTGTGAGATCGTAACAACATATGGAATTCCAGCTAACATCCCACAACAATCTTCATTATTTAAAAGTAAATAACTACAGTTTGCTAGTAATGTGAATGTGGGCGTGATTACTACACAGCTCCCTCCAGTTGGGGGAAGACTCTCCGGTGCTCTGCCCAAATGACGAAACCGTCTAAAGGTTCAAACAAGTTAATACAGAAAGTTCAATCCACAAATTGAAGCGGGTACTCCAATGCTTTAATCCATACTCATTAAATTCATGAGTGGTGAATGATTATTCAAACCATGAATTCAGCAGATATGATCCATGACTAGTATCCTGCAACGTTAACAATCCCAATCCAAATGCATTTCGGGCTGCTGAATAGCCCTTCCTCAGGGGAATGCTCTACAAACATAAAAAAAGAACATGCCTCACTGATGGGTTCATACATCTCAAAAGGTGACTCAACAAGTACATGCTAATCAACCATAAACCATGCGGTGCACTAATGCAAGCACACGTCTCATGATGTATCCTAAGTTTCACCCAATACCAAACAACCAGACGGTAATATATTGTGCTCACGAAGAAGTAAATCAATGAAGTACCAAAATGTGCCAGAACAACATATACAGTGACATGATAGAACTACCCATTACCATGCATGGGTAAAAAAAGACGTCTTGTTAAACGTGAGAGCGCAAAGGAATGTAAACAAACAAAAGTGTCAAAGTGTAAGTAAAATAAAACATGGTAACCAACGGCGATCATATTAGTGAACCCTACGAGGTGCCTGAAAGGATGTCCCTACCGTAAACCCGAGTTTAAGTGATAAGCACGCTCGATCAAAGGTGTAAGCTTAAAGCGCGTAGGCAGCAGTCCACAGAAGCGGTACTTACTCACAACGGTGCACAGTGATTTTCTAAGCGGGACCTGCTCGGAGTCGGTAGACTCGGCGGATATAAAAAGACGAGTGAACGGAGGAGCTACGACACCAACCAAGATGGCCGCATAGTCTCCCGGCTCCGCTGACCTCCGTCCTACGCTCTACTATCCTGTCACCTATCCTGATTTCCTGCCCCGGATCCGTGTGTGTGACCCGATTTGCACTTCGATGATGTGATCCCGGAGTTTCTCCGACATCGTGGAGCGGAGTAACGTCGAGGACCGATTTGAGGCCTAACCCAGCCGAGAAGCCGGGGTCTTGAGTGCTGGCCTAGCCGGGTCCGAGTTGAACAACAACGGACTGTTGAATGCGGTTGGGTCTGGTCTCTGGAACTTTCTGAATTTTGGGATTGTCCTGCTACCATCTGCTGCCTGGTGTTCTATAGGAGGTGACGTGACGAGTGACGCACGGTGCTGTTGCGGGAGTCCAGTTCCGGGGTTCCGGCATTCATATCGCCGGTGCCCCTTGGGTTGGAATCTCCCCGCGCGCTACTGCACGCTAACAGTCTGTCCCTCATGGCTCATTCCTGCTCCGCCTAATCTTCCCCCGGAGAAGGCGCCTCTCTGTGGGGAACACCATGCCAGAGGAAGAATGGAGGCTGACGGAGCAGGCTCAAAGTGGCCCATCATTGCGGACGGTGCTGGAGGCCCTTGTGGCACTACAGGAGACTGTTGAAGCCCAGACCTGCAGCCTGTTGTTGGCGGCGGATGGAATCATAGGACTGAGACCGGATCCTGGCTTGACGCCCGAGACCCGGCGGCCAGCTCGCCTTTCGATTGACGCCCCGGTGGCGTACTTGGACCCGGCGCTGGAAGCTGTATTTGCCCCTATCGCAGTGGAGCTACCTGAAAGTACTGTGTTTGGTGACTCATTTAATCCGTTGGTATCCCCGGTTTTGCAACTGTTGGAACATTTACATGCTGTCCCCACTTCGGATCCTTTTCATCGGTACTGTGAACTGTTTTGGACTGTCGGCCCCCTCCCCCCCCCCCCCCCAGTCGGTCTATCAAGATGGCGGATGGGATAAAGCCTGGCTTCGGAGACAGGGAGGGGCATCGTTGGTACCAGCCGACTACTTTGGGACTTGCCGTTCTTTTTTCATCTGTGGACCCTTGTTCTGCCAACTTCTGTGTACCTTTTGACATTTTGAGGACGGGGCTTTCTTCCCCTGACGGACTCAGCTAATTTAATCGACGGGGCCAAGGCTGAGATTGTTGTCTGGGTTGTTCATTGTGGTACTATGGTTAACGGGATTGTTTTATTGAATTAACGGAGTCCGGGGCGGGGTTGGTTAGGACGGGGGAGAGAGACCGGGAGTGCGTTGAATATAGCCCTCCTCCATTTCCCCTCTTCGGGTGGGGTTTAATTTCTTTTTCCTTTTTTCCCTGTTCCTTCTATATTTTGGGTTTCTGTTCTTGGGCGACAGGCACGCTGCTAGGGGGGTAGGCCGTAGTCATCTGCAGGGGTGCAGGGTGGGGGGCTGGGAGTTTTGTTCTTTGTTTCTATGGCCTTTTTTCCTCTTTCTTTGGCCTTTTCTTTTCTTTTTCCGGGTCAGTGTAGTGGGTTCGTTGTTTGGTCCATCTCTGCTTTCACATCTGTGCCTCAACTCTCGCGATGTTTCGGGGCCACGGGGCGGGCATAAATGTTGGCGCGAACCGTAATAGTACGCTTGTTTATCCGGGTGTCGTCTGCTTTAACGCCACTGATTTACATGAAAACGACTTAACTGTGGACACATTGCTATTTCGCTCGCACCCCCTTCATAGCTTGAGATAATGTTTGGCACCTGATCCTTCTATTATATATTATAAAATGAAACCTTTTGTATCCTGTTCCCAATTTGATATGTCTTCCAACCAATGCGCATTGTGGACATAGCGACTATGCTCCCCAGGAGGCTGGGTCTGAAGTTTTGATCGTAGTATTGTGTTGCAATTGTTTAGCGGCCAGCCCTGGGGGTTGTAGGCCCGTGTCTGTATCTGGTTGAAAATGTCAAATAAAAAAGGTTTTTAAAAAGAGTGAACGAGCGGCGGGTGACTTGAATGGACATGAAAATAAACAACAGACTATGCAACGTGAAAGACGGGAGCGCCATGTTGGAGCGGACAAAGAAACACATGTCTATACTGAACAATACAACACATAAAACAAAATAGAACATGCTCAAGTGTGTCTACCTAAGATAATGAAGATAGAAAACGAGAGAATGTAATGCGGCTAAGGGGAGCAACACACATAGGAACAATAGGCAAATCGGGTGTAACACATGTACAACAGAAAAGAGATGTGTAAAGAAATGATCAGCAAGTGTCCAAAAAAACAGAAGGATGTTTATAAATAACATAGGAATTCCATCCTATCATTTAAACCGTGTGGCTGCATCGTCGCCATGAAGCAGATCCAAAAGTTCTCTCTCTTCAGTAGTGTTTTTGTTGTTGTATGTTGTCACTTGCTCCAATATAAGATATTTTAATTGGGCTACTGTGTGTTTTTGTTCCAGGAAGTGTGCCGCAACAGGAGATTTAGTGTTTCCAGTTCTTATGTTGCTTTTGTGTTCCAACAGTCTCACTCTTATCCTCCTTTCAGTGTGACCAATGTAACATTTCCCGCTGGGACATTTCAGCATATAAATTACTTTGGCCAAATTACATGTGGCGTTAACTCTCAATGTGATAGGTTGACCCTTCATGGGATGATTAGTGACATTACCTGGAATACAATTGTTGCAATTGCTGCAATTATAACAGGGTCGAAGACCTTTGAATGTTTCTGCTGGTTGTTGTTCCTTTGGTTTAGACAAAATTTCCTTCAGATTGCGTCCCCTTGTGTAAGCAAACAACGGTGGTTCTGCAAAGGCTCCCTGAAAGTCAGGTTCCAGACTCAGTAGAGACCAATGTTTAGAGATTATAGTCCTGAAAAGATTGCTCATCACCGAATATTTGGACACGACGACCATCCTAGAGTTTTCAGTCTTAGGTCTAACTTGTAACAGCTCATCATGTTTCATACTGTCACATTGGTTGACTGCCTTTTCCAAAGTCTGTTGAGGGAATCCACGTGATCTGAATCTTTCCACCATTTGAGACATTTCTTCTTGGCATGCACTATCTGAAGAAACTATGCGTTTAACACGCATCAATTGTGAAAGAGGCAAATTTTGTTTTAACCCAGGACGGTGAAAACTTTGGTAGTGTAAAATGGAATTGCGATCGGTCGGTTTACGAAATATGGTGTTCATTTTCCCATTTTCTCGTGAAATTTTGACATCCAAAAAATGTATACACTCCCGGTCTAGGGTCCAGGTAAACTGCACTCGGTCATTGACTTCATTCCATTATTTCAAGAAATCTAGAAGGGTATTCTCAGTACCAGCCCATAACAAAAAAATGTCATAGATGAATCTGAGAGTTTCCCATGTCTTTGCCGCGCAGGTTGAATCAAGATGTGAGACTCTTCGAAAGATTTCATGAACAAATTGGCGTACGACGATGCCGCACAATTTCCCATGGCGGTACCGCACAACTGGTGAAACCATTTGTCAAATATGGAAAAGTAACTATGGTAAAGAGTGAATACCATTAATTCCATCAATAGCACCTGCAAGTTTAAATCCAGATCCGAGTTGGATAGTTCATTTTCCACAGCTATGATCCCAAGATCATGTGGTATAGATGTATACAATGAACTGACGTCCACTGTACACATTACCAGTTCTTGATCTTCCAACAAATCGGAGACCTGTTTCAGTTTGATCAAGAAATCAGTGGTGTCACGAACATGTGACCTCGTCTGTAAAACAAAAGGTTGAAAATATTTATCCAAAAATTTGCCAGTTTCATGGGTGCTCCCTTTTGTTGAGACAATGGGTCTTAATGGCAGTCTTGTGGGGTGCTTGTGCACTTTCGGCAACATATACAACACAGGCGGTTTTGGATTGGATGGTGTTAGATAACGTCTTACTCGATCAGTGATCGTACCATTATCAAAGACCTATGTAAGGATTTTAAGCAAGATGATGGAAAATTCATTTTTGTAGGATCCGATGGTAATGAAGCGTACGTATTAGAATCCGATGTGTGTACTAGTACTTGTTCTTCGTAGCAGGAGGAATCCATAATGACAAGGGCACCCCCCTTGTCAGCAGTTTGACAGACTATTGATGAATCATTTGTGATATTTTGTAGGATGTTCTTTTCTCTTTTGGTCAGATTTTCTCGTTTACACCTGGATTGAAAGGGTAAGGTGGCTATGTCCCGTTTAACCAAACTTCCAAACAGGTCTACAATCTTGTGGCTCACGGGAGTCATGAAAGTACTGTGTGGTCGTAGACCTCGTAACATGTTATCTTGTTCCATGGGTGTGGTTACAACATTTTGAAAGTAGTGTCGTAATCTGATGTTGCGGATTGGTTTAAAAGTACTTACTTCCAGTTCGAGAGTATTGATTCTAGTGGTGGGTACAAAAGACTGACCTTTTTGCAAAACACAAATTTGTTCATCATTCAATTGAGTCTTGGATATGTTAATTACCAGATTATCCTGGCCTGTTATTTCCGTCGTGGACCCTTCTTGGCTTTGGGTTCTTTTTCTGCTTCTGCGGGTTTTGCCCCGTCTGTATCCTGAACTTGGTCTTGGCCCTGGTCTAAAAAATGAACCGCAGTGCTAGAGGTGCTAGGTTGTTGTTGCTCAGCACGAGGTGGATCTTGTCTGTTTGTGTTCTAGTGTCACCATCAGATGATAAGGTTTCATTTTCTGAATAAGGATTATAGGGGCGATTGGGGCGTCGGCGGGCGTACACTTCTGCCCAAGTGTACACCTCGCCGAGCTTGTAATCGATGGTATCCCTTTTATATTTCCTGAACTTGCGTTCCTGTGTCTCACGAATGTTTTTCAAGTTGGGCACGTCTTCTAACATTTAAGCCAGATCTGCGGCATCCATGGCATTGTGAAGCTCCGTACGTAAGCTTTTGATTTCCTGGGCTAAATCTTAAAGTGTTTTGGCTAATTCCTCCACAATGAGGAGAATTAAATCAAGCGAACATTTGTTGAGGATGGCGAACCAACGCTCAAACTTCACGTTCTTGCATAGTAATGGTTTCAAGGGTACCCGTAGGCCCAGAGGGATCCGCTGGGCTCGGTGATACCGCACGAGTGTACAAGCATGCAGTTTTTGGTTGGATTCCTTCTTAAGTAGGTAGAGCAATTGTTTAATGTTACACTCAGCGCTGCGAGTATTGGCGGCAGCAGCTACTTCCTCTTGGATCATCCCATAGATTTTGTCTGCGCCGCCAGCCATAAAGGCGAAGGTGTCAGCCTTGAGTTCAGTCATGTTAGACACCGAATCATAATTCATTTTGTTCTGAGAAAGCGTGCCAAGTCCTAAGGGCAGAAACCAGTGTACTGACAAAGAAAAGAGACAGGACTTGCACAGCGTGGTGAATCCAAAAATTAATCTGAGATGATGGTCTGTGGCAAGCTACCAGGGAAGACGCGGTCTGCAACCATCAGCGTAAGATATATATAAAGACTACTACACAGCTCCCTCCAGTTGGGGGAAGACTCTCCGGTGCTCTGCCCAAATGACAAAACCGTCTAAAGGTTCAAACAAGTTCATACAGAAAGTTCAATCCACAAATTTAAGCGGGTACTCCAATGCTTTAATCCATACTCATTAAATTCATGAGTGGTGAATGATTATTCAAACAATGAATTCAGCAGATATGATCCATGACTAGTATCATGCAACGTTAACCATCCCAATCCCAATGCATTTTGGGCTGCTGAATAGCCCTTCCTCAGGGGAATGCTCTACAAACATAAAGAACATGCCATCACTGATGGGTTCATACATCTCAAAAGGTGACTCAACAAGTACATGCTAATCAACCATAAACCATGCGGTGCACTAATACAAGCACACGTGTCATGATGTATCCTAAGTTTCACCCAATACCAAACAACCAGACGGTAATATATTGTGCTCACGAAGTGAAGTAAATAAATGAAGTACCAAAATGTGCCTGAATAACATACAGTGACATGATAGAACTACCCAGTACCATGCATGGGTAAAAAAAGACGTTGTGTTAAACGTGAGATAGCGCGAAGGAATGTAAACAAACAAGTGTCCAAGTATAAGTAAAATAAAACATGGTAACCAACTGTGATCATTTTAGTGAACCCTACGAGGTGCCTGAAAGGATGTCCCTACCGTAAACCAGAGTTTGAATGATAAACACGCTCGATCAAAGGTGTAAGCTTAAAGCGCGTAGGCAGCAGTCCACAGAAGCGGTTCTTACTCACAACGGTGCACAGTGATTTTCTAAGCGGGACCTGCTCAGTCGGTTGACTCGGCGGATATAAAAAGACTAGTGAACGCGCTGCGGGTGACGTGAATGGACATGAAAATAAACAACGGACTATGCAACGTGAAAGACGGAAGCGCCATGTTGGAGCGGACAAACATAAACACATGTGTATACTGAACAATACAACACATAAAACAAAATCGAACATGCTCAAGTGTGTCTACCTAAGATAATGAAGAAGATAGAAAACGAGAGAATGTAATGCGGCTAAGGGGAGCAACACACATATGAACAATAGGCAAATCGGGTGTAACACATGTACAACAGAGAAGAGATGTGTAAAGAAATGATAAGCAAGTGTCCAAAAAAACAGAAGGTTGTTTATAAATAACATAGGAATTCCATCCTATCATTTAAACCGTGTGGCTGCATCGTGCCCCCCCCCCCCTTCCTGGTTCGTCTGCCTCTTCAAGAGGACCTTCTGTCGCAGCAGCAGGGGGCGGTCCTCCCCCTGAACCTGTCCAGTCTCCACCTCCATGCTTCGAGATTGAGCGGTGACAGTTGAGGCCATTTGACTTGCCTCCTGAAGTCTGTAATATCATTCTGGTGGCCAGGCGGCCCTCCACAAAGACTGTATACGCCTGCAGGTGGAACAGATTTGTGAGATGGTGCACAGCAAAGGCTGTGGATCCTCTCTGCCCCTCTTTCTGAGGTTGTTCTCTTCCTTCTTTCTCTTGCCCAGCAGCGCTCTGCTCTGGGCACTATCCAGGGCAACCTTTCTGCCCTTTCAGCCTTTCTAAGGCTGCCTGATCTTTGTTCAAGTCCCCTATTGTAAATTGTTTTCTGAAGGGCATCACACGTGTATCAAGGCATGCTACTCCTTGGCTAAGAAGGAACCTCCTGTTGGGCTGAGGGCCCATTCCACTCTGGCCACGGCGGCTACTACTGCCCTGGGTCGGGGAGTCTCCTTGCAGGACATTTGTCAGGCAGCTACGTGGGCCTCCCTGCACACGTTCGCAAGACACTACTGCCTGGACAGTCCAGTCCGGAGGGATGGCTTCTTGGGCCGTTCCGTCCTCCAGGACTTTCTGGTGTGATTATTGGTTCGCAGACCCACCACCGGGGTTGGTATTGCTGGGGTATCTATTCTAAGGTAAGGAATCTAATACCTGTTTCTTTCAGATGAACAAGTTACTTACCTTCGGTAACGACATCTGTAAGAAACAGTAGTTAGTTTTAGATTCCTTACCACCCCACCCATCCTCCCCGTTCTGCGAACCGATATCTAGGGTTAAGGTCATCCCCTTTCAGGACCCTAGTTTCAATGGCACCAGTGTTGGTTTTTAACATGGCTCTGCGTTTCTGGCGTGGAGAAGCTGTGTCTAAGATCTGAGTCAGCGCGCGGAGGCGGCGTTTAAGTACTCAGACGTCATCACGACGCCGACTGACTCGGAGCCGCAGACTCATGCCGACGCGCAAGGGTACTGCTCCGCAAAAATTTCACGATCCAGTCTGATGCCTGGGGATATTCTAAGGTAAGGAATCGATTACTAACTACTGTTTCTTACAGATATATCGTTACCGAAGGTAAGTAACTTGTTCTTTAGTAGTTGGTATGATTTTTAAGGAATATTTGTAATTTTCAAAAGTAGATGCTGGCTTCTCTCCTGATTACAGGTGAGTACTTAAGATTTCGGTATTCGGCTGATTTTAGATGAATATTTTAACATTTCAAAACCACTCTTAGAAGAATTTTCAGTCAATGGTTTCCTATGGCAGAAATTTAGATTACTAGCAAACAGATTGATTACTTTTGCGGTACAGTACTGGGCTACAAGGTACATTACTAGCTTCTCTCCTGATCACCAGTGAGTAATTCGAAATTTGTTATTCGGCTGATTTTAGATAATTATTTTAGTTTCAAATCTTAACACTTAAAAGAAATTTCGAGTCAAACCAGTAAATGTTATCCTACGGCAGGAAAGTGAGTCATCGGTTTTCAGGTGAGTACTCGACTGGTGAAGTTAAGGTTCCGGGCATAGACTCAGGGGTCCCCCAGGGTCAGGTAGGTACAGTTGGTACACCCTCAGTGGCTCAGTGGCAGCTGGGTGCAGAGGTAGTTGGGCCCAATGTTATCCAATGAGTGAAAGGGGGCCTCCGGTTGGTTGCTGCTGGCTAGCAGGCCACATGGCTGTGGGAGCTGGGCTCCTGGTAACTTGCTCAGGGCAAATGGGGAAGTAGGATAGGACAAAGGTGGCACTCTGGCGGCTGGGTGCAGAGTGCCTTTGAGCCGTCGGGTGCTCAATGTTCAATGAGGATCTTGAAAAGGGAACAAAGACTGCAGGCTCGGGACGGAGGATCTTCTGGAGCGACCAACACTTTGAGGGGTAAGTTGGGATCTTGGAGGATAGGTAGGCACCCAGGAGTTGGGCACAGGTGGCTGTGGGTCGCCGGGTGCAGGGTTGTCTTTTGAGGTCGGGAAATCTTACCCCCTGCTTCTCGTGGTCTGAGGGGTCCTTTGTCCTGAGGCTGCAGGCATTGCCTGGGTATTCGAGGGTCTTTGGGCACTGGACTTTGGGTCCCAGTCGCTGGGGAGAACGTCCTTGTGGTCCTGGATCACTCTGGCACGGGCTGGGCTCGGCGGGTGCAGAATGGGTTGGTCCAGAGCTTCCTGGCTGGCACCAGGGGTGTTGTTGCAGCAGAGCCTCTGCTGATGGAAGGCCCCAGCTTTAGGAGGGTCAAGGCAGGGAGGTCCTCTGGGTGTTCCAAGCTTGCTGTCCGCAGGAGCTGCCGGGATTAGGCAGGAGCAGGTTCCAGAATCAACAGGCTGATAGGGCTGGGGACAAGTCGTCCTGTTATCAGCTGCACGGCGGGTTTTCTCGATCTTTTCTTATCGGGATCTAAGGAAGGTTCAGTGAGCCCCTACTGAATTTAGGGGCGTTACAGGTAGGGCACCCCCCAGCCTGCTCCACTCCTGTGGGATGGGGCAGGAGCCTAGCTTTGATTGGGCAGGGCTCCCCATCTACAAGATGGCCTGAGCCCGGGGTCGTGCTTCACCTAGTCTCCCCCACCTGAGGGGTGGGGTTGGCACAGGCTGGCACACCCCCTTTCCTGACAGTTTTTCCCGCCAGAGTGGGGGGTCAGGACTTGTGGGGGCCATTTGCTGGGTACAGCAAATGGTCTGGAGAAGCTCAGAGGCGACATGCCTTTGAAGCTTCCCTCTGCCCATCTAGGGGAAGGAGACTTAGCACCTCGCACAGGATGTGCATTGTTGCAGGCCCAGGAGAGCGGCGGCTCTCCACCCAGTGGTCCAGCAACATATCTGCTGTGACCGCCCCATTCAATCCCACACTTGTATCAGTGCGGGTTTAATGTGCTGAGGAGTTTGGTACGAAACTTGTCAGTCTTCAGTGTAGCAATTATGGTGCGGAGGAGTTCGTAATGACAAGCTCCCAGCACCATATACTCTTAATGGCATCACTGCACTTACAGTGCCCAGGAATGGTCCTGGGTACTGTAGGGAAACATGGCTCCTGCACCTGTGCCCACACCTCTGGCATAGGGCACCCAGCTAGAGGGGTTACTGAAGTATGCCAGGGCAGTGGGTTCTGTGGGCATGGCACACAGGGATGTGTGCCATGTTGACTTTTAGTTCTGTACTTAGGCACTCAGCCCGCAAAGGCAGTGTGTGGGTGCCAGGGTACAGGGCTCCTGAGGGTGGCACAATAGGTGCTGCAGCCCTCGGGGCTCTTCTCTGGTCACCATGCCCTGGCTACCTAGGGCACCATTTACTAAGAGATGCCAATTGGTTTTTAGTTTTAACACAGTTTTAGGGAAGGAACACAGGCCCTGGGTACCTGGTTGGCAGGAACCCAGGACATACTCAAAGTACATCTGCAGTTCAAAAAAAGTGGGGGCATACCAATGCAAGAAAGATGGCACTTTCTCACAATTAGTCACCCAAAATATTTATTCCCCCTCCCCTTACGGAAAGAGGCTAGAGAACTTTTTTTTTTTTTGGCGTTCAAACTGCTTTATTGCATAGTATGTACAGTACACTGCTTCAGGCGCCTACAACCCGGAGGCCGGCAGCGTCGTGCGCAAATCAATAAGAAAGCTATAGTTGGAAGAACACAGCCTTGGAACCGGCATCCCGGGGGGCCGGTGGCGTAAAAATAGTGTCATTTGAGGAGCGGCTGGTGCAATGAAGACAGGAAAAAGAGAATAAATTAAGAAAAAAAAACATGTAAAGTAGGATTCACTGCAGTAGAACAGGGTTTTCATTTTTCAGTCCCCAACATTAAACAAAACAGTAAGGTCTTGTAACACATTCAAATGCGGAATTCCAGATTAGTAAGTTAGCATATGGGTCAGTGGTCGTTCACTGCTATACATTAATTCATCAGTAATCACGGTGTTAGGTGTTCGTCTGAGGAATAGGGGTCATGAGCAATATCACAAGGGGTCGCCATGTATGGTGGTAAGGGTGTATGGTATGGGCAGGGTGGTGGAAACTACATAGTGAGCGGGGGCACGGCGGCGAAGTTGCCATATGCAGTATTACATGGTAACCTGAGGTGGAGTTCAGTTCAAGGGGGGTCACCTGTGGAGTAACATGCGGGGGCAGTGTGCTGGGGCAGTAGGAGTGAAGTGTGCATGCGTCAGTGAGCAGAGCCTCCCGGCTCCAACCGATATCAGTTTAGCTGATCATTAACATGCCCTCCCTCCAAATCACTATCACCTGCCTGGGCCAGCAGATAATCGACCAGCGGGCACCAGATATCCTTTGGTCTGGTAGGAATCGGTAGCAATTCAGCAAATGTGAGGTGTTCCTGACAGTAAGTCATCTGTCATCCAATCCTTAAATTTCGGTGCCCTGCCTCGTCCCCAGTGACATGCCACATGCCGCTTTGCTAAGAGCAGCGCAGTATCTATGAATTTCCTGCAGGTTTTTGGGATGTGTGGCGTGTGCCCAAGTAGCGTAAGGAGCGGTTCCACAGCAACGGTAACCTTAGTCATCGCCGAAAGAGCGTCGGTCACCTGTTGCCAGTATGCTTGAACAGGAGGGCACTCCCACGCCAGGTGCAGAAAGCCTGCGTGCTCGGCATGGCGTTCGCACCTGTCATTATCAGCTAGGCGAAATCTGTTTTTTTACTGGTGTATAATAGTCTTTGCAAGAATTTGTAGTGTATCATCTTAAGTCTGCTACTGGCCGATATTCGAGCCGTGAGGGAACAGTAGTGCCATTGGTCATCGGTGAGCGCGGTGGCTAGGTCAGTACTCCAATGTGCCCGAGCGCCCGCCTCAGGCGGTACGACATCCGATCTGAGTTGACGATACAGGCCAGAGACCAGGTGTGTCCCTTCCTGCGAGCTTAATAAGAAATGGAGCGGGAGTAGCAGCTCGGGTTCTACAGGGAACTCGGGTAGGATATCCTTCATCCCCTGACGTAAGCGTATGTAGTAAAATACATCAAGCGGAGTGCGATCCTGGGAGGCAAAGAACTCCATGGATTCGAATTTCTTGTTTACGAATAGATCGCCCCAGGAGGTGATCCGGAGTCGTTCGCAGAGCGACCGAAAGCCTCGTTCCTTCAATAGAGCAAGGTCAGGGTGGAACGTCAATGGTAATTGAGCATACAGAAGACAGCAGGATAGCCTCCTAGCTATGCGGCGCCATGCATCCAGAGTGCAGGAAACAGAAGTATTTGGGGTTTGAATCGACGATTCGGGGCAATGGAGTAGGCCATTAAGCGGAACGGGGTGCACAATCCAGTCCTCCACTGCTAGTTGTGGCATAAAGGGCGTGGGGACCAGCCAGTGATATGCATAATGTGCCTGCGCGTACAGGTAGTAAGCCTCGAAGTCAGGTACGTCAAAGCCTCCAGAGTCGTAAGGCTGAGTCAGCGTGGTCCATTTCAACCGTGGAACCTTTCCTCCCCAGAACAGCCGACTAAGTTCTGATTTTAGGGTTTTAAAGAAGAAAGCACCCGGGTAGTATGGGATATTGAGTAAGAGGTAGAGAAAACTGAGCAGGACCACCATTTTAATAAGGGACCCTCTACCAGCCATGGAAAGCGGCAGGGTAATCCAGCGATCCACTGCAGCCGGAAGTTTGGTGATGGCCACACCATAATTGGAGCGGAGTGTCTCTTTATCTCGCGAGATCTGTATGCAGAGGTATCGCAGATCCGTCCGACACCACTCCAGTGGGTAATCAAGGGGGAAGTCAGTGACCGCATCAGTGAGGGGGAAGAACTGCGATTTGGACCAGTTAATGTGTACCCCGACATCCTCCTGAATAACACAAATTCTCTTAATAGAGGGTTAAGATGAAGGTCGGGGTGCTTGACATAAAGCGTAATGTCATCAGCATACAGTGACACATCAATTTGGTGCTGGAGGCATTGTACCGCATCCTCTCGATGCAGCTGACGTAGCCTACAGGCCAGAGGCTGAACTGCGATCGCAAACAGAAGGGGGGTGGGGGGCGGCAGGACACCCCTGACGTGTACAGCTGCCACCGGAAGGTCTGGATGAATCGTGCGAAGTAGTGAGAACAAGGTACGCAGGTTGTGGGAGGTGGATCGTCCCGAGACAAACCCAGATTGATCAGGCAATACAATTCTGGTCATAAGTAGGGAGTCTAGTGGCCAGGACCTTCGCTAGGATCTTAACATCACAATTTTAAGAGGGACAATGGACGATATGAGCTCCAAGAGCTAGGATCCTTGCCAGGTTTTAGGAGCAAGGTAATGACTACCTCCCGCATGGAGCTAGGGAGGACACAATCAGCGAGCGATTCCTCGTAGACTTCACGGAGGACCGGGGCCATGGTGTCTATGTAAGTTTTATAGAATTCGGCAGGGATGCCATCCAGTCCAGGCGCCTTGCCATTTTTAAGTGACATGATGGCTTCACGGATTTTGTCCAGCTCGAAGGGGGCTGCTAAAAAGGCTCTGTCGCCGTCGCTGAGCCAGCAGAGTGCCACATCTCCCAGAAAGTCTGCATAAGATATATCCGCCGTTGTCAGTGGTGTAAAGGGTGTGGTAGTGTGAGGTGAAGGCATCAAGCAGTGCATCTGTGTCCCTAATCCTGTGTCCTTGGTCATCAGTGAGCTCCAGGATGGCGTTGTGGTCGCATGGAGCGCGTGTTAACATTGCCAGAGCCCTCCTCGGCCTATCTCCCTCGCAATACCTTCTAGCCTGCCAGTGTTTCCCCCTAAATTTTGCCTCCTTGTTAGCCTCATATTTTGAAAATGTGTCCCGGAACTCTGCATGTATATCAGGACTATCATCTTCTACCATTCAAAGCTCCAATGTCCTCAGTTCCCTATGCAGTGTGCGAATAGTGGCCTGGATGTCCCGCAGTACGCCAAAACTTTTAGATATGCAATATCCTCTGATGGTGACTTTGAAGGCCTCCCAGATATGCTCTACCGAGGCCACTGACCCCTTGTTCCTGGGAAAGAAGTCAGCTATTTCCTGCTCTAGATTGGACCGGAACGAGCTGTCTAATAGTGCCTCCGGTTGTAATCTCCACTGCGGCCTAGGGCTATCTCACCCGGGAATGCGTGTGTGCATAAGGACAGGGCTGTGGTCAGAATACGTTCTCGGTAAGTGTGTAACCCTCAGGACCTCTGATGTAATCTCTTTGACGAGAAAGTAGTCCAATCGTGCCCTCCCTCCCTCCTGGTCGGGTGTGGGTATCGCCATATGTCCACCAGTGTGCCCTCAGACCATGCCCTCCAATGCCTCTCATGCCCTAGGTTTGTAGTGACTCGCCCCGTCCGCTCTATCCAGGTGAGGTACTGATGCCAAATCCCCCCCCAAATGTGGCGGGATCTCACGTCCATGATTTTGCCCCAGAGTGTGGTGAAAAAAGAGGGCATGTCTGTTAGGAGCATAACAGTTGATGAACGTGAATGTATCCCGACCCATTCGCCCCCATAGTAGGGCGTAGCGACCCTCTCCATCTGTCGATTCCCCGCACTTCTGGAACGGTACAGTGCGTCTAAGAAGGATGGCAATCCCCCTCGCGTAGTTGGAATAGGAGGAAAATGTACGGAGTCCGGCCCATTTGCCTGCAAAGGTGACCTGCACGTGTGGTGATAAATGAGTTTCCTGTAGCATGGCAACATGAACATTTTGTCTATTAAGATATGCAATAACATCACGAAATTTTTTGGCATTATTAAGCCCTCAAACATTCCATGACATGCAATGTAGTTGTGCATCAGACCCTAAGACCGCCATAGATAATGGAGCAGTAAGACACCCCCCCCCCCCCTCCCCCCCCCCTTGACGGCAATAAAGCTGCATTGAGCAGTCTACTCGGACGACTCAATGTAATATAGCATTTTGCGACCCGAACAACGATTTGATGTGATTCTTACCTCCCCGAAAAGGTCCAGCCCCCCTCCCACTACAGCATCCCAATCATGCCAGCAGCCATCCATTCCCACCCTTACTCCCTCCCCATCACCCCCTCCCTTCAACTTCAACAACTTAAGTTTGCATGGGGAACACCCGAAAGGGAAACAACATAAAAGGCGCACAAACGCTTCGCCCGCTGATGGCCTTGTCACTGTACCGCCCTCGATGGAGGCCAGGGCCGGGAAAGTGGTCCTTGGAGCACATTACCACAGGAGAGAAGAGCCAATGCAGTTCAGCAGTGTATGGGCAGCGTCCCTCGTGCTCACGGTGCAAGGAAATAGTAGTGCAAAGCAACAGGGAGTTCAGTCCATTTGAGTGCATATAATCAATGTTCATCCGCAGCCGAGGTAGGGTCGTCTTCCAAGTCTGCCTCAGCATTACGGTCACCCCTTCAGGCCTTACGGATCGTTTCAGATAGTCTTCAGCTTAGCTTTTTAAGGATTTGTGAAAAAGCGCTGTTTCCCCTGATGTGTGATCCGCAGCTTCGCCGGGTAGAGTAGGGCAAAGTCTAGTTGGGCTTCACGTAACTTCTTCTTGACAGGTATGAACTTGCGCCTCTCCTCCTGCACCAGAGGGGTGAAATCTGGATAGATGGAAAAAGTAATGCCATCGTATTGAAGGGTTCGTTGAATCCGGGCAGCTCAGTGCGACATCACGGTCGCAATAATTCAACAATTGAGCAATGATTGGTCTAGGCGGCAAGCCAGGCTTGGGGACAGGTGCCAATGATCGGTGTGCCCTCTCGATGATAAATTGAGGCGAAACGCGTCCTCCCCAATTGAGCCCTTGAGGAGCTTTTCAACATAGAGTTCCATTCTGCCCGTGTCTGTGGATTCCGGAATGCCCGTGACGCGTATGTTGCGTCGACTACGGGCTTCCAAATCCTCATTCTTTGGTGCTATGACCCTGAGCAGGTTGTCCATGCGGGCCAGTTGCGTGGTGTGAGACGAGGTGAGATCATCATTATCAGAGATGCGCTGTTCCGTAGCCGTGATCCGTTCTTCGTGACTGTACCTTGTGAACCAGGGCATCAAGCCTAGCAGTCATGCCGTCCACTTTTTCCACTACAGTGGCGAACCCCTGCCTCATCTCTTGGAAAAGATGGTGTAGATAGAGTTCCTTAACAGGAGAAGCGACGGCCGTCGAGTTGGCATCACTTGATCCAGGGTCAGCAGGCACTGATTTCGTACCTTTTTTAGCACAGTCGAAGCTGATTTTAGTTTGGCGGTTTTTGGGGCGCACCATCTTGGCCCCCGGTCGTGGTCTCTCTGCCACCCCGCGCCCCACCAATGCAGACCTGCCGAGTTTCGAGTGAGGAATGGTATCGCATCAGCAGCAGGCCCACACCCACGCAGGTAGTCCTCCGCTTATATACTCGGCGCAATCCAAAGTTGGGTGTGAGTTCCCCAGCGATCGGCAGTCGCACCACAGGGGGGCTCAGGCCAACAGCCGTAATCTGTGCCGCCAAGGCACCTGCAGAAGGTGGGCAACGGCAAACTTAAGCAGTAGTGTCATGCCATAGAAACGCTTTTAGGTAGGTCTGATGCCAGCGCTGCCTTGCGAGGGCACAGCCCACGAGTCCGTGGCAAAGGAGTAGGTTAGCAGCAAGCTCTGCCGCCGATGCGGTACGAAAGAGCAATGTGGTCCATGTAGGAGTCAGTCCCAAGTCTAACAGGCCGCAGCAGTAGGCACAGGATAAGCGGTGGAGCCACAGGAGCACAGACCACTGCGTAAATCGGAAGGCGTGCAGGCCCGGGGCCCGCGCCGACAACACCCGCAGCTGGAATATCGAGGAAACTTTTCTCCACCCGGCCTCTGGTCGCTAGTCAATACTCGGGAAGGCAGTAGCTGCCGCTAGGGTAAAGCTCTTCTAGCCTCGATCAACACCGTGGTAGGGGCAGCATATATACGACACCCCCGATGCAGTCGGGGACCGCGGCAACGATCCCAGCATCCACTCACTAACAGTTTCGCCCCGAGGGCCGAGCAGGAATGGATCCGCCAAGTGTGGGTCTAGCTCGTAGGCGTAGTCCTCATGAAAGGGCAAGTAGCCAATGATGTCCGCAGTTCGAGCCGGAGTCAGGGCAGGCGTTGCACGGACGCAGAGATCGCAAGCGCGGGCTGGGCCTACCGCCTCGTGGCAAGCCGCTGCCTCGCGTAGTTCCCAGTGGCCGACCTGCTCTACCCGCAGCCTCCAGAGGCAACGCCGGCCAATGTTCAATTGGGGATTACACCGGCTCCGATGTCGTCAGCGGTCCAAGGTTTTGGCCAAGTGTAGCGGATGACCCACCGCATCAGATGGTAGGCGAAACAGAAGTTTTATTCAACTGTAGTAAAGGATAATTGTAGGATAAAGGGCCAAGGAGCTGGAGCTACTCAGTTAGGCAGCCATTCCGCGTGCGCGCCCTCTAGCGCCCCAAAGAGGCTAGAAAACTTGACGTTTGTGATAGGCTTATTTTCTCTTCCAGGTGTGCCGTGCAATCTCTAAACACTTGTGATCACCCACTTCTCCCATGTCTTGCGAAACTGTGCCCTTTTCCACCTCCCTCCTTTCTGGAGGAAACCCGGAATGCTATTGTTCCATTGGTTCAAGATGGGCGCCAAGCTATTTAACTGATCATCAGCTGTAGTATGGATACCACTGCTTCTGTTGGGCATGCTATGGCCTCTTCTGTAGCTCTACATCTGCATGCATGGTTGCACAGCCTCTGAGAACCTGGAAGTAAGCAAAATACTTTAACATGCCTTTTGATGGCACCTCCATTTTTTGCGTTTATGCAAAATGATTTAAACCAGTTCAGATGGTCATGGTGACACGGAGTCTAAACTCTGTTGTACTAGGGTTGTCATGGACCATTTATTTCCCCTGGTTTAGGCTCTTACCAATCTTCATAGGGCGGAGTACTTCTCCCCCCTTCCAGGATGTGGTGTTTCAGTTTGCAGGTGCTGTTCTCAATAATGCGATCAGTGACTGATTTAGTTTCTAGCCATCTGGAACATATATCACTCTGCGGCCTCGTGTGGAGCCTATTAGTACAGCTTTTTTGCCACTTTATTATTTTTTCTCCTCCTACCAGAGTACCGGCAGGTATTTTGTTTGTTGTGCAGATGTACTATAGCCTTGTTCCCCGCTCTTATTCCTGGGGCGTGTACCCCTCATACTCCGAACCCCAGTTTGTCTATTGTATCCGTTAGGCTTATTGACAGTTTCTCAAGTTTCCATGGAGCGTTGGTCAGGTTTCTTACCCATTTCTCATGCTTCTATGAGTTGGACAATGTGTGATTGTCAAAGTAGACTGTTTTTTAGTTTCTGATTAATGAAAAAGGAAATGATGCACTCCTTTGTCATCCAAGGTGTTTCCATTTACTCTTAAAAGGTGCGTGCGTTCCTGGAGTGAGTGCCTTGCCCAATTGGCACTATTAGTTCTAACCCAGACAAAATGTGGGGCAGCACTTTGCCCCACTCCCAGCCGCATTGCAATGCGCTACATTTTTCACGCTACTTTATAGAAGTGTTCCACAAGTAGTCAATTTGTTCTAATTTTCAAAGTGCGAACGTCTTCTTTCAACCATTTAATCCAATTCACACAGACCTGCTTATGCCATTTCCCAAGCTTCTTATGTAACTGTAGTGCCCAACCGGGCCTCATACGGAAACACGAAGGATGCATTGTTCGTTCCAGGCAGTGTTTATTAAAAAACCCGATGCATTTCAGGCTGAAGCCCATCTTCAGGGGTAACTATAGGTAACAATAAAATAATTACTATTTGCATGTTATACATTTAAATGTAAACAGTATATCAATGTCATCAATGGCTTATACATTTTTTAAACATGTTGCTCGATTCATTACCTCCTTACAAATATTCTGTGCCACGATCAATTGCATCTGTGTTCAACCTATATATTAACTTAAATACTACTTCCCTCCTTCTGAGAAATGATTTTATCAATAATCGCTATGTGGCTTCTGTTATTTTCATGCTTCTCTTTCATCCCTCCCTTCTACAATCTTCCCTTCTTACCATTAACTTTCTCCTTAAGTTTTGACATCACTTTATTCTATTTTTCAATTTAGTCTGCAATGATTCCTACCTGCCGTGGTGTTTTAAAAACCCAGTCCTCGTCCTCTATCTCACATCTTCTGAAGCTCATTTTCCATGCCTTTACTTCCCCCTGTTATAATCGAATCAAACTTCTTTTCCTCCCCTCGATTGAGTTACGTAGTTAACTACTGCATTCTACCTCACCTCTCCTTTAACTACTAGAATAATTTAGTTCTTACAAGACTCATCGGTCCACCTTTTTGAGCCATTGCACAAATGTGAACTACAATTTCTCACCAGGAAGCTAGCCTTCCTTATTGCCATCACATCTCTATGATGAGTGGTTGAGCTTCAGACACTAACTATACAAAAACTATTTTTGCAAATACACCAAAACAAAGTGGTTCTTAGGACTAACCCCAAATTTTTACAAAGTAGTCTCTGCCTTTCACGTCAACCAGTGAGTTACTTTCATTCTTCCCTTAACCAGATTCAGTGGCAGAGCATGCTCTTAACACATTAGATGTTAAAAGAGCATTACTACACTACATAGAAAGGACAAAACCCTTTAGGAAAACCAAATAAATTTTTGTTGCTTTTGCTCTACCACATAAAGGCATTCCCATATCAAAAGCGGTTATTGCACAGTGGATAGTTATGTGTATTCAAATATGCTACATTAAAGCGAAGTGCACATTAACAATTCTCCCTAGAGCACACTCTACACGCAAACTAGGGGTTTCTGTGGCATTCTTAGGGAATATACCCCTAGATGACCTCTGTAGGGCTGCAACATTGTCTACACCACACTCACAGAAAACTATTGTGTGGATGTGTTAGCAAGACAGCAAGCTAGTGTTGGCCAGGCAGTTTTACAAACACCATTTCAAACTACTGCAAGCATAGGATCTACAGCTCATATGCCTCGAACGGAAAAAGCAACTTAGCCAGTATGGATATGTTCTTGGTATATGGAACTGTAGAATCATATGCGCCCACCTGCCTCCCCGGGTACCTTTCCCTGTTACAGTACCATCTTACTTGGATACAATATACATAGGCATCTTTTTACTGCTCTTACTAACTCCATCACCCTTAACGCCAAAAAAACCTAAGGATGGAGCCGATGCCCATGCGCGCCATCACCAAAAGGAGTCACCTACCTCGTGACTAGGGGTGGGCGGAATTTGCGAAATTTACTTTCGCAAACTATCGCGACATTGCGCAAAATCTCCAAGCATGCGGAACTTTTGCCAAGATACGGAGATTGCTTTTCCCGCCCGTTTGTGATGTTTTTGCGTGCTCGCGGGGAAATATACCTCTTACTTGCCTATGCGATTAGCTAATGGGAGCAGCCATCTTGCTCACGATGGTCATTTCCTCTTCTGGGTCGAATGGCGTGTTCGCGATCTCAAACTTGCGCAGGATAGCGTGACCGGTTACCAACAATCCAACATCTCGTGGCGCACACGAACGGATAGGAAAACTGATAGGAAAACTCGCCAGCGAATGCAGGGACCCGGTAAGTCGCGAGCGCATGAACGCTTTTTTAAAGCATGAACAAAAAACCATCCGTTTCATGGCAGATTGCGAAAGTTTTTACATTTTCGCGCTCTCCGCATGCATACTGGGTAAGTAGCAATTTCCTTAGTTTTCATTTAGGGTTTCTGTATTGTATATACAATTAGCTGAAAGTAAAAAACAAAACCCCTCGAATATTCTTTTCAGCCATGTTTCTGCCACTGCCACCACATGGCTAAAAGGAACAAAATATTCTGTAGTCTTGTTTTCCCACGTTCAATTACCAGCTTATAAAATGCAGAAACCTTAAACGAAAAATAAACACAAGTTCAGCTAATCTGATGGAAATGCATTCTTTTAAATGAGGGCCCCATGTTAGTTTGTTTTTTTACCAATTCAAATGCATTTAAATGAAGAAACCCTGAAAATGTTCCAAGTTGCGCTTTCGGGCAATCTTCATTTACAAGTACTTGGTGAGCCATTTGGCTACTATGTTTAATCACATCACTGCTTGGCACCTAATAGGACATATAGATATTTGAAGTACCTTATCCTAGTAGATATTTAATGAATCTTCTCTAAACACTGATGTATTAATATGGACTACTGAAAACCCCCAGCCGGACTAGACCTGTTCAAGTATGTGAGTCGGTAAAATATACCAAAACTTCCATTATGAATCTTGATTTGCAGATGCAGGATGACAATGATTGCGCTAGTATGGAATAGATAATGCTGATTTCTGATCTTCTCGGCGATCCAGTGCATGCTAGGGATGGTTATCCACATCCTGAAACCTAAGCTTGGAGGTCTTCTCCAAAAATCTTGGATTGGGATGTTAAATAGTTTTCACTGAAGCTTTGATTCTAAAGGTTCCGAACAGTGCAGGCTCTAGCACCCTTAGTTTGTGTGCCCACAGTGCAGTTTGTAGGTTGCAGCTACTACTCATTTTGCTGGTGCTTTGATGGAAGTAGTAGCTAGTCCTGCAGAGAATCAAAATGTCTACCTGCAGTTGTTGAAAATTAGCACTTTAACAGCCATTTTTGTAGTTAAAACAGAAAACATTGCAGACTCAGCCAAACCAGTTGCAAATTAAGAAGTGACAACTTATAGAATTGCTATTCAATTTTCTTCTTGCTCTAGTCTTAATGTTTATAGAATTGAAAGTCATTTTTCTTTGCTAACGCCCCCTGCTCTTATCGAAATCAAAGTTCAGCATTTTCTTAAACTTCAATCTCCCTTTCCCCGGTCCTGTTCCAAATCTTACTGATTTCTACTCTGATGTGTAGAAGCCATGCAGTCCTGTATAAGGCTTTAATATCCAGTTGAGTGTATTTTACGACCAATGTGCATATAGATAAGTTTATGGTGTTCATTAAAAAAACCTTTTTACTTTTGTTTACCCTGACTTGTTTCACTTATACTTGTCCTGAAGGTTATTTATGGAAAGTCTGTTTGTCCTTTAGGTTGTTGAAGATGGATATGAGTTCTTTGCAAAGAGACAGCTGGTAACCTTATTCTCAGCACCTAACTACTGTGGTGAATTTGATAATGCAGGTGCCATGATGAGTGTGGATGAAACCTTGATGTGCTCATTTCAGGTATGCAAGTTTACATATTGGTTAAATGTTCTGATCTAAAGACATTTTGATTCACCCAATCAAAATGAAAATATACAATATCAGCTAGGTAAACTCCGTCACTGCACCACCCAATGTAGTCAACTGTGTTCCATAACACCAGTATTGCCCTCTTGAAATGGCAAGTTGCAATAATGGTCATAAATCCTATATTACAATACTCAAGCATTGAGTCGATACATAGTTAATTAAGTATCCAGTCAATTGAGTGGTTCCTCCCAAAGATATTTATAGTCCAATATTTGAATGCTTGTTTTTTTTACTGAAATTAAAAAACATTCAAATAATATTAGACTATAAATCTGTGAAGAGAGTGTTCTCAATTGATTTGATGCCTAACTAACGCTTTATGATTATGCATTGACTCTCATCGCTTGTGTATTGATTTACCCAATCCAACTTGGATCAAGATTTGAGCTGGTCTTTCATGAATGAATCCAACTTTGAGTGTGCATGACGTGCACATGTAAACTCAAATATTTTGTACATGTTGGATTGAATTGAAGATTTTATTGTAGCAATTGCAGAATATTGGACTACAGCGAAGATGCATGGACATTTTTAAATGTTGATACTGGTTTATAACCGTAACTATGTTCATGGTACAAGTAGATATACATGCTGTGTGTATACTCCTTTGTAAAACAACGGTCCCATGCATAGGAAATATGTGAGACAATGAATATAGACTAAATCAATTCTATATTTGGAGCGACATGTCCAGCCGAACAGAGGTCTTCAATTTTTTACTTAATTGAAAGTTTTATACAAAAAGGAATACCTTCAACAAATCATCAGTGTGGGGCACAAGCCTGTACCCAAACACAGATCAGTACAGAAGGTTGACAGAAGACAAAACAGGGCTTGTTAAGGCAAAAGCAGCAGTTTCTGTAAAAATTGTAGTGTACAGAAATATCAGGCTGGCACCATTACATATACATAACATATGGATCAAGTTTTTGTATAAGGTGCACAACAGGTCAACGGCGTTTCAGTCCCACTACTTAATCATGGGGACCATCATCAGGACATTAAATAAATGCCTTATGGTTGTAAGCCTCTAATGCCTAAGGAAAGTAGGAGAGAGCATGCATACATACATTTAGTGGTGGACATGTACATAACAAATTTTCATATTGTAATAGTGACTAAGTG
The DNA here is from genome assembly GCF_964263255.1 of Lissotriton vulgaris. Taxonomy (NCBI): domain Eukaryota; kingdom Metazoa; phylum Chordata; class Amphibia; order Caudata; family Salamandridae; genus Lissotriton; species Lissotriton vulgaris. Next base: position 163,119,446 of record NC_141699.1, on the reverse strand, counting down.
AAAGGTGAACCTAACTATGATGAAAAACGCACAACTAGGTGTGTGTGGCGTCAGGTGGATCAATGTTGAGGTGATCAGTGGGTTCCTGTAGGAGTAGAGTTAGCTACTCAATTCCAGCTCTGTACAGGGGGGCGTGATAATGAATAGTGGTTTCAGAGTGAACAGAAAACTTCCTAAGGAAGTGGAGAAAAATACTCAGTTGTACATAGGTACGAGGCATGCCCGGGGAGTGATTACCTATGTAAGGAATCCTGGACTAAGGAAGAGCCGGTTGTGCGGGCGGTGCATTTAGTTGAGACCGCAGTGTACTAAATATACTAAATGAGCATGCTGTGATATAGGACAATCCACTCGATATTCCGGCGAAAGTGTCAATTTTCACGGCGCAGTGGGGGGAGAGGGGGGGTGGAGCTGGGGGAGGCTCACCGGGGTAGATATTGCCGGTGGGGTTCGTGCAGTGAGCGTGATGGCCAATTGCCTAGTGAGGCAGAGCGACCCTGTGAATAAAGGGGGACATCATTAAAATTCGGAGGGCCGATTTACAAAGGGTATGGTTGGGCGGGCGCAGGAGGGATTCTTACCAGAATCTGGCGCAATTCTGAATGACCGCGTTACAATTGTGTAATTCCGCGGTGCCAGGGGATACCTGTAAAGTAAAGCGGGTGGTTAGGACATGAGAGAGCGACTGGACAGTTCCGGTAATCCAACAGATTACAAACTTACCTGGTCAGTCGGTAGTGAAGTCTGCTTCCTGGCTTCCTCGTGGGGATTGCCGGAAGACGCTTTGAAGGGGTAGGGGGTTTCTGATTGTGTGGGGGTTCTGGAGGCGACCTGATTGGGTAGCGCTACCAGGGGAGTCACAGCATAAAATTAAGAGGGGTGAGGTGCGTGGCGGCTGACAGTCTACAGGAAGTGACCACGGACATGGGATTCCAGGAATTGGTCCTATTGGGGAAGAGGTGCTAAGGGAAATTTAAAAAGTGCATTTGTGCAGGGGAGCAGTGCACGGTGATAGTGAACAATTTTATCACAATGAAAAGGCACGAACATGGCAAGTCGGAGACACCGAATTACTGTATTAAAGTGAAGGTTTGCAAGGCAACAGTATTTACATCTGAGAAGCCCATAGCAGAGGGCTGAGGTTAACCAGCCAATAGTTCACTGGATCAGAGCTTAAATCCAGGCGGTCAAGTCCTCCTGAAGGTTGAGGCCATAGTTAACGCTGTCCGTTTTCAAGATCCATTTAAGCTCTTCCTTGTTGAGCATCCGTGTCAGGTCCCCACCCCTGGGTGGTATTATCACTTGGTTGATTATAGTCCAACGTATTTCGTTTTCTGTATGCCCTTTATTGGAAAAATGTTCGACCAAGAGAGCATTTGCTGTGCCACACCGAATCCGGCTCCGGTGTGGGGAGATTCGTAGCTTTATTTTTTGCTAGGTCTGGCCTACATAAATTAAATCACAAGGACAAAAGATAGCATAAATAACGGTTTGAGGCATGTGGGCTGCTGAATTCATATCTGTGCATAGATCGCCGCCTAGTGTTGGGTCTGGATGAGATCACGTTGTCCTGGAAGAGTCTTCGAAGTATCACGAGATAGGTGGCTCCTCCCCTGGACTACAGTGCGCATGGGCATCCTCTCCATCCTCCGATTGTTTTTTTCCTCCATTGGGTTCGGATGTACTTTCTTGACTCAAGTTCGGAATCGATATAACACTTTTTCAGAAGGCCAAAAGGCCTTCAGGGCGTCGGTATTGTCTTTAGTTCGGTGCCACGTACTTGCTCCAGTTCTTCGAATTGGACGTCGAAGGCAGTTTGCCTTTTTTTCGACACCAAAGGCCCCATCAACAATCGACGATGGAACGGAGTCCGGTCAAACAATGTCCCGATTTGCAACTCCAAATACCCTCACATCGATGTGCACCCAGTGTGCAATAAATGCCTATCCCCGGACCACGACGAGGCCAGCTGCATGGCCTGTTCTCTGTTCAGGTCGAATAAGACACTTGGGCTTCGATGCGCCGCAAGACAGTTGGCGCAGAAAACTGCGCCCGACCCGGAGAACATCTTCGAGGCTGAAGATGACAAGGGCGTCTATGGAGAGGATACTGAACAGACGGATCCTGCGTCGGAGCAGCATTCTAACTATGAGGACGAAGAAGAAGACTACGTCCATGATGAAGACGTCGTCTAGGTAGGAGACGCAGAGGCAGTCTGAGCAGTCGATGACGACTCGAGCGATGAGCAAGGCCCAACCGCAGTTGCGGGGCCCAATACTGACACTGAACTTTCTAAGGCTCAGATAGAGGCATCGCCGGAAGGCCTTAGCCAAGATCTTAATCTACATTCTATAGCCCCGTGTCAAGGCCCGGCGAAGAATATTTCTAAGGAGCCATCGGTCGATCAACCACAATCAGCGGTGAAACCGAAACCAACAGATGCTAAACCGAAACTGCTAAAGACAGTCCTCGGATCGACTGCTTCGGATTCATTGGATCCAATCAAATTGAAGTGTCATCGACCCTTCGGGGTCACATGGGAGCGTCGGCCCGAAGATCGGGGCGCCGAAGCCTGTATCTAAGGTCAAGCACGTTGCACTGACGCAGTCTACGTCCAAAGATGGCAACACTAACAAAGGACTCAAGGCTCAGAAGACTCTCGATCCAAAGCTTCCAGCCTCAAAGCCACTGGTGGTAAGGGCCTTCGAGTCGAAGACCAAAATCGACCCGAAAGAGCATGTCAAGTCTAAGCAGAAGAGCGTGCCTGCTGCGCACCAAGAGCTTGAGTCGACGCAAGGCCACAAACTAGTGATAAGACTAAGTCGGTCGGATCGAAGACAGCGCCACCCTCTAAGGTCGATCCGTCTCCAATGCTTACGCCACAAATTAAGGTCGGACTGCCCCGACCGCACGACCCAAGGCATTCGAGCCACAAAAAAGCACGGACACAGCCAAAAAGGTGTCGGTAGTCTCAAGAAATCAGCCCTTAGTAGAGGATGTTGTGTTCCAAGGGCCCTCCTATGATCAGTCAAAACTATTCATCGACTCGATTCTGGCAGATTCACTATTCATAAAAGAAAGATCATTCCAGAAAATCCTATGGAGTCATACAAGATCCCACTCAAAAAGAGGGACTCTGCCACCTCACCTGTTCTTTTTGAACCTGTGGAGTCCTATGGACAAGAATACACCTATTATCCCACACGTACCAATGAGGATGTGGGGGAGGGAAGAATTTAATTATCCTTTTGACGGATCAAGAGGAGCCTCAACCCTGGACTGACCCTGTTGACCCTGGTGAGCCACACACCACGTGTGACACTCAGTCCTATACAGTCAAAACCTCGCCTACTGAAGATACTGCTGCGTTTCACGCATTGATTGAAAGGGCAGCCAATAACCATGACGTGGAGATGCACGCTGACCTGGTGGAGGAAGACTTTTTGTTTGATACTTTATCAACTTCAGAAAGATCAGTAAAGACATTGCCTATGCTAAAGGGTGCCCTTAAACACGCTGGTGACATTTTCAAGAAAACCACAAGGGCAAGGGTTGTGAACCCAACGATTGAAACGAAATACCGGCCTGCGCCTGTAGACCCTACGTACATCAAGGGCCAGCTCCCATTGGAGACCTTAGTAGTGGCTAATGCTCATAAGAGAGCGAACTCTCAAACAAGTGGTGATGCTCCTCCGGACAAAGAATCCAAAATCTTGGAAGCTTCTGGCAAACGAGTAACTGCTCAAGCGGCAAATATTTGGAGAATCTCAAATACACAGGCCCTATTGGCCAGATATGATAGGGCTCATTACGACATGTTAGAGCAGCTAGTAACGACACGTTAGAGCAGCTACTACACCTGCCTGATGTTTATAAGGAGGGAGCAGAAATGCTGATACAGGAGGGGAAGCTGATTTCAAATGCATCCATTAAATGTGCGCTAGATGCAGCAGACACAGCAGCTAGGGCCATCAACAAAAGTGTGATGCTTAGAAGGCATGCCTGGCTACGTATCTCTGGTTTTAAGCCAGAGATCCAAACAACTTTACTCAATCAGCCAGTTAACCCTGACTTTCTATTTTGTCCTGATGTAGACACGACCCTAGAAAAAATTAAGAGACACTGACAGCAAAATCCATGGGAGCTCTGCAGCCCCAACAGTTCAGGGGCGGTTCCTTTCATCGCTACGGTAACAGGGGAGCCTCTAGAGGTCAAGCATCACAGCAAGCTCAATACAACAAAGGAGGCATACAGACCAACTATAACAAAAACAATAGGGGTGGATACCGTGGGAACAGCACCAAAGGCAGAGGACGAGGAAATAATAATAATGCCAGATCCTCCGCCACCAATAAACAGTGACGTCTTGTCACTACCCCCAGACCATATAACACCGGTCGGGGAAGACTTCAGCAGTTCCTGCCAGTCTGGGAAGGCATTACCACAGACAGGTGGGTGAGACAACTTATCCAATACGGCTATTGTCTAGAACTAACCTCCACTCCACCCAACATACCCCCAAGGCACCGTCCTATGTCCGCAGAGCACATTAACTTATTGCAGCAAGAAGTCATCTGCATACTGCAAAAAGGGGCCATAGAACTCGTGCCTTTAGAACAGGGTACAGGGGTGTACTCACTGTACTTCTTAATCCCAAAGAAGGACGGGTCTCTCAGGCCCATTCTAGACCTCAGACCCCTGAACCAGTACGTCTTGTCAGAACATTTTCGCATGCTGACTTTGCAGCAAGTTCTACCATTGCTCAGTCAGGGGGATTTCCTAGCAACCCTAGACCTAAAGGACTCATATTTCCACATTCCAATTCACCCAGGGCACAGGAAATCTCGGGTTCACCTTAAACAACCAGCATTACCAGTTCAAGGTCCTGCCTTTCGGGGTTACTATAGCCCCCAGAGTGTTTACCAAGTGCTTGGCGACAGTAGCTGCGCACCTTCGGAGACAACACATCCAGGTCTATCCTTATCTGGACGACTGGCTTATCCAAGCAAAGTCAGCCCAGCAATGTGCCAGCCACATGTCCCGCACGATTCGCCTCCTACAGTCTAGGATTTTCACTAAATTACCCAAAATCTCATCTTCAACCCGCACATGTACAACAGTACCTAGGAGCGACACACTCTGACGGCAACAGCGCAGCCAAACTCAGCAAGAATCAACAGCATGCAATTGCTGATTCAGAAATTCAGGCCGCAACACTCCCAGCGCATGTTTTTATGCAGCTGATAGGTATGATGGCCTCCTGCATCTTCATAGTCCCTCATGCGAGGCTACACATGCGTCCGCTTCAGGAGTGCTTGGCACGACAGTGGAACCTGGCTCAGGGGCATCTAAAGGACCTAGTGTTGGTGACTGGTCGTGCATACAACTCTCTGCATTGGTGGAACACACAAAACCTTTGCAGGGGACGACCGTTCCAAGAGCCTGTACCACAAATAGTGCGTCAAATGCTAAAATCGTTCTCGTCTGAGGAGGTAGACTGAGTCGGACAATTAAGCTTAAGGGCCCGACTGGATCAGTGCCCGTTGACCAGGACCACAGTGATTACTATTCACTTCCATCCTTCAGGGGCACCGGCCTAGAGTTCCCGTGCCTCATCTGATGGCTCTAGGCCGGCACTGCCTCATTGCCGGATCCAGCGCCCTTGTTACCTTGTTTAGTCCGATTCGAAGCCTCTTCCCTGAATGTCGTCCACCACTTAAAAGTGCTGGATCTGAGTACTGCCTCTCAGCTGCTTTCTTGTTAAACTTCAAAGCCAAAATCCACCTCTAGGTGCTGACCCTCGGCACCATTGTACAACATCAGAGGAGCTCTACCAGCCCATTCTTCAACAGCTTCAGGAATGTCAACGCCAGTCAACAGAGGAGCTTCAGTGCCGGGCAGTCTAGCTCTAGTTGGGGATCTCCAGCCACCTGAGCATTCATTTCTCGCAAAAAGAGACTGACTTTCGAGGGGGCCCTCCTCCCTCCTTAGTAACTAATGCCCAAAAAGACTTTGCGCACGGACAGACACCTGTTACTGTCTGGTCGTTCCAGACCTCCCTCCTACGTCCCCTCTACTGCCCATGAATCCTCACCCACCATAAGGACCAGTGTCTTTGCATTCAGGCAGTAAGGACAGTCCAGGGTCTCCCTATGATCCCCAGAATGACCTTTGGTATGACTCTGGTTGATTCCCTCCCAACCCCAGCCTCTTTCCAGCAGGCACCGACCCGGATTTGTGCCAAACTAAACCCTCTCCTCCCGACTACACCCTCACCACATGAGTTACTACATATGGTAGCTGCTTTACACTAGGTTGAGCTGCACGTTCAGCCGGAGGACGAATTCCTTCTGGAACCCTCGTCCCTCTATGGTCCCTCCAGTACTTGCCTTTGTTGAACGTATGCTTAAACCATCTTCAAGGAGTCCGTACATCCCAAAGTAGTCATACCCTGGGTTGACAAAGGTTAAGGCTTTTCTCCCACAAACGTGCACATGTGCATCAGAGTGCAATTATACCCCCTAAATTCTGTGATAGTTCACACACCCGTGAAGAGTGAACTCCCAGGGTACAGGGAATGCGCTGCCTTCAGACCTAGAGCAAGAACATAAATGCAGATGGCAAGCACATTAAAGTGAGATCTTCCACTCAGTGATGCATTGCTAACTATTGGTTTGCTTTTCCCGTATGATCAAGCCCACTAATATCTAATGTTGGGTATTATCCAACCTCTTCCAGAACAATACTGCATACTGGGGCATGAGTTGGTGACTAAGGGGTGGGGGTGTAAATCCTCCTAACACTAACATTCGCTGTGCTCTGGATGCAGCAGGCAAAGCTGCATGCAGCAAACTAGTCTCCTCGCCCATGCATGTCTATGTATCGCAGATTTTAAGTGACCTTTTAGAATCTGCTTTTTGATGGAAAGCATCTCTTCGGCCCACTGGTCAATGAGCTGCTTGAGAAAATAAAGGACAGACCCTTCTAAAGCCATGGATGCACTACAGACACCACATGCCTGTGACTCCTTTCGTCGCCCTCTGTACCGCGGTGCAGCCAAGGCAGCTGCATAGTCAGGCATCAACCTTCACCAGACCGCAGCAATCCCCTTTACGGTTTCTACAGGGGAACAATGACAGATGTAGAGGCGAAGGAGCAGCTCCTAAAGTAACCACCACCCTAAAACAGTGACTCTTCTTCTGACCATGCCACACCTGTGGGGTGGCAGGTTGCAGGGGTTCTTGCCCGACTGGGAGGCAATTACTGCTGACTGGTAGGTTCTACAAAAACAGTTTATGGGCAGAATGCAGAACAATGTCATACATTCACCCCAGTACAGAGATCTGGGCCTAAATCCATCGTCTTTTGCTCACCATGCCATTCCAGTTTGAACCCAGCCATATGCAAATCAGTCTTGACCCTGTGCCCCATGGGAACAGTCCAGCCCGAACTGTCAAGACAGGTCCTCCCTGGACTGGGAACAAGCATCCTAGGACCGGTTTCGGGCTTTCAGCCCTCATCAGCCAGGATAGCTTGATTCCAGTGGCATGGAGAGCACAGGACTCATGTCTGAGCATACCCGTCCCACTCGGGTTGACAAATGCAAAAACAGTTGACTGGTAGGTTTTAGGCATCCTACAGGAGGGGTACGGTTTAGAAATGCCCTAAAGACCACCCAATATTCCTCCACACACTTTTTACAGAACACCTGGAGGAGCTGTGCACGCTACTTGCCAGTTTTGGGAGGGGAAAGGGGTGCGGCATAGAGCCGGTGCTGCTGCAACATTGCATAAAAGGGGTATATGCCCTGTACATACTGATTCCCAAAAAAAAGTTGGCTCCTTAACTCCTACTCTACCTCTGGCCCCTCAAGTTTATCCTTTCAGAACATTTTCATATGGTCAGGCTTCAGGATGTCACCTTTTGCAGCAAGGAGGCTTTGATTGCCCTAAACTTACAGGACACCATACTTCCATATTCCCATCCACCCTGCTAATCTAAGATTCCTGTGTTTTGTGGTGAGTGTGCAGCATTATCAGTTCAAAGTGCTGCCCTTTGGCGTCGCAACAGACTCCAGGGTATTTACCAAGTGTTTAGCCTTGGTAGCAGCTCACCTTCGACTGGATGGCAACATTTGAAGTTACTAAAATTATATATAATGTATTTAGTTGTAGTACTTACAGCCAGCCCTCTTCATCCAGTAGTCTGCTGGTAATGGCTTTAACATTTTTCTTCTGCCCCTGTACAGCATGGTCTAGTGAAAGTTCCACTTTAGGCTTTGGTTTACCATACTGTAATCTCATTCTGGATTTTTCACAAGGAGCATATCCACACACAATAGTTCCCTTTATTTTCAGGGCTACTATGCCAATGTGCTTTGAGAGTTTTTACTTGACTTTTTTTTTATATCTGCGAGGGCTCACAGCTCTCCCAACAATTAAATTCTTTCAGATGCAATAACAAAACAAACTGTGACAAAGCTGAGAGGCTGGCAGCTAATGCCAGATCTATTGGCTTTGCTAATGCTGGTTTATCCATGTTGGCAGGTATAAGTTGGCCATATATTCCTCTCCGAGGTTTATCCTAATTAACCTGTTCTCACATTATACCTTTGTCCAGACAGGAGAAAGTGGATCCATTCTCTTAAGGCTTCAGAACCTGTTTGTTGGCTCTTTAAAATCCAGCTTTCCTACTCCTTTCCAGACCAAGCTTTTGTGCAAAGTAATGACACTCACAGCAAGTAGTGGTGGCTCAAATCAGAAGTAACCAACGTTCTGCTCCTGGCTTTCTCTTCACCTTCCTGATGCCGTAATCCGAAATGGGCAGGCCCTGCCTAGCAACTTCCTTACCTTGAAAAATAAGCTGTAGTCTGCTCTGCAACCGTACCATATAGCAAATGGCAGGGTTTAAGACAACCTAATCGGATGTCCTACGCATACAAGAACTTCATGGAACTTCTAAAGGTATCCCTATCTCCACCCTTTAATGTCTATCTCCAGCCACATGTATGTAGGCAATACACTTCATAGGTCTTTGGTAAGCCGTTCCAGCCTCATTATTCTGCCATGCTAAATCAGGGGATTCCAAAAGTGATCCCACTTGCCTCAGTACTCTGATTCACACAACACTTTCTCAACCAGCATCTGCGTGGGGGGTATATGAAGCATTAGCCCTAGTTGCCAGCCACTGAACAATCTTATGTTCGAGGCATGTGGGCTGCTGAATTCATATCTGTGCATAGATCGCCGCCTAGTGTTGGGTCTGGATGATTGCACATTGTTGTCCTGGAAGAGTCTTCGAAGTATCACGAGATAAGTGGCTCCTCCCCTGGACTACAGTGCGCATGGGCATCCTCTCCATCCCCAGATTGTTTTTTTCTGCCATTGGGTTCGGATGCACTTTCTCGACTCCAGTTCGGAAACTTGTTATAATTCTTTTCTAAGGCCAAAAGGCCTTCGGGGCATCGGTATTGTCTCGTTCGGTGCCTACTTTCTCCAGTTCTTCGAACAGGACGTCGAAAGTCACTTTTGACTTTCGACACAAAAGGCCCAGACTACGACTACGATGGACCGAAGTCCGTTTAAACGATGCCCCGTCTGCAACTCAAAATACCCTCACATTGATGTGCACCCAGTGTACAATAAATGTTTATCCCCGGACCACGACGAGGCCAGCTGTATGGCCTGCTCAAAGTTCCGGTCGAAGAAGACTCTTTGAGTTCGACGCGCGGCAAGACAGTCAGCACAGATGTCGGCACCCGAGCCGGAAAACATCTTCGGGGCCGGTGACTAGGAAGGCGCCGACTAAGAAGATCCTGACCAGCAGTCGGACCCAGCGTCGGAGCATGACTCCAACTTCGATGTGGACGAAGACGATGAGGACTACGTCCATGAAGAAGACTTCGTCGAGGTAGGGGACGACTCAGAGGCCATCGGTGCCGTCGATGACTACTCCAGTGATGAGCCAGGCCCAACTGCAGTAGCGAGGCCTAATACTGACAATACGCTCCCTACGGCTCAGGTCGAGGCATCGCCAGAAGGCCTTAGCCAAGATCTTACTCCACATTCTATAGCCCCGCGTCTAGGCCCGGCTAAGAATACTTCAAAGGAGCCATCGGTCGATATTTCAAAACCGAAACCTACAGAGCGAAAACCGAAACTACTAAGTGGTCGTTGACACCAGTCAAGTCGAAGACTGTCGACAGCCCTTCGGGGTCGAAAGGGGGTGCCGCCTCGAAGACCGGGGCGCAGAAGCCAGGCTCTACAGTCAAGCACGTCACCTCGACTCAGTCTGTGTCGACGCCCATGCATGGCGACAAGACCAAAGGTCTCCCGGCCAAAAAGGCTGTCGCGCCGAAGATTTCAGCGTTCAAACCGCTACTGGGCAAAGCTCTCAAGTCGAAGACCAAACCCGACCCGAAACTGCAGATTGCAACGACACCCAAGGCCGTACATGCTACGCACCGTGAGCTCTAGTCGACGCAAGGAAGCAAGCATGCTAGTGAGCCGCCGAAGCAGCTCTGATCGAACACTACGGCAAGCTTTAAAAAGGTCGGCTCGTCCACAGGTCACCCTCCAATTAAATACGGTCTGCCGCCAACGGCTCGGCCCAAGCATCGCGAGCAGCACAAAGGCACCGACATATCCTTAAGACTGTCCGCGCCTTTGAAGTCCACTCCTGAGGGGGTAATGTTCCAAGAGCCCTCGTATGACAACCAGTCAACTTCATCGACTCTGAATCTGGCAGGCTCACCATCCATAAACGGAAAATCGCACCAGAGCATCCCTTAGAGGCTTACAAAATCCTTCTGAAACGGAAGGAGGACTCTACCAACTCACCAGTTCTTTTTTAACATGTTGAGAGCTATTCACAAGTGGCATATTCTCCAGCGCAAAGCGAGGAGGACATGGGTGATGAATACTGTCAGACGGCGTTCACTTGTCATACTGACACTGATCAGGCGGAACCTCAGCAATGGACTGATGCTGCAGACCCTGATGATCCACAAGCTGCACCGGACATTCAGTCTTACAATGTCAAAACCTCGCCTACTGATGACACAGCGGCATTTAACGCTTTATTAGAAAGGGCAGCCCTCAACCATGACGTGGAAATGCATGCAGAACCTGTGGAAGAAGATTTCTTATTTGATACTTTCTCCACCTCTGAAAAATCGGCAAAGACATTGCCTATGCTGAAAGGTGTCCTCAAACATGCTGCGGACATTTTCAAAGAGCCCACAAAGGCAAGGGTTATCAACCCTAGGATTGAAAAAAAGTATAGACCTGCGCCTGTGGACCCTACCTACATCAAAGGCCAGCTCCCTTTGGACTCCCTCGTAGTGGCCAATGCTCGCAAGAGGGCAAACTCGCAAACTAGTGGTGATGCTCCTCCTCTGGACAAAGAATCAAAGATCTTGGAGGCGTCAGGAAAGCGGGTGGCAGCACAAGCTGCTAATATTTGGAGGATTTCAAATACACAGGCCCTATTGGCTAGATACGATAGGGCTCACTACGACACATTAGAACAGCTGTTGCAACACCTGCCTGATGTTAACGAGGGAGCAGAAATGATCATACAGGAGGGGAAGTTAATTTCTAATGCATCCATCAAATGTGCACTGGAAGCGGCAGACATGGCAGCTAGGGCCATTAACACTAGTGTAATGTTGAGACGTCACGCCTGGCTCCGCATCTCTGGGTTTAAACCAGAGATTGAAACAACTTTGCTCAACCAGCCAGTTAACCCTGACTTCCTTTTTGGTCCCGAGGTAGACACAACCCTCAAAATTAAAAAGGACAGATGGCAAAATCCATGGGGGCTCTGCAGTCACAGCAGTTTCGGGGCAGTTCCTTTAGTCGCTCCGGTAATAGGGGAGCATCTAGAGGACAAGCTTTCCAGCTAGCCCAGTACAGCAAAGGGAGCACGCAAACCACCTATACAAACAAATAACAGGGGTGGATATCGTGGGAACAGCGCCAAGGGCAGAGGACGTGGAATAACAATGCCAGATCCTCCGCTCAAACAGTCAAGCCTTGTCACTGCCCCCTGACCATTTAACACCTGTCTGGGGAAGACTCCAGCAGTTCCTGCCAGTCAGGGAAGGCATTACCACAGACAGGTGGGTGAGACAACTTATCCAATACGGCTATTGTCTAGAACTAACCTCCCTTTCCCCCCCCCCCCCCCCCCCCCAACATACCCCCAAGTCACCGTCCTATGTCCGCAGAGCACATGCACTTATTGCAGCAAGAAGTACTCCATGCTGCAAAAAGGAGCAATCTAACTTGTGCCTGCAAGAGAGCAAGGTACAGGGGTGTATTCTCTGTACTTCTTAATCCCAAAAAAGGACGGTTCCCTGCGGCCCATTCTAGACCTCAGACCCCTCAACCAATACATACTGTCAGAACACTTTCATATGTTAACCTTACAGCAGGTCCTACCATTGCTCAGTCAGGGCGACTTCCTAGCAACCCTGGACCTCAAGGATGCATATTTCCACATTCCCATTCACCCAAGTCACAGAAAATATCTCAGGTTCACCATCAACAATCAGCATTACCAATTCAAGGTCCTGCCTTTCGGGCTCACCACTGCCCCCAGAGTGTTCACCAAGTGCTTAGCAACTGTGGCTGCGCACCTTCGGAGACAGCGCATCCATGTCTATCCCTACCTGGACGACTGGCTTGTTCAAGCAAAGTCAGCCCAGCAGTGTGCCAGCCACATGTCACATGTCGCGCACAATTCACCTCCTACACAGTCTAGGATTCTCACTAAACTACCAAAAGTCGCACCTTCAGCCCGCTCATGTGCAGCAGTACCTAGGGGCAACAATGAACACTCTAACGGCAACAGCGCAGCCAACCTGTCAGTCAACAGCATGCAGCTGCTAATTCCGAAATTCAGGCCCCAACAATCGCTCCCAGCGCAAGTATTCATGCAGCTGATCGGTATGATGGCCTCCTGCATATTCATAGTCCTGCACGCGAGGCTACACATGCGTCCCCTTCAAGAATGCTTAGCACAACAGTGGAACCAGGCTCATGGGCATCTAAAAGACCTAGAGTTGGTGACCGGTCGTGCATACAACTCTGCATTGGTGGAACACACAACCTGTGCAGGGGACGACTGTTCCACGAGCCTGTCCCACAAGTAGTGCTGACGACTGACGCATCTCTCCAGGGCTGGGAGGCGCATGTCCTCCATTATACTGTGCAAGGACTATGGACAGCGCAGCAGCAAAAGATGCATATCAATCTTTTGGAGCCGATGGCAATCTTCATGGCACTGAAAGCGTTCAAGTTGCACCTGTGCAACAAGGTCGTGTTCCGGACGGACAACATGACTGCCATGTATTACATCCAGGGAGGCACACACTCCCCGCACCTATTTAACCTAGCCCAGAGCATGTGGAAGTGGGCCATCCAAAGGAACATCTTCCTCATGGCGGAACATCTCCCAGGCAAGGACAACCAGATGGCGGACCTGCTCAGCAGGCACAGTCATCAGATGCATGAGTGGGAGATTCACCCCAGTGCTCCAACCATATTTCCAGCAGTGGGGTCATCCAGAGATCGACCTCTTCGCAACAAAAGAGAACGCAAAATGCCAAAACTTTGCCGCCAGGTTCCCACACCCGCAGTCTCAGGGCAATGCGATATGGATGAACTGGCCAGGCAGATTTGCGTACGCTTTTCCCCCAGCCCCACTCATACCGCTAGTGGCGCGCAAACTGCGGCAGCACTCCATGACGCTCCTCCTGGTTGCTCCAACGTGGGCACGGCAGGCTTGGTACACCACGTTCCTGGAACTTTCAGTGGTGCCCCACCAACGGCTGCGCCTCACGCCCAGTCTCCTCACTCAGAGCCATGGAGACATTCAGCACCCAGATCCGCAACAGTTGAGCCTTGCAATATGGCTCCTGAGGTCATAGTTTGGCTACCTCAACTTGCCCCCTGACTGTATGAACATCATCAAAGAGGCAAGGCGACCTACAACTAGAGCGTGATATGCAGCCAAATGGAAACGCTTTGTCATCTACTGTTCCAATAATGACATTAATCTGCTAGATGCGTCCACGCAAAACATCATTTTACTTGCTGCATCTATATCGATGCAATCTAGCGTATAGTTCCATTAGGATACATTTGGCCGCCATGGCAGCTTATCTTCAAAACAGGCAGCATCTTTCCCTCTTCAAAGTGCCTGCCATTAAAGCCTTCTTGGAAGGACTCAAAAGAGTGATCCCTCCCAGACACCCTCCTTCGCCTGTCTGGAATCTAAACATCGTTCTCACCAGGCTCATGGGGCCACCCTTTGAGCCTCTTCATTCTTATGAGAGAGTTTCTTACATGGAAAGTGACTTTTCTAATAGCCATCACATCGCTACGAAGAGTCAGTGAGCTTCAAGCCCTGACAATTCAAGAGCCCTTCCTACAAATTCATGCTAATAGGGTAGTGCTGCGCACCAACCCCAAATTCATGCCTAAGGTGGTCTCGCAGTTCCACATTAATAAACCATAGAACTGCCAGTTTTGCAGCGTGAATCTTTCTGGATTCACTATGCTGTGCATATTCTGCGGTCTTGTGGTTGGGTCCGGATTCGTAGTCTTTTCTTTGTTGTTTTTTTTTTTTTTTTTTTTTTCTTTGTAGCCCTTGTGGGCGTCGGCGTCACACCTCCTCGGGTGCATTTCCGGTGACGTCGGCATGCTTCTTGCGGAAGCTCCCACTCTGGGGCGCCATCTTCAGATTCTTTTTTCCGCGGTCGGGTCTGGATCGTTCCCGTTGGGCTCCAGACATTTTTGGAGAAAGTACTGAAAAGGTTTGAAGTTGGAGAAGATATTGGAAGAAGACTAAAGAAGACTTCGCAGAACATTGACGAAGAGAAAAGGAGAACCTCGAACTTCGACGATCGTCGACGTCCACGCGGTCACGGAGGCCTGAACGCTCGAGGATGGACAACACGCCGTTCAAGTTCTGCCCGAACTGCAGACACAAGTACGCGCAGAAAGACCAGCATCCGGTTTGCAACCTTTGCCTACCGGTAGAACACAGAAGCGAGGACTGCAACGCCTGCTCCGTCTTCGGCCCGAAGACCCTTTGTGTGAGGAAGAGCCAGAGGGTAGCACACGCCACCCTCTAAGGAAAAGCCCCGACGCCATCGCTGTACGAGCTGGGGATGTCCTCGGAGGAAGAGGACAACGCTGCCGCCGAAGAGGTCAGCTACACGGTCGTAGAGACCGATTACAAGAAGACACCTGATAAGGTAGGAGACTCGACGTCCCACAAGAACACGAGAGACTCTGAGTCTCGAAAGTACGAGGGCAAGAGCCCGAAGGCGCCGACGCAGCGACATCTGCCGTCCGCGACCACAAACAGGCCCAGCGGATCCTCGGAGAAGGAGTCCCTGGCGCCGAGAGCTGTTGAACAGCAGAAGGCGTCGAAGATTGTCGCCGAAAGGGACCGATCGACGTCTAGGGAGAAAGACCTGAAAGCCAGTTCGACGTCCAAGTCATCGACGCCGAGAATCTCGCCGCCGAGCCAGGCGACTAAGAGAGGGGCCGAACGTTCCGAAGCCGAAAACACAGCCGAGATGGAAAGGAAAAAACGTCGGCTAGAAGCCGAAATGGCAAGCCTCTTGCAGCGGAGAAAAGATTTCGCCACCGAGATGAGTGCCTTCACGATTCCACACAAGACCAAGCACGCCGTGCTAGATCTGGTCGAAGAGTAAGAAGAACATGTCGACGGACATGGGCCTAGCGACGAGATGGTCGACCAGGAAGGTGAAGAGAATCCCTACGAGGATTACAGCTATGAGGAGGAAGAGGGCAGTAGGTTGGACGCAGAGTCGGCCACCTCTGACCCACACGAGGAGGATTACCTAGATGTCGACACCGAGAGCCCGGAAGAGGCGGTAGACACATACCCCTTGAGGCCCTCGCCGCCGGACAACATCGGGGCATACAACTCCGCAATACAATCTGCCGCAGCTGCATTCAAGCTAAAGCTCGATGAGGAAAGGCAGAAAGCAGACTTCCTGCTAGAGACGTTGCTCCCAACACAAACAAGAAGCCAGTTCCTTCCAATGCTCGAGAGCGTCTTGGCTCAGGGAAAGGAAGCATTCAAAGAGCCCGCAACATGCAAGGCGGTAACTCCCAGAACAGAGAAAAAGTACAAACACTCCTCAAAGGACCCGGCCTACATTCGGGGCGAGGTCTCCGCAGACTCCATTATCACGGCCACAGCTAGGAAGAGGGCGAGCGTATCCACTACCTCTGGCCCACCACCGGATAAGGAGAGCAAGAGGATGGATCTGGTGGGGAGAAGGATCGAACGGAATGCCGCGACCCACTGGCGCATGGCTAATTCCAACGCCCTGATAAACAGGCACATGTACCAGATCATGGAGGGGCTGGGGCAGTTGGTGAAGGACCTACCCCAGGATGCCAGGCAGAAGGCCGAAAAATTGGTTGAAGGGAAAAACGCGGCAAATTCTTGCCTTAAGACGGCCCTGGACGGAGCAGACACCGCCAGCAGGCTCATGATGATGGGTGTCACGGAAAGGAGACACGCCTGGCTCAGGATCTCGGGGTTCAAACCCGAGGTGCAACACAGTATCCTGAACACACAGTTCAACAGCGTAACGCTTTTCGGAGCAACAGTTGACGAGAAACTCTGCCAACTCAAAAAAATAACGAGACGGCAAGATCCATGGGGGCATTGCAGTTCAGAGGCAACAAAAGAGGCACCCCGTCACGGATGCCCGGCGGGAGAGGTGGAAACCAGCCAGGTACATCGCACCAGGCTTTCCAGCAAACACACCAGGCAGACTCGCAGGCTCAGCAAGGTCAGCAGAAGCAGTCCTGGCAGTACCAACCAAGAGGTCAGTCCTTTCGAGGGAGAAATGGACTTGTCCACAATAGAAGAGGGGGACAGCAGCCCACCTCGAATTGACTTCAAAGACCTCCGGGTGCCTGACCACAAAAGATCCCAGGGGGCACCACATACGAAGGGGTCAGGACAATCTAAACACCTACGACCACATGACACCAGTGGGAGGAAGATTAAAGTTTTACCTCCAGGAATGGAGAGAAATAAAATCAGACAAATGGATCCTAAACATTATCCAATTCGGATACTGCTTGGAGTTGGAGAAAAAGCCAACAAGCAGAAAACCGAGGGGAAAGCCACCAGCAAGAGAACAGCTGGCGAGGCTTCAGGAAGAAGCACAAGAACTTCTACAAAAACGGGCCATAGAAAGAGTTCCCTTCAAGGAAAGAAACCAGGGAATATACAGTTCTTTGTGTCGTTCGCCAGCAGTTACATGGGCAAGGCAGTAACTAAGACCACTATTGCACGCTGGATCGCGCAAACAATCCAACTCTGCCACAAAAGGGCAGGACAAAAACTGGCAGAGGGGGCACGTGCCCACTCCACTAGGAAGAAGGGGGCTACATTAGCCTTCCTGGCCAATACACCCATACAAGACATATGCCTGGCGGCAACATGGGCTTCGGTGCACACGTTCACGAAGCACTACTGCGTGGATGTTCAGATTAACAAAAAAGCACAAGTCGGACAAAAGGTGCTCCAGCATATATTCAGAAACCAGAGCTCATCTTCCACCCAGCCGCCACAGAAATGAGAAACCGCTACAAAATCTATGCACAGCATAGTGAATCCAGAAAGATTCACGCTGCAAAACGAATAGTTTCTTACCTGTCGGTGTAGTTTTGCAGCTTGAAGATCTTTCTGGATTCACTAGCGAACCCACCCACCTCCGCCAGAAAGATGAGGCTGGAGAGAGAAGAGGTGGTAAAAAAAAAAAAAGGGAGAGAAGTAAGACTTTAAGGACAAAGCGGTAAGATTCTCACCTAAATAGAACATTGCCATTGCTTCGGAAACGAAAGAAACACGGAAAAAAGAATCCGAAGATGGCGCCCAAGAGTTGGAGCTTCCGCAGGAAGCATGCCGACATCACCGGAAATGCACCCGAGGTGGGGTGACGCCGACGCCCACAAGGGCTACAAAAAAAGACTACGAATCCGGACCCAACCACAAGACCGCGGAATATGCACAGCATAGTGAATCCAGAAAGATCTTCAAGCTGCAAAACTACACCGACAGGTAAACTATTCGTTTTCTTTCCAAACCCAGATTCAGTGGCAGACAGAGCACTGCACACCTTAGATGTCAAAAGAGCTCTCCTGTATTACATCAACAGGACAAAAGACTTTAGAAAGACTAAACTTTTTGTTGCCTTCTCTACAGCAAAACAAAGGCAAACCTATTTCCAAATCAGGTATAGCCAGATGGATTGTTAAATGCATACAAATCTGTTACCAAAAGGCTAAACGCACTTTAACAGTTCCCCCAAGAGCGCATTCCACACGCAAGCTAGGGGCATCCATGGCTTTCCTAGGTAACATTCCTCTAGAGGATATATGTAGAGCAGCCACATGGTCCACCATACATACATTTACCAAACACTACTGCGTAGATGTACACTCCAAACAGCAAGCCGCTGTAGGACAGGCTGTTCTCAAAACTTTCAGACTGCTGCAGCTGGCACGGGCAACCGCCGCTAAGGAGGTAACTGCTATTTATTCTATGCACAGATATGAATTCACCAGCCCACATGCCTCGAACGGAATATGCTACTTACCAGTATGCGTCTGTTCTTGGCATGTAGGGCTGCTGACATTCATATCGCCCGCCCTCCTCCCGGTGCCTGTCGCAGCTGTAGCACTCAGAATCATTTTCAGGCATGGTCATCACTTTCAGTATTACACTCCATCTCTGCCACAATGGCGAAAAACAATCTGGGGATGGAGAGGCTGCCCATGCGCACTGTAGTCCAGGGGAGGAGCCACCTATCTCGTGATACTTCGAAGACTCTTCCAGGACAACAATGTGCAATCATCCGGACCCAACACTAGGCGGCAATCTATGCACAGATATGAATGTCAGCAGCCCTACATGCCAAGAACAGATGCATACTGGTAAGTAGCATATTCCTTTTAAGTTGATTGAAGTTTTCCTCTGCCGCCCTCCACAAAGGGGGCACTTTTCCCGGTACAATGACGTGGAGAGTTGCCGCCGAGGGCACCTGAATGGTGGCATTAATGGGACAGTATTTCAGCTGTGAGTGTTAAGATGTGGCGGCAGTGGACAAATCTGAGCTGCTCAGGCTTCCCTGCTGGGTCGTCATGACAACTGCTTGCTACCCAGAGTTTGACTCCGTGACCCTCGAACATCTGGTAGGTTGGTAGTGTAGGATCGCAATGGCTGTTGTGATAAAGCTGCCGATGAGACCTGGGCCTGTTTGAGCCTGAGATGTTGCTCCTCCCCCCGTCCCCCTTCTGCTGGCAATGGCGTCGCAGGGTGGAGTACTTCTTGTTTAGAATGGAATGCTGGGGAACGGAGCGCTGGCTACTTATACTTGAATATAGGGTATCTACTGATCCCTTCAAAGAACCAACAGTTTGCTCTAGTGCAGAGATCCGAGTGTCAAATCCATTTAGGGCTGAAATCTTCCTTTCAAAGTCTTTGAAAGAAGCCAAAAGACTGTCATCTGGGGTGTCCTTCCTCGTAACTTCAGGATGGACCGCTAGGGGTGTAGATGGGGCAAGCACACTGTTGGACCTGGGGTTACCTGCTAACTCCCATTTTAATTCTTTCCTCCCTCCTGTCCGCTAACTCTGCTGCAGTCAGTCTCCTTCCAGATATACTACTGCCCGCCCTCGAAGGTGTCCTAGGACCTTAGGTAGTAAATTCCCCCCTTCGGTTTAATACAGCATTTCCGCTTCAATGACTGTCATCATCCTCCCATCGGGGTGAGCAGCCACCCATGCTCTTAAGCTGGTTTGAAGTTCCACCTTCTTTGCCCCACGCTTAAAGAACACCCCCTTTTCCTGGCAAAATTCCTTGAGCTGAGCTGCTGTATAGGTCTCCAACTCATCTAATTCAAACTCCATTTTGCCAAGAATTCAAGAAGAGGCGCTACTAAGGGCTGCCTCCACCCACCACCAGGAAAGAATTTGGAAAAACAAAACTGCTAATTAGGGAGTCTGCCAGGAGAAAACTGTGGTGCACACTAAGCTACTGCTAAGTGGACGCAAGCCCAAGCTCTTATCCCACCACTGAACCCAATATGTTGGACCTGGGGTTACCAGTCCACATGGGGTAGCTTGGCTCAAGAGGTAAGGCCTAACTCCGGAGCTGTCGGATGAACGTGCGTCACACTCACACAGTAACCCAGCATATGTCCATTCAAAAATTGACACCACCTTTTTAGAAAAGTAGAAAAGTTTGTCTTTTCTTCTCAAGGTTTATTCTCAATTGCGTTTGTCTTCTCTTAGCAACTCATTACTCCACTTTGAATACTAGTCTGTGGGAATATACTGCACTAAAACATGTTGCCAGTAAATCTTGGTTAATTACATCATTACTCTGTCACTGGGTTGTGGAACAGTTCTTCTCAACACTTACTTATTTGCATAACACATTATCTAGAGTGAGTCCCTGGAACAATCCATATTAAATCACTCTTAGGATTAAATAAGCAGTGCACAACTTTTCAATAGGTGAATGCTAACAGTTAGGTAAAGGGTTATCATCTTTAAAGGCACATCATCCTGGTTCCCCTTATGTTTTGGACTCAGCTTGGCAGCCTAAACATATTCTTAGTCAAAGAAATGGGACACAGTGCATTCACATGAATTTTACCTGATGACACAGTTCGACACCCAGGAATAAGCTATTGTAAATGGGTTAACACCTATTCACTACAGTTCCTTAAGTGTTCCTGGGTTCGCTGCTTCTTTGTCCAAGGTGGTGATTCCTCTCAATAGTACTGCCCATTTACTGTTTCTCCGCTAAGCCATACATTCATTTTCAGCCTGTGCAAGTAGGCCCAAACCACCAGGCTCAGCATAGAGATTTCCGTGCCCCAAACACTTTCCCTTCCTAGCCCTATAAGCCACAATTTTCGCTTACTTAACTCCTTCGAATCGGCTGTGATCTGGCGGCAGAGTTACGCCGTTATTTCTCTCCTTACTCCTCAGTAAAAGTTTATGGCCCAGTTGGCAGGGGTCAGACCTCTGAAGGCAGAGTTTCTGATTGCGAAGCGCTCCCCGCCGTCAGTTCTCTGCGCGGCATTCGCGCTTCTCTCCTCTCTCCACACGGTGACGGGCTCCTCCCTTGTCAACGCCTCCAGGCCCGCCTCAATTCCTCTAAACCCGCCTCTAGCCGGCGCTAAGGCGGGGACTTCTCTTCCACACTTCCTTTTTCCCTGTGCCTTGTTTCTTGGGATTGGGCCCCCTCCCTTTCAGGTGAAATTGACGTCCCCTTCGGAACCGGCCCACAGACGGGGCCCGACACTGACTCCCACGCCTTGCCGGAGCACTCTGGGGTTTATCCAGCGGCCCGGCAGGCTCCGATACTAGAGCCCCACGTCCCTAGCAACCTCTGGAATTTCCTCAGCCTAGCGGCGGCAGGGCCACTACAGCGCAGGGGATGCCAGAATGCCCGGTACCTCAGCAACAATAGGGGTGAGTTCTTTTATACCTCCTTTGAAATCAGGTAATGCCTTCAAAGGTCTCCAGTTGCGTGTAAAAAGTTGAACATTAGAGCGGGCCTATTCTGCCGGGGTTTTGTCTCTTTGCAGAATGTAGCCAGCAGCGCTCTCACCTGTCAACTCCCCCTCAGTTCATCCGGGTGAGCATTGTGGTCCTACCACTCATCACTGCCTGGCTGGCTTCCAAGTTGTCAGAAGCTTGCTTCCACAACTTAGCCGTTTGGCTCCAGAAAGCCAGCATGTAGCTCACCACATCCTGGGGAAGCTTCCTGGGAGTCTTTTCCCATCCGTCTTTCACCAGGCTGAGAGGTCCACGAACAGGGTGCCTATACAGAAGTTCGAAGGGGCTGAAGCCCACTCCTTTCTGTGGCACTTCCCTGTATGAGAACGTCCCATTTCCTCCGCAGGCTCTCGGGTAGACTTCTGATCATGCCTTTCAAGGTTTTATTAAACCTTTCCACCAGTCCATTGGTCTGGGGGTGGTAAGGGGTGGAGAACCAGTAGGTAACCCCACACTCCTTCCACATAGCCCGCATGTAGGCTGACATGAAGTTGTCGGACAGAACTTCCTTGGGGAAACCCACTCTGGTAAAAATCCCCATCAGGGCCCTAGCCACTGCAGGTGCGGTAACGGTCCTCAGAGGAATTGCCTCTGGGTACAGAGTGGCGTGATCCACCAGAACCAGGCTAAACTTGTGACCAGCTGAAGTGGGTGGATCCAATGGCCCAACAATGTCTATGCCCACTCTTTCAAAGGGGGTGCTAACGACGGAGTGGTTCCAGGGGAGCTTTTAGCTTAACCCCCGTTTTCCCACTGGCTTGGCAAGACACACTAAGTGTCAGACGCCACCCTCATTTGAGGCCAGTAAAAATGGGGGACAAGCCAGGCAAAGGTCTTGTCCTGACCCAAATGTCCTGCCAAGGGTATTTCGTGAGCCAATTCTAAAAGAGAGGCTCAGTAACGTTGGGGGACTACCAAGGCCCGTGACGACCCGTGCACTGGTGCCTTGGGTTCACTGTAGAGAAGACCATTGTTGGACCTGGCCTCGTGGCGTGGCCCCACTCCTCCCGCATGGCGGGTCCGGGACTACCTCGACCCCTGTTCCCCGGCCAAGAGCGGCACCTTCCACCTTCTACGAGTGCCGCCCTCTGGGCCGCCCCCAGCTCTCCCCCGACGGAACTCGACCTCATCTCCTCAACCCACTCGGCTGGCCCGGACCCTTTCCCGGACCCTCGTCTCCGGCCCAGCCGCCATCTTGGACCCTCCACGACCAGGCCTTGGCCCGACCCCAGCCTCAGGCCCAGCAAGCCCCGACATCGAGCACCACGATCCAACCAGGGGGTAAAGAGACCACTTGACGAGTCAATGGGGGAAGGAGTTTCGATGGTCCCCCATCCGCCTGGTGTCGATCACCCCCAGCCTCCCTGGGCGCTGGCTCCACCCCCCTGCTGCGTGTCTGGACTCGCACATCCCGGACCCTCCGACCTCCAAGTGCGAGGGTCCGGACATCAAAGGGCCCCAGACCTATAACTGGGGCAGCTCCAGAGCAGGAAGGCAGTTGTATCCTGGAGTCGAGAGACACCGAGACAAACCTCTTCGTGGAGTCCTGCTGGCGCTGCCGCGGCTCATCTTCGTGAACCATCTTGGAGTCCTGCTGGCGCTGCCGCGGCCCATGCCAGAGAACCCTCCAGCTCAAGGATTGAGAGCTGTGCGTCAGGCATCCCTGTACCAGACCGGTACCAAGACTGTCCCGCTACCCCCTTCCCACAGAGACTAAGTTTAGAGGGATCCCAGCATCCCGTTCCTTCTGTATTTGTTACGATAACCTGCCAAAGAATACCGATAAAAGTGTTAAGAACCTATCTTTGTGTGGCGTCCATCTGTAGGGTTGTGGTTACTCGTCCGTACAATGTGAGGAGAGGACCCTCGCCAGGAGGCCTCTCCCCCTTGCTCGGCCGACCCTCAGGTTTCCCGTCTAACAACCATCCTCCCAGTAAATGTGGTAGTTCCCTGCAATGTTGCCTGCTGGCTGGGCTTCAGCCTGTCGCCTCAGACCCTCAAGGGTAGGGCACTCCTTCTGGCCCTTACAAAACTCTTCCCTGGTAGGCCCCCCTCCACATACCACTCGGCAGGGATAGGTAGGTTCTCCAGGGAGACAACATCCCCCTCTGTGGACTCCGGGTCCACCACCACAGGTGGCCCATCCATCTCACGTGGTGTGGATGCCAAGGCAGGGGTCTCCTGTCCCCGGATCTCTCCCTCTTTGGCAGCTGGCTGTGCCTTTGTTCCAGGCTCCAGCCCTGGCGAACTCCTCCTCTGGTAAGTCGCGGGCCTTGTGCTGGCACATGTCCAGTCAGGTGTACCCAGCATCTGAGTGAGTCCGGTATTCCACCTCCTTCAAAGCATTGTGCTTCATATGATTCCCCAACAGACAATCGACTGGCACAGCAGGGCTTACGGCAACTCGAAGAGGACCTGCAACCCCTCCCCACTCAAAGAGAACTTCGGCCACAGGGTAGTGGCCTATTCTGCCGTCGACCATCGTGGCGGGGTGAAGTACGTGTGTGATCACCTGCTCTGGGGACACAAGATAACTCCTTACTATAGTCATACTGGCACCTGTATCCCTCAGAGCTTCCCCTCTTTGGCCATTGATGGTGACCCACTGCCCATACTTGGTAGTATTTGAGGGCACCTGAGTCTTAGGAACCATCTCCCAGGGACACTAAGGTGACTCCCGCCCACTCCCCTCACTTATCTAAGGGCAACTCCTCCCCGAGCACTACACTAGCTACTCCGGGGCTTTTCCTCCAGTGGGAGGGCGTGGTCTCTTTGGGCACTTGACATCGCCTTTATAGTGCCCAACCCCACCACATTCATAACAGCGGACAACCCTTGGCTGCTGACTATGGTCAGGATGTGGGTTTTTCCGCAGGTTGGCCTTAGGAATGAATCCTGATCCCTTTCCTTGGAAACTGTTTTGGGGGCCTTTTGAGAACTCCCTCTATTTTGTATATATATATATACACTATTTTATGTACCGTGGGACTCCGACGGGGAATATTAAAGCATATGAATCTATGAAAGACACCACTGGAGAACCACAGTTTACAGGTAAGTAACTAATGTTCTTCTCACACGCCCACCTGCCTCCCTAGGACCTGTATTGGTTCTAGTTCTATTGTACTTGGATATACACACGGACATCCTTTTCTTTCTACCAACTCCCTCATTTCCCAACAATCTAAGAATGGAGTCTATGCCCATGCGCACTATCGTCCAAGGGAGGTGTCGCCTATCTTGTGACTACAAAGACTTATTCCAAGACAACAAGGTGCAACCATCCGAGCCCAACACCTGATGGCGATCTAATGCTAAGTGTGAGAATCTGCAGCTCTACATGCAAAGAACAAATTCATACCGGTAAGTAACCTTTTTCAAATGCCACAACACTACAGTTACAGGAGTTTGGCTTCTGATCTAAACGTTGGCTCCTAGACTTCACCCGGCTTTAAATGCTCATTACCAGCAGCTCCACTCTGACGGTGCCAGACAAGCTATCAGACAATGCATGCTGGAAGTAGACTTTGGGTGTGGCCTGTACATCTTGGTTCTAGAATTGTTTTAGTACTGTTTACCAGTGATGTATTTCATCATAGTGTTTCTGGTTTGGGTACATGGCAGCATGCCTTGCGCAGTGTTTTTTAGCAGAAGTTAATGTTAAAGATATGAAATTGCATAATCTTAAAGCATGACTAACACAAAGGTAAAAGAAATTATCCTGACCTTGCAAAATGCTGCCTAATTGAGATTCTTGATTCAATTTTCAGATCTTGAAACCTGCAGAGAAGAAAAAGCCAAATGCAAACCGACCTGTAACTCCACCAAGGGGCATGATCACAAAGCAAGCAAAGAAATAAGTCATTTTGACTTTTCCTAATCGGACTTGTAATATAGTATATAACTTCCATTTTTAAGATGTCCTTTGTTTTACTGTGCACTGGTTAGCTTGCTCAAAGTAGATGTATGTTTATTTTGATTTTAATGAATGAGTTGCTGCATCCAACAGCAAAGCGAGACTGAATGTTTTTTTCCTCCTCCCTGTCCTATGACCTCGAATGGAGTGCAGTTTTTAAAGGTCTGAACCTTCGAAGTAAACTGTACTCTCTCCTTTCAGCTGACTTTCTCAGTTGTATCTTGTACAGTCCATGTGGAATGTAAATGCTTGTCTTCTTTAGGATCTGAAGAGGGCACTGGTGTGCTGGTGAAAAGCTCTAAATGTACTTCCTATAATTTGCCTACGTTACTACAAACCACTGTGAGCCATTTAATTCCACAATGTTAAAAGGGATTGCTTTTGTCATGTTCATCCTTGTATAGCTGTGAAATACCCCCAAGTTCACCAGCATCACTGGTTTGATGTATATTTAATTGAAGCACATTTCCCATACTGTAAACTTTAAATGACAATTAAAGCCATGATTTTAAATGTTGGAGTCACAATTTCTTCAAGTTTGCAAATGGAATGTTATCTTAAAGTACAACTATTCGCAGGGATTAAATTCTGTTTGCATGTTAGTGCCAAATTCCAATGCAGATGCAGGTTTTTCTGAGGTGGCAGGATTGTGAAATTGAATGTTAAGTGTCTTTGCATCCCTTTCAGGTGTGAAGAAATGATGGAGCATTTTGCTTTTGTTTACAAGATGCATTGTCAACAAGCACCACTGCTGTGATCAATATAAAAATTGATATGTACCAAGCTGTCCATTCGTTTTAAATGTCTACACCGATCAAGGAGTTGGATTTTTGTCATTTGAATATCAACTTTCAGGTTGATTCTTTTTTTTAATAAAATATGTTGTGAGCCCCTGTGTACAGTAAATTTGTTTCAACTGCTGTGTACTAACTTGCCAGTACACCTCAGCATCTTAACCAGGTCATTACATTTATAAACGTATCCTCCAGAAAATGGAGGGGAGAAAGCCTTCAATATAATCAAAGGAGTTTCTATGTAAAGGCAACATTTCGTTTTTTTGTTAATACCCTAAAATAGGTTTGATCAAATAGCAAACCGCTGACCATGTAGTGGCACTTTAGTACTCATTAGAAACTATACACATTTGGAAACTAGCTTTTCTAATGGATACTTTTAATCACAGATTCCTCACCTTTTGGACTAACCTCAGACTGGATTGCGGATATTCAACTGCAATTGATCCCATGTGCCAGGAGGTGCTGTCATTCTGTTACCTCTTTCCGCTACTCTGGCAGTGAGTGAGAAGCTGCAAAGAAGTCACTCCCCCATGCGAACATCTGTTCTGTTCTTCAATGTGGACCCAAAACTCCAACTTTTTTGGTTGTACCAACACTGAATTTCCTGAATTCTTCAGTGTGGCAAGGGAAACAGTATTCCCTGAAGATCAAAGGGATTAAACGAGGAAGCCACTAATAAAAGCAGATGTCCCTCCCAAATCTGAACAATTGCCTGTGGTGCCTAGGATCAGCTCATGACTCGAAATCGAGACATGTGCCCAGAAGCACGTTGATCAGGCTATATGAAGTGACTCTGGTAGCAGAGAACAAGAGTTTCTCCCAAAATTACAATCTGGCTGTATTTTGCTAAGTGCTAAATCCATATCCAAACAACCGGGTAAGTCTAAATCTAAGTTGCCCAAAAAGGCCTAGAGATTTGTCCCCCTCATATCAGTACAACACAGGTTAGATAGTGCTGTCCAAGGCGCAACTTGCCATGTGCCATCCAACTTCAAAAGAGGGAACCTCTTTGAAGAGGCTTGGACTAAAACTTTTGAACCCTGTAGGAAAGACTTTAAATTGGGGAAAACTTGATTGGATTAGATACTGGCAGCTCCAACACTGGGCAATGCATCCTACTAACTGAAGCGACCACCATGTCTCTATCAGACATAATTTCTTAAATAGATCTCTCCCTATGGGCTATCCTCTAATAATTGTTCCAGGTTTACTGTGACTGGGTCGGAGATGCAATGACTTTACCTTGTGATGCTGGCCTCTTATACTGCAGTGAGATTCCACTACAGAATGTCTGGTTATGGCTAGACATCACGTATTTATCAATGTACAACATGGGTATTCCCTTTATGCTTGTTATGGAACATCACTCTTAAAGCTGAATGGATCTATCTGCATGCTTCTGGGCTGTGCCAGAGTGTGGACAGTAGGGTGATGAGTTCTATGTGGTGGTCTTGCCCCCCTTCAGATTTTCTGGATAAATATTTAACCATTGGAGGGTGGTGCTAGGATGCCTGCTACACCCAGACATGACTTAACTTTGTTGCATATGAGGCATCCAGATTGCAAATTCCTTACTATAGGAAAGTGGCGTATTAGTTGATTGAGTTGAGACCTCGTTAAGTTATGCCTGCCACAATTTGCTAGAAGGCCCCATTAGGTCTCAGTAAATTAAACCTTCTAAGCCCTTGGTATCTTTGTCTGCACCAGTCCGGCTTAATTTAGAAGGCATGTGTAAAGCATTTAACACCACAAAACAGACTGCACAATACAAATCCCACACATGTATAAAAATAGTATACATTTTACTGTTTAAAAGACCACAAATGAGCAATCTATTGTACAGCATTTAAGATGTGACTATTAGAATAATTTAGCGCTTAGTATCTAGCACCCAAAAACAAAGCATCAGTGGGCTTCTGGTCACACTAAACGGAGTCAAAGTGAGGGAGGACCACCTTTGATCATGAGTGATACAGGGACCGGGTTTGCCTCGGTCAAATCAGTACCTTCGGATTTAGTCATTTTCTTAGAGGATTGTCTATCACAAGGCTGGACTGTAGGAACCTCTAGAAGGCTGTCGACTGCCTGCTCTTCAGTTGGTCCTGCTAAAATCCTGAGGGCACATTTTTGTGGGAGTCCAGTGTGGCAAACTGGCAAGTTGAATCAGACCGATGTACTTTTGAATCAGCTTTCAGGTTGGTACCATTCTTCAAGTTCTTCCAGCAAGGTTTACTTTTAGGGTTTGGCAGGAGTACAAGATCTACGGTCTGTGACTTTGGGACCTTTTGTGACCCTGTAGCTCTACAGGAGCCAACTAGTCCTTGGAGACCACTCTTCTGTCATGGGCACTTGTGGGATCAGGTCTAGCCCTTTGGGCTGGCCCTCACAATGTCAATACTTGGTGAAATCCTGAAGGCGCAGCAGAATTCCAAGTTATTTTGGCAGGATTGTACAAGTTTGGGGGTGGGAGTTCTCCAGTAGGCCTACTACTCCCCTGGGCAGTCCAACCCAGCTTTTGAGTACTTCCTTTGAAGAATGGTAATACTTCCCAAAATGCCCTATTCTGCCCACTACCAGCTTGGCCAGATCCTTCTTTTCTCGTGTGGGCACCCTACACCCACACCAGAGGTACACCTACCTTACCTTTTTACAACTCCGAATATATTTAGTTTGGCCAGGCTTGATGGCCAACAGAGAAACCAGGCAGGCATGGGCTCAGTCTGTTCCTTCAGTGGCAATTCTACTTTGAAGGGTAATTAGCCCACAAGCCCCCTCCCTATTCTTCCTGCTACAGCAGTGGAAAACTCCTCCAGTAGATAGGTCCTTTGTTTTCAGTTCCAAGGTACACTTGCACCGAATTACAGGGCAGACTTACTGTCTGCACAAGTTTGGCAGCCAGGTCATGCACCCCAAGCTACCATCTATGAACTTGAAGGTTCGACTCCTGATTTCTTGCAATATGGGCATTTAGATCTTCCTCAAGATTGTATGAATATCTTAAGAGCCAAAGAGGCACTCTACTAGAACATATGCTTTCAAGTGGAAGAGATCACAATCTGTCGGTGTGTTCAGAATAGCCATAACCGTGTTACATGTCAAAAGAAGGTGATTACATATCTTTTGAATCAAGGCAAGGTCTGGTCCATAAAAGTTAAATTTTGCAGCAATTGCTTAATGTAGGAAATCTCCTCTACTAACCTTTTTTTAAAGGTATCTGTAGGGAAGGATTTCTTGGAAGGTATTTGGAAAGTTCTCCATCCCATTTATACCCTTCCCTACCTTGGGAGTTAAATTTAGTGCTTTCTAAACCAATTGATCCTCCTTTGGAAGTCATCACTAAGTGACCGCAACATTTATCATGGAAGGTAAAATAATGGCTACAAGAAAGGCTGAGTCCGTAAAATTCAGGCCTTTTGTTCAATAGAGCCTTAACCCCTTGGATGTGCGTCCGACGTTACGGTGGGTATTTGCGGAGGACGACCGGGGGCCTTCCGAACCACGCCCACCTTTTATTTTGCCCGTATCGTGGCGGAATTTCCGCAGCAGTTAAAGGATTACGATATAGAAACACAGTGGTCCTCAAACCAAAGATTCACAATATCTGAATTAATCAGGTTCTTAATTTCATGTGAAACCAAACAAATTTAAAAAGAAAAAGATGTGCAAGAAATTAAACTTCATATATATTTTTTATTTATCACAAATGATTTAAAAAAAAATTATCTTTACTACATTCAGTGGTTGCTGCAATAGTGAGTAAGGAAGATAGAGAACGTGCAAAAAAAAGTAGTGCTAGAATTGAAATAGGTGAGGGAAAGTTATATTCCCGACAGTGAAGGGTAGAGAGTAAACTTAGAATTATTTTGTTTGTGATTGATCTTGAAGTAGCAATCTAAATGTCCTGTCCCAAAACGCTTTTTTACATGGTCTATTTACAATTTAAGATACAATTTAAGATACAATCACAGATTGTATTCATCTGTGGCACGCAATAGTAATACCATTGGGGGGCAAAAAAAGGGGTCCAGGCTCAAGATCAATCACAAACAAAATAATTCTAAGTTTACTCTCTACCCTTCACTGTCGGGAATATAACTTTCCCTCACCTATTTCAATTCTAGCACTACTTTTTCTTGCACGTTCTCTATCTCCCTTACTCACTATTGCAGCAACCACTGAATGTAGTAAAGATAATTTTTTTAAAAATCATTTGTGATAAATAAAAAATATATAAAGTTTAATTTCTTGCACATCTTTTTCTTTTTAAATTTGTTTGGTTTCACGTGAAATTAAGAATTTGTGATTAATTCAGATATTGTGAATCTTTGGTTTGAGGACCACTGTGTTTCTATATCGTATGCTACCCAGGTCCCCAAATTTGTAACGGTTTTCCCCTTACCTATAATGGCAGTTAAAGGATTAAGCAGCCTTTCATATGAGTAGGGTTGTAATGACAACACACCCTTCCATTCTTCCAAAGGTAGTGTCTGCTTTCATGTAAAGCAGACAATCTCTTTACCAACCTTTTTTCCCAAATCTGTTCAATGTGGTGGAAGCAGCCCTCCATTTACTGAATGGCAAGACTATTAATATTTTATTTTGCGGATACAAAAGAGATCAGAAAATCTTTTTTAATCCATTGATTTAAGTCACCGGTTGTGATGCTTTTTTGAAAGGTCTCGAACTCTTGTTTCCACCCTCTCCTTTTGTCATGCTTCAGTAGGACCTTAGCTTGGTCCTCACACTTGATGTGTACTTCCTTTGAACTCCTCGCCCTCAAATAAGGTGTGGCAAGTGCATGAGCTTCTGGGTCTGTTAGCTTGCTGTATTACACCACCTTCTCATACAAACTAATTCTGAGGATCCAAGCATCCTTCTTACTGACAGTCATGCCATTCCAGGTCAGTCAAACAATTACCCTGCCAGCCAAACCATTACCCTGCCAGCGTTCTGTTTCGCCTAACCCCTCTGAGGAGGAGGAGAAGAAACTCCATCGCTTTGACGCAGCTTTAATAGCGGTCTTCGTTCCTCATCTAAACCCTCGCAGATTCACAGTAGGTGTAAGACATAGTCTTCAGTCTTGCCACATAGTCCACAATGATTGGTTGTGTCTATGCGTTTCCATTGAGGGAGGTGCCTGTAAGGGGTAAGAGTCCCAACCGCATAAGCAAAAATCTTTCCTTCATGCGTCTCGAAGCCTGTTCCTAGGTATATTTGTGGCTTGCACATCGAGTAACTATGGATTACAAACCATCCATTAACCTTCCTGCTTGGTGCTGCTTTGTCTTCTTCAAAGGATACAATCTTTACTGATTTATTTACAAGATCCTTGAAGCTTTTGTGGGGAATACTCTTTTCCCATATGTCCTGCAAAGCAAGAAGCCTAATTGCGGACTGAAGGTAGGTCATGGCAAGACTTTTTTCCTGATCTTCTATAAATAAGAGTTCGCGGTTTCGGGCTCAGCTCCCTTTATTTTGTGCCAGCATTTGGCATAGGCACCTTTCTGTGTAATTTCCTGCTTTTGGAGCCCGAACTCTAGCCTTATTTGTGCTGGCGAAGTATATAGTGGAATATTGAATAGTTTCGCGGCCTTGGCGACCACCTTATCCAAGGTGATCTCATCCCGCCCTCTAGGACTTGTCTTCCACATTTTCTTTTGGCCCCACATTGTTCAATTTTCGACTCCTATTGTTTGGAAATACAGGCTTCTACATTTATTTTCTTGATATTACTGCATTTTGCAGAAGTCAGTCCCTAACCACCTGGGTGTCTATGCCCTTCAGGGGCTTTGTGCTTCCTCTTTTGATCTTCAACACCAAAGAATGTGGAGGCACAGAAAGTGATGGAACAGACATTTCAGGAAATGCCCTTGACTGCTAATGTACATATCCTTGCGCTGTTCAACAGTAACCCCTGCCTCTCCAGACCACTTACACCTAGTGACACTAGTCTGTACTTCTGTTGTGTAAAAACTGGCATCAGCCAGTTGGCAGTCTCCCATCCAGATGAATCCACAGTTTATGAAAGATGCCCAAGTCTGGCTTGGCAAAAGCAGATCCACTCAGTCCTGAAGAGCATGTGTACTTTTCTGGCACATCACCAGCTCAGCCCTGATCGGTGATACTAAAGACTAAAACCAGAGGACGAAGAGGTTCTATCCACTTCATCTACTAGCAGGCCCTTGCACAGATTATACTCTGACTCATCACTGCACTCACTAAAAGCCTTATGAGGCTGCACACAAACAGAGCAGTGATCTTGAGTCTGGTATCCAGCTTCATGCAGAAGACACTACCTCCTTCGGGCAATGCCAAAGGAAGGTTTCAGAACAAACTGCATTCAAGTCAACTTCCAGATTCCGAAAAACACTCCCTTCCAAGCTAAAAGCGTCCAGACCACCCCTGGCCCTGAAGTTTTTTTGGGCAGGGATGTCCTACAGTAGAGTCTGACTGCTCAAAGGCCAATCCTTAAAGTTGTGGGTGGAGCTAGATGAGACAAATTAATATTTAGCTTCCTACAGGGAAGATTTAGTTTAGGATTTGAATGCCCAAAACTACATAGCCTTTGCCAAGGATAAGGAGTCTTGTTTTTTTGAAGTGCTGGCATCAGACGTTCCATAAATTCTGAAGGTCACACCCATAAGACAGACTGCTCTACCAGCATGCCTTTTTATTCCACTGCCTCCTCCCTCTGTCAATTGCCACACATCTTCCTTTAGCGTACTCTGCCGCACCAGCATCACTGTGTCCACCGCACTTTCCTCAGTGGTCACCACACTCCTACTGATACAGGCACCCCCTACTGCCTTTTAAAGTTGGTACAAAACCCTCTTTGATTCCCCCTCCACCACAGATAAGGATTATACTATTGATCCAGCCCTTGACCAGTATCTGCTTTTCCCTGATGACACAATCACATAATTGGGCTTTGACATGGACCGTTATCTACCATAAGATGAATATACATGTGATCCCAGAGGAAAACGTCTTCATTGAGAAACTCAAACACAATGGTCTGTGCAATTTCTCCCTATGCTAAAGAGCATGCTCAAGTCTACCTCTGAAACCTTTTATGGAGTCTGTCAAATCTAGTGTGGGGAATAACTTTAAACCCCTACCTCCAAGATAAATGTCCCTCCCAATGACTTAGTGGTACATACTGTCCATAAACTGGCTCCTGCTGAGGCTACAGACTAACTGCCTGCTAAGGAGAAACGAGCTGTGACAGAGCATGGAAAAGGCTGGCAGTAGGGGCAGTCACTCTGGGGCCCATGGTCTATTTGGTAGGTCTTCTCTCACGATACAATAGAGCACAGTGCGAATAGATGCAAGAGCTCATATAACATCTGCCTGAGCAGATAAAGGGTGAGGAAATTGTGTCTAAAGGCTAAATTATGTGTAATGCTCCCATACTATGTACACTTGATGCTGCTGAGAAAGCTGCTAGGGGAGTGAATACCTCCATCATATTGTGCCAACAGCATCCAATCAACTTTGGAGAGCACCATTTTGGCCTTGGGTTGATGAGATGGTTGTAAAAATTACACACCTAGATAACTAAGTGCATGGGTGCGCTTCAGGAGCCAGAGGTTCCTTTCTAAAACATCTATATAGAGGAGGAAACAAAACCACTTCTGAGCAGTCCGTCGTTTCTAAAGCAGCAGCAATTTTACCACCACCTGGGAGAGTAGGGGATTTTATAAGGGGACCCTACAGGGGAAACCTTTCTAACCTAAAGTATGTCCCAGTAAGGGAGCTTCTACCTCAAAACACTGACTTGCCCCACGTTCCACCAGCTTGTAAAACACCTGTCAGAAAGAGGTTACATTACTTTCTTCCTCGCTAGGAAGAAGTCACTTCAAACCAGTGGGGTCTGACAACTCTCCATGATAAATATTGTCTAAAACCGATCATCCGCAACAAAAATTCCACTTGTGCTCTCCCCTAAACCCCCCCCCCCCCCCCCCCCCCCCCCCCCTCCCTGTAACAGGAGCATCTGAAAAACATTTATAGATTCCTTACCTTAGAATTAGCCCCAGGCGTCAGACTGGATACGGAGATTTTTTTGCCGGCAGTACCCCTGTGCGTTGAAAGGTGATGATGGTCTGCTCCATGTTAATCACTGGTGTCGTGGATGCTGGGATGATGCTTCAGCAGCTACTTGGTCGCCGCCCTCGCATCTTGACGTCAGATCGTTCTTTTTCCATGCCAGCCAGCACAGATCCGGCGAGAGCGGTACCGCCAGTCACTTTTTGCCGACTTTTATCAAGTGCGATTTTGAGTCTTTGACTCCTGGTGCACGTCAGGGATGCCTGGTTTTAATGCTTGTGGTTCCTGTAGCTGGCTGATGTCGGTGGCTGATCCGCACCGCATGTGCCGGTTTTGGCTGGAGCGCAACCACAACCGTAAGTTGTGCTCAGCCTGCCAGACGATGTATCCAAAGTCTTGGCAGGAGTGGTCACAAAAGCTTCTTGAGGCCCGGCAGTCTGCTTCGCGCCACTCTAGGTCCCTGTCCCGTGGGAGGGCAAGGGACCGATCGCGGAGCCACCACCAGTCTTCAGTCTTATCACTCCTCGGGTAAGTCAAAGCCAAGAAGTCTGAGCAGCACTGCCACTCTTCGACCTCTCCCCGTCAGTCGGCTGATGAAACGAGGTATGCAGGTGGTGCCCCTTCCACGGCTCTGCGTGCGGAGCCCCAAGAGTCGACTTAGTTTCCCCTCCCTGGGACCCATAGCGACCCCTGCCCAGCTTCATGTATTTTGCAATGCCTGCCATCTTTGGGCATCCTGACTCCGCCAGCCTGCCTTCAGGCCCCGCAGACTCAGCTGGGGGACCTGGGCCTATGACGCGGCAGGTTCGGCCCCGCAGGGCCCCCTTGTTTCTAGGCCTGGATCAGCTCGACCTGATTACACCTCCCTCGCACTGATTCCACCTGCACCACGTCTGCAGCCTACACCGGTTGTCTCCAGCTGGCATAGACCCCAGCCTCCACCATGATGTCGACACTGAGCCAGATCCAGCACCGACGTGTATTTTTGTGCCCCTATTCTACCTTGTCATTTAAAGACCAGATTGGCAGCCAGAGGAGGACTGGGAGGGGACTGGAGACCCTTTAACTGACCAGCTAGGTTACGAACAGGACTGGAAAGGAACTGGGCGAAGCCAGTGATCTGGACAGCTCTCCAGACCTTGGCATGTTTACTCCTACTATGGCTAGGGAGGGGGAAGGATCTTACGCTGTGGTGTTGCATAGGGCGGTCGAGGTTCTCAACCTTGAGATACCTATGGTGGCAGTCAGGACTTGCCTCCTGACAGAGGTGCTTCAACCGGCAGCGATTTCTTCGAAGCCCCACACCACCATTTAATGAAGCCTAAAGGACATCCTTTTGGGCACCTGGTCTAGGCCCAACACGGGGGCTCCTGTGGATAGGATGATTGCCCGACTCCACCACCTGGCTCTGGGCGACCCCACTCTCCTCTCCCAACACCCCACCCCTGAGAGCTTGGTGGTCCAAGCCTCCCCCTCCAAAGGCACATTCCCTAACGCACCACCGGATAGGGAATCCAAAAAGCTGGATTATCTTGGGAAGATGTTGTGTTCCTCCAGCTTGAGACTGCAGTCGGTAAACACTGCATGTCTGTTGGGTCTTAACACTCACTCCGTGTGGGATACAGTGGCGCAAGTGCTGGCCCAGTGCCCAGAGGAAGCCTGGGCCGTACACTCCTGTGCAGTTGCCAAGGAGAGAGACGCAGCAAAGTTTACCATTCGATGTGGGCTGGATACCGCAGACTTGCTAGGCAGGACAATTTGCACGTCTGTAGCCCTTCGACGCTACGCCCTGCCAAGGTCGACTGGTTTTTCAGGGCATGTGCAATCCACTCTTATGGACATGTCTGCCTTGTCGCCGAACAGGCGTCCGCAATTAAAAGGCAACGCGCTGGAGCGCTTTAAGGACTATCGGGCTACGGACAAGTCCTTGTGCCTATCCACCCGCCCTGCGCAGTGTGCTTTTTGCCACTTTAGTGGCTACGCAAGGGGTGCCCCGCCACTTCCCGCCCAAAGCCATAGGCTGGCGCAAGCTGTCCAGCCCCCTGTGTGGCCAGGTCAACCGCCGCTGGGGTTCTGGGGGTCAGCCGGCAGGCCAGTCCTTCATAGCCCCCTGTGCAGCAGCCTCCAAACCCTCCTAGTCCGACCTTTCAGGCCCACCATTCGCCAGTGGCTGGCAGAATTCACCATCCCCTTCCCCACTGGCGCACCATCACGTCGGACAGGTGGGTTTTGCAAATAGTCTGAAGAGGCTACTCCTGCCAGACTATCCTCGACCCATGCCACCTGAGCACCATCGCATGCCAGAGGAACCTCTGGCCTACTCCAACAGGAAGTTGCCCCAGTATTGGAACTTTCATAGATTCCCATGCTTTGTATCATTCCCCGTCGTCGGAATGGGAGTCTGTAAATAAAAAATACCCTAGATGTAAGCACAAAAGTGAAAAAAAGGCCTAGGCCTCATCTCATTTTGTAGCTTATCCACCTTTTTGTAAGACAAAATTTCTGCAATAACCAATCCGAGCAGCCTCACCACATAGAACCTTTCTCAGAGCCACAGATTTTCTACTGCACCTTGTGCTAGGGAGTTTCCATTGAGCTCTGTTCAATTTCTTCACTTTATCTCAACTTTAATTAGTTTTTTTCACTATGTCTGACAAAGAGAAGAAGGCTCTGTTTAGAGCTTGTGCTACCTGTTCGAAGAGGCTGTCTGTGGTGGACAAACATCAAGATTGCATATATTGTCTGTATCCGGACCACAAGGCCACAGAGTGCAAGATTTGCAGGACCTTCTCCACGAAAACCTTGAGGGACAGAGAAGGCAGTCTTCTGACCTGGTTACAGAAAATGAAGACTCGAAAGGGGGCTTTGTCTTCCGACAGTGAGGGCTCTTCAACTGCATCCTCGCGGATCAAAGAGGGGTAGGTCTCCCACCCCACCCTCCCCAAAACGTCTCCCCACCCCTACCTCTACTGAGCCCCCTGTTAAGTCCTTGCTTGAGACCTCTGATAGCCCTGCTACCCTAATCTCCTCACCGCGGTGAAAAGGAGAGGCAGGGACAGCTTGAGGAGTCGCAGGCAGCAAAGAAAGCTTAGAAGGTAGTCTCTGGGTCTTCTCCGCCTTCAGAAAAAGGAAAGAATGTCAAAACCTTCTACTACTCAGGACACTGCTTTGGACAAAAAACAGCGTCCGTCGACGGAGAAAACAGGTACGTCGACGATTCCGGTCAGAAAAGACTTGTCTCTGAAAGTAACCTCGTCGATGGGCTC
This sequence comes from Lissotriton vulgaris, assembly GCF_964263255.1. NCBI lineage: Eukaryota > Metazoa > Chordata > Amphibia > Caudata > Salamandridae > Lissotriton > Lissotriton vulgaris. Next base: position 163,081,780 of record NC_141699.1, on the reverse strand, counting down.
GTCGACGATGGTTACGTCGACTGCATCTAAACCGTCGTCTACGTTTAAAGTGCCTGCTTGTTCATCGTCGACTAAGCTTACTTCATCCACGTTGGCGATGACAAAGAGGCTAGTGTCTACGACAATGACTACTACCAGAACGACGACTGTCGACAGCTGCCATGATCATGACGACTAGCTCGTCGACGAGCCAACCTTCGTCGACGAGTTGTCTCTCCGTCAACAAGCCAACCTTCGACTAGCGCAGTTTCTTCGTTGATAACTCAGTCTACGACATTGTCGACGAGACTTCTACCATCGACAACGACTCCGTCAATGACGTCATCAGCAAACTCCAGTCCTCTGTATCTCTCTCAAAAAGAGGCATATTACTCCGGAAATGATGTCGCCACGGCGTATCACATCTTTACCTCCATCATTGCTGTTGGACGACGACTCTGAAAAGGAGGATGAAGGTCCTTACGGGCCGGCTTATACCCCTTCAGACCTGCATGTCAAGTGAAAGGGGTCCCGTTCTGATGAAGGTGAGGTGGAAGAGCACCACTATATGCAGCAGGACACTAATGAAGAGAGACCTCAGGTGTGTGTTCACCCAGAGAGTTTTCAGGAAAGACAACACCAGGACATGGTGGCGATGCCGTCCTCTTATCTCGGACTTACAATTAATGCTACAAGATTATAGGAGGAGGTTCCCATCTCAGCCGGAGGGACAACAAGTACGTCCTCCTTCACCCTCTGTTCCGGCACCGCAGGCAGTGGCGGAGACACCGTTGCCTTCAAGGGTACGCAAACCAGAACCCAGGGAAGCTCCTCAAGAGGTAGTTCATATCCAGGATGATGTCTCATCGGATGATGAGCAGCAGGTTGACCCTGACCAGGATCCAGATAGAGACTGGAATACTGATGGTTTCAGGATCCAGATGCCCAAGTGTCGGATACCGCAACTTCTCCTCCAGCGGACATTGGAGGATTTCATAATCTCATGGAAAGAGCGGCTAAGAGGTTTGGTATGCCCATTTCAACGGTTCAAACTGACAGTTTTTTATACGACTTCAAAGAGCCATATAGGAAGTCGGTTCGTTCTATCCCCATCATAGAACATGTTTGGTCGGGGGGTATCAAAGCCATGCAGAATCCAGCGACTGTCCTCTCGGTTCTTCCCCGGCTGGAGAAGAAATATCGAGCGCCAGAGGGCAGCCCCGCATGCCTCACTGGTCAGCCGAAACCAGACTCATCTCCCAGGTGGCGCAGAGTAAGTCAAAGAACCCATCAACACCGCTGACAACACCACCGGATAAGGAAGGGAGGCATCTGGATAATGTGAGGAAGAGGTTCTCTACAAAGGCCAGCCTCCTCGTCAGAGCGGCAAATGCTCTGGCTATCCTGGGGAGATATTATCGCCAGATGTGGTGTGACTTGTCTCCATTTGTAGAAGAACTTCCAGATGGATCAAAGGAGGAGGTCAAAAAGATCTTGATGGAAGGTGAGAGCGCCTCTTCAGAGGTAATCGACTGCGCTATGGATATAGCGACAACGCCTTCCGAGCGCTGGCAGGCTCAGCGGTGTTGCGGCGCCAGGGCTCCCTGCGAGGCACATGGTTTCGCCATAAAGTACAAAACAAAATCCTGGACTTGCCTTATGATGAGGAACTGTTTGGGAAGCACGTGGATGATACCTTGTATGGCATAAGAGGATACAGACACCTCCAAGTCCTTAAACTTTGACCTATCGCAAAGTCCCTTTTAAGGGTGGAAAAGGCTACTCATCGTACAGAGGCGGCAACCAACAGCGCTACTCTTTCTATTCGCAATCTTCTCAATCGTACTAGCCCCAATATCAAAGCGGCAAGGTCAATCGGCGTCTTTCTCTCGCCAGCCGTCGAGAGGATGTCTGGGGCGACAGGGCAGAGACCAACGACAATAGTGGCCGGTGGCTCTTTCTACTGTTCCTATCCCTTCGCTAACACCAGTGGGGGGCAGGATTGCCCATTGTCTATGCAGCTGGAAGGTCATATCAGACCAGTGGGTTCTAAACATCAAGGAAGGACACACTTTGGAGTTCCAACATCTTCCTCCAACAAGAGCTACAGATGCCATCACGCCCAAACATCTTGGTCGTCTTCGTCTTGAAGCCCACCAACTCCTCATCAAGGGGGCAATAGAGCCTGTACCTCTCTCCCAAAAGTGGAAGGGGTTTTATTCCAGGTTCTTCCTGGTTCACAAGACAAAGGAGAAGTGGCGTCCGATACTAGATCTTCGAGAGATCAACACCTATCTCCTAAAGTTGTCAGTCAGGATGGTCACCCTTCAAGACATCCTACCTCTGCTCAATCAGGGGGGAATACATGGCCACTCTGGATTTAGAGGATGCATATTTCCATGTGCCCATATAACCAGCTCACATGCAAGATCTTCGATTTACAGTAGGCAAGAGCCACTTTCAGTTCCAGGTGCTGCCCTTTGGTCTCCGGTCCGCACCAAGAAACTTTACAAAGGTACTAGCTCCTGTAGCAGCTTTTCTAAGGAGACATCTTTAGAAGTCGTCCCATACCTGGACGATTGGCTAGTAAAGGCTCCTTCGTTCCAGGAAGCTTCCAAAGCGGTCACAAGCTGCAGTCAACTTTTCAAGCAGCTGGGTCTTCGGCTCAACCGGGAGAAATCAATCCTGCGGCCATCCAAAAGGACAACATTTTTGGGTGCAATCCTGGATACAGATTGTTGCAAGGCTTTTCCGTCAGAAGAACGCCAAAACAAGCTTATACTGTCAGCACGCCTCCTGCAAACAAGGAAGTTTGTCGGTTCGTCGGTACAAATCCCTTCTCGGATCGATCTAATCTTGCATACCATTGATTCCTCACTGCAGGCTTCGGATGCGCCCACTGCAGGAGCAACTAGACATGCAATGGCGTCAAGCGACAGGCTCCTTCGATAAAATCATGGTAACACCAGTAATGAAGAAGGCAAGCAGCTGGTGGTTGGTAAAAGAAAACATCTCAGTGGGTTTGACATTCCAGCTTCCTCCATCTCCCATGGTGCTGACAACAGATGGCTCCATGGAGGGTTGGGGAGCGGTTCTTCAAGAGCTGGAAGTCAGTCATTGGAGCGCAACCCAAGCAGATTCCACATCAATCTGCTAGAACTGATGGCTATTCGTCTACCCTTGCAGGCTTTCCTTCCAAGGATCCAGAACCGCACAGTGCTGGTTCGTACGGACAACACCACGGCCATGCACTACATAAACAAGCAGGGCGGGACAAGATCCTGTACCCTTTCGAAGGAAGCTCAGAAAATTTGGAACTGGGTGATCCAACACAAGATCATTCTATCAGCAGGACGTCTCGCGGGAACACTCAATTCCACAGCGGATGCTTTAAGTCGCCAGAGGTCGATCAGCCACGAGTGGGAATTGGATCAGACCATTCTCGAGGAGATATTTTCACGTTGGGGGACCCCAACCATCGATCTTTTTGCGACACTGCAGAACGCCAAATGCCAGTGCTACGCAAGCAGGGATCACCAAGGATCCTTGGGGAATGCTCTTTTGATAGCTTGGTACGGCGCATTGGTCTACGCCACTAATTCCACTAATCCCGAGACTGATCAGAAAACTCAAAGCGGAACCGTGCAGGATGATTTTGATTGCACCGGCGTGGCCCCGGCAATTCTGGTACACAGAATTTCTTCTTCTCTCCCAAGACCACCCGATTCTCCTGTGGCCGGTTCAGTCGCTATTGACCATGGCTCAGGGACGAGTACTGCATCTGGATCTGAACTCACTCCAATTGACAGAGTGGCTCTTGAGTACAGAGAATTCCAGAATTTAAATCTCCATGGGGAATGTAGAGACATTCTGGCTCAGGCCCGTGCGCCAAGTACTAATAAGACTTATCGGGCGAAGTGGAAAAGGTTCTGCCTTTGGTGTCGGAGGCAAGATATACACCCATACACTTCGGCACCGCACCAACTTTTGCCTTACATCCTGTCTCTGGCCAAGTCTGGATTGGCTCATTCTTCCGTGAAGGTTCATCTGGCAGCCATTTCCAGATTTAGACGCACGTCATCCGGTCCTTCCCTTTTGGTCTGCAAGAATTGTTAAACAATTTCTGAAGGGCCTGTTCAGAGTTTTTCCTCCAGTCCGGCCTCCACCACTGGCCTGGCACCTAATTTGGTTCTATCACACCTGATGAAAGCTCCGTTTGAGCCTATTCATAGGGCGGATATGAAGTTTGTTTCATGGAAACTTGCTCTTCTCTTGGCTTTGACATCGGCTAGAAGAGTTAGTGAGCTTCAGGCATTCACGATTAGAGAATCTTTTCTGCAATTCAAAAATGATGTTCTCATCCCTCGAACAAATCAGAAATTTATTTCAAAAGTCCCTTCAGAGTTCCATCTGAATGAGTCTGTGATCTTAAAGTCCTTCTTCCTACGGCCCTCTACGCCAGCAGAGAGGGAGTTACATTCTTTAGAAGTTCATAGATGTCTAAAATTTTACTTGGAGTGGACAATGCAATTCAGGAAATCTTCCCAGCTCTGTCCCTTATAGTGCTCCACGGAAAGAATGCCCAATTTCAAAATCTTGTATTTTGCGCTGGATATCTAATACAATCCAGTTTTGCCATCGAGAGGCAGGCAAGCCACTTGAGCGAACAGTTCGTGCTCACTCTACAAGATCGATGGCTTCATCTGTGGCTCTATTCTCAGGAGTCCCAATCAAGGGCATCTGTAGAGTGGAGACGTGGAGCAGTATCCACACCTTCACTCGGCACTACTGCTTGGATTCTTCTGTGAGAGAATGCAGCAGTGGGTCAAGCTGTCCTGAGGAACCTTTTTCAGTGAGACGGTGAGCTTTCCTTACTATCCCGCCTTCCTGTATTGCATATTTTGTATCACTTGTGTTTGTTTCTACTTCGTGATATCTATTTACATATATATCGATATAGGTATATCTGTTTTTTCTTTTCAGAATAAGGCTTGTGTTTGCAGATATACAGGTGACAAAATATGCCTCATGTTTACTGCTAGCTACTCTGATACAAAGCATGGGAATCTATGAAAGTTCCAATACTGGGCCAAGAAAACAAGTTACTTACCTGTAACTTTGGTTCCCCAGTATTGGTAACTTTCATAGATTCCCATGCGCCCACCCTCCTCCCCTGGGAAAGCTCAGCCTTATTGTACAAAGATTGTTGCTGTTCCACAACGGCTACGAAAATCTGAGGCTCTCAGGAAGGTTCTATGTGGTGAGGCTACTCTGATTCGTTATTGCAAGAATTTGGTCTCTTTTACAAAGAGGTGGATAAGCTACTGAATGAGATGAGGCCTCTGCCTTTTTTTCTCATTTGTGCTTACTTCTATGGTATTTTTTATTTACCGAGGCTCCCATTCCGACGACTGGGAATGATATAAAGCATGGGAATATATGAAAGTTACCAATACTGGGGAACCGAAGTTACAGGTAAGTAACTTGTTTTCTTTTGGCTCTTGGCCAAGGGAACCATCGGACGAGTTCCTGCCCCAGAAGTAGGTCATGGTTGCTACTTTCTGCTACCGAAGGACAAAGGCTTGCGTCCTATCTTGGATCTAAGTAACGTCAACCGCTTCCTCCCAAAGGAGAAGTTAAAAATGTGGATGTTAGCTCAGGTCCGGTCTGCCCTAGACCCTGGAGACTGGATGGTAGTGTTCGATTTGCAGGACGCTTATTTTCACATCCCGGTCCTACTGGCCCACAGGCGTTACCGACGGTTCACTTTAAGCCACAAGCATTTTTAGTTTTCCATGCTCCCCTTCGACCTTACCAGCGCCCCTTGGGTGTTCACGAAAGTGATGGCAGTGGTCGCAGCTCATCTGTGCAGATCAGGGGTTCCAGTCTTCCCCTATCTCGACGACTGGCTGTTGAAGGCGGGCTCACCCCAGGCTGTCTGCCACCTCCAGATGACGGCCGACCTCCTGCATTCTCGGGGGTTCTCCATCAACGTGCCGAAGTCGCACCAGATTCCCTCTCAGAAGCTCCTCTTCATTGGAGCTGTTCTGGACACGACTCAGTTTCTCCCAAACAGTGAGTCTGGGATATTTGGTCTATGATTTCGATCTTTCAGCCTCTAGCCCATGTTTTGGTCGGGCTGACCCTCTGACTACTGGGTCCGATGGCCTCCTGCATCCTGCTGGTGGACCATGCCAAATGGCATATGCAGGCCCTGCAGTGGGACCTGAAGTTCCAGTGGGCTCAACATCAGGGGTACATGTCTGATTGCTTCCAGATCTCGGAGGGCACTGCACACCAATTGCAGTGGTGGCTAACAAGCCAGGATGTGCTCGACTGCATATCCCTCTCCCTTCCTCAACCAGAGTTCACTGTGGGACCGATGCATCACTTCTGGGATGTGGTGGCCACATGGGGGAGGCGGAAGTCAGAAGCCTCTGGTATCCAGCGGAGTCAAGGCTCCACATCCACCTTCTGTAGCTTCAGGCGATTCGGCTTGCCCTCAAACCATTCCTTCTCTGCAGAAAAGTAGTGCACGGACAACACACCACCATGTGGTACTGCAACAAACAAGGCTGGGTGGGATCATGGACCCTATGTCAAGAGGCCTTCCACCTCGACATGGCTTGCAACATCAGGGCATATCCCTGATGTTTCAACACCTGGCAGGTTCTCTGAATGCCAGGGCGGACCACCTGAGCCGCAGGTTCATGATGGATCACGAATGGCGTCTTCACTCAGAGGTGGTGCAAGGTATTGTTCAACAGTGGGGAGAGACTTGGTTAGATCTATTCGCCAAGAGAAAGCGAGCGCAGTGTTAGCAATTCTGCTCGTTGGAATTTCCAAGGTGGCACTCGCTAGGTGACTTTTTGCCTCAAGTGGAGTTGCTGTCTTCTATAAGTCTTTCTGCTTGTACCACGTCTGCCCAGAGTGCTGAAGATCAGGCTCGACCGGGCCAAAGTCATTCTTGTGGTTTGGATTGGGCCCAAAGTCTGGAATCCCGAGCTGCTACACATGGCCATCGATCCTCTGATCAGACTGCCTCTTTGGGAGGATAGTCTGTTGCAGCAGCAGGGGACGGTTCTCCACCCGAACCTGTCCGGCCTCCACCTCCTTGCGTGGAGATTGAGTGGCCGCAGTTGATGTTGTTTAACCTGCCTCCTGAAGTCTGTGATATCTTGGCAGCCAGGCGTCCCTCCACTAAGACATTATAAACCTGTAGATGGAACAAATGTGTGGCATGGTGTGCAGCAAAGGCTGTGGATCCCCTTTCTGAGATTCTTGTTCCTTCTATCTTTGGCCCAACAGGGCTCTGCTCTGGGCACTCTTAAGGGCTACCTCTCATCCATTTCAGCTTTCCTTAGTCTTCCTGATCAGTCTTCTCTTTTCAAGTCCCCTGTTGTAAATCGCTTTCTTAAGGGCATTACTCCTTTTTTTTCCTCCGGTTCCATTCATAATGCCTCAAAGGGACTTGAACGTGGTTTTTACTTCCCTTATGTGTGCTCCCTTTGAACCGCTTCATAAGTGTCCTCTCAGATTTATTACTCTAAAGACTGCTTTTCTGGTTGCCATCACCTCTGCTCCCAGGGTGAGTGAGCTACAAGCTTTCTTCAAAGCATCCTTTCATGGCTGTTAATCTGGACAAGGTAGTCCTGAGAATCAGACCTTCCTTTCTTCCTAAGGTGGTTACTACTTTTCATCTTGGTCAAGCCATCACTTTGCCCACCTTCTTTCAGCCTCCACATCCTTCTAAGGAGGAGGAGAGGCTCCACTGTCTGGATCCTAAACGTGCACTTTCGTTTTATTTCAATCGCACAAGGCAATTCCGAGTGGATGACCAGCTCTTTGTTGGCTTCATGGGCGCCAAGAAAGGTCTGGCCATGCACAAACTGACCATCTCTAGGTTGGTCGTTTTGTGTGTTAAGGCTTGTTATTCCTTGGCAAATGAGCCTCCAGTGGGGCTGCGCACCCTTTCCACCAGGGCAACCGCAGCTACCGCTTTGGGATGAGGAGTCTCCCTCAATGACATCTGTCAGGTAGCTACATGGGCATCTTTGGAAACGTTCACTACACATTACTGCCTGGACAATTTGAAAGAGACACGTTAGTGATAGATTCCTTACCTTAGAATATCCCCAGGCGTCACATTGGATCTGGAAAATTTTGCGTAGCAATACCCCTGCGCGCCGGCAGGCGTCGTCCGTGTCGTTAGCGCCAGAATGACGTCCTCGGAGTACTTAGACGCCGCCCATGTGCGCTGATGTCAGTTCTTCTTTTTTTCCACGCCAGCTAGCGCAGATTCGGAGAAGCTCTACCCTCTAGTCTTTTTTGACTAAACTTTTTGATCTTTTTGATCATTTCTTTGCTCGAGTCTTCGACTCCTACGGTGCCGGTAGGGATGCCCGGGTTTAAACCCTGTTCCAGGTGCGACCGACTGATGTCTGTTACCGACCCCCATCGCCGGTGCCTCAAGTGTTTAGGCCTCGACCACGACGACCGCACCTGCTCCGACTGCCAGGCCCTGACGTCCAAGGATAGGCGAGAGCGGTCTCAAGCGACTGGAGCTCTGGCAGTCGGCCCGCGGCGCTCCAGGTCCCGGTCCCACTGGAGGTCGAGGGCAGGTCGCAGGGTCGGAGCCCTCGCAGCTCCAGGAGTGGACATTGGTCGTCGGGATCCAAATCTTCAGGTAAGAGGCATAAGAGGTCGGAGAGACATCATCGTTCCTTCGACCCACCCGACGCTCGCACGATGCGGCCAGGGGTTTGGGTGACTGAGTCGCTGTCGTCGCCGTCTGCCCCACACCTTCGGGTCCCTGGGCAAGACGTGACGCCTGAGGAGGTTGAGCGGTACCTCATGGCCAGGGGGTCCCTCCCCCCCCATAGCCGGGTTCCGTGGCGCCTTCGGGCCCAACGGCCCCGGCTGGAGGGCCTAGCGGGTCGGGCGCTTCGGCTCCGACGCAGTCGGGTGCTTCGGTCCCCATGACTTCAGGCCCGGCGCCGCAGGTCCTCTCTGGATCTGGGTCGTCGCCGGTCGCCCTCGCCGACGCCGGCCCTACGGGTGTCCTGCCCGGAGCCTGTTATGGGCGCCGTCCCCAATCCCACCCCCCCCCCCCCCCCCCCCCCCCCCGTCCGGTTCTGGCGCTGGAGCGGCGCCGTTACCGACTGCTTTTGGAGATTTCTATTTCCATGAACAGGACCCATCAGTTGAACCTGGGCTACAGGAGATGGGTGATTGGGAGGGGTCTGAGGACTCTATGGCACAGGAGTGCCGGTCACAACAGGACTGGACATATGAGCTTGGGGAGGCCAGTGGCATTGACACTTCGCCAGACACTGGATTTGTCTCCCCTCCCACTGTGGCTACGGAGGAGGGGGCAGCTTATAGTGCAGTGTTGAAACGAGCAGCCAAGGCCCTAAACCAGTGGTTCCCAAACTTTTTAAACCCGTGGCTCCCTTGACCTAATTGGCAGTTGGCCGTGGCTCCCCCCCCCCCATTTTTTTTACCGGTGGGCGGGTGGTAAAAGAAAGAAAATGGGTCTACGCTTGTTACAAATTAAGCCTGTGCGCGGCGTTTGTTCAGTTGGTGGGGTTTGTGTGTTGGTGCTGTAGGTGTTTTGTTGGTGTGTGATATTGGCAGTAGTGCAAAAGGAGTTGTTAGCAGTATAGTGTAGTTAAATATAGTAAATGTTTTTGTTAGATATGTTGCATGTTAGTGCATATTAACAAATCGTAATACAATTTTGTTTTGAAAGTTCATGTTTCTTAAGTATACATGTGATACATCTAGTGCTGGAACCTGCCTTAAACCTGCACATCTGGCCTGTGAGACAGGGGTATTTCTCCTTTAGTGCCTCTCCACGTGCTGGGCACTTCGTAGAGGTCTGTAGAATTTCGGCCCCTCGGTCGTGGGGTATTAAGATAACAAGAGCAGGTGCTGCCTTTTTATGAGGTTTGGAGGAGGAGGGGGTAGCTATGACAGGATTAATCACCCTAAACTGCAGTTGTCAATCGTGCAGCAGGGGAAGTGGCACAGAAGTGAAAAAGTAGAGACAGCAAGAGAGAAGGAGTGTTAGTGGGGGGGATGGAGAGACTGAGTCGACGGGTGGATTAATGGATCTTTTGGAAGGGGGTGGTAGATGGACGGTTATGTCGGTGAGTGGGTGGCTTGGCAGATGTCCATGGGACCGCCATGACATGAATCCTACGGATAAGAATGAGGCAGCGCCGACAGAAGGGGGAGTTGGGGGTTGCTCATGAGAGGGTAGCAATGGAGAGGCGATGTGATGGAAAGTGGGCCACTGGGCAAACCGAGAAGGAAGAGATGTTACATGCACCAAGGGCTTTCTCAACCCATATTTATTTATAAAGTTTTATATAGCGCGAACTTGATCCCGAAGGATATCTGAGTGCTTTACACAATACAATAGTGTTTGCACTACCGTGTTACAATTGTTCTCCAGTATTAGGGGTGTCTTTCATAGATTCACATGCTTGAATATTCCCCGTCGAAGTGGGAGTCCCACGGTACATAAAATAGCAGTAATATATGCATGTATATATGAGAAATATTATAAATAAAATATACATACATATAATGCAATAAAAATGTAAACTTAAAAAAGTACCATAGAACAGAATAGGCCCATTGAAAAGCCCAAGGGAGAATTCACTTTAGTAACTTATAGGAGTCATTATGTGTTGGTCCACATTCCAGCCAATCAGGCTGTAGCCTCCTCTAGAACCTTCTCCTCAGAAGCCCAAGTCCTCAGATTTTCTACCGCACGTCGTGTGAAGGGAGTCTCCCTGAGCTCTGCTCAGTTTTTTCAAGTTTCTTCATATTTTTTCTTCAAAATGTCTTCTTTAAAGAAAACTCTGTTCAAGGCTTGTCCATCCTGTGGGAAACTTCGCCTTTTTCATGAGGATCCACACAGTAAGTGCATTTACTGTCTGCAGACTCTGTCGCAAATTTCCTCCTAAGACTTTGAGGGACAGAGAGGCTCGTCTCCTTCTGTGGCTACAGAAGTTGAAATCATCTGATAACATCGTGTCCGATGCTGAGAGTATGTCATCTGGTTTTTCGAAAACCTCTCAGAAGCGTGGGTCTGAGACTGAAGTCCCCTCTCCTTTTCTTAAGAAGAGTAAAAAGTTGGGATCTTCCAAGGATGTCTCCTCACAGGACTTGCTTCAGAGCGCGCCTACGGGACCTGGTTCTCTGGCGTCTCGTCCCAAGACCATGCCCTCCGTTTCTAAAACGGGCATTGGCTCGTCGACGGGCTCGTCGACGCGTCCGTCGACGTCTTCAGCGTCTACGAAGTCTGTTTTGGCATTTTCCACGTCGACGACTACTTCTTCCATGTCAACTAGCTCTGCCACAACGATGATCATCTCGTCGACGAGCAGCCAGGAGGTGAGACCCATCTCATCCATTATTATGATCTTGTCAATCAAACCGTCGACGAAGAAACCACCGTCGACGCATCCATCGTCGACGGCTCTCCCGTCGACGAAGACCAAGGCTTCATCGTCGACCGGATCCTCGTCGACGACAGCCCCGTCGACGATACCATCGACTCAGACGATGAACCCCCCGTCGACGGCTGCTCCGCCGACGACTTCCTCGTCGACAGCAAAGACTGCGATTCCATCGACGGCCTCGTCGACGGCCTCGTCGACGACCAAAAAATCATCGTCTACCAAAATTAAAATTCCTACGCCGGATGCAATGGCTCCAACGAAAAAACAACTAGAGGGTGTTAAAGCTATGCAACTCTCGTCGACGGGCTCGTCGACGACACAGCAACAACTACAATCTGCTACCACCTTCAAAGTGGTTTCTACTTCGTCCCTCAAGTCTGTCCCACTTATACAGTTAAGTCCTATTAGGAGTGGATCGCAACCTCCGGAGAAATTATTTCAATCTGGAGCAGAAGAATCTGGAAATGATTCAGAAGTGGATCAACTTTATCAACCAGCAACCAGTCCATCGGATTTACACATAAAGTGTCAGGACTACAGCGATGAGGATGAGTATGCGGATAATACCGTCGAAGATGGGAATGTCCTTTTTCCATTGGATAGCACACAACAACCAAATTACGAACGCTTTACACAAATTCCTATGTCTATGGTGAAAAACCTACAACATATGCTGGATGACTACAATCGTAGATTTCCACCATCGCTGCCGCCTTCCCCAGCACCCCAAGTGCAGCGGTCCCAGGCTCCAGCTCCACGCCCTCCGTCTCCAGTGCCTCAACCACAGTCTCCAGCACCTAGGCCTCGAGCTCAAGCGACTGTTGCACCTACGTCTCCTTTAGGTGCTGCTCCTGATACAGATAATGAGGGTCAAACTCCACAAAACACTGGAGATAATGACACTGATGATGAGGAAATGCAGGATTGGGACAATTATAGGGCACAGACACCCTCTACTCCACCAAGAACTTCGCCACCAGTGGATATCGCAAGTTTCCACAGCCTTATGGTTCGTGCAGCAAAGAGGTTCCACCTAACGTTAGAAACGCAGCAAGCAGAATGTTTTCTGTATGACTTTAAAGACTTGCCTCAACGCCAAACTCATACCATTCCTATTATTGACCACATATGGGAAGAGGGTCTGAAGTTGATGGAACGTCCTAACTCCATTCCAGCCGTTCTACCTAGACTGGACAAAAAATATAAAGCGCCGCCTACTTCCCCGGCCTGCTTAGTTTCACAGCCTAAAGCAGACTCAGTGATCACTCAGGCGGCACAAAAAAGGTCTCGAAATCCAGCCATACCCCTGACTTCCCCCCCGGACCAGGATGGCCGCAAATTGGACTCAATTGGTAAGAAATTTACCACAATGGCAGCGACAATGGTAAGAGCTTCCAACGCCTTAGCCATTCTGGGTCGATACGACCGTCAAATGTGGTCCGAGATCGCTGGTCTACTTCCCCAAATGCCCGACTCCATCCGGGAGGAAGCACAGGCCATCATTCTCGAGGGAGAAAAGATTTCAACGGAAATTATCGACTGTGCCGTCGACATAGCCTCTACTGGATTCTGACAATTGGCGGGTGCTGCAGTTTTGCGTCGCCAAGGCTGGCTAAAGTCAACAACCTTCCGTCCGGAAGTTCAATCCAGAGTGCTTGATTTGCCCTACGATGGCGAGTCTCTGTTTGGTAAGCACGTTGATGATGCCTTAGAACTCATCAAAAAGGACACGGACACAGCAAAGTCCTTAACAACTCTTCAATACAGAAAGAGGCCATTTCGTGGGGCACGTGGTAGAGGAGGAGGAACCTCTACTTTTCGAGGCACGGGCCAATATAGAGGATACACTTACGACAACAGACAAAGAGGATCCTATCAGTCCCAAAATCGTTCATCCACCTCCAGACCTTACCAGCGGAAGTCCAACTACAGAGGTGGTGCGAACACCAGCAAAAAACAGTGAGAGGATTGTGCATCTTGGAGGTCGAATCTCGAAATTCTTCTGCAATTGGTCGAACATCACCAACGACCGATGGGTCTTGGATGTAGTTTCAAAAAACACACCCTGGAATTTACGAAATTTCCCCCCGCTCCCCCGCCTTCGGGCCCACCTTCTCCCCATTTCAAGGAACTGTTGGCCCAGGTGCAGCTTCTGATCAGGAAGGGAGCCATAGAATTGGTACCGCAATGTCAACGCGGCAAGGGATTCTACTCCCGTTTCTTTCTAGTGAAGAAAAAATCAGGAGAGTGGCGCCCCATCTTGGATCTGAGGGCTCTAAACAAGTTCATCGCGTCCAAGACTTTTCAGATGCTAACCCTGCTTCAAATCTTGAATTTCCTCATTCCAGGAGAGTTCTTTTCGACAATAGACCTTCAAGATGCATATTTCCATGTGCCTATTCACACCAGGCACAGGAAATACCTTCGTTTTACAGTCGGCCAATTTCATTATCAATTCAAGGTCCTTCCATTCGGCCTTCGATCGGCACCGAGGGTATTTACCAAGATCCTAGCCCCGGTGGCCGCTTACCTGCGCTTACAAAGCATCCAATTTTATCCGTATCTGGACGATTGCCTCATAAAAGCCAGGACTTTCCAACTGACACAAGAACACACACAAGTCTGCATATCCCTGTTCGAAACTTTAGGTTTCTCCATCAATTGCCTGAAGTCACACTTTCACCCTTCTCAACAACGAGATTTTCTAGGAGCCTCGCTCGATTCTCGGCTAGGGCAAGTGTTCGTTTCACAGGAACGTCAGAGCAGAATGTTGCAGAAAGTTCAGTTCCTGCAGTCAAGACAGTACGTTTCTGTCCGAATGTACAAGTCATTCCTCGGCATGGCTTCCTCGTGCATTCAACTGATTCCCAACTGCAGACTGCACATGAGAGTCCTTCAGGAAGAACTCGACAGCCAGTGGAAGCAGGTATCAGGGTCGTTCGAGGACAAGATTCATCTAACGTCCCGCATGCAAAGAGCTTTGGAGTGGTGGGCTCATCCTCCAAATATAGCGACAGGTCGTTCATTCAAGGACGAACAACCAACACTGACACTGACGACAGACGCCTCCCTAGAAGGTTGGGGTGCTCATCTCGACAGAATGTCCGTGAGAGGCAAGTGGACGGCATCTCAGCGCACTTGGCACATAAATCGCTTAGAACTACTGGCGATTTTCTTGGCCTTGAAGTCCTTTCAAAGAGTAGTGCAGGGACAGACATTGTTGGTGAAGACAGACAATACCACCAGCATGCACTACATCAACAAACAGGGCGGCACAAGATCTCTCGTGCTATCACAGCTGGCACAGGAAATTTGGGACTGGGCTCTACAACGTCAAATACATCTCCAAGCTATCCATGTACCAGGTGTGGCCAATGTGCTGGCGGACGCGCTCAGCAGAGCCCTCTCGGACAACCACGAATGGGAACTCCACCAACCAACGTTGGATTACATCTTCCGACAGTGGGGCCGACCGCAGTTGGATCTCTTTGCAACTGTTCTCAACAGGAAATGTCTAAGGTTTGCGAGCCGGCATCCACACAAGGAGTCGAGTGGGAATGCCTTTTCCATAAATTGGTCAAACGCCTTCAGTTATGCATTCCCTCCTCTTCCGCTCATTCCACGTCTGTTACACAGAATGAGATTCCAACCATGTCGGATGGTCCTGATCGGACCCAAGTGGCCGAGACGTCCTTGGTTCTCAGATCTCCTCCTATTCTCTCTGACACCACCGATACGGTTGCATCCTCTGCCACATCTTCTCACAATGCATCAAGGTCAAGTATGCCATCCGGATCCAGCGTACCTTCAACTTCATGCTTGGAACCTGAGTACTATGAATTTGCACACATGAATATCGACAAGGATTGTAGGGCAGTGCTATCAAATGCTCGAGCACAATCTACTGTCAAAACTTACCAGCTGAAATGGAAGCGTTTCTGCGCTTGGTGTTGCACTAGATCACTAGATCCCATGCGTGCTCAGCCAGAACAAATTTTGCCATTCTTTTTGTCGCTAGCAAAATCAGGACTATCTCACTCCACCCTTAAGGTTTTTCTGGCTGCTATCTCTCGTTTCCGTCATGATGGCATAACATCTTTGTACTCTTCCAGGATCATAAGACAGTTCTTCAAAGGCCTTTTTAGGATGTTTCCTCCAATCCGTCGGCCTCCACCTTCATGGCGACTCAACCTAGTTCTGTCTCAGCTGCTTTTGCCTCCATTCGAGCCCATCCATTCTTCCAATCTGAAGTTCCTCACGTGGAAAGTGGCTCTGTTACTTGCTCTGACCTCTTCTAGACGCGTCAGCGACATTCAAGCCTTTACTATACAGCCACCGTTTTTAAAATTTTCCAACGAGGCTGTTACCTTGAGAACAAATCCCAGTTTTATTCCTAAGGTTCCCAGTGACTTTCATCTCAATGAACCTATTGTTCTTAAGACTTTCTTCCCTGCACCTCAATCTGCAGCGGAGCGCTCCTTACACACTCTGGATGTGAAGCGCTGTCTTAAGTTTTACATTCAACGCACAGCTGCCTTCAGAAAGTCTGATCAATTGTTTGTTGCATATGGCCCAGTATGCAAAGGACAACCCGTAACTAAACAGACTATCACCAGATGGATATCGTCTGCCATATCCTATTGTCATCAACGGGCTGGCAAGCCCCTTCCTGCTCCTGCTCGAGCTCATTCCACGAGAGCTGTGTCAACTTCTGCTGCCCTCTTTGCGGGGGTACCTCTAAGACAAATCTGCAGAGCTGCTACTTGGTCCAGCAGCCATACTTTCACGAAGCACTACTGCCTGCAATCAACAGATGCTGCGGATGCGGCAGTGGGTCAAGCGGTGCTGCGGAATCTTTTCCAATAAAGGTGAGCCTCTGTTGCTACCCGCCTCCAGTCATAAAGGTATTGTCATGTTTTGGTTTTTTATTGCTTATTAAGTGATAAGTTATGCCTAAACTTAATTTGTATCTTCCTTTATGACTAATGTATGTTTTACTGCTTTCTATTCTTATTCAAGCATGTGAATCTATGAAAGACACCCCTAATACTGGAGAAGAACATAAGTTACTTACCTGTAAACTGTGGTTCTCCAGTATTGGTGTCTTTCATAGATTCACATGCGATCCTCCCCTCAGAGGCTCTCTTCTCCTCAAGCATTTATACTTACTTGTGCTACGAAAATCTGAGGACTTGGGCTTCTGAGGAGAAGGTTCTAGAGGAGGCTACAGCCTGATTGGCTGGAATGTGGACCAACACATAATGACTCCTATAAGTTACTAAAGTGAATTCTCCCTTGGGCTTTTCAATGGGCCTATTCTGTTCTATGGTACTTTTTTAAGTTTACATTTTTATTGCATTATATGTATGTATATTTTATTTATAATATTTCTCATATATACATGCATATATTACTGCTATTTTATGTACCGTGGGACTCCCACTTCGACGACGGGGAATATTCAAGCATGTGAATCTATGAAAGACACCAATACTGGAGAACCACAGTTTACAGGTAAGTAACTTATGTTCATTTCACTCCTTCCTTCCTCCAAAACAGTACAATAAACTATGATAATTAGAACACAGATCATTGAACTATATAGTAGACCGTACTTTTCTTTACTTTTCAAGCAGAAAACATACTCGGGTTGTACAATAGTTTATACCAGAACTTCATGTCAAATATATATTTAGAAACCCTCGTGGCATGCTTAAACAGCCAGTATAAGTCTATTTTGTAGTTTGTACAATTCGAAAAATCAATTTGCATCACATAAATCTCACTTACAATGAAATACAAGGGAACTTCTCAAGGCACCATTCCTGTTTTATGCACCTTTCCGAACCCGACCACTAACCCTTCCACGCCCCTACGAATCCATCTGTCCATGAGCAACAGCGAGCTAGGACTAGAATGTCCGGACCACCAGCAGGTCGGTAAACCCTGCAGCCAACCCCTTACCCACCTCAACCTCTCTTAGACAGCACAGACATCAAGAAACACAAGATGCCAGTGCGCCATGATGTTAGCTTTTTCTATGTATTTCGTCAATTTACCCCTAGATTGTTCAAGAATAGGAGCATGAGTGGATTGATTGTTTTTTTGCCTCTCCGCATGATCTTATCTCAAGATGGTGAGGACAATGTGCGGGTAACTCACTTCTGACCCCCACACTAATCAACGCCACCTTAAAAGCGGCGCAAAGCCTCCTGCACGAGGCGCCAGTGCGGCTGACTCATCGGAGGGCTCCGAGATGTAAAGAACTGGCTAATGTCCCGGAACTGCTGCCTGTCCCAGGAGCACAGTGATGGTGTGACCCCCGGAGTCTAGGCGCTGACCGATACTCACACCTGCAGTGATGGGTGAACGCCCCGAGCCAAAGTGCTTCATTAGGGACAGTGCAGCCTATTCATCGCGAAGGCAGGGGGGCGAAATAAAGTGACATGCTTTAGTGCGACTTTTACACTTCCTTTCCCAAATCGTGCGCGGCGCCCCTGGCTCCTGATAACGGCGCACCAGGGCGCCGCGGCGCACAGTTGGGGGAACCACTGCCCTAAACCTTGAACTCCCTGTCGCGGCTGTGAGGACTAACCTCCTCACAGAGGTCCTTAAACCGCAGGCAAGCTCCAGTGAGCCTCTGCTGCCGTTTAATGAGGCCTTGTGTGACGTTCTTGTGGGCACTTGGTCCAAGCCCGCCACAGGTCCGCCTGTGGATAGGAACGTGGCCAGACGCTACCACCCGGCCCCGGGCGACCCTTGTTTTTTGTCCACCCACCCCGAGAGCCTGGTCATCCAGGCCTCCACTTCCCAGACTGCATTCCCGATGGCTCCGCCCGATCGGGAATCCAAGAGGTACGAACAGTTCGGGAAGGTGTTCTCGTCCTTCAGTTTGGGACTGCGGTCAGTTAATACCGCATTTCCTCTTGGGCCGCTATACCCACACCCTGTGGGACGCGGTCGCGGACGTGCTGCCACAGTGTCCGTAGGAGGTCCGGGCAAAACTCTCCCAAACCCTTGTGGAGGGCAGAGATGCTGCACAGTATTCCATCCGGTGTGGGCTGGATACCACTGACTCACTGGGCAGGACGAATGTCAACGACAATGGCGGTTGTTGAGGTCCACCAACTTTTCAGCCGATGTCCAGGCCTCTCTGCTGGACATGCTGTTTGATTGCTGTCGCCTCTTTGGCGACAAGGAAGACCATGTGCTGGAGCGATTTAAGGACTCCAGGGCTACGGCCAAGTCCTTGGGCCTCTCGTCCCTTCGCCAGCAAACGGGTGCCTTTTGCTCCTATCGTGGCCAAGGAAGGGGCGCACCCACACGTGCTGCCAGCCACGTGCCGCAGAATGTCCAACAGCGCGGTGGCAGCCGTGGAAACCGCCGTGGCGGCGGTCGTGGACAACGACGCGGCCAGTCCACACCTTCCCCCGCAGCCCTCCCTCAAAACGCTCCTAGTCCTTGCTTTCAGGCCCATGTGATGCCAGTGGTTCGCCATCACCTCTTCCACTGGCGCAAAGTCAGGTCGGACAGGTGGGTGCTGCAAATCGTCTGAAGGGGCTACTCCCTCCCCTTCGAGGCGACCCCTCCAGCCATGCCACCGCAATACCACAGCGTGTCAGGGGATCACTTGCGACTTCTGCAAGAGGAAGTCGCGGCCCTCTTGGCCAAGGGGGCCATCGAGCACGTTCCTGGGCCAGAAGTAGGGTGTGGTGTTTACTCCCACTACTTTCTGGTACCCAAGAAGGGCAAAGGGGGCCTACGCCGTATGGAACATCAACGGCTTCCTCCGGAAGGAGAAGTTCAAGATGCAGATGCAGATGCTGACTCTGGCTCAGGTCTTAGCTGCCCTGGACCCAGGAGACTGGATGGTAGAGTTGGACTTGCAGGATGCCTATTTTCACATCCCCGTCCTGCCGGCCCACCGGCGTTACCTCAGGTTCACGGTAGGCCATGAGCACTTTCAATTTACTGTGCTCCCCTTCGGCCTTACCAGCGCCCCACGGGTGTTCACCAAAGTGATGGCGGTGGTCGCAGCCCATCTGCATAGGTTAGGGGTTTCAGTCTTCCCCTATCTTGACGACTGGTTGTTGAAGGCGGGCTCGCCCCAGACTTTCGTCAGCCACCTCCAGACTACGGCTGATCTCCTGCATCTGCTGGGGTTCTCAATCAACGTGCCGAAGTCACACCTGTGTCCCTCTCAGAAGCTCCTCTTCATCGGAGCGGTTCTGGACTCTGCGCAGTTTTGGGTTTATCCACCTGAACAGCGGGTTCGGGATTTTCAGGCTCTGATTCCGATCTTTCAGCCTTTATCCCGGGTCTCGGTCAGGTTGACACTGCGGTTGCTGGGGCTGATGGCCTCCTGCATCCTTCTGGTGCATCACGCCCGGTGGCAGATGCGGGCTCTGCAGTAGGACCTGAAGTTTCAGTAGGCCCAGCATCAGAGCAACTTGTCCGACCATGTCTTGATCTCAAAGGGCACTGCAAAACAGCTGCAGTGGTGGCTCACGGACCGCGAATGGGTCAGTGGCAGATCCCTCTCCCTACCCCACCCGGAGCACGTAGTTGTGACGGACGTGTCCCTCCAGGGCTGGGGAGGCCACATGGGAGAGGTGGAGATCAGAGGCCTCTGTTCTCCGGAGGAGTCCTGGCTCCATATCAACCTTTTGGAGCTGCGGGCGATTCGTCATGCACTGAAGGCATTTCTCCCCTCTGTCCGGGGGAGTGTTGTGCAGGTGTTCACAGACAACACCACCGCCATGTGGTACTGCAACAAACCAGGCGGGGTGGGGTTGTGGACCCTCTGCTAGGAAGCTCTGCGCCTCTGGCAGTGGCTGGAACATCAGGGCGTGACGCTGGTGGTTCAACACCTGGCAGGTTCCCTGAACGCCAGGGCGGACAAACCCAGCCGACGGTGCATGATGGATCACGAATGGCGTCTGAACTCGGACGTGGCGCAAGGCCTCTTTCAGCAGTGGGGAGAGCCTTGGTTAGATCTATTCGCCACAGAAGAGAACGCGCAATGTCATCAGTTCTGCGCGTTGGAGTTTCCAAGGCGGCACTCGCTCGGGGACGCTTTTCGTCGTGAGTGGAGTTGCGGTCTATTGCACGCCTTTCCGACTATACCACTTCTACCCAGAGTGCTGAAGATCAGGCGTGACCGGGCCCAGGTTATCCTTGTGGCTCCGGACTGGGCACGAAGATACTGGTATCCCGAGCTACTCAGCATGTAAGTCGATTCCCCCGATTCGTCTGCCTTTTCGGGAGGACCTTCTGTCACAGCAGCAGGGGACGGTCCTCCACCCGAACCTGTTCAGTCCCCACCTACAAGCTTGGAGATTGAGCGGCGACAGTTGAGGCCATTTGACTTGCCTCCCGAAGTCTGTAATGTCATTCTGGCAGCCAGGCGTCCCTCCACAAAGTCTGTATACGCCTGCAGGTGGAACAGAAATGTGGCATGGTGCACAGCAAAGGCTGTGGATCCTCTCTCTGCCCCTGTCTCTGAGGTTCTTCTCATCCTTCTTTCTCTTGCCCAGCAGGGCTCTGCTTTGGGCACTCTCAAGGGCTACCTTTCTGCCCTTTCCGCCTTCTTAAGGCTACCTGATCAGCCTTCTTTGTTCAAGTCTCCCATTGTCAACAGATTCTTAAAGGGCATCACTCATATGTTTCCTTCTGTTCCCTTCGTGATGCCCCAGTGGGACTTTAATCTTGTACTTACCTCCCTAATGTGTGCTCCCTTTGAGCCGCTCCATAACTGTCCTCTCCATCTTCTTACCTTGAAGACTGCTTTCCTGGTTGCCATCGACTCTGCCAGGAGAGTGAGTGAGCTCCAGGCTCTTTCTTCTACACCCCCTTTCCTCTCTGTTCATCCGGACAAGGTTGTGTTGCGGACGAGACCTTCATTCCTACCCAAGGTTGTCACGGCCTTCCACATTGGGCAGTCCATTACCTTGCCCACCTTCTTTCTGCCTCCGCATCCCTCGAAAGCGGAAGAAAGGCTCCACTGTCTGGACCCAAAATGTGCGCTCTCTTACTATCTGGATCGCACATGCCAGTTCCTGGTGGATGACCAACTCTTTGTTGGTTACGTGGGCGCGAAGAAGGGAAAGGCGGTGCACAAGCGGACCATCTCGCGGTGGATCATCTTGTGTAATGCACAAGTTACTACTTGTGTAACGCTATATCTGTAAGAGACATTAGTTAGTGATAGATTCCTTACCGGCCCACCCATCCTCCCCGTTCTGCGAACCGATATCTAGGGTCAAGGTCATCCCCTTTCAGGGCCCTAGTTTCATGGCACCAGTGTTGGTTCTATCATGGCTCTGCGTATCTGGTGCGGAAAAGCTGTGTATCAGAACTGACGTCAGCACGCATGGGCGGCGTCTAAGTACTCTGGCGTCATTCCAGCGCGAACGACGCTGCGGACGACGCCTGTCGGCGCTCAGGGGTATTGCTACGCAAAATGTTCTGAATCCAGTCTGACGCCTGGGGATATTCTAAGGTAAGGAATCTATCACTAACGTATGTCTCTTACAGATATATCGTTACACAAGTAGTAACTTGTGCGCCAAGTCCGGAGAGATTGCTTTTTTTGGCCATGCCGTTCTCAGAACTTTCTGGTGTGAAGTTGGTTCACATACCCACCTCCGGGGTTGGTATTGCTGGGGTATTTACTCTAAGATAAGGAATCTAGAATTGTTTCTTTCAGCTAAACGAGTTATTTACCTTCGTTCACAATATATCTGTAAAACCTAGGTTAGGTATACATACCTTACCGCCCCACCCGTCCTCCCTGTTCTGTGAACGGACTTCTAGGGTTAAGGATTTCCTTTCAGGGGCCTAGTTTTGTGCACCTGTGGTCAGTGTCTTGCATGGCTCTGTGCTTCTGGCGTTTAAAGTAGTCTCAGAACAGATGTCTGCGAGCGAGGGTGGCTTCTAAGTAGGTGCCGTGACATCATCCCGGCGACCATGATGCCAACGACTAATGTGGAGCCAACTGACGTTCCCTTTTGACGCGCAGAGGTACTGCTGACGAAAAATTCTCTGGATCCAGTCTGACGCCTGGGGGTAATTCTAAGGTAAGGAATTTTTAACTAACCTATGTTTCTTGCAGATATATCGTTACCGAAGGTAAGTAACTTGTTCATTAGAGCCTGTCCCCCCTCAACACTAGGGCAAAGGAGTTTACTCCCCATACTTCCTCATCCCCAAAAAGATTTCCAGCAGGCCTACCATGGACCGCTGTTCCCTCCACAGATGCATTCCTTCCGAACACTTATGCATGACAGCTGTGCACCAACAAGGTGATTTCATGATGGTACGAGACCTCAAAGACATGTACTCCCAAATACCCATCTACCCTGTTGATCGATACTACCACCAATTTGTGGCAAGTGAACAACACTACAAAGTATTGCGCTTATGGATTACCATAACCTCAAGGATATTCATAATGTCTGTCAGCTGTAGTTCCCCCATCACAAGGGAAGGCACTCTCCTTACCCCCAACGATTGGCTGAACAAAAATGCAGGCTACAATGCTTAGACTACACTCGTTCTCTCTGCTCCACAGCTTTTGTTTTTTCAATAAATGGCATTAAGTCTCCTCTTCAATCTTTCTAGTTTCAGCCTTTCCTAGAGTCCATTCTAAATGCGGTCACCATTATGACATACCTAAAGCAACAGAGTTTTGGCATTCCAGCAGTTACCGATTCTTTTTCAGCTGAATCAGCTGACTGTAAACAGTTCTACGTCTTTTAGGGAAGATGGCCTCTTGCATGGCTGTAGTTCCCCATGCCAGAATACATTAGCGTCTGCTACAAGAATGCCTTTCAGCATAGTCCGAAGCGGAGGGTCTCTGGCAAGATCTAGGTTTTTTTTTTTTCCAAAACCTTTATTGCACTTTGCATAGTACACAGCGGAATGCCTACAACCCCAAGGGCCGGCCGCTATCGGAGGATCATTGCAAATAGAGATTTTCAGCAAAATGGACAATCATACCACATTAACAATCAAGTTCTTGACAGAGAGTGCTGATAAAATAAAAGTGCCAGTTGCGCAATTGTTCAATGCAGGAATTGAGGTTTTGATGGAGATTTTTTTGTTTTTTGAAAAATAACAAACTCATAACAACAACAGTTAGGAATGACAGTGTGGTCTGACACGAATCAGTGCTTTGTAAGTCTCTAGTGTCACTTTGGAGCATGGGCATCTGACAGTCCTACCCAGTACGTACATGCCTCTATTCTCCCCAACCGCCCCTACCCCCTTAGACTCATCTGTCTAAGTACTAAGAGGCGATCTCCTACAGCAGCCCAGGCCCTCCCCCCACTCCCACCCCCGCCCAGGTTTAGCCCTCCTCGCCCTCCTCATCAGATTCATCCAGATCATCCTCTCGCAAGGGTTCGCAGATGTCCCCCCTGTACTCATTCCACTTCAGCCATATCCTATTCCATTTCCCGGGGCAGGCTCGGTTGATGTACACTGCTCGCTCGGTCAACATCACTCGATCCATGTTCAAGCACCACTGGGACTTGGTTGGGAGTTCCGCTGCCCCCCAGCGCTGTGCTATGTCACGTTTCGCTACCATTAGCCCCGCCGTGACCCAAAGTTGCTCGTATCGGGTCAAGTCAGTAGGTTCCCATATATTTAGCAAGCACCTCCGTGGGTCAGGTAAGATGGAGTGATCTAGTGCCTGTGAGAGTGTGCGGAGTACTTGCCTCCAGTATTCCTGGATCTTAGGGCAATCCCATATGGTATGGAAGAACGTGCCCTCCTCCCCACACCCGCGCAGGCAGTAGGGATGGGGCGCCCTTTGTATACGATGTAACATCGTCCTTGTATAGTAAACCCTGTGCAGGATCTTAAATTGCACCAGTCGCATGCGTGCCGAGATGCCTATTTCTTTAGGGGACCCAAGAGCTGCGTTTCAGTCATGTTCATCCATGTCGTTAACCTCCCCTTCCCATTTCTCCTTCAGGTGTGATGTTGGTTCAGGGCTGTTGTTGAGGAGCTTGCGGTAAGTGAGGGATGTTGCCCGTTCTAACATGCAATCTGTGAGTAGGCGATCTTCCAAGGGTGAGGACTCTGGGAGTATTGTGTCTGCTGGAATGGCTGCAAGCAGTGCGTGGCGTACCTGAATGTACCTGTAGAGCTCCCTGTCGTTGAACTCATAGAGTTCTTTTAGTCGGGCAAAGGGGATCACTTCATTCCTCTCCCATAGGTCACCCACCACGGAGATGCCTATTGTGTCCCATTGTGTGAATCCCTTGGTGTTCCTCAGGTTGCCCAGTACGCGAGAGTCCCACAGCGGAGTCATCCCTGTGATTTTCCCCTTCCAGCCCAGAGCCTCCGTAGCTGCGTGCCATATCTGCACCGTCAACTTGGTGGGGCCGACCAGAGTACGCACCTTGCGGTGATCATATAGTGGACCTAACAGACTATCAGCGCCCAACTGCTCCCTGTCTGAGTGAAATGCTGGTTCGGTGTGTGGTGCGTGTATCCATTGATTAATGTGCCTCAAATGTGCAGCCCAGTAATACAATTTCAGATTCGGTAGCGCAATGCCCCCACCATACCAGTCTCTGTGTAGCTTGGATTGTGCCACTCGCGCCGGGAGGTTGCCCCACAGTAGGTCAGAAACTAGAGCTGCTACTTTCTGGAAGAATTTGGGTGGCACCGGATAGGGCGAGTTGTCGAGGACGTACAAGAAGCGTGGTAACGCCATCATCTTGTAAAGCGCCGCCCTGCCGAGGAGTGTTAACGGCAGGCCGGACCAAAACTCCACATCCCGCTTGAGTCTATCCAGGGGCGGCTTCAGATTCCTATCCATGAATTCGACCGGGTCCGTAGTGACATGTATGCCCAGATATTTAAAGGAAGTTCCCGCCAGTCGCAGCGGGCAAGTTTCGTCGAGGTCTGGGGCCGGACCCCGGAGGACATATATCTCTGACTTGGACCAATTTAGCGTGTAGCCGGATATCCTGCCGTACGTGTCACAAATGCGTAACAAGGCCGGTATACCCTCCTCGGGGTCTGTTAGATACAGCAGCATGTCGTCTGCGTAGAGGGACAGACAGTCTTCCCAACCCCCGGTCCCCGGTATACCCTTGAGGAGGGGGGAGGCTCGTATAAAAGTCGCAAGTGGTTCCAGGGAGATGGCAAACAACAGGGGCGACAAAGGGCACCCCTGTCGCGTGCCCCGACCCAGCGGAAAAGTGCGGGAAATGTGGCCGTTCGCCACCACATGAGCCATCGGGGCTGTGTACAGTAGTTTAACCCACGCTAGAAAGCGAGGCCCGAACCCCATATGCGTCAGTGTTTCAAAAAGGTACTCCCACTCCACCAGGTCAAATGCCATTTTGGCGTCAAGTGCCAGGATTACTGCCGGCGTGGTGATGGTGTCAGCTCTGGCCAGGATACCATGCAGTCGCCGCAAGTTCAGAGCTGTGTTCCTGTGCGGCATAAACCCGGACTGATCCGGGTGTACAATCGAGGACAGATGGGGCAGGATCCTCTGTGCCAAAAGTTTGGCCAAGATTTTCACTTCCGCGTTCAATAACGAAATTGGCCGATAGGAGGAGCAGTCCTCTGGGGGCTTGCCCGGCTTGGGGATTGGTATTATAGTGGCCTCACGCCGGTCTGGTGGAAGGGAACCCCTCTCCAGGCATTCCTTGAACATCCCTAGCAGATGCGTGCTAAGGGTGTCTGGCATAACTTGATACCATTCTATGGGTATCCCATTCGGTCCCAATGCTTTGCCCGGGTTCAGTGCCTTGATGGCCAGCTGGATTTCGTCGGCTGTGATGTCTGCCTCCAGTTCGGTCGACGCCTCCGGTGAGAGGGTCCGAACCTCAATCGGTGCCAAGAGTGCCCTGGCACACTCCGGTGTAATTGTACGAGCCGGGGTGTACACTCGTTCAAAATGGGACGCAAGTAGTTCTGTTATGCGCCTGGGATCGGTGTGTGTCACTCCCTGTTCATCTCTCAAACGTTGGACTCCCCTGGAGCTACCCTCACGCCTATCGAGCCACGCCAGCATTTTCCCCGCTTTGTCCCCCACTTCATAGATCCTGTTCTGGGTGTCGGTTAAGAGACCCTTGACCACCAACCGTAGGTGATCATTGTACAGCTGTTGCTGGAGAGTGAGTGCGTGCAGGGCATCTGGAGAAGGGTGAGACTCATGCGCCGCCGTCCGCTCCCTCAACGTAATCTCTAGGTCGGCTAGCTCCTGCGATTGTTGTTTCTTATGTCCGGTTATGGTGTTAATGGCTTGTCCCCGCAGAACTGTTTTATAGGCCTCCCAGAGCGTTGCCGGTGAGCGTACTGAATGTGTATTTTCAAGAAAGTAGTGTTTCGTGGTGCGTTTGAGTGCTTTGCGAACCTGTGGGATTTTAAAATATGATGCGTGCATGGGGTAAATGCGCCTACGTGCTCTCGTCTGTAGGGAAAGCGTGAGCGGTGAGTGGTCCGAAATACCACGAGGGTGAATCTCCAGGGTATCTACATGACAAAGGGCCTCCCCCAGTGCCAGGAAATAATCGATGCGTGACAGGCTGCCATGCACCGCTGAGTGGAATGTGTATTGCTTCGTGCCCGGGTGCAGGTGTCTCCAAATGTCTGTCATGCCCATTGCCGTGGTGAATCGTCGAAAGTATGTTTCCCCCCCTGTCTGGTTGGGTGAGGGGTGTTTATCTAGTTGTGGGTCTATGACCACGTTGAAGTCCCCCCCCTAGTATGGTCTCACCCTCGGGGAGAGTTAAAAGGAAGTCCCCTAGTCTTGGGAGGTGGACCGAGTGTAAAGCAGGTGGCACATACACCGATACTAGATTAAAGAGTTTCCCCTCCCACTGTCCCTGCACGGCCGCAAAGCAGCCCTGATCATCCGTTTTAATTGATAGGGGCATGAAACGTGAGTTCTTCTGTATTAGTATGCCCGACCCCCTAGAGCCGGACGTGAAAGCAGAGTGGGCCCACATTTTGTAGCCTCGCCTATCCAAGGCCTTCGTGGCCCCCCCCCCACCAGGTGCGTCTCTTGCAACAGGGCCACAGTAGGTCGCAAGCGCTTAATAGCCGTCAGTACCAATCCCCGCTTAACCTTGTCCCCCAAACCTCTCACATTCCAGGACAGCAAGGTCATAGGTGGGCATTGTGCGTCAGAGTGGGTCACCCCCTCTGCCGGGACGGGATTGTTAGCCATCGGGTGGGATTAGGGACATGATGCAGTGCCCCAGAGACGTGACCGGTTTAGCGGCTGCGTCGTTGCGCAGCAAAGCGTTTAGAGGCATCATGGGGGCATAATGTCACTGTCTGTTTCAAGCAATGTGTTCTGATCCCCATAGGTACTGAAACATTGTCTTCGACCCATAATGCACATTCCTAACATAAACAATTCAGAACAAACCCCCCTCCCTGCCCCCCTGCTTAACGGACCTCCAACTGCCCGCCACCCCAACTTAGCAGAGTGCTTTACCCATCCCAAAACCAGAGTACTTGCTTGTAGGGGGGAGAGTGTCTCCCCAGGCAGGCGGCTTCCCTGAAGGCTCTTGGGGCAGCCATGCCGGCGTCTACGTGTAGCTGTGGAAAGTATGGGTTAGTTCGGCGTTCGGCGATTGCTTAGTGTCCAGTGTCCAAGGTCGGGTTCATTCATTCCCGCCTCCTCCTTCAAACCCATGGGATGGTGAGTGGTCCGGTCCCTCCGCTCGACCTGATGTTTGCGAGTCCGCTCCGCTACCTCCTCCACGGTCTCGATCCGGTCTGTGTGTTTTGCGCTGTCGTCCAACGGTGTGCCAACCCTCCAGCCAGTCCCGGGCTGCTCCAGGGGAGTCGAAGATCCACACTTTCTTATCTGCTACCACCCGTAGTTTAGCCGGGAAGATCATTGAGTACGGCAGTTCTTTATCTCTCAAGGTCTTTTTGACTTCCAGGAACGTTTTCCTTCTCCTAGATACCTCAGCCGTATAGTCCGGGAAGAAAGCAATCTTCGAGTTCTGAATTTGGATGGTCGGTGCCACTCTAGCGGCCTGCAGGATGGCGTTCCGATCCCGGAAGTTGAACAACCGAGCCAGTATCGGTCGTGGTGCGGCCCCCGACTTGGGCTTGCCTCCTGGAACGCGGTGCGCCCTTTCGACGGAGAAGAAGTTTGAGAGTCCCTTGGGCTTAAGCCGAGTCTTGACCAAGTCCTCCACGTAGAGGTCCATAGCCCCCGTGTCCTCTGATTCTGGCACACCTAAAATTCGGACATTATTGCGTCGGGAGCGCCCTTCCTGATCGTCCAGTTTGTCCCTAAGCAGTCTGTTATCGGTTTGCAGCCGTTCTACTGCTATTTGCAATTCGGACACATCCTCGACCAGCGACTTAGTGACCACCTCGACCTGTTTGACCCTCTCGTTCATTTTTTGGAGATCCGCCCTTATCAAGGTGACTTCCGTTCCCGTGGCACCCACCGTCGTTTGTACTTGGGCCAGCGCTGCTAGGACATCGTCCAGTGTGGCCTTCTTCGCCCCCTCGGTTTCCGCCGCTTTTCCGGCGGCCTTTCGTTGGTCTTGGGGCGGTGAGTGCCTCTCAAATGCGAATTTGTCCAGCTTGGCCTGGGTTGAGTTGTTTCTAGGGCCCCTATGGGACATGGCGCTGCCGTGGATTACACTGCCTGGTGGATAAAATGACCGTGCGCGGGTTGCACAGTGCCGCTTCCTTGCGCACCGGTGGTAGTCTGCGACTAGGTACAAGGTCACCGCAGTG
This sequence comes from Lissotriton vulgaris, assembly GCF_964263255.1. Taxonomy (NCBI): domain Eukaryota; kingdom Metazoa; phylum Chordata; class Amphibia; order Caudata; family Salamandridae; genus Lissotriton; species Lissotriton vulgaris. The sequence continues at coordinate 163,052,588 of NC_141699.1, read as the reverse complement.
GGGGGTGGCGTCTCCTCTCCGTCATGCAGTGGTGCGACGCTCTCCTAGTGAATGCGCCCCGGCCAGGCGCTGAGCCTCCTCCCAGCGCTGGGTTGAAAGGGGAGTGTGGCGGTGCGTTGTAAGTTGCGACTCACACCGGCCGGGACCGTCGCGTTATGATTCTCCTCAGTGCCCCCTTGATGTGGGTGATGCCCGGGCTCTTGCCCCTCAGGTGGCGCCGCGTGCGTATGGCCCCCGGTGATTCCGGTGAAAAGGCTGTGGTGTCTTTAACCCTCGCCCGCTGTGGCCGCCGTGTAGCGTTGCCGGTCACTGAGCGGTTTTGGCGGCCGCAGCCCGGCGTCTTCTGTCGCTGGGGCCGTGTAATGGCGGCACTGGGTGACCCTGCGCAGCTCCCGTCGCGCTGCTGGAGGACGCGTGTGTGACCGGGGAGTGCTGTCGGGTTGCCGTGGTGGGCGTCTGTGTGGACGGGAGGGTAGCTTTGCGGTGTTGTCGGGGGAAGCGCTCGGTAAGCCGGCGCTTCCTGCCACTCACCCCCGCTTGCTGGACACTTCCGGCCGGATTCGATGGCACTGGCAGTCCGCGGCTCCTCGGCTGCAGTCAGGCCCAGCTCCTCCTCCGCCTCCCGAGGATGTGATTCTGCCCGTTCGGGCCGCCGCCGCTCTCAGGGACTTCCACGCTGCTCGCCACACGGACACCGGGTCCGGTCCGCCCCTTTCCGCCAGTGAAGCTCAGGATGATGATGCGGATTATCGCGGAAAGCCGCCTCTGCCCAGGAGCCTCCCTAAGCTGCGGCCGCCATCGTTGGCTGCTAGCCACGCCCCCCTAGGTTTTTTTTTTTTTTTAAAGGAAAAGTGCCAATCAATCTTGCATGGCAGGCCCTTCCTCTACTCCTTGTGCAAGTTAACTAATCCCACAAATGCATCTTTGTCTGGCTCTGGGGCACATCTTCACTATAATATGTTTCAAAGGTGGTGGTCGCAGTATGGTCACCACATCAATTAGCTAGAATTTCTAGCCATTGAGTTAGCTCTAGAATCATTCTTTCAAGATGATAAAGGCTAGTTAGTCCTGGTCAAAACAGACCTGAACGACGTGTACTATCTGCAGAAACATGAAATTAATTCTCCTTAGCTTTCAGCACTAATGCAGCGGATTTGCCATTGGGTGATGAATCATTGGAGACCACTACTGGTGGAATGTGTTCCTGGGGTGGACGACTACTTTACAGACCTGATCAGCAGGATGCATTGTCTGCGAGTGGGAACTCCACCCACAAATCCTACTCCCATACTTATGCTGGTGGTGGTACCAGTGCTTAATTTGAACTGGTGGGAGCCACTAGCAATTGTTTTTCTATCTTAGATATTTAGTGGAGTAAGAGATGGAAACTCACACAATCGGAATGACTGAGGAAGAGACTGAAAAACTGTTACAAAGTGAGAAAGCAGGAACCTACAATAGTGAGATAAAGGAGGGGGGGGGGGTGTAGAAGTAGATTAAAGAGGCCTGATGTTAATTTGAGACTGTGTGGCCTAAGTATTTGGTGCATGATATTTAATTGCACAAGTCGTAGACTTCTGAGCAGCGCTTCAGGCACCAGCACTCATTCTTTTATAAATTAGGCACAGTATGTTACACAGATCTGTCAAAACCTTGCCTATAAGTTTGGTCACCATAGGCGATGCTCTACATATTAACTGGTCAGATATTTGCCTACACTTTTCTGCCTGTCTGACTCTGTCCATTCATGGTATAGAAGCTACAGCAAACCTCTCACTCCTCCTAGTGACGCCCACTTGGGTCAGACAACTGTGGTTTTCAGCACTCCTTGAAATGTCTGTCTCTATGAGAAGTCCCCATCACACCACAACTCCTCATGCAGAAACATGAGAATCCAACCCCTGACAGCTCAATCTACCAATTTGACACCTGAGGTCATCTTAGTTTACCACACGAATGCAGGTTAGCCTGGGGGAAGGCTGTAGGCCTAATATACAAGCCTGTTCTGCGGCAAAGTAGAAAAAGTTTGTCCACTACTACATTTTAATACCGGTGAATCCATTGGTGGTTGGTGAACTTTGAAAGCGGTGGAGTGAAAATGCCTGCCTCTAATTGAACAGAGCGTAGCAAGCAAACCATATTGATTGTAAAAAGCATATGTTAAAGCCAAACTTTTAAGGGTGTTCTCTGCATTAAAGCATACTGATAGGTATTTTGTTACATGAAATGTCACATTACTTTTGTAGGGAAGGATTTTGGTGTTGGGTACTACATCTGAAAAACTGCTGAGAATTGCACTGTATTAATTCCTGGTAGAATCTGTTAGCTGTGTGCCAGGCCCTTGTAATAAAAAATATAATTAAATAATGCATACATATATAACCATATAGATACATAGAGGGCCTTTAGGTCCACTCTGTTCTGCACCTGGCCTATTTGAGTGTCATTTATACACTGCTTCATATTATGAAAGAACAAGACACAATGATGGGGCAGCAGGAAGGACACGGAGATGGGCAACTATGTGCGGGCATGGGGAGGGAAGGCACTGCGCCGGGAAGGACCAACAACATAAAGCGCCGACATAGCTGCAAAATCACTGACACAGAGGCAACATGACCGGAGACAGAGACAGGAGAGTGAGGGGGGCGAGGGCGCATGAGCCGCTGTCCTGAGCAGAGGACACGGCAGGGAGCGCTGGCAGACTCTCCACGTTATTTCCGATTTACAGCGATGTGTAGGCGCTACCTGAGAAATGTGTGTGCGCTGCCTTGCACTCTGTACTATCCGCACTGTGCATAGATTAAGTCAGGTATGTGTGCAGTTTGAATGACACACATTTGTTTGGTGTGCGATCTGAGATTAGTTTGCAAGCCTAAATTATATGTGCAATGTGACATGAGCATGCCTGGTGTGCACCTTGTGTTTTCCGCCGTGTTGTGTGCAATGCCCCATCATGTGAGCATTTTGTGCGCTCCACTGACATGCAGTGAAATGGGCTGCGTGGTGTTTTATGTGTGGCCCACCTGTCTCAGTGTGTCATGCACAATGTAACTTTCACAAGCTTGATGTGTGTGGCAGTGTCGCATGTGACTTTGGGTTACTTGATGTGAACAATGCACAGCATCACGTGTGCAGCGCTGCCATGTGCATTGTGCCATGGTCATAGTTTGTATGTGGCTGGGGATCACGCGCATATTGTTTCGGATGCATAGGCAGGCTGGGGCCAGCAGGCCAGCCCTTACGGCTGTTTTACGGCACACAAGCCCTTCACTGCCCGTGCTCTCTCTTCAGTGCCATTTGCATAGGTTTATACTTGTGCTTGCCCTGCCTATAAATGACCTTATTCTGTCCTCTTCAAACCCACCCGTTCACGAACATCAAAATGACCCTGCTGGGTTCTTATTTCTGCCCCTGCACGCGCCAGTCGGCCCTCTGATTAGTTAATAAGGAACACCAATCTGAGAGCTGACTTGGGCGTGCAGGCAGCGTGATGAGGGGCGTGCTCTATCCTGATGACGTCAGGTAGAGAAAGAATAGGAAAAACACACCCCTCTATCCCAAAAAGACGGGGCTTAAATGGAGTTACGCACCTCTCCTCCAATGGCTGGCCAGCATTTACGAGGCCAGCCAATGGAGAAGAGGGGCAGGTTTAAGCCTCCAATACTCTAAACATAAAATCTCGGCTGCGCAGTGTACGCTAGGCCGAGACCTAAAAACGCATGGGGTAATGTTTCAGGCCACATCAGATATTGGCTTTCTTGCCCTGTGAAAGACAGCATTTTTGATCATGTGTACTTTCGTTTTTTGTTTGATCATTTTATAGTTCCCATTTCATTTATTTTTCTTATTTAAATGTATGTTGGCAGTGTGGAATGATCCCCTGCTTGATGCTCATTTCATCTACAGTGTGCCACATCCTCTAAACTAGGAGACCATTGTACAATATTGTTGTCCATAGCCTATCGCTGTTTTACTATTCCAATATGGCCCAGATTTGACGGCCATGCTGGAACTATAAAACAATATACTATTTTCAATACCTTTGTGTGATGGATACCCACTGCCACTGCTATGTTTAGTTTTTCATTATTGCGACCATATGCCTGCTGTGTTTTGATGGCAACATCTTTTTCTACTTGTATTCTTTTATTTTAATTTTTTATGTTGTGTTTTTATTACAGTTGTCAGTGGGTGAATACAAGTGAGTCAGTGGAGTGATGAATGGATGCATGAGTGCAAAGATGATTGACTAAGTGTATGTATGATGACGTTTTAAGTGTCTTAACTCCGTGAGACAAAAGCACGTTCAATCAAAGGCCAGGCATATTAGCATTTCCAGTGTTTTTATTATATCCAGTATCTGGTCAAACAACTGTACTGTCAAGTCCGACTTAGAAATTATACTAACACAGGAAGTACAATATGTTCTTTAAAAATGAAATGACTCATGTGTACAGTTTTTAAACCAATATTTACGCACAAAAAAGTATTTTAAATCTTTGTGTAACTTATAGAATGTCAATTTTACTTCTGTGAAGTGAAATTGGCAGGGATGGCTTTAAGTTGTGACTTTAATTTTAACCACACTAAAGGGGTTTTCTTGGGAGTAATTATCATCCAGGATACCACTCCATGTTAACTATACTCTCAAAGTATTGGGACGTTGTGATTTTTATAACCAATAACTAACTTCGGTGTTAGAGTAGGGAAAAAGGCGGGGGCATTAGTCTTATAGAGACTAGAACCCTCATTCACCCAAAGGTGACATGCTTCATCATTGGGTTCCTTGCACACTGTGACCGCAAGATACACAGTGGGCTACAACTCTTCCTCAGAAGAGGAGCATGAGGTGTTTTTAAATAATCCAATGGAAGTCGGAGTGCGGGGCAGAGTGGAAATTAAGTGTAAAAGTGATTTAAAACTAAATCATGGGAGTGCAAATTAACTTTAATCGGTGTCCCGATGGTTAGAGCTAAAAGAGCGAACTGAGAAATAAGGGTATAGATATTCCCAATTTAATGTAATGGCATCAGTCAAAGTAGTACCAGCTGCAGTACTGTCCACTATCTGAAAGAAGTATAAACCTTCATTAGACTTGATATACAGTAAATACATTTCCAACTATATTTGTGTACACACATCGGTGTGAAACCCACCTCACACGTGACAAAGTTTTCTTTTTTTATATAGGCATGCAACAGTGGTTAAATATCTCACCACTTGGCCGCCACCTTCCAGGGGTTCTTTACTTACTGATCTCAGGAGTCTGAAGGTGTAGACACAAAAATAAAATCATAACCTCAAAATGAAAATAAAGATTTAAGAATTTAAAACCACAGAACCTCTATTTTAAACGAAGACATTTCTTTCCTGGGGGGCTTACCTTGTGGACCATTGTACTCTGCCCTCCCTGACCGCCATAGCTGTTGCCTGCTTGTCTCCCTCCCGCCGCCGCAGTTTCAATCCCCAGCGGCTGCTGTGTGGAGGGGGACCTGGAAACTACAATCCCCAGACTCCTCCGCGGCGGAAGCCACCACCACCCGCATTTCTCGCGCCAGGAGGCGCATAAGAAGCAGTACAGCCCCCGTGTCGGAGGATCGCGCTGGTCTAAGCCCGGGCAAAAGGCGGGCCATCTGTGGGCATCCGAGGACGGATGAGGCCGGGCTGGGCCACATCTCTTGGCTGGCTATCCAGGTACTTTTCAACTCTTGCAAAGTAACCTTGCTGGACTGCACCGGTTAGGTTTTTGTCATTATAGATGTTTTCTGTCAAACTAACAGCACGGCGGGCATATTGCTGATGCCTAGTCAACTATCTAAGGACTTCCCTACTCCTGGCCCCCAGGGCACGAAGAAATAACTGAGTAGCACTTTGGACTGTATTTTCCTTTGCGCGGAATCCCTCATTAGTCATGAGATCGCACTGTTAGAGAAAATTTGTCCTTGGACCCCTCCACACTGATGTCTCATCCGATACAAATCTCTCCTGTCACCCTGAATACATCCCAACCAGCATGTAAATCCCTGCTGGTAGCAGTACCTACTCCTGTGATGACAGCAGTATTGCCTACTCGAGATCATTGACATATCTCGGTCTGACTCCGATGTTTCGTTGACACCACCAATGATGACTAGGCAGAGAGGGGCACGTAAGGGGGCCCAGGAAAAAACCAAAACGAAACCTGTGCAGCAAAGGAAAAGAACATATAAAAACAAGGGTGCGGTGGGGGCTAATGTGAAACATGTAGACACCCAGATGGTGCAAATGGGCAACATAAGTCTTAAAAAGAGATAGTTCGGCACCGAAACAGAAGCGATCTCTTTTTCTCCAAATGTTGGATCTTATAGTATGATAGACTCACTGGAACTGGTAGTTGCCGACATTTTCAAATCCACTCTGCATTCCATACATGAACAAGTGAACAATCTTTTGGTCTCTAGGTCCAAGGATTTGGATGATAGAATAAAAGGACTAAACCTGGGACTATTAGACATGGAAGCCATGATAAAAAAAAAAGGAAATTATCTTTTTATGGAATGTTCTAAAGCTTTTGTGGGGACGATTGGGTGTGTTGAAAGATTGAATGAAGGTTCCTCTAGGCCAAATGCCATAATACCCACAGCGGTAGCTGTTCCCATTGAAACGGCAGCTCCAAGCGTAACCTGTCACCCATTAGCTGAGACTAATACGGGTTGTAACAAAACTGGTTTAAGTAGTGGCAAGCGGGACAAAGCATCAGGGAGCATGTCAGACCCTAGTAATAGCAAATCGCCCACACCCAACCTAAAGTCATATGTATCGAACATTACGCCAAACAATGACAACCTGAGATTACCACCAGCAGCGTGTCCATGTGTTTTAATATTAACAGGAGTGCCTGCGCTCAGGAGTGGCCAAAATTAAACTTGGGACACACTTAGAAATAAGGTTGCAGACTGGTTACAAAAGTATAAAGGTTTCAGCCCCTCAAAAACAAATGAGATTATTATGGTTCGTAGAGTGGGTTGGGTTGGTGAGCAGAGGAAAGTCATTGAGGGGGATTGCATTGTCGTAAATTTTAAACGCCCCAATACTGTACGTCCCCTCTTGAGTGAATGTGACGAAACCCAGAGGGCTCATACTAACATTCACGCTCTCCCTCTGGGTTATTTCTATCGCCCATCCACTCAAGGGATAGATTCAAGGGCGGACTTTTCCTTGCCCCTAATTACCTCGAATAGATTTGGGGATCTACCATCCTTAGAGATGGTTGACTGACTAATCAAACCTATGCCCCAGGTTTCTGATATAAAGGAAACTGTCGAATTAAGTAGGGGGAATACTGTTAGTGACCTCAAACCTGTTAGCGACTACAAACCTAAAATATCCATACACAAGCTGATTATGGGGTATCAGGAGTGGGTATAGAGTCAAGTCTGGAACCTGCTATTAACATTGGGGCTTTAGGAGAACTAACAGTCTTATCGCCTGATTGGAAGATAAGTACTCAAGAGCTGACCTTAGTTGGGTCCAGATACTCATGCCTGACGCGTTCGGATCCCAAACTTGGGGGGTGCTAACAAACTTGTATCAGCTATATCCACAGCCTTAAGGGCAGGTAGTGAAGAAGTACCTTCTGAGGGGACACAAGTAGCAAGATCAGTAAATATTCCTCCTAACTTAATATTGATATCTTGGAATATCGCTGGTCTGATGAAAAATCTTTGTGACCCTGATTGGTCTAACTATATAGATTCCAGTGATATCTGTTTCCTTCAGGAAACATGGGCCCTGGAAATACCGCATAGAGTGGGATATAGGACCTTCAACATAGAAGCTGTACCATCTGCCAGAGGTAGGCCGTCCGGGGGGCTCACAGTATGGGTAAAAGTAAGTGTCCTTGAAAGTTAGTATCACGCCATTAAATATTGACTCAGTTGATATACTGGGCCTGGAAGTCAAAATGAAGGATGGTAGGTGCGTCTTTCTATTTAATGTATATAACCGACCATGTGGGTTATCGAAGGAGTCCCCTATCTTGGAAAAACTAGATAACTTTATAACCAACTGTGTAGACACACCTATCATAATAATTGGCGGAGATCTGGACTGCAACTTCGAGCCAATCTTAGGGTTTGGTGATGTTTTTGGAGATGAGGATAGGGCTAATAATATTCCATCCCTATCTTACACGGAGGGAGTGCGTTGTACGACTTAAGCAGTCCAAATTATGAGATTATCAACAGTGCACCGTCTGAGGGCCTTTAATGGCCGTCTCCCATCTGATTCCCCAAAGGCTGCGACTTTTGTCAAAAACAATTCCCAAAGCCGTATTGATTATATGTTAGTATCCTTTGATGCCTGGCCTTACCTGACAGACCTCGAAATTATGCCCAGGTTTGAAAGTGACCATCGTCCGCTACAATTATAGACTATCGGCTAGTCCCTAGCACTGGCCTAGTGAAGGAGCATTATCCCCTGGACAACAGCAATAATGATGCACCATTAATTAGCAACAATAGGCGCTCACTTAAATGGGCTAGCCTATTGGGCAATGGAGAAGCTTTATCAAGTATTTGCTCTTTTCTGACACATTTGCTAGTTATCTGAGCCAACTGGTAGGGGGTAACGACTTTATTGACCTGCATACTGTTTTTTTTTCATCATTAGTACCCTATGAGTCAAAAATGCCTAAAAAAAGCGGCTAACTAAAATCAGCTCCGTAGGTACTCAACCCTGGTATAATAAAGATTGTCGCTCAAGTAAGGCCCTACTCCTAGAGGCAATTAAAAACAAAACACCAGATGCGATTAGGGCGTCAAGGAAGGAATATAGGAGGATTCAGGCAATCGCTAGAACAAGTTGGGATGAGGATTGTTGGGAGAACATCCTATTGGCTGCCAAGTCCAAGGATAATGTGGGATTTTGGAAATTAGTCGCAAATGGGAAACTTGGAGGCAAAACACCTGATGATGTGTTCATTGACGAACAGACATGGGTTAACCACTTTACCCACTTAAATGAAGCCCCAGAAAACATGGAGGTAACTACAGAGGACTGCCCATGGCTTGTAGCTTGTACTAGTACCATAGTTTTTAACCTAGAAGAAACTGAGCTAGCCATTAGCTCAGTTAAAAATGGCAAAGCACCAGGACTCTATAAGATACCCGGTGATTTGTACAAACACGAAACTAGAGTCTGGGCACCATACATTAATCAGCTTTTTAACATTTCAGTTATTGGTGCAAATTTACCTGAAAGCTGGAGGGGTGCGGAGATCATTTTAATTTTTAAAAAGGGCGATAGAAATGATCCGTATAACTATCGTCCTATCAGTTTAATTGACATTTTACAAAAGATATTTTGAAGGCACCTTTTATTACGTATGAATTCCTGGATAGATGAGAATGCTATTCTCACAAAGTTCCAGGCAGGTTTCAAGAGTAACATAAGTACAATTGACCAAGTTTTCTGATTTTGTTGTCTTTGTTGGAAGTATGTTTTTTTTACGAAAGGGACACATTTATGTAGCTTTTTTTGACCTTAGGGCAGCTTTTGATTTAGTTGACGTGATCGTTTATGGGATTGTTTGTATATGTTGGGGTTACCGATTTGTTTACTTCAACAGATTAAAAGACTGCATGATAACAACTATGCCAGAGTGCGTTGGGGTCTAAATGGGGACTTAACCAAACCTGGCCCAATAAAGCGGGGAGTCCGCCAAGGGTGTGTGCTGGCTCCCACGCTTTTTTCATTATTTGTTAATGACATTCCAGCTCACTTAGAACAGTGCAATAACGATTCACCTAAGCTGAATGGAGCGAGGGTACCCGCACTCTTATTTGCGGACGACACAATCCTGATTTCGCAAACGCCCATTGGTCTGCAAACCCTTTTAAATTCCTTCCAGCTTTATTGTAATAAGAAAGGTCTAGAAATAAATACAAAGAAGACCAAATGTATGGCCCTTAATCCCCATAAATCTTTTAAGGGATATTTTTTCTTAAATCGCCAAAAACTGGAACTTGTGTCTAATTTTTCTTATTTGGGTGTTTCTTTAGATTCCAAAAACTCATTGAAAACACAAATCGAAAAAAGCAAAACTATTTTTACTCAGAACACCTTACCTATTTTAAAGAGACACGGGGCGAGTCTTAGCAAATCAGTATCACCAGCACTTGAAGTGTTCAAATTTAAGGCCCAGTCTGCTGCTCTCTATGGCACAGAAATCTGGGGCCCGAATGCTGGGAATCTTTTTGTGAAAAATGAAAATTATTTTTACAGAAGTATTTTAAGACTACCCAAACGCACCCCACTTTTACCATTATTCTTAGACCTATGCATGAAACGCACTGACCATCTCTCAATATTACGCCCACTTTCCTATTGGGTGAGACTCTGGTGCACACCTGAGCTCGCAGATTATAGAGATGGTCTTTCAGAACTGAAGAGCCTGGACGTTTATAATTCTAATCCCTGGTTGAAACATGTTCAAACCTGGCTTTGCAGAATAGGACGGTCTCATTTTTGGGAAGACCCATCTTGTTTGACACGAAGCTGCAAAAAACACGTAAAGGTAAAGTTTTGGGCCTACATAACATACAATCTCCCAAATGATCACACAGGTGGATCCATTACAAGTAGTTTTCTTGCATTTAAGGACTGCCCACACTTCGAGGACTTTTTAGATGAGGTCCGACCACCCTTGGCAAAATGTCTATACCTGAAATTCAGGTATGGAATACTCAAATCAAATGTAATGCTAGCAAGATGGTCAATGTCAACGGGGCCACCGAAAAGCCCAAAATGTGTGTGTTGCCAGTCCAATTCTAGAATTCGACAACCACATTCTGTTTTTTTGTACTGCATATGATTTGGCAAGGAAACGATGGATCAAGCCTTTGTGCAATGCTTTGGGTATACGATCGTATGTTGAAGAACATAGGATTTTCAAAACAGATACTAGACAACTTGTATTTTGTGTCATTAGATTCTTATTGTCCGTTAGCTCTGCCCGCAAGTGATTGGGTTTAGACCTATAAATGACTTGGGCGTGTGTATTTAACATGTATTTGCTAGGGTTGTTCTGATCATTATAGATTGTACATTGATGAGTTGCTCCAGTAGAATAATATTTCTCGTAACTGTACAAAACAGCTTTTTAAATTAACATTTTAATGTGCCTTTTTAAATATTTATGAATTTTATTGTATCTTCTGCAAACCCCATTGTTTACCTTGTAAATCTGTTTTCACCATTGTAATATGTGTTTTTCTCTGTCTTGTATGTATCTTTTATGGCCACAATGCGCCGAAATAAGGATTATTATCATATCATATCAAGATATTCAGCGTGTCATATAGTATCTTGTTCCTTCTATTACTATGAACATGTTATCCATCCGCTACTGTTTACAAAGCCATACAACTCTGGCTTATTCTTGGGTCACTGCTTTCTTTAATGTCAATCCCAACTGATGAAACAGATATCTAATATAATATAGTAAACTCTCGTATTATATTCTTTGAGCTATTCTTGGGTGTATGCGTCTGCCTTGATTATATTCAATATATAAGGAGTTTGAAACACTTTCCCTACATAAGTAAACTCCTGATATTGTGTTATTTATTCTCTTTGAAAACCAATACATGATGAGTTTTTGAAATGAAAAGGCATGTTCTTATATAGAACTAATCCTGTCCAATGTGTGTCTCAATCAGACTGTCAATGCTAAAAATTTGATAACATGGCAAACTGTATTTCTTGCGCAAAGTCACTGATTGTGTAACATGGCTAACAGTATTTTATTTTATTTTTTTACACAAAACTGACTGTCTCTGGCTCATAGGCACGAAAAGCAAATCAAAAAGCACACAAACGCAGAAAAGACACACCAGATGCTGATAAAGCAGGAAGCCCTTGGACTTGTGTAATCACAGTATCTTTTATGCTAAAACTGGTCGGCTAAAGCTTACCTCCATCTCCGTTGAATACCTTTTGAGGGTATTCAACATCCTTCCCTTTTGGAAAAGACCAAAAGGGAAGAATGTTGAATACCCTCCGGTTTAAAAAATTCTGTTTCACTGTTATTCACGTACTGCCCCGGAAGTAATGCTTTGCAATTCCTGATCCTAGTGGTCATGGGAATTGTAGTCTTCGCATGCAATCAAACACACACTCTAAATGTTTATTACGAGACGATTTACAGAGACTGTAATTTACTGGATGACTGCCTACGTCTAGTAAATGAAAAAGTTAAATTACTAAGATAAGACAGCTCATTGGTTTTTGACACAGTGTCTATCTACATAAAGATTATGATTAAAAGGTCATCTTAGCCAAACCATCCCAGTAGTTGAATGGTATAATTGATATTATATTGGAGGGATTATATAGCATCTTCCACAGTCACGTCTGTAATATATTGTTTTTGTATTAGTTTAGGCTACATGAACTTCATTATCAGAATATATTGGGAGTTATTATTGTAATTTCTTACACATCATACTACATTTTACTATGTACTTAAAGGACATACGTTTTTTGTATCCTTCGTATAACTTAGTGTCTATCTCAGAGGGAGCACCAAGGAATATCTTCATTGAGCCCTGTGATATGACTCTTGGTACGAAACACCCATCTCTGTTCTCAACAGGAAAGGACTTTCTAAAGGGCCCATATTGATGTCATATTTAGGTTTTGGATTTCTTACATCTGAAAGCACGCTGATATTCGAGAATCCCGAGTTTGACCTGTGTGATCATGCCAATGTACCGGAGTGAACACGGACACATGATCATGTAAATTACTCCACTTGTGTTAGTTGGTATGGTTATTAAGTTGCCATGGTGTTTCTAATGCCATATCAAGTTGTGTGGTGTCAAGGGAAAGGGCACACAGAGCAGGCACCACATGGAAAGTGTCCTGTCACTGGGGAAGCTCCCCATAGTGTTGGCTGTCTAACCAGGACCTGTCTTGTCTTTCGTCTCTTATGTTCCTATGTCAAATAAATTGGTGCTGTGTTTTAACACAAATAATGTTATCTGATAGACTACTAGCTGCAGATTCAGTTTACCTGTATTTAGGATATGCTAATTTTTATTGATGGCCGCCTTAATGTTGTCTATTAGGTTACTGAAGGGGTAGTCTCGCAAACCATTCTGCCACTTTTAGGTTTTTCATGTGATTCAAGCAAACCTCCCTGGTATTATTGCCTGCTCTCTTGGCCAGCCCTTGTATAAGTTGATTTGTATATTGTCGAGCTGCTAGCGCCTCACTTAAATTTTTTGCACGTTTCTGTATATAGTCCGCTCAGTGCAATTTCTGTGCAACCTCAGGAATTGCCCTACAGGTAGATTGGTGAGTAGGGGGCGCGGATTAAAGTTATGATAACTTAACAATGAATTCCTCGTCATGGGTTTTTGAAACAGTACTGTATAGATCTTCCCTTCTTTAGGGTATAGTAAAAGATCCAAAAACGACACAGATTGAGTACTTGCTTCTCCAGTAAATTTCAAATTCCTGTCATGTAAGTTTAACCAAGTGGAAAAAACGTCTAGAGACATTTGGTCATCTTCCCAGAGGACCAGAATGTAGTCTATATAACTTCTCCAAAGTTTATATTTTTCTTGGAAGGGATTGTTAACACTGAATATATGTTTTTTTCTAAACCATGCATGTACGGGTACTGCCCATTGATGTCCCTGTGGTTTGCCAATATAGGTTACCGTCAAAATGGAAAAAATTATCTTTTAATGCCATTCTCGCACACCACATGATGAAAGTATTGGGCGTTTGATCCTCTCGAGGATAGCCATCTAAACTAAAAATATGTTTCATATCTTGCAGGTACAAGAGCATGTCTGCCACTATTGGACGCAGGAAATGATCAACAAATTGGGAGAGTGGCTCTAAAATAGAACCAATCCCAGACATGATGGGTCTACCCAGTGGGGACCTCTGATCTTTATTTATTTTCGGTAAGGTGTATAATGCTGGCATTCTGGGATGTTTCTGAACCAGGAAATCAGCTTCACCTTTAGTGATCCAGCCATGTTCGCTCCCTTCCTCGACTAGTTTTAATTTGGTTTTGTAGTCGTATTGTTGGATCCTGCATGATCTTTCTATAGAATGTTATTCCGTTGCTTTGAGCATTCTTTACGATATTCTTCAGTATCAATTAGTATTGTTGCTCCCCCTTTATCTGCCGGTTTGATTGTCACATTGGGATAATTCCCAAGTGCTGCGATACATTGTTTTTCTTTTTTAGGGCTATTACAAAACTCTCTCCTAACTTGGTCCATATTAAACTTGTATTCCTTAAGCAAAGCCTTTTCAAAAGTTACAACCTCCGAAGGTATTTGTTGTATGGAGGGTAAAAATTTAGATTTGTTCTTAAGTCCCTTATTGGGAATCAAGGGCACAGATTCATTCTTGTCCAGATTGGAAAAGAAAAAATGCAAACTTACTTTTTTTTTTTTTTAAATCAGCCAATTCCTTATGCACCATAAAATGGTCACCCAATTTCGTAGAGACTAAGCAAGAGTTGTATGGCTGTGTAAACAGTAGTGAATGGGTAGCATGTTCATAGCAATAGAAGGAACATGAAACTATATGACCAGCTGAATACCTTGGTTTAAAATAGAGAGGTTCTGTTTTAAATTGTTAATCTTTATTTTGATATTATTTTATTTTTATGTCTACACCTTCAGACTCCTGAGCTCTGTCAGTAAAGAACCCCTAGAAGGTGGAGGTACATTAGTAGTACCCAAGTGATGAGATGTTGAGCCACTGTAGCATGCCTATATAAAATACTTTGTCACGTGTGCTGTGAGGTGGGTTTCACATCGGTGTGTGTAAACACAAATATAGTGGGAAATGTATTTACTTTAGATCAAGTCTAATGAAGGTTTATACTTCTTGCAAATTGGTACCACTTTGACTGATGCCATTACATTAAAGTATGGTATTCACATTTTAGAATTATTTTTGCACGAACATAGCAAAGTGACAAGTTGGTCCTGAAGAAAGCCATGAACCAGTAGGTCACACAGGCAGAAACATGTTGACCTTACCTTAATAGGGAATATCTTTATATCCTATTTCTCACTTGGCTCTTAGCACTAACCATCGGGGACACCGATTGAAGTTAATTTTGTCTCCCATGAGTAGTTTTAAATCACTTTTACACCTAATTTGCACTCTGCCCCTCACTCAGACTTCCATAGGATGATTTAAAAACACCTCATGCTCCTCTCCTGAGGGAGCGTTGTAGCCCAAACTATGTACCTTGCGGACACAGTGTGCAAGAAGGAGCCCAATGATGAAGCATGTCACCTTTGGGTGAGTGAGGGTTCTCATCTTTATAAGACTAATGCCCCCCCTTTTTCCCTACACTTACACCGCAGTTGGTTATTTGTTATAAAAATCACAACATCCTGATACTTTTTTGTGAGTATAGTTCAAGTTGTGACTGCCTGAAGCATATCTGCTGATCTTTTAACAAATCCCAGACCTGCCCTGGCCCTTTTTGGGCTCTTTGGTGTTTTATGTCATTTCATAGTAAAAACTCATGGAATACATTACTGAGAAACCATTTCATTTGTCTTTCCTTAAAATTGCCTTTCCATGATTTGGTTTCCTCCTGTTTTCTGTTTTTCCTGAAATTACATACTGTTTTATGCAGGTCAGGTCTAGATTACAAAATGAAAGGCCACTGTCACTTAAGCTGCCTGGCCGACCTCTTGCGCTACTAAACATGGCTTACTAAGGACTGGCTGCAGAGTGCCCCTACAAAAGCGTGCCTTGCTCCGTGTATAGAGAAATCAGCAAGAGACGTATAAACAACATACAGGAACAGAAAGCACTTGACACCAACAAAAGCAGTGATGCAAGACAAAAATGGCTGCAATTTAATTTTCATATCAACAAGCTTTTTTTTGGTTGCTAAAGTGGACATGACTTAACTGCAAATTTGGAGTCCCTAAAGCGCTTTCTGATTAATTAAAGTCTGCAACTGAGGCTAGTCATCAAATCAATAAATGTAAATAATATGAAGCACATTAGGCTCCACAAGGAGCATGATTCAGTTTTCAAATAAAGGTTTATTAGGGTTAAAAAGGTTTATAAATGCAGAATATGTAGTCTGAATCAATCAAAATCGTATATGCAATAGGACAAATGATTGTAAAGGTGCCTCAAAATAAGTAAAATCTATTCTCCCATAAAGGAAGTATCCTACTCTACTTTAAGCTGTCTTGAAATCGGACAAAGCAGGTCTGGACTGTAACCTACCTTGCACTATCTTAATTCACACTATGCTAACATATACTGTACATAGTTCCCATAGAGTAATCCAATCGTGTTAAAGAAGATACAATCTTGAGCTCCTTAGTTACTCAGGATTATTCACAATACAGCTTTCCTATGCTGCCTTCGAACTTAAAATTGTCAGTAACAAAACGAGGGACTTTGGACTCCTGTACTCTGCAGGGGTACTGTTGCAATCAATTAAGATATTTGACAGTTATCACATAAAAGAAAACATTTCGCATGGGGCGGAAAGAAGAGACGTGTCGCGCTTGAGAATTGGGGCTTCAGCTTGTACTAGAAAGAAAATGCACACATTTCATTAAACAAAAAAGCATCCAATCGTTAACCATTTTAAAAACAGCCGTAGTTTAATACATGAATACAATGTTAACAGCGTTTGTGCGTGTATGTGTTATCTATACTACTATTATAAAGAGAGAACAGAAACCTTTAGGCAAGGTAAACTCGGGAACCACAGCGCCAATCCACACACCCAATACATTGTTGTAATCTTCAGGGTGTGTAGATGGACATAGGCTGCATAAAATAAAAAATAAACGTAAATTAAAAAATGTAAGTTTAAAAACAAAGTAGTCCCGTAAAACAAGCGCTGGCCGCGACGTAGCGCTGACCGCGACCTACACCTCCCGGGAGGCAGGCGGGCGGGCAGCGGTATAGGCAATGTCGGGGCGGGCGGGTGGCAGGGTGGGGGGGCCGGCCGGGACTAAACAAATGCTCAAAATGCAGCCCCCAGCCCCCTTCTGCCCCGGGCAACGCCGGGGCGGGCTGCTAGTTGTTGATAAAATGCAAAACATTTAACATAGAAAAACTACTACAAGTGCATCCACAAAATACGGTGCATGGCATTAATGTATACCTGTTGATGAATGTAAAGGAGAGGACAACGTGAAATAAACATAGTAATTAAGAAAAGGAGAGAAAAACATCTAAAACAGTAAACAAAGGAACAAATATAAGGTATAATATTATGCAGAGGATACATCTGTGACAGTTGTTCCTTGTTTGCGCTATATAAAACTTTATAAATAAAATAAATGCTGGGACAGCACTAATCTCCAAAGGTTGCCACATAAAGCCAGAGCTTTTAACACTGGATCTTCCTGGGCATAAGTGCAATTCCTGCACAATTACACATATTTACAGATATCACATATTTAAGAGTTTACTCGTCCGCAATTGCCGGCACAAATAAACCTGTCCTTGAAAGCGTCCATCGTGTACTCACGTCATGCAAGGCACCACTTGCTCACCTTTGTGCAGCAGTGTGTCACATATAAAACATTATTTTATGCATTACGCAGTCGATGACATCAGCACGCTTCTTTATAAATATAGCGCAATTTTTGTATCCTTTACGCAATGGTGTCGTATAGACTTTCATGCCGTGCGGGCTGTGTGTGAATTTTAGTAAATCTAGGCCCATCAATCTAGAAACTCTGCACAAATATACACTTTCCATACTGATGACGTCTCCAAAGTAATAGACAAGATATTTGTGTATAAAAAGAAGAGCAGTGATCTTGTGTGGGGAAACCAGTCTTCATGTTTTTCACCTTAATATAGCACTGCTTGACAGGGAGCAAGTCCTTAACTACGTCATTGACGTTTCCCTCGAATCCCCTTTTAAATACTTTTTTTAAGTGTTAGTCTCGAGTGCACGATATTCAAAAGCTTTCTAGAGAACCACAAAGCAAGCAAATATTTTCTCTTGGCGGGTTCTATGAATACATTGGTCTGTTAGTGTTTGCAATGTGTAGATGTGATCGGTTGCTCTGTGTTTGGAAAGGAAACCTGTTTCGCTTCAACCTGAAATCCTTTTCTCCCTCAAGAACCTACGCACTGTTTAATTTACAGCATTACAGAAACAAATCTCACTGTTGGGCTGTCCACACAGATAATGCAACTCATCATGGGAGCCAGACTTAAAAAGCTATTGGCGGGCCTGGTTCAGATAACCAATTTTTTAAAAATGTGAAAGAAATGCAGTTGTGCGGAGGGCTTATCCACTCGTGAAATATAATCTATTTTAAGATTTAACAATTTCGTAATTTAATGGTAATATTACAGTCACACTTCCCCTCTGCTCTCTCCCACTGCTGCTGACACACATCTTAGTTTATATACTGCTCTCGTTGTTCACTACACTCTGCTACCCTACCATGCATACTCTGCTTTACACCACTCCACATCACTGCACTCTACTCGGCACCACTCTACTTTACACCACTACAAGGCACTGCACTCTGCACCACTCCACTCTGTCACTTCACGCTATGCCTCTACCCAGTACCACTCTACCATACGCCACTGCACGCTCCACCACTCTACTATACACCACTGCTCTCTTTGCAACTGCACTCTGCACCACTCAATTCTAGGCCACATTAATCTACTCTGCACAACTCCGCTACTGTACTCTACACCGCTCTGTAACCCTGCACTCTATGCCAATTCACTCTGTGTCAATACACCCGGCGGCCAATGTACTTTACTCCAACACTCCACTCTGTGCCCTTGCACTCTACGCCAGTCCACTGTGCGCCACTCTACTCTGCATTACTGCGCTCTATGCTACTACACTCTACACCACTTTACGCCATTACACTCTGAAACAATCTACACCACTCTTAACCACTGCACTCTATGCGAATGAACTCTACACAACTACACTGCATCACTTTATGCTACTGCTCCAATCTACACCCTGACACACTACTGTGCAACACTGCACTTCCCACCACTGAACTCTACGCCGCTCTACTCTGCGGCACTACACTCTACTCTGCACCACTATATTCTACTCTACACCACTGCACTCTAAGCCACTCTAATCTAATCTGCAATCTACCCCACTCCACTCTGCGCCATTGCCCTCGGCATCACTTCACCACTGCACTCTACACCACTCCACTCAGTGCCACTCCACACTACTATGCCCCACTATAATCTACACCACTTAATTCTACAACGCTGAATTGTATGTTATTGTGTCTTGTAGAGCGCAACGACTGCCCCAGCGAAGGGGCGTCCCGGTGCTTTTTGCAGGAAAGACTGACAGTATGCCACTAAATTCAATGCCACTGCACTCCATGCTACTATACTCTGCAACTCGCTACGCCAGTGCACTCTACACCAGTCTTCTGTACTATACGCCACTCCAATGTATGCCACTCTATGCGACTCCACAGTATGCCACTCCACGCGAGACTCTGCCATGGCTCTCTACAACTCTCCATGCGACTCTCCGCTACGTCACTTTTAGCCATGCTGATCTGCTGCCACGCTGGTGTCAACATGCTAAAACACATTGGCAAAGCCAATAGCTCTTGCATAGGTGAGACCTGTTGGCTTTGCCAATGCTTGTCTAATTTTTCTACCTACAGACATTTTAAAATACCGGCCATGCAGCACAAAACCTGCCAGGAGGCAAACCTACTCCATATGTGCCAATAGACCTACGTCCGGTGGAAAACTCCCGATTTTTGAAGCCTAAAATTGATTTGTTTTGACTATCTCCCGTCTGTAATTGCCTCTGCTTCAATATGTCAATTGGACAAATACATTCTCCTGATTATTGTTTTTAAATCTCCCACTTTTTTCTTCTACACTGTTAGCATGCTTGCTACTCCCAACTCTGCGCACACTACCCCCTCAGCTGATTGCCACATCTCTGCACACTGCCTCCTCTGTTCAGTCCCACCTCTGCTCACAAGTTGTCCCCTCTGCCTTCTCTCTGCTTCACACTTTTACCTCCTTTGTTCACTCGTATCGCTCCTCACTCTGCCCCCTACTGGTCACACTCTGCCCCATCTGCTCAAACACTGGCCCCTCTGCTGATTTAAGCCACAATTTGGCAGGAGGGTCCTAGTGAGGAAGTGGAAAGAGATGGATGTGTGGCTGGTCCCTTGTAGACTTTGCTCCCCTTCCGCCTGCCCTAGGATGATTCTCCTTCCGAGTCAGCTCTGCACCGACCTCCACTTCCAGGATCTGCAGAGGCGCGCCCTACCTTAACCCGCAAACACGATGGCTCTAACTTATTCTGCAAACATGGCGGCCCTAACATGTAATTATTGCCTGGGCATGCGCACCAGGGCTCCAAAGAAGATGGCGCAGATGCTACAGATATTTGGGTCCCACTATGGAATGTTCATAAACCAGTGCTTTAAATGGGCAGGTACCATCCTTCACTTCTTTCACATGAAAGGGAGAGTACCTGCACTTCTCTGTAAAATGTCAATACATTTAATGGGAGTACCGGTACTTCTCAGAACCAAACAGACAGCGAGTACCTCCACTTCTGTTTCTATTTAAAGCACTGATGATGACAGATAAGTGCTCTCTGAATAGCTTTTACGCAGGATTCTTCTAGTTCAGCTGTGCTATACTTCAGCATCTCCATATAAAAATCTAGACCAATGAATATCCATTTCTGATGGATACATCTGCCATTGGATTCCTCACCTTGTGAATATCCCCTGCGCAGCAGCCAATCGGAAACGTTTGTAGCTCTCCACGCCGGTGAGGTCATGGACGACGTCACAGAGGGTACGACTCCGCTCGCGACCCCGCTGACGTCACTGGATCCATAATAGGGCCTCGTCGGCATGATGACGTCAGTTCCCTTTTTTCCGCGCCGTCTATGCCAACGGATTTTAGGGACTCTCCGTAGTTACTTTGTATTTCTAGCTGTTTTCCTCTGTTTCTCTTGTTTCTTTCGACGATTGCAATTTTATAAGACTAATGCTGTAGTGTTATTAGTGAGTTAAGTGCATGTTCATCTTTTCTGACTGATTCCAATTTTTTGACAGGTGGTGCAGTTTGTGCTGAAGTCAGTGTGACTTTTGGGACTCTCCTGGGTAGGGTGACCAGATTTTGAAAACCAAAAACCGGGACATTTTGCAAAATCAGAAGAAGGACTATGATTTTACATCTGCTGAGGGGCACAGAATGACGAGCTGTTTAACACACAAACACAGACGAGGAGGTACTAACGAAATAAAATGTAATTTTTAAGCCCAGTATCTTATGTGCTAATTGAATGGCTTTCTGATAAGAGATGCTTGCAGTGCCTCACACTGTATTCAGCCGACCCTCTCAAAACAGGCACATGAGCCACATTTGCTGAAACGTGTTACAGCACACAAATGATGGACGGAATGCTGACAATGCAAATATTCTCCCCAGTCAAAAGATCTGGGTTAAATCAATCGTTCTTTTGCCCACTACGCCACCCCAGTTTGGACCCATCCATATGCAAATCAGTCTTGACCCTGTGCCCCATGGGAACAGTCCAGATGGAACTGCCAGGCCAGGTCCGGAAACAAGCTTCCTGGGACCGGTTTCAGGGTATGTCACCCTTCTTCAGCCAGGCTAGCTTGAATCTAGTGGCACAGTGAGCAGGTGACCCACATCTGGGCATACCAATCCCACTTAGGGCGAAAAGTGTTTCAGCAAATAAATGATGGACAGAATGCTGACAATGCAAACATTCTCCCCAGTCAAAAGATCTGGGTTAAATCCACTGTTCTTTTGCCCACTACGCCACCCCAGTTTGGACCCACCTTATGCAAATCAGTCTTGACCCTGTGCTACATGGGAACAGTCCAAACCGAACTGCCAGGCCAGGTCCTCCCTGGACTAGAATAAGCATCCTGAGACCGGTGTCAGGGTATGTCGCCTTTCAGCCAGGCTAGCTTGAATCCAGTGGCACATTGAGCAAGGGACCCACGTCTGGGCATACCCATCTCACTTATGGCAAAAAGTGTTACAGCAAACAAATGATGGACCGAATGCTGACAATGGAAACTTTCTCCCCCAATCAAAAGATCTGGGTTAAATCCATTGTTCTTTTGCCCACTATGCCACCCCAGTTTGCACCCAGCCCATATGCAAATGAGTCTTGACCCTGTGCCCCATGGGAACAGTCCAGACCGAACTGCCAGGCCCTCCCTGCACCGGCAGTTCGGGCTGGACTGTTCCCATTGTTCTTTTTGCATTTGTCACCCCAAGTTGGACGGGTATGCTCAGATGTGAGTCCCGTGCTCTCATGCCACTGGAGTCAAGCTATCCTGGCTGATGAGGGCTGAAAGCCCGAAACTGGTCCTAGGATGCTTGTTTCCAGTCCAGGGATGACCTGGCCTGGCAGTTCGGGCTGGACTGTTCCCATTGGGCGCAGGGTCAAGACTGATTTGCATATGGCTGGGTCCAAACTGGAATGGCATGGTGAGCAAAAAAGCAATGGATTTAGGCCCAGATCTTTGTACTGGGGTGAATGTACGACATTGTTCTGCATTCTGTCCATCAATCGTTCCTTTTACATTTGCTGAAACAGCCGGGACAGGTGGTGGGAAAACTGGTCTGTCCCTGCAAATCCGGGACCCATGGTCACCCTATTCCCGGGTCTTTCAGTGGGATGAAAAAAGTGTGTGCTGGGGAGGGGATGGGGATGTAAAAGCGGTGTGGCCTAAGAAGTATAGCTAGGAATTTTTGGCAAGAGGTGTGACCACTGAAATTGAGGGAAGGCCTTAAAGTATGCAAACTAAAATCCTTTGCCTTCCATAGCCTGTCATCCAACCAATATTTTGCTGCTTCTCAGTGAGCTTTGTTATTGCATCCAGATATTCCACACAATTTTAACAGGCATGCACTTAAAATAAGCCAGACCTACTGGTTTGCCAAAGCTTGTCAACCGCATCAGACAAATGATTAGCAACAATGACTTTATTGTGAATAATTAGATTTGAAAATGAGTGTGTGAATTCGATGCTATTAAGGTCTGTGGAAAGGATTGCGGTCTTCAACATGTGGTAATCGCTTCTGTTTTAACCTTCTCTCTGTAGCCTCTCTGTGATGCATGCCCTACTGCTCCCCACATCATTCAGATATCCCCTGTCTGCCTATTTCACATCTCATATCTTTCCTCATCTGCACGCACTTCTTTGCATGTACTTCACTATTTCCACACATTACACGCACCCACGTTCCTGTAAGCACTGCATTTTCATTTGTCTTTGCACTGTTTATAATATGTGTACCTCCACACACTTTTTTCCTAGATTCAAAATAACAATTGGCATTCATGGTCATTACTCTAAGATCTGCAGAGAGGCCAAGGACTGGATGAGCAGGTATTCTAAACACCTTTATACTACACTCTGAGAAACTCTCACTGCCTTCAGCCTCTGTTCCAAAGCTCCCAAACGTGCTGTGTTATAAAGACCTACCCACAACCGACCTCAAACGCCCAAAAGTGACCCAGGTCACAGTAATATTCTGCGTGAAAAGAAAACTACTGAAAAATAACATCCTGTTTGTAGTATCCAGCTGGACACGTTCTAGTGTTTGGCAATGCACTGATGTCCCAGCCACTCCCAGAGGGGGTGGCTGTCACACTCACCTCCCACCCATCCAGCACAGGCGTCAGTAGTGGCATGGCACCTGACAATAAAAAAATCCTATGCATCTGTGTGGTCCCTTCACCTGCATGCGGGCCTATAGCCTAGAACCATACACTGTTAAAAGCAAATACTCTTGGGAAAGTATATTAAGCTAAACATGCGAAATGTAAACAGGAGCTGCCATTGTTCATAAATCGATAAATATTATTCCCTTTAAAATTAAGGCCAGAATACAGGACCCGCTTCAAAGTCTGCTTTTAACTATTGTCTGATCCAGGCCCCCGTGGGATACGCCCCACGTAAAGCCTTGGACTCACCTAAAAATATATTTTATGCGTTTTGACTCATTTGCAGCCAAATTCATTGTCTATTTGGTTTTTACTCATAAACATATTCTGCGTGTTCCGGAAACAATTTGTGTTAGTAATTATTACATTTTTGATAGTTTGTCTGTTTCATATCATGATTTTATTACAAGACCGGAGGCGCATATTCTGCTTACTTAATTTCAACAGCAGCCAAGAAGAAAAACTACATTACCCAGAAAACCCTGGTACCAAAACTACACCAATACAACACAATAGAAAGCCCAATCAAACTTCGAGTCCTGTAATAATTATCTTGACTGAGAGCAACAAACCCTCTTTTCTCGCAGTCAAAATAAGTACTCTGCTCGTTTCTTTCATTATATATTCAAATTGTGCCAGTATTATGTTGTTTACCCATTATTAATAATATTTTTTATGGCGATATGAGCATTTACTTGTGGTCCTTGTAATGTGCGCTTAGTCCTTGGTTAGGACACTAGGCTTCTTGGAACGTTCGTCAACACAGCCGTTTTTCTGCATCAGTTCGCCAGCTCCTCTAATTGAACGCTTCCTTTTATCAGCACGTCAGGCCTGGCTTTGTGCTCCCGTCTGCGGAGATATTTACCTCAGACATTGGTACCACTTTCAGCTTTTATTAGCATGTGCATTTCAGTTCTCCTCCTTCTCGCGTCTGGAGATCCTGGCTCAACGTGTCCTCCTCTTGCCTGTGATTTCTTAGGCGCTTTTCCCTCCCTTTGACACAACTCCACTGCTAGGCAATTGCCCTCATAGCATAGTGCCAATATCAGCAACACTCATCATCCCACATACAGCAATATCATCAATAAGAACAATAGTTACTTACCTGTAAACAGGTGGTTCTCCAGTATTGGTGTCTTTCATAGATTCACATGCCTGAATCATTCCCCGTCGTTGGAGTGGGAGTCCCACGGTACATAAAAAAGCAATAATATGCCATAATATATATAGCAAATATCAGAAGTACCAAACCAGGAAGTAAAGTAGCACCAGCTACAGTAGAAAAAACCTCCACACTCGTGACTATCCTAGTCATTATGTGTTAGTCCAAACTGCAGCCAATCAGGCGACAGCACCCACCAGAATGTTCTCCCCAGAGGCTCAGGCTCTCAGATTTTCTCGCACAGGAGTGAAACTCCATAATGCCTGAGTGAGTCTCTGGGGGGAGGCGGGTGGGTTGCATGTGAATCTATGAAAGACACCAATACCGGAGAACCACCTGTTTACAGGTAAGTAACTATTGTTCTTCTCCAGTATTAGGGGTGTCTTTCATAGATTCACATGCCTGAATCAGAATAGTAAGCAGTACTCCTAGCATAACACTCGTAGACGTCAGAGTATCAATATATATATATATACAGTATACATGTATAACAATAATCATCAACATCTGAAATAACGTCTAAAGAGCATAGAGGAGGAGGTGGAAACAGAGGCTCACCTTATTTGAAAAGATTGCGCAGCACTGCTCTTCCAACCGAAGCATCTGCGTCGTCTGCTGAATCTAGACAGTAGTGTCTAGTAAAGGTGTGCCTGCTAGACCACGTAGCAGCTCTGCAGATCTGTCGAAGAGGCACACCAGCAAAAAGGGCAGTGGAAGTGCTAACCGCCCTTGTAGAATGTGCTCTTGGCAAGGCCTGTAAGGGTCTACCGGCCTGCTGATGACAAAGTCCAATTGTAGAGGAGACCCATCTAGCAATGGTCTGTTTTGAAACTGCACAGCCCTGGCGCTGCCGCCCATAAGCCACGAACAGCTGGTCTGTCTTGCGGATGGCAGAGGTTCTTGATAGGTAAAACTTGAGGCATCTCCTAATATCCAACGAATGCAGTGCTCGTTCAGCCGGAGACTGTGGGGTTGGAAAGAATGTCTTGAGGACAACCGGCTCATTCAGATGAAAATTCAAAGGCACTTTTGGCATGTACGTTTGTAATGGCTGCCCTTTTCTGGCTCTTTTAAAGGGAGAATGATGGAGAGTGACTCCAGCCTATCACCCCCATAGCATAGGGATTAGGACTATAGACAGGACCCCTGCCTTCCATATATTAGAGCATTTTCGTGTCACTTTCCCTAATGTAGGGCTTATGAATTTAAGTTAGGGGATAGATACATAAGTACTAATCATGATTTGCCCATTTGCTAATGTGTTAGGATATTTTCCATGGAGTTACGCATATTGCGGGCCCTGTAGGCCTTAAACGAGACAGACTCCATTTTGCTTTCTGCCTGGTAGCTCGAGAAGGCCTTCTAGGTCAAGTGTAGTGTTTTAGTTTCAAGCTGTTGTTCGCTTGGAGAGAACCGGCTCAGGCTGGCCCTTATCGAAGGAATGTATTTTTCTCCACTCCGAAGACACAACTTCAGGCCGGCCGGCTGGGAACGTGTCCTTGGTACGGGGAGGTACAAGAATTTGGTGGGCGGCAGGTTACTGGCCGTAGCTTTCCATGAAGGAACGGGCTTTGATATTAGGGAAGGTGTTAGTCAGTTTGTCAGTTAGTCCGTAGGCGGCATCTAGCCGTTAGCATCTCTGCCATTAATTATTTCATGGCGGACAGTCGCCATCTTTGAAGTCCGAGAAAGATTTAAGAACGAAACTCTCTGAGAAAGACTGAAGGAGAATTAGCGCGGAGCGCACTGATGCAGAGAGAGAGAGAGACGGTAGCTAATAACCAGCAAGGTTCCGGTGCCCTGGAGGGAAGCAGACGAGGTTGAGCCTAGCGGTGCAGACGTGTACTTGTGACGGCTGGGGTGTGACTGCAAGGCGAGCCAGGACACAGAGACGAGAAGGGAACCTAGATGACTGCCGAGTCCAGACTTCATATTAACCAGGTGACCTCCGTCCTTTTCCCAATTAGCACGCGTTCTAATCTTTACCTTTTCTTTGCAGAAATTATGTTGCATAGTAATGTGATTGGTGTCTATTGTCAATAAATATCCTAATTCTTATAGAATTACAGTGTGCCTCGTGTTCCTGTTCAATCTCGGTAAATGCATCTTCTAGTTGAGAGTTGTTTATGTGAACGGATGTGAAATCCCGATCAGGTAAATGGTGATCGAACAAAGAGGGAGTGAGTGGACCTTTGATGCCAAGAATAGGAGGTACATCATATAATTTGGGAACCGTATTAAAAGTCATTATTATAGTTTTATCCCGAGTAGATAACTGAGACATTGTCCTGATGACTGTTCATAGGAATGTGGTCGTCGTTGATATGCGGCGTTAGTGAGAACGTTGGGTAGGAGACCAGCTTGTATACCCACAAGATTGTGGCTTGAATAAGTGAGAGCGTGAGGGGGGAGACTGGCGTGGAGGTTTGCCGGATTGCGAACCGTTTGGAAAAGGGAGCATTGGGTTCTGCAGGCCCATGTGTAGACGCACTGGATTGTGTGTCAGATCTGCCCTAGGGTAGACCGGTCTGGGTCGGGGTGGCCGCGAGACCAACTGATGTGAATAAGATATTGTAGAAAATCTATACATGTATATTGTTATTCCCCATCCTTAGGTGCGACCTGTATATATATCTGTATATCTATCCATTGTGAATACGTTCTAAGGAGGGAAGGTGAGTACGTTTTGGCTGGGTCATAGGGGCCCCTGGGGGCTGATCCCATCTAAGCGGAAAATCCAGCCATTACAACGTTGGATTAGTACGTAGTACTACCGAGTCAGTGGTAAATTGGATGAAAGGCGATCTAGATGTGAATGCCTGAATATCGCTAACTCTTCTAGCAGATGTTAAAGCCAGTAACAATGACACTTTCCATGTTAAAAATTTCAGGTCCACCTTATGGATCGGCTCGAAAGGGTGACGCATGAGCTGAGTTAGTACGACATTCAGATGCCATGTAGGAGGAGGTTTCCGCACAGGCGGAAACATACGAAACAATCCTTTGAAAAATTGCTGTATAATCCGCACGGAAAACAAAGAATTTGATCCATCCTGATGAAATCTGGAAATGGCAGCCAGGAAGACCTTAAGAGTAGAATGCGCCAAACCCAATCTGGCCAAGTGCAAAAAGAAGGGTAGAATTTGCTCTGGCTTGGCATGAATGGGATGAAGACCATTAGACTGGCACCATGCACAGAAACGCCTCCACTTAAGTTTGTAGGTCTTGATCATAGATGGAGCTCTGGCCTTCGCCAGCACCTCCTGGCAATCCTGCGGAATGTTTAAGTGTGCAAATTCTATGTGCTGAGGAGCCAAGCCGACAATTTCAGCGAGTTCGGGTCCGGGTGGTACACCCTGCCCTTGTGGGTAGAGAGAAGATTCGGAATGCGAGGAAGTTGGATAGGGTTGCATTCCGAGAGAAGGAGCAGCTCGGTGAACCAGTATTGCCGGGGCCATCGTGGAGCAATCAGTATCAACCTGTGGAAAATGAGCCCATATTACTATCGATGCCCGGGCTGCTGGCGCAAGTCGCCTCTTAGTTCCCATTCTGATTAGTTATCAAATAAAGAGACGGGCGCTGGGAGCAGGAATCACAAGAACAGGATTTATTACTCATGAGGAGAGCCAGTCATTTCGGACACGAAACACAGTGTCTTTCGGGAGGTGCTCTAACAAGTTTCTCTGAGACATCGCCTTTTATACCTTACAAAACATTCCTTATTACAATAACGACATTGTGAAACAAGGAAAAGACATCCCCGCAATCCTCGTGTCAATCCCACCCCACATATACCCACAATAGAGGCCCTTGACCTGCTGATAAGAGGAGGGGGTAATCACGCAGCTGAGTGTTCCGCCGATTCTTAGGATATGTGCGCCTGATCGCACCCCAGGGGGTGGGGAGGCCAGGGTCAATAGTGGGTCCTTTGAAGAGGAGTGACTCCATACAATAAGGGGCAGTAAACAGTATCTCCCAGCTAGGGCGATGGCCTCGGACCTGTGTGGACAGTCAATCATGGAGGGAGGATTTACCAACAGAGGGGTCATTCATGAAAGGAAAGGAGGTGTTGGTCAGGCGCGGCCGTGACTCCCAAGGACAGAGTTGCACAGAGAGAGAGATCTTATGACCCGTGTATGAGAGAGCGGGGGCAGTCAGGTACAGCTGGGGAGGGTTATGTCAGCTGAGGCGAAGGATGCTTCTTCAAGAGGAAATGGGGGGTTTTGCGTGAGTCAAGCAGGAGGGTTGCTTTTCAGAGCAGGGTCGCGCAGAGGGAGAGGGTTTCATGGTCTATGCATGTGAGAGGGGGGTTCAAATACGCGCAGGAGGGAAGCCGGGGATTCCAATGAGCGGGCAAAAGGCCATGGTGCCTAAAATGGCTATCAGGTACATGTGGGCACGGGCTTTTACTGGCGGAGTGGTGCGGTTAACGTACAGGGAAGGGAATGGTAAAAGACAAATGAACGCCGCTTATGTACATCAATTTCGTGATTTTCCACAGTCGCCGCTTTTTACATAACAAAGTTCATTTCCTAATTGATGGGTGTACATATAAGCAGGTGTGGTTGAAGAATTAGCATTTGTCAATACTAACATATGGCATATAATCATGAGCAGTCGATGCGATTGGCAGAATGCAGCACATAGGAAATTGCATTTGCAAACGTACTACACAGCATAAATGCTTCTGACTTTCTCCGACCAATGAACATTTTGACCAAGTAGTTGAGGGAGGAATTCAGTCCAACAAGATCTCTTCGTCACAGTGTCTTTTTAGCAGTGAGCCATCACTGGTAGGCTCTAGTCCGTGTCCTTTCGTTGGCGCTGTTGAGCACCGGCGGTGGAGCTATAGGTCCAGCTCGGATTTAACCTTTCGCGTTGCAAGGTGCGGTCTGTCCTCTGCTGTTAGACCACAGTCCTGTTCCCTAACCAATCATTTTAGTGGCGCCTTATGCTCGGCACCTATATTTCCGTGGCGTAACCCCATTTCCACCTAAATGCTGTTCTTCCTTTCGGCAAAAAGTCACGTGAAAAAGAGGGTATGGTTCAATAGTCGATGGGAGAGAGAAGGCGGAGTGAGGTCAGATTTCCTGGGACACACCAAAGGGACCAAGGGAGCAAAAGGATAACAAGCAAGCAGGCCCATCAATCGGGCTTGAAAAGGGGGACGGAGGCTTCAGGCAGACGTGGGTAGGCGGACAGAGAGCTTCAGGACAGCCTTTCATCCTTTCGTTTACCGCATTGGAGAGTGCTGCCTCGTCCCGTATTTCTGTTGTGCTGCGGCTCCACCTTTGGTCGAGGTCGCATGTGTCCCATGATCTGCAGCCAGGCTGTGTGTCACGTCCGACCCTTCTCCTCCGATGGTCGTATATCTTTGAATGGGTAAAAACAAGTTTTAGAGAACTGGCAGGAGAAGACATTTTTACATTTGAATTCCACTCGCAATCCTAGTACCTGGGGGTTATGCTCATTGGTCATAGTCAGAAGTCTATTACCATGAAGTAAGTATGTGGGTATTTCTACTGTGTTCGCACCAAGTCTAATCGGCGTTCATTCATGACACATATGGACAGAGGTCAGACTCCTGTCACTTGCGTATTTCATCAAAAACTCCAAAATTGGCATCATTCAGGGGAGACTCGTCCTTCTAACCCGAGCCTTAACAGTCTTACATTTCCCTTTAGAGCTGGCTAACTCTTTCAAACAGAGCGGGGGTGCAATTATCGAAAGACAGGGTTGAACAGGTTTTTCTCGAGGGGCGGCAGTTACTCATGGTCATCAGTTTATACGTCGGGGTCAGCAGCTGGGATCAATCAGGTGGGGCGGGGACGTTACGGGCATTCGCGCTTGAGTGCAAAAGGGGTGGGGCAATCTGGGCATTGGGGGTCAATCTGGACATTGGCGCTTGTCTCTAACGAACTGAAAAAAATAGGGTGCCATTGACATATAGTTCCCCTATAAAAGGCCAGATTAGGGGACCTTAGTCGTCTTACCTGTCCTTTCTTCCTTAGCCAATTAGAGTTCATTCATTTTGCAGAAAGGAGAGGCAGTAATATGACAAGTTACAATCTTTTTAGTTTTTGTCAATTTCGCTGAACACCTTCGTGTTCGATAAGTATCCAATCAGACTGGTGCCAGCGGGGCACAATTTTACCACTAGAAGGAAGATGGAACAGGGGGACTCTCGTAGAGAGCGAGAGTCGTCCGCAACCTAAACGAGCCATTCTGTACACGTATGACATGTAGAGAGAGAGAGGGAGAGAGAGAGAGATAGATAGAGAGACGTGTACGGAAATAGGTCATTTAGCGCGCTCACAACACAGAACAGCAGGGGTTAGGTAGCAAGGAGACGCGAACAGAGGGGAGACATAAACCCATACAGTACATACACACAAAACTCAGACGAAGGAAGACAGTACATGTATTACATACAAAGAGATTCGTGACAAAACATAGAACAGTTATTGGCCAAAAAAGATCTCTTTTTGCATGCTGCGCATCTTTAATATCCTATTTATCTACGGGCTGAGCTCTTTTTACCTTTTCCTCCTTTTTCCTCTCGCTTGCTATTTTTGCGAGCGTTCTCAATTGCTAATACTTACACCTCGGTCAGCCGGTCAGAAATTAACCTGGTCGGGCTATTGCCCATGGTTGGATCTTAAACCACTTTAGAGTTTCTTCTTTTGGTGAGAAGTTCTTCAGGCGGAGGCAACGGAGGGTATTGATCGGGAGAACAGTCGGACAGCTTAGTTATATCTGTAAGAGTGTGAGAAGGAGGTGGTACATTTTGAACATCAACAACATTCCTACTTTCCCAGACGGGTGGTGCCTAGGTAACCCTTTCCCCGGAACTTTTCCTTGTCCTTTCCCTATCTAGTTAAACGTCTAGTTGCACTATCTGGTGTGCTGGTTCGAGTCAAATTCCGTCATACAGTACTAACCCATCAAGTTTCTATGTCAGTCCATCCTCCCAGTCGCTACGTTCTAAGGAGGAACAGTCATGTCTAAGTCTACGTCTTTAAAACTCGTTAACATAAGTACTATGCTCAGATCCCCTTTTTCTCCTTTTGTCGGTCGTTCGATCATTGCTCTTCCATACTTCAACCGATGTTCCGACGTGACCTGCAGAAGGGAGGAGAAAGAAGGGGGTGGGGGCAGCATTCAAAACACATCAACGCGCAAAACCTGAAGAAAATATTTTTACCTACCACATACTCGACCTATCTCCACGGGGTCCATTCTCTACCATCTCGGCGTTTTAAGCCCAGAGGGACCAGTAGTGTTAGATAGATAATCATCGATGGTCTGCGTGTCTACATGAATCACTTGATCGTGGCCTTTAAGGTCATGTACAAGGGTGGTGGTCAGGTGGCATTTCTGTGGTATCGCTTAAGGGCGTCTAAAACACTTTTCCGGCTGCCTGTGACACATAATGTAGCCGCTAAGTATCAGGCCCTTTTAACCTTCAGCTTTAATCAGGCTTATTTTTTGCTCATATTGGAGACAGTAGTAACACATTCAAAACTCATTAAGGCAACCACTACACTTATGCTTTCCTCTTCAAAATACCTTTAATTAGAAATGTTGGCGCACAAATACGGGCCTACAACCCAGTGGGCCGGCTACGGAGAATGAAGTCGGTGGCCATTCATTTCGTAAAGTGCAGCAGTGCAATAAAAATCGTATCGAACTTTCTCAAGGGGCGAGTATAATGCTTGCCAAGAATTCAAGCTTTCAATAATATCATCTCATTGCCCAACTGTTTACTCAAGACCTAACGTTTATCAATTCATTGTCCAAATGTTCAATCAGTGCTTATTTTATACCAATTCATTGCTTTCAAACATAATTAGTACCCACCCTAAATCAGTTCATTGTCCCAACACATAATCAATATCCATCTTATATCGCTTTCTTTTCCAAGCACATACTCAATATCCATCTTATCTACTTTCATTGTCCAAAAACTGCATACATATCTTGGAGCATCAAGGCTGAGCAATCAGAGTGCAACAAGGAGTTTGAAAGTCTCATTTTGTATCGGCGCCATTTTGGGGCGAGGTCAGGCATGTCCCAGTAGAGTCGGAATGCTTCCACTGACTCGTGGTTGGACCAGAACCTGTTTTGGTAGTTCAAAAAGTTTTTCGCAATGGGGTAACAGACTAGCAATATGAACCATCAGTCAAAAGTGGGGAGGGCGGCAACAATCTTTCCTACCGGGTCATTCTGGTGTTCCACCGGAACTGAACAAATCTGCATATTTGCCGGATTTTAGTCATTTCCACACTGAGGCTGGCGCCAGCAGGAGTGCGCCGGCGTCTCGTGGCCCCATCGGAGGACGGGGGCGGGGGGCGCCTCGTGGAGAGGTCGGCCCCCCCGGCTCTTTTAGAATCTTCAAGGTTGAGGAGCACGGGCGTGTGCCCGTCCCGGGCAAGAAACAACTTTTTGATATGGACCCTCTTCAAGCAGGAGCGTTGGGGTGTCGCTGGAAGCCTCCACCTGGAGGGAGGTGGGGGAGGCTCGTTCGCGCCGCCTCCCCCTTCCAGCGACCCCACGCCGTTCTTCGGCTCCAGCGCTTTGGTATGGCCGTGCCAGGCGATGAAGATGGGGGGGGGGGGTCGGTGGCTGAGGCAAGACATCCTCCCCCGTGGCCCGCAGGGCAGCAGAAGAGGGGAAAAGGAGAGACCATTACGATTTTCGGGCCGTCCGCCCTACAGCCTCCCCTTCCGATGGCGGCCAGCCAGGCCCTGCTCTGCACGCGCTGAGGCCTCGCCTTCCGGATGGGCGTAACCGCGGACTTGTTGCACTTCGGGAGTTTCCGGAATGGGGGTAGGTGTTTATTGATTTGTATCTATTTCATGTTACCGTTATTTGGGCGTGGTGGGCAATGAGGCAGACATGTTTGGGGCAGGAATAGGCAACGGAGCCTAGCTACCTCGTGGCTGTCTTGCTGTCAAGTTTTCGCCATTTTATATGTCTTATTTACGAACTATTCCTAATGTTTCTTATTTTTAGTGAAGTCGAAAGCTCATCAGGGGGTTACTGACTTAGCCCGATTTCTTTTATTTTTCCTTCTTTTCCTTAGCGTGTTTCAAACTAAAGTTTCTGTTAACAGGGTACGGTGATCACTTCATATTTTTATATGTCCTTTTCATTAGGGGTACTCCTGGACGGACCAGATGAGTTACCTCCAATAAATGGTCCGGGTGGAACTAGATTATCAATCAGTGGGGAACACATGTCCCTTCATTAGGGTATCATCCTGGGCGGACCAAATGATGTACCTCCAATTACTAGGGTAGCCTCCTGGACGGACCAGATGGCCTACCTCCAATAAATGGTCAATGAGTGGGGAGCATATGTCCCTCCATTAGGGCAGCCTCCTGGACGGACCAGGTGAGCTACCCCCAATAAATAGTCAATCAGTGGGGAGTGGGTAGGCCTGACGAATCATAAAGGGGCATAACCTACCCTTTACTACTTGCAAAGACTAGACAGAATATTTCTATTCCACGTTATTTGCAAACAGAAAATACCTCAAACGAACAATTCCTTGGACAACAATGTCCAGTCAATCAATCAATCAGTGGGGAGAAAAACAGGCATGACGGATTACAACGGGGACAAACGTCTGCATTACCTGCCCTTCGCTATCTGCAAAGGGAGACAGAATATTCCTATTCGTCTCTGTTTGTGGACAGGGAAGATCTCAAAGAGCAACAATCGATTATTAATCGATATCAAACAATCAGTGGGGAGAAAGGTAGGCATGACGGATTACAACGGGGACAAAAGTCTGCATTACCTACCCTTCTCTATCTGCAAAGAGAGACGAACGTTCCTATTCGCCGCTGTTTGCAAACAGAGAATGTCTCGTTCTCAAGAAGAGAACCAATATTTCAAGTAGCAACCAAAGCTAAATGAACCAATAAACAAACAATATCAGTATTTAAATACCGATTCCAATACAATCAATCAAACAATCAGATGGATAAAACCATCCTACCAATCAGGCGTAAAAACGCCCTACTTAATCTTACCCGGACCGGACCATGCGGACAGTTCTTCGTCTTCCTCCTCCAGCGCCCGATCGTTCTCTTACTCTATGCAGCATTCCTGTGGGATTCCAGTCAGGACAATAGGTCGCTTGAGAGAGGTCCGTTCAGAATCGGGGAAGTTCTTTCAATCGGCAGCCGGACGAGGGCCCTCTCAAGGCAGGTATACTCCAATCATTTAGATGTTCACCTCATCGTCTGGATCTCTCTTACTGGACCTTATGTCACTGATGGACCCCGCGTTGGGACGCCAATTGTGGAAAATGAGCCCATATTACTATCGATGCCCGGGCTGCTGGCGCAAGTCGCCTCTTAGTTCCCATTCTGATTAGTTATCAAATAAAGAGACGGGCGCTGGAAGCAGGAATCACAAGAACAGGATTTATTACTCATGAGGAGAGCCAGTCATTTCGGACACGAAACACAGTGTCTTTCGGGAGGTGCTCTAACAAGTTTCTCTGAGACATCGCCTTTTATACCTTACAAAACATTCCTTATTACAATAACGACATTGTGAAACAAGGAAAAGACATCCCCGTAATCCTCGTGTCAATCCCACCCCACATATACCCACAATAGAGGCCCTTGACCTGCTGATAAGAGGAGGGGGTAATCACGCAGCTGAGTGTTCCGCCGATTCTTAGGATATGTGCGCCTGATCGCACCCCAGGGGGTGGGGAGGCCAGGGTCATAGTGGGTCCTTTGAAGAGGAGTGACTCCATACAATAAGGGGCAGTAAACAGTATCTCCCAGCTAGGGCGATGGCCTCGGACCTGTGTGGACAGTCAATCATGGAGGGAGGATTTACCAACAGAGGGGTCATTCATGAAAGGAAAGGAGGTGTTGGTCAGGCGCGGCCGTGACTCCCAAGGACAGAGTTGCACAGAGAGAGAGATCTTATGACCCGTGTATGAGAGAGCGGGGGCAGTCAGGTACAGCTGGGGAGGGTTATGTCAGCTGAGGCGAAGGATGCTTCTTCAAGAGGAAATGGGGGGTTTTGCGTGGGTCAAGCAGGAGGGTTGCTTTTCAGAGCAGGGTCGCGCAGAGGGAGAGGGTTTCATGGTCTATGCATGTGAGAGGGGGGTTCAAATACGCGCAGGAGGGAAGCCGGGGATTCCAATGAGCGGGCAAAAGGCCATGGTGCCTAAAATGGCTATCAGGTACATGTGGGCACGGGCTTTTACTGGCGGAGTGGTGCGGTTAACGTACAGGGAAGGGAATGGGAAAAGACAAATGAACGCCGCTTATGTACATCAATTTCGTGATTTTCCACAAACCAGCATGGTTGCTTCTTCATCTTCTTGGTGACTTTCGGGATCAGTGGTATCGGTGGAAAAGCGTAAGCGAATATTTGATACCAACTCATCGAAAGGGCATCCCCGCACGAGTCCTTGTGGGGAACCCAGCTTGCAAAGTATGGGCATTTCCGGTTCTGATGCGTCGCAAACAAGTCCAGATCCGGATGCCCCCATGTCTGAAAGATGCGGTCTAGAGATGGTTGATGTAGTTCCCACTCGTGAGTGCAACCTGTGGATCTGCTGAGAGAGTCCGCTAACACATTCGCGATTCCCGGGACATGGACAGCTGACAGATGGATATTGTGAGTCAGGGCCCAACTCCAAATCTCTTGTGCCTGGTGCGACAGCCGGGCTGATCTTGTGCCTCCCTGCTTGTTTAGGTAATGCATGCAGGTGGTGTTGTCTGTCCGAACCAAGACTGTGGCACCTTCTAGGGTCGCCTGAAAGGACTTCAGGGCTAGAAAGATGGCGTGCAATTCTAGCCTGTTTATGTGCCATTTCATTTGGATTTTGTCCCATTTCCCGCTGACCGTCATGCCTTGGAGGTGTGCACCCCAGCCTGTCATTGAAGCGTCTGTCGTCACTATGAACCTGGGCACTTCCGTGAGGAAAGAGCATCCCACTTGTATGTTGCAACCTTGACTCCACCATTGGATCGCTTCTCGCATTCGTGGTGTTATTTTTATGATGTCCTCGAAGGACCCTGACACCTGTATCCACTGGCGACTGAGCTCCTCTTGCAAGGGCCTCATCCGAAGACGACAGTTGGGGGTGAGAAGAATACAGGAAGAAATCATCCCTATGAAGGACTTGAACATGCGTACTGAAACGCACCTTTTTAACAACAGTGCAGCAGCCAGCCGCTGTATCTTTTCCTGTCTCTCCTTTGAGATAAATACTTGGGCGAGCTTGGTGTCCAGTGTCGCTCCCAAGAAAGTCTTTCTCCTTGCTGGCGTTAGGTGCGATTTCTCGAAGTTCACTGAGAAACCCAGGCTTTGCATCAGTGACAGAGTTTTTTGAATGTGAGTTTTTACCATGTTGAAAGAACTGGCCTTGATAAGGCAATCGTCTAGATATGGATATATCTGTATTGACTGCAACCGAAGGTGGGCTGCCACCGGGGCCAGTATCTTTGTGAACACTCTGGGGCTGAGCGCAGTCCAAAGGGAAGAACTTTGAACTGGAAGTCCCTGCCAGCCACTCTGAACCTTAGAAACTTCCGGTGCCTGGGAAAAATTGGAACATGGAAGTATGCATCCTGAAGGTCGAGTGTTGCCATATACTCTCCCGCCGAAAGAAAATGGAGAATTTCTTGAAGTGTCAGCATCCTGAATGACAGTTTTTTGAGGAATTTGTTGAGGGCACGCAGGTCGAGGATGGGTCGCCATTCCCCCGACTTCTTGCGAATAAGGAAAAATCTTGAGTAGAAGCCTTTTCCTTTCTGATGATGAGGTACCCTTTCTATTGCTCCTTTTCGAATCATAGTGTTGATCTGGGCAAACAGCTCCTTGAGATGTGCTGGAGGTGGTCCTCTTGGGGGGGAGTTTGGAGGAGTTTTTACGAATTCCAAAATGTGACCTCTGGCTACCACATCCAGAACCCATTTGTCTGTGGTAATCTTGGACCAATTTAAGTAATTTTGGGATATTTTTCCTCCAATTTGGTTCGGGTTGGGACAAAGTGGCGGCAGGATGCGTTTCTCACTTTTTATTGTCTCTTCCGCGATAGTTGGATTTTCCTCGAGACTGTGAAAAATTTCCTTTTCTCTGTCCGTAAGTCTGTTGACGATATGGCTGGTATCTTTGGTTTCCCTGGGCTGAAGTATAGGAGCGCTGTTGGTTATAGCCTCCTCTATTAGAGAAATTCCCTCTTCCTCTTGCTCCACGAAAGGAAGACTTCCTGTATTGTAAAGTGCCCAGCGAACGTGCTGTCTCAGTATCCTTCTTGATTGTTTCCAGAGCATCGTCTACATGCTTTCCAAATAAATACTCTCCATCATAAGCCATATCTATAATCCTTGTTTGGATCTCCTGTCGAAAGGATTTTGCCTTCAACCATCCTTGCCTCCTGAGAACAGCTGCACCCGCTAGCTGATGAAAACCTGTGGCAGCAACGTCCACTGCAGCATCAATCATCTCAGATGAGACGCACTCTCCTTCCTGAAGGATCTTCTTTGCTTCAGCCCGATCTGGCTCGGGAAGTTTGTCCACATACGGCAAGATGTCCGACCACATCTGCCTATCGTATCTCCCTAATATGGCTAGAGAGTTAGCGGCTCTAATAGTTGTAGCTGCAATTGTAGAAACTTTTTTCCCGATTGAATCTAGACGTCTCCCGTCTTTATCTGGCGGAACAGAGACCTGAGATGTTGGGTTAGTAGATCTCTTTTGCGCTGCCTGCGCTACCACAGAGTCTGCTTTCGCTTGTCCAATGAGGCACGCTGGAGATGAATTTGGCGCCCTATATTTTTTATCCACTCTCGGGAGCACTGCTGGCAAAGAATTTGGTTTGGACATGATCTTCAGTCCTTCCTTCCATATGAAATCTAGGATTGGAATGGTCCAACTCTGTTTCTGTGGCGAAGACTTGAAGTCATACAAGAAGCAGTCTTCTTGTTTTGACTCCATAGTTATCAGGAACCTCCTTGTTGCTCTATCCATGATCTTGTGGAATGAGGCAATGTCCACAGGAGGTGACTCTGATGTTGTAGACTCTGCCGGAGAGGGTGTGTTTGCATTGTAATCCTCATACTCCGACGATTCTGACCTATTGTCTAATTCTCCTTCTTCCTGCTCCTCATTATCTGAGTACTCTTCATCCTCTGTTTGAGGAGCTATGACTTGTGACGCAGACAATGCTGGATGTCCTTCCTCCAACGTCACAGAAACAACTGGCGGGGGCAGCTTTGAAAGCGGCGTCGCTGTTTTAGGTCTTGGCGTAGATACATGAGTCACCTGACTCTGAAGGTGGAAAACGCCTATAGTAGTCGCTGAGCGTGTATTGTAGATTGCAAAACAATTCCTCAGGCATTTGCATGCCGGGAGCAGGCCTGTCCTCATGTGATAAGGGCTCAGTTTCTTGCATATCTTCCTCCGTATCACCGTCTTGAATCTTAATTTGGAGGTC
Source organism: Lissotriton vulgaris (assembly GCF_964263255.1). NCBI lineage: Eukaryota > Metazoa > Chordata > Amphibia > Caudata > Salamandridae > Lissotriton > Lissotriton vulgaris. Next base: position 163,013,168 of record NC_141699.1, on the reverse strand, counting down.
AGACGGACTTCTGGCCAATCCAAAGTTCTCATCCTCATAGGATCCTTCCTCATCAGAATCCAAAAGCCTCTCTGGCACTACCAGCGTAGAAGGAATCGCCTCATTAGTAGCCAGTTTCTTTAACAGCGTAGCTGTAGTTGCAGGTGAGGGCAACGGTATCCCAGATGGCTGTGCTGACCAGACTTGTAAGGCAGTGCAGCTTGACAGTGGTGGCGTCGATGGGATCACCTCCGTCGCCGACGAACCTGCTTTTTGCTGCTGAATTCTTTGCTTCGTCGACTGTACCATCGTCGACGATTGATCTATCTTCGTCGACAACGTCTTTTTAGATGATATCTTCGTCGACGAGGTCGTCGACGATAACTTCGTCGACGGGGACGTCGTCAAGGTCGTCGACGGTAGCTTCGTCGACGTGGATTTTATCGTCGACGAGGATTTCATCGTCGACGGCAACGTCGTCGGCGAGAGCTTCGTCGACGAGAGCATCGTCGACGGCACAATTTTCATCGTCGACGGGGAGCCAACCGTCTACACTAGATTCGTAGACGAGGAGCTCGTCGACGGTACCTTAGCCATCGTCGACGGGACTATATTCGACGACGAGATAGGCCTGATCTGCACATGGACCAGCGTAGGCGATGAGGCTGAAGACATCACTAGAGCTGGCTTAGGTGAGGAGAAAGTCATCGTGCAGGTGGTAGACGTGGCCACATGAGAGGAAACACAGTCCTTTTTTTACTTTGAAATTGTCAAAGGTGGCAACTGAGGAGGCACAGACTGTGAAGATTTCTTGGGAACTGCAGATTTCCCAGACTTCTTAGAGGGCGTACTATCCATCTTAACAGGTGGAAGAGTCTTTTTTGAAACACTAGGCCCAGAAGAATCCAGAGAGGATTGGGCCTTCTTTGCCACCTTCGCCCTTGGAGATGAAACTTCAGTTTCAGCCTTCCTCTTAATGGAAATTAGTGAAGAACTAGAGGCAATGCTTCCTACCTCAGACAAAGGGTCCTCCTTGTCCTTGAGTCTGTTAAGCCACAACAGCAGTCGTCCTTCTCTGTCCTTGATGGTCTTAGGGGGGAAGGTCCGGCAGATCTTGCACTCCTTTGCATTATGGTCAGGATAAAGGCAATATAAACATTTTTTGTAGGGATCTTCTTTGAATAGCCTAAGCTTCCCACAAGAATCACAGGCCCTGAACAGGGATTTAGAAGTAGACATCTGAAAAACTTGAAGAAACTAACTAATCTTGAAGAAAACTGAGCAGAGCTCAGGGAGACTCCCTTCACACGACGTGCAGTAGAAAATCTGAGAGCCTGAGCCTCTGGGGAGAACATTCTGGTGGGTGCTGTCGCCTGATTGGCTGCAGTTTGGACTAACACATAATGACTAGGATAGTCACGAGTGTGGAGGTTTTTTCTACTGTAGCTGGTGCTACTTTACTTCCTGGTTTGGTACTTCTGATATTTGCTATATATATTATGGCATATTATTGTTTTTTTTTATGTACCGTGGGACTCCCACTCCGACGACGGGGAATGATTCAGACATGTGAATCTATGAAAGACACCCCTAATACTGGAGAAATTAGCCACACGACGCATTGTTTGTGGAGAAAATTGCTGCAGGTTTATTTGCATAACAAAAATGCCTAACATGGCGGTCCAAGGGCAGGAGAGCCCCTCTGCCGCCTGCCCGCCTGATGAGCCAAATTACACAGTGACTGTTGCCAATCGGTGCTTACCAATTTTGGTAGGGGCCAACCCTCCCAGCGGTGGACCGCCAGTCCATGCCCTTACTCACGCCACCCCAAAGTGGGCCGAGAGTTCGTCAGCCCCCGGTTTCTCAGGCCCACAACCGCCCTTAGTACTAATGGGGTGTTGTCGCTCTTCCAGGGGACAACGCTAGGACATCCCTGGGTACACTTGGCTTTTGCACCCTTGTTGTGCTCCTGTAGAGGGTACCCGCCTGTACCTTACAGCCTCTGGATCGCCCTGTAACTCTGCCACAGCTCTGGATGTGGCCACCGTCACAACCAGGGCCCCCCACCAAGGTAGGCATTCTTACCTACATCCTGATGATTCCAGGGCCTGTCCCAGGTCCCGCAAAACAAGTCCAAGCCCATACTGGATCAGAGGCCAGCATGTCCCTTCTGGACAGGTGCCCCCATCCTTTTTAAAACTCCCTGTGGACTTTAGCATGTGGCTGGCCATACCTGTAAAACCAAACCACTGTTCCGGGCCTCTACACCTGGCACTCTTAACTCTCCTGCGTGAGGTTTCCACAGCAACCTCTGGCCTGGCTCCTCCACATTGGGGTATCTCTGACCATCAAACTCACATGCCCACCAATGGTTACATAACTTACACCAGGAGGAATTCAATTCTGGCAGCAGGACCCTCCTACCCCGGAAAGTCATATCATTGCCTCCCAGGTGTCGGACCACAGTGATGGAAGGGGAGACACCCCCCACCCCTGCTGCTGCTTCTACAGAAGCTGTTGCAGTGCCTGCACAATAACACTACCCCTCCCTACGGTTGCTTACGGCTGGCTGTACCCTTTAACGCCTTGGGAATCCCATTGCCCCATCTGCAAGAATGTCCTGCCGAGTCTGAAACTCAAGGGGGCACACAGTATCCGGGGCACTCGCCTCACCCGGCCCTTCAGTGCTGCCCTGAAAAGGAGATATCGACCTGGCCCCACCATTTAGGTTGGATGTTAACATTGCCTGGCTAAAGAGCAATACCTTTGACAAGCAACTCCTGACAAGATGTGCCAATGCAGGTAGAAGTAAGAGTTATCAAGCCCGGCTTACTTCCTCTCGCCCAGTTATCTGTGTATAGTGCTTGTTGTAGCCTGTCAATCGAATTAAGCCAGTCACCACCCTAGGTGACGCCTAGCCCTCCCAAACTTCTGCTAGTATACCAGGCAGCAGACAAGACAGTGGGAACAGGAGGGGACCCATATGTATAAACACCTGTCTTTTTTTAAATTCTGGGAATGCCAAATTGTCTTTAATACTTTGTAGCCCTTTTGTGCTTTAACCCAGAGTTTCCCCAATATTTGGACCGTAGCACACTTGTTGGATGACAACTTCCACAACCTGCATGGCTGCCAGCTAAGGTGATAGGGCGGGAGAATTTACACATGTCTATTGTTGCTCAATTCAATGGTACTGGTTTTATCGACCTCAGAAGGATGAAATGCTAAGTGGACCTAGCAGGATCTGAACCTGTGAACAAGAGGTCGAAAACAAGCCCCTTTCAGTTCTGCCGCTCCACAGGCCTGTGAACTTTTGTATCCCAGGGATACTCTGGCACCTTAACCCTTATTTGGACATGCCTGAGCTAGAAACCCACATCTAAAAGGCCTGCCAACCGGCTGAACCACCAAAATTGCAGTCTCAATGTTTAGCTGACAACTCCAAGGAAAATTTGCTTAACTGAGCAACTGGTAACATGAAATCCATTTAGATCAGGGGACATCGAGTAAACCTATGAGTAATGTACCTGCCCCGCTCAAGCGCATTACTTCTAAACGCGACAAAGACGCCAACCGGTGGTTTAATAAAGAGCTTAAAGCCACCAAATTAACAGTTCGCCGCGCGGAGCGGGCTTGGAGGAGAAACTATTGCCCCACTCTGAAACTGGAATACACCAACATCCTTAGCCAGTACAAAAAAGGCATCCTGGAGGCCAAAACATCTTATTTCTCCTCCAAAATCTTAGCAGCGGAGAACCAGTCCAAGGAGATATTTTCCATCGTCCACAACCTGGCGTTCTCGGACAGAACTACTCTAAAACCAACCCCGTCCGAAGACCTCTGTCTCTCTCTCAATAATTATTTTATCCACAAAATTGTCACCATCAAGGCCAACATCCCTCCACCTTCCCCATCTTTTGTTGATCCTCAATGTCCCCCTCCCAAAGGCGCACTGACCACCTTTCCCCCTATCACTCAGGAAAATCTGACCTCATTGGTGCCTTTGATCAAATCTGGCTCCCCACTCGACCCTTGTCCTGCCCACATCCTCCGTCACATCTTTGTTTCTTGTCCAGACCCCCCCCTTCACCTCCTCAACAGTTCCCTTGCTCAAGGCATAGTCCCCAGCTCCTTGAAGTCTGCGGTAATTGTGCCCATCCTGAAAAAACCTGGGGCAGATCCCTCTGTCCCTGCCAATTTCCGTCCCATCTCCCTCCTGCCATTTCTGGCTAAGGTGCTCGAGCGCCACGTCACCTGCGCTCTGAGCTCCTTTGTGGAGAAACATGGAGCCCTTGCCCCCCGCCAAGCTGGTTTCCGCCCCGCACACTCTACGGAGTCCGTTGTCATGTCGGTTCTCGACACCCTCAGGGAGGGTATGGACACCAATCAGCACCAGGCCCTTGTGCTCCTCGATCTCTCAGCCGCCTTTGATACGGAGGATTACAACATCTTACTTTCCCGTATCAGGGCGGCGGGGATCGGGGGGACTGCCCTGGTCTGGTTATCCTCCTTCCTGAGCGACCGCACCCAGGCTGTCCGCCTGGGTGACTTCACAGCGGATTTCCGGAAAGTTCAGTGCGGGGTCCCCCAAGGTTCCTCTCTTTCCCCCCTTTTGTTCAATCTGTATATTGCCCCTCTTATTTTTTTTCTTCAACAGATGGAGGTCGCCGTATTTAATTATGCGGATGACCTCCAGCTGGTCTTTGATCTTTCCTCTCCTTCTGCTGTCCTTAACTTTCAAACTGTCATGTTCCATATCAGGGACTGGATGAGCCACAACCACCTCAAACTCAACCCGGATAAAACCGAGCTGGTGCTGACGGGTGGTTCATCCAGCCCCTGGTCCCCTCTCTTCTGGCCCCCCTCTCTTGGCCCTTCTCCTGTTCCCTCCTCCTCAGTTAAAACATTAGGCATAAAACTTAATTCTCAACTCACCCTTCACTCCCAGGTTAGCTCTGTGGTATCTTCTTCCTTCCTTTCACTGCGTACTATACGCAAGGTGTCCCGTTTCTTCACTTTCTCTGCCCTCAAACTTATCATTCTGGCCATGGTGGTGTCCCGCCTGGACTATGGGAACGCTCTGTATGCCGGTATCCCTGCATACAGTCTGCACCGCCTACAACAGATACAAAACCAGGTGGCCCGCCTGGCTTTCAACCTCCCTAAATTTCACCACTCTACCCCACTTCTGAAATCTCTTCATTGGCTCCCCGTGCGAGCTAGAATCCAATTCAAGCTCGCATCCATCACTTTCCTGGCCCGATCGGGTCTGGCACCAGCCTTCATCTCCTCCGAGATTGTCTCATATGTCCCCTCCAGGGACCTACGTTCGTCCTCCCAGTCCCTCCTCACCATCCCACGTTTCCGGAGAAAGAAGTGGGGAGGCTCCAAATTTGCTATTCTTGCACCTACCCTCTGGAATTCCCTTCCCCTTCAACTTCGCTCTATCACCCTCTATCCGCAATTCCGCAAAAATCTTAAAACCTACTTATTCACAAAGTCCTTTGAATAAACGTTCCCTCTACCCTCCCTGCTCCTAAACCTCAGCCCCCGCTAGCTACAGTGCCAAGAAACCGCCGGTATACGTGCGCTTTAAAAGTGCTTTTAAACTCAAACCTGCACCCTCTTAACCATGACTACATAATGTACTCTGGTAGTTGTCCGTATTAGTGCTCCATTTCAGCACTATCAAGGCAAACAGCGCCCTCTTAGGAATGGCACACTCTCGCCCCGGCTGACAGAAAGTGCCTATTCGTGTGTAGCCCATAACCTTACGTTTTTCACTGACTGTATCCCAGGATTATGCTGAAACTTTACTGATGAGTGCGCGTTGCATCATCACAGATATGTCTCTGCCTATTCCGTTTCTGGCTGCAAAGTTTTATGACGTTGCCAGCCCCAATCCCGGGGGAAATAAAAGGCAACTTTACTACTACCCATGTGAGCAGCTGCTGTTGCTAATGATGGTCGAATATGGCACAGGTAAACTAGATGCTGTAATATAGCATTAGTGGGCCACTGCAGCACTTTATTAAAGTCCATGGCTAACCTACTCGCAGTATGGCATAAACAAGAGAGGCTGTAAAATTAAAGCCAATTGGGATGCTTGTTAGATAGACCCAACAGGAAGTAATCTTGTAAAATAAGGTAGGGACCACCACCACCACGACACCCCACATGTGAATCAGTCCAGGTTTACTTTGCCATGACCCCTCCTAAGCCCTTAGAGATCACCATAAACAACCGACAGTGGCCAGGTGGCAGGCACCCAGCGGGACCTGCCAGTCCTATTTACTCACCAACTCCTTGCTGCCTGACCCCACTCACTGCTGCAGGTGTCTTGTTGCAACCACTACTCACCCCTCTTGACCCGTAATGATTGACATCGCTGAAGATGTGTGGATACCTCGCATCGGGGTCGGTGGAACGTATAACATGTGTCCTGAATGCACAATATATGTGATGTTGTGCAGGAGTAGAGGAATCAGAACCTAATAGTAACTGAGCATAGGACATGGGCTACTATTCAAAGCTGTGACTTCTAGATTTTGCCCAATATGTTCTCGCATTCAAAATTGTGACCTATAGATTATGCACAGTACTTTGCAGCACTACTTGGCCCATCTCATCAAGTTTACAAACCCAGGAAGCAAACCTTTGCTGGTTACCCTCAGCTCCCTACTGTGCACGCCTTAATCCACGGAGCTCTATAACATTTGTCCCAACAGATACTGCTGTTAAGGTAGCACTGAGAGTTTCCGTTCCATGTGTTGAAATCTGTAGACCGATTGGTACTGGAAAGCAACACCCGACTAGCAAGCCGCTGCAACGTCCTTTAATCACTTTGGGAATGCCCTATTAAAGCCAGGAGACAGAAAATCAAGGGCATTTAACTTGCCATTTGAAGTACTGCAAAATTAAAGGAACCTCTTTTAGAGGTAACATCCATAACATAAAATGAAAGGCAGAGTTTGAAAACCCTCTACACCCGGTTCTGGTGGAGCGGGAACAAATAAAAGACAAGGGCAAGTAAGAAAATAGCCAGTCGTCCCCTCAAAATTACAAGACGTATAGATTCTCACTGAGCATCACTGAGGCTAATTCGTACGGATAATACACCAAATACCACAATACTAAATGGCCTGCATAGCATGCACTTAACCCAATGTGCTACCTGCTGTTTCCAAATTATTTTGTTGTGCCACCCTGTGGCACTGAATCCCCTCTTGCTCCAGCTAGTATACAATGCATACGTGTCCATCTACCCTATGGCACTTCATCCCCCAACGCTCCCGTTGGGATACAGTGAGCGTACGTGTCCTTCTACCGTGGACCAAAAGACATATACGTTGGTGACTGTCTCCAACAAGATACGTGCCTGCCCAGCTTCTGCTGCAATGTGGAGCAAGTGGCCTTAAAGAACGGATGTCTTGTAATGAAAACCTTCCTATGCAGCTCAATGAACCAGGACATATATAAATGTCTCTGGGAGGATGTAATTGGGTAAACCAAGACAGGCAATATGCAAGAGACTTCGGATGCCTAGCAGCATCCGGATCAGGTGGACCAACTACTCTGAGAACAGCCCCCTAGAGGTATAAGAGAACCACCCCTTGGAGGTATACTCAGCGGACCCCAAGATCTGCTTCCTCCTGGCCTTAAACCTGAACATATGCATGTGGCTGGACGTGGCAACCCTCTTCTACCACAGAAACTCTCATTGAGCCCAGCAGCTCCTGATTCTTGTCTTCTCCTGTCAGATACCATCTGACAGTGGTGAGTTTTTGGATACCGAGGCAGTAGCCTCATTACTCCATATTCATTTGGAATTTTGTAGTCGCTGTTTAGGTTGTCTTATTGGTGTGTGACGCTTTGTCACAGTTCAGGTTGTATCACATGCACAGCTCAGTGATGGGCCGTGAGCCCAGCAGCAAAAGCTGCGTTAGCACTTATACTGCATCCCCCGCCCACCCCTTACCGGAAGTGAAAATGCACGGGGACCCTTAGTGGGTCTCTAACAACTGGACTGACTCTTGTGCCCTCATGTGGCACTAAGGCGGCCGCCCTCTTAGGAGGGTCCCCTTTGTGGACCACGGGCAGCTAACAGAATCATCGGGCAGGATAGAAAGTTAACCCTTTCATGCCCTCTTTCATTCGCCTCTATTTTGTTTCCCCCTTTCTCCTCGGTTTTTGGGCATTTCCAGGGCATTATGTTTGAAGATGAGGAATCTAAGACAATAAAGATAATATGAAATCCTTCATTAAGGATTCAGTGCAACAAGCAAGATCTGTTTCAATGCTTAATGTTTCTAAATCCCTTGAAGCTTCCATCTCTAAGATGTTGCACTGTCTTTTGATGTTCCTTCTAAAAAAGTAAAGATACGTGCGTTACCTCTGCTCTGTGTCGTCTAATTTGCTATTTCCTAGTTGTCCCACCAGAGAGGTTTCTTTTGTGGGGCTCCCCATTATCCTCAAAATATTGTAAGTTTGTATGATACTGACAACGATGTAATAAATGATGAGGGGACTAATGTGAATGTTTTTTTCTGACCTTACCAATGGGCCTCCGGAGAAAAGGCACCAAAATTCCCCTTCTGATGGTTTTGTTTCTCACCCAGTGTCTAATGGTCTGCTTGATCATTTAGGAGAACCTATGTTCGACCATACTTTAATCCACCAACCCAATTCCACTGAGTAGTTCCCTTCAGGAACATGTTTTTGATTGTCGTTTTATTTGCATCATGCCCCGGATACATTTTCCAGAAATAAATACAAATTAATGCCCTTGTTTTTCCCTTCCCAATAAAATGGCCAATACACCTGTCATTGACCCTAATGTGTTATTTTTTTTACTTTGTTTGGCAAGGACCCCAAGAAGGGAGTTGATCGGGCCTGTATGAATTGCCAGGACAGAATTTTGGATCTGGTTGGTCCAATAACCAGAATTTTGAATTTGGCCGACGATGCAAAAATGGAGGGCGAATAGGTGGACCCAGATATCCTTTCAAATTAAGCTCAACGAGCTAGTTGTATGTTGGGTAACGACAATGCATGTATCTCACAGGAGCGAATGAAAAGTCTTCTACTCAAAATTGACCCGAAGTTGAGTAGCCTAGCACCTACGGAAGAGAGCCCTCAATCCAAGGGGCTTCTTTTTGACGACTCCTTTATCAAGGAGATGGGTTCACTACCATCTATAAAGCCCAATGTTCCCTGAAGATTTTTTTCTTCTCAGGTTTTTGGCAGGGCCTGCAAAGGAAGGAGTCGCTTTACCGGCCTTTATCCCTCCAGAGGTCAATTCATCTACAGAGGCTCCTACAATCAAAACTCTCATCTCTAAACTGTTGTGGCATGGTGAGCAAAAGAATGATGGATTTAACCCAGATCTCTTGACTGGGGGTGAATATTTTGATTTGTTCTGCATTCCATCAATTGTGTGTCTTTTGCTTTCTCGCCTTAAGTGCGCCGGGTATGCCCAGATGTGGGTCCTGGGCTCACTGTGACACAGGAATTAAGCTATCCTGGCTGATGAGGGGTGAAACCCCGAAACCGGTCCTAGGATGCTTGTTTCTGGTTCAGGGAGGACCTGGCTTGGCAGTTCGGGATGGACTGTTCCGATGAGGCACAGGGTCAAGACTGATTTGCATATGGCTAGGTCTAAACTGGGGTGGAATGGGGAGCAAAAGAATGATGGATTTAACCCAGATCTCTTGCCTGGGGTGAATGTTTTGATTTGTTCTGCATTCCATCCATCAATTGTGCGTCTTTTGCTTTCTCGCCCTACAGTCAAGGCTCCCAAGATTATTATCAGGAATACAAGCCTAACTTCTACACCCAATGTTCCTGTGGATTCCAGAGCAGGGGCTATTGAAATAAAAGAGAGCAGTACTCAGGTAAGTCTCTTCAATTCTGGCCTTCCTCCCCTGGGACGCAGATTGTCTAAATGCTTGGCTGTATCACTTCAGATCCCTGGGTAATTCAAACCAATCGGGGATCAAACCAATCCGGGCTATCACATTGCTCTTTACCAAATTCCATTTAAACTTCATCTGCCTATTCCTCTTCATTTTTCACGGTATCAAATTTTTATGGTTCAAGAATAGGTGCAATAATTTCCTTTGAAGAAGGCTATTGAACAAACTTCTTTCGACCCTTGAGGTTTCCTCAACACTATTTTCCTGGTTCTCATAAAAAAACAAAACGTTTCGTCCAGTAATCAATTTAAAAGTTTTCAACAACTTTGTAGTTTACCATAACTTCAAGATGGAAACTATTCTCCATCTCAGGGACTTACTTCTTCAGATCGATTGCTTAGTTCATCTGGATCTCCAGGATACTTTTTTGTCAGATCCAGTTCATTTGTCTTACAGGAAGTATCTCCAGTTTCAGTGCGGGCAATCAGTTTTCCTTTTCAAAACTCTCCCTTTCGGTCTCTCTTCAGCCCCTCAATGTTTTACCATGATGCATATACCCGTGGTGGCCTTTCTCAGGGCTCAGGGAGTCAGACTCATTGTCTACCTAGACAATGTTTTACTCATGGCTCTAGACAAAACTTGTCTTTTTGCTCATTTACATCTGTGTCGGGATCTTCTCTCATCAATTTTCTAAAATCTTCACTCATTCCTTCTCAACGTCTGGAATTTCTGGGCTTCATAAGGGACACTTCCTTATCGATTCTCCAACCACCCCAAATGATTATTGATCTAATCAAAAAAGAGATAAGCCGCACTTTTTACCAACCCACTGTTCCCTCAGACACCTGGCTCGTTTAGTGGGCCTGCTAGTGTCATCCATCCAAGCCATCTTTCATGGCCCTCTCCATTATCGGGCTTTACAGAGATTGAATATTCGCCATCTTCGCTAGAGACTGCCTCGATTCAGAACCCAGAGAAGAACTTCTCTGGTGGCTGAGACACTTAGATGCCTGGAACGGGAGAACAATTTTCCCTGCCACCCCAGATCTTTTCTTAGATTCTGATGCCAGTCGGACACGATGGGGAGCAAGATGTGGTTGTAGGAGAGTAGGGGTCTGCTTCCTATGGTCACCCCCACATTTTGCTCTGATATACTGGTTTCTCGACGTTACTGTGGCTGTGGGCCTGCTAATCAGACCCACAGCCCAGCTGTTCTCTCTCTAAATTCTTACCATGTACTTTAGGTACATACCTAATTGGGTATTGGGTCACCTTTGTGAGACCCTGTATAGTGTACCATAGGTACCCAGGGCATAGGTGCATCCAAGGCCTACCAGGGGCTGCAGCATGTATTATGCCACCCATGGCTGGCCATCCACATTGACACAACTGGCTGATCACTCAGCTGGGGCAAGGTCGTGTAATCACCCCTTGCTTAGGTATAGTATCCCTATACCTACCATTACATATAGACACATAGATATTTATACGTCACTCCTATGGCAGGCCTTAAGAATCCTGAAGGCAGAGTGCTTGGTTTTATGTGATATGGTGCTCTAGCATGAGCTGAGCCTGTCTGCAGCTTTCAGAACCATGTCCTTATAGCTGTTCTATGATATAGCCGTACCATATCGACACTGTGTCTCATGAGATACTTCTCGATCGTCTGAGGGAGAGTGGAATAGAAGGTGTGGCTCTCTCCTGGCTGGAAAGCTTTCTTTCGGATCGTCAACAAGAGGTAAGATTGGGCTCCCATCATTCTATCTTAAGGGAGCTCACCAAGGGAGTGCCACAGGGCTCATGCTTAAGCCCCACACTCTTCAACGTGTACGTGGCCCCCTTGGCGGACATTGTAAGATCTCATGGGTTCACCCCTGTGTCGTACGCTGACGACACTCAGCTTTTGTTCCCCTTTAAAACCCTAACGCCCGCAATACAAAAATCTTTTGCGGACGGAATGAGGGCAATATCTTACTGGATGGCTACCAACCGCCTCCAGTGCAATCTAGGCAAGACTGAGGTAATGCTGTTTGGGGAGGCCACACTTTTGTGGTCCCCGGATTGGTGGCCCCCGGATTTAGGACCAACACCAAGCCCCAAACAGATCGTTAAAAATCTTGGTGTGCGTCTAGACAAAACACTTCTGTTTAAAGAGCACACAAATCAAGTAGCAGGTTCCTGCTTCCGGGTCATTGAATTGCAACGACAAGTCTTCCCATTCCTATCAGATTCTTACAGGAAGACTCTCGTCCAGGCCTTGGTTATAAGTAGACTGGACTATTGTAATGGCCTGCTGATCTCGGCAAATGAGGAACAACTACAGAGACTACAGGTGATCCAGAACACTGCTGCGAAACTAGTTCTCAACGCCCAGCCAAGGTCTGCCTCACTCCCCTCTTGACAAAACTCCACTGGTTGCCAATTAGACAGCGTGTAAAATTTAAAATGTGCTGCACTATTCACAGATGTCTGTTTGGCAATGGACCTAAATATTTAAAAGAAATATTCAAACCCTACAAACCCAGCCATACCCTGCGCTCCAGCAGTCAGCAACAACTCCAGGTTCCAAGGATAAAAAAAGCTAGGCAGGGAGGGCGAGCCCTGTCCTACAAAGGCCCCATCCTATGGAACTCACTGCCCCCTGCCCTCAAAAATGCTACCAATTTTCAATCCTTCAAGAAGTCCCTGAAAACTTTCCTATTCGTCGCCTGTTAGAATTCTCTCCCCATCCTTTTCACAGTTCAGAACTTGGTCCTGGCCCCTTGGTAAAGCGTAAGCGTGGAGATACCCTTTCGGGGGTTGAATTCTAGCGCTATACGAGAATATAAATAAATATACTCTTAAGTACATTATAATCCTCTCGGTTAATGCTAACTTTGATTTATCGAAACATGTCGTGTAAGGTGTCATACACTTTGGAATACTACCCCCCCCAGTTCTGGCAGCGGGGGGAGCATTCCACCCTTCTAGAGGGAGAAGACATGTAGTTGTAGCTTTACCCGGTTAAAGTTAAACAAAGCCTCAGCATCACAAAATGGATGCTGCTGCCACAGACAGAAGTCTGACCTCTTGCAGCTGGGAGCCCTTCCAGTGATGGCAGCCTGGACAATAGATTTCCTCCCCAGGCAGGCTATAGTGTATTGTGGCAGGGTGGGTTGAATGAAATGAGACACCGCCTGGGGCACACAAGGTGTTCCATGCATAGCCCGGTTCAAACCAGTTGCTGGTGCACACCAGCCCCAGCTCTGAGGCAAAACTGGACAAAGGGAAAGGGGTGTAACCACCCCATTCCCAGGTTCCACCCATAGGAGGGACCTAGCAGGTAATCCAGCCCCTTTAATCAGTATAAAGCTAGGAGCTGAGTCTAGAGACTTTAGATTATCCTGAACTGAAACTCTGAAACAAAACTCTGGACCTTCGACATTCTACTGCAACTAGAAGACTGAAGATTCTCCCTTGTGATCAAGGAGTGACCACCCTGTGCAAACAGGCACCAACTAGTGAATTGCCGGTTTGCTTTGTCAGTAAAATGCAAGGAAATACAATTTGTGATGTTATTTATTCGTAATTTTAAAACTTCAATATGGCAACATGCATACTACTCAGATATTAGAACTTGATTATCAGTAGTATAAAACACTTTTCACACCTTTACATGGACTAATAAAGAGACCATATATCACATTTGTTTTAGAATATCAATGAACCCATTTTGAGGTCAGAACCATGATTTTTTATATTTGCGAAACAGTTTTTAGCTAACGACGTTTCGGTCCCCCATTGGTCTATACAATCCTTGGGACCATCATCAAGACGGACAAGTTGCACATCAATATCTACAAATAAATACAGTCAAAAAGAAGGAAAACCTTAAGTTCCCTGCATATGAGGTATCGTCTACTCATTTAAAAGCAAACCAAGTGGCCAACACCCATAGTGTTACCAACAAGTTCCCCACATATGTCTACTTTCTTTGGCCCAGCAGGGCTCTGCTCTCTGCACTATCAAAGGCTATCTCTTGGTAATTTCAGCCATTTTACGGCTTCCAGACCAGCCTTCCCTTTTAAAGTCCCCTGTTGTAAATAGATTCTTAAAAGGCATTACTCCTCTTTTCCCTCCTGTTCCTTTCTTAATGCCTTAGTGGGAATTGAACCTCGTTCTAACTTATCTGATGTGTGCTCCCTTTGAGCCACTTTTCAACTGTCCTCTTCGTCTTCTCACTTTTAAAGACTGCTTTCCTGGTGGCCATCACCTCTGTCAGAAGAGTGAGTGAGCTCCAGGCTCTTTCTTCTTAGCCTCGTTTTCTTTCAGTCCATCCGGACAAAGTTGTTAAGGACTCATCCATCTTTTCTGCCAAAGGTTGTCACTGCCTTTTACATCGGGCAGACCATCACTTTGTCCACCTTCTTTCCGCCTTCGCATCCCCCAAAAGAGGAAGAGAGGCTCCACTGCCTGGACCCAAAAAGTGCGCTCTCCTTTCTAAACTGCACACAACAGTTCCGGGTGGATGACCAGCTCTTTGTTGGCTATGTGGGCGCCAAGAAACGTCGGGCCGTGCACAAGCAGAGCATCTCTTGGTGGATCGTTCTGTGCATTAAGGCTTGTTATTCTTTGGCTAAAACTGAGCCTTCGGTGGGGCTACGCGCCCATTCTACCAGGGCGACTGCACCAACTACTGCTTTGGGACGGGGAGTTTCCTTGCATGACATCTGTCAGGCAGCTACATGGGCTTCGCTGCACGAGTTTACCAAGCTTTACTGCCTGGACAGCCAAATCCGGAGAGATGGCTTCTTTGGCCGTTCTGTTCTCCAGGGTTTTCTGGTGTGATCTTGGTTCGCAGACCCACCACCGGCGTTGGTATTGCTGGGGTACCTATTCTAAGGTAAGGAATCTACGTGTTTCTTTCAGATGCACAAGTTACTTACCTTCGGTAACGATATCTGTAAGAAACATTAGTAAGTAAGTAATTCTTTATTGTTTAGGTTAATAAAAACCGTTACAAAAAGTGCTTTAATCTCATAAGAAATTTAAAAAGCCTTAAAAGCAGAAGTTCATAATTGATCGATTAGCAAAGATAAAAAAACAGTAAAAACCCCGGCGGGGAAAGTTTGTTCGAGGCACTTGGTCCTGTCCCGAGTTTCCATTCAGCCAAGCGCCTGCGTTGCTTGTTTCCGTTCCGCTAGTTTCAGGAATTTGACTAGCTTCCCGTTTAGTGGCGGGAAACAAGGATCAAAACAGGCGAGGACAGCTTGTCTGCGTGAGCGGACTCCTAGTTCGTTGAAAGCTGTTTTTAACAGAGCTACTCTTTCATCGTTCAGCCTCGGGCAAGTGCACAGTAAATGTTCCAAATCTTCTATTCCTGTTCCTCAGAGCCGTAGTTCTGCCTCAACCATGGTGGTAGGTAAGGAATGACGGATAGAATCCCTAGCCTGGGTTTGAAAAAGGCCTCTTTTGTTTTCCAGCCGTACCCCAGTCCAAAATTTGCTTGGAGCCCCGGTGTTTTGTATGTGCACAAGGTCATCCAGGCATGGCGCCTATAGGAGAGCAAAGCTTTGTCCTCCACATGCGAGTGTCTCTTTAAACTCTTGTTAACTATGCGCTTGAATTGCGCATGTGATAGAGGAGTCTCCCATAGGTCTTTCAGTCCTGTAATGGACAGGGACTCCTCTAGGTATTTTTTCGCCGCCATCCGCGATGAGGTAATCATGTCTTGCCAGAGCTGTCGGTTCAAGGTGTTTTCTGGAGAATTCTTTAATTTGTGCCAGCACTTGATGTATGAGCCTCTTCAAGCAAGTGTTTGGCACGTCAGCCCGAATTCCAACCGAATCTGGGCCTGCGAAGTATAGAGTGGCAAATTAAAGAGAAATCTGTAGGCTTTTGAGATGGTTGTGTCCAGAAGTTTTGCGTCAATTCCTCTTAGGGCCTCACTACCATGCGTGATTGATGACTCTATTTTGATTTTAGCTACTCGTAATAGTGGAAGTAGAGTCTCGCCGGTCAGGTTGGTCTTTAGCTGTTTCAATGTCACGGCTATTAGCATGCCTTTCCTCTTTATGGCCTCTAGTTGGTTTTGGTAGCGGCCACCGTTATCGACTTGGATCCCAAGATATTTATATTCAGAGCAGTTTGAAATTGCTTCTGAGCCGAGCATCCAAGTGTACAACTTTTTGCTCCTAGTTATATAAAGAACTTTTGTTTTGCTGATGTTCACTTCTAGTAGGTTTTCGATGGCATAACCATGAAGCGTGTTAATAAGGTTTTGAAGACCAACTTTCGTGTGACTGACCAGGACCACGTCGTCTGCATAGGAGATGCTGGAAGCCCTTTGCCTCCTAACCGCGGAGCATGAGAATTGCAGGCATCTAAGACGGGTGGCAGGTCAGCTGTAAAGAGATTGAAAAGAGTTGGAGCTAACACACACCCCTGCTTTAGGCCCTTTGTGGTAGGGATAGAAAGGTGCGAGCCGTTCCCAAGCTTTACCTGGACCCACGTGTTTGTGTGCAACTCAATCAGGAGGCTTAATAGAGGCGGGGGAATCCCCCAGGAGGCCAGTTTTCGCCAGAGGATTTCTCGGTTGACGTTGTCAAAGGCTGCCTTAAAGTCCACAAAGCAGAGGTGGAGAGCCTGCTTGGTCGCTCTAGCCTTGTCAATGAGCAACAAGATGGCAATCAAGTTGGTTGTTGTCCCCATGTCTTTGCAGAACCCCGTTTGGCTAGATGGTATTAAGCTTTGGTTTGCAGCCCATTCTCGCAGATGGATCAATAGGAGTCCTGCAAAGTATTTGGCCTCAACGTCGAGGAGTGCAATCAGACAGTAGTTTTTTGGAAGGAGTCTGTCCCCCGCCTTGTAGATTGGTGAGATGATCGAGCCCCTCCATGAGACGGGAAGGCACCCAGAGTTGGTGACGGATGAATAGAGGGGGATCAATATGTCGGCCCAATAATCAGGTTCAAGTTTGAAGAGGGCCGGGGGAATACCATTTAGTTCAGCTGCCCCGTCTTTTCTACCTTTGGAGATTAATTTCCTGATTTGGACCGCAGAGGGTACTAGAATGACATCTTCTCTTGATGAGCAAATTTGCGGTTGTCGGCCATCCAGAAGATTAAGAGGCTCCCTTGTTTTGCTGTCATGGTGATTAAAATGTTCATCAAGAAATAATTCCCAAGATGATTTCGATATGTGTGATGTTATACCACTGATTTTTGGGTTTAGCAATTTGTTTATGATCGACCACAACTGGGCGCTGTTGTTGCCTTTGGATGCATGATGAAGTTTAGCCCAGAAGTCCGCGTTGTTAGCTCTTTTGATTACCCTATTCAGTTTTTTTAGATCCGCACGGTGCTTGCGAATCTGTGCTAGCAGCATTCCATCCCCCGGGCTTTTCTTCAGCAATCTTAAAGATTTATTAATCGCTTTTTGTATGATTTCATTGCCAGTTTCTGGGTGCCCGAGATCTTCCTTGTAACACCATGTACTGGTGGTGGAAAATGCCGTACAGTTGTAGAGTAGTTGTTTGCAAACTCCATCGTAAAATGTTCCCAGCCTGCCACTGTATTGCCGGAAGGACAGTTTGAAGTGCTCAGTTGAGTTTTTGCAGCTAGAAGTACCTCCGCAGTATTTGCTACTGATGTTTTAATACGCTTAAGGTTGATGGTGTAACTGTCCTGCGTCCCAGTTGCGTTTAGGAGAATATCGTCTGGGAGGGCTCCTAAACGGACTTCTTGAGGGCGATGGTCGCTTTCACCCTTATCTCCTAAGTTATAGCCCAAAACATGATGAAATAGCGTAAGGGAGACTAGCGTATAATCAATAAAAGAGGTAGTAGTGCCTGAGATGAATGAGGCCACGGATGGTGAATCATTTGCGAATCTTCCGTTTAAGACCCTCAGGCCCATGTGTTCAAGATCTTCCAATAGTGCCTTTGCAGCCTTTGATGCCTTGCAATGACCGCTTACCGATTGGTTCGGGATATCTCAATAATAAGACTGTGCCTGAATATCATTGTTTGCTGAAGTCCCCAAGATGCACTGATTAAAGTCTCCAGACAGAATTAGATTTGGGGATGTTCGGGTGTTCGTAACGTTGTATAAGTGGTCTGTTAGAATTTTCCTCTCCTTTTTCCTTGTTTTTAGGGTTGATGTAGGTGTTGGTAAGCTGTACCTCTTTCTTCTTACCCCCGAAGTTAAGTAGTACCTCCACTGTGTTTATAGCCAAGGAGGTTGTGCTGAGTGCCCGAGCGTAACCAATCGTTGATATTTTAAGATAGGTTGCTAGGCCTCCTGACAAACGACCAAACTTGCTTTTCCTTGTGGCTGGGGAATGATGGCAAGTATAACCCTCCAGTTGAATTGGCTCTTCCAGCCATGTTTCTTGGAGGAGGATAATGTCAAACGATTTGACATATTGTAGGAAATCAGTATCCGCTACTTTGTTGTAAAGTCCGTTGATGTTCCAAGAGCATAGGTCCATGTGTAGTGCCTCCATGCGCGGATCTCTCTCTGTTCGACGACCTTGTCATTGAGAATTTCCTTGTGAATTACATATCCTGATGAGCCGATGTTCAATTGTGCGATACCTGTTTGTAAGCCTTGAAATATTTTCCGTGGGTATCGCCTGCGGTGCTGTAGTAATAGAGCGACCCAATGCACCCCTCAGCATGGACCTAGTCGTTAAGATTGTGTCTGGCCGCTGCTGGGGCCGCTCAAGCAAGGGCAGTGGGTATCCTGTGTTGTAGTGGGCAGTTGTGTTGATCCCCCATGCTTTAAGGAGACCTTGCTCCTTGAAGATTTTGTTGACTATGTCAGTGGAAGTCCATGTAGCTTTTGTCGCCTTATTCCCCACCAACCTGCCTGTTTTTATAAATTAAATGGACAAGAGGTCCGCTGAAGACAAGTCCTTAAGGGCTGGTATGCTGCTAAGTAGCCGCAGTAAGTTCCCTCTATTCAGAATGTCAAATGGGCCCTTTGATTGATACTCTGGAGTAAAAAGAATGCTGGAAGAGAGATCATTTGGATAAGATTGCAGGAGGATTGGCTGGTTGTTCGGGGCTTGCAGACTTAAATTGCTATGATCAGGGTGAGGCTGGATTCCAATAGGATTCTCACCAGAGGTGAGCGTTGTTAGAGCGGGCATAGAAAGGTCCGTGATGGAGCTGGCTGTGGAGGATAAGAATGTAATTTGAGGGCTCAAGAGCCAAGGTACCGCCAGCTCTCGAGGACAGAGGCTTTCATTGCTTAAAGTGGTTGGTTCGTTCGTACAGGATCCGAGTTTTGAGTTGGTTGAACTGTTACAGGTTCAGATATCCAAGGTAGAATAAGAAGACTTACATCAGTCACTTTGCAGGTACAGTGTTCCTCAGGTTTATGTTGGAGTCCGGTGCTACCATTGGATAAAACTCTGCCGTCCTCCAACGTGGAAGGGGTAAGACCTGCTTTTGGTGGTACTCCATTGGGAGAGAGTCCGGGGGCCGTAGGGGGTGGATCCCTACTGACAGGGCTTGCTGCGATAGGGCTCCTGACCAGCTGTTCAGGTTTTTTCCCTAATTGGAAGAGTGGGTAAACGTCTGGTATACTTATTAAGGTCTGTTTGTTCCAGCCTTTCCTTTTCATCTGGCACCTCCCTTTTGCGTTGAGGGGCGGCTTACAAGCATTTGGAGGCGGGGTGGAACTAGTTGCAGTGTGAGATGGGACCGGTGGGTGGCAACCCAGCGGCGGCTCAGGTGGAACTTTGTCGGAGGTGCTCGGTGCGATTAACCCTCCTATTGGAGCTACGCGGTAGGCTGGTCCGTCCGGGTTGGTGCACTGAGGCCGTGCGTTTGTCCCTTTTGGCAGCCCTTCTAATAGACCAGATACAATTTCTGGAAGTGCTGTGAGTTTATCAATAATGGGACCGCAGCTACATGACAGCTTCGCCACCTGCTGGGCCCTACTAATTAGCAAGTTTAATTGGCCGAGTTTGTCGTCTATCCGCCCAACAAAAACGGCCAGGGTGTCTAGCAGAGACAACTGTAGGTCCATTTTGTCTGATTGGAAGTGGAGGGTATTGACAGTTCGTTGCATAGTATTGAGCAGAATGTCCCACGTGTTTGACACCTCTGTTCCTTGTGATCTTGTTGGTTGCCCCATATCAAGGTCCCTTTTGTTGGGGGTTGAAGACAATGAGGCATTGGGCACGGAGGTTGAATTTGAGTGGGGACCCTCCTGGCTTGGACCCTGTCTGAAAGCTTGAGTGTTATTTGTTGGTTCCTCCTTTGGCGACGCTGGATCCATGCGCGTGGGTGGGATGTATGTGGCGACTAGATCGGCCCATTCTTGCGAGCCCAAATAGGTTGTATTGGCTAGGCTAGGGATCTTGTACTAACCGATTGGGGCAGATGGCTGATATCTTCAATCGGCGAGTTATTTGGGTGACCTATGTCATCCCTGCTCAGGGCTTCTTGCCGTTGGCTGAGTTCCATACCGCTGCTGGAGGGAGAGTTGTGCATGAAAATATTCGGTATCTGGCTTGTTGTGCATGAGTTTGAGGCCACTGAATCCCATGGAGAATTTAGGTCCATGGCAAAAGGGGGAAGATGAAAAACAGACATTGCCCCCCCCGCCGCCTGCTAGGGGTGGTGATGGACTACCAATAGCCTTGTTGGAGGGCTCGTGCTCAACCAGGGCCCCTGTTGCCCCTACTAACGCTAGACTCAGTTCTGGTTGACTGGCTAACGTGGAAGAGGAAATGAGGTACAACTGGCTTGCTGCAGAGATTGAGCAAGCGGCGGATCCATCGGGGAAAGAGGAAGAAGTGAATCCTGAAGGCCCACAATTTTCCCGCTAGACGAGAAGATAGTGGAAAAAGGGTCTTTGATAAAAATTAAATTTTGATGTAATTTTTGGTTGTCGAAAGTTGGGTCGATGGATCACGACTGGAGAGTTTCGATCGCTTGACACTCCAGGTTCACCTTGAGTCGCTGCCCAGCTCCCACTAACTTCTTTGACGTTTCCTGTCGCGCTGGTGCTCGATGTGGGCTCCCGTTTTGCCTTTGCCTTTGACTGTGGTTTTGATTTGGCCTTCGGCTTGCTTTCCTGGTAGACCCTTTTCTTGCCAGACCTCATGTTGAGTTAGCTGAACCCTGCGGACTGTCAAGGGTAACCGCACACCCAACCGAGGGAGTGAGGGGTCGAGTTGTTGTGGTGCTGGCTTCCCCTGTGGAGTGGGTCGACCGTGAAGCGAAGTGTCGGTAGGGGGAGAATGGGGGGGACTAGGAGAGGCCACTAACCTCCCCCTCACGTTGTAGTGTTGTGGAGGGTTCACAACCCCTGCTTTCTTCTCCGTGGGTCAAAGTTGATCAGAGCTGGTGTCACTGGTGTCTCGGTGGGCCACAGTAGTTCACAGGAGGTCTCAATGGTGGTTCCACGGCTCGTGGGAGTTGCAACTCACCTTCCCCTCACCTTCCTTGCACCCATGCCCGTTTCACCGCTTCCTGTTAACGTTCCTAGTCCCTGGCTCAACCACTGCTGGTGCCGATGAGACACAGAGGGGGCGCTCAGTGCTTGATGCTTGGTAGGGCTCAAAGGCAGAGTTCAGAGGTGCTCCAGAGCCCCCAACAGTCACTTGTAATTTGTACAGGTATGCAGATACCCCCCTGCAGATACCCCCGCGGATACTCCCTGCAGGAGGCACGCAGTCAGTACTAGAGGGCTCCCGCAGGTGATGAGGTGATGTGCAAGTGAGGGTTCGGGAACGCTTACCACAAGCTTTTCTCCTGGGCGGCAGTGGGTTTCCCTGGTAGCTGCTGGTGCCTTGAAACAAAGGTGGTGCGGACAATGCAGGTAATGCGGGTCAGCCATGCTGGGAACCCCTGCAAGGCACCGGTTGGAATACACCGTAGGCTGCAGCTGCGGGCAGTGGACAGAGCGCGGGGTCAAGCCCCTCTCTCGGTGCCCGAGCTCAGACCGTGCAGTCCCGGGCTCCGGCCGCCTCCGCTGCTCAGGTTGTCTAGGCGGGCCTGACTCCCACAGCTTCCCGGGTTCCCGATGGTGGGTTTTGCTCCACCCCTACTGGATACTACAGGCCGCGGCGGTGTTGTTATCCCAGCGTTCCGAGCTCCCAGCGCTCACACAAGCACGCAGCCTGCTCCTCTGCTCCTCTGCTCTCTGCTCCTGCTAGGACGACTGCAAACACACGGACTGGAGATCCCGGAGCAAAAACCCAGCGACTCCTCATGCAAATCAGTAGCTGCCAAGAAACATTAGTAGTGATAGATTCCTTACCGCCCAACCCATCCACCCCGTTC
Organism: Lissotriton vulgaris; assembly: GCF_964263255.1. Taxonomy (NCBI): domain Eukaryota; kingdom Metazoa; phylum Chordata; class Amphibia; order Caudata; family Salamandridae; genus Lissotriton; species Lissotriton vulgaris. The sequence goes on along the minus strand of NC_141699.1, from coordinate 162,990,995 downwards.
TGCGAACTGATTTCTAGGGTTAAGGTTATCCCTTTCAGGGCCAGTGGTCAGTTTCTTGCATGGCTCTGCGCTCCTGGCACGGAAAGTCATGTACACAACTGACGTCCGAGCGCATCTAAGTAGCTCCAGCTACGTCATCCCGGTGCCGACGCACGCAGAGCCGCACGCCTACCGACACGCACGAATACTGCTGAAGAAAAACTTTCCGGATCCAGTCTGACGCCTGGGAGTAATTCTAAGGTAAGGAATCTATCACTACTAATGTTTCTTACAGATATATTGTTACCGAAGGTAAGTAACTTGGGCATCCGTGGTTAACTTCCTAGCTTCTTAAGCTTTCCAAGGGAAAGCTTATTGCACCATCAACACTTGGCGATTTTCGCGGGAAACATCAGACGGAAGACATATTAGAACATCCTTTGGTATGTTGTCTGTTAAAGAGAGTACATTTTACTAATCCTCCTCGCCCCAAATGTAATATCATGTGGGATGTTAAATTTGGTTTTGCACATGTTTATTTCTTGTGCCAGATAATATGCAGCTCTCGCTCAAGCATCTATCTGCTAAACAGACTATGCTATTGTTTTTGTTTCTGATGTTAAAGCTCTTGATGTGTATTCTTATCGCTACTGAGCCCTTGACATTTATTTTTAGGTTAAGAGGTGCACTAAAACCAATTTGATGTCTGTTCATTACCCATTTTTCCCTTCACAACCAAAGCTATGTGTTGGAAATTGTCGGCATACGTTTCACGAATTGCAGATCTGAGGTTGCCTTTTGCATCCCAGTTGTTCATTTCTTTCCAGAAACCCCACAAACCTCACTCCTTTGGCTTGCTACGTTAGGTGGGTTATATCCTTAGCTGGTATAAATATTGATTTAGTGCCCGTTCAGCCAGTGGAGCTATGGCCTCTAGGGTTTTTTGGGCAGGTCCATGATTGCAAGACATTCTCAAAAATGCAGATTGGTCAAATGTTAATACGTTTAGGACTTTTTACTGTAAACTAATTACTCATCCTTCTGAATCTGTAATTGCTTTACTTTGAACAAGCATACTATGAGCCTCCAGTCTTGTAATAAAATTGAGATTTTCCTTGCCTTGGTGGATTTTCTCAAGGATTTGGCAATTGGTCAACTGTCTTTTGCTTTCGGCCTGTTATGGCTCTCAGGAACTCATGTAGACTGACTTTTAGCAAGAAAAGAGGGTTTAATGCTCTCAGTGGAGATAATTATTACAGTACTCGACATTTGGTTGGTCATTCTATTGTGCTATATTGGTGTAGTTTTGGTCCCAGGATTTTCTGGGTAATGTATTGTTTTGAGGCTTATGAGCTGTAGATCATATGCGTTAGCATAGATCGCCATCTGGTTGGGACCGAATGTTTGCACTTTGTTTTTCTTCGGAGTAGTCTTTGTAGTCACGAGGTAGGTGATTCCTCCCTTTGGTGATAGTGCACATGGGTATCGACTCCATCCCCAGATTGTTTTTTCCGCCATCGGGTTCGGATGTGTATTGCTGTTGTCTGGTTCTGTATTGTTTTTAAACCCCTTTGATGCGCAAGCCTCTACCCTAGACAGTATTGTCTTTGGATCGCGGATTCCCATTCGATACGCATCGTAGAATTTGTAAAACCTTCGATCAGGAACTTTGTGGCGGGCCGTCAGGCCTACCCATGCCGACCACGCCAGCAGTCCATGGAACGGACTCCATTTAAACTATGTCCCCGTGTCATACTAAGTTCCCACGCACCGACCTGCACCAGGTCTGCAACCTGTGCTTATCCCCGGAACATGACGAGAAGGACTACGAAGCATGTCGATCGTTCCGATCGAAAAAGACTCTTTGAGACTGTCGGGCTCGATGCCATGAAATGTAGCGAGACAGCAACTCCGTACCGGACATCTTTGGCAAAGATTCAGAGGTTCCACGTACAGACGTAGAGGCCGAGGAAGAAGAACCGGTCTCCAAAGCTGACTCTTAACATGGAGGAAGACCTGAACATCACCCTGGGTCAATGTACCGTGAATACAAATCCCGAAGTGACCACGCACCCCAAAGAACCTAAGGCTCCGGCATCACCCCCGCTCTCGGGTCGTCACAGACAAAAAGTTTCTAATGCCCCGCTGTTAGATTTGGGGGTCTCTGGTTGGCACAGGTAGGTACTTGTGACAAGTAGGGACCCTCTCCTCTAGTCAGGACAAGGGGATTACACACCTAAAATAACCCCTGCTCACCCTCTAGGTTGCGTGGCGCGAGCAGGCAAGACTTATTTCAGAGGCATTGTAAGTTAATCAGTTGTGACCATATAGAGTAACCCAGTGACAACACTATAAATGGACACCACACAGGTTTTATATAAAAAATAAGTAGACTTTATATAGAGTTACCACAAGACTATAAACGACAAAAATACACACTATGATTACTTTAGGATGGTAGATTAAGCTTAGTTCAGTTCAGTTATTAGATGCGACACTCTGCGTCAATGTCCCTTAATTGCATTGCGCTTCCACGACAAGCAATGTCACAGCGATGGGAAATGCGGCAAAGTTCAGATACAAAGAAATAAAGACGTGAAGATCTTCCATATGTGGCATGCTTCTCGGGGATGCGAGAAGTTCTCGGTCTGATGCGTGGACTACAGCGGCGACATCCAAGATGCGACGCCAACAGCTCCAGCGGCGACGCTCTTCTCCCACGATGCATGAAGCTTCCGCTTGATGCGACAACTACAGCATCGACATCCAAGATGCGAAGGCAGCAGCTCCTACGGCGGCACACTTCTCGGGGATGCGAGGTGCTCTTGGTTGATGCGGTGCAATGCGACAGTTCCAGCGTCCTTAGGAGTTGCGACGGCAGGCACAGCGACGGAGACACGCTCCGACCTCGTTGCAAGATTCTTCTCCTGATGCGGTGCAGTGCGACAGCTCCAGCGGCGACACCCTCCTTCTTCGGAGTTGCAACGGCAGCAGCAGCAACGGCGACAAGCTTCCTCTTCATTGCGGCACGCTTCTCTCCAATGAGGTGCAGTGCGACAATTCCAGCGGCGACACCCTCCTCTCTCCGGAGTTGCGACGGCAGGCACAGCGACACGCTTCTTCTCGTTGAGTCACGCTTCCAGCTCCTTGCGACACGCAGTTCCTCAGAAGGCCTCAGAAGGCCCAAAACAGCAGCAGGCACTTCCAAAAGAACTCTGGGGAGCTGGGGGGTGAAGTCTGTTGTCCCTGAGACTTCAGCAGGAGGCAAGCTCTTTTCCCAGCCCTTGGAGATCCTTCACAAGTTGAAAGCAAAGTTACAAAGTTCCTTTCTCCTTCCTTTGGAAATAAGGCAGCCACTGCAGGCCAATCCCCCAAGCAGCACTTCAGATTGGGAATAGTCTCTCTTCAGTTTCTTCAGGTTTCTCTCCTCAGTAAAGGTTTCTTCTTGTAGTCCAAAAGTGATCTAATTTCATGGGAGCAGGGTCCCAATATTTATACCCAGAAATCCTTTGTTCTCTGAGGGAAGAGGGGCCTTTGCACAGTCCAAACCAGTTCTAAAGCACTCTGTTTACCAGACTTCTTTCCTTTCACAGTGCAGGGCATGCACATTAGACGCCCCATAGGAGGTGGAGCCAGCATTGTGGAAGGCAAGTACAGTCCTGGAGCACTCTGTTTTTCAGTACTCCTTCTCTTCTTTCAGTGTGCAGGGCAGAGACATCAGCCGATCCCCAGGGGGTGGAGCCAGCATTGTGGAAGGCAGGCACATCCGTATTCAGAGTTCAGGTGCACTGCTCCCTCCCATCAAGATGCAGATCTCTCTATTCACCACTGGGTGACTCAACCTGTCTCCTGGATTTTCCCAGCCCTGTCACTCACAGAAACCAGACATAGGAATACACAAACTATCAGAGGCAGGTTTGAATGGTTAGACAAGCAAATACCTACTTTCTAAAAGTGGTATTTGCAAACACAGAATATTAAAATAAACTTTACTAAAAGATGTATTTTATTATTCTGAGTTCAGGCATACTAAACTCGAATTTCTACCATGTTCTCTGAGCCTGTTAGAATTATAAAGTGTAATAATTCTAACAGCCCATTCTGGCCTATGGAGAACAGGTAGCCTTGCAATAGTGAAAAACGAAAATTGCTGTAATTCACTATTAGGACATGCCACACACATCAGGGCTTGTCCTACCTTATACTTACAATGCACCCTGCCCTTGGGCCTACCATAGGGGTGACTGATATGAAGAAAAGGGAAGGTGTAGGGACTGGCAAGTGGGTGCACTTGCCCAGTCAGCATGACAGTACCAGACTGCACGCAGGCTCTGCAATGGCAGACCTTAGACAAATTTTACAAGGCTGCTTCTGTGGGTGGCACAACCAGTGCTGCAGGCCCACCAGCAGCATTTGGATTACACGCCCTGGCACACTCAGTGCACTAGACTAGGGTCTGACAAGTAAACCAAAATAGCCAAACATGGAATCAATAATCCATACATCAATTTACAATAGGGAGCACTTGCACTGTGGCACTGAATAGCAGTGGCACAGTGCCCAAAGCATCTAACACCAGCAAAAATACATGAGGCAACAGCAAAAATGGAAGGGAGACCCACGCCAATGGTGCCAGGTCTAACACCCGCCCTCTGACACGGCTACGAAACATAAGGACAAACCTTTCGGCTCAGGCCGGCCCATTCCTTTACCGAAACACCACCAAAACATAAGCCGCCTCATGTGCTACTCCATACATCGTTGGCACAGAAGACACCTTTGGCACCAAAGGCCTCGGAGCCAAAAAAGCTTTGGAGCCGAAATCGTCCACACGAAAATCCTCTGCACCTAAAAGCTCTGAACCATCAATCTATGTACCGAAACACTCAGAGCTGAAACAGCCCGCTCCGAAAGAATTAGGTTCCAAACAAAAAAGTAAGCATTTGGACTCTAAACATTCGGCGCACAAAGACCCTCATAAATCTTCCACGCCGAAACCCATCCCTAAAGACAAAGACACTCCTTCCAAGGAACTTCCATCCAAAGACACAGTTTTGGACTCAAAACAGATAAGACTGTGTCAATCCCAAAACTGGACACCTTACATCTACTCTTCCAAAAAACGGAAGCTGCATCTCTCAGGGGACTGTCCTATTCCTACGAAAAAGAAGGATATGTGTACTAACCCTTCTCCTCTTTACATACCTCCTTCTCCTCCACCTAACCCACATCTACTAACCACAGCATCAAATTCACCCCACCCCAATTTTTACCTGAACCACAGGATGATGATTACGGGGACAAAACATTTCACATGACACTGATCCATGGGAAGATTACAATAAGGACCCGGATCTCAATAATGACCCTGACCTGTATCCCTCTAGACCCTCCACACCTGATGACAATATAGGCTATGTACAGCTTATTAACAGGGCTGCTCAATACCACGGGGTGGAGCTACACTAAGACTCTCTAAAAGAGGATTTTCTTGTGGAGACTTTCACACATTCACAGAAGTCCACTAATACTTTACCCATGCTCAAGGGCATCATAAAACACGTAGACGAAGTCTTTAAAGACCCAGTTATAGCCAGAATTCTGACCCCTAGAGTGGACAAAAAGTACAAGCCCACTCCTATAGACCCCGCATATATTAAGGGACAGTTGCCCTTAAACTCTCTTGTCGTATCTAACACCCACAAAAGAGCTAATTCCCAAACTACAGGCAACACCCCTCCCCCTGATAAGTAGTTTAAGTTTATAGATGCATCAGTCAAAAGAGTGGCCTCACAGGCTGCTAACCATTGGCGAATCACCAATGCTCAGGCCCTGTTGGCATGATACGACAGAGCTCACTATGATGAGTTAGAAAAACTCATCCAAAACTTGCCTGATGAGTACAAGGCAAAGGATAATGACCTCATTCAAGAAGGGAAGCCTATCACCAATACTTCCATAAAATGTGCACTTGATGCAGCAGACACAGCATCTTGTGCCATCAACACCAGCATACTATTACGCAGGAACGCTCGGCTTCGAATCTCCGGATTCAAGCTGGAGGTCCAATCCTCCATACTCAATCAGCCCTTTGATAAACAGCATCTTTTTAGCCAACAGTCGACACTTCACTTGAAAAGATGAAAAAGGACACAGAAACTGTGGAGTCTTACAATTACCTTCGAGCAGGGGTTCCTTTTGCCGCTCCTTTTATAGGAGAGGCTCAAAAGCAGTATCGTCAGAGACTCCCTCCTCCTTTTATAAACAACAAATCCACCTCCTTCAGAGGTTATTTTCGAGGAGGCTACAGGGGAAATAATGACAAGGGACGAGGCACTTCCCCTGCCAATAAACAGTGACTTCCTTCCACTACCCCGATCATTTAACACCTGTTGGGGGACGTCTCTCACAGGTCCTACCTGTCTAGAATTCAATCATCACAGACAAGTGGGTAATACAAATTATCCAACATGGTTATTGCCTGTAACTTACCAGCATTCCACCAACAATCCTTCTGAGACAGCGTAATATGCTGTCAGAACAGCTCACCCTGTTAGAACAAAAGATTCTCTCTCTGTTACACAAACATGCAATAGAACCAGTCCCATTACGTCATCAAGGAACGGGAGTGTACTCCATATACTTTTTGAATCCAAAAAAGGACGGCTCCCTCAGGTCCATATTGGACCTAAGACAACTAAACCTCTACATTCAATCTGACCACTTCCACATGATCACTCTTCAGCAGGTGCTCCCATTACTTCAGCAAGGTGACTTTCTTTCCACCCTAGATTAAAAGGACGCCTACTTCCATATTCCCATTCATCCATCTCACAGGAAAAATCTCTGTTTTGTAGTGGACGGACAACATTACCAATTCAAAGTCCTCCCTTACGGGCTAACTACAGCACCAAGAGTCTTCACCAAGTGCCTAGCAGTAGTCGTAGCTCATTTTAGAAGACAACACATTCACGTCTTTCCTTACTTAGATGACTGGCTAATAAAAGCCAAGTCGCAATACAGCTGCATGCATCACACTCACAAGACAGTTCAGCTGCTTAACGACTTGGGATTCACTGTCAACCTCACCAAGTCTCATCTTCAACCCTCCAATACGCAAGCGTACCTAGGAGCTACAATAGACACTTGCAAAGCTCTAGCATACCCTAACCTACTCAGAATACACAATATACAAACACTAATATCACAGTTTCAACCACAGCACTTACTACCAGCACAAGTGTTTATGCAGTTGATCAGAATGATGATGTCTTTCATTTTAATTGTTCATTACACAAGACTCCAAATGCGTCCCCTACAAGAATGCTTAGCACGTCAGTAGAAACAGGCTCACGGTCAGTTAACCTATCTGGTGTTCGTGGACGGCCGCACTCATCGCTTTCAAAGTGGTGGAATACACAAAACCTTCCCAAAGGGCCACCATTCCTCGACCTGGTTCCACAGATAGTACTCACAACAGACGCATCTCTCAATGGTTAGGGAGCTCATATTCAACAACATAACATTCAAGGAATATGGACACTACAACAAAAACAACTCCACATATTTGGAGCTGCTAGCAATTTTACTGACATTGAAAGCTTTCCTTCTACACATAGTAGGCAAAGCTGTCCTAGTCCATACAAACGATATGACAGCAATGCACTACATACAAAAACAAGGGGGACACTCTCCACAGCTTTCACACCTAGCTCAGAGCTTATGGAGATGGGCCATACCTCAAAAGATATATCTCCTTACAGAACATCTGCCAGGAGTAAACAATCAGATTGCCGATCTGCTCAGTCGTCAAAGACAACAGATCCACGAATGGGAACTACATCTGTTGTGGGGTGGAATAAACCCCCCTGTGGTGGTCACAGGCCACCGAAACACTGTCTGTCTAAAAGTAATGAACACAGACGTGAAACAAAGGTCTTGCGTTGAAGTAGCACTTTTATTCATCAAATCATTAACACAGCAGAGAATATATTCATCAATTCATTAGTTTAAAAGGACTATTTAAAAGTTCAATAGCAATGAGTCCGAAATAGCAAAACAAAAATACATATTTGTAACACTCTTGTGCCTAGAAGGTAAAACTTTAAATGAGAAAATTAGCCATCCAAGAATTACAATTCTTAAGGTGCATTTAAATGCAATGAAAGGGTGAAATGTCATTGCCCTGAAGCACTGCACCTAGGCAGCTTAATTTGAGGGGGTGCTTCTGCAAAACTATGACGTGTAAACGGTCGAGAAAAATAGCTTTCTGATTTATATAAAAGAAGAACCCTTTTTAAGATTCAATAATGAGCCTGTGAGTCTTAGCAAAGTTGGCATTTAAAAACACATTTCTGGGAAGAACAACTAACTCATGCAATGCAAATATATTTCAAATCAATGGAAAAACTTTCAAAATGCAAACTACACTTGACTGCAATGCTAGGAATGCACATGTTAAGTTAGGAGGAACACACATTATTGCTTTGCAACTGCAATAATGTTTTGGAATAAGGGCAATGCAGAGGATAGAGAAAGAAACTATTTTAAAGTACCAGAAACAATTAGAGCTTCAGCCCAAGATGCTTAGATAGAGGGCTGAAGGAGACCACACAGGCGTCAGTGACCTCCCATTCTTCCAAATGTGGTGCTACCCAGAAATAGATCTGTTCGGCACACACCTCAACGCAAAATGCCCAAACTTCGCATCCAGGTATCCACACCCACTGTCCAAAGGCAATGCGCTATGTATGAATTGGTGAGGGAAATTTGTTTACGCTTTTCCACCTTTCCCGCTAATTCCATTAGTGGTTTGCAAGCTCAAGCAACATTCCCTCAAAATGATCCTAGTTGCTCCCACATGGACTTGACAACCATGGTACACAACCCTACTGGAACTGTCAGTTGTTCCTCATCAAAAGCTACACCTCTCCCCCAAGCTTCTCACTCAGAACCATGGAGAAATAAGACATTCAGATCCCAGTCAAGCCATCCTTGCCATTTGGCACCTGAAATCATAGTTTGGCTACCTTAATCTCCCGCCAGCCTGCATGGATGTCATTAAAGAGGCTAGATGCCCTACCACAAGAGCATGCTATGCATCAAAATGGAAACTATTTATAATTTATTGTACTAACAATACAATCAATCCATTAGATGCTTCTCCTCAAAGCATAATTTGCTATCTGTTACACTTATAATGTGTAAACTTGGCATATACATCTATACCATTACATATTGCCGCAATAGCGGCTTACCTACAAAACAGACAGCACTTGTCTTTGTTTCTTGTACCTGCTATCAAAGTCTTTATGGAAGGACTCAAAAGAATCATTCCTACTAGACTCCCACCTTCTCCCGTGTGGAATCTTAACATAGTCCTTACAAGACTCATGGGCCTGCCATTTGAGCCTTTGCACAAATGTGAACTGTAGATGTGTTAGCAAAACAACAAGCTAGTGTGGGCCAGGCAGTTTTGAGAACACTATTTCAAACCACTGCAACAGATACAGGTTAGCCGCCGCTGGGAAGATAACTGCTATTTAGTCTATGCTAACTCATACGATCTACAGCTCATATACCTCAAACGGAAAATGCTACTTACCTAGTATGCATCTGTTCATGGCATATAAAGCTGTAGATTCATGTGCAGTTTTTTCGCGGTGAATAGAGCTACGAAACCCCCTGCAGTCCCGCATGATCGTCTTCGGCTTCGGGGGATTTAATGCTATCTGGCTACGCATGGTGGAACTCCGTCCCACCGAACTATTAAGCCGGTCGTACCTTGTTGTCTAATATAACGGATATTTTATTAGCCAAATCTTTGGCCAGATATTTAGCCTGGTGGTCCAAGCTCTATGAGAGCAATGAAAGGGTGGGCCACATGCTAGCGGTGCGGATTAGTGAAAAGGAAGAACAAAATCAGATCACAGATATTCTAGATCCAGATATTGGTTTAGTAACGGACCCAGGGGATATTTTATCTGCATTTCAGAAATGTTATCAGAAGCTATAATCTGAAGATATAAGGGACAATTATGGACTACAGGGCGAAATTAAGAAATATATCGAAGAGGTTAAACTCAATCAATTGTCTCCTGTCGATCAAGACATTTTGAATGCTCCGATTAGTCAGAGAGAAATACTCCGGGCTCTGGACTCATTACCATTAGGCAAATCTGTTGGGCCCGATTTCCTTCCTGGCGACTTCTTTAAGATCTTTCGCACACAGCTGGTATCAACAATGCTTGAGATGTTTCGCATAGTTTCGAGTGGAGATACACCCCCAGAGTCATGGAGGAATGCAAAGATTGTTGTATTTTTAAAAAAGGGGAAAGTGGCGACTGACCCTGGGGCATATCGGCAATCACACTAATAAATAGTGATATCAATATTTATTCTAAGATATTTGCTAACAGATTGGCGCTTGTTATAAAACAAATGGTATCTCCTCAACAACATGGTTTTGTCCCCGGTCGTGAATTTATTGATCATATATAACGAACAATAACATTGTTCGATTACACCAAGGTTACAGGAGACCCTATGGCCCTTATTTTTTTAGATGCAGAAAAAGGAATTCGATAGGGTCTCTTGGCCTTTTTTACGGGCTGTTATGAGGTATTACGCGATCGGGGAAGGATTTTTAAGAGCTATCCAAAGCATGTATAGAGAGCCAATTGCGAAAATCGCCTTGATGGGGGCTCGGTCTGGGGAAATCAGTATTATGCGAGGAACTAGACAAGGATGTCCGTGCTTCCCCTTGTTATTTGCTATTTATATTGATGATTTAATTAGGAAGATCCAGGAGAATCAAATCATTCGACCTATCTGTGCCCGAGGCGGAGACGTTAAAGTTTTGGGATACACAGATGACTTAGCCATTATAACAGCGGCTCCCTGTCAGGCATTAGAAGAAATAAGCATTTTAACATCGCAATTCGGCAAGATATCCGGCTATCATCTGAATGATAGCAAAATACAAATTGTGGCTAACGATACGGTTATACTTGTTGATCAGCGGATAGTAACAAATGCCAGATATTTAGGTATTGAAATAAGTACCACGCCTGAAGATATCGTTGATATTAACTTTAAACCGTTACTTCAGAAAATCAAGTCGGACTCCCGAAGAATCAACAACTTACATTCAACATTAATTGAGAGGAATAACGTTTTAAAGATTATTTTTTTGCCCAAAATTCTATATTGTTTCAGAGCAATCCCTTTAGATAGCCATAAAGTCAGGTTCCAGAAGCTAGACCAGCTAGTCTCATGGTTCCTACGTGCTGGACAGCACCCAAGAAGGGCTATTCGATATATGACCTTATCAAGAGACAGGGGAGGCTGGTCCGTTCCTAATCTTCAAATCTATTATTGGGTAACTAGGTTGAAACAAATGGGGGAGTTGCTAAATGGGGGGAATCTGGGATGTTCAGAGATTTCAATTTATCATTTAATTTATGGGAAAGAAGCTAGAGGACTTTTGCTGCGCCATATAGATTTTGCCTACTTCAAGAGGGTTAAGTTTAAGGTTTTACTAGGGGCCTATAGGGTCTGGACTGCTGTCAGGAAAAAGCTTGGGATTGGGCGGCTACATCTATACCCCCCTGTTTGCAATAACACCTTACTTCCGGCAATTTTAAAAACTGGATTTTAAAAACTGGACCGAGAAGGGTGTTCTGTGCATAGGGGATGTTTTATCGAATATTGAAATGCTTACTTTTGAGGCCATCAAAGAGAGATTTGGGATTGAGAATAAGGATTTTTTTTAAATATTTACAGATTAGGGACTTTGTTGCCAAAAGACTTCTTAATCGGGACTGGATTCCTCTATTAGATCTAATCAACGGTGGCCAATCCACAACATCTTCATTATATAAACCTATTAATGAGCAGATGGGCGATGACCTGAATAAGCACTTTGAGAGATGGCAATCGAGGTTATCAGCGGGTCAAGGGGAGTGTGAAGACTCACTTTTGCATAGCCAAACAACATGTATTTCCACCAATTTACAAGTACAATGCTTCAAGACTTGGTGCAACTTATATATGACCCCGGCACGCATTCACCGTCGGGGGGGACTTCGGGGATATGTTGTCCTCGGTGTGGGCTGTTGGCTTCACATAGTATACACATATTTGCTACCTGTTCTGGTCTGTCCCAACTGTTGGTCAAAACAGAGCAGCGCTTATAATCTATATTAGGATATATAGTATCATAGACCCTCTTGGTTATCATGTTAGGGGTCTCTAATCGAGAAATGTTGAAAGCAGACCGGAAAATCGTATATATAGAAATGGCAGTATTTCGGCTCTGATTGGCTACGGTGTGGCTCGATCCAAATCCTCCCTCGTTTCATGTTTGGTTCAGTAAACTAGTATTTACATATAATTGGGAGTTATCAGTGCTCAGAAGAAGAGGGAGTAGGGGGAGGGCCAATGGGGAAAAGAACTGGGATTATCTAACTAAATGGGTAAATAAGGATCAACTGCCTATATTAATATAAGTACCCCCAAGTCTGTTATGAAGTGTCTGTTTGTTGGTTTAAATTTGGTTTTTCTTTGCTTTTTTTGTGCTTTTTCTTATGTGAGGATCAACCGTGGGAGGGTGGTGGGGGGAAGGGGGGTGGGGAGATATTTTGGACATTAGATATGGTCTTTTCTTTTTCTCCCGCTTCATGTATGCAAATATATGTTATACTGTTGTATTCTCTTTTTCTTGAATCTGATGTCCAATAAAAACAATCTTAAAAAAAAAAATGAATCTACATTTTTAGATGTCAAGTACAGATGCATACTGGCTAAGTAGCATTATTCTTTTCTAGGTCTCGCTTAGCGTAGCAGCGCACATGCTCTTCCTTCGCCATGCAGGATTTCTTGGAATCAATATGGTTCCAGAAGTCGTGTCTCTGCTCCGCCTGCCTTTTTGATTGGCACTCGTCATTTTGCGTTGCAGAACGTAGTGTGATAATTGCACCTAAGGTTTTTTAGTCCCTCCTGGTTGCCACTCTGTCCTCTTTTGGTTCCGCCCACCAGGATTGGATCTTTTACTTGCGGCGGGAGGCAGTGTCCCTTAATTAGCCGCTAAGCACTTTTTTCCTGTATTACTGCGTTTAAATTCAAGAATGGCTGATGCACCTTTCATTTCTCTGGCACGGCTTGTTTCTTTTTAATTTTATTCTATCCTTTTGCCATCTTGTCTCCCGAGAGCCCCACTGATGTATATCGTCACTTGCTTTGTATTTGATTTTATCTTCCCTCGCCCGCCTCAACTTCCCCACCCCCTGCTTGTTACCCCTTCCAAAATACCACGGGCTGCCCTGACCGGCCAGGCAGGGCTCATTTGCCAAACTCATTTGTGGGTGACAGTTGGCAATTAGGATTTCACTCTTGAAAAGTGCTGGTCACGCATGAAGCGTGCATATTTCCCACATAAAATTAAGATGAAAAGGGCTGCTCACAGGGTTTAACTATATTACAGTGTTAGTTTTAAAGTTTATTTTATGTCAACAAATATTTCCGCACTAAACTACAGTTTGTGTGGACCAATGAATGGAGGATATTCATTTCTAAGGGGAGACCCAGAGCAATTGGTCACCAAGGACGCTGTTACAATCCAGTGCATTCTGGGAGTAATAGTCCAAAGGCATTATGGTTAATGTGACTGACCTAAAGCACAGTAAAACATAGTTGTCAAGTTCTCAGTTTGCTTATGTGACATTTCCCTCTTCACAGGGCTTTAAGTGGGATGAAAAAAATGGGTGGGGAGGGGTCTCTCAAAGGTGCGTGGTCACTATTAGTAAGGGCGTGGCTTAAAAACACCTAAGCTAAAAATCTGTACTTAGCATAGTCTGCCGCCTAAAAAATTACAGAAATCAAAAAAAAACAAAAAAAAAAAAAAAACAAAAAAAAAAAAAAAGAACTACAACAATCCAGGACTATTGGCTTTGTCAGTGGGGATTAGTTGCATAAGATAAACAAGCATTAAAAATGCAATAGGTCTTGCCTTTCATTAAGTTAAAGCCATTTGTTTGCTATACAATACCATTAGCAACGCAAATGGCTTTAACTTAATCAAAGGCAAGACCTATTGCATTTTTAATGCTTGTTCTTTGTGGCTGTTGAAATTAAAGCAAGAAAAGTAAGCATAATACTCGCCTCTGTGTCTTTAATAAAATCTAGCCTTTCTGACACCAAGACTAGAAAAATCTCAATTTTTAAGTGATTTAGTGAAACATGCTCACCCCGTCACAAACTCTCCTTCAATTCAGGAAAAAGCTGAAGACACTCTTCAAAGAACACTGCAACTCCATGCCATAGAAAATCAACTCTCTTCTCAGATCCCTGAGCCCCTGCCCTCCACCCCACAAACATCACCCATTGTACTCTCTCTGGCCATGTACAGCACTCTACTGCCCCTCACTAGGTTTACACTCCTAAATGTCATATTAATAGAGACCTACACATTTAAATTAGTCGACAGTGTCTTGGTATTCTTTTCTGGTATTTATGTTTTTTTTGTTCTCTGTGTCTTACAGGCCTCTCAGTTTGTTGTATAGAGATTTACTTTACCAACGTTGCTTGTCTTTCCTCTGTTTTTGTGGAGGTTTGTCGCGGTCAGTGACTTATTTTCCAATGGTTAAAAGGGCTGGTATCTCTTTAATACAGCGATCAGTGCCTTTTTAGGTTTCGCCTGGGGCTGGAGCTCCTAGCTCCGCCCAGGAGAAATCTTTTGTTTTGCAGTATGGGGGACTTGAATCCGCCCCTTCTTCCATTGGCAAGCTCCATAAATGGAGGCTAGCCATTGGAAGCCGGATCTGTCCGTCAAGGCCGGACCAGATTCGGGGGCGTTCCCGCAATTTTTTCTCATCCCACCCCTTTCCCTACGACATACGCCGGTGGGCGGTGTTTTTTTTTTTTTTTTGTGTTTAGGTTTGTTTGGGCATTTCTTTGAAGATGGCGCCCGGTGGAGAGGGATTTCAGCCCCTGATGCAACACAAATAGGAGCTCCTCAGCTCGTGGGAGCCGCTAAGCGCTTTTCTTAAACCTATCCCGCTCTCCCCTCCCGCTGTCCGTTCCGTCCCCCACACCCCCGCTGTCCGTGTCTCCGGCCGGTGGAAACCTCACGCACATTCTTTCGCTCCGCGGATTATGGGCCTGCTACGTGACTGGTTTTTCCCTTTGTGCAAGGTGCAAGGAGGTAAGAGCCTAAAACTTGTGTCCCGGCGCTGCGGGGACTGTGCCGCGCGATCTGTTGTTGCTCAGTGCGGGGCCAGTGCGGGGCCAGTGCGGGGCCAGTGCGGGGCCGGTGCGGGGCCGGTGCGGGGCTGAGTGGGTCAGCACCCTCGCTCCCCACGGAGAGAGAAACTGCATTTTGTCTTTGGAAGCAGAGGAGGTCTCTGGGCTGCGCTCCCCAGTCGCATCTGGACTAAATTAAAGGTTTAAAAATACTACAAAGCAATCGCATTACATTTTTCTCTCCCTTGATTTTTTTTTCTCTGTTCCTTTCTCCACTCTGCCTCTGCTCGTGTTGTGAAGCAGAAGGCTCCAAGACACCCCCCACCCGTGTGAAAAGCATCAATCACGCACGTCCCCTGATTGGAATAGGGCTGAGAAACGCAATTAATCCCCTTTTCCCAGGAAATCTGTTTGTGATCAAAAAGTGTATCTAGTGAGACGAGGTGTTTCAGGTGATTGTTTGCGGGTGTTGTGCGGGTGGGGGGTATATTACATGGCAGTTTTGGAAGGTTTATTCTCTAATCAGCTGACTGGAAGGGTGCGATTGGGGGTGTTATCAGAAGAGAAAGTATGTGTTTGAAGATGTGTGAGTTTCTTTGTATGCGTGTGTGTGTTTATTGCTGGGCAGGTCTCTTTCTGTGTGCTAGTAGTGCCTGTTTATGTGAGTGCGTTTGTTTCTGTCTATTCGCGTGTTGGTGTCGTTTTTCAGCTTTTCATTTATTTTGTTTGAGCGTGTCTATATTGGCGTGTGCTTTTGTGTGGGTCTATTCCCATGCACAAGTTTGTCTTTATGTCTCATATGTAATATATACGCGTGGGTGTGCTGGGGGTCTGTTTATGTGTGTGTTCTTGGCTTCGTTTTGTGTCTGTTTCAATGTTTAATGTTTAGGTACATTGCATAAGCATGTTTGCCTAGCCACTTATGTGGATCTGATACTTTGCGAGCATGTGTGTTCTGTGTGCGTGTTTCTGTTTATATTTCTGTGTTCCTATATGTGTCTGTTTGTGCTTACCTGTTTCTCGGTGTTTGGTTGGTATGCTTGTTTCTGTGTGGGTTTTGCGTGTGAGTGTTTTTGCTTTGAGTGCGTGCTTCTATATACATCAATTCTTTTCTTGTTTGTGTTTGTGTTTGTTTCCGCCTGTCTGTTTCTTTTTGTTCAGTGTGTTTCTGTGCCTGAGAGCTGCATCCCTCTGGAGAGTGAGGCTGCACACATACATACTAAAAGATAAAACAAACACAGTGCGGCCGCAGAGAGGCACGGCTTCCTGTGAAGTGGTGCGGGGAACTTTTCCGGGTGGAACTGTTTAGGCGCTGCCGGAGCCAGGGCGCAGGATGGCGGGCGGGCGGTTCTGAGATAATGGGGACGGCATGGAAGCCGTTTAGGAGAAGCAACCCGCGGGTGTATCTAAAGGACTTTAGGGGACCCTGTACCCACGCAGCAGCCTACCCCTCCTCAGGGGCAAGATGCACCCCTGGCGGCAGGCCAGAGCCGGCGTTTCTAACGAGTGCACTCCCAAGGCCGCTTCTGAGGGTGCTCAGGGTGCTCTCGTCTAAAGGTGCTCAGGGGTGCTCTTGTCTACGGGTGCGCGGTGGGTACACTCGTCTATGACGGCTCAGTCTGTGTCCTTGTGTGAACAGAGGCTGCTCTCCTTTGTGGGTGCCCTCGGTGTGCCCCTTTAGAATACCCGATGGGTGCATATTTGCCTATGAATATCCAGTCGGTGCCGCCCCAAGCTAGGAGTATACCCCGCAGAGGATGCCACAGGGTGTTCCGGGTGCACCTTGGGTGTCATCTGCGGTTGAGTCGTCCGTGTCAAGGGCTGTGGGTGTTCTGAGCAATGGGTGCCCCGTAGGTGCTCCGAGCTGTGGGTGCCCCGCGGGTGCTCCGAGCTGTGGGTGCTCTAAGCTGTGGGTGCTCTGAGGTGAGACTGCCCCATGGGTGCCCCGGTTTGTGGGTGGACCCAGATGCCGCCGGCTGGGGTTGCCCCCGTGGGTCCTCTCCGCGGTGGGTACCACGTGGGTGTTCCGAACTGGGGTTCCTGTGGATAGGGGGCCAGAGGAGTGGTGCGCTTCTTTCGATTCTTCTAAGTGGCAGCTTGATATCGTCACCCCCAGCACTTCTCAAAAGTGGTACATCCTGGGTCTGGCAGAGGGCGAGGCTCAACTACCCTTGAAGAGCATTGAGCAGAATGATTATAAATGAGGGGCAGGTAGGTTATGCGCGTGCCGGAGTGATCGAATCTAGTCCCTGGGGGGGAGGGGGGTGTTGTCTGTCCCTCGCCTTGCAGCGCGGGTCACCTGCGAGGCCTCGGCTATTTACGGGAGACGCCTCCCAGGGCTCCCGTCCTTCCTGCAACTAGAAGCTGCATGCCACCTGTCTGAAAGCCTGGGGCTGCTGTCCGATCCCGCTCACTCCGATGACTGCACACTCACGGTGTGATCTTAGCTAAGAGGCCTGGGAGGGCTCTAACATTCACTGTATATGCACACCGCTGTGCACAGCCGCGAACTCTTTGTTATTCAAGTCGGCGCGCAGGCATACACGCCAAATGCTTGTTTCTTTCCCATAATGTGGATGTACAGTACAACATACGCCCCTTACGAGTCACGCCATGTTTCGCTCAGAACAATTCTGTGTCGCTGCTTTAATAAATTAACCAGCACTGCAGATGTCTTCATTGGTGTGTGCGTGCCATGTCGTGCAGGCGCACAGCGGCCTGACCTCGGGGCCGGGGGCACATCATACCGGAGTTTAAAGGGGCCCGGGCCCAACGTGGGAAGTAACCATATACACCAAACACAGGGCTGGAGGCAGTCTACTGGGCAGACGGTCCCAGCGCGGTACTAACGTGGCCTGGAGAGTTAGCGCATCAGTGGTCGATTCTGATTGGGGAATGAATGAATGTAACACACAAGGCTTTGAGTGAAATCACCTTAACGCATCCAGCTGTTGTTAGCGAGCCTGCCCAGGCAGCGCCAGCAGCGCGACCGACACCTCGAGTAGAATTCGCGCAATAAACAGACCACGCAGTTATAGGCGTAAAAGGCCATTTATTAGACCAGAACTGCTCATAACAATAAAACAGTAAACAATAACAGCAAAACTCCCCAATCATACATCCCCCCCATTCGTTTCAATCATTCATGTCAATACTGAGCCCTAGCGGCTCCAAACACCCTCCACTTGCCGTCAATCACCCTTCCAGCCCCCAGTCATTGCCAACTTCAAACAAACTTCGATCCGTCCTGCGCCAAGTCTCCCCCCCAAGGGATGGGTATGCCCGCTCTTGACCCCCTATCCCTTCGAAACCTGCCTACCGCAGCTCTGGCCTAAACTGGCAACGCAAATGACCGGTTCAAGTACCACTTCCAACTGCCGGGTGGGTGGGCGGCCTTTCGAGCTCCCTCCCGATGGTGCCAGGCGCAGAAAAGAGGAAGATCCCTTCCTCCCCCGCGCTTAAGTACCCACCCCCTAACTCCTCCCCTTCCCCTGCCTGGACTATCCTCTGCGCAAAAGACCCCGGGGAAAGACTAGTCTGCGACTCTGCTTTCCCCGGGGCCCGGCATCACGCAATAAACAGACCACGCAGTTATAGGCGTAAAAGGCCATTTATTAGACCAGAACTGCGCATAACAATAGAACAGTAAACAATAACAGCAAAACTCCCCAATCATACATCCCCCCCATTCGTTTCAATCATTCATGTCAATACTGAGCCCTAGCGGCTCCAAACACCCTCCACTTGCCGTCAATCACCCTTCCAGCCCCCAGTCATTGCCAACTTCAAACAAACTTCGATCCGTCCTGCGCCAAGTCTCCTCCCCAAGGGATGGGTATGCCCGCTCTTGACCCCCTATCCCTTCGAAACCTGCCACCCAGTGGACCCCCTGTAGGGCGGTACACTGCCCCCCCCCCCCCACCAAGGGGCCGTCCGTCCGTCACTGCAAAGTCACTCCCTCCGACACCATATCGACTCGTTCCACAACTTGCTCACCACATCCCGCAGTTCCATCATATACCATGCATTCCCCAGTCGAGACAGATGCACACCGTCCTCCCTAAAGGCTCCTCCAGGCGAATTCCAGGATGCGAAATGACTTTCACCCCCCTGTCCACACAGTAAAGTCTCATTGCCCGATTCAATTTTCTCCGAGCCTTTTCAATGGCCCCGTGTTTCATGGCCCTCCTCCAAACTTTCCGGGGGACCAGCTCCGTCCAGGCAATGCAGGCCCCCGACATCCTCGATTTTAGCACATCCAAGTCCCTCTGCATAAGTTGCAACAGAGCCAGTCCAGACAATTGCACCAGGTCGTTCTCGCCCAAATGAACGATCAACAGATCCGGGCACCCCCTCTGTGGGACCATCTTCGCGAGCCAGGGCAGTAGTGCCCCCCATCGCATTCCGCTCTTTCCCCACCATTTCACCTCGTGCAATTGTCCTTTCAGTCCCAGGTTACGGCCGTAAACCTGCTGGTCAGCGTACTTGGATGCCCAGTGCACAAAGGAGTGCCCAACGATCCACGTCACCGTCTTACCACCCGGGCCACCCACGCAACCTACGAAGAAAAAAGATGTTAGAACAGGCAAAACAGAAAATTGCAAACCAACAAACCTGCCTGGGACCCCAACTACTTCCTCACATACCGCTCGCAGCAGCGAGACTTCCAACGACCAATACTCCGGATCCGATCCCAGGACCAACCCAACCGTGCCGCTGCAGTCGCAGCCCCAATACGGAAAGAATGAGTACCAAAACCCGCACCATTCATCCCCAGGCGACCCAAAGCCATCCTCAACACCGCCAACAGCTGGCCCGCCGACATCCTCGCACCAGAAGCATGAAGGAAAATCTCGCCCCCCCGCGGGCCACCTGCCCCGCAGAAGGAGCGCCATTCTCGCACTGGGCAAACCGCCCCACCAGATTCATTCAGCCACACCCACGTACCACGCCCCACTTGATCAGTCTACGAGCGGCCCAGCCATATCCCCAAACGCCCCGCATCCACCCGTACATCCTCGAACAATCGTCCGGCCCCCCGCCTCGTGCCCAGCAACTCAGACACCCGAAACGCCCCAAAAAACATCCACACCATGCACAGGCGAAACAGGCCCACCTCGGCCCTGTCATAGCAACACTCCGGCAACACCCCAACCAGCCGGACCAACAGGTCAAACGTCACCGCCTCCCGCAGGCGTCCCCCCCCGGCGCCCCTCTCCCGACCCCACCCCCGCAACATGCGAGCCAGCACCACATCCTTGGTGGGGTCGAAACCCAGAAACAAAACACAATAAAAGGAAATGCCAGCCAATTTACCCGAAATCGTAGCAGCAGTCAGGCCACGGTCCATACAGGAAAGCACATAGCCCCTCACACCACCCAGCACTTCCGACTCCCCACTCACCACACCATCCACCGTCCAGCCCATAAAAGAACAAAATTCAGACCATGCCAGCCGATATGACTTCCTCGTGGACGGGGCCAACGAACCCTCCACCAGACCAATCATCCTCACTCCCCCAAGGCCCAGATGCCGGCCGGCAGCTCGGTCTTGCAGGCGTCCGCTCCCGGCGCCAGATGTCGGAACCGCTGCCACTGCGAACGAGACAAAGCATCCGCAATGTCATTATTCGCCCCAGGGACATGCTTGGCCCGAAACACCACATTCAACTGCAGACAAGCCAACATGAACCTTCGCAACAGCTTCAACACTCGCAGGTCCCTCGCCCTCTGGTTATTCACAAGGTCCACCACCGTCATGTTGTCAACGTGGAAAAGCACTGTCCTGTCCCGAAAGTCATCCCCCCACACCACCAGAGCCACCAGCAAAGGGAAGAACTCGAGAAAAGCAATGCTCCTGCCCTGCTTCATCCAGGAGGCCGGCCAGCTCTCCGCGCACCACCGCCCATCCCAAAAGACTCCAAACCCCGCTGACCCAGCCGCGTCAGAAAATATCCGGCATTGCCACACTGCCCTCTCCTCATCAAACTCCAAAGGCACCCCATGAAAATCCTGCAAAAAAGTGATCCAAGTCCTCAAATCCGACCGCACCCCCAGCGAGATCCTCACCCGGTGATGCGGAAGCACTGCCCCCGACATGGCCATGCCGAGCCGTCGACAGAACGTGTGCCCCGCCCGCACTACCCGGCAAGCGAAGTTAAGGAAACCTAGCAGCCTCTGAACCGCCCGCAAAGGAATCCGCCGCTCCCCCACAGCCCACTCCAGACACTCCAAAATCTCCTTCACCTTAGACGCAGGCAGGCGCGCCAACCAGTCAACCGAGTCCAATTCGATCCCCAGGAACGTGAGGCAACAGCTGGGACCAGCCGTCTTCTCAGGCGCGAGAGGCACTCCAAATTGCACCGCCAAGGCCTGGAAACGCGACAGAGCCCTGCCACAATCCCCCGACCCCGCCCTGCCCAGGAAGAGAAAGTCGTCCAGGTAGTGAGTGACCTCGCGGCACCCGCTCACCCGCACCATGACCCACTGCAGAAACGTGCTAAACAATTCAAACAAAGCACAGGAAATGGCACAACCCATGGGAAGGACCTTGTCGACATAGATGGCACCCCCGAACTGCATGCCCAAGAGCCCGAAATCCGCTGGGTGAATCGGCAAGAGCCGGAAAGCCGACTTGATGTCGCACTTCGCCAGCTCAGCCCCGGGACCACAAGAACGCACCATCCGGACCGCATCGTCCACCGACGCATACAGCACCCTCGAGTCCTCCTCTGCAATGAAGTCATTCACCGACCTCCCCTCCGACCAGGACAAGTGGTGAATCATCCTGAACTCCCCCTCCTCCTTCTCCGGCACAACCCCCAGTGGCGAGACGATCAGGTCCGGCAGCGGCCAGTCAACAAAAGGCCCCGCGACTCTCCCTTCCGACACCTCCTTCTGCAACTTCGCAGCCACCACACCCGGCAACTCCTTCGCCGACCTCAAATTTTCGGCCCACCGCCGCTCCCTGGGGCCCTGATAACCCACCCGAAAGCCTTCGGTGAAACCCCAAAAGAGCCGCGCCGCGGCCTCGCGGTCAGGGTAGCACGCGAGCCACGGGGCCATCGCCTCCACCCTAACCGGAGTAGGCGCCCTTCGGGCCAGGCTGTCCCCGCCCCCTGGCGTTCCGCCATTG
The DNA here is from genome assembly GCF_964263255.1 of Lissotriton vulgaris. Lineage (NCBI taxonomy): Eukaryota > Metazoa > Chordata > Amphibia > Caudata > Salamandridae > Lissotriton > Lissotriton vulgaris. The sequence continues at coordinate 162,968,641 of NC_141699.1, read as the reverse complement.
TTCAGAAGGGGTGGCGAGCGAGAGACACTGAGTGACGGGGTGCTTCCCCCCGCACTTAGAACACTCATGCTTGAACTTGCACGGGTACCTCGAGCAGAAACCCCGACTGTAGCTCCAACACACCCCCGTGGTGGCCCCTCCCGGTTTGGCTGGTTGTCCGGACACAATGGTGCTGGGCACAGTTCCGCCCCCCGCCCCGCCCTGGGCGGGACGCGTCGGAAAAGACCGATACAACACCGGTAAACCGCTGGCCGTATGCGTAGAAGCCGACGAGTGCGACGACGCCATCCACTGCATCCAAAGCTCCTGATCCACCTCCCCCCAGCTCTTTTCTGGATCGGCGCTGACCCGGGCCCGAAACTCCTCGTCATAGCTTAACCAAGCAAAACCCCCAAACTGCATCTGAGCCTTACGGATAATGTCCATGTATTTGAACAACGCAATCGCCCGGTCAAGATATTTCACACAATAGACGCTAGCATAGATCAGAAAAGCCGAAGTCCAATTCTCCATGGTGATAGGCACCCTAGGCCGCCTCGTCAACTCCCACTCCTCTTCCTTGGAACCCTCCTTTGCCTGAACCTCCCGGTGCAACAACTTAAAAACGTCCACAAACTCGTGTTTCCAAATCTTCTCCCTCATTTTCTCCGACAAATGAGACCCCAACGGCATTGCCAGCCCCATGTAAGGCAATTTCTTCGGGAGCTTCACCCCCTTCTCATCCTTCCCATCACTTTTGTCGGTCTGCACCCCCAGAGTCACCGACTTACCATCCACCGACTTACCATCCACAGGTGGACCGCCCGAAGGCGCCCCCCCTCCCTCACCGACCCATCCCCCACTCCCACCGACCTGCAGGCCCGCTTCCGCCCCTCCCCACCCCGGGGTGCGTCATCCCAAACCGCCCACCAGGCACTCTCACCTGTTAGTGCCTCCGTCCGCTCCCGGGGCCGTCCTCTGGACTCCTTTCCACGGGCCTTCCCAGGTCCATTCTTCTTCCGCGATCCGGGGTCGACCTGCAAGACACCAAGGTCGTCACCCCCCGCTGCGCGGCCTACGCCTTCCAGGTCATCCCTCACCTCCCCTTCTTCCAACTCCTCGCTCTCCGCACTGTAATCCAGTTCAAGCACCGGTTCCTGATCCACACCTTCACTTGAGACACACTTCACAGCACGCTTCACTCCCCTGGCTCCACACTCGCGGCCACGCGATCCAGTGGCGCCACCAGTATTCGTTGCCCGATCCCGCGGGGGAGGGACAGCCGCCGCGGACTGCCCTGCTGCTTCCGACCTGCGTCTCGGAGCCGTGTTGCGCCCCGCAAGGCCCCCCCTGGCTCTGCCGACAACCGCCAACTTGGATCCCCTCCCGCCCCCCAGGTCGCTCGAACCTGGCAGAGCCCCGGCACCATCGGGCCTCAAAGCCGTGCTGGCCGTCCCTACCCCGGCCGCACCCCCAGTAAGGTGGGCGGCCGGACCTGACCTCCTCAATCTCGTCTGCTGAATCTCCTCCTCCTGCCTCTCCGCCTCCCTCTCCTCCTCCGAGGTGGGGGTGGGAGGCCCCTCAATGTCGGGGCCCCACACCGAACCTACTCGGGCCCTCGTCTCCTCAGCCCACCTGACCTCCTGAATCTGTTCCAAGATACGCTCCCCTCTGGACCTCTCCTCCCAGGAGACAGAACCCCAAATCGGAGGGGGGGGCGGTTGGCCGTGGCCAAAAAATTCGCCCCCCCGGGGGAAGAAACCCACCTGATGGAAACCTTGAACCCAACCCGGGCCGCCAACGGGAACCAGAGTGGGAGAGGCACTCCTGCCCACCGCAAACCCAGGCACCAACGGCCGAACCGCGGCCGGGGTGCCCGCCCTAGAGCCCCGGGACAAGTCAATCGGGCCCCCCCCAGACACCCGCAGGTCCAGCCCAGGCCCATTCCCACTAAAAGAGGCCTCCTCCAGGCGGACCAAGGGCCCGGGGGCCCCGCCGCCACCCACCGACCCGTCCAGGCCTGGCGCGGGCCCGGCCTGGGAGTCACCTAGCTCCACCCCCTGCGCGGCACCGTCCGGCGCCAACAGAGGACCATGGAGCGGAAGTTCCTCGGGCACGGCCCGCATGGCCGCCCCGAGGCCCCAGGCAAAAACTCCAACTGGGGGAAGGGGCGCGCGGAAGTCGTCCTGCGCTTCCCGCCCCGCGCAGTATTCTTGGGGACACCCCCCCCCCTCCCGAACCCCGGGCCACCCTCCTGAACCTGGTCGTCCTCCAAGCAGGCGAAAACCGCCGCCCGCACCCCCGCCGAGGCAGCCCTCGTGCCTCTGGTGGCCCCTACCCAGGCCTGGTCCATGACCCCGGGCCTAATCAGGTCCTCGCGGCCGGCCCTAGCGAGCAGTAACAAGGCCTCACGGACCTGTTCCGCGGACACCCCAGACATCCCAACCAATCCAACAAGAGCAAGAAACAAGATACAACCCCAGCTGCCGTAAAAACAGCTCCGAGTACAATTCCAAAAGTAGACCTAGGCCTCAACTACGCACTAACTAACTACTCCTTTCGAGCTCCCTCCCGATGGTGCCAGGCGCAGAAAAGAGGAAGATCCCTTCCTCCCCCGCGCTTAAGTACCCACCCCCTAACTCCTCCCCTTCCCCTGCCTGGACTATCCCCTGCGCGAAAGACCCCGGGGAAAGACTAGTCTGCGACTCTGCTTTCCCCGGGGCCCGGCAAAATATAGGACAGCCGCCCCCCCCCCCACACACCCGCAGAATGTGATAAGGGGACCCATAATGTGTCATGTTTCATGATATACAGTCTCAGGGGGCTATGCCACTCCCCTTTCTTGTAGCGCCTCGATGTATTCCACTGGAGTAGTTGATATTGCAGTGATGGAACGCGTCTGGCAAGAGCAACGCTCACGACTGTTACAAAAATAAAAAATAAAACGCAGCGAGGCGCTGTGAGGGTCTTTAGACATGTGGCAAAGCAGTGTTTATCTCACAATTGACGTTGTTTTATTGTTCATCAGTGCGCGCCGTGCACGAGTCTTTGGGGGAGACCCAAATAGGGTTATATTTTATTACACACTCCAGTGGTGGGTACATTTCCCCTCCCTGCGTATGGTCTGTGGCACCCTTGCCACTCCGCAGCATGTGAGCATGTCGCAGTCGGAGGAATCCCCCGGAATAGCCCTGTTCCCCGAAGGGGGGAGTGGGAGCCGGCGGGCTGTGCTTTGAAGCACAGGCCTGGCTGTCACTGGGAGCCGCAGTGGGTATATTATTCATGTCCCCCCTTGCCCTGCAGCCGGCTCAACAGGCATGTAGCGCTGGGCTAGCGCCCCCAGCGGTCGCGCGTGGTGCTGCCGCAGGCTGCTGATGAGCAACAAAGCCCAGCGCCAAAGGCACTTACTGCCCGCGGCTGCTCTCTGCTGCTCTGTCACAGCGTCTCCCCCTCCCGGTAGAGGGACTGGAGGTCCATGCTGGGGCCGCCAGCCTTACATGGGGACTGGGGAGGCTCCCGGACACGTACACATGTCAACATCTGGGACGCACAAGAGGGATGTTTCCAGCCTGAAAGAGGTATAACAGTGTTTGCCAATGTATTTGCACTGTACGTGGTGTTAGGAACAGTCATATAGCGCGTATTCTGCCACTACTGTGGTCTCGAAGCGCTATAGTTAACATTTTTGGGAGTGGTAGTAAATTATACAGAAACGTTGACTATATCTGCTGGGTAACGTGAGTGCATCGCTATCCTAAATGGGAATGTTAGGCATAAAGATATGTTACGATGCAGAAAAAATAGTATTTACTCCTCCACAAAATTAATAAATGAGGATACACTAGAAACGCAGGAGCCTGGCTCGGTGCTCTGTGCAGTGTCGCCAATTTGGATCTCGTGCCACGAAACACAGGCCGGTGGGAGCTCCATGGTAGAACACAGTGCCAAACAGACTGCCTCTTGGCGCTGTCACAAAGAGGTGGCTGGGTACTCTAGAGCATGCGCACTCTCATCGTATTTTCAGTCAGTATAGTCGAGGTGGTTTGGAATATGGGCACGCGGCAGCCGCAGTAGAACTTCTTGTGCGCTTGATACCAGTGCAAATATTCATGTTCGAGACTGTTGTGTCGTGTGATGGGGACAGGACTGCCCTAGGGAGATCACGCTGGGACCTACACTCCGGGGCATCTAAATCTAGCTAGGCCTAACACGTGGCCCTATAATAAACTCAGACGGACACTGGGAATAAGTTTGCTTGCTCGGTCTGTGCGTCTCTCTCTCTCTGAACGCCCGCGCATGTGCTAGACCTCTTTTTATTATCAGGAGTCACATGACCAACGCGTCCGTCCCTCGGGGCGCCAGGGGCGGACCTCCAGGAACATAACATTCCTCCTAAAATAAGGAAAAAACCAAAAAACCGCAAACAATGAACACATTTAACCGTAACCTTTTCTTTCTCGTGAACCATTGGGACCGATACCTTCAGCGTCCTTTAACTGCCAGGCCACACTACCATCCACTTAGTTCAAACTGCACATGCATATATGTAAATGGGAACAGTCTTACGTAAAGTAGTCTCTCAGCCAGCCGGAGGGGGTGGGATTGTCACGTAGCTGACGTTGTGACCCCCGGTGAGTCAGCAGTTCCGCTCCAACCTCCAACTCGTGACTTGGCGCCTCTCTGTCTGCCCCCTCCGGATCTGGGGCCTCATTCAGGGCCTCCGCGTCACCTCCCACTTCTTCGCTGGAAACCTGATGCTCACTGCTTTGCCTGACCTCGTGATGAGTTGTTGATTCAACGGCTGGCACATTGGTTACAGTTTCGGTTTGGCCACCGCCCTGCTGACGCTCTGACTCGGGGGCTGACTGATGATACAGTTTGAAATGAGACACATTGCGAGTCACCTTGTCTCGTCCTCGAATGGCCGTGAGGCGGGTGCCTTTCACTCCGATAACTCGCCATGGTCTCTTCTCGTAGTTCAGATTAAATTTGCCCCCGGTTACACGATTTCGGATGAGCACCACATCACCTCTTTTGAAGTGCGGGGCCACAGCCCGGCGTCTCTGACTGATCTTTTCACATGCAGAATTTCTTTTCTTCTCCACTGCGTGTTCATTTATCATTTCAGGTGCCCACTGGGGGTGATGAGGGATGGAGTCAGTTATCACCCTTCCTAGAAGGAGATGTGCGGGGGCCACCCCTGTTGTGGAGTGCGGGGTCTGGCGGTAGCTTCGAAGAAACGTAAAGATGGCCATTTCCACTGACTGCCCTTTGTCGTGGGCGATACGGATCACCTTGTTCAAAGTCCTCATGAACCTCTCGGCCTCCCCATTAGCTTGAGGCCACCGAGGCGTTATGCGCCTGTGACATGTTCCCAGAGACGATAGGTATTCAGCAAAGTCTTGACCCTGGAATGGCGGCCCATTGTCTGTTCTGAGTTCTCTCATAGCTCCATGAGTGGCAATGATCTTCTCCACTTTGGGGATGACACAGTCTGCGCTGGTGCTTGTGACAATTTCGACTTCAGGGTACTTTGAGTGGTCGTCTATCATTACCAACGTGTGTCTTCCATCCGGGAGACTGCCAAAGTCCATACTGACTCTCTCCCAGGGTCCTTGTGGCCGGGGTTCCACGATGATGGGGGCCTCACGGGGGTTGTCACCCGTAACTTGACAGGCCGCGCACGATCGCACCACGTTCTCCACCATGTCATCCATGAGCGGGAACCATACCTTCGTCCGCAGTCGGGCCTTCGTCTTGACCATCCCCTGGTGTCCTATGTGGGCCAGTTGGATCCCTCGTCCCGTAAGAGCTGTTGGGATCACTAGGCGATGCCCCCGCAGGAGGCATCCCGCCGTATCTTCATTTAGTTCAGCCCTCACGTGATATAAACTGTCCATGATCTTCTGAGCCTCAGGGGTGAGTACTTTCCAGCCTTCCTTAGCTTTCTGCCAGTTGGCAGTTCGGAGAAGGTCCTTGGCCCGCTGTATGCACGCATCCTGAGCCGTGGCGCTCACAACCTCTTCCAAGGATATGGGGCGCGGGCATGATCTGGCCACGACCCACTGTACGTATGCTTCCGTCTCTTCTGCCTCATCCATCTCTTCAGGGGTTGCGGGCCTAGGGTGTCGTGATAGGTAATCCGCCGGATTCTTCGCCCCTGGCTGATATTCGATATTGCAATTGTATTCTTGTAGTTGTAAGATCCATTTTTCTATTCTTGGGGGTGGCTTGGATGAGGTGCCTGAGAACAGAGCCAACAGCGGTTTGTGATCTGTTACCACCGTGAAGGGCTTGCCATAGACGTACAAATGGAAGTGACGACATCCCCAATGTGTTGCGATGGCCTCCTTCTCAATTTGGGAATATCTTTGTTCTGTGTCCGTGAGGGACCGGCTAGCGAAGGCAACAGGGGACCAGTCTATCTCGTCTCGTGCCCTCTGCATCAGAACAGCCCCCAGTCCTGCCGGTCCGGCATCTACCGCAATGAGAGTGGAGTGTCGTGGGTCAAAGAACGCCAGCGTGGTGTTGCTGGAGAGTGCGCTCTTGATGTCTTGAAATGCCTTTTCCTGTTCAGGTCCCCAGCTCCATGGGGTGGAGTCTTTGGTTAGTTCACGTAGGGGGAGAGTCAGGTTGGCCAAGTCTTTGATGAAACGGCCACAGTAATTTACCATTCCGAGAAAGCTCCGGACTTCCGTGACCGTTGTGGGCGGTGGTGCATCCTTGATATCTTTAACTTTGTCCGGATCAGGGTTGACGCCTTCGGCTGAGAACACGTATCCGAAGAATCCCAGTTTGTTCCGTAGGAATTCGCACTTATCTCGGTGCAGTGTGAGCCCCGCACTTCGGAGTCTGCGGAAAACCTGCGCCAAACGTTGGTTGTGTTCTGGGATGGTTCGTGCGTGCACCATGATGTCATCGCTGACATTTATTACTCCCGGGATGCCAGCAATCAGCTCCTGGATAACATTTTGGAAAACTTTGGCGGCACTGGAGATTCCAAAACTCAACCTGGTGTATCTGCGAAGTCCAATGTGGGTGGAGAATGTTGTGATGTTCCGGGACTCCTTGTCCAGTACGAGTTGATGGTACCCCGCCCGGAGGTCCAACTTGGAGAACCACCGGGCTCCAGCCATCTCCCTAATCAGGTCATCTATCGTGGGGGTGATATGACGCTCCCTCTTGATGGCAGCATTGGGTAAGCGCATGTCTACGCAAATCCGGACCGCTCCAGGCTGTTTTGGCTTCCTCGTGACCACAATGGACGAAACCCAGGGGGTGGGGCCGGACACTTTCTCGATTATCCCAGCCGCTTCCAGCTTCTGCAGCTCTTCCTCAACCAGTGGTCTCAAGTGGAACGCAACGCGACGGTGTCGCAGGGCCACCGGTTGAACAGTGGGGTCCACGTGCAGATGTATCTCCCGGCCCTTGAAACATCCAATTCCCTCAAATAAGTCAGAAAAGTCCACGATTAGTTGTTGTACAGATTCTTCATGCACACCAAATGCGAATGTGACTACCCCCAGGTCTTCTGCCGTCCGGCAACTCAGGAGCATACCTTGGCCTTCTTCCGACACAAAGATGTTGGCTCGCGTGACCTTGTCCCCGTGTCGGACTGCCGCCTTAAATTTTCCACGGATGCGGAGGGGAACGTCCTGACCGTATGCAAAAACGGTGATCGGAGTGGAGCGGAGGCTGGGAGGGGTAGCCATGTCTCTGTAGAGGGATGCACTCATGAGATTTATCGAGGCGCCCGTGTCGACTGTCACCATGATGTCCTGATCAGCCACCTGTATGGAGCACTGTGGCAGCGTCCTGGTGCGTCTAGTGGCGGTGCCGATCATGTGCACCTTGTGTACGGATCGCTCCTCCTCGTCATCGTCCATGTCACTGTTGCTGGGTTCTCCTTCAGCACCTTCATGCTCAGCGACCGTGTGTACTGTCTGGCGAGGTTTGCTGAACTTCTTGGACCGGCACAATTTTTCAAAGTGATTCATTTTCCCGCAACCTGAGCATCTCTTGCCGCGTGCCGGGCATTCTGGCGCCGGGTGTTTCGGGCCACCACAGTAGCCACATGACTGCGCTGAAACTCCACCCTGAGGGGTTGTTGTTCGTTTGGCCCATTTGGGCGGTGGCCGGACCTGTATTTTGTTAACTGGTTCCATTTTCATATTGGCTTGCAGCTCCGCTTCCATGTGGGCTGCCCTGGCCTTGGACAGCTCCTTTGTGCGACCCAGCGTGAGGATGTCTGGCAGAGGTTTCCCCGACTCCTCCAGAATTCTCTCGCGCAGCTTAGCGGAGGCGCATCCTTGGATGATCTGGCCCCTGATCTCTTCCGTGGCGTCCTGGAAACCACATGTCAGTGCTAGCTTCTTTAGCCTGGAGTGATATGCGTCCAGTGACTCATCTGGCATTTGCCGTGCTTGCCGAAAGATGAATCGTTCATAGTCCTGGTTGGCCATTGGTTCGAAATGCGCGTTAAGGGCATTGATTAGAGTATGATGGGTCTTGGGGGTCGCCTCCGTAAGAGTCCGGGCAATGAAGTGGATGTCCTTGCCACCAAGATGGAGGACCATGGCGCGCTTCTGTTCCTTGTGGACCTTGGTGGCCTCGAAGAATATCAGGAGCCTGTCCACCCACTCCTTCCACTTCGGTGCGAGAGTGGAGGGCGCACCCTCCACCACAAACGGTTCAATGGGCGGAATGGTAGCCATCGCCCGGGACGCTCTGGAGCAGGTCTGTGGGCAGCAGGGGGACGATCCGAAGGGGCACTCCGATTAGCGCGGAGAGAGCGGCGGATGCGCTCAGGCGAGACGAGTTCCACGGGCCGGGCAACGGATGGCCCTTGCTCTCCAGAGTCGGGTGGCAGGGTGAAGGCCTGGGACACGTCGGCACCACGTCCCCTCGAGCAGCTAGGCAGGACCGGGCGCCGACCGAAACGCCTCGCCAGGCGTGCCGAGGTGCGATTCACGCACGTGCAGCCAAGCACGGTGCGGCACCGGGCATGGAGGGTCAGTGGAGGGAGGATCTCGCGCGACCAATCGATCTCCTGTGCGCAGCAGGAAGGTGCAAGCCAGCGCCGCTCACCTGCAGAGAGCCAGGGATAAGAGTTATTCCTCCAGGCGAGCAGTGCGGGGGTGTGCGTGGCAGCAAGGCACGAGCACCGCGGGCAATTGGGAGCACCCGCAGCTGCCTCACCCCAGAAGGGGCACACACACACCCTGAGCGAGGGATCGACAACCACCCTCGTCGCCAATTGTTGTGTCGTGTGATGGGGACAGGACTGCCCTAGGGAGATCACGCTGGGACCTACACTCCGGGGCATCTAATTCTAGCTAGGCCTAACACGTGGCCCTATAATAAACTCAGACGGACACTGGGAATAAGTTTGCTTGCTCGGTCTGTGCGTCTCTCTCTCTCTGAACGCCCGCGCACGTGCTAGACCTCTTTTTATTATCAGGACTCACATGACCAACGCGTCCGTCCCTCGGGGCGCCGGGGGCGGACCTCCAGGAACATAACAGAGACCACGAGGCATGCCTTCCCCAGAGAGGGGAAGCGGGAACGCCGAATTGGCAGGAGTTGCGTTTTTGTTCCACACTTTTCCGTAGCCTTGACACTGGAAGGCACGGTAGAGGGGCGTCTGTAATGTGGGGGTGGGGATGGGTCGACGAGGTGGGTGCAATCTTCGGAGGACAGAGCCAGCTTGAGGCAAATGCCCCCGTTTCACCGGCTGTGTCCCTGAATAGACATGTATTTAGACCATACATGCCAACCCTCCCGATTCAGGCGTGAGACTACCGATTTGATGGCTAGTCTCCCGCCTCCCGATTCTTGTATTGAAAAACTCGATTCCATGCGAATTGCAGAATGATCGGCTTGAGATAACTTAGAGCTAAATTGAGTTCGGAAATGACATCTGCTCTCTGCCCTTTCTCCCCCGCCTCCTGTAGTTGCCAATACATTATACCCTGAGCCCGTCCTAAGGTTATTGGCTTAATGTGAGCTTAGGCAGGCATAGGGGCGAGGACTCCGGAAAGGAATTTTGCCTGGCTGCTTCCAGCGTAAAAGTATTCCTCGTGTGCTCCAGCAGGCACTAGGGTTTGGTTTCCTGAGACTCGAAGTAGGCTCTGCCAGAAACCAGCTCCTGAAATATTGTCACACCCCTTTTGCCTGCCATAGCGCTTTTCTGTGCTCCTGACACACGTTAAGGTAAGAAAAAAAGAAAAACCAAGTGAAACCTATCAGTTGCCCCTGGGAGAAAAAATGCGTTTCAACCAAGGTTTCTAACTCTGTTTATTTGAACTTTGTAAAACTATGAAAATTAAAATGTTGATGCCAATCTCTACCTCTGACATTAAAGCTTAACTCTTTGTCCTCAATTTTTTTTGGGGGGATTAACTTTTTGGGGGGGTCCGTTTCACATAGTGCTTACAAAAACAGAGATTAGAACTCTGTTTTTGTTAGCGCCAACAATGAAATGCTGGTTCTCCCTATACTCCAGATGTGGTGTTAGGGGCAGAGTTGCATACTTTGAAACTGGGGAACCAGTTTCAAGTCCCAGCAGTGGTTCAAAATCCTGTGATTATGGGCTAATCACTTAATCTACCCATGCCTATAAACAATGAATGGTGACATTGTGTAATATAGCTGGCGCTTATGTAAGACACTTCAGTACTTTTGGGTCAGTTAATACTACATGAAAAATTAACAAAAAGGTAAAACCAAAGCCTTAGCATAAGTAAAGACAAATAGATACATATTTAGAGGCTGATTTGTAAATTGTGGCTTCCCTGTTTAAATTGTGTGATTTTAGACAAATACTTTATTTCACCAAAACTCATTTTTCTTAAAGAGCGCTTATTAAAGCATTTTCAAATATGTGAGTTCAGAATATCAGTTAATCTGGGCAGTTTAAGGGTTTTACATGACACATGACTTGCTTTAGTTCACTAATGGTTTGTGCTTCAAAACTATCACTTGTAAGTATTTCTTAGTACAGTGCTGTAATGTGACGGTTTAATGTTGAAGCTTCTACATGTTAGAGAAATTCACTTTCTTGAATTTTGAAGATATTTTGTCATATTTTACGCGATGTTTGTTGTATGATGTACATAGCAAACATTCTCACTGCCCAGCTCATGCACGTGCCCTAAAAGCCAAGCCACACTCCTGGCTCAGCTCTCCCTGTTAATTTTCTGGTTCTCCTCTCTAAGAAAGCATTATCCTTTAATATCAGAGGCAGGTACCCATCTACTGGCTGGCTGACTTGCACAGTGAGCAACTGGAAAATCGGGGATCATTGCTTTGTCCTTAATTCTTGGAGGGGGATATTATAGTCTGTGACATATATCAACATGTTATTTTTGGCAGTTTTACACAGCACAAACCAAAAATAGGAGTTTGGGACCGATTTTGTTGCACTAGCACTATCTATTGTGCGGCTGCTAAAAATAAAATCCTGATTGCCTGTTGCACAATCTCCCCTTTCAAGAATTAAGGACAAAGAACTAACCTTTGATGTTAAAGATTGTACCCATCTGGTAGCTGAATTGCACAGCATGAACCTGGAAAAGTTGAGGATTAATCCCAACTTCTCTGCTCGACCAAAATGTCTTCCTGTATAGCTTCAGTGATTCATCAGTATTTTCATAACTTCCACCTTCTGCTTAGCAGCATCCAGTAATGTGATTCTGTAGCCATTCCATATGCACCCTTCTTCGTCGGGTATCTTTGTGTGGGATTATGAACATTCACTAATTTTGATGACAGAAGACACCGAGCCAGATGTGTATTACACCTACCCTTTATTATAAATATGAAGAAAGTGGTATAAGAATCACAACTCGAGTTGACACACAGTCAAGAGGGCTTAGAATTGCTGGGGACCCAAGAAACCACCCAAGGTAAGTAGATAGGGATCCCACGGAGAGCATGTGCAGTGTGCGAACACAACCGCAGTCTCCGTACAATTCAATGTGTATATCAGTGCACGGTGCAAACCGTGCTTTAATGTGCTCTCAATAGGTTTGTGCTAATTGGGTGTCATTGAGTGGTTGTGTGCATGTATATTGTAATGCTGTGCATGACTTGGCATATTCTGAGCAGTGACCCATGTCATATGACGTGTCATTTTGGAGATGCATGTAAAAATTGTATGTCAGTGATTTTGTTATTCCCAGGTTTCACAACATGTGAGCATTTTTGAAATGCGCTATATTTCATTGTTTGTAATTTCATCTGTGTATTTATTTCATTTATTTATGGCAGTTTAGGTTTATGTAATTTAGGGTGATGGTTTTTCTTCGATGTCTAGGTGAATTAGATTTTTTTTCAAATTTACTTTATTAATGTTTGCCTTTCTCCTATTAGTGTTATATCCTGTCTGCATTGGTTTTCAGAGTGATTTTCTTGCAGTGCATGTGAGTGGCTTACTCCAAGGCTTGGCTGGAGAAGATTTGAGCCTGTCTGGGCAGTTGTACTGCTTGAATAACTGTGGGTGTAACTTATGAGCACTGAGTCTGCCTTACACTTTTGTAATAGTGGTTATACGTATTCATGCCCTCCTTATTCCCCCTTACTTTTTTGTACTTTTCTCTTCTTTTCTCCCACTTTTTAGTAGGTATTGTTTATTTTTCTGACACCCCCCCGCCCTGGCTACTCCCACACATACTACAAAGTAGTAGGTCTACGTGTACCTGAGTTCTGCTTGTAGTGGTAGGAGCCCTCCGAGAAATGCAGCAGATTGAGGTGAAAATCTACAGTGTGGATTTTGGCAAATAGCACTTAGTTTTTAGAGACGTAGTACTACAATAGTATTATTCTGAAACTCGGAAATTGCCTATTGTTTATAGTTTCAACATTCGTAGTCTCTATGGCCCAAAGGTAAATGTATCAGTGACCGTCAGAGGCAATTGGAACAATTGGAGGACAGTCACACAAAGCAAATGTGCGCCTTCATCCAAAGCAGTTCTGAATTACCTCTGGGTCGCGTTCCCACTCTAAAAACTAACACTCTTTGAAGTGCAGAGTGACTCTGCACTTTAAAGAATGTTAGTGTTTATAGAGTGAGAACGCAGACAGGTGCAGAAAATGTTTCTCACTCTGAAGCTACAGGCCCTGCCACGCGTGACACACCTCTGAGAAGCATGCACACTGGATGCCAGCACTGGGCCTAGCTTCAGAAACCTGACAAAAGAAATGTTTCTGACGCTAGCCCCTTCTGGCACGCAGAGTGTATAGTGGTTAGAGGTGCGTGGCACTGGCAGGGCCTAGCTTCAGAAACAATTCTATCTACATGTTGTTTTTTGACATCCCTTTAATAATGTACACTGCACTTTCACAATTGCTTTATCAACCTTCTTGCTTCTCAAATTTGCTTGAAAATGCACCATTTACCCACTCTTATTTCAAAATGTTCTCAGGGGTGAACCCCCGAACCCTCCTTAAGGTATTCAGGCTCGCAAGCTGTGCTTGCTCGCTGCAGTGCACTCCCACAGATGTTTACAGCCCACAACTTTCAAATACCACCAGCCACAACTGCCTCCAATCTATTTTATGTTACGCCTGACCCGTTTCGTGTTACGCGTTATTCAGGTCTTTCCGCCTGCGAATATTTCTCCCTCTTATCGAAGTTGAAATGTTGGCATGTATGATTTAGACCCGCCGCCGACTTATATGCCTAACTGTTGGTTGTGGAAATGTGTTTTCCATCTTTGAAGATCTACCCAAAATAGTCGTGGAGAGGGGAGACGGGGGGTGGGGGCACCGATTCAACAAGCCCTCCATACAGAAACACACTCGAGAAGCAATTGATTGACAGAGATTTTAAATGTGCGTTTATTACAGCATTGAAATCGGTGCTAATTTGATTGCCTTGAGAATGTTCAATAACTAAGTCCATCCCGCCAAAGTTTGAAATGTTTCACAGACCGATCTCTGTTGTAGGCACACTGCCCACTCAGCTATGTTATCAGCATGGACACTCGGAAGGGTATACGTCGCTAGAAGAAGAGAATCCCCAGCTGGACTCGTTCTTTCTCGGTGCTTCCCCTTCCCTGATGCCCGCAGAGACCCCCTCTCATCCCACTGGGTGCTTTAGAGTAAACCGCGGCCTCTATGTGTTGTTGTCCTAAGCGCCGCGAGGGCGCCAAATTTACAAGAGAGCATGCCCAGGCATGTTTATTGACAAGGCCTGGGTGTGGGACGTCAGAACGTTGCCCTAATAGGCTAGTATATCCCTCTTCTTTTCGGTTTCATCATAATAATATTAATTATCAGTACATACTATTATCATAAAGCCAGCACTACATGGGCTCTCATTACAGCTGCATAGGACCAGCCTGGAAGTCCGGGGCAGGGGCCTCCTTTTACCCGGCTGCACCCTCTTGCCAGCCCTAAGCATTGCAAGCAGGGGCAATCTCTCGTTCCGTGCTTCAGTACGGCCCACGGCCCCGCGGTGACTCACTAGAGCCCCAGCCTCTGTGGGTGACCCTTGTGCCCCATGTGCCCTATGTGCCCTCTACAGGCTGCTGGGTGCACTGCACCGAGGCCCGCAGCCGGCGCTCCAGAAATCAATGGGGGCAGATGGTTCTCGGACAACGAGATACTCAAGGTGGGAATGCCCCCACCCCCATAAAATCACTCTGAGCCACTGTGCACCCCTCCCCGCCCAAACTCCCCACCTGTTCTTTGTCAGCCCTTGTTAGTTGTCGGAGTGTGTGGAAGTCAAACTCTTCTCAGGCGAGCAGTAAAAAGTATGTTGGTGTAGTTTCGAACTGTAGACCCCACAGCCATTGCTAACCGAGAACAATAAAAGACACGATCAATTTCCAAGTAATTTAGATTCTCGCCCTCGGGACCTTGAATGCAGTAGGGCTGGGCTTCCCGCCTATTCTAGGCACTAAAACATACACACGTACACCGCTCCCTTGCATGTATGTCCCATACGTTTGTATTTAACAACTTCTCTATTCAATAGTTCTTAACAGCTCCCGACATCGCCATCGCTATCCCAGAGGGCTACAAGATCGTCCGGAGGGACCGAAACGCCAACCAGATGGGAGGAGGCATCGCCATCATCCACAGGAACACCATCCGTCTCACGACCAGCACCGACAACACCCTGACCAGCGCCGAACACCTGCATTTCCAGATCCACACCAACCCGAACACCACCCTCAGAGGCACCCTGATCTACCGACCCCCTGGACCACGCACGCAATTCAGCGAGGACATCGCCGACTTCGTCAGCCCGCATGCCCTCCCCTCCGCTGACTACATCCTCCTGGGAGACCTCAACTTCCATCTGGAGAACAACAACGACCACAACACCAGCACCCTGCTCGACAACCTCGCCAACCTGGGACTCAAGCAACTGGTGTCCACCCCCACCCACCTCGCCGGACAAACACTCGACGCCGTCTTCTCATCCAGCACAGACATCGACTTCAGCCACGCCACAGAGCTTCAATGGACGGACCACAGCTGCGTCCACTTCACCTTCAAGAGAACGACGACCCACCATCACCAGCAACAGACCGCCCGCAGAAGCTGGAACAAGATCACAGCAGACCAGCTCGCCACCTCCCTGAGCCAACACCCTCCTGCCAGCTCAGCGAACCCCAGCCAGGCCGCCGACAACCTCACGAAGTGGATCAGCAACTGCACGGACGAACTCGCCCCGCTGAGGACCCCGCCTAGCAGACCCGGCAGCAAGAAGGCCCCATGGTTCACCGACGAACTCAAGAGCTCCAAGAAGAACTGCCGAGCCCTCGAGAAAGTCTGGAAAAGGGAACCGACACCGGACAACAGGACCTCCTACAAACTTGCCACCCGGAAACACCACCAGCTGATCCGCGCCGCCAAGAAAACAGCATTCAAGGACCGGTTGGACAACAACGCACACAACTGCAAGGAACTCTTCAACATCGTGAAAGAGCTTTCCAACCCCAGCGCAGGAAACAACGACATCACCCCATCGCAAGACCTCTGCAACTCCCTCGCCTCATACTTCCACAACAAGATCACGGACATACACAGCAGTTTCAACAACCAACCAACGCACACCACGACCGACCAGCCACCCCCCCCCACCACCACCCTCCACGCCTGGACCCCGATCAGCACCGAAGACACCATCCGCACGATGAACTCCATCCACTCCGGATCACCGACCGACCCCTGCCCTCACCACGTCTTCAACAAGGCCGACGCTGTCATCGCACCCCACCTGCGAGACATCATCAACACCTCCTTCGACACCGCCATCTTCCCTGAGAGCTGGAAACACGCCGAACTCAGCGCTCTACTCAAGAAACCAACAGCGGACCCCACCGACCTCAAGAATTACCGCCCCATCTCGCTTCTCCCGTTTCCAGCCAAAGTCATCGAGAAGACCGTCAACAAGCAGATGGCCGCCTTCCTCGAGACGAACGGATCCCTCGACCCCTCACAGTCCGGCTTCCGAGCCAAACACAGCACCGAGACCGCCCTCATCGCCGCCACCGATGACATCCGAGCCCTGATGGACAATGGAGAAACAGCGGCCCTCATCCTCCTAGACCTCTCCGCGGCATTCGACACGGTCTGCCACCGCACCCTAGTACGGCGCCTCAGCAACATCGTAATCCAGGACAAGGCGCTGGAATGGATCATCTCCTTCCTCGACGGAAGAACACAGAGAGTCCGCCTACCACCGTACAAGTCAGAGGCCTCCGAAGTCATCTGCGGCGTCCCCCAAGGATCATCCCTGAGCCCCACCCTCTTCAACGTCTACATGAGCCCCCTCGCGGCCATCATACGCAAACACCACCTCAGCATAATCTCCTACGCCGACGACACCCAGCTGATCCTCTCCCTGACCAACGACCCCGCCGCCGCCAGAGCCAACCTGCACGAAGGGATGAAAGAGGTAGCCGAGTGGATGACGACCAGCCGCCTGAAACTGAACTCGGACAAGACGGAGGTCCTCATCCTGGGCTCCTCACCCTCCGCCTGGGACGACTCCTGGTGGCCTCCCGCCCTGGGCACCGCACCCAAACCGACAGACCATGCACGAAACCTGGGCTTCATCCTGGACTCCTCCCTCTCCATGACCAGGCAAGTCAACAGCGTCTCCTCGGCGTGCTTCAACATCCTACGCATGCTACGGAAGATCTTCTGGTGGATCCCCACAGAGACCAGGAAGACCGTCACCCAGGCCCTCGTCACCAGCCGACTGGACTACGGCAATGCCCTCTACGCCGGGACCACCGTCAAGCTCCAGAAGAGACACCAGCGGATCCAAAACGCCTCAGCCAGACTCATCCTCGACATCCCACGATCCAGCCACATCTCCGGACATCTGAGAGACCTTCACTGGCTCCCCGTCAACAAGAGAATCACCTTCCGCCTCCTCACCCACGCACACAAAGCCCTACCCGACCAAGGCCCGAGCTACCTCAACAGCCGAGTCAACTTCTACGCTCCCCAACGCCACCTCCGATCAGCCAACCACGCCCTCGCCGCCGTCCCCCGCATCCGAAGAGCGACTACAGGAGGAAGGTCCTTCTCCTACCTGGCCGCCAAGACCTGGAACTCCCTCCCGTCCGACCTGCGCCTGACCCAAGACCACCTCTCCTTCAGGAAGAAGCTGAAGACCTGGCTGTTCGAGCAGTAGCGGCACCCCCCCCCCCCCCCCCAGCGCCTTGAGACCCTACGGGTATGTAGCGCGCTTTATAAGTGTCACTGATTGATTGATTGATTAACAAAATGGCAAACTCGTTGTGCTTGGCGGTCACCCAGGGGTACCCACAAAGACAGGGCTCTCGGCTCTCCCAGGTC
Source organism: Lissotriton vulgaris (assembly GCF_964263255.1). Classification (NCBI taxonomy): domain Eukaryota; kingdom Metazoa; phylum Chordata; class Amphibia; order Caudata; family Salamandridae; genus Lissotriton; species Lissotriton vulgaris. Next base: position 162,950,839 of record NC_141699.1, on the reverse strand, counting down.
TGCACCTGATGAGCTCACCCAGGTCTGCACCTGATGAGCTCACCCAGGTCAAGCCTTTTTAGGTTTCGCCTGGGGCCGGAGCTCGTAGCTCCGCCCAGGAGAAATCTTATGTCCCTACAGTGTGGGGCTTAGTCCCGCCTCTTCTTCCATTGGCTAGCTCCATAAATGGAGGCTAGCCATTGGAACAGAGATCTGTCCGTCATGGCCGGACCAGATTCGTGGGCGTTCCTGCAATTTTTTCCCTCTCCACCCTTTTCGCATCGTCATCGCGGCCGTGGGCGGGGTTTGTTTTTTCCGACGTCGAGGTTTAATTTGGTCATTCAGTGGCCGACCGCCGCCCGAGGAAGTCCAGGTGAGTGCCTTTCCGTTCCCTCCCCCCCTCCCGCTGTCCGTGTGCCTGCCCGCCCCCCTCCCGCTGTCCGTGTAGCCGCCCGCCCCCCCTCCCGCTGTCCGTGAAGCCACCCGCTTCCCTCCCGCTGTCCGTGAAGCCGCCCGCCGCCCCTCCCGCTGTCCGTGTAGCCGCCCGCCCCCCTCCCGCTGTCCGTGTGCCCGCCCCCCCTCCCGCTGTCCGTGTAAAGCGCTCTGACATCTAGATACAATGTGTATAGAGGCTTTGGCATGCTGCGAATGAATGCTGGAGGGCAGGCTGAGCTCCTTGTCTTACCACCAGGGCTAACACATCACACTCCCAGTGCGTGCTCATGTGGAACCGGTTCTTACAGGAGTCGAAGGTCTAATGTACCAGTGGCAAACAGGACAGCAGCTTCGCGGTTTATGGGCCTGCTACGTGACTGGTTTTTCCCTTTGTTGAAAGTGCCTTGGAAGTTGGCTGCTGTCTCACGCCTTCTTTCACCGATCCGGGGCTTTGCCTGCTCTGCCAACATCTGTTCGCTCCCGTCTCCGCCAGGCGCATCCCGTCATCAAGCCTTGGAAGTGTCCAGACGAAGACGAATCGCATTCTGGCCAGAAAGATGTTTTTGTGGGTTGGCGCGCTCCTGGCCCGCCTCTGAGCCCTCAGTTGTGTGCACTCCAAGTCATATTCAATTATTTTTATTTCGGGTTTTCTGTAGCGTGAGCATAGCCTGATGGGCGTCAGGGCGCTTAACAGATGGAGACATCTTTATAAAATATACAGAGGAAATTAATACAGGAAGACGGGTTGGTTCAAGGGATGGGGTTCTAAGAGCTATATAAAATGCTCTGCGGTTTATGGGCCTGCTACGTGACTGGTTTTTCACTTTGTTGAAAGTGCTTTGGAAGTTGGCTGCTGTCTCACGCCTTCTTTCACTGATCCGGGGCTTTGCCTGCTCTGCCGACATCTGTTCGCTCCCGTCACCGCCAGGCGCATCCCGTCATCAAGCCTTGGAAGTGTCCAGACGAAGACGAATCGCATTCTGGCCAGAAAGATGTTTTTGTGGGTTGGCGCGCTCCTGGCCCGCCTCTGAGCCCTCAGTTGTGTGCACTCCAAGTCATATTCAATTATTTTTATTACGGGTTTTCTGTAGCGCGAGCATAGCCTGATGGGCGTCAGGGCGCTTAACAGATGGAGACATCTTTATACAATATACAGAGGAAATTAATACAGGAAGACGGGTTGGTTCAAGGGATGGGGTTCTAAGAGCTATATAAAATGCTTTAGGTCAACCCCCCTCTGGAAAGGTAAAGATGACACGAACTGCATATGTTTGTCCCATGGAATGGACTTGACCTCAGCCAAAGAAATCTGGGCTGGATTCTGGGCCTAGAGTGGTAAATAGTAAAGACCCCACTTGTACTTCTGGGTCCCCTGGGGTGCACTTGAGTTGCAGCCAAAGCGCAGCTGGAGTGATGAAGACACGAACTGGACTCTTGTGTCCATGGAATGGACTTCAAAGGCAGCCAAAGGAAACCTGGACTGAGTTCTGCGCCTGTCGTATCAGCTCTGTGGCTGGCACCTTTGGTGAGCAGAGTTAACAGGACCAGAAAACATGGCACTTACAAGTTACTGTAGTCCAGCAATAGTGTTTTATTTTTCAAAAATGAAACTCAGTTTAAAATGCGCAAGTCAGGAAACCGTCAAGCCTGTTGGCTTTGCCGCTGCTTGTTTGCCAAGCAACACATGGCAGCGAGCGCAAACAAAAGTATGCTTCTGTAAATAAAGTAACTCTGTATTGTGTAGCACCTTTTTTTCCAGAAGCTTTTGTCACTTGGCACTTCTTAGTGCTACCTGGCTACTTAGCAGTTAATAATACATGTGGTGGCCATTCTGGTACAGTAAAAAATAATTAATAGACATTCCAAGATGGCCACCATTCTATAATCAGTTGGTGGTGGCATAAAAGCACTAGGGAGCAAATTCTGACACAAGCATCTGAAAATGGATTCTACACAAAATAATGCAACCTTTCTTTCCTGTAACATTCATTTTTCAGAAGCTTTTCTCAGCGCACTAGAGCACGACGCTAGTCGGATCTGTGTGTGATTGTAGTGTGGGACAGTGGGAGGCAAGGAGTGTGCACACATACACCTGGGACTGACGCCACGACCCGAAGGTGGCTGCACCCTGGAGGTTTTTTGATGAGTATGTCTGGGAGTATGTGCTAGGGAGTGCATAGTGCTAGGGAGTGCATAGTGCTAGGGAGTGCTAGGGAGTGCAGAGTGACTGCAGAGTGCTAGGGACTGCAGCGTGACTGCAGAGTGCTATAGAGTGCTAGGGAGTGCAGAGTAAATGCAGAGTGCTAGGGAGTGCAGAGTGCTATGGAGTGCTATGGAGTGCAGAGTGCTATGGAGTGCTAGGGAGTGCAGAGTGCTAGGGAGTGCTAGAGATATATGTGTAGCTCAAAGTGTGTATGTGGCTCTAGGATGGTGTGTGTGTAGCTCTAGGGTGGTGTGTATGTGGCTCTGGGGGGAGGTGTGTGTAGCTCTGGGAGGGGTGTGTGGCTCTGGGGGAGTGTGTGTAGCTCTAAGTGCATGTGTGACTAGGGAGTGCATAGTGACTAGGAAGTGCATAGTGACTAGAGAGTGCAGTGACTAGAGAGTGCAGAGTGACTAGAGAGTGCAGAGTGACTAGAGAGTGCAGAGTGACTAGAGAGTGCAGAGTGCTAGAGAGTGCAGAGTGCTAGAGAGTGACTAGAGAGTGCTAGGGAGTGCACAATGCTAAGAGGTGCGGAGTGACTAGGGAAGCTAGGGAGTGCTAGGGAGTGCACAGTGCTAGGGAGTGTAGAGTAACTAGGGAGTGCTATAGAGTTCTAGAGACTGCAAAGATTACGCTAATAACAATGTAAGTGACAATGCCATTTATATATCTGTTTTCAAAACCAACACACAGTTCTGGTATTTGACAGCCTATGAAATTGATTGTAAACAAACTCCAAACTGTGGAGCAGCATATGGTTTCAGAATTGTAATATATAGCTATGCATTAGTAACTGGTGCGTCCCTTACTGTCCTGTCATTAGTACAATTGTATTGTTTGATTTTTCTAAGTTGTAATTGTTTTATAGTTAAGTAAACCTAAATAAACTATTTAGAACATTTCAAAGATGCTTTCCTACCATACACCAATTCTCATTTAACATGAATGTCGCAGACACATGCCAAGCTGCCACTATGTCCCTGTTACAAATGCAAAATGTTCCCAAATGTATTAGTCTCATCAAAATGTGCCGTTTGCTGTTTATAGCAGGTGTCACCTTTATCGAAATGAATGATGCTCAATGTAATAACCTCTGAGTGACGTAAGTCTGAGTCAACCTCGTATGGATTCGAACTTCTGACCTTCAGATTTCTGCATATTTCCGTGGTGAGCGTTCAAGTCATTGAGCCTGCATTCCTACTAATGCGCCTGTGCTCACTGAGGCCCAAAGAGGAACCAACAAGGCATTACAAAGAGGGGGAAATGAGATTGTTGTGCCCTCTTAATAAAGTCCTCCTCCGTGCCTTGCGAGAGGCAGTTAAAAATACTATATCTACCTTCCCAATAGCATTGTGTCATGGTACAGTGGTCAAGAGTCATGCAAATACTCTTTGAGTGATGTCCTAGGTGTCAAACCAGGGGGCGAAATTCGCATCACCCCGACCCGCCTTTGGCTGTCACTTCACAGTGCAGCTGTGAGAAAGAAGACTGCTGCTGATGCTGCCTATGTATTTATTTCTATACGTTGTTAAAAATGGATATATGATTCATCAACACAAAACCTTTACTGTTAAGGTGAGCACTCCAAGAAAGACAGCGAGCTGTAAGCTCAGCTTGCATTATTGACAGTGGCTCCAAATCTAAAACGTGTACACCTTTATAGGATGTAACCACTTGTGGCTATTTATAATGTTTACATACATTCTCTAATTTTATGCAAATACATGCAGAAGAATAAAAGCAATAGTGATTTTATTTTGAAAGCAAACAATGTAACACAATTATTTAAAACAATACAATCAGGTATGCAGTTCCCCATTAATGTCAGGGTACCCCAACTCTGAGCCCTAGACAAACGTGGTACTAAAGGGCCTTCTCCTTCAGGAGCAAAAGCCCTCACCCACCCAGAGGTGAAATGCCTCCATCTGGCATGCTTTCGTTGGGCTGGCGCTGCGATGCCTAACGGGTCCCTCTTGGTTGCCCTTTGTAATCGGGATCGTTAAAATTACCTAGAGCCCCCCGCCCCCCACACCTAATGATTTATTGAAGGGACCCTGTATATCAGGGAAATCATTTCATACGGACATTATGTCCCTGATATTCTAGCTAAAGACCTTTGACTAGAATATCAGGGAAATAATTTCCTTAGATATTTCCTTGTGATTTTAACAATTAACATGTAGAAAAATAATAAATTAGTGGTTCCATTCTTAAAGAGTCACAAAAGAGCATTTGCACGTTAATTCACGCGTTTACAGAAACAGGCCAGTGTCAAGTTGCTGGTTTCTAGGTGTAGTTTTATAAACTTAACTTTTGCGAGGGCAAATATGCATGTCTAGATGTGCTCATGCGAAAATCGACTGAGTGAGTTCAAATTCACTTGTTCGAACTGGCAAACAGGTTACTTACCTTCAGTAACAATCTTTCTGGAGGATACTTTATCTAGTCTCTGGTTCCTCACCTTGTGAATACCCGAGGTGCCAGAGTGGATCCGGAGATTTTTCTCAGCCATTTCTATGGCACACCAGTTAGGAGCATTGTGCAGCTCGACATTTGATCTGTCCCATCCCAGAAGTGAAACTGGGGCAACAACGTAACCACCACAGCCACACATCACCGTCAGTTCTTTCTGATAATTGTCCATGCCATCGGACAGAGAACCGTTAGTAATCAAACTGTGTGTTCAGAACTCTAATTGGAATCTTTTATGGATCACAAGAGTCCACGGGATGGGGAGGAGAGTGGATTGGTGAGGAATCGGTGGTTAGATAGAGTAGCCTAGAGAAAGAGCGTTCGAGAAAGTAAGAAACATATTCTTTTGGTGTATATTTCTAATCTTAGATTCCTCACCTTGTAAATAGATACAAAACACTAAATTACAATTCTTTGAAATCTGTCATGTTCAGACTGTAACTGTTTAAACGTTGCGAGGCATGGTGGCTAGAGACAAGAAGTAGCGTCCGCGGTCAGGTAGTAACCTGACCGCGGTCGCTACTTCTTGTCTCTGGCCACTGTCGCGGGCGTCGGGGTGTCAGCAAGTGCAGCTACCTTGTCGGGATCTGGTTTCATCCCTTCGCTTGAGAAGATGTGTCCGTAGAATTTCAGGGTGTTTTTGTGGAACTCACACTTGTTGGCATTGAGCGTCAAGTTTGCATTCAGTAGAGCGTGGCATACTCTGTCCAATGCAGTATCGTGTTCGATTCGATCTTTACCGAATACTAGCAGGTCGTCACTATAATTGAATGCATTGGGGATCCCTTGAATAACTCGCCAGATGGCTTCCTGGAAAATTTCGGCGGCTGACGAAATGCCAAAGTTCAAACGTTTGTAATGGAACAGGCCATGGTGCATGGTGAATGTTGTAATGTACCTTGATTGTTCATGGAGCTCTAGCTGGTGGTAACCTTTGTTAAGGTCAAGTTTGGAGAATATGGTAGCGCCGTTGAGTCTTGTAATCATGTCACTTATGTGTGGCCCCGGGTGGCGCTCTCGCTCGATGGCGGTGTTGGGTGCGCGCATGTCCACACATAGTCTGACTTTATTGTCCTGTCCTTTCTTCGGGACCACTACGACTGGGGATACCCATGGGGTGGGTCCTGATGTGCGTTCAATGATGTCCGTTTGTAGGAGATCTTGGAGCTCGTCATCAACGGCTTGCTGTAGGTGGAAGGGCACTTTCCTGTGGTGCTGGGCAATGGGTGTTATACGTTCGTCAATGTGCAACTTCACCTTGAAGTGGTTTAGTTTCCCCAGGCCCTTGAAGAGATTTGGGAACTTCGCCACGATGTCAGGGGCATCTTCAGTCATGTACAGCAGTTACACTAGTTTTAGTCTTTCGGCTGTTGGCAAGCTAAGCAGACAGTCAGCGACATCAGGTCCCTCTACCACATGGACGTATGCTGGAACTTTCCTGTCCTTGAACGTCAGTGTGGTGTGAAAACAACCTAGACATGGTAGGGGTTTCCGAGACATCCATGTGAATATACGAACCGCTGCTGGCTCCAGTTTGGGTCGATGTTTCATGTTGTAGTACTCCAGCGCACAGATATAATTTAGCGATGCTCCTGAGTCCAGGACGAACTTTGCTGGATGGTCTCCTATCATGATGTCTAGTTTGGGGTATCGTTTCAAACGGTCCGGGTCAGACACCATGCAGATGTATTCGTCACTGTCTTGCGACGCAGGTGTGTGTGATGATGAGTCACTGGATGTGGATCTGTGCGCTCGATGCGAGCTTGTCGTATGATGTCGAGAGTAATGCGTGCTCGTGGATCGGCTTCGCGGTTGGTATGAGCTTGTTGATCGGTTACTTGATCTTGAGGAGCTGGATGAGTGTCTTTCTCTTCCCGTTACAGCACGTGCGTGGTGTCGTGTGCTAGGTCGCGGGACGGGAGACCGGCGCGTTGATTGTCGGGCTTGGCATGCTACCTCAAAGTGATTATCTTTTCCACAGCTGTGACATCGCTGGCCAATTGCTGGGCATTGTCCCGAATGGGGGTATTCTTGTCCTTGTGTTGATTTGGTAGGTCTAGTATGTCGTGATTCTCGTCTGGGTGATGTTTTCCGGGAGTCATGGTGGTGTTTGTTCGATCTGTGTGAGTTTGTCACGGATCGGGTGGTCTTGCGTGTTTGTACCCGGAGAGCGTGTTCTTTATGATCGGGCTTGTGAGTTTCCATTCGCTTGGCATGATCCTCCTCTTGATCATTGATTCTTGTTAGTTCTTCGATCTCTTCTAACGTGTATGGTTTCTTCAAGAGTCGCCTGCGTAGTGATTCAGATTGACATCCATCGATGATGCGAAGTCGCAGTGCGTCTTCCGTCTTGAAGTTTTCAAATTCACAGTATCGCGTCATCCTTTTAATACGCACGATGAAGTCGCCCATGTATTCTCCTTTTTCTTGGGTGGCCAGGTTAAACACATATCGCTCGTAGTCCACGTTGCGTTTGTGTAGAAATCGTCTATCAAGGGCATCTTTTACTTCGTCATAGGTGGCAGTTGCTGCGTCCGGCATCTCCTTGATGATTTGTGCTATCTCTTGGCCTGCTAGATTTCGCAGTGCAATCAGTTTACGTTTGGGATCTTGTACTAGGGAGCCCTCCATGTAATCTTCAAAATCCTCACTCCAGGTTTTCCATGCGGGCCCCATGGTGTTGCCGGGCGTCAGTGTCAGCGGCTGTCGCATAAAAGGTGCCCCCACAGACGCCTGAGGCATCATGGCTGCGTTGGCTTGTGCTGCTGGGCCCGCTACCGCGTGTCTTCCAGAGGTACTGTTAGGCTCGGTGTCAGACATGTGAGGCTTGGATAGTGGTTTGGCTAATTGAGTTTTATTCACCCTTTGCTGTGTCTCCCTGCTTTCTCGTTGTTGCTGGGGCTTGTTGTAGTTGGGCATGTGTTTCTTTGCTTTTTCTTGCCCCTTTTAATTATTGTAGGCTTGTTTTCCTGCTTTATTTGCTAGCCTTAGGTCCTGGAGTAAGTTATGCCTGATTCTAAGATGGCCGCCGCGTTTGAGGCGTGGGTTATTCAAGGGCCGGCGCCTGACCTAAAAATGGCCGCCAGATGGGACGCTGTCTTCTTGGCCCAGACACTCTTTGCCCACACGCTTGCAGTTGCTGCCACAATCACGCTTTCTTTGCTTCTGTCTTTTATTTCGCTGTAGCGGGACTCACCCTCGCATCTGCTCTCGCTTCAGTGTCTCCGCGAGTGGGCAGGGTCACCGCGCCTGCCGTGGCGCTGCTCGGTACTTGGGCTGCTCCGGGGATCAGTCGTCCGGTGATGCGTGTGCACTTTCCTTGCTCTGTGCACATTGAGTGGCAGAGCGACGTCGTCTAGCCGGGTCGCGGCTCCAGGCAGTTTCTCGCGCCTTTCTAGGCAGCCGGTGCGGGAAACCACGGACTCGTCGTTCTTGGGCCGTGCAGGCGGCTGGGCTACGCGACTCTGTTTGTGGGGTAATTGTGATCCCACCCTCGTCACCAATGTCGCGCTTTGCCCGCACATAAACGACACAGGAGTCGGAGCTGACTTTTTACATCCTTCTTTATTCCCTGCCAGGATGTGAGTGGCTTACAGACTAGATTAGTGTTTCTGTTTCCGCCTTTCCTCTTCCTGTCTGCCTGCTCTGTCCCGAGGCAGAGTCAGTCATGACGACATGACAGCCACCATGCCTCGCAACGTTTAAACAGTTAGTCTGAACATGACAGATTTCAAAGAATTGTAATTTAGTGTTTTGTATACAAAAGAGAATTATTTTGGAATCAGCACCCATCAAGGAAATATCATATAAGTCCTTTTATATTAAATCAGTCCAAAGAAAAGTAGTATAATGAACAGGTCCGGACTCCACTGATGATCGGAATACATTCTTTATTACTTGATCCAAACAATAAAATCCAAATACACAAGTGATTTTCTTTTAGCCAGCGCGTTTCGTCTCGTGATTGAGACTTCTTCAGGGCTCAATAGGCGGTCAGAGTTAAGTCAATTGCGAAAAAGTCAATTGCGAAAAAGTTACCTGACCGCGGACGCTACTTCTTGTCTCTAGCCACCATGCCTCGCAACATTTAAACAGTTACAGTCTGAATATGACAGAATTCAAAGAATTGTAATTTGATGTTTCCTAATATGAGTAACTTTTTCGCAATTGACTTAACTCTGACCGCCTATTGAGCCCTGAAGAAGTCTCGATCACGAGACGAAATGCGTTGGCTAAAAGAAAATGACTTGTGTATTTGGATTTCTTTAGTTTGGATCAAGTAATAAAAGAATATATTCCGATCATCAGTGGAGTCCGGACTGTTCATTATACTACTTTTCTTTGGACTGATTTAATATAAAAGGACTTATATGATATTTCCTTGGTGGGTGTTGATTCCAAAATAATTCTCTTTTGTATTTTGGGCGTTTGCTCAATAGGGAGTAAATAGGGTTGTACTCCTTGGTTTCTTAAGCACCATCACAAGACTAGTTAGCCACTTATACTAACAGGTGCAGTTCCTCTGCCTCGACCCTTTTGTGTTATTCTAGATACAAAACACTACTTCCCAGGTGGTGGGTCTATGGAATGGCTCAGACCAGGAAATCCTGCAGGTCCCTCCCATTGGACCTGGGTGTCCAGGCAGTAGTTCTTTGTGAACGTTTGCACTATCGCCCACGTCCTGGTATCAGCTTTTGGTTTGGTGGAATGAGCCTACAGGCCTTCTGGAAGCTGTTTCTTGGCCTGTCCATTGCAGATCTTTACACAAAGAACAATCTGTGAAGATGGTGGACAGGAATAAAAAGTGAATATCCAATAACTGTGCTTGCAAGGGTTGGATATTTTGAGAAGTACACCAAGCAACTAAAGTTTTTGAGCCTCCACATATAAAGTCCTAATAGAGGGATGACTAGCTGCTAAAATCACATTCACTTCTCTGGGAGGGAGACCAGTCTATTGCCCCTCAATCTCCATGCATGCAAGTGCAAGCCTTGCAGGATTCTGCCCTGTTGTTGCGAAGGGAGGCAACTTAATCTGAGGGCATATGCTCATGAACAAACGTTCTGTGTGCTACCCTCTCCTAGCCCAATTCAGAGCTAATAGGATGAGTTGGGCCCAGTCATTCCTGATCTTCTTCAGAACTTTTTGCAAGATAAGTAGTGAGGGGAAAATGCAGGAGTCCTGGGCTCCAGTCTAACCAAAAGGCATCTCTGATCAAAAAGTGATTTGGGAACTCTAACACACAAAAATGTGGACACTGCATGTTCTCAGTGACGGAAAAAAGATCGAGCCTGGGTTCTTCCCACTTGCAAAATATGTCCACTGCCACCTCTGAGTGTAGCCACCATTTGTGGTCATTCATCACACCCTGGTGTTTACAGATGGAGATGTCTTGACGAGCCAGTCAGGTCCAGAGGTGGAGAGGCTCCTGGTAGAGGACCCATGACCCCACTCTGCCCTGGTTGTTGCAGTACCACATGGTATTGTTGTCTGTGAGAATCTGTAGCCGTTCTCTGTTGCTGGATGGAAAGACGCCTTTTATTGTCAAGTAAAAGGCATACAAATCCAACATGTTGATGTGAAGGCAGGTTTACTTCGGGGACCAGAGACCCCTGATCTCCACCTCTCCCAAATGACCTCCCCAAACCAGCAGTGATGCATCTATTACGACCGCTAGGTTTGGGTGGGGCAGGTAGAGGAGTCTGTCTTCAGTCCAATTGCGGTCAAGCGGTCACCACTGCAGATCCTTTGCAGTATCCTCTGACACCTGGATATAATCTGAGAGGTTTCGTGGTGCTGATCCCACTGAGTCTTTAGGTCCCACAGCAGAGACCTCATGTGCCACCTTCTGAGGTCCACTAGCAGAATGCTGGAGGCTAACAGACCAAGAAGCCTCAGAGCCACTCTCCCTGATACCCATGTCAATGTTTGAAACATTGGAAGTCTGAATATCCTGGGCTCTTTGAGGTTGAGGGAAGGCTTGAAAAGCACTATGTTCAGGATGGCTGTGATGAAAAGGAGCCTCTGTGAAGGAGTCAGGTGTGGGTTAGGTGTATTGATTGAAAATCCCAGCGATGTCAAGAGACCAGCCATCATCTCAAGATGGTCCACAACTGTATGACGCAAGCTCACCTTTAGCAACTAGTTGTTGAGGTAGTGTATGACTCGTATTCCCAAACTCCGAAGATGAGCAGGGACTATCACAATCACATTCATGAACATCCAAAGGGCGCTGGTAAAGCTAAAAGGGAGCACCGAGAAATCAAAGTATTTGTGGCCTACTTTGAATGCAGGTAGTGTCTATGGGGACTATAGGAGTGGACATGAAAAGAAGCATCCCGCAGGTCAAGTGCCACCATCCAGTCATCTGGCTCCAGGACAGATAGAACTTGAGCCAGATTTAGCATCTTGATCTTTGCCTTCTTGAAGAAGTAGTTCAGATGGGAAGGTCTAAAATAGGGCAAAGCCCTCTGTCCTTTTTGGGTACTAGAAAGTAATGGAAATATCAATCAGTCTTGATTTCTGCTACATACACTCTCTCTATAGCTCTTTTCCAGAACTTCTTCTTGTTATAGAATGGACTTATGGTCCTACGGAAGCTGTAGTGGTGTAAGTAGCATGGTTGGAGGGGAGGGAAGGAAAGGTAAAGCATGGTCATGTTGTTCTATGTAATGCTTCATCATAAGTGGAGGTAGTAATGTATCCGGCCTCCAACTGGGCAACAGTGTGCCGCTGAGGGCAGACTAAAGCAGGGATTGGGTAGTTTTTTGCCCATCTGGGCCTGGACACTGTGGACCTGATCTGCGGCTTCTGGCTTAAAAGGCTTCGGAGGTCTGTTGTTACTGATGAAGAGTATGTCATGGCCTCTGCTGAAAACCTTTTCTGAAGCCTCGAAACGGGTGATACTGGTGGGGAAACTGCTGTGCGGGCAACGTTTGGCTGAGAGAGCGCACCGTTGTTAGGCTCATTTTTTAAGTTCTCCCAAGCCGAGCTTGCCTTCTCTATGAAGAGACGGGTGCTGTCAAAGGGCATGTATGTGAGTGATTGTTGAACATCACTCAAGAATCCTGTAGGTTCATATACAGGCATAGTGCCAAAGCACCATGTTGGTACCATCTGTCCTACCCAGACTGTCAGTTGTGTCTAGGGAGACACAATTCCATACTTTGTTGCATCTTGGCCCTCCTGAATGACTTTTTGAAGGCTGGCCCGAAGGTCATCGAGGACCATTGGCAAGATGTCTGCCACTGTGTCTCACAATGCATGTGAATAATGACGTGAGTGCGAGGCTGGTAGATGAGAACATGCATTTTCCAAATGCCTCCATGCATTTTGACTATTTGTCTGGTGGAGTGGACAGGAACGCATTTGGGTTCAAACAGCTTTGGAAGTTTTGAACTACGAGACTCTCAAGTGTTGGGTGCTGCAGGAGGAAAGATGGGTTCCCCAGAACCGGTCTATGTCTCCTGGCTATTTGGCAGTTCTTGGGGGGGGGGGGATCCCGGCTGTGCCAGGTGCTCACGAGAGTGTCAGTGAGGGCCTCATTGAATGTCAAGAGTTCCTCATCTGATGTCTGCCCTAGCTGCAGGAAGTTGGTGAGGGTGTTTGTGTTCATACCCTATTGAGGGCAGGTGTGGGTCCCTGAATTGTACTGCTCTTCTGATCACCATGGCAAAAGAAACAGTTTCCTCTACAGAGGGATGAGGCAGAGAGTTGAGGCCAGTGTCAGGGGAAGTGTCAAAGCCACTGACCTCCTGGAAGACCTAAAACAGGTTTTTGTCATCATAAACCTGGGATTGGCCATCCCCATCATCTGTCTTCATGTGGATTGTGATCAGAAAATTTTTGTGATAAAGGAATCGTTCTGTCTGAATCCAATTGAGGCTGAGCTCGAAGCGGTCGTGATTTAATCAGAGTTTGCTTTGGATTCTCTTCTGAGTCCAAAAGAACTATTGGTTCTGCCCCCAGCAGCGTTGGTGCCTGCGTTGATACATGGGGACCAGTGGAGGTCTTGGTGGAGTCAGGCTAGGCGCCTGTCCTGGAGTTAAGGCAGACCCCAGAATGGGCTCAGGAGTCCTAGTCGCCATCAGGGACTGCTCCGCCAGTGGAAATCAAACAGAAGGCCTACTCATATCCATAGGGCCCAGAAGTGCACCAGAGAGAGAGTCTGTAGGGTAGCAAAAATGTGCAGAATAGCTTCTTTGAAAGCCTTGATAAACTGCGGCATTGCTGATGGACCTGAAAGTTCGGGCAGCATCAGTACCAGCTCAGGTAGTGGGTCCTACCATGAAGTATCCTGATTCTCCTGATAAGTGGCCAGAAGAGTGGGAGTCACGTTTTGACTTTTTTTGCTTCTTTTTGGATTTGGATTTGCCTGACTATTTTGAGTGGGATGACTATCTCACTTGGGATCGGCCTCGGGACCTAGAAACATCGACATCCTCTACTCAATCAAGATCGGGCCTTTGGCACTTTTCTGTGATGCTCCGCAATGTAGAGTTTGGCTTTGCAGTCCCAGATGACCTTTGGATTAATTTGAGAGCAGGCTCTGCACGATTTAGTCATGTAAGTAGTCCAGACATCAGAGACAGACCTCATGGGGGGTCCCTAGCTAACATCTTTTTATGGCAATCCTTTCAGGATTTAAACCCTGTAGTCTTAGGGTGAGAAATTCGTTTTTTCTTAGTTTAAAAAGCTTTATTGAAAATGAACAAAATTTATACGAAGCCAACAATACAGATTAAGTATAATCACTAGAAATATAACGAAAGAATTGGTTAGCATTAGTAAAAAATCAAAGCTATTTTACATTTTATAGGGAATGAAGGGGAAAAAGAGGGTAAGGGAAAGAGAGAAGGGGGAATGAGAGGAAAACATTATATACATTGGTATACTAGGCTAGAGCATATTTCAAAGGAATGTGAAAGAATATCTAATTATTTATTCCACACAATAAGCCAACAAGGGTTAAAAAATAGAAAAACCGAGAAAACATACATTCAAGGAGGTTTAAAGTTTTCAGAATGTAAACAAGACTTATCTGTTAAGACTAGTTGATCTAAGTAATTAGTAAGGGGTAACCAAAAAAGATCCCTATTAATCCTTGGCTTACAGGCGGAGGCGAAAGCAGTGTCAAGTCGATGAAATTGGCAAAGGCTATTCAACCAGTGTAGTATAGATAATTTTGTGAATGTTTTCCAGTTGAGAGAAATATGTTGGAAAGCTAAAGAAAGCATCAAATCGTAAAGGCCATGATAAGATGAAGGCATATCTATGGAGTCAGAAAGACTTCCAGGAAAAAAGTAGAGGATTAGAATAGGGGATGGAAATATGAAACGGGCGAGAGATGTAGGACCAAACCTTCCCCCAAAAGATAGGAACTGAAGGGCAAAGAAAGAGAAGGTGTATGAAACTAGCGTTAGAAGAACCACAGGTCCAACAATTAAAATCAGAAGAAAGTGAAAAGCGCGCAATAGATACAGGGGTGAGATAAAGTCTATAATAAAGGAAATATAGAGATTGTGTAAGTGGAGCGGAACGAGATATTTTTAAAGATCGGGACCAAAGTTTGTCCCAAAAGATTACATTCCATTCACATCCCAGGTCAGATTCCCAAGAGAGTTCCAACTTGGATTTTACACAGTCTGGATTAGGGACTAAGAAGTACTTATAAATATGGGAAGCTTTAGGGAGAGAGAGTATTTGAAGAAGATAGCTTTGAACAATAGGAGGGAACGAAGAAGGAAGAGAGTAATAAACATCAAGGAGAACTGTCATTAGATTAGTGAATTTCTGTAAAAAAAGATCGGGGGCAGTGGAATAGGGATTGAAAATTGGGAAATGAGCATGGGGACAGTCCATCAAAAAGATGTTTGACCCAAATTATACCCTTTGACCTCCAAGTTTTCCAAAATATGGATCTGTTATTAATTGTATTGTATTGTAATTGCATTTATATAGTGCTTACTACCCCTGACGAGGCGTCGAAGCGCTTTTTCGGCGAGTAGCACGCTACTCCGGGACCCATAGAGAATTAGTGTTGAATTAGTATAGTGAAACATGCAAGTACATTTTAAGTGGTGGATAGGTTAGTCAGTTATTTGGATTTGGAATGATAGCAGAAGGATAGAGGAGGACAAAGGTTTGTATTTATATAGCACTTGTTGACACACGCTATTCAGGAAGCCTACAAAGGATTAGTGGTGAATTAATATGGTGAAATATGAAGTAATTTCAGTGGTGGATATTAGTCAGTTACTTGGAGTGAGAAGGATAGCGGAGGGATAAAAAGGGGAAGAAAGATTTGCATTCATATAGCACTTGTTACCCCTCTTGGGTGTTGAATCGGTTTTCTGGCGAGTAGCACGCCACTCCGGAACCCATAAAGGATTACTGTTGAAAATGAGTATAGTAAAAAAAATGAAATAATTTGAGTAGTGGATATGTTATTCAGTCATCTGGGTAGTATATTAGTATAGTTTAATATGGAATTTGAGAAGTGAACATGTTAGTCTGTTAATTTCGATTGAAAAGGATAGTGGAGGGATTAAAGAGTAAAAGATAATTTTTTGGATTTTTTTTTAGGTCTTAGCAATAGGAGGAGGCTTTTGGATGAGTAAAAAGGAGTTTTGAGTATTGCTAAAAGAGAAAAAGGGCAGCATTTCTGGCCCTAGTCCTGACCAGTCTCGAACAGGCTCAAACAGGCAACTACCCTTGTCCTCTCCGCCCTTAACAGGCTCAAACAGGAAACTGCCCTTTTCCTCTCTGCCCTTAACAGGCTCAAACAGGCAACTACCCTTGTACTCTCCGCCCTTAGCCTCGACGCCCGGGCTGAGACGCCCAGCCTGGCCCTTTTTTATAGCCCTAGTAATCAGGTGAACCCTTCAGCCAATGGGAACCCTAACCCTAACACTATCCAATCACAACACTAGCCCTAAAATCTAGAACCAATAGGAGACCAGGACCTTACTACCAATCTTAGCCCTAGTCCAAGCACCCAATCAGTTAAAAAACCCTGATCTCTACGTCCAATAAAGGCCTTAGCCCTACCAGTAGTCCTAACCCAAGTCCAAGCAGCCAATGGTACAGGTAGCCCTAGTCCCAACTCCCAAAAGAAAGCCTAACCCTAATCTTAGTCCCACAATTAGTCCAACAATCAATCACACCAGAAGCCCTAAATATCTACTTCCAATTAAAGGTCTAACCCTAGCCCTAGTTCGACCCTACTCCCAACAACCAATAACATAGGAAGCCCTAGTCCCTACTTCCAATAGAAATCCTAATCCTAGCCCTAGTCCCAACCCTACAAAGATTGAATCACAGACCCAGAAACCAATCAGAACCCTCAAATACTCAACCAATGAAGACATTAACCATAACCCAATAGAAACACCAGATACAACCACCAATCAGTGTACACATGTGCCAACCACTAGCCGACCATATAAGGTCCCAGCGACCTCAGACAAGGTTTGCCTGCCAGGGAGTTGGAAGCTGCTTCTCCTGTTCAGAATCTCCCAGGAGACAGACAGGCTCAATCCACACTTTGGACTTCTGCAGGTAAAGGCTTCACTAACTCGAAATCTAACAATACTGTTTGAATAAAACTTTACTCCCTCTGCTGGCCAAAAAACGAAGTGCACAGGCCCCAGTAAATGCAGTTTAAACAGCTCACAGAAGCACCCTCTGATGTAGGATATCCCTGTTGCTGGGGGAGGGGGGAGGCAGGGGGGCTAGCCTTACTGGCTTGTGAACACAAAATGGTGGCTGGGGGTGCACTGTTTTAACACACAGGTCTTAGCACAGAGCAAAGGAGAAATTTGGAGGGAAAACAGATTTGTCACCAAGGAATGAGAGGGACAAACTACAGAGGTTGGACTGCAAATCCCACAATTCAACACGTTAAATGCAAGAAATCATGGGCATGGAAAACCACAAGTTTAAAACACAAAACAGGTGATAAAATATGCAATCACAGGCAGGTCAAAACTGCAATTTTGAACTGTAACAACCACATGCAAAGATAGTAATCACAGAAAGGGAAAATCGTTTTTTAAACAACTTTTGTTTTGGGAAGAGACCGCACTAGTCTGTCTCCTTACCACTTCCTGGACTCTGCTCTGATGGGATCTGGATGTACTAGATGTTTCAAAAGGGAACAAGTGTGTTTAAACAAAGGAAGAGTGGTATGGTTTTTTTTTTTAGCATAGAAGGCTATAACTTCCTTTAAAGCGAAGGGTAGTGATAAGATTTGTTAAATATGTAGCCAAAGAGGAGTAAAGGGAGAAGGGTCGGGAAGGAGCCATTTCGACACCTGACTAAGAGAAAATGACTTATGGTAGAGACGAAAGTCAGGAAACTTCACACCACCATTAGACTTTGGCCTGCGTTACCCTTGTCCCTATTCCTATCTCCTCCCATCCTTTCATTCCTCGTCCGAGCTATCGCAGTCGGACTCTGGCAGTGTATCACAAATGTCCCCTCTGTAAGTGTTCCAAGCCGCCCATATTTCATTCCATTTGCGTGGGCTTCCTCTAGTAGCATACACTGTGCGGTCGGTGACCATAGCGAGATCCTTGTTTCTGCACCATGCTGCTAATGTTTTCTCTGCTGCTCCCCATTTCTGTGCAATATCCCTTTTAGCAATCATGAGCCCTAACTTAACCCAGGTTTGTCCATGTCGTGTGAGGTCATTAGGTTCCCACACATTTAGTAGACACCGTTGTGGCTCTGGTGTAAGGGATACCTCCATTGTTTGTGCTATTGTGCGTAAGACCTGACCAAACTAGCTGTTTTTCGTGCTTGGCTGCGTTTAAGACCAGTAACAGATCTGTAAATTTAAAAAATAAAAAGATCACACCCTTTGGCTTTGAAGGCGCAGCAGCTGAGGATAGACGAGGACCTAACCTGTGAGCGCGTTGAAGGCTGAGCGTTGTAGAGGGAGGAGGGTCCAGAAGTTTTATAAGAAAGGTGTTGAAGAACTGGACCGGGTCAGACCCCTCCAAACCTGCAGGAAGGCCATACTGGAGTAAATTATTGAGTCTGTTTCTGTTTTCAAGGTCCTCTGCTGATTTCCTGAGCTAAGAGACCTCCCTATCTAAAGTTGATATTTTAGTAGAAAAATTCTGAAAGTCACCGATTTGATGCTCCACATTAGTGATACGGGATTCCAAAGACTCCCATTTGGTGTCCAACAGCTGGAGACGTGAATTAGTCTCTTCAGTGAAAGGGCGTAAGGCGCGGATTTCATCAAGGACCATATCGAAGGAAACAGGAGAAGCAGGTTTCTGTGGAGAGGGAGGATCTTGCTTGAGACGTTTGACGGTAGAAGCAGGATACTGCATTTTGGTAGAAGATACAGATGAGTTTGAATATTTTGAAGAACCAGAATGCGCCATTTCAAAAGCACCACTAAACACAGAATCCAAATGAGGAGGTTTCAAAAAAGGGGTGCGGCCGGAAATCTCCTGTTGGTAGTAAGTGACCTCTTACTCCTGCCCATAAAATAGAGGAGCAACACACTTCAGTGATACACAGGAGAAACCGCCAGCAACAACCACAGCGACTGAAATAACTGCGCAGAGCAGAATATAGAAACTAGTAAAGTACTGTTGAAATAGGAAGAAATACAATTGTGCTTAGGAGATCAGGTACCTCGTAAATATAGCAAAAGTTAAAGCCAAGGGGTGAAATTAAGGTACACGAAGAAGAGCATTATAGGTGAGGTAAAATAATAGTTGAAGTAAATCCAGAAATGTTATGCAGAACGCAGCACAAGCAAGATAAAAGCGTACTCCTGGTCACACAAGAGAGTAGTTATTCCAAAATAACAGATTTTATAATGGTAAAAGTCATTGTGCCCGCATAATACCTGAAGAGATTGAAATTTCCATCATAGGAAAAACAAAATGGCGACCAGAGCTGATTTTCCAGAAGATTATGCCAATACAGGAGAAAGAAGCTTTGGAGGCGCGTGAAAAAAGAAGAGAAACCTGCAGGAGCGCTTCCGATTTGGTTATCTCTCCGTTTCACTGATGAGAGGTTGCGGGAGCCGCGATAATTAGCGCGGCATCCCCCGCTGTGGTACGGAGCTGCGGGGCTAGGCGGCCATCTTGAACGGTGCAGCATGCGTTCCCCATCCGGGGGGGTAGGGGGGATACATTTGTAATATTTGTAATCGGGTATTTGTAAAGCGCAAACAATTACCCCTAAGGGTGTCAAGGCGCTGGGGACCTTCAAGAAGATTAAGCTAGCTATTGCCCAGAGTCACATGGTGCTGGGCCAACCTGGTGCCAGGGATCAAACGGTGACCCCCTTGTTCTGGAGTGAGCCACCCAGGCCGCTGCGCTACACCTCTTCTCATATCTCTTGCACACTGGAAACATTTTGTATAAAGGTTCAGTCACATGACAGAAGTGTGAGCTTGGGGTCTACATGTAAAGCGTAGAAAGAAAGGAGCTGATGTCAACAAGCAGAGGTGGCAGTTGTATTGTGGCTTGATAACCCTTCCGGGGCCGGATTGATCTGACGCGGTGCAGCAGGATGCCATCTATTAGTGTTGGGGAATTACTGAGGAAAATTTCCCGATAAAGTCTAGCGCCTGGGGTGTATTCACAAGTTGAAGAATCTGCGGTTAGAAATATCCATCAGATGACAGTGTGGACAGCCATTACATATTGGCTGGAGTCAAATCGGTGTGTGATAAGAAGTTGGGTATTACTGTGCAGATAGCACTTATACGTTCATTGATACACGTGTGACCGATTCTTAGTTAAGTACGCTAATGTGGGACGATGTTCCCAAAATGTGTTCCTAATGTTTATTAACGTTACCTGTTTAAATTGTTGCAAATGTAAGCAGGATTAACTGCAGTCGCCACGGGGAAGAGAAGCTGGTGTTGTTGCTTCTCCCTGGTCGCCATGTCCTTGGCATACTTTTGGGGTGGGGAGGGTCGGTCTGGGGTGCAGGGGGGGTTCGGGGGGGGCGGGGGGGGGTTGGTTACATTGCTATTTATTATTTTCTTCTTGTTCTTGTCTTTGTTTTATTTCTTCGCTTGCCTCTATATCTATGCAGCAACGCCCTGTGCTACAGTACCAGTGTTAGTGTCCAACTGGTGGACAACTTCCTCCATTGTTCGTTCACTGTACGGTCCTTTAGCCTCACTACTGGTGGTTCCGTAACGATTAGTTCACCTTACGCTATGAACATCGTGGCGTATTATGTGTCATATTTCCTCCCTCTACATGGCCCTAAATAGACAGTCTATTAAAATAGTGTCACTAAATGTCAAGGGTATCAATCACCCAATTAAAAAGAGGAAAATTCTTGATTATCTACACAAGCAGAAGGGTGACATTATCTTACTACAGGAAACTAAAATAGACTTGCCACAATTTAATTCTATGAAAAACAAATGGTACAGTGTGGCAATTGGTTCTTACACCTTGGGGAAAAGAAATGGGGTCCTCACTCTAATTGTGAAAAGAGCCAACATTGACGTTCTAAGTAATACTGCTGACACCAAAGGTGAGAGGGGTCTCTACAAAATTGTCAAAGGACAATAAAGAATTCTATGTAACTAATGTCTATGCTCCTAATAAGGAAGACCCAGGGTTTTGGACAGAGCTTTGTGCACACATTGACACGATACCTGATAGTGCATCACATATTTTGGCGGGGACCTCAATCTTCCTATGGATCCTCTACTAGATAGGGACTCCCGTTGTTCCTTCCAACCGACCAGCTCACATAAAACACTCCTCAATCTCTGCTCCCGTTTTAATTTGACCGACTCCTGGAGATTGATGAACCCAACAGGTAGAGATTATACGTTTTACTCAACGCCCCACAACTCATACTCTTGCATAGATTACCTCCTCATATCTGGCCATTCCTCTCCCGACATTGAGGACACATCCATTGAACCACGTGTAATTTCTGATCATTCATGCATTACGATGACTCTGGCAGTACACAACGCGGTTAAAAGGACTTTGTGGCAATTTAATAATGCGGTATTAAAGAAGGAAGAAGATAAGGTGGCGATTGCGAAGGTCATAACTGACTATTTCAATAACAACAAAAAAGGGGACACCACGGATCTTACACGATGGGAGGCTCTTAAAACCACAGTCAGAGGGGTATTAATTCAAATCTGTGCGGCTATGAATAAGGACGCCACCAGAACCCTGACACATCTGGAGGAGGAGATCTCGGCTCTAGAGAGACGACACATAGCTTCTAAAGACCCTATGGTCGTCAATGACATGTTGAACAAAAAATATGAATATAACAAAATAGTCAGTGAAAGGGCAGGAATTTAGCTTAAACACCACAAGAACTTCAGACTTTGTCACATGAATCAAGCGGGTAAAAGACTTGCCTCTTACCTAAAATTCAAACTACAGCAAACAGCGATCAAAAGTATAATTAACAAGTTAGGAAACCCGCACTCAGACCCATCCAAAATTGCGGACATCTTTAAAGACTTCTATAGCGATCTTTATAGCAAAAATAAGGAACTTGATGGCTCCAAATTAGAGAAATACTTAGATAATTGCAAACTCCCGTCTTTATTGATGCAAGACCAGATCGAACTCAACCGTCCCATATCTTCTGATGACATCGCTTGCGCCATTAAGTCGCTTAAAACCGGGAAAGCTCCGGGCCCTGATGGGTTCAGCGCTATGTTTTATAAGAGTTTCTCCTCTTCCCTGTTGGAGCCACTCAAGGACCTATATGACCACTTCACCATGAGTGGCCAGGTTCAAGGTACCCCCGCGGAAGCCATTATTGCGGTTCTTCCAAAAGATGCGAAAGATCCGACATCCCCGAAAAATTACAAGCCGATCTCTTTGATCAACCTTGACTGTAAAATTTACGCCATGGTACTGGCCAAGCGGATTCAAAAGGTCTTACCCCAACTTATACACCCGTCACAGGTGGGGTTTCTCAAACACAGATTATCCAGCGACAATACACGTACCCTTGCACACATTCTGGAAAAAGCAAAATTGGCTGTCTCCCCCACTGTGGCAGTAACTCTAGACGCAGAGAAGGCCTTCGATAAGGTCGACTGGTCTTATCTGGAAGCCACTCTGCATAAATTTAAGTTGGGATCCGATTTCATCCGTATGGTAATGGCCGTATATTCAAATCCTTCAGCGAGAGTACAGGCTGGAGGTTGCCTCTCTTCTGCATTCGACTTGGAACAAGGTACGAGGCAAGGATGCCCACTCTCTCCCTCCCTTTCCTTACTTGCCATTGAACCCTTCCTCTACTCTCTCCGGAAAAACAACCAAATAAGGGGAATTTGTTTTGAAGGCTTTACAGTCAAAATCTCGGCCTACGCCGATGACGTCTTGGTGGTGTCCGAAAATGCTGAACTGGCAATCCCAGCCCTTATGTCCTCTATTGCCGACTTTGCGGAAGTTTCAGGCTACAAGCTCAATAAGGATAAGACGGAGGTGAAACTGCTTAATAGCATAGGTGATAAAAGTATTATGGGGAATTCGGGATTGTATTGGCAACCGAAGAGCTTTAAATATCTTGGTATAGAGTTTGAGAAAGACCTCATTAGCACTCTTAAAATCAATGAACACTCCCTTCATACAAAGATATCCTCCCTCTTGGATGGTTGGTCCCTGAAATATCTGTCCTGGTGGGGTAGAGTGGAAACTCTGAAAATGATGATCACCCCTCTTGTCAATTATCTGATAAGTATGTTACCTATGTTGCTGTCTGATGATTTTCTCGCAAAGACATACAAACTTGTTAATACTTTCCTATGGCAGGGCAAAAAAACAAGAATCTCCTTGCGGAAACTCCAACTTCCAAAAGACAAAGGGGGCATTGGCTTACCGAATTTCAGGTGCCATCAGACGGCATATTTATGCAAGCAAGGTGCGAACTGGTTCCAACTCAATCAGGAATATACTCCTGTATGGGTCCGCATCGAGAAGTCTATTATCAAAAACTTGCCGCTATCCGCCATTATGTCAATGGATGCAACAGTCTTTCCCCATTCCAAGTACATATTTCTCAACACTAAAAGGGCCCTTCTTCACTTAGAAAGACATTGTAAAGTTAAAGTCAAGATACTCAAATCCAACTTAACCTCGCTATGGTTCAATCCGGCTCTTAAAGATGATTACAAGTATCTTTTTTGGGAAAACTGGTCTAGTAAAGGATTGAACTCATTGAAGGATCTCTATGAGGTATCCTCACCCATATCCTTTGCTACCTTACAGATCCGTTTTGATCTCCAGCCCCTTGACTTCTATAGATTTTTGCGCATCAAAGCCCTTGTCTCTGCCAGAGCCATCGCACCGCACGATCCTACGCTTTGCAGTAAATTACTTCAACTCTAATATACAAAATACTCTCCCCTGATCCTCAGAAGGCACATAGGAAGTGCGAAAGGGCTTGGGAAAACGAAACCAACTCCTCTAATATGTCATTTGACTGGGACAAGATTCACCTTACTCCTTTTACCAGCAAAATATCCCCGATACTTTCTCAGACCAAATTCATGCTGATAAATAGATCGTATTGGACCCCAGACAAACTTTTTAGGCTCAACTCCTTGATAGCCCGCTATGCTGGAGCTGCAAATCCCATGTTGGTGACCTGGCACATATGCTCTTCTAATGCCCGTTGCTTCAGACCTTCTGGGATAAGATTTATAACTATAGCCAACAAATCTTTCACTTCCGTCCGGCTAGGGACTTTGCTTATGTCCTGTTGGGAGCATTGGATCCGAGAGTACCAAACGAACATGACCGAAAACTATTGGACCTCATGCTCACACTGGCGTGCAAGGTTTTCCTGAACAAATGGAAGAATGCCACTGATGTTTCTTTTCAAATATGGTAAGAATGGTTGGCCTCATTGAGAGGTGCTGATAATGACGTCCTCCACTCTTCACCGTGGCAGAAATCACATATCAGACTTTGGAGTTCACTTGACTCACAGGAACTTTGTTATGATCCGCCATAAACTGTTCAGCTGTAATGTTCTTGATACATACCTCGCTTCTGCCACCCATGTGGACATAGATATTGGCGCTGTGATTTGATGTCCTATATTAGGCGTACTAACGCCTATACTGTTGCTGCTGTCCCACTCCTACTCTTTCTCCTCTTCTCTTCTTCTCTTCTCCCCTCTTTCAACTTATTCTTTCCCTCGTCTTCCTTCGCTCCTCCTCTTCCTCCTTTCTTTCTTCAACTGACTTCATAACCGTTTCCCCGGATCAAATGTCATAGGTATGGATATTTTGTTCATGTTTCCCGATTGAGATCTTCAACTTTGGTTTGTTCATATAATTCTTTCATGCTGTATGTTTTATGATTACATTATCCTCATGTATGTATTTCAGGTGTATACCCATGCATCATTCTCTGTCTCCTTTGTTCTTTTCTCTTTCATTTGTAGTTTCTGTTGCCTTTTTGAAAACAAATAAAAAAGATTTGAAATCAAAAAAAGAAGTAGCCATCAGATATTTAATTTTTCTTCAGAGGAAAATTATTTTCCTCGTGGAGTAATTCTATTCCCTAACATCGACCAACCTTTTTTTGCCACCCAACCATGGAAAGGAGCTTTACTCTTACCCTTGTCAGGAGTACATTTCCTACTTTTGCTAGGGTAGGAAGGGTTGGAGAAAAGTTGGTGAATGCATAAAATATGTACGTTTGTTGGTAGGTAGGGGAAGTCACAGAGCATTCCAACCCTGGAACGACCACTTTTATATGACTTCCATACCCTATAAATACATTTGCTCAAGAATATCTCGTTAAACATAATAGCTCATGTCTTGACTTTGACAAGACCTTAAAACGTTCTAAAATGTTATAATCTACTCATTAATGTAGTGCTTGGTATATGCTCACAATTGTGGCAAACAAAGGAACAGCGGTGTGATGCCGTGAAGGTAGGGGCACCAGGACCTGCGCGTTGAGCAGGGTAGAGGCGGGCGGAAAGGGAGGAACTTAAGGGGAATCTGGGCAGTTGGGATAGGGAGTGGGAACAGGGCAGACAAGGAATAAAGCAGTTGCAACGTCCCCATGAGTCCGTGTCGTCTGTGACCACCCCAGACACGACAACTGGTGACGAGGGTGACCACGGTACTCGACGCCTGTCTGTGCCCGCCCGCTGTGTAGGGCTGACGCGCTGCCATCACCGCTGCGCGGTCCTCGCTGCAGGGCGCGCCGAGCGCAGTCCGGGAGCCCACCCCAGCCACATCTTGTGCGGTGTGTTGGCATCTTGCTGCTCGCCCCTATGACAAAGTGGCTGGTGGATCGCGTGAAGTGCCCGCGAATGCGTGCTGGGAGCCCACCCCAGTCGCGCTGCCCGAAGGTACCAGCCCGTGATGTGTCCGTGAATGAGCACTGGGAGCCCACCCCAGTCACGCCGTCTGCCCAGGAGGTTTGCACGTTGCGCGAGTGGTCCTCTCACCTGGTGCGCGAGGGAGGAAGTCCAGCCCTGGCTCCGGTGAGTGCCTCCGGCAGTGCTGTGGTCCCGGGAGGTGGTGCTCCTCGTGTGTGAGGCAGGGGAGCCAAATCTCGTGGAGAGAGAGAATCTCGTGGGGGCCATGTTGAAGTCAAGCGGGGTGGCCAATCCACTGTGAAGAATCTCCAGCGGCCATTTTAAAAGTCAGGCGAATGGAAAAAATCAACAAACCTTGGTAAAATCGCCTAGAAAAAAGTCATCAAACCTTGGCAAATTAAAAAAAACACACACAAGACAGTGGGCAGCAGTGCTCTGTAACTGCCCGAAGGCTACGGAAGAGTGAAGCAACTGTGGTAAAAGCGCTGGTGATTTATGTGGGAGCAGAGGGCCTCGGCCACGCAGGATGTCAGGGTCTCGACAGGAAAAGGCGGCAGCCGGTGCCAGCCTCATGGGTGTCCTAGGAGTCTCTTTCCTGCGCCCCCAGAGCCACTAGCCCTTGAATCAGGTGGGGGCATGGGTCTCAGGTGGCAAGAATGGCTGGAGGACTTTACAGATTTCATGAAGGGGTCTCATGTGACTGATAAAGAACAGCGATTGATCGCTCTACGGAATCTAGTAGGCAAAGAAGTTGGTCAGATCATAAAAGAACTGCCAGCGGCGGCCACGTCCTCGTACGCTAATGTCTGCGAGGCGCTCAACCGCAAGTTTCTACACAAAAAGAATGTTGACTATGAGCGATACACGTTCAACCTGGCATCGAAAGAGGAACCCATGAGTGTGTTCATTACACGTCTGAGATGTTTAGCACGATACTGTGACTTTCATTCTTTTTCCACAGAGGATGTGCTCAGATTGAGAATCATTGAAGGCTGTCTATCAGAATCACTGTGACGAAAACTGTTAAAAAAGAGCTGTTCACTAGAAGAAATTGAGGAAATGACCCGAGTGAATGATCAGGCTGATGAGAATGCATAGAAAATGGAGGCCGGGCGAAGTGAGAAATGCGAGCAAGCTTTCAGACTTCACTCTCGACAGACACGTAGACAATCACCAGCGCAAGCTCGCTCCTCCAAATCCAAAAGACAGCATCATCCCTCAAGTTGTCGACGCAGAAGCTCAAGTCGCACCAAAAAGAGATCGGAGCGCCAACTCAAATGTCACAGATGCGGATATGATTTCCCTCATATGGACACGTGCCCGGCACTAGGTCAGAGGTGCCGGAGGTGTGGAAGGGACAATCATTTTGAAAGTGTCTGTGGAACTCCCCTTAAAAATGATCAACGAGAACACACCAGACAGTTTTGTCCATCAAGCAGTCGCCATTGGGGCTAAAGCGGTGCAAGATCGCCGAGATTCGTCCACCGGGTCGGCACACTCCAGCTGTCACTCCCGCCGGAACTACCAATCTCGGCGTTCCTCATCAAGAGAGTCCAGATCGCTGTCACCCATCTCGCAGGACAGCGACGAATACATATGCCTGGTGGCGGATCCTGACCACTTAAAGAGATACCAGTGGTTTGACATCACAATCGGTTTTCACTGTGCCAAGTCCGTGCTGGATAGTGGACCTTTTCTCAATTACATTTCAGTGGCTGAATATCAAAGGATGAAGACACCACCCCAGCAGAGCAAGGCCCATGTGCAAGTATACACGTGGATGTCCAAGAAGCCACTTCCCGGTCTTGGGAAGTTTCCAACGAACTTGACCTATCAAAATCGCACCATCCAAGCATACATCCATGTCATCGATGGGCCTGAAGCTGACTGCCTCCTGAGTCTACCTACGGCGGAACGACTAAAACTCGTGGACATACATTTCGTGGTGGCTCAGGACAGCTCACCTGCTGTCCCGCCTGAAGTGATCTGTGATGCAATTCAAGAAGACGCTACTCTGCAAGAAGTCAGACGTCGAATACAAACCGACAGCAGGAGACACATAGAAGACAAGGGACAAGGTACTCAGATTGATACCCAAGAGATGTCTGCGTTCAAGCACATTCACAACAAATTGTCGATCGCCGCCAAAGGTCTAGTTCCACGAGACAGTCGAATAGAAATTCCTAAACAACTGCGGCAAGGAGGCATCAATTTGGCCCATGAAGGTCACCGAGATATCGTAGCAACAAAAAGGGCAGTGAGAAAGCGGGTCTGATTTCCGACGCTGGATCCAATAGTTGAGCTAACCCTGAAGGACTGCCCGCAATGCCAATTGGTGAGCCGTCCAGACCCTCCTGCAGCACTGCAAATGTCTCCATTGCCGGATGGCGTTTGGCAACGAGTTGCGATTGACTTCGTTGGGCCGTTGAAATCTGGACAATACATTCTAGTTATTATGGATGAGTATTCTCGATTCCCGATTGAGCAATGCATCTCGTCCACCAAGGCATCCAGCATCATATCAGTTATTGATGAGGTCTTCGCCGCATGGGGCATTCCCCAGGTGGTACAATCTGATAATGGACCCCCATTTAACAGTCAGGACTTTGCTGAGTTTGCTCGACACATGAATTATGAACATCGCAAAACCACGCCACTCTGGCCACAGGCCAACGGAATGGTGGACGGAATGGAGGAACGATTCATGGCCACAGTCCAAAAAACTATTCAACAAGTGGAGCTCACCCGACAAAATTCACAAACAGTGCTCAACGAAGTGTTACGAGCTTATCGAAATACGCCTCACTCCACCACAGGCAAGTGTCCGGCAACCCTCATGCTGGGCAGGCCAGTGCGTACTCGATTGCCCATGATGAACTCACCCGAGGTTGCTATGTATCCTGACTCTGGTCATGAAGAGATTGCCGCCGTGGATAGAATAAAGAAAGGACAGATGAAGAGTTACGCAGATGACCGCAGGGGATCACTGAAATAATATCGAGGGACAGAATATCGACCATCAAGAATATCGTTGAAAAAATATCGACAGTCAAAATATCGAGTTTCTATCTACAAACAGGTAAGTACAAAAATATCGAGTTTAAAATATTGTTTACTAAAATATAGTTTTTAAAAATATCGACTTTACTAAAAATAATGTTACATTAAATTAATATTAAAAATTAATTACTAAAATATACTTAAAAATACTTAAATTAACTTATAATAATTAAATAATTATTAAAAGTTAAAAAAAAATGTTTTATTCATATTTGTTAAAACATATATATAGTAACAAAATATAATTAAATAATAGTCAATATTATTAACGTACAATAACAAAAGTGTAAAAATTACTATTCCCATCCAGTGGGTGCAACAGTAGGGAAAGCGTTGGATAGCGTAGGGGTAAAAATTACTATTCCCACTCCAGTGGGTGCAACAGTAGGGAAAGCGTTGGATAGCGTAGGGGTTAAAATTACTATTGCCACTCCAAAGAGTGCAACAGTAGGGAAAGCGTTGGATAGCGTAGGGGTTAAAATTACTATTCCCACTACAGTGGGTGCAACAGTAGGGAAAGCGTTGGATAGCGTAGGGGTTAAAATTACTATTCCCACTCCAGTGGGTGCAACAGTAGGGAAAGCGTTGGATAGCGTAGGGGTTAAAATTACTATTCCCACTCCAGTGGGTGCAACAGTAGGGAAAGCGTTGGATAGCGTAGGGGTTAAATTTACTATTCCCACAAATACTTCATATATTATTTAAAATTTTAAAAATGAATATCTATTAATAATTAATTAAAATAATTAAACATTTTATATAATATAATAATTAATATATTACAATTACTAATTAACAATAATTATTTCGATTGATCACCTATTAATATAAATTAATGAAAAATTAATAATTATTTAATAATTTATAATAATTTACCAATTATTTCCAATTAAATAAATTTAAATACATTTAATTATTTAATTAATTATGAATAAATTACTTCCCACCCTATTCCCCTATAAACCCACAACCCGCTACAGAATATAAATTATTAAAATTAACATAATTAACAATTAATCAATTAAATTAAATTAATTGGCAAATAAAAAAATTATAATTACCCATAAATACTTAATTAATAATTAATTCTAAATAAATACCAATAAATAATTTTACATATTTAATTATAATTGAATTACTTCCCACCCAATTCCCCTATAATCCCACAACCCGCTACAGAAAATAAATTAGTTAAATTTACATAATTTCTAATTAATCAATTAATTAAAATTAATTACCAATTAAAATTGAATCAATTAACAAATATAAATTAATTAACAATTAATTAAAAATTACTATCAATAAATAAATGTACAAATTTAATTAATTATAATTAAATTACTTCCCACCCTATTCCCCTATAAACCCACAACCCGCTACAGAATTAAATTACGCAATAATTATAAAAACAAAATTCATTAATTAAAATTAATTATAACATAAATACACACTTTTTTAACACATATTATAACATAAAAATACACTATAAAAATTAGATATTAAAAAATCTATATTTTTAACTATCTATATTATATACTTCGATATTTTAACTTTCTATATTTTTAAGTCGATATTAAATCACTTACCTTAAAAACGATATTTTGGTTATCTATATTCTGTCCTGTTGATATTTTGTCCAGTCTATATTTACAACTCGATATTATGTCCAAACGATATTTTGGAGTCGATATTATGTCTGTGCACCGACCGCAGGAAAGCCACACCTGTCTCGATCCAGGAATGGGACTGGGTGCTGGTGCGGCAAGACCAACAGAGTAAGACTGACTGCAGAAAGACTGACTGCAGCTACCACAAGACTCCGCTGAGGGTCACCAAGCATAAAGGAACTATTATCACTGCCGAAACAAATGGTAGGAGAGTCACCAGGAACGTGACGCAGTTCGGGAAGTGCAATCCCGGTGTCAGAGGACTATTGGCTGAACCAGTCTCTGAGGATATAAGAGCTGAGGCGCCATCCGGTAGTGGTCAATCGTCACTGCTGGTCCCTGATGGACGAGAGCCCGATAACCCCGGCATTCAGTTGCATCCCAGACGGACCATTAGAAAACCGTCACGCCTCATTGAAGAACTGTAAGTTAGATGTCCAGTGACGTGAAAGAAGAGGAGCTGATGTACTGTTGTGGGTTTGTTGTTTTTATCTTACAGAGGGGGGAGATGTGATGCCGTGAAGGCAAGGGCACCAGGACCTGCGCGTTGAGCAGGGTAGAGGCGGGCGGAAAGGGAGGGACTTAAGGGGAATCTGGACAGTTGGGATAGGGAGCGGGAACAGGGCAGACAAGGAATAAAGCAGTTGCAACGTCCCCATGAGTCTGTGTCGTCTGTGACCACCCCAGACACGACAAACGGCACAGTGAGGTGCCGTGATCTATCCAAGAATTACACAAAGTGGTCGGGTAGAGTAAGTCAGAAGGAGGGCCATGTCCTTGATCCTCATTTGGCAACCCTGGTACTGGACCACAAGTAGCATCTTTGTTTATTTTAGTGAAATCTTGGTAAATCAAGCGAAGGCTTAAAAGTAAATTTGCCTAAGCTTTACCCAAGACAATTGCTCAGAAACTGAAATAAGAAAGAGAGCAGTGGTACATGCTGAACGCTGCTATAATCAGAACTCCTATATAATTAAAGTACTGGCATGGTCAGAGCTCTACTATAACCAGAAAAGCAACCTGAAAAGACCCTATTCATAACTAGAGCATCTGCATATGAAGAGTTTGTGAATAGTTTAATGTTTATAAACTGCTGGAATACCCCAGGTATTGTGATGAACAGATGTCCGTGTGATAATGGTCTCTGTTTCCCTGTTCTTTGGAGAGTCCTACAGTAAGCTTTGTTGTGTTTTTTGCCAAAATCGCTCCCATGGGTAATTTTGCCCACATCCAACCTCTGATTTCTTCGCACTGTGACAGAAATAACCACTCTTAATCGAGTACTTCTTTAAATAATTTTAACAGAATTTAGGAACGATGTAAGTTTATAATCACATAAATCTATTGTTGCATTCATCATAACTTCAGATTTTCCACTGGCAAAGATCTACATAAATATCGAGTGCATTTCGGGAACTCTTATTGTCTTCTTCACAACGTTTCATTAGGTGTTTGAAAATAAACAACACTAAAACAATAATTATAGATGTTATATTTTCTCACCAGTTTATAAATATACTTCATTTTTCCATTCATAATAATTCAAACCTGTTTAATCATTATAGTCACACTGGTACTTCCTTCATTAGTCACTTCAAACGGAGAATGCCTTTAAGATTCTTCATTGACCGTATTATTCACCTCTTTGGCATCTAGTAATAGAGTATGTATCGTTTCCATACTTCAGAACTTTGCCACTTCCTGTTTAGTTTTTTATTCATTTATTACCAGAGTCCAATTAAAATTAATGTCCTATTTTTTCTATAGGGTTTTGAGAAAAGTTGAATCTTCTGATTAAGTACCTTAGAGTGAATTTTGCTTACATTTTCCATCCTGAATGCTTCTTTCAGTAACTCAATTTTTTCCTTCTAGTTATTGTGGTTGTATCAACTCAATAATTTGAAACCATATAGAAGTGTTGTAATTAATTATCTGAATGAAGTGTCTGGCTGCAGGTAATTTCATTTATCGTGTTCTGAAGAGTGGACAATGTTTGTTCCACCTTGTTTTAAATGTTTGTTTTAGGACTCCTTCGTATAGAAGTCCACAGGGGCATTTACAATATCTCTGGTTCTTCAAAAATATCTTTTGCATTTTCGGAGAACGTTCTGAGTAGTTCATGATGTATATTGTGTTCATTGTGGTCGCTGTAAATTTTCACTGAATCGTACATTTTCTTTAGATGATATCCATTTCATTCTAATCATTTGCCTGTTCAGTAAATTATATTTCAAGGTAGGCAGATCAAAGCTACATGCCAAAGCTAAAATGCCAAAAGAAATATAATGTTTTATCAGTTGGTTTAGGGTATACCATTGCCTTCCAATTCTGGTGCTCCAAGGTTATCTTGACATGTAAAAACATTTATTTTATAATTATGTAAATCACAATTCTGATTTGCTTATTGGCGCGCTGTTCAGTTAGTGAATGTTCTTTCCAAATTTTAATTCAACCTGACCAAATCAAAAATGTTTCACTGATAAATCTTGCATAATGTTGAAGGTCTTAGTTTCAATTGTTATTATTCAAGATATTTTTCTCTTCATAAAATTCACTATGCCTGGGGCAACATTTGAATCGACTGAGACTCTTGTCACACGTAGATACGATGTATTATCCCACATAAAATAATTATATCTCAAAATGATGTTCATTAATTGTAGAAAAACTTGAATGAGGTCTTTCATTTCATTGTCCTGCAGTAATCTTTCAACATATTCCTTAGCATCAGTGTTGGACCTGCGATGGGCAAGCCCAGCACAAAGGGGGTAGCTTGGCTCAAGTGTCAAGGCAAGTGAAGGCTGTCGTGTTAAGCCGGCTTTGACCCAATAATATCTCTTTGTACAACCACCAAAAAGAAGGACACCACACCACTGTTGTAGAAAAATACGATTCCTTTATGTAAAAATTCTCTGTTGTGAATGGGGGATCAATTAGGAAAGCACATTTACATTTCTTGTGGTCACAATTGCTGGGTTTCGATTTTGGAATAGATTCAATAAATAAGCTCAGGAGTACAGTTCATCAATAAATAGAATGAATATCAGGAATAAATATTGTCCATCAATAGAATAAATATCGAAAATAAATATCTTCAATAAATAGCATAAATATCACTTTCTGTTTAGCAGAATAAATACTGGTTCAGTTAAATACACAACCACATATTCTTTCTGGTATCGCTGCCACCAATTAAATAGTTCAGGAACACTACATTTGTAAATACATTTCAGGTTGGAAAGATAACTCTTACAGTTTATGACGTTTTCACCACTAATGCACACAGGCTTCTCTGGGCACAAAAAGGAGTGCTGGGACTCTTTAAGAATCACACGGGGGTCAGGCGCGTATATCTAAAAGGCAAGGAAAGACAGTGAACACTTCATTTACACTCGGCTACCACCGAGTTGAGATCTCTGTTTGCCGGTTGGGGTCTAAGCGCGCCTAGGGGCTTCTACCACCGCTAGCACTCAGGCGGCACCAGTTCCAAGTCTTTAGACTGCCGAACGGGGCTGCCGAAGAGGTCACACAATCTTCGCGCTCAGTCAAATAGATGCCGGTTCACAGTTCCTTTTTAACAGCGCTTCCCACCTGAAGAAACGGGCCCACCTCACATCGGCTGCAATCGAAAAGCGATTCAGTCGGGTTCAGCACTTCTCTCGCCAGCGACGGGTTCTCAGGGGCTCCTCGGACCTCCCTCTGACTTCCTCAAACAGGGATGGTTCCCGCCCACAGCTACAGCCGCCGATTCACTGGGGAGGGGCAGAGACAGTAGTCCCGCCCAACGAAGGCCGGCCTTTCCCCGCCCCGGCGTACCACCTCACCTCAGTCTGCGCAGGAAGCACTCTACGCCGGTGGAGCTCGGAGACGTCCGAGCTCCTCGCTGGAGGCGTCGTCACACAAGGAGGCACAGAGGATGTTCTCGGTCGCGGCGAACTTGCTCTCGCCTCGCGACCCGAGTCTGTCGTAATTCACCACCGGGGTGGCGGGGAGGCACACGAAAACGGCCACAGTCTCTTGGGGGTGACGAGGCACTCGCTGGGCAGGCGCTGTAGGCGCGAGGTCACCACATACACAGCTGACTGGAACGCCAGTCAGGATCCACGCCAGTGACCCTTGCTTGCTCTACTGCCTGCACTACCAGCCGCCTCAGGGGTCAACAGGGCAGGTGTCAATCTGGTGTCAAGTCTGGAATCTCCTTCTTCACCTAGATCTGGAACATCATTATCCTATCTAGATCTCTGGTCATCTAAAATGGCCGCCAGGGACTGGACCTTATATATAGCCAGTGCCTGAGGTGCTGGCTCGTGCCAGTAGGTTCTAGAACCTTCTTTGGGCTAGGCCAATGACATGGCACTTCTGGGGTATTTGGGACCCTAACAGCTACCATACTGGGGTTCTAGAGCAGCCATTTTGTGTACCTGAGGGAAATAAGGTAATTCCTGTCAGGAATGCGCGCCAATAAAAGGGCGCCAAAACCTTGAAAGGTCAAGGTTCATGGAGGCTCCAAGGGGAGTCACTCTCATGAGGAAAATGGATGGCCACCATTTTGAGGCCATTCATACAGGTTGCCAATCCCAGTCTATAATGTCACAGGTTCCTTGTAAATAGGTGCCAAAAACCTTGTGAACAACTGGGCGTCAAGGAACATCTAGCCCCATGAAACAGCACACAAAAGGTCCTGGTAGACAAAGAAAAGCGACAAATTTTGGGAGGTACAGGGGAACAAAAGAAATCATAGTGGTGAGGGGACTCTCAGAAGCAGACGGGTCTAACAATCAGTATGTACATTATTTGTATACAAGCTGTTATGTCCATTACACTCATGTACAGTCTCTCATTTACCAGTGTGAATGCGAGTTAATTTAAATATCATGTAGTATCCTACAGATACAAATTCTTCCTTCTTTAAAATAGCTGTAAATAATAATCTATGTGTATTTCTGTTGTATTTCTATCTAGGACCCTAATTTGATTTTCCCGATTCATGCCCTTATGTGGTTATAACCAATAATATCCTTATAAAGGCATAAGAATCATATCCATATTTAGTAATAGCCCATGCAGTCCAAAACACGGCAAGGCTACTCCCATAGACTCCTAGAATACACAACGCGTTCTTTAAACAAACCAAGCCTCCAGCAGCCCGGGAAAACCCCCTGCTTTTGTTTTGATTTGCACAAGAACTCCTAGGGCTCCATTAGGATGACGGGCGGACTTTGCCCGCCCATCATCCCATCGTAAATCGGAACCAACCGCCATAAGGGCGGGGGTCCCGGGGGTGACATTAGGATGTGCCCGTCACAGTGGCAGGCACATCCTGTATTTTCAGCATTGTGGCGGGCGGTGCTCTCTGCACCGCCCGCCACAATGCTGAAAATGCACTTTAACATTGTCATATGCAAAGCGGCAGGCACCTCGCGGTACCTGCCGCTTTGCAAATGACAATGAAGGGGGGTACCACAGGTACCCCCATGTGCACCCCCCAATTGTACTTCACTCTGGGGGCCCGCAGGGGGCCCCCAGAGGGAAGACCGCATACCTTTCCGTGGCGGCATCGCCGCCGCGGAAAGGCACTGCACACCACTCATCTTAATATATCTGGCGGTGTCTATTAGACACCGCCAACATATTATTCCTTTTCCGCCCCGGCCGCAAGGCGACCAGGGCGGAAAAGTGGCGGGCAGTGTTTCTCTCCGTTGTGGTCCCCCCGCCATTGTAATGTGGCGGGGGGGAAAAGGGTGGCGGGTGGGCATTTCTGTCGGGGGGATCGCCACCGCCACCATGGCGGTGGCGATCCGTCCGACATCGTAATGGAGCCCCTAGAGTCCAGAAAGAACTGTTAGTTCTTAGTGACGTCTTATGTCCAACCTTACGTCAAACCTGGGACCTTTCAGGTATAAATATACCAACGTTGCCTTAAGCAAACACACAGTGGTTGGGAGCAGAGCGATGTTCTACTTGCCCGGGAGCCCAGCTGTTATGAGAGCCGACGGAAACCGCCCCTCCCCTTGACGCACTGAGAGAGACGCTGTCTTTTTCTCCAGCCGAGAAAATCCAGCTCCGGTGTTCCCAAGTCACCCTCGTGGGTTACTGGGAGATCGAGTCCTGAGAATCGAGATACAAGACATCCTTCATTCTATAACCAAGGTACGGAGCTGATTAAAACCTTAGAGAGAATTCTTGATTTCGATACTTGGCAAAAACTTAACTTAACTTAAAAACTCCAACTTACTTACTCCTTCCCACGTATTAGGCTTAGGTCAGGTACACCGGGGTAGGCGTATTTAGAAGCACCAGTTGAGTTTGTTAGTCAATGTTTTTATGTATGTATATATTTTATCCATTTTAAAGTATCATATGGCTAAGAAACCATATCAATGCTTATACAATATTATTTCATAATACTACTTTTACTGTACGCACTTTACTTTATGATAAGTATTGCAATTGTGGCAATTAATTTCTCTTGCATGAGAAAGAAGACTGCTCAATAAAAGGACACCTTTTTATTGAAAACGCCCGTCTCTCTATTTCTCTGCACTCTGGTGGAACTAAGCATGCACGATTGACTGAGTGAGATAGTTGACTATTGTTTTCACACAACTCTAGAGATACACTCTTTATTCTGGGGGAGCAAAATTGTCATGTTTATGCGGTTGTCAGAAACTAATCCCTTCTTGTCTAAATCAGGACGGTTAACCCTTTCCTGAACATTCGAGAAAGTTTCTAGTGACCTCTGAGCTAGCTGGCAAAACTAATTAAGTCTAACATAGTAACTAGAGACCTAGATGACCTCAGTCCTACGTCTACACTGCTGTTTATGTTATTCCAATGCGCAGAGCCTATAGGGAATATAGGAACTACACTACATTTCGAGCACTGGAAAAGCAGAATTTATTCCCACAATAATGGGTCTGACTGGGGGAGATTCCCTCCATTTTTATATATTTTAGGTCTCATGTATATGACTGGTATTTTCAATTATTCTCTTATTACAATCATTTAATATTTTTCAGGATCTAGCATTACTCTAATGCATTTGCAGTCACATTATCAGCACTAGTTTTTACATCACTAGGACCTTGAAAATGATCTTTCCTTACATTCCATGGGAACTGCACCAGACAGTCCTATCATCCTTGTCACCTCAGAGTAGACAATTGTAATGCACTTTACCTTAACATCCATAGTTCCTTCCTGAATAAACTTCAAGTTGTACAGAATGCTGCAACTCTCCTTATTCTGAACATTTCCAAATGGCACTCGGTTAGAGACGGGATTCGTTCCCTTTATTGGTTCCCTGTCAGGAGGCAAATTTCTTTCAAGACCTTATGCTTTTAGTTTTTAAGGCTCTTCATCACAAGAGCCCCAACCAAATGAATGCTCTTTTACATTGGCACAGTCTTAATAGACCACTTAGATGCTCATGCTGTTAAAATCTTAGGATACCCATATTTCGGAAGACTAGATTTGGTGGGCGCTCCTTTTCGGTAGATGCGCAAAACTATGGAACACTGCCTACCTATATCTCAGAAGCAGATTCTTTTATGTTATTTAAAAACATCTGAAAACCTAACTCTTTTCTTTTCAGAAACCCTAATTCTTAGCTGCGCTGCTCTTGCTGATTCATCTGTCCCGATATAGCGCTTTGGCACCTTTTAGTTTTAGTGCACTCTATAAATTTTATCCTATCCTGTTTGCTATCACCTTGTCAATTATTTGTTTGTAAATGGGTGAGGTATCCAACTTCATATATGTTGTCTCATCTAGTAGGTGTCCATTGGCTTTAAGTGCCTAGCAAATGTTATCCAAGTGTTCAATATGTGTAGTTATAAAAAAAAAAGTGCTCCAGAATCTTGCTCAATGGCGGTACTACTCTGTGTATATCTCTTGAATGATTGAGGGTTTTCCCTGAAGAAGAGCTACTATTTTAAATAAGACACTTTTCCTTTGGTTCGTTGTAAGGGTTTATGCTAATGGTGCTATTTCCTCTCATGTGTTCTTTGGTTAGAATGAAGTATTTTTCTCTGGTTGTTCATGCATTTAGTGCTTCACCTTTACTTGAGAAGTTAATGTAGAATTATTTTAATGCTTACTAAATGATGTTAAAGTACAATTTGTGTGTCATTTATCACATAGGGTTAGATGTATGTAAGTCTAGGACTTGAGGTAGACTAGTTGAAAGTCAAACAGATCTTAATATGTAAAACAATAGAATCTTAAGAGAGTATGCTTTCTTCAGATCATACACATTTAGAGATGAGAGTTAGGTAAAGAACTTCAAACAATAATACATTACTAGGTTAAAGTTAGAGTAATTAAGGAAAATGTATGATCGATGCAGGGGTTGACATAATTATAAAAATGATGTAAAAGTTGCCTTTGGCAATGTAATATCATATGATGTACTGTCTTTGTTGTAGTGATGGCTGATTTACAGGGGGCCAATCCAGTCACATACACCTGGTACCAGTTCACAAAAGGATTATGTTTAATATCTTCTGCATTGTGCATAGGATTTAATATGGTGTGGATCTAAAATTCGGTACATACCTAGATGCCTGCTGCTATCCAGAATCCACCTTCGGTTTGATATTCTAAATTTAAAATACAAGCAGTAAGGATGCAGAGCCTTATGAGTAAATGGTTCTGTGATGTGGCAAAATCTGCATTTCCAATCAGACTAACTGAAATTTACAAAAACACTTATAACCTTTTTGTTTACATATCGATCTTGAGTGCCTTCCTAAATGTTCTCTGTGTATTAAGTCGGTACTGCCAAAATAGTTTTTTTTTATGGTATATACGTTTGTATAGTATATATAACTTTGTAATGTATGTATAAAAGTACATACCTCTGCATTTTATAAATGACCAGATAAGAGTAATAATAAGGATAAATGATATGTTTCTCTTTAACCAAGTTTATTTTATCAATCTACTTTTTATGATTCAAATCTTTTTATTGAGTTTTATATCATAGTAACAACAGCTGTCACCTACATCCGAAGGCCGGTGGGAAATGGCAACCATTTCGAAGGCGTAATCCAAAACAGGGAAAGAGGAGGGAGAGGCGTAGAGGAAGATTGGGAAGAAAGAATTTGAGAGCCGAAAATGAAAGGTCCTTGTGAAGGGTGTATAACATGGCCATATAACATGTACATTCAAATTACTCTGCCATTTGTAGTGCCCTAGTGAGGTTAAGTACCCTTAAGTATTTCGAACATGTTAGTTCAACAAATTTGGTCACTAAGAATTTTATTATGGAGCCCCAAGTTTTGTCAAAGTGTGGTAGGGTGTGTGCAACACTGGTAGTGAGTTTC
Organism: Lissotriton vulgaris; assembly: GCF_964263255.1. Lineage (NCBI taxonomy): Eukaryota > Metazoa > Chordata > Amphibia > Caudata > Salamandridae > Lissotriton > Lissotriton vulgaris. The sequence continues at coordinate 162,911,378 of NC_141699.1, read as the reverse complement.
TCCATATCCTCAAGGTCCCATATCTTAAATAGCCAATCCAGTCAGGTTGGGATTGTGTAAGTTCCCCAATGGGATAAAAGAAGCTGTTTAGCTGCACCCAGCGCCAAGTTGATAGCTCTCCCACACCAGGATCTAGGGGGGTAGGTCAAAGCATTGGGTAGCCTCAGTAGTATGTAACTTGGGAATCTGGGTAAGTCTGCCTCATAGATGGTGTTGATCTCAGACAGGGCCACTGCCCAGAACTGCTGAAGTTTAGGGCAGTCCCACAGTAAGTGAGTCAGGGTGCCCTCCTGCCCACAACTACACCAGCACTGCAGTTCAACACTCATCCTTCCATTGGGCCACTCGCGCTGGGGTGTAATGCCAATAATGAACAATTTCAAGGAACGTCTCTTTACCTATATAGGATCTGCACTTTTAGACAACATACAAGGTAGGATTGGTGTCAGACTGATTCTAGACACCCACACCGGGTATGTTGGCCTGTGTACTAGTTAGCTCACAGTGCCACTAGAAACTCCTCTTACCAAAGACAAAATAGTTCTTGGCAACTATCCAACATGACAACCCTGATCCCTCAGGACCATGGAAACAGTGTACTACTTTTTGCTCAGTCACTTGTGCTTACTTACTCTCAGAGAGATACACAGAATAAACGGTATGGACATTTCTCAATAAGCATTTATTGAACAGTCCTTATTCTAGTGAAAAATAGGTGTGCTGAAACAACCATCAGACAGTGACAGATATAAATGATTAGAAGCACTAGGAAAGTAAAAGGATGGTAAATTTCTACCATTTTGCTATAACCATGAATACAGGCAAGTATATAAAATACATGACAATAAAATAAGTACTCCTACGATGCTACCCTAACTAGATGTACCTAAGTGTACCTAGCATGTATGTGGGTGTGAAGCCAAGAATCCCTCTAGGATAAAGTCAACCCCATTATCTGAAGTGAGAGACTGTGGGACCCCATCTTGGTCTCGAGTTGGACACCCCGCAAGGGATGTTAGACTTCTGGAAGCTGGAGTATCTGCATGCAGGAACCTCAGCGTCTCGTGTGATTGTGTCCGCAGGGAAATCCTGATCTCCTCTCCCTGTCTCAGCAAGATGTCATGTCTATATACCTAATAGTCTTCCCGGGGGTTCTACCTTGCTGTGTCACTTGTTGGACTTAGGATGACGTTGGCATTTAACTTTATACATAGATATTATACAGGAGATGGTAGTCCTGCTGAGTTTCCAAGAATGCTCATGCATAATGTATGAGGCTTTTACCAGGAAAAATCCCGCATTCTGTGTGCATTGTCATACCTAGGTAAAAGGTCAGTTCCCACGAGCCGTTATGTATCTAATGTAAGGGAGAGTATAGGTGAAAGGTTACGATGTTACCTGAGCCTATATTGGGGTACCTATATGGAATATAACAGTACTGCATGAGAAGGCCCTTGCTCAATGGACAATATCCTGCCATTCCTTGAGAGAAAATTTGCGCTCACACTCACATTCCCACCTACGTTGCGCTGGAGTTTTCATATGGTAAAGTGGTGTGGTGAGAAACGAGTATATGTCTGAGAGTAGGCGTTTATCCGAATGGCGAGTGATAAACCATTTCTCAAAGTCTGTCAGGGACCGACTAGCGTGTGGATACAGAGCGAGGTATTGCCAGTAAGTTTCTTGAGGTATGCATATCCTGTGCAGAGCTGGGCAAATTCCATCACCCTCGACGCGTCCAAGAGATCCCCCACCGGCTTACAGTTAGCTTCTTGCCATTTAATGAATCCCTTCCCCTTCAGCGCCGAGGGGAACTCTGTTGGCCAATGAATGGAGTAAATGGTGATGTAGGCGTGGAAAGGCGACGGGCAACCCGCACCCTATTCCTCACTCCCACCGTGGCCCTTGTTACTGGAGAGATGGACACTCCCACCAGTCGATGTTTCGTCGGCAAACAGGATTTTCCAAATATGGATCCCTGCCACTGCATGATTGATAAAGCACCAATGCTTTTCCAACTCTGTGCAGTACAATTCTATCATGTAGCGCAATTGGGCTGCCTGGTAGTACCTTTCCAGGTGGGGACTCCCAGCCCTCCGTCCTTCTGTTTGAGATATGTCTGTTGCCAGGCCATAGGGGGTCATTTGCCTATCCAAACAAAGTCTCAGATGAGGTACAAGATCCGAGGAAGCAGGGTCATCTTTACTGCTGCCAATCTTCACAGCCAGGACAGTGTGTGTTTCTTGCAGGCTGCAAGTTCCGATTTTGCCATGGTGAGCAAGGTGACATAGTTTTCCTGAGACGTATGTTCAGGTGTGGGGAAAATCCGTAGTCGCAGGTGAGAAACCCCCTCGGACGCCTAGGCAAAGGGAAACAGGGTTGTCCGATGGGTTTTGTTCTTGTTAGGGCTCGTCAGGCTTAGAGCTTGTGACTTCTGGAGATCAGCTTTAAAGCCAGACATTGCCCGAACCCTGCCATAACTCGCAACAGAGGAGCTAAAGAAAAGAACAGTTAAGTCAGAATCAGTTGTACATCGTCAGCGTATAGTGATATTGTGTTCCCTGTCCCCCATGCGAATCCCAGTGATGTCGGCCGGTTGCCGGATTCTCTCTGCGAATTGCTCCATTTAAAGCACAAGAAACAGGAGCGATAAGGGGCACCCCTGTCGTGTTCCACACGAGACCTGAAAGGTGTTGGATAATGTATCGTTCACCCCGACCTTCGCTACTGGAGAGGTGTATTTGCATTGTATCCACAGCCTGAATCTCTGTCCCAGCCCGAATTTAGCTAGTACTTCCTGCAGGTAGGGCCAATGGACCCTGTCACAAGCTTTCTCAGCATCTATTGACAGGAGTAGGGCTGGTAACTGGGAACGTTGTGACTTGTCAATGAGGAGACATAGCCGCTGGATGCCATCACTGCCAATTAGGCATGGGCGGAAAATCCGTTCCGCTCGCGGATTTTGCGGATTTTCGGGAAATCCGCAATCCGCGAGATTTGCGAATCTCCCGCAAAATCCGCAAATCCGCGAGCAGCGGATTTTGCTCGCACTGCTCGCACTGTTCGCGTGAGTTCGCGTGAGTTCGCGCCCCGCGAATAAGTGCAAAATTGCAGAAATACGATTTTAGCAAAACTGAAAGTAACTACTTACCAGGTTCAAAAGTTCAGGCTCATCATTAGTAGCCATTTCCTGTAGTGCTTCCTGAGGGGCCCCTCCAGAGTTCAGTTGCCAGTTGAAACTATTATGTGACCCTGCTCTGAACCTCAGAATAGTTACACATATGCCACAAAGGTCCTGAATTACAGCTAAGGGAGACAAGCAGGAGCCAGGCTGGAAGTTAAAATCCATTAATCAGCCCCTAATTCATTATTGCCAGTTGGGGCAGGGCAGGTGTTGTAACTAATTTTGCAACAATGAAAGCACTTAGCAAGTGCAAAAGATCCCTAATCAGGGCGCACTAAGGAAGCAGGTGCCAGCTAAAAAAATATTCTGTGACACATTAATCAGCCCCAAATTAATTCAGGTCACTTGAGGCAGGGAAGGTGTGCTTTGCTTTGCCGAAAATAATGTACACTGGACAACCAGAGGGTGTGGTGATGAAACAGAGGGTGGCATGGGTGGGCCAGAGGGTGGCATGAGTAGTCAGAGAGTGGCAGTGGTGACAGAGAGTGGCAGTGATGAAGAAGAGTGTCCCAAACAGGCTGGACACGTAGAAACAACAAGTTCGTGAAACTTGCGACCCGACAGGTAAGTTCGCAATTTGCGAAAGTGTACAAAACCCTCGCGAACTGGCAGAAACACGGGCGAACACAAAAAAAAAAATAATCCGCAAATTCGCGGATTTTGCGGATTGCGAATCCGCAAATCCGCAAAATTCGCGAACGCGAGATCCGCAAAATTCGCTCATGCTTACTGCCAATCCTCTCAGGAATAAACCCAGATTGGTCCAGGTCGACGAGGCTCTGCTTGTAGGGAACTAGGCGGGCTGTCAGGAAGCTAGTAAAGATTTTCAGCTCTACGTATAAAAGGGAAATAGGTTGGTACAACACACAGCTCTGTGGGTCTTTCCCTGGCTTTTGCAAAACCACAATTACTGCAGTTTGCCTAGAAGGAGCAAGGCCTCTGGTGGTGCTAAACGAATTGTAGAGGCAAGCGCGCAGGGGGGAAAGGATAAGTGCAAATGTTTTATAAAAGTCGAATGAAAAACCATCTATCTTACCCAGGGGGAGCCTCTGGATAGCGCGGATCACTTTCTCAGAGTTTATGTCCACATCTAGATTAGCTGCTTCAACTGCGGGGAGTCGGGTGACCAGGGATTGTGCAGCATAGTCTGCCACCGCCGCATCATCAAGCATCTCTGCGGAATAGAGTGCCGCATAAAAGCGTTCCAACTCACCTGCTATCTGATCATCCGACCTCAGTTCCTCCCCTTCCGGACCTACCAGCTCTGTACTATGCATTGGGTCGTTTGCGCACGCAGCTTATAAGCGAATATTTTACCCACCTTGACCCCGCTCCCCTTTATAATACTTTTGTCTAGTGCTCAGGAGTGCGTATTCTGCCCTGTCCATATCCAAGGCCTTAAACTGTTTGCGTGCTACCCTGAGCTGTCTTCTCGCCTGAACAGAGCCTGTGCGTCGATGAACCCCCTCCAACACCTGAACCCTATCCTCCAGTTTGACCCTCTTGCTTTTCTTGTCCCGATTAAGTTTAGCCGCAATGTCGATGAATTGCCCCCTGAGTACTGCCTTTAATGTGTCCCACAGCAATGCAATAGATGTGCAGCTATCATCATATTTCCGCCTCAACGGTGGCCCGGGTCATGCTATTTCCGCCTCAACGGTGGCCCGGGTCATGCGTGGGGAGGTAATAAATCGAATCTAGCATATGTCTGACCCGCGGCTGATTGAAAAGTGAATTCCCTTACGTCGGGGTTTCGCTGGCACCATATATCTATCAGTCCCACCTCATCCAGCCATATTTGCATGGCACCCGAGAGTGCCCCAGACTTCCCGACCCTCTTTATCGACCTATCCATTTGGGGGTCCTGCACTATATTGAAGTCTCCTCCTATTTTTATATCCTTGTCCGTGGACTTCAAGACAACCCAAGCACATTCCTAATAAGTGATTCTGGGAAGTCATTGGGAGCGTAAATTGATGCAATTGTACATCTATGATTTCTAAGTCTCACCCGTAAAGACAACAGTCTGCCTGGGATTTCAGCCTGGGTTGAGAGGATCTTCCCCTGAAAGTGTGTTATTATAATCATCCCGAAGGGATCTCTCGGCGCCCAGGAAGCAGACAATGACATACTAAGTGAATGCCCTAAAATAGCCATGTTTTTAATTTCTTCTTAAAGGCCATGAATGAGGTACAAGATCGCAGGTCAATTGGTAGCGCGTTCCAATTCTTGGGAGCAACATAAGAGAAGGCACGTCCCCCCATCCTAACCTTTTTGATTCTAGGAATTTGGAGGAGCCTGTGGCCACTAGATCTTAACTGCCTAATAGGAGTATACCATATTAATTTCCTCCTTAGATATTCCGGACCTGGGCCCACCAGGGCCTTGAACACCAGACACAGAAGTTTAAAAATTGCCCTTTTCTCATTGGGAGCCAATGTAGCTCATTCAGTAATGGAAGGGAAGGGGTACGTACATGTTTGTTCAGGGCTAGGCGTGCCGCCGTGTTTTGTACGACTTGAAGTTTGGAGAATAGGTCTTCCCTCATCCCCACCAGCAGGACATTCCCATAGTCAAGCCTGCTGACTAGGAGTGCCTGTAACAGAACCTTTCTGGTGGAGAGCGGGATCCAAGGGAAAATTTTCTTTAGCATGCAAAGTATTCCAAAACACTTGCCCTATAGTGTTTTCACATGCTGCTCCATGGAAATTTTTGCGTCAATAGGTACTCCCAAGTTTTTTAGGTAAAGGGGCTTCTCCTAGTTCGTCTGGCCACCAGTTTTGCCAACAGGATGGCGACCCCACCCTCTTCCCAGCCATTGAGGAGAAATATTGGCGATCAAACCACCGAGACTGGAGGTGTTTCTAGTCAGGGCGGATTAAATGTGTTTCTTGTAATAGGAAGATCTTGCAGCCATACTCCCTGAGGAATGCAAGCAGTGCCAGGTGCTTCGCTGGGTGCATTAAGTCCCCGAACATCAATTTACTTTTTATGCTAGATTCTCCCTGATTGACTTCCTCAGGGCACTTTTAGGGCCTTCTGTGGGATAGACTCCAGCTATTGGTACCCATTCATGTAGTCTACAGTGACTGCTTTCCTTACCATGTTCCATCATAAACAATATGCCATACCTATTATTTAATAAAGGGTATTTTAGTTGTTTTATCATCAAATATTGTGATTGTTGGCCCTGTATACTATGAATCGGTTGCTTTGAATTACAATACATTAGTAAAGAACGGAATACATTAGATACATTCACATACTTTGCTATTATTAGGCTGTTGTCAATGCAGATACATTACCCATATTGAACAATAAATATCAGTTTTAAAGTGACAAAGCTGCTTTCAAACGTGCAAATTTCTGTACTTCAGCTTCCCGCCAGATAAAGATGTTTGCACATTTAAAAAGTTAAGCATTTTACTTCCCAGCTGTGTTTTTCCGGTTAACAAGGACAGTATTAAATGTTTTATTTCAACACACTTTCCAAGTGGTGTGAACTGTATTCCAAAATCTTATCTTGCATTTGCTGTCTTTATCTCTACATCTATGTGGGGTGGAGTAGTATTCTCTGCTCTAGTTCTATTTGGAGCAGACCGGTGTTCTCTGCTCTAGTGTTATGTGGAGTTGAACAGTGTAATCTCCTCTAGCGCTATGTGGAGTTGAGATGTGTTCTTTGCTCTAGATCTATGTTGTATATAACACTGTTCTCTTCTCTAGTTGTGTGTGGAGTAGAGCAGTGTTCTCTGCTCTAGTTCGGTGTGGAGTAGAGCGGTATTCTTACCTGTAGCATTATGTGTAATGGAGCAGTGTACTCTGCGGTAGAATTATGTGGAAAGGAGCAGTATTCTAAGCTCTAGATCTATGTGGAATGAAGCAGTGTTCTCTGCTCTAGCTCTTTGTGGAGTAGAGCAATGTTCTCTGCTCTAGTTTAGTGTGGAGTATAGCAGGCTTCTCTGCTCTGGTGTTATGAGTGGAACACTGTTCTCAGCTCTAGTTCTATGTGTTGTGTAGCAGTGCTCTGTGCTCTAGTTCTATGTGGTGCTACACAAGCAAATGATGGATGGAATGCTGAATAAATCATACATTCACCCCGTCAAGAGATCTGGGTTAAATCTATCGTTCTTTTGCTCACCATGCCACCCCAGTTTAGAACCAGCCATATGCAAATCAGTCTTGACCCTGTGCCTCATGGCAACAGTCCAGACCGAACTGTCAAGCCAGATCCTTCCTGGACCGGAAACAAGCATCCTGGGACCGTTTTCTGGGTATTACCATTCATCAGCCAGGCTAGCTAGAATCCAGTGGCACAGTGAGCAAGGGACTCACGTCTGGGCATACCCATCCCACTTAGGGAGAAAAGTGTTACACAAGTTCTACGTGGAGCACTGCCTTCTGCTCTAGAACTATGTAGTGTTCTCTGCTCTCATTCTTGGTGCAAGACGCTGTTGTGTTTGCCTGTGTGAGTTCATTCCTTTTTTTCCTGTAATGTGAAGCTGCTTTCTCTGCTCTTGGTCTCTGTTATATCCTCTTGTGTTGATTTTGTGTTCTCATTCCACACATATTATCCAGTTAATGACTGTTAAGCTTAATCTTACATATTGTGGGTATTTCCGGTCTAATTTCTTTGGTTCTGGTTTAGAGGTCTGATATGGCTAATTGGGTCAGCGTTAGGAATGCTACCCTTTAGCTCTGTGTCCAATTTGTGTACTCCAGCCTGGTTGCTGTGAGTTGTGTTTTGCCGTTGTTGTAGATGTACAGGCATTGTGCTATCAGTATCATGGGACTGTGGAGCAGGTCCATTTTATTTTGAGGAACTCATGGTAATATTGTTGGTGCAAATGCCATCTTGACAGAATTCATTTTGATGGTGGCTATTTTTTGGTTCTTACTTTCACCAGGTTGCTGGTTTCCTGTGGGACTGCAATAATATAACTGTTACAGCAAACAAATGGTGGATGGAATGCTGACAATGCAAACATTCTCCCCCAGTTAAAAGATCTGGGTTAAATCCATCGCTCTTTTGCCCACTACGCCACCCCAGTTTGGACCCAGACACATGCAAATCTTTCTTGACCCTGTGCCCCATGCGAACAGTCCAGACTGAACTGCCAGGCGAAGTGCTCTCTGGACCGGAAACGAGCATCCTGGGACCAGTTTCAGGTTATGTCACCCTTGTTCAGCCAGGCTAGCTTGAATCCAGTGGCACAGTGAGCAAGGGACCCACGTCTGGGCATACCCATCCCTCTTAGGGCAAAAAGTGTTACAGCAAGCAAATGATGGACGGAATGCTGACAATGCAAACATTCTCCCCCAGTCAAAAGATCTGGGTTAAATTCATCGTTCTTTTGCCCACTACGCCACCCCAGTTTTGAACCAGCCATGTGCAAATCAGTCTTGACCCTGTCCCCCATTGGAACAGTCCAGACCGAACTGCCAGGCCACGTCCTCCCTGGACCAGAAACGAGCATCCTGGGACCAGTTTCAGGGTATGTCACCCTTCTTCAGCCATGCTAGCTTGAATCCAGTGGCACAGTGAGGAAGGGACCCATTTCTGGGCATACCCATCCCACTTAGGGCGAAAAGTGTTACAGCAAACAAATAATGGACGGAATGCTGGCAATGCAAACATTCTCCCCCAGTCAAAAGATCTGGGTTAACCCAGATCGTTCTTTTGCTCACTACGCCACCCCAATTTGGACCCAGCCATGTGCAAATCAGTCTTGACCCTGTACCCCATGGGAATAGTCCAGACTGAACTGCCAGGCCAGGTCCTCCCTGGACCGGAAACGAGCATCCTGGAACCTGTTTCAGGGTATGTCACCCTTCTGCAGCCAGGCTAGCTTGAATCCAGCGGCACTGTGAGCAAGGGACCCAGGTCTGGGCATACCCATCCCACTTAGGGCGAAAAGTGTTACAGGAAACAAATGATGGAAGGAATGCTGACAATGCAAATATTCTCCCCAAGTCAAACGATCTGGGTTAAATCCATTGATCTTTTGCCCACTACCGCCACCCCAGTTTGGACCCAGCCATATGCAAATCAGTCTTCATCCTGTGCCCCATGGGAACAGTCCAGACTGAACTGCCAGGCCAGGTCCTCCCTGGACCGGAAACAAGCATCTTGGGACAAGTTCCAGGGTATGTCACTCTTCTTCAGCCAGGCTAGCTTGAATGCAGTGGCACAGTGAGCAAGGGACCCACGTCTGGGCATACCCATCCCACTTAGGGCTAAAAGTGTTACAGCAAAACAAATGATGGACGTAATGCTGACAATGCAAACATTCTCCTTCAGTCAAACGATCTGGGTTAAATCCATTGTTCTTTTGCCCACTACGCCACCCCAGTTTGGACCCAGCCATGTGCAAATCAGTCTTGACCCTGTACCCCATAGGAACAGTCCAGACTGAACTGCCAGGCTAGGTCCTCCCTGGACTGGAAACAAGCATCCTGGGACCGGTTTCAGGGTATGTCACCCTTCTTCAGCCAGGCTAGCTTGAATCCAGTGGCACAGTGAGCAAGGGACCCACGTCTGGGCAATTGTTCTTTTTGCATTTGTCACCCCGAGTGGGATGGGTATGCCCAGACGTGGGTCCCGTGCTCTCTATGCTACTGGAGTCAAGCTATCCTGGCTGATGAGGGCTGAAAGCCCGAAACTGGTCCTAGGATTCTTGTTTCGAGTTCAGGGAGGACCTGGTCTGGCAGTCCGGGCTGGACTGTTACCATTGGGCGCAGGGTCAAGACTGATTTGCATATGGCTGTGTCCAAACTGGAATAGCATGGTGAGCAAAAAAAACGATGGATTGAGGCCCAGATCTCTGTACTGGGGTGAATGCATGACATTGTTCTGTCCATCAATTGTTCTTTTTGCATTTATCACTACGAGTCGGACGGGTATGCCCAGACGTGGGTCTCATGCTCTCCATGCCACTGGAGTCAGCTTATCCTATTCTGCATTCTGTCCATCAATTGTTCTTTTTGCAATAATATATCTGCCTTGTTTGTGTATACATTTCATTTATTCCTACCTGTGTGACTATATGGGCTGAGATTCATGCTGATATAGTCATACTGTTGTATATGAATTTAGGACCCTAGTGTAATTTTCCCAATTCCTGCCCATATATAGGTATAAATCACCCTGTCCTTATATAGGCATAGAAATAATAACCATATTTAGACTTAGCCTATGCAGTCCAAATACGGCATGGCTACTTCTACTAGTTCCGAAACTCCACAACGATTTCTTGGAAAAACCCGCCTTCAGCAGTCAGGGACTTCCCTTTGCTTGAATATTGATTTATCCAAGAACTCATGGAGTTTTTAAAAGACCTTTTATTGCACATGTTGCACATAACACAGCACATAGCCTACAACCTCTTTGAGCCGGCTGCAATAAGCGCAAGTTGCACGTATAGTTGGTAGGATAACACAGCCGTTGTAGCCGACAACCCTGGGGTCCGGCGGCGTGGTAGGATTAAACATGTATACATAATACTTTGGGTAGCTCGAGGAATAGTCAGGCCTATGGTTTTAAACATTTTTTTTATGTGGTAATGAATCTCCGGTGTCGTGGACATGCCATCAGCAGTCCGCGATCATCTATGGTTAGTATCCATGGCAACATTAAACAGTGGGATCAGAAATATAAAAAGCACAGGTCAGTCGCATGCGATACTGCGGTATAACAAGTAGTTAGAGCAATGGTGTGCTGTATCAGGGCAAAGGAGTAGTCGCATTTAGTGGTGGTAAGAGGAAGTGACCGTCATAGCCGTACTCGGTGCGTCTGGTGCCTCAACATGTGTGCCATTCTCCAACAGTGTTAATGTTACTATGGTGGTCAGGGGCGGAAGTCATAGCGTAGGACCACGTGTGTGTAGTCGGAGAACATGTTCCTCAGTCACACCTCTCAGGTTGTGTGTAACGTACCTCTCGTCATGTGAGTGAAGAGGAATTAGTAAGTGTCAGCGGAGATGCAGGTATCAACATCACATGTGCATAGTACACAATGTCTAACTAGCTATGAAAAAGGTCCTGCTTTGTAAAATAGAACTAACCTATAAACTGGAACGTGAACCGTGACAGGGGGAGGTGGGAGGAAAAGGGCTATTAAGGGATAAGGCGTCTGTCTGTGTGAGAACAGGGGGGGGAGTTGCAGCAATAGGTAGGATCTGATAATATGAGGTCAGGGCGAGGCGAGAGAGAGTAGCGGGGCGCGAAGGGGGGCCACCACAAGGGCATTTATGCAGCGTCTCTGGGGTGGGACAGTCGTGCCACCCACACACAAGGGGCGGGACGGGGTTCCGTCGCCTGGGAGATGGAAGGGTTGTGAAACTGCACGATTGAGTTAGGTGGGCAGTGAAGCCCTAGTAGTTCTGAGCATAAGGGGCTGCAAGTGTGGCGCGATACACGTGCACGGGGCGCAATCGCTCTACAGTTGTGGAAGGCTTGGCATGGGCCATATCGTAGAAGGAAAAAAGGGGGGGGCAACTGGTACCAGAGTCCTTTCCGTGTCTCATTTCAGTGAGTTGGTTCAGGTGTGGGCTACCTCAGGTGACCCCCTGTCCAAGCTCGTCATCCCAGAGCAGGACAATGGGGAATTTCCTAAGTCCCGCTGTTTCCTCCCGGTGCAATACTGTGCTTTCCGCTCGCACCCAGTTGGTAAAAAACGTGTACCAGTGTTGGATATATGGCGGTGCGCTGGCCTTCCAGCGTTTAGTGAGTAGGCGTTTGGCCGTGCTAAGTCTCAGGTCCCAAAACCTGGCCGGTACCTTATTCAGCTTGGTGCGTTTGTAGAGGCCTAGAATGCAGGCTTCCCACGTGCGCGGCACATTTTCGTTAGTGCAGAGCGTTAGCAGCACCACGATCTCGTCCCAGTATGACTGGATACCGGGGCATAGCCAGAGCATATGTAACAAGTCTGCCCCAACCAGGGAGCAGCGCTGGCATGCGGTATCGGTGACTGAAAAATATCTGTTTATTTTGTTGGGTGATAAATAAGCGCGATGTAGTATATAAAATTGCATGACCTTGAAACAGGGGTTGCGTGGGACATTAGTTGGGCCAACCAGCACCATTGCCCATTCTTTGTCGGTCCAGTCTCTCCCTCTATCCGTCGCCCACTTGTCTCTCAGCGGCAGGGTAGATTGCTGTGTATGGGTCAGAAGGGCCTGCGCCAGCCAGCGCACTATGTGGGAGCCGTTGCCCATGACATGCAGATATTGTATGAAGAGGTGCATTGGTGGTTCTTCAGATATGTCACCCCAGGCAGTCGTCAGTGAGTGTAAGAGGGACGCATGTAATAGGAATTGCCCAGCTGGCAGGCCCGTGCCCGCAGCGAGGTCCGCGAAGGGCAGCAGGGCACCTTCCGCATAAAGGTCTCCCAGCATCTCCACACCCGCCTGTGTCCAATTGTCCAGTATTGCTCCCATCAACACCCCAGTGTTCCTGGGGGTACCCATCAGGGGGAGTGTCGGAGCGTATGGCGTCGTCGCACGCGTGAGTCTCAGGCAGCGTAGGAAGCATTTGCGCGCCACTGCCAAGTGCAGTTGGGCAGGGCGGGGGGCCTGAGTCAGTGGATGGAACAGAGAGCACGTCTGTGTTTGGGTCCAGACGTTAGCATCCGTGGCAGTGTCCCCTAAGGTCTTACCACACAACCAGCCCGACACCCAGTGCAGTTGCGCCGCCAGGTAGTACAGGATTCCGGTATATATGGATCCCCAAATACCGGAATGTGGTGGGGTACCATTGCAGTCTCTCTCCACCGAGTCGGATGGCGCTCTCAGGTATGTCAGGGCCAAAGGGGTAGGCTCCTGACTTGGACCAGTTGACTCTTAACCCTGACATAGCTTCGAAGGTTCGGAAGATGTCAGTGAGAGATCTCGGGGTATTGGTCAAATCCCGAACATAGAGGAGCAGGTCGTCTGCATAAAGCGAGATCGCATGGACACTGTCCGCCATCGGTATTCCCCACTCATCCCCCTGCGTCCGCAGGATCGTGGCTAGAGGTTCCATCGCCAGGGAAAACAGCAGGGGCGGCAGGGGGCAGCCCTGTCTGGTGCCCCTCCGCACTCGGACGGCACCAGACAGCAACTTGCCGGTGCGCACTCGGACCGTGGGTCTTTGGTATAATAAGTCCACCATGTCTCCATAACCGCCCCCCAGGTCGTATTTCTCCATCACCGCCTTAAGATATGGCCACTCCACAGAGTCAAATGCCTTCTCAAGGTCCAGTACTAGGCATCAAGCTCTCGGCCAGTGCCAAGTGGCATATTCCTGTATTCGGAACAGTCTGCGGATATTATAAGAGGTATGGCGTGTTGGAACAAAGCCATTTTGATCGTTGTGCACCAGCGTCAGGACCAGTGGGGCCAGGCGCTGGGCTAGAGTGGAGGCGAGTATTTTGTAATCTGTATTCAGGAGGGCCAAGGGTCGATAAGAGCCTATGTGGGTGCTATCCCTGCCGGGTTTGAGTATGGAAATAAGATTGGCCTCATTGAGTGGAGGAGGGAGGGAGGAATCTTCCGCAGCTGCAGAATACATTTTCAAGAGCTCAGGGATGAGGCTCTCCGAACCGGCTTTATAAAATTCGGCTGGTAGCCCGTCCGGGCCGGGGGCTTTGCCGTTGGATAGGTTTAAGATGGCCATGCGGAGTTCCTCAGACGTGAGCGACGCGCCGAGGTCGTCTTGCTGTGTGGCAGTCAGACGTGGCATTGGTAAAGCAGAAAGATACTCCGCTATTTCAGGGGGTGGGACCTGGAGCTGGGAGCCATATAATGCTCTATAGTGGGTTGTGAAAGCTTCATGAATGTGGCGCTGTTCGTAGAGTAGCCCCCTCTCTTCCGTGTGGATCGTCGACACCGGGGCTGCGCGATCCTCTTGCGCGATCAGCCAGGCCAGCAATTTGCCTGGTTTGTGGCTGAGGTGTTGCATGCGTGCGGAATGGGCCGCAAAATTAAGGTTACGAAGACGGTCTAAGAGGCGCGCGTGCTCCGCTTGCACTTCCGTCAGTGGGTAGCTAGCGCCGTCGGTCGCGTCTTGTTCCCATCGGAGCAGGTCGGTTTCCAGTTGAGTTAAGTCCCCCTCTAGCTGCCTCTGCATGTGTCCCTGTGTGTCCAAGCAGTGTCCCCTAATCATGACTTTGAAGGCGTCCCATTCGATCTGAGGAGAGGACGCCGTGTCCGAGTTATCTTCAAAATATTGCGCGGTTTGCGTCATAAGGGAATCTCGGAAGGCCGCATCTAGCAAGAGGGCCGGTTGCAGCCGCCATGTAGGGATAGGTGGGTGCGGGCGCTCCCAAGCTCTGGCCAGGACGTGTGGGTTATGATCTGAGTGTGTGCGGCCCATGTATCGTGTGTCAGTGACGAGGGGAAGGAGGTCAGCGGATATCACGTATCTGTCTAAGCGTACATGTAGATCATGTGCGCCCGAGTAATAGGAATAGATTTGTGTGTTGGGGTTATGTGCCCGCCATGCGTCGTGCAAGTCCCATTGTGCGGCCCAGATGACCAGTGCTTTCATCGTGCCGTGCGCCGGCGTGCCAGTGTGCGGTGGGGAGGAACGGTCCAGTGTCGCGTCTAAGATGCAGTTGTAGTCTCCCCCCAGGATCCATGGAACACCATGCCATGTCGCCAGTGTCGCTGACAGTCGGGTGAGGAAACTGCCCTGATCAGTGTTCGGAGAGTACAAGGAGGCCAGTACCACCAACTGTCCATCCAATCTGCCCTGGACCACCACATATCTACCATCAGAGTCTATATGAGCGCTAGAGACCGCCCAGAAGAACTGAGTCTTTGATGACGTTATTATGTCCAACCTTACGTCAAACTAGGCACCTTTAAGGTATAAATATGCACACACTTGCCCAGGCAAACACACAGTGGTTTGGAGCAATTTGACTATCTACCTACACGACACAGCTCGCTGCAACAAATGCCGAAGGAAGCCGACCCTCTAGCAGACGCACTGAGAGAGACGCTGCCTTTTCTCTTGCCGAGAAATCCATCTCCAGTGTTTCCAAACTACCCTTGCGGGTTGTTGGGAAATTGAGTCCTGAGAGAGAGATACCAGACCTCCTTCATTCTAAAACCAAGGTACGGAGCTAATTAGACCCTTAGGGAATTCTTGGATAGGTTCTTGGCAAAAGAATACTGAAACTAAGCTACACCTCACTTACTTCTTCCCTTGTACTAGACCTAGGTTAGGTACACTGGGTTAGGAGTATTTTAGAAGCACCAGTTGAGTACTTTTTAGTCTTTATTTATTAATGTATGTATTATATATATGTTATGGCTTAGAAACCATATCATGCTTTTACAGTATTATTTTATAATACTCGTACTGTACGCATTGTACTTTGCAACCAGTATTACGATTGTAGCAGTTCATTTCCTCTGCATGAGAAAGAAGACTGTTCAATAATTACCTTTTAATTGAAAATGCCAGTCTCTCTATTTCTCTGTATCTCTGGTGAAACGAAGCATGCACGATTGACTGAGTGAAATAACTATCTATTGTTTCCGCGACTCTAGAGATACATTTCTTATTCTTGGTAAACAAAGTTGTCATGTTTATGCGGTTGTCAGAAACTAATCCCTTCTTGTTCATTCGAGAAAGTTTCTAGTGACCTCTGAGCTAGCTGGCAATCACAATTAAGTCTAATATATTCGATAGAGACCTAGTAGACCTCAGTCCTACGTCAAATCTATAGTATATATTAGTCCAATGTGCAGAGCCTATTGGGAATATAGGAACTATACTACAATACATACACTAATAACGACTATGGGCCCTTTCCACAAACTACATTTTGTAGTACATTTAATAGGAACTTACAAACCTATGTGCAGAGCTCTGTACCTCTATCTTTTCTCTGTGGAGACCTCTTCCATGATGTACACACATGTAGGTCTAAGTTTTAGTAATATGTGAGGGAGGGATAGGGAGTGGGTGGAAAATGGGTAATACTGACACCTAAAAGAAGAATTTAGGGAATAACATACAAAAACAAAACACCCACCTACACCAAAATAAGTCCATTATTATTCACCAACTCAACTTCTAAAATTAATACAGCCAAGAAAGTCCCAAAACATTTACAAGTGTATTTCAGCCCAGCTTTGGAGAGGTGTGATACAGCGGTCAGGGCAGCTGACTTCGGAGCACAGGGTTTCCGGTTCGGTACCCGGCGGCAGCTCAGCACCATGTGACTCTGGGCAATAGATCACTTCATTTCCATGACGGCCCCCAGCGCCTTGAGACCCGTAACCTTGAGTAGTTCGCGCTTTACAAATACGGATTTACATTTACATTTGGAGTAAACCCACACAACCACACATGGCCACGTACAGATACTGCAACACACTCCCTATTGAAAACAACCTGGCAGGGGCTTATTATTTTGACCTTTAAAATAAATATATAAATGTTGTTTAATTGGAAAATACATATAAATACAATAATTATTGTGTTCTTAAAAATAATCCAAGGTATTTTATATTAAAATTTTAATATTTTAAAATAATTATTAGCTGATTAGAAAAACATGTAATACATTTTAAATAAAAAAATAACTAGCTTCGATGTTATTTTTACATATATTCCTTAGGGATAGTATTTTTTTAATTAAATATATTTTAAATATTTAATGGATGTTTAATTTAATGTGCAGTAACATTTACTTTTATTAATTCTAGGCTTAAAAAATATATAAAATGATTTCACAATAATTTTTCCTAATATACGTATTGTTTAATAATAATACACTTTAGTACGTTTTCTTTTATTTTACCAGGGGCGGCTCCTCCACTTAGGCTGGGGAGCGTCGCCCCACAGGAAAAAAAAAATGATAACAGCACGTTATTGTTTTATTTTTCAGTGCTCCTCTGTAGGGCCGCGGCGGGCTGGACTTCCCACAGAGCAGGGGGAGAAGTGGTGGGCACTCTAAATGTGCATGACTGTTTGGCTGGCCAGCTTGGGCTGGCGAAAAAGTCATGCGCACTTGGCATGTTCGCCACCGGGCTGTGTTGCACTGCCTGGGTCTAGAACATACCCAGGCTCCCATTCCCCATCTGAGTGCCGAACCACGGTGCTTAGACTGATCACAATACTGCTATCAGCAGCGTCATGATGGGCTAGGGGAGTCTGGAAGCCTGGGTGCTTCCTGTTCCTGCTTCCTGTGTCGACAGAAAAAGAAGAGGATGGAGGAGAAGAGGCGACTGGCAGGTAAGTAAAAATTTTTTCCCCATTTAATTTTTTTTCTGTATTTTATTTAACTCCCTCCCCCGCCCTATCACTAAAGCTCCAGTGCAGCTGCTACTGTACTTTACCATAGTAAGATCTTCCCCCCAGTAGCAAACATCTCTGCCTACGTGTGGAAACTTCAGTGCTGTAACTTTGAACTGGTAAAAGACTGTTCTAGCAGCCTCTGACAGGGGGTGCAGACATGTAAATCTGCACCTATGAGTAACTTTATTCTTGGAAATGGTGAAAGCAAAAAAGTGTAAAATAACTCCTAGGAGCAGGAGTATATTTACATGTGAGTAAACTGTGTGTAAATTTACTGTCGTGTATAAGAGCCTACAGTTTTACATAAAGGAAAACTACTGCCAGGATGACAAACGTTCTGAAGGCTTAGTGCAAGACCAGGATCGCATTTTGGAACAACCAGACTTTGTATGACTGAGGGAAACGGACTCAAGTTACATCTGAGATGAGGCGCTACATCCTACATATCCTGGGGGTTCAGCTAAAGTGGGTAGATCGGTCGATCTGGCAGTAGGAAAACCATAACAGGAGAGATGGCAATGTACTCTGGAAGGAATGATGACCAACATCACAAAGGAGTAGCCATCATCCTGAGCAAGGGGACCGAGAAATGCCAAATTTAATGAAAGCCAGTCAACAGAGGATTCAGGACAGCCAGGTTAAAAGGCAGACACATCAACACCACCATTATCCAGTGCTATGCTCCAACAGATGGCGCAGAGGAAACAGTCAAGGAAATATTTTGACAACAGATGCAGGCAGTGCTTCAAGTCATGCCGAACCACAACCTGAATATTAAGATGGGAGACATGAATGCTAAAGTGGGAAATGACAACACGAACCATGACAGAGCCATGGAAAAGGAACGTTGTAGAACAATGAACGACAGTGTTGAAGGACTGTTGGAAATTGGAGCCACAAATGATCTGATCTTGTCATAGGAGGGACTCTTGTCTCCCACTGTGATATTCACAAACACTTGGTGCTCCACCAGTGGCAGAATGGTTCTGCTGCGTTTGACAGAAACCAGATTGACTGGATAATGATAAGCGGCACTGGAGACGCTCACTGCGAGATGTCAGAGTGAGGAGGGGAGCAAAAGTCAGTAGTGATCACCATCTAGCGACCACTCCTGTGAAGCTGATGCTCACAAAAACAAAACATCTGGATGACAACACTACGCTGTGGCAAAATACAGGACCCCAAGATCAAGAAGGCATTTGTCTTACAAATCAAGAACAGATTCCAACTCCTGGCAGACACAGCAGATCAGTCTGAACCAGCTGTGGACTCACTCAACTAGAAATAGGAACATGTCTCTTCAATTTAAATGAATAGAAGTGAAACCTGCCTGGGGACCAAGATAAGGAAGAGGAAAGAATGGGCAACACAATACACTTGGCAAGCTTTTGAAGACTGGAGAGCAGCAAAAAAGAAACTCAGGATGGCTAAAGCTGAGAGGCTGCAGGAGAAGTACACGTAATAGTACACAAAAGCAAACAGCAGTCAAAAGAATGATAAATGCAGACAATCAGGCGAACATTGATAGACTTGCCAAACAAGCAGAGGAGGCAGAAGTAGAGGAGAATGGGGGAAAGGTTTTCAAGATTAGATTAAAAGATTGTGGTAAATCCCATGCAACGTACAACACCCCTATCATGGACAAGCAAGGCAGACTACTCACAACAGAGAAAGAGCTGGAAGCGTGCTGGTCCGAACACTTCAAAGAAGTCTTGAACAGACCAGTACCAAATTCTTGACCAGTACCAACAAGCAAAGCAGACATCCGAGAAGCAGACAAACTTGAATGTGAACACCCCCCCAAATTGAAAGAAGAAATCATCACTGCCATCTGATCTCTCAAAAACAGAATGCTCCTTGCCAAGATAACCTAAATGCAGAAATGTTCAAGATAGACCATGAAACATAAGCCAAGACCCTCTAATCTCGGTTTATTTCGGAGGGAGAGAAAGTACCAGATGAATGGAATAAAAACATCATCGTCATGAATCCAAAGAAGGGTGCATTAATCAACTGTAACAACTAGAGTGGACTCACTCTCTATGAATGCCAAGCGAAATCCTGGTGCATTTTTGATGCTGTGCATAAGCAGTTAAAAAAGAACAGACCAGGCTCTGCAAAGGCAAAGGGTATGCTGATCAGATCCTTACTCTGTGAAACATTACAGTGCAGTGAATGGAGTGGTGGAAACAACTATACATCAACTTCATTGATTTTGAGAAAGCCGTAGACAGTATCCACTGTGACAGTGTTTTGCGTATACTAACAGCCTATGGCATACCGCAAAAGACAGTTCTCCTCATCAAGAGCACCTATGATAATTTTACCTGCAAGGTGGGAGATAGAGTATTGATTCTAATTCAAGACTGGTGTGAGACAGTGAAGTGTGGTGTCAGGGTTGCTCTTTAACCTAGTCATCGACCCGGGTGATGCAAAGCACAACAAAACCAAGGACGCGGTATCGGATTGATGGATGGATAGGCTTGCTCTCTCACACATACCAGCATATACAGGAATAGACATCTTGCCTCAACATCTATGCACAGTAAGTGGGCCTGACCATCAACACAAAGCAATCAGCTAAGGTTTTACCAGAGCTGCAATCTGTTCACACTCTTGTGTGGATCAGAATTCTGGCAGATGGCGAAAAGGGACAACACCAAATTGTCAGCCTACCCCACCAGTCACTTAAGAAGAATTGTAAAAAATTTCTGTCCATGAACCAGATGTCTACTGAACTCCAGAAGGCAAAAGGAAAAGAGGTAGGCTAAAGAACACCTGGAGGCAAACTGTGGAAACAGAAATGAAGACCCTGAACCACAGCTGGGGCACCGTACAGAAACGTGCCCAACAAAGACAGAAGTGGATCCCTTCTTTGCTGCCCTACATGCCAGTCAGCATAATGGGCAGTAAGTAAATAATAATATTTCACGACAGAAGTATTTGCGTAAAATTCTTAAACAGAGAGTGCCCTTTTTATTAAGTAATTGTTGTTAAGAAAAAAAAAGCTTAAAAGGGGCTGAGAGCCTGCCCATTACTTACCATTGGTTGGCTCCTATGTCACTCTTCTTTTCTTACTTCCTATTGGTCAGCGCCTCCTCCTGGCCTCTGACTTCCTCCAGGCTTCGCCCGTGCTGTGGAGCATGGACCAAGTACTGCTTCCTTAGCCAGCGTCCTTCCACTGGCCACAGGCTCCTGCAGGTACTCTTTTTTTTCACTTTCCATCCCTCTTTTTCACCTCCCCCTCATTCTTTTTAAAACATCTCCCCCACCCGATGTCCTTCTCTTTAATCCTCCAGCTACAATGCTTGTTTTCAGTTGCCGTCACTCTTCCTATAGTTGCAGCCTCACTTTCTCTTGACTTTTTTTACACCCTCTGTTCCGCTCTACTTTGGCGCTCTTGAGCAGACGAACCTGTCAACTGCAACCCTAGAAGCACTTCCTTTGCCTTTACCAAGACTGCGACATTTACCTACCCAGCATTGTGACTGAGTGGTAGTTCTAAAACCAGACTTCCCAGTAGAGTGATGCCTGCCTGTCCGTGAGATGCCTTGTTTCTCCTGTTACTTTGCAAAAGAGCATGAATTGGGCAGCTGCTTATAAGCCGACTGTATTGAACTTTAAAAACAAGGATGTCTTGATCTTTTTGTGGGCACAGGGAGATTAAGTGATTTCAGGATGTTGAGCTTATGCTGAGACTCAAACCTAGTTACTTCCCCAGCTGCAAGGTTGGCAGATCTGGCAGTTTCACCAGACCCTCCCCCGCCTCTGTCGTAAATGATAATAAGCATGATTTAGCTGTGCTTCTACTGCCTGCCACTAACCGGTTTGTGAGCACTTTAAATCCCCATGTCACCCAAAACACTAATTACATATTTCGAACTTACAATGAGTAGTGGTTAAAAATGGGGATTTCTGGTTGGCTGAGGCTTGCGCCAAAGCCAGGCAGAAACCACCACTCTAGTCAGGGCAAGGAAGTCACCCTCCAAAGATAAACCCTACTCACCCCCTTGGTAGCTTGGCACGAGCAGTCAGGCTTATCCCGGAGGCGATGTGTGAATCGTTTGCGCGCGCACCCAGCAACAACACCCAAGGACCACCACAAAGGAAACTCCACACAAGGTTATATATAAAAATAGCCTTTGGATTATACCAAACACATTAGATAATAAATACACAATTTACACTGTGCCACTGGCACGGGCGGAATTTACAGGGGATAATATACACAGGACAGGGCCACATGGACCACTGTCAGGAATAAGCACTTGGTAGATCTAGCACTTTGTAGAATAGCACTTTGTAGGAATAGCACTTAGAACATAGAATAATTGTAGCACCAAATAGCAAATGTAGCACACAACCAATAACCACTGGTAAAAGGTAAGTACACCCTACACATTCCTAAACACCTTAGGCATATATCACACGGGGAACCATGAACTCACTAGCATAACTATATTAGGAACCACAACCTCCTAAGCATAAACACATTTAGAGGTATAGGCAAAAAGCATTGCATAAATCTCATTAGGCAAGTAATCACGTTTGCGCCTAAAAGTACACAGAACTGACCCCAGGCCAACCTGGCCTCGCAGGGGCTCACAGGCCCAATGTTCAGAATGTCTGGGCTGGCTGTGCAGGCAGCCAAAGAAGATCCACAAGGGCCTAAACGAAGCAGCTGCCCACTAAGTGCTGAGCAGCTGTAGGAACTGAGTCTGGCACCAACGTGCCTTCTGAGCCTCCTCTGGGCTCGAAATAACAGTGCCCCTGTGGATGTAGGAGCCTCTCGGGCTCTAACTAAACCAATGCCCCCGTGGATGTAGGAGCCTCTCGGGCTCTAAAGCAGAATGTCCCAAATCACGTGGAGCCTCGTGGGAGCCTCGCAGGCTCTAAATAACAATGCTTGGGAGCCCTTTGGGCTCTGAATGAAATGTGGCCCCCAACGTTGGAGCCACGGGCTCTAGAACAGAAATGCTGCCAACACGTTGGAGCCTTGTGGGCTCGAAATTCAACAAAGCCCCCTGATGTCGGAGCCTTGTGGGAACCTCGCAAAAACAATGCCCCCAAGAGCCTCTCGTGGGCTCTGAATAAATAATGGGCACGGGAGCCTCGTGGGCTCTGAATCAACAATGGGCCCGGGAGCCTCGCGGGCTCTCACAGAAGCGCTCCTGTGATTGTTGGAGCGGCCCGCTGCCTTCCGGGGCCGCTCTACAACGGGATATGAGCTCCCCACACCCCGAGGTGCCCGCACTCACCGGCTGCGGCTGGGCGCGTCGGGACTCTTCTTCTTTGTGTCCCGCTGCACTCGGGGCTCAGCAGTCTCCCTGGTGCCGCGGGCAGGGCTCTCCCTCACCGGTGCCTCGCTGGCGGCGGCACTTCTCCTCCTCACACCGGAGCGCGGGGTGGGCTCCCGTCGGCTTCCGGTTCTTGGGAGAAGCACTTCTGGGTCGCCGCGGTCAGAGCGGCGTCCCGTAGTATTAATTTCTGTGTCGGTGGTAATCTGGGGTAGGCGCCCGGTAAAAGATCAGGTCCCTGGCGGGGTGGACACGCGCGGGGGATATATACAAAAAACGGCAAATGAGCGGGTTGGCACCCGCGGATTGGCAGAAAAGGGGGGGGTCCCCACGCCGGGGAATCCCTCGAGGCAGGGGCTTGCAGCTCCGGGCTGCAGGTGAAAGCAACAGCGCTCCTGGATAGGAGGAACAAGGCGCTTCAAAGAAATAAAAGTAAAACGCTCCCAGGCGCTAGGGGAAGCCAAATCACCAGTCCAGGCCAAGTCCTTAGGAAGGCAGGGAGGGCAAAGGCTGGGCCCAGGGGCCAGCTCACAGGGCTCTCCAGGCAGGGAGGCAGCCCCCAGTGGCAGTCCTCCTGGTGCCCAGCAGCAGCAGGCCCCCCTCAAGTTAGGATCAGCAAGAACATTTTGCATGGGGTCACAGCCCCTTTTTATACACATAAATCCTTTGTCTAGGCTGCAGGGTTAAGGGGAAAACCAGACGCAGCTGGTTTTGGAGCACTCTGTTGTACTCAGCCCCTCTCCCATTCACTGGCCAGGCTAGGGACATCAGTCGCACCACAGGGGGCGGAGCCAGCATTTTGTAGGGAAAGCCCAGCCCTATTCAGGTCCTAGGTGCACTCCTCCCTGCCATCAATATGCAGGTCTCTCCACTCACCACTGGGACAGACCCATCCTGGCTCCTGAACCCAGGCACACCAGCCAGCTCCAGCCAATCACAAGCCAGACAGTAATTTCACCTTTATTGCACAGACATGCCAACTTCTAGAAGTGGCACTTCCTGACCAGACACATTAACGCCACACACATCATTGCGCAGCATTTACTCTCACAAGTTCACACATACCAAACTCGACCCTGCACTCCCCACACATCAGGAACTACCATGGACACATAGATTCCCCATGCATTCCTATGGGAGGGCAGGCCAATCTCACCACATGCACTCAGAGTGCGCACGCACTTTACACTGATACACAGTGAAAGTGCGCAGAAGCCAAAAATAACTAGCACCAGGTCACAATTAAAAGCAAAAAGTTTAGGGGTGAACCTGCCAGAAGGGCCAAGTCCAACAGTAGTCTTTATGTTTATAAACAGTTACAACGTCAAGTCAAATACCCAAAATATAGGTGCACCTTTTAGCAATCTAAGCGCAAACTCAAATTGGAGAAAGTGTTTCATGTTTTACACATGATATTTCTATTATATATTTTCACTTTTAAAACGCAAGTACACCAATTCCCAATACTTGTAATTTTATTTTGATGTGAATACATAATTTGTAATGATTCTGTTAAGTTATCTTTTCACAACTGCCTCTACTTTTTTTTGTTCTCTGAAAGTAATTACTATTTATGTATATGAAACAGTGGCGTAGCAAGGGGGGTGGCAGCATGATGTTTTAGGGGCGGCGGCCTCCTCCCCCCCCTTACCTGTAGCTGTTGCCGGGCGGCAAACACAGAAATCACCCCCCCCCTCCTACTGGGCGGCAATAGCAGTTACTGCGCTGGGCGGCAAAAGGTCTAGCTGTGCCACTGATATGAAAGGTTAAAGGCAAACTCCATTTGTTCTTAAATGTATGGCGTTTGTTTCAATGCAGTATTTTTAAATCAAAAGTCTGTCCTAAAAGAGACCCAACCCCAAAAGTATATTTAAAAGACACACGATAATATATCGATTGCATGCTATTGGTGTTTGAACTATTTTAAAATTGGATAGAATGTTATACTAAATGTCACTTTTGGCATAGATTATGTCAGCTCCGCATCCTTATAATGAAAATGAGAGTACAACGACTTTTGTCCAGTCTTTATGTAAAGAACGTGTGGCCAGATTTACCAATTTCTCGCGCTGCGCAGTGCAGCAGTCTTAAATGAAAAGGGAACAGGAGAGCGCCAATTCTACTGAAATATGGCACTCTCATCCCCTCTCCCTAGTGCTGGCACTAAAATTAGCTGGTGTGCAACATGGAGACACCTTTGCACCATAGTGCAAGGGTGTCTACGTGAGTCAAGCATAAGTTTTGTACTGGAAGGATACCCATCCAGTACAAAATACTATGCTTAGATTCATTTTAAACATTTTCCCGCTTTTGTATGTGTGCTGTACAGTGCAGCACACAGGGGAAGTCGTAAAATAAAGGAGAAAAAAAAACATTTCTCCTTCATAGTGCCTGGTTGGAAGGTGTGCTATTTTCTAACACTAAACCCGGTCTGCTTTATTTAGTAAATTGGGTTTAGCTTCAGAAACCTTGAGTGGTTGCATGGGAACACCCATAGTACGCCCCCTTAGAGCTAAGTAATGCAAAGCAGCGCTATGTGCTGCGTCGCGTTAATTTTTACGTTATTTCCAGCTAGTTTAGAGCAGGAAAGAAAATTGGACAAAAAGATTTTGCCCCAATTTGCGTCACTTTTGTAACACAATCACAGTGTAAATTATTAGTAAATCTGCTCCGTGGTGTTCAAGAACAAAAAGATAGGAAAAGATGGAAAAGCCTGCAAAGCAATCCTTTCAGGTCGAGCCTAAGCAATCCCGTTAGGGATGCTGGCGAGATTAAAGTAAGGGCTCTGAAAAATGCACCCAAAGTCAAGTCAAGTCAAGTCATAGAATTTGTATAGCGCACTACATACCCAGAGGGTTTCAAGGCGCTTAGGAAGGGGAGGAGGATTACTTGTCAAATATCCACGTTTTAAGTTGCTTTCTGAACGCTAGGTGGTTCTGGGTAAGGCGAAGGTAAGCGGGGAGTGAGTTCCAAGTTTTAGCAGCCAGGTATGAAAAGGATCTGCCTCCCATGGTGGTCTTGTTGATGCGAGGTACGATGGCGAGGGCTTGGCTGGAAGAGCGTAGTTGGCGGGAGGGGGTGTAGAAGGACAGTCGTGAGTTGAGGCAATCTGGTCCGATGTCGTAGAGTGATTTGTGTGCGTGGGTAAGTAGTCGGAAAGTGATCCTCTTATTGACGGGAAGCCAGTGGAGGTCTTTAAGGTGACCAGATATGTGTTCGTTGCGTGGGATGTCTAATATGAGCCTGGCTGAGGCGTTTTGGATTCGTTGGAGTTTCTTCTGGAGTTTGGCGGTAGTACCCGCGTAGAGGGTGTTTCCGTAGTCCATTCGGCTCGTGACCAGAGCGTGGGTGACTGTTTTCCTTGTTTCGGAGGGGATCCAGCGAAATGTTTTTCTGAGCATGCGAAGAATGTTGAAGCAGGAAGAGGATACGGCGCTGACTTGTCTGTTCATTGAGAGTGAAGAATCCAGGATGACGCCTAGGTTCCGTGCGTGGTCTGTCGGGATGGGTGCTTTTCCGAGGGCTTCCGGCCACCAGGAGTCGTCCCATGCAGAGGGGGATGAACCTAAGATGAGGACTTCTGTTTTGTCTGAGTTCAGTTTTAGACGGCTTTGTTTCATCCATTCGGCAACTTCTTTCATTCCTTCGTGTAGGTTAGTTTTGGCGGTGCTGGGGTCATTGGTGAGAGAGAGGATCAGTTGAGTGTCGTCCGCGTAAGAGATGATGTTGAGGTTGTGTTGGCGTGCGATGGCCGCGAGGGGGCTCATGTATACGTTGAAGAGGGTGGGACTGAGTGAGGATCCTTGTGGTACGCCGCAGATGACTTCAGAGGCTTCGGACTTGAATGGAGGAAGGCGGACTCTCTGGGTTCTTCCGGTGAGGAACGAGGTGATCCATTCAAGTGCTTTTCCTTGGATTCCGATGTTATTGAGGCGTTGTAGAAGGGTGCTGTGGCAGACTGTGTCGAAGGCGGCGGAGAGGTCGAGGAGGATGAGGGCGACTGTGTCTCCATTGTCCAGTAGAGTTCGAATGTCGTCTGTTGCTGCGATGAGGGCGGTTTCAGTGCTGTGTTTTGCTCGGAAGCCAGATTGTGAGGGGTCGAGGGATTTGTTGGTTTCGAGGAAGGCGGCGAGCTGGTTGTTGACAGCTTTCTCGATGACTTTGGCCGGGAATGGAAGAAGCGAGATGGGGCGGTAATTTTTGAGTTCGGTGGGGTCCGCTGTTGGTTTTTTCAGAAGGGCGGTGAGTTCAGCGTGTTTCCAGTCTTCCGAGAAGGTGGCGGAGTTGAAGGAGCAGTTGATGACGTCTCGGAGGTGTGGTGCTATGACGGAGTCTGCTTTGTTGAAGATGTGGTGAGGGCAAGGGTCTGTGGGGGATCCTGAGTGGATGGAGTTCATCAGGCGGATGGTGTCCTCAGTGGAGATTGGGTTCCAGTCGTTAAGGGTGTTCACGGGGGGAAGATGAACAGCAGATGGTAGGGTGGGTTGGTTTCCGGGTTGGTTGTCAAAGCTGTTGTGGATGTCTGCAATCTTGTTGTGGAAAAATGAGGCTAGGGAGTCGCAGAGGGTTTGAGAGGGGGTGATGTCGTTGGAGTTGGCCGAGGGATTGGAAAATTCCTTGACGATGTTGAAAAGTTCCTTGCTGTTGTGGGCGTTGTTGTCAAGTCGATCCTTGAATGCTGTTTTCTTGGCTTTTCGGATCATTTGGTGGTGAGTGCGGGAGGCGTTTTTGAAGGCGTCCTTGGTGCTGGTGGTTGGGTCTTTTTTCCAGGCCTTTTCAAGGGAGCGGCAGAGTTTCTTGGACTTCTTGAGATCATCGTTGAACCATGAGGCTTTCTTGCTGCCAGGATTGCTTTGACGTTTTTTCAGTGGTGCTAAGGTGTCGGCGGTGTTGGATAACCATAGGGTGAGGTTGGCGGCGGCTTCGTTAGCGTTAGAAGAGAGGGCTGGGGAGTTTCGAAGGAGCGATGCGGAGATTTGGTCCGTGGTGATTTTGTTCCAGTTTCTTTGCAGGGTAGGTTGGAGGTGGATGTTGGGTTTTGGTTTGTTGTAGGTGAAGTGAACGCAGCTGTGGTCGGTCCAGAGGAGGTCCGTGGTGTGGCTGAAGGAGACATGATTGCTGGATGTGAAGATGGGGTCGAGTGTGTGACCTGCGATGTGGGTGGGGGAAGTGACTAGTTGTTTAAGTCCGAGGTTGGCAAGGTTGTCCACGAGGGTGGCGGTGTTGCGGTCGTTGATCTTTTCGAGGTGAAAGTTGAGGTCTCCCAGGAAAATATAGTCTGTGGAGGGGAGCGCGTGTGGAGTGATGAAGTCCGTGATGTCCTCACTGAATTTTGCGCGGGGTCCTGGTGGTCTGTAGAGGAGAGTGCCTCTGAGTGTGGTTTTGGGGTCGATGTGGATCTGGAAGTGAAGGTGTTCGGAGTTGGCGAGGTTGGCGTCAGAACTGGTTGAGATGC
Source organism: Lissotriton vulgaris (assembly GCF_964263255.1). NCBI lineage: Eukaryota > Metazoa > Chordata > Amphibia > Caudata > Salamandridae > Lissotriton > Lissotriton vulgaris. The sequence continues at coordinate 162,883,153 of NC_141699.1, read as the reverse complement.
GGATTGATTTCTTATGGACGATAGCGATTCCTCCTCCTGTGTGGCTGGTACGGTCCTTGCGAATGATCTTATAGTCTTCAGGGATGGCAATGGTGATGTCTGGTGCGGAGGACGCGTTCATCCATGTTTCCGTAAGGAAGGCGACGTCTGGAGAGATGGTGTCTAGTAGATCCCATAGGTCAATGGCGTGTCTGTGGACTGAGCGGGTGTTGAGAAGGATGCATTGTAGGTGATTGGGGTCAGGAATCTGTGTTGTGGTCGTGGCGGGGATGTTGTCGGTGCCGATGAATTTGCAGGAGTAGCAGGAGAAAGGTCCATGAGTGTGTCCAGGAGCGGCTTGGACGCAGTTGGGGGCGCGACCGGGGTTAAGGGCTAGGAGGGTGGCGGCATCGTAGGTGATGCGGGAGGACAGCGCAGCGCGAGGGGCAGGGGGTCTGGCGCTGGGCGCGGTCCAGGCGCGGACGGGCGTAGACGGGCTTACCTTTGGCGCACCTTCGGCGCAACTGGGGCGCGAACGCTGCGCGTGAACGCTGCGCGCGGGAACTCCTGTCATATATGGAGAGAGGAGGGGGAGGGGCGAGGGCGTCTCAGCTGGGAGGCGGGGCGGGCACACGAGGACAACAACAACAACACTTAAAATGGAGGCGGAGGGGGGAGCACAGCGGAGCGCTACACTTTAGACGCGCTAAACAGAATGAAATCACCAAAACAATGATAAAAACAGTGAAAACAGTGAAATTAGGCAAAGCAGCAGGCAGCAGGCAATTGTAATCGGCAGAGGCACAGGCAGAGCAGCGCTACGATACCAGAACCAGCAGGGGACGCTGGGAGCGACCACTCGGCTCGATGAGAGGAGTGAGTCACAGCGCGCTGAGGGGGAGAAGCGCTATTTCAGTACAGTGGGAGGGCGTCTCAGCTGGGAGGCGGGGCGGGCACACGAGGACAACAACAACAACACTTAAAATGGAGGCGGAGGGGGGAGCACAGCGGAGCGCTACACTTTAGACGCGCTAAACAGAATGAAATCACCAAAACATCGATAAAAACAGTGAAATTAGGCAAAGCGGCAGGCAGCAGGCAATTGTAATCGGCAGAGGCACAGGCAGAGCAGCGCTACGATACCAGAACCAGCAGGGGACGCTGGGAGCGACCACTCGGCTCGATGAGAGGAGTGAGTCACAGCGCGCTGAGGGGGAGAAGCGCTATTTCAGTACAGTGGGAGGGCGTCTCAGCTGGGAGGCGGGGCGGGCACACGAGGACAACAACAACAACACTTAAAATGGAGGCGGAGGGGGGGAGCACAGCGGAGCGCTACACTTTAGACGCGCTAAACAGAATGAAATCACCAAAACAATGATAAAAACAGTGAAAACAGTGAAATTAGGCAAAGCGGCAGGCAGCAGGCAATTGTAATCGGCAGAGGCACAGGCAGAGCAGCGCTACGATACCAGAACCAGCAGGGGACGCTGGGAGCGACCACTCGGCTCGATGAGAGGAGTGAGTCACAGCGCGCTGAGGGGGAGAAGCGCTATTTCAGTACAGTGGGAGGGCGTCTCAGCTGGGAGGCGGGGCGGGCACACGAGGACAACAACAACAACACTTAAAATGGAGGCGGAGGGGGGAGCACAGCGGAGCGCTACACTTTAGACGCGCTAAACAGAATGAAATCACCAAAACAATGATAAAAACAGTGAAAACAGTGAAATTAGGCAAAGCGGCAGGCAGCAGGCAATTGTAATCGGCAGAGGCACAGGCAGAGCAGCGCTACGATACCAGAACCAGCAGGGGACGCTGGGAGCGACCACTCGGCTCGATGAGAGGAGTGAGTCACAGCGCGCTGAGGGGGAGAAGCGCTATTTCAGTACAGTGGGAGGGCGTCTCAGCTGGGAGGCGGGGCGGGCACACGAGGACAACAACAACAACACTTAAAATGGAGGCGGAGGGGGGAGCACAGCGGAGCGCTACACTTTAGACGCGCTAAACAGAATGAAATCACCAAAACAATGATAAAAACAGTGAAAACAGTGAAATTAGGCAAAGCGGCAGGCAGCAGGCAATTGTAATCGGCAGAGGCACAGGCAGAGCAGCGCTACGATACCAGAACCAGCAGGGGACGCTGGGAGCGACCACTCGGCTCGACAGTACATGTGAGCCGGGCGCGTGCACATCGCACACCATCAGCATCAGACTTCAAAGGAAGCCGCTCCCCCGCCCCCACCACGCAATGCCGAGAGCTTGTTTAGGCAGGAGGCATTCAAGTGGAACACATCAATCCACTAATGACGCTGTGTTTAATGTTTGTGGTCTAGAAAAGTCTTTTAGCACAATGCAACCCATGTTGAGACAGAAAGCGACACATTTACCATTTCAGTCAAATTGATTTGTATTTTGTAAGCAATGTATCATCCACACGAGAACTTTCCATTCATTTATAGTAAGTGTAAAACTGTGGTAGTACTATAGTGACAAGGGCTGTTCCTTCACAGTCTGTCACCTTAGGATCCGTCTCCAGCAGGCGCCTCAACATTTTACTGTGCAATCAAATCTACATTTTTACACCAGTGCTTTCACGTTGTGCCTTGTCATGTGTAAGTAGCGAACCTTGAACGCAAACATCAATTTGTGTACAAACTTGCAATATGTCTACTTCACTGTAGTGTACATCAAAATTATATTTATCATATCCCCAGTGAGTCGCCATGTTAGCCTTCTTTAAACAGCTGAATTGAAAGCAAAAATTCTACACGTTCATGTTTATTTGGGCTTTTTTTTTATTGATAAAGCCCGTATTCTTAATGCAAGCCGAATATGATTGCAAAGCGCTTTACTGGAAACTTGGGAATGGCGGTTCTCCGAAATTGTCAATAGACTGAGACTACAGGAACTAAATGCTGCTAAAAAGTAAACCTGATCTGTGCTGAAAGAGCGCCCTCTCAGCCGTGAGTATGTTCACCTGAAGTGCTAATCACTCACAACGTGTGACTTCCCTAGGTGTATTCTCACTAAAGGCAAAGCGTAATTGACTAACAATACCTAAGTCGAAGCGAATGTAAATTCAGCGCTGAGACTGCAAGCTTGTTTCGACTTGTTGGTAGAGTCACTAAGTAATTTGTAGAGCGAGGAGACGAGCTCCTTTCCGAATGTCTGCCTTTCAATTGAAATGACGTCAGCCTGAGTTAAAATGCAGTCTGGCACTTTGAAATGCCCACAGTGAAACCTGGAGTCTGCTGAGGCTTTCCCCCATAGCTCTGTGTACAGAAAGCAGGTCGGCCCAGCTGCCCACGTGGGTGTCTGTCTTACCAGACATCAGCTCAGTTCTCGGTCACTCAGCACATACTAGCTACCACACCAATGTCTTTCTTTCTTCCTTCTATTTTCTGTCTTCCTTCCTTTTATTTTCTTGCTTCCTTTCTTTTCCTTCCTTTTCCTCTCTCTCTTTCTCTCTTTCTTTCTCTTTACTTCTCCTTATTTCTTTCTTTTTTCTTTCTTTCTTTGTTTCCCTTTCTCTATCTTTCTTTCGTTCTTTTTCTCTTTCTTTCCCTTTCTCTTTCTTTCTCTCTCTTTCTCTTTCGCTCTTTCTCTCTTTCCCTTTTTCTTTCTATTTCTTTCTTCCTCGCTCCTTCTCTCTCTTTCCCTTATTTCTTTCTTTTTCTTTCTTCCTCTCTTTCTCTCTTCGTTTCTCTTTCTTTCTCTTATTTCTTTCTCTCTTCTTTCTATCTCTTCTTTCTCTCTTTCTTTCTATCTCTATCTCTTTCTTTTTCTTTCTTTCTCTCTTTCTCTTACTTTCTCTATCTTTATTTCCCTTTCTTTTTCTCCTTCCCTTTCTCTCTTTCTTTCTTTCGAGTCAAAGGGTTTAAAGAGTAGATAAGGGGGTGGGCAGCTTGGATAGAAGTGGTGTCAGCACACTGTGAGGCATACTGACGCATGTTTCTATTCCACCAGCTAAATACAGGATCTTTCCTGCGTTCCAGTCACGCACTTGTGGGGTTCAAGCGAAGTTCAGAAAAGTGACACCCATGCACTTAAATAATGTATTTTATGATTAAACAAAGCTCCCTTTATATTAAATATTCCAGATGCAAAACATCTGTCCTCCAATGTGTGACTGGAATATGGTGCAAGATCAACGCATTTTTGATATCCCGATTCCTTACAGCCGTGTCAATAATATTAACATTCTTCTCCCTCCTCTGTCCCTCACTGACTATCCATCTATCCCCCTCACTCTATCCATCTATCGCCCTCACTCTATCCATCTATGGCCCTCAGTCTATCTATCTATCTATCTTTCTATCTTTCTATCTTTCTATCTATCTATCTATCTATCTATCGCCCTCACTCTATCTATCTATCTATCGCCCTGACTCCATCTATCTATCAATCGCTCTCAGTCTATCCATCTATCTATCTATCGCCCTCAGTCTATCTATCTATCTATCTATCGCCCTCACTCTATCTATCGCCCTCACTCTATCTATCGCTCTCACTCTATCTATCGCCCTCATATATATCGCCCTCACTCTATCTATCGCCCTCACTCTATCTATCTATTGCCCCCACTCTATCTATCTTTCTATCGCCCTCACTCTATCTATCGCCCTCACTCTATCTTCTATCTATCTATCGCCCTCACTCTATCTATCTATCGCCTTCCCTCTATCGCCCTCACTCTATCTATCTATTGCCCTCACTCTATCTACTATCGCCCTCACTCTATCTATCGCCCTCACTCTATCAATCTATCTAGCTATCTATCTATCTATCTATCTATCTATCTATCTATCTATCTATCTATCTATCGCCCTCAGTCTATCCATCTATCTATCTATCTATCTATCTATCTATCTATCTATCTATCTATCTATCTATCGCCCTCTCTCTATCTATCTATCGCCCTCACTCTATCTATCTATCACCCTCACTCTATCTATCTATCACCCTCACTCTATCTATATATCGCCCTCACTCTATCACCCTCACTCTATCTATCGCCTCACTCTATTGCCCTCACTCCATCTATCGCCCTCAGTCTATCCATCTATCTATCTATCCCCCTCACTCTATCTATCGCCTTCACTCTATCTATCGCCCCCACTCTATCTATCGCCCTCACTCTTATCGCCCTCACTCTATCTATGGCTCTCACTCTATCTATCACCCTCACTCTATCTATCTATTCTATCTATTCTATCTATCTACCTATCTATCTATCTACCTATCTATCTATCTATCTATCTATCTATCTATCCATCTGTCTGTCTGTCTGCCCTTTGTCTATCTATCGCCCTCAGTCTATCTATCGCCCTCAGTCTATCTATCTATCTATCTATCTATCTATCTATCTATCTATCTATCTATCTATCTATCTATCTATCTATCTATCTATCTATCCATCTGTCTGTCTGTCTGCCCTTTGTCTATCTATCGCCCTCAGTCTATCTATCGCCCTCACTCTATCTGTCTATCTATCTGTCTGTCTGTCTATCTATCACCCTCACTCTGTCTATCTATCGCCTTCACTCTGTTTTTCTATCTATCCCCCTCACTCTGTCTATCTAACTATCGCCCTCACTCTATCTATCTATCACCCTCACTCTATCTATCGCCCTCACTCTATCTATCGCCCTCACTCAATCTATCTATCTATCTCCCTCACTCTATCTATCGCCCTCAATCTATCTATATATCGCCCTCACTCTATCAATCTATCTATTGCCCTCACTCTATCGATCTATCTATCGCCCTCACTCTATCACCCTCACTATTTCTATCTATCGCCCTCACTATTTCTATCTATCGCCCTCACTCTATCCATCACCCTCACTCTATCGCCCTATCGATCTATCTATCTATCGCCCTCACTCTATCTATCTATTGCCCTCTATCTATCTATCGCCCTCACTCTATCTATCTATCGCCCTCACTCTATCTATCGCCCTCACTCTATTTATCAATCTATCGCCCTCACTCTATCGCCATCACTCTATCTATCTATCGCCCTCCCTCTATCTATTTATCTCCCTCACTCCATCTATCCATCTAACTCCCTCACTTTATCTATCTATCTATCTATCTATCTATCTATCTATCTATCTATCTATCGCTCTCCCTCTATCTATCTGTCGCCCTCACTCTATCTATCGCATCACAACAGCATCACTCAGCACCACCACAGCATCACTCAGGGGCACCACAACATCACTATGCGCTACCACAGCATCACTGAACGCTATAGCATTACTCGTCACCACAACATCACTCAGCGCCACTACAGCATCAATCTGTGCAACCATTCAACAACAACTGGTTCAAATATGTTCTCTCAATGTTTCAAGCTTTATTACAAATGTCACAAAAAGATGTTAATATTTCACTTCTGTTCTTGGATTTTCGTCACAATAAAATACACTGAACATAATCTTCACAAAAGTTATTTACAAACGTTTAAGCTATTGCCAATATAAATTACAATAACTTTTATTTAAGTATTAATTATTTAAAAAAATTAAAAGCCGAGGGGCGTGGCTTGCGGCGATGTGAGCGGACGTGCTCTCGTGGGGCTCCCGCTGCCACCGGCCTTAATTTGCTATCTTTTGCGGTTCCGGGGCTCTCTGCTTTTGTCCCCGACTGCCCTGGAGGTGTAGGCATACTCTGCTCGAGTGCCCGGCAAACGACCCGTGCCAACGGCGGCTGCAGGGCACCATCGGACACGGGACGGTTAGACCCTCGGCAGCGGTGCCCGCCATTTTGTGAGCCTGGAGTCGGCGGACGCGACCTTTGCCATCAGCCGAGTGCGGCATCCGGAGGCGACCGACGGCGGAATTACTGGTCCCCTGAGCGACGGCTGCTACCGGGGGATCTCCACCGCAGTCCTGAAGGTGTGTGGGCGCCGAGGAGGGGGAGATCTGCGGCCGGGCCCGGAGCCGGGGCCCCGCCGCCTCTGAGCGCTGGGAAAGCAATTGTCGGGACGGCCCGCCCGCCCCATCCCACCGAGGACGGTGCATCGACCCCCCTGTGTGCCCCGCGGGGTGACCTGCCATGACGGGCTCTTGGGAGCACTCGGCTCACTCCGCTTCACGCTAGGGAGCATTGCGACAGCCGGGGAGGACTGAGGAGTGGGGGCCGGACGTGTCACTGGAGACCGGACCTCAGCGGTGGCGGGTCGGCCACCGGCCTATGCTGGAGGAGTTGGTGTGTCCCCCGTAGAGGTGTGTGGGAGCCGGGTCGAGTCGTCGGAGGACCATCGGTGCTGGCCTTGATCTGGCTACAGGCGGCAACGGAAGCGGTGAGGACCTGTGGTGCGGTTGGTGACTGCCGTCTGGTGAGCTGAGGGGTGCGGTGACCGCCATTTTACGAATGCAGAGGGGCTGCATTGCCAGGTGAAAGTGCACTGCTGTGGGTAGGCGACACGTGGTGTGGAGGCGATCAACGGCGACTGGCCCCCCTGTGCCCTCGAGCGTCTGGCTCTGGAGTGATCTTCACTGACCGGTGCGGGAGAGGCTGGTGGCTGGACGGAGAGAGGTGCCCGGAGGAAGCCCACGGGTACCTTTGCGTGGCTGCACAGTGCACTTGGACAGGAGGTGAGCCGTTTTGACTGTCTGGAGGGGGTGAGGGGGCCCATTATTGTTACCCAGTGGCCGGGGTCTGGTGGCCTGGGTCCGAGACCCTTGAGGGGCCTGGGGGTGCCGGCTCCCTGCTCTGTGATCTGGCCGGTAACACTCTCCTGGTGGGCCTCCCCCATTGCCCTCCCCCTCCTGCCATCGCTGATTCTCCGCAGCTGTGTGGAGAGGGGAGCCTGTCTCGCTTCCGTGTCCGGGAGGTGGGCCCATCCTCCTAGTTTCTGCGGCCCGGGAGGAGATGACGCGCTCTAATAAAGGCGCCAAGGGTGACTCGGCAGGGTCTCCTAAAGATAACACTGTGGTGGCCATGTGGGGCAAGGCTGGGGCACCTGCGGCTGGAGAAGGCCCGTCACGGGCAACGACAGAGTCCCCGCCGGTCACCCAGGCCTTCAAGGCGACTTTTATGACTGAACTGAAGGCGGAGATCGGCTCCCTACGTTCGGAGGTGCACTCCTGTGTCACAGAACTTCGGAGGGAAGTAACAGAGCTTGGTGACCGGGTCGATAGCATGGAGAAGTCCATGGACGCGCGCACAGAGGATCAGGAGCAACTGTGGCAGCGCCTGTTGACCCTTGAGGAACAGAATATCGAACTCCAGATCAAGCAGGAGGATTTGGAGAACAGGGGTCGAAGAAACAACCTCCGTATCCGGGGAGTTCCGCTCGGAGAAGAGGGGGAGGACATAATGGACTATGTGGTGCAACTCCTTCACGAGATCCGGGGTGATGATGATGTCTCGCCCCCACCCTAGACAAGGCACACCGTGTAGCGGCTCCAGCGGGTAAACCGGGCCTCTTACCGGACATTTTGACGAGGGTGCACTTCTTCGTGAAGAAGGAGGCGATATGGAAACGCGCGCGCGACCAACCTGACCTCCAGTACAGAGGCCACAAGATCCACATTTTTCAAGACCTGGCGCCTAACACGCTGAAGAGAAGACGGGCGTTCCGGCCGGTCACGGAGAAGCTACGGAGCATGAACATTCCATATCAATGGGGGCACCCCTTCGCGTTGATCTTCCAGTGGGAGGGGAGGCGCAGGGCCCTGCGATCCTACACCGAGGCGGCGCAGCTTCTCCGCCTGTCGACGTCCCCTCCGGCAAGCCCGACCCGGCCACCTGCGCGAAAGCGGACACCAGCGGGACCGGACTGGACGACGGTACAGAGGCGCCGGCGCACTCCCTCAACTACGGAGTCCAATCACGGTCTGGTCAAGCAGGACATCATAGCTCACATCCGGTCCTTGGAAGGAGACAAGCCCGAAGTCGAGGGGGCCCCCCTCGTGCCCTGATGACAGAATTTACTGTGCTGCATTTCTCCTGGTGCGCTGATAACATGACTCCGCGCTCCCGGACTCAATTGGCTGGTCCTGGGGCAGTGGGAGCCCCGTGTTTCTTGATACGCTATGTCCATCACGACCCCTTTGAACTGCCCCCTAGGGAGTGACATCCCGGAGAGCGTCCGAACCTACGGGTGTAGGATGCCCTGTACTGGGGACAGAGAACCCTGGCCCTGTTGGCCGTGTTTACCTGGTTTGATCCTCCAGCCTTTCCGGCTGACTGACTTGTGTTTTCTTTCCTCCACTACTTCTCCTTTCCTCTCTATCTCCTTTTCTGTTTCTCTTCTCTTCTGTGTGGGACCTGAGAGGGGACTATGGGTGGGGAGGAGGGATGAAGGCTGGGTCTCGGGCTGGGGGGTGAGGATTGTGTGCAGATCGGTGATGACGGTCACATTAGCGACTCCTGACGGTTCCTGGTATGGCTGGTAGTATGAATGGCCCCCTAAAGATTCTGTCCCTCAATGTTAAGGGCCTTAACTCGCCCAACAAGCGAAAGCAGGTCTGGCACTATCTCCTAAGACACAGTCCAGATATCATTTTTTTACAAGAGACACACCTTCTACAGACTGACACTGGGCGCATGGCTCACCCTAGATACCCTCTACAGTTCTGGGCAGCGGCGGACACGAAAACAGCAGGGGTGGCGATTATGTGCAGGGCTGGCATCAGGCGGGGGAAGGAAAGGCCCTTCCGAGGTGGCGATGGCCGCTTTCTTAGGGTACATGTCGAGGTGGGACGCCGCCGCTTAACACTGTGCAATGTATATGCCCCCAATCAGGCGCAGGATCGCTTCCTCCGGGACCTCTTGCGGGATCAGATATCTCAGGGTGGCCCCTCGCTAATTCTTGGGGGAGACTTCAATTTGGTGTGGTGCCCAAAGATGGATCGGAGTGAGGGCTCCTTTAATGGGGCTGGTGCAATGTTGCTGGCGCTTCGCAAGCTGATCGGTGAACTAGGATTGTTTGATGCGTGGCGGTATCTCTCCCCGGATAAACGAGAGTACTCCTTTTACTCGAGTGCTCACCGGTCCCACTCCCGCATTGATTATATGTTTTTGTCCCACGATCTTCTCCGGGAGGTAGAAGGAGTACAGATGTCTGACATATCAATCTCAGATCATGCCCACGTGGAATTGCTCTTTCGGGACCCGGGTGAGTGTCCCCCTCGCCAGAGGAAATGGTATTTACCGCCACACATCCTTCGAGATGCGGCGAACGTGGAGGACATCCGTGGGGCCATTACCTCCTACTTTGCGGAAAATGACTTGCCCGAGACGCCTTTTTCGGTGGTCTGGGATGCCTTTAAGGCCACAATCCGGGGTCATATTACGTCTCTTGCGATTGCGAGGTCGCGGGAGGCGAGAGCAGTAGAGGATGGCCTGGTGAAAGATCTGAAGGAGGCGGAGGTGCAAGATCGGGGTGGCTCTACCCTGCAAACGAGACGCCACTTGGCGAACCTTCGAGGCCAACTGCGACTGCTGCGTACGAACAGGGCTGAGGGCTCCCTCTTGGCTCTGAAACAGGTACATTTTGAGGGGGGGGATAAGGTTGGACGACTCTTAGCGAGGAGGCTGCGAGTTAGGGCTGCCAAGTCCCACATAGCGAGCGTAGTACTGCCTAATGGATCCAGAGCAGTGGCGGCTAAGGATAAAAGCCGGGCGTTCTGGGATTACTATGCGACATTGTACACTGCGGAGCCGCCATCCCCCGACTTGGTGGAAAAAGTCTTGGAGCACTATGGTGGGACGAAATTGTGCCCCTACTCGGCAGAGCTCCTGGAGGAGCCAATATCGCAGGAAGAAATAGCCTCGGCCCTTAGTGAGCTCCACCTGGGGAAAACGCCGGGCCCTGATGGTCTACCGCTCTCCTTTTATCGCCTGTTTCAGGCACAGCTGGGACCTTACCTTCTCCGGCTTTTCAACTCTTTTACTGACGAACAGGGTCCCTCTCCGGACATGGGAATGGCGGAAATCGCCTTAATCCTGAAGCCTGGAAAGGACCCCACACTTTGCTCGTCGTACCGCCCGATAGCTCTACTAAATACCGATTTTAAAATCTACACCAAGGTGCTGGCGAAGCGGCTGGACCCTCATATGCCTGTCCTGGTTGACCCGGACCAGGTGGGATTTATACGCGGTCGTCAGGGGGCTGATAACGTGCGGAAGGTGGCTCACCTGGTGGGGAAGGCACACCACTGGCAGATCCCGGCCTGCCTCCTCTCGTTAGACGCTGAAAAAGCGTTTGACCGGGTGGACTGGTCATTCCTCCGGGCGGTCCTCTGCAAGATGGGGCTTGGCCCGAAGATGGTCACTAGAATCATGGCGCCTTATGCTGCACCGCAGGCCAGGATCCGGGTGAATGGACAGCTAACGGATCCGATCAACATAGGGAGAGAGACCAGACAGGGCTGCCCTCTCTCGCCTTTACTGTTCGCCTTAGCGATTGAACCGCTGGCGGATATGATTCGTCCGCCTCCAGACATCCACGGCATCCCGATGGGTGGTCAGGACCATAAAGTGGCGCTATATGCAGACGATCTCATCCTCACCCTCAGCGAACCCCGAGAGTCTTTACCAGCACTCCATTCCACACTATGCACCTTTGAGCGAGTCTCTGGCTTGAAAATCAACCACAGCAAATCCTGGGCACTCAACCTTACTCTCCCTAAATCCGAAAACCCCCTGCTAGAGCAGATGTGCCCGTATCGTTGGACAGAACGCCACATTAGGTACCTTGGTCTTCATCTGACCCCTTCGCTAGATGGCTGGTCACCACTCAACTGGAGGGACTGCCGCAGATCGGTCCTCGAGGATTTACGGAGATGGAAGTCACTAATTCCATCATGGCTGGGTAGACTCAATGCAATAAAAATGTCCATCTTACCCAAACTCCTTTACCTGTTCCAGTGTCTACCTACACCCATCCCTTTACATAATATTCGGAATTTCCAGAAGGACTTAACCAACTTCATCTGGGGGGGAAAGAGGCCACGCTTCTCCCAAGCGCTTCTTATGGCACCAAGAGACCGTGGAGGGCTGGCGTGTCCTAATCTGGTGGACTATTACTGGGCTGCTCACTTGCGCTACGTAGTTGAATGGGGCACCAGAGAAAGGGAAAAGGGGTGGCTCCATATGGACAGGGCTGTAACCGGCCACACCATCTGGGACCTGGCATGGAACCATAAAACAGGGCGTTCCGCGAGCGCCTATCTGGCGGTTCCCACGAAGACTGTTTTGGAAATATGGGACCGAATAGCATTACGTAGAGGTCTCACGACTTTCCCCTCCCCGCACACCCCTATCGAGGGCAACCCGTGGTTTCCACCAGCTCTCCACACTAGAGCCTTTCGTAGATGGTCTCAGGGCGATTGTAGGGTTCTTACGGACCTCTTCGATGGGGGCACCCTCAAGTCCTTTGCCCACTGTAGGGAGGAATTCCGGCTCCCGCCCGAGGCTGAGATGCAATATCTCCAGCTGCGCCACTGGGTGCTGACGGATGCAGTGTACCCGGGGGCTACCCGAGACTTTACCCCGTTCGAGCGCCTAGCCCGTTCTTGTACGGAATCGAAGGGCTTGGTCTCCAAGATATATCAGATACTGCAGCATCCTCAGGCGCCGCCTTTGCAGGCCTATCAACAACGGTGGCATACAATGTTGGGGGCCGATATTACACAGACACAGTGGCTCTGTTTGTGGCGAGATATCCCTAAAGTATACTGTAGTGTACCGCAACCAGAGAATGCATCTAAAATGATGACCCAATGGTATTATACGCCCCAGCGCTTACATAAAATGTTCCCAACCTCCTCCCCCAACTGCTGGAGATGTCAAGCCGCGCCTGGGGATTTCCTACACATTTGGTGGACCAGCCCCTCGATCACTGTCTTCTGGAAGGAGGTCTTGAGTCACATTAGAGGGGTCCTGGGGTTCCCTTTGCCTGATGCCGCTAGTACATTGTTGCTGGGAATCAAACCTGCGAATCTGTTAGCTCTGACCCGGAGTGATTGGAATATAGCGCTACAAATGCTGGGTTCTGCCAGACAACTCATTGCCCTGTACTGGAAGAAGACGGAGACGCCCCCTATTGCGGCGTGGTTTGTGCGCCTCTGGCATGTCATTACCATAGAGTTACTCTCAGCTAGACTGCAGTCTCGCAAAACACGCTTCAAGGCAGTATGGCAACCCCTGGTGACCTACTTGTGCAAAACCGAACATGCGAGAAATATGCCCCCCTAGACTGAGAGCGCTGCACTTAGTGGACGATGCTGTGCTTCCCCCTGTATCGCGTAGACCCCTGGTATGATTGATCTGGAACCTGCACAGCGGCTTGTGGCGGGTGGCCCTGTCACTGGGGGGATATATGGAGGCTCTTTTCCCGCTGTCCCCTTCGCTGTTTATAAGGCCCTTCCTCTCCGCTTTCCTGACTCTTGCTTTCCTCACTTTTTCCCTTTTTCTCTCCTCTGCTGTCCTGGTTGTTCCAATGCCTCTCTCTAGGCACCTAGTTGTAAGTTGGACCACTCTGGTCCGGTAGTTTTGTTAGTTATAATCTCTGGTCGATACCTGGCCCTAGGAGCTAGGTTGCAGTGGCGGTGACTATTAGGCATGACAGACTGCTATTTCTATTTTTTCTGACGCGGCCGGCCCTATTGGGCTGTGGGCAAAAGATGTGTATAATGTTTTGAAGGAAATACGAATTGCAGGCATGTTATTCTATTGCATCTTCTCTGACGCGGCCGGCCCCCTTGGGGTTGTAGGCTTATCGCCGTGTACATGTCACCTTTTTTTTTGCGTGCTCCCTACTTTGAGGGAGAAATAAAAACAGACTTTATAGAAAAAAATTAAAAGCCATTGCTATTTGTAATATCAATACATCTAAGTCACGTAAATACAACACATATTGCATTACAAATGCTATAGGTGTCACATTTGCAAAAGTTATAACTATTGGCATTGTAAATGACAAAGCTATTAATTTTGCTATTTTCAAAACAAACACATAAATAAAAAAATTGTCATTTACAATACCAATACCTCAAACTTTACTAATAAGAGGCCTTTTGCATTGCAAATGCTTATTGTAAACAGTGGCTCTGGGCATAAATGTAGACAAAATAATGCTTTACTTAAATTTGTCAGATTTTATGTGCGCATTTGTTACAAGCTAACCATTCGGCATAACAGCATTTAAGACGTGGTCTACTGGTCACTTGATGGAGTTTCCAATCCTGGCTTCCTCCTTTGAACAAATTGTGTGATTTTTTTCCATGGGCTTCAGTTTCTTCGTTTACAGATATTGTGAGCTCTTAGAAGCCCTGATCCCTTTCATTTTTAGGCTTTGCGTTCAGCGTGCATGTGCTGTAAGCGAAATCTATTGTTCTTAAACCAGCATTGGCAAAGTCAATAGGTTTCGCCTATAAGACAGCTGTGAGGTTGTCAAAATTTTTTTAGACGTGTTGCACAGCAGCCCTGGCAAATGTGAAACATTACTTAAAGTTAAAAAAAAGCAATTAGACGCGGCAAGCTATGATCCCAACATGGCGCTTTTTCCCCTTTAAGCCATGTTGCACAGCAGCCCTCGGTACTGTGCGACATGTATAAATAAGCATTCAGAAACCCAATAGATGCTGTTTAGGCAAGACCTATTGGCTTTGCCAGTACTTGTTAAACCTAGTGTAAACCACAAAGAAATTGCAGAACCATTGTAAGAACCTTTGCTACTCCCTGTCCCCCTTCAAATAGGTACAAGCCAGGTCTTCCACTGCCACTCATAAATGATTTTTTTAAAATCAACCACTTTCCTGGCTGTCCTATCACAGAGTCACAGCGGGATTCATGCTCTGAGCCCTCATCCAGTCACATGGCTACAACTGATCGCTAAGGGCGATGAATAAACAGAATCTAGTACGATCACACAATTTTGAGATACAGAATTATTTTACTCATAACCTCCCCCATCTTCTGGACACAATAATGAAAGCTTTGTGACCTACAACAAGCACCTTTCACAGGCATCCTCATCCCGCTTCCTTCTCTGTAGAATTCTTTGAATCTAGGCAGGCAGACAGGCTTTGAAAATATTGTGACTGGCACTTTAAAGCATAAAAGTTGCCTTGAACAACTTCATCAGGGGAACCTTAAAAAGCAAATGTAACCTGCACAGTCTCAATCCGTGCTCTCTGGAAAAAGACCACACTCAGGTTACCTCATAAGTGGATCAAAATGAGCTTAATGATCTTATGAGCCCCCCCCCATACTCCCCCTCCAGTAATAACTCCCCACTCGGCCCTCATATCAACCAATGATTTTTCTGAGGACAGACTCAACCATGCCAGAAAAACATATTCTCCACCATGATGATTGCCTTATGCTTCCCAATTCCCCTCCAGATACAGGTTGACTGCTGCAGCCTGATAAACCTCCAGGAACTACGTCACAACCCCTACCTGGAATCCACTCACCACTTGTACCAACTTCCTTCCTGCGTTTGCAGTTTCCACACTGGGTGCCTAAAAATGGTCCACCCAAGTAATATGGTCTACATTTGGTTACTTGTTTTCTAAATTGACTCCATAGCCTGTGGTTGCTAACTACTAAAAAACTCTTTCACATCCTCCTTCGACTTGTTGCAGGTTCAGGTCTTTTCAAAGCTGCCAATCGAGTTTCTACATTTGGCCCTCAGTCCTCAATGTTCTCACAGTAGAGGCTAAACTAGCCTGTTTTTCACTGCAGTTCCCCTTTTTGCCAACCCAACCACCCTGTGCACGTTTATATGACCATCCTCCATTGTGGGCAGCGGCGGTGCGTCCATTGGGGCGTTCGGGCGTTGCCCCACCAACCAATGCGCACTGCCATCTGAAACTTCACCGGCCGCACCAGATGTAGCTTATAGGTGAGAAAGGGGATGGGGCTGTACTTGATCGGATTGTTGTGAGCGTGCGTGCTCACGCTGCTCAGCAGTGCTACTGGCGGCTGGCGCGCATGTTTGCTTTGGGCTGGTCATTTTTCTGACCAGCCCGAACATGCGCAGTAGCCTCCCCCTTGGGAGACCGAGGGTTGCCTCATACCGCAGCCTCCGGTCTCCGAATGGGGCAGGGAGTTACGCTCCTCCACAGCCAATCCTGGCGCTGATAAGCAACGGAGACCGCTTTTTTGCGGTTCCCAAGGGGATTGCAGAGGACACCAATTTAGAATGAAAGGTGGTCTTTTGGACAAATAAAATGACACATTTGACACCATTCTGACAGCGTAGTAGACCCGAGTATAAATATCTAGGAAGACTGGTGAAAATTGTTATGATACAACAGCACCAGCATTGGTGTCACTCTCGAGCAAACCACCAATACCGTGTAAGTAAGAATTCCAACAACCTTTGTCACAAACCAGACTCACCCGTCACCCGCCTATGTGCAGACTCCTGTTATCAAAATAACAAGATGTTGCATGTGCACACTTTTGGAAGTGCACAGACCGTCACGCATATGCTTTATTTCACACTTTAACCTTTTCTTTGTGGCTAAGTAAAACCATCTAATGTGTGACACCTTCAAGTTGGTTTGGCGATTTAGATAACAGGATGTTGCATTCTGGGATTAGTAGTTTTGCTTTAGAAATCGTGCAGTTGTTTAAAAATTTCAGTTCATACATAAAGACAATTTTGGGGGGGGGGAAGAGGGGGGAGTTTGTTCAGGTATGCGCGCTACGCCTCACCACTTTCAAATGTCACCAGCCGCCACTGATTGTGAGTGCTTGCAAAACCTCTTCTACTACCTGTAAGAAATTATAATAAGCTTTAACGATAGCCTTGGGGTCCAAAATTCCTGATACATCGAATAAGAGAAACGTCAAAGCGACTTCAAATTGAAGCCATTTTGTCAATTGTTGCCCACTTCAACACACACACAAGAACCCTGTGCACTGATGCATGTTCAGGAGGACAGTTTGGCCGCTAAAATCACCCATGGCATCACACTTTATGTATTAAACCAAAGGGGTGTGCTCCAGTACCATCATCTTGACAATCTAATCACGCTCAGCTTTATTCCAACCCCAAAGGAGAGGGAGGAGTCTGCAAACTGCCCTTCACCTCACGAAGCCCCATGATGAAAAGCTTTTTAAACGTCTGAAATTCTACCCTCCTTAATAGTGCCCCGCCCAGGTCTCCAGAAAAAAACGTATATCTTGGGAACCTATAAAGACAGCAATAACTTTATTAGCCAGACCAACCAGGTTGTAGGCCATGTATTTAAATACAACATTGGGCAGATCCACTGGATCATGATTCGGTGCCCAGCAATGCTTACCCCTCGTGAGTCCACCGCATTCAGCTGATGCTGGGCACTGAGAAAAAGGAAAATTCTTGTTGTATGGTGCCTTTGGACCTACTGGAGCTCACGCTGATTACTCTGCCCATACCTGCCGGATTAAACCAGAGTGGAATCTAGAAATACAGAGTGAACAACCTCACCTCCATTTCCTTTGGGCCCCTTAACCAGTTCACCCATAGCTGAAGTTCTCAACAGCTCCAACAGGAGATCTTTAGAACATCACCAGCTCAATAACATGGCTGCTCATCTTCTACACCAATGCAGAACATTATTAATGCATGTACCTCTAGCTTGGCTTTCATCTTTCACAAGCAGCGGGTGGGAGTTTTACAATAAATTAGTTCCTGGGCCTATTGACTGTTCAGTCAAATACTTTCCAAGACAACACCACCTCAAGCCGCTGTCAGGGAATGCAGTGCCAGATTGGATGGACTTGGTGATACCACATTCCTTCACCTCCCTAGCCAATCCTTGTAGGTTTTCTCGGATAGAAGAAGTGTAGAGAAGGGAAAGGGCACTGAGATCTCAGCCACAGCCCACTAGGAAACCACGAGCTGCAGAACAGAAGTAAGCAGAGGATTTGAAGCAGTGCCTGGTCTTTATCCCACTGACCTTGAAGATGTAACATTACCAGCAGCTCTTGCCTGCAGGATATGGGAGATCCATGGATTCAGTAAGAACCACTAATGGTTTAGAATGGGCACAACAGCACAGCCATTAACCAAACAGTGATTTAACTCACTCCCTACAACAAGATATCAACTGTTGGTCAACACTTCTATCATCTCCACCTTTTCTACCTCCACAGATGTCCAATGTTGGATTGGGCTATTTCTTCACTATCCCCACTAACTCATCGAAATGTTTCTGAAATGCTGGCAAGGTTGAAGGAGAATTAGCCACGACAGATAGTACCAATGTATTTCATGCAACAGACCTAGCTCCTGTACATTTTGCCTTTCACCCGCAAAGACCATATGTCAGGAAAACTGTAGGTATGATTCTATGTCAGGGTCTGTTGGTTTGGTGGTCTAATACATCCACTGAAGAAACCTGTGTTTGATCCCATGGTCATAGGTTTGAACGTCAGCAGGTCGACTAAGTCCATCAAACTTCTGAGATCTATTAAATGAATACCATTGAGTATAGTAAAAATAAACATACATTATCTATCCATCTCGCTAAGAGTGCCCCTAGGGTTGAATGTGTACCCTACAAATGAACATATGCTTAAATTATGGGTATAATTCTGCATTCCTATCAGTAATTCCTTGCAACTGTCCCTTGCTATCTTCCAGGGGAAAAGAGTGCAAGATTAGAACAAGTACCCTCCACAGAGGCCATTTGCCCCCTCCTTCTTCTTCAGTTATGTGGTGCCCCAACTTTCCAGCCTACGGAATCAAAGGGAAGATCCTCAAACTAATTATAACGAGTTTCTTGTATGGCTCTTAATGTTTGTTGTATTTGTAAAGAGTGCAAGTAGCCAAGAGGCAGCGAGGCACTATCTGTATATGGTCAACGGTCAATATACAGTCAATGAGTGATTGGAGGGGCATCTCTCTTCTGTTAGTGGAAGTGGCAGTTACTGTATCGTGATACACTGCTGTTTAAAAAAGTGCATTTTCGGATCTATCTTAAATTGGTGCAGGGTTGGGGTGGCAAAAAGTAGGTCTTCGAAAGAGGCTGAACTTTCTTTCATTTAAACAATGGAACCCCAAGTGACTCAACTAAGTTGTGAAATATACTGCTGCGCCTCCATTTTGCCTATATGACAACATTCTTTTATATTGCTCAAATGTTGAAATGTTGAAATAGGAAAAACAAGGGTTAATTATCATGTTGCAATGGCAAATACAAACAAGAACTTCTCCAAACAACTTCATATATTAGGATGCAATATGTCCATGATATACAAAAGGCCATGCACCCGACAAGTGGTATTTAAAGTTTGTTTACCGAATATACAAAAATATATTCATAAATTCATTTTTTTTTTAAATATATGAGCATCATTATTTTTTTTATATAAAAACATGAGAAAGAATACATATAGTAGAATGATTCTATGTATTCAATTGGTGAGCACCCACAACAACAATACAATAGTACAAATACATACAAAACACATAATATCTCACAGTACAAATGATAACAAAACCGACATAGATCCTGGGACTAAGCAAAACAATATACAAAACAGGTGAACATATAACATACAGAGAAGAACAAACAAAAAATAAAAAGAATTGCTCATTGTATAAATATATATGGTGTGATCAGTACTGTACTTGATGAGTACTTCAATAAACAGAAATGCGCCGATGCGCGTTTCGGAATAGACAGATAGAATAATCCTTCATCAGGGCACGGTCTGTCTGGATATGTTCAGTGGCAGGAGGCCATCCACTCAGAATATAGGCACACTGATTTACTGACTGCGCAGGGTGCTCACAACCACTGGTTGTGAAACAGAGTTCACGGGAATGTTATACCGAGGGCAAATTAATGCTGTGCCATCTACATCTCTAATCTGTATATTGCGAGTGACCCTTGGAATGTCTGGTCATACTTGAAAAGAGCAGAAAGCAACATGGCTCAGGGGCACTGGTAAGTAGATCCCACCAAATGAAGAAAAATTATAAAACTGGATTTAGGGAAATCCTGGTTTGAAGAACAGCCCAAACGCGGGAACTTCTGTTGGCTTTGGTGGAGCGCCGGTATGTGTTAACAGTCGGACGTGGTCCCAAACAGATATACTAATAGAAGGCTGTCCCCATCACGAGTTCTACCGACGGGAGAATTACTCCTGGTTAAGGCGTTGACCTGTTAATTCTCATGGTGCAACATACGGTTTTTGTCCATGAAGAGTCTATTCTACAGTTCCTAACCACACACATTTTAATGTGTGTGTGCGCGTGTATTTTTCTAAAAACCTCAGCTAAAGTCTGGTTATGGGTATAATTTAAAAGCACTACATTAGCAGATTATGATTAGGACTGCAATCCCTCACATGCACAACAGCCATGCAAACCATAACTTGCTCACCAGATGCAATGCTCAGGACCTCGTCTTTAATGAAGCATATGTAATTGTAAATCATTTTATGGAATATCTTCACCAATTTGTAACAGACAACTATGAATGTTGCTTCATTAACTGAGTTGATTATGCATTTTTCTTTCATTCCATTTTACGTTTATGTGTTATTTATTGGTTTAAATATTGTAAGGTCATAAGCATTGCATTTGGATTGTGAGTTATGGGTTGAAGGATGTTGTCCCATTCTCTAACTTTAATTCCTTTAGCTGTTTTTTCTGTTTTGAAGAGCAAATCCTCCTATGAAAACTACAATAGGAAATTACACTTTTGGTATCCCCCTTTTACTTGGGCCCCACTTGCCTGAACTGTAAGAAACTTGCCAAGAACAACCCAAAGTGGATTAACTTTTTTTGTAAATTTAAGTGGATTTATTAAACTTAGGTAAAGGAAAAAAAATACCTTTCCTATGGAAACTATAGCTCAACTGCAACTACACTGGTGCTATCACCCCCAGTGTCATATCTATACGAATATAATAAAGAGAGAGCCCAAACCTTTGAGGCGGGTAATCTCAGGAACCACAGCACCAATCACAACACCCAATACAGCCTTGGAAAGGGCAGTTGCAGCAGAAGGACTTAGGCTATGCAGACGCCCACCATATACATTTAAAAGGTAAAAGATCGTGCCAGCAAAGTAGTCCCTTGTTGGCGTGTCTGCGTTGTGCTGTGGGCGTGTGCTGGGGCGTGACAAACGTTGGGGGCGTGTGGTACGTTCCGCCCTTCATGCCATGAATGAATGAATGAAATTAAACTTATAAATGCGCAACTTTGCCCAAAGGCATCAAGGCGCCTACCACAGAGATCAAAAAAAAGAAAGAAAAGGCAGAACCAAAAGCTAAGGGTATGCTTTACCAAAGAGCCATGTTTTCAAAGCTTTTCTGACGACCTTCTCGGAAGGTCCAGGACGAACTTCGCTGCTGCATTTTGCACCGATTGAATGCCTTGCAACAGACCTTTATTGGCTCCGCCCCATAAAGCATTGCAATAATCGAGCCGAGATGTTATCAGAGCTACGACAGTTTGTTTCCGAGCTTGCACAGACAGATAGTACTTGATTTTGCGCAAGATTGCAATGATGCCCCAGCAGGTGGAAATAGTCTGCCTTACTTGAAGAGCCATATCAAGGGAGGGATCAATCATAACCCCCAGATTTCGTGCTGCACGAGTTGGGGCCGGACAGGTTCCCAAGGATTCGGGCCACCATTCCGCCGACCAGATGTCTTCCTTCTCGCCGAATACAAGGATCTCCGTCTTTTCGCCATTTAGCCGCAGTGAATTGTTGATCATCCAAAGTGCAACTGCCTCCATGCAGAGTCTAAACTTAGAGGCAGAGGAGCTGACAGGCTGGGCGAGAGACAGCAAGATCTGCGTGTCATCGGCGTACGACACTACCTCCATCCCGAAAGATCTAATGAGCCTGGCCAGGGGGGTCACATAGATGTTAAACAGGGTCGGGCTTAACGCCGACCCCTGTGGGACCCCCCAATTCAGCGGCAGGGATGGAGATAGGAACTCTCCCAGCTTCACTCTCTGTTCCCTCTGGTCCAAGAAGGAGGCCAACAGGCTTAAAGCGTGCCCCTCCACCCCTATCTCCCTCAGACGAGATGTTAAAACGAGGGGAGACAGGGTGTCAAACGCAGCTGTGAGATCCAGAAGGATCAGCAACGTACTTCCGCCCTTGTCAACCGTGGTGCGGATGTTATCATGCACCACGGTCAGGGCGGATTCCGTGTTATGACCCCTCCGGAAACCATGCTGCGAGTGATCTACCCGTTTCTTAATGCAATCTAGATTTTTCAATCATTGATCACCTGGAAAAACTTGAGTGGCTGAAAGCTTCGACTTTAGTATGAAACACAAGAGCGACTCTGATCTGAAACAGGAGGGGTGCGGAGGTTATCTTATCATTCGTGCAACAAACATCATGTACAAATATGACAGTCTCTTCAAAATTAAAAAAAAAATGTACTTCGTTATCAGGTGAAGTGGTTCAGCTTGGTGCATCAGATTACATTTAGAAAGATTCATAGCTACCCCCTCACCACACAAACAATGATGCAATTAGTGAACTAAGAGGCAAGCCAGTTGTCATGTGCGGTCTATATTGGAATTCAGATCGAATTAAACATGGGGCAATAATATACTCTATTAACTCAAACACAAGAGGGATATTTGTATAGCACACATCCCAAACTCAAGAATTTCAAGCTTTCATGTGATAATGATAAACAGGAGGCACGTAAAATAAAAATATTTGCCTTGGATCACACACGTTTGCGCCCGCTTTGCACACCCCCGGGGCACTTTGGTATTACAGAAAGGGCCACAGACACATTTGCGCCCCCCTCTGTAATATCGATAGCACTGGCGCACATAAAGCGCCAGCTCTATTTTCAAGGGGGCGTTGCCTCATTTGCATGGGGGCGTGCCCCATGCAAATGAGGGAATCCTTTTGATTCTGCGCCCGCGCCGTATTACTATTCCTAGGATGCTTGTTTCCGGTCCAGAGAGGACCTGGCTTGGCAGTTCGGGCTGGACTGTTCCCCTGAGGCACAGGGTCAAGACTGATTTGCATAAGGCTGGGTCTAAACTGGGGTGGCATGGTGAGCAAAAGAATGATGGATTTAACCCAGATCTCTTGAATGGGGGTGAATGTTTTAATTTGTTCTGCATTCCGTCCATCATCTGTGTGTATTCTTATTACCGACACAGGCGCAGAGGCAAAGAAGCCCTCAGAAGGCACGCTGACAGTACACCATTTAAAAGGTGATGCACTGTTGGTGAGCCTCCGGAGAGCACCCCACTAATTCCCTTTGAAAGTGCAGTTAGGTTGCCGCCTGCACTGTGAACCACAGAGGGGCTTTAAAGCAGCTGTTCCGTATTTCACGTGAATGTGCTGCCCCCAGGGCACAGCGTGTTCATGGCTGCCCTGGGGTAGTGCATTCATGGCAGTAGGGTGCATTTTAATTGTTTGCGCCGGTCACACCATTTTAAAGGTGTGCCCGGCAAAATAATGAAAATGCGTCCTACACCATAATACGGCCCCAATGTGTATCGCTTTTTCCCCCCTGCATACATCAAAGAATAATGCTGTAAGTCCTACTTAAGATAGTGCTGCAGCTTTCCTTGTTTGGATTCCAACACCATTGTTCCGGTAATAAGAACCTTTAAGTTCACTGTGCTGCATCTTGCTACTTAGACTGCAGCATTACTTTCTATTTCAAGCTTGATGTTCATATGCTGCAGTACTAAGCCTATGACCCTACAACTTAAAAAAGCTGCAGTTTCATAGCCTGCACAACAGTTATGCTGCTCTATGCAGATAACCAGAAATCTACGCAACACTATAGTTTTCCAACATAAACTGCACAAGTTGACATAGTTCCACTATTCTGCGGTTCTGATATATCGTACATACTAGACCTTATGTCACGAGGTTGACTTCAGTCCTAGGTTTTCAGTCTACAGCACCAAGTATACTGGAAAAGGTGAAACGTGGTGCTGTTGGTATAAATATAAACAAAATGGTATCCACTCTGGTAGTGGTAGTGATCCCTACAGTGGTCGGGAGCACACAGTGTTGTTTTAAATACCCCTCACACACCAACAGGCCCCTTGGTGTCATGCTTCATCATCGGGGTCTTCGCACCCCTCTACGGGATGCGGCATGCTACGACTCACGACTACGTAGGAGCACTGAAAGTGGATTATGTGTTGATGTGTGTGAGGGAAATAAGTGTGAGTGGTGAGGTGATGGAAAGTAATGGTTAAAAGATACCTGGCTCGTAGGAGAAAAAATAATGGAAAAATTTTATTAAGCCCTCGGCTGGTATCGTTAAAAAGGTGCAGGGTGAGGTTGTCTGTTAGTGATTAGGGTACGTCAACCTCAAAAGTGCATCAACATGTTTCGGAGTGTAAAAACTCCTTCTTCAGGACGAGGATATGCACAGTTATCCTCACCTTACTCACATGGAAATGTAGATGTCAAAGTGTGCTCTACAAAAATGTTCTAATGTGATGTTATGATTCATGATGTTTTTTGTTCATTCAAAGATTCTGTACTAAATAACGCCAATTGGGCGCAACAGACTTCATTCGCCATATCACGAATAGGTACATTTTACCTTTTAAATTTTTGTAGAGCACACTTTGACATCTCCATTTCCATGTGAGTACGGTGAGGATAACTGTGCATATCCTCGTCCTGAAGAAGGAGTTTTTACACTCCGAAACATGTCGACGCACTTTTGAGGTTGACGTACCCTAATCAGTATAGACAACCTCACCCTGCACCTTTTTAACGATACCAGCCGAGGGCTTAATAAAAATGTTTTATTATTTTTTCTCCTACGAGCCAGGTATCTTTTAACCATCACTTTCCATCACCTCACCACTCACACTTATTTCCCACACACACATCAACACATAGTCCACTTTCAGTGCTCCTACGTAGTCGTGAGTCGTAGCACGCCGCATCCCGTAGAGGGGTGCGAAGACCCCGATGATGAAGCATGACACCAAGGGGCCTGTTGGTGTGTGAGGGGTATTTAAAACAACACTGTGTGCTCCCCACCACTGTAGGGATCACTACCACTACCAGAGTGGATTCCATTTTGTTTATATAAATTGCTAGGGGAGACAGAATCCACTTCCTCCTCTCCCTCCCTCCTCCTGTTACTCTGCTGTTGGTATAAAGCCACACTCAAGGCATGGCACTAGTGCCCTTTTCATATATCTGTTCTGGGCATGACCCTCTTGGTAGTGTTGTACAACACAGAGTACCAGAGAGTTGAACCCATGTATATGGCCTGAAGGAAGGTCATGTTGGTCACAGAAAGGTAATTTCCTAAAGGGAACAAGGCTACCAATGAGCTGTAGGCAGACCTTATGCCTTTAAAAGTGGATAGGTTTGAGTACTTGCCGTTAGTTCAACTTTCATCTTTCCCAGGTTTATAAAATAAATACTGCTGAGTGGTATGATAACACCGAATACTTTGGCATGTAGATACAGTACGGTTGGCTGCACGTGTGCTATAATAATTATTTTGGATGTCATATCTCCAGTCAGATATGATTATTAGTGAGAGTGGGCGCAATCACGTGCTATTCCAGTCAAGTTAGACTTCTGGATTTTTAGTTCACATGCTTTTGACTAACACCAATTATAGTTTTACTTTTCTACTACTTCTAAGCAAGTTGTACTATTTTGCTTTATTTAATACAAATGCTGTGTCTAGGTCTTAGAGCAGGCAACACAAGCAGCAGTATCACTGATAGGAGCAAATGGATCCGTGGATGTATAGGATGGTTCGGGTTCTGGGCTGGATAGTACCTTTATTCCAACTGGCATTTCCCGGTTGGGGGGGCGGTGGGGAGGGGGTGGGGGGGTTGGTTGGAGCTATTGGATGTCATTTTATGAAGACCCAGGGCTGCTGCTATTACCTATGCCACTTTCACCAGCTCCCTTGTGTTATTTGCAGCGGGCACAGTAAAGGCTTCAGAAACAAGCATTTGCAATGCAATGGGTCTCGCATTTGCGAAATTTAAAGCTATTGGCATTGTAAATGACAATGCCTTTTATTTATCTGTTTTTAAAATCAACACATAGATAAAAGCTTTGTCATTTACAATGCCAGCAGCTGAAAGTTTCGCAAATGCGAGACCTATTGCATTGCAACTGCTTGTTCTGAGTGAACTAAGCCAAGCAGCACACAAAAGACAAGCCCCAGGTGCAGGGCGCCGGAGCACCCATAACCCATTCGTTAAAAGGTTAGCAGTCACAGGCACTCAGGGGGCACCGGAAATGCATGTGCAAAAAACATACAAACAAATGTTCTTTCAGGAAAAATTTAATCTGGCCCACCATGCATAGCAAATAAAGCTGCAGTGGATGCTTTGTCGCAGGAGGTTTTTCCTTAAGCGTGCATTTGTCTAAAGAAATGAGGCTGCGGTCAGCTCAGCGTGGCCATCGCTGTGATTCAATGTGACGTACTGTGAGTCTGTGCATATTCTTTTGGACTGCCTTCATTACTATAATCAGGCAGAGTCAAATCGGCTTGTTGGTGACGAAGTCAGAGAAGAACCCTGGTTCCAGAATCTGGCCTCAACTACGGATATCCACAAGCCACCTGACACGATAGATTTCAACTGGCAGCGTGTTATAGTTAAAAAAAGAGGGGGGAAAAAACTTTCCAAACTACAAAGGGATGGACCAGCCTTGTCTCTTTGGCTGTTGGCAACCATAGAAATTTGTAGCTAAATCGCGCCTTTCTGGTGTCGGGTCTGGAAATGGTAGCTGACATATGCAGCCATGTCGCTTGCCCACGATATGAAGGAGGGAGAGGGCAGAAATGCTAAATTATTCCGGGGCAGCTGCTGCGAAATAACAGGTTCGCCTCTACCAGCCCGGGCAACACAATCACATCCTATTGGCTGACAAACTTCCAGGAAAACTGACAGTCCTGGTGCCCAGTGCAGTATCACAGATGACAATTGGGCAAGCATATCTTATGCAGGAGTTACTCATAATAATGGAGCACAAAGCGTGGCTTAGCAGTCAGATCATAAATGACAAATCTGTTTTACCTTCCAGTACCAGTTATAAGTGAGGGACGCGATTAGCTTGGGCTCTGGGCACTCATGCTGATAATTATTAGATGACAAAATAATGAGTCACATTATGGTCAACAAAGGGGAATGGGTTTGTGTGGGTCTACTGGCTAATGCAACGAAACAGAAGAGGACAGCTTACCACAGTCCCTGCGCGAGGACAGGCGCTGTGCATTGAGAACAAGCGCGCGCCTCGATCAGCAGCAGGGGGAGGGGGCCTACGCGATTCTCTTGCGGGAGCGTGCGACCATATGGCGCCACCATTTGGCGCCGCGCGCTCCCGCAAGGAAATCACCAGACGTGCACACGTTGCCATTGCAATGCAACGTCCATGTCTTTGCCCCCCCAATGCGGATGGCATTAGGACTCTCTGCTATGCAGCGCATGTGCGCTACTTAGCGAGACCTAAAAAGAGAGAGAGTGAGTGAGTGAGAGGCAAGAGACCAGAGAGAGCTCAGAGTGGAGAGAGATCAAAGGGAGGAGAGCGAGAGAGAGAGAAAATAAGGAGAGAAAGATACATGGATGGATTGGTGGAGAGGGATATAGAAAAGAGTAGGGAGGAAAGGAGTAGGTTCTAGCTGCTCCCATAAGTATCCCTGAAAACTGAGATTAAAGGTGAGCATAACTCTGCCGCAGCCTTACCTTATCTTGGGCAACGCCTCAACCAGGAACTTTCAGCCACCTTAACCCACAGCATTGGGGCCATGCTGCCACCGCCAGGAGTCACTGGGTGTTGAAGCTGCACGCTTGATTGACGCCGCGTCAGCGCCAGGAGGCGCATATAATCACAGCTGATACCGGCGGAGCAGGGGTGAGAGCATAACTCTGCCGCAGCCATACCTTATCTTGGGCAACGCCGCAATGCCGCAACCAGGAACTTTCAGCCACCTTAACCCACAGCATTGGGGCCACGTCGCCACCGCCAGGAGTCACTGGGTGTTGAAGCTGCGCCGCCGCCCCGGGACTACAATTCCCAGCTGCCTTAGCGGCGGCGCGCTTGATTGACGCCGCGGCAGCGCCAGGAGGCGCATATAATCACAGCTGATACCCGCTTCGCGGGACGCGCACGGGACGAGCCGGGCGAAGCCCGGGCCAAGGGCGGGCCCGTTTAAGCCCGTTCAAGACCGGACAAGGACGGGACGGGCCACCTCACTAACATCTGTTCTATCCGTCCAAGGTCAGTGATCATTAATAAGAGTCTTGAAGTGGTACACCTTGAAGCTAAGAGTGTAAAGTAGCAACCCCAACATAGCAAGTATGGCTACCTCACCGATTTCAGTCTTACATGGCAGGAAGTCTACGGGAGGTACATTATTGGGCACGCTAGATAACTTTCTCATTAGGGTATCGTCGGCCCTGGCCAAGGATATTGAACTCACAGAAAAGAGACTATCCTTGGATACCCCCTTTGATAAGAGATAGTCTCTGGGAAATCTGGCAAGGGCCAGATCACCGTTGTACCAACAGGTTGATTCCCAGGGAACGCCTCCTCCTTCGGGGGTGGTGGAGAGAAGATCATCACCACAACCAGTGACTATCCATGAAGCAAGTGCAATCTCCCCTAGGGGTACGGCCTCTGATATTTTCGCTAGAAGAGTCCCCTCCCCTAACATCAAAACTCGCTCAGCATGCAAGGCAAAATCTGGGTTTGCTCAGCAGGAGAGGGGAGCGCTAGTAAAAAGAAAATGTCCCGGGGCACCAATGCAGGTTGGGGGGAGGAAAGCGAAAATTGCAAAAAATGTCGCTTTGATTGAGGATCCTGTGGTTACGTCAGTTACTAGCCCTACTCGGACTGTATCACCTGCTAAAGAAGGGCACAGTGGGCAACAAGTAACTGTGGGGGAGGAAGCACACTTTGACCTGGGGCCATCGTTTTGGAAAAAACTGGAGGGAACCTTTAAAGAAGTTATCAATCAATCAATCAATGACACTTATAGAGCGCGCTACATACCCGTAGGGTCTCAAGGCGCTGGGGGAAGGGGGGTGCCGCTACTGCTCGAACAGCCAGGTCTTCAGCTTCTTCCTGAAGGAGAGGTGGTCTTGGGTCAGGCGCAGGTCGGTCGGGAGGGAGTTCCAGGTCTTGGCGGCCAGGTAGGAGAAGGACCTTCCTCCTGTAGTCGCTCTTTGGATGCGGGGGACGGCGGCGAGGGCGTGGTTGGCTGATCGGAGGTGGCGTTTGGGAGCGTAGAAGTTGATCCGGCTGTTGAGGTAGCTCGGGCCTTGGTCGTGTAGGGCTTTGTGTGTGTGGGTGAGGAGGCGGAAGGTGATTCTTTTGTTGATGGGGAGCCAGTGAAGGTCTCTCAGATGTCCGGAGATGTGGCTGGTTCGTGGGATGTCGAGGATGAGTCTGGCTGAGGCGTTCTGGATCCGCTGGAGTCTCTTCTGGAGCTTGGCGGTGGTACCGGCGTAGAGGGCGTTGCCGTAGTCCAGTCGGCTAGTGACGAGGGCCTGGGTGACGGTCTTCCTGGTCTCGGTGGGGATCCACCAGAAGATCTTCCGTAGCATGCGTAGGATGTTGAAGCACGCCGAGGAGACGTTGTTGACTTGCCTGGTCATGGAGAGGGAGGAGTCCAGGATGAAGCCCAGGTTGCGTGCATGGTCTGTCGGTTTGGGTGCGGTGCCCAGGGCGGGAGGCCACCAGGAGTCGTCCCAGGTGGAGGGTGAAGAGCCCAGGATGAGGACCCAATTTATGATCGGTTGGACTCTATTGAAAACAGACTGGTGTGTCTGGAACTCTCGCTATCATCAGTCCAGAAGCAGGTTGGAACACGGTATAGTGCACCAATCTGTCAGCAGAAAACACCATTAGTCCAAAATTCAACCGAATCTACCAATGTAGGTGTAGTTATGGGGGTAGGGGGGGGTAGTTCTGCTGAGTCAGTTACCACTGTGTCCTCTGGGGTATCCCCGCCCCCTATATTGACAGGGGCTGGGAATATAGCTGTGGGTGAGAGGGTGCCTCAGGTTGTTGAGATTAGATCGGCAGTTGCACTCCAAAAACCGTCTTTGCTGTCTATAACACGTAATGTGGCTACTTTACCCACCATTGATCTACCCCCTGAATCAGCCCCATTTGTGGTAGTCCTGGTGGGGGTACCCTCATTGGTTCAGGAGAAACGGGAGTCATATGTTGACCTTAAAAATAAGTGCACCTTCTGGCTTAATAAGTATCGACCACTGCCAACTAACATCTATGCAGAAATTCTGTTTGCCAGGAGAGTGAACTGTTTAGGAAGGAGTTCCAAATCGGCGGAGGGGGGTTGTGTCATCATTAACTTTAGAGACTGGAGATGTGTTAATCACATCTGTAACTGGCCTCAAAACGACCGGTCCCCTGGGATACAATCACTCCCCCTATCCTATTTTTACGGCCCTCCCGTTCACATTGAGAGGGATACTTTTACACTGGGAGAGGCACCTAATCCTTTCCCTTTGGGGAATATAAGGCTTTTCAATAGGTATGAGGCTTTGACAGGGTTGGGTGA
The DNA here is from genome assembly GCF_964263255.1 of Lissotriton vulgaris. Classification (NCBI taxonomy): domain Eukaryota; kingdom Metazoa; phylum Chordata; class Amphibia; order Caudata; family Salamandridae; genus Lissotriton; species Lissotriton vulgaris. Next base: position 162,852,679 of record NC_141699.1, on the reverse strand, counting down.
TTGCGATTGAGGGTATGTGCCCCAAAGCCCCATTTTGAGTGGCATAGCCCTAGGAAATGGGGAGGAAGACGTAGACAGGAGGGTTGGGCAAGTGACATCCACGGTTGTAGGCAAGTAGGGAATAGTGGTTGCAGGCAAATTAAGACATGTCCCGGTAATGTAGAGGAGGGCATAAGAATGTGCCCATTGGCCAAGCAGAGTAAAGTATACCTAGCCCCCGTGGTACCCCCTGTGCTAGGAGAATTTGCATGTGGCTCTATGGGACAGTGCATCAGACTTCGATCATTTCATGGAATGTGGCGGGTGTGGGGCCCAAACTTAACTCACCTGCTTGGATGGAATTTATTGATAAATTTGATATTTGTCTATTACAGGAGTCTTGGGTGGTTGAACCCGTGTTTAAAGTGGGCTGCTTGAATTTTTTTGTTCCTGCAGTTAAAAAACAACTGGGCCGTCCTATGGGTGGTTTAGTGATTTGTGTTAGGCAGAGCCTTAAGTGTCACAGCCATCTGCTTTCTGTGACAAGTAGTGATATTCTTACTGTTAGGCTTAGCTTCCCATCAAACTTAAAAATTGACATCTTTAATGTTTATGCCAGGGGCCTCCCAGGAGGTAGGAAATCCGAGGTTGTAACAGCTCTGGACGCAATGCTCCAGGCCACCCCCGCAAATATATTGCCGCTAATAGCAGGAGATTTTAATACCACTTTCGAGCCATTTGGCCCCGATGATATGCACCTAACAGATGAAGAGGACGGTAGATGGGGAGTCCCCCAACTAGATATTAACCCTATTAGAAAATGGAAAGAGGCTGCAATTCAACTGAAGGGCTTCTGTATGGGGCACCAGTTGAGGGCTGCCAATGGCCGAACACTGTCGGATAGGATGGGCAAGAAAACATTCGATAATGGTGTTAGGGCAAGTAATATTGATTACTTACTTATTCCCCTCAAGCTGTGGTACACTATTCTCGATATGGAGGTAGTGGCCCACATTGAGAGTGACCATAATCCCATTGCCGCGGTGTTTAACTTGGGCTTAAATAAAGTGGACGAAATGTCCAGGGGACCCACTCAGCCTGACCTAGTATTAGCAAATGATGAACGCCACCTTAAGTGGTGTCAGGTTGTAGAGCATCAGAACATCATCACTGACATTGAGTTAGGTCTGGAAGGTGTGTTAGCAACTATGGAGGTAGATGCATCACATGAGCCCTTGTATAAACCTTTTATGGATGCCCATGATAGCTTTTTTACCAAATTAAAAACTTACTTTTGTAAACCTTGCCAAGGTAAAAGAGCTCAAAATCGTAAAGTGGAGAGTTGGTACGATGGCTCCTGCCGACAAGCCAGGGGGGAGTTGTCCCAAGCACTGAAAACAAAAGATCTTAGCACAAAAAGGGCGGCTAGAGCTAATTATAGGCGCAAACAGTTCACTGCTAAAAAAGCCTGGGAAGAGAGTAGGTGGCAGGACCTTAAAGCTGCATGCGAGTCCAAGAACCAGAACATTTTTTGGAATCTTTTTAAATGGGACAGGGGTGGGCAACGTGAGAATCCTCAAAATATTATTTCCCAAAGCTCATGGGTTGACTACTTTAAGCCACAATATGCTAGTATTGAAGCTGGCAATAGCGAGGGGACTCATGTCCACATTTTCTATAGTGAAGCCGTCTTCACTGTAGGAGATGTTGACAGAGCGCTAGACCTAGTGACCGAGGGCCGAGCTCCGGGTATGGATTGTGTCCCCGCCGACCTAGTCCTAAACAATAGAAATGGTTGGCGGCTTTATATTATGTACCTGGCAAATACCATTGCTCAAGGAATGGAAGTTCCCCGCTCGTGGAAAGGTGCCGAAATAGTGCCGGTCTATAAAAAAGGGGACAAGTCGCTAGCAGGCAATTATAGACCTATTAGCCTGGTTGACTCCACCCAAAAAATCATGGGCCGGCTGGTATTGGGGAAAATCTAGACCTGGATGGATGATGATAACATCTTGAGTCACCTCCAGGCTGGCTTTCGACCCAAGACCAGTACCATAGATCAGGTCTTCCAGTTCATTATTCTGTATTGGCGCACTGTGGTCTTGGATAAAGGTACTCTATATGCCATTTTTGTAGATCTAAGGGCGGCTTTAGACCTAGTTCCCCCTAACAAATTGTGGCGAGTCCTGGAGGAGCTAGGGATGGCCCCTGAGTTGTTGAGTCTGGTCATTCGCTTACATGAAGATACTTTCGCTCAAGTTCGGTGGGGGTGCCAGGGAGAGGTTACGGAATCCTTACCCGTTGAGCGCGGAGTGAGGCAAGATTGCGTTATGGTGCCTACCTTGTTCTCGCTCTTTGTGAACGGAGTGGTGAGTTTCCTATCCATGGTTCCGACTGATGCCCCTGTGATATCTGGTGAGCGAGTCCCGATCCTCATGTTCACGGAAGACACCTTGATAATTTCAAAAACTCCAAGTGGGCTTCAGGGTGCCTTAAAGCTCTTTGAAGACTTTTGATTGGTTCGGAGCCTGGAAATAAATATAGCGAAAACGAAATGTATGGTTCTTACTGACCGTAAGCCCCTTGGGTCTGTTAAACCTTTTAGAGGGAGGATATATATGAACAAATCCCCGCTAGAGCAGGTGGACGCCTTTAGTTATCTGGGGGTCACCCTCCAGAAAGATCTGGGATGGACTAGCCAATTAGATCTAGCAGTACTTAAACATCACCAGCAGGCAGGTATCCTTCTCAGAAGGTTTAAATCTTCTATATCAAAAGCCATTAGCCCATTATTAGAAATATATGGAATGAAGGTGCTAAGTTCGACTCTTTACGGAGCTGAACTTTGGGGGTTTGAAAACCTAAGAAATTTGACGCTAGCAGAAAATGAATTCTTGAGAAAAGCCACTAGCGTTCCGCTAAGTACCCCGCTGACACCATTATTGTGGGACCTTGGGAAAAAACCCGTCCAAGACCTTGCTTTCCTACGCCCGCTTTTGTATTGGCGTAGGATATGGACCACAGAAGAACTCCAGCACTATGCGGGGGGTCTAAAGGAAATAATCGCCAAAGATTCCTCCCACAAAATATACTGGCTAAAGGCCATAAGGTCCTTGTTATTTAACCTGGGAATGAGGGAACTCTGGGATGACCCTGCAAATGCTGTATTTCCATCCCAAAAAATTATGAAGGCAAAATATTGGGAGTTGGTTAATCTAAAAACATGTACGAAGGGTCTTTCTCTGCATCTTACAGGTCACTTTCTGGAATTCAAGGCTCATCCTAAGCTGGAACCATATTGGGATGCCATAGAAAAGCAGTATGACCGCAAACTCTATTTCCAACTTAGAGTAGGCTCCCTTCCAACAAGGTAATTTACAGCTAAATAGGCAGGAGAAAACCACTATGAGAAATGCCCTAGGTGCAGGGACGAATAAGAGACCATAAGTCACCTTCTCTTTTTTTGGCCCCTTTATGTGGCCCCTAGATCGATGTGGGTGAAACCGATTTGTAAACTAATTGGCACCCGCAGACATGAAGGGGCACTAAGAATATTATGTACAGACCCCAGACCCCCAATTGTTATAGCTGTGGCCAAGTTTTTAAAATGGGCATGGGTAATTCGGGCAAAGGAATTACGGCAATGAAATGTGAACCCAACTCCATGTGCTTAATATTGCTGCAAATATAGGTGATGTATTAGTCAATTGAGCCTTATGTAATATCACCCTGGACTGTATATCTGATGAGTTTTATGGATTTTATGAATTTATGGACATACGATATTCGGCAATAGTCCCTCGCAGTTTAATCTTTTTTAAAATATTTATTGTACAATATTTTTAATGATGTTTTATATATTGGGAAATGTGTATTTTATGTACTGCTTTTATGACTTAATTGTCGAATAAAGTTTATGAACTGGAGATTAAAGGTCCTTTCAGGATATAAATCAACGACATGATGCAAGCATATGAACACTTTTAGGGCAAGTTCTTGATGTGCACGTAAAGATGTGGCTTTAAATGAACTTTAGGGGTTAGGAAAGGCCTCTTACATGCAGCCATGACAGCAAGCTTAAATGCCCTCCCCTATGCCTCCAACCATGATGCAGCGTTGCTTGGCCGGAGAGAGGAGGCTTCCTCCTTTGTGCCATTCAGTGCTACACTGTGGGTGCAAGGCCCAGGGGAGGGGGCCTCCACTGTTCTAACCTCAGGAGCTCACATACACCTCCACCCTCAGGTGTGCATAATAAGTCAGTGGGCTGCGTAAACAGGCCACTTCTGTGACCAGGCTCTCTCCGCTGAGCCTGTGAGAGTAGAAGGAACTGCTTGCCTCTTCAGGTAATATCTTTTTTTTAAACTTTTTCTAAGCCCATATTGTTTTTCCTGTGTTTGTGAAGGGCGCTCACGGATGGAGCTGAACTGTTCTTTATGACGTTAAGCACGTTTGTCTTGTGATTTTCTGCCGTTTGCATACTCTAATAATGCTTACTGAATCTTTAAACAGAGGCGGGTTGTCCTTGTGGGCAGAACAGCATCACCCCACTTGCTGCAGGCGCAGCGGTAAACACAGAATAATACAATGGTAATTACCATTTTATTATTCTGTGTGTCGCCGACTGTAGCGAGTGGATGGGGGGTGGGGCAGAATCCTGTAGATGGCTGGATGACGTTGAAGGTGCACAAGTATGCATGTCAGATCAAAGTCAGCAGTCCCAGCACTGTATAACAGCCAAGGGATTGCAGGCACAGGCCCCAGCCTCAAAATGAACGCTGGGTTAGCCTGCTCCAACCAATCCTAGAGGTGCTCTGCAGTTCCAGGATTGGTTGGATTCGCGGTGCACAAGGAGGGCAGTCCATTTCTTTCCTTCCTGCTCCTCGTCACCCCAAGGATTGGCTCAGGGACAGGAGCATCTGTTTGGAATGCCTGGTGGCCGGCAGCATTTATGGTGCATGCCTCACCATTTATTAATGTTGCCAGCCGCCACTGAAAATGGCTGAGGATTAGCTGGGTCATACATTCAACAGTTGGGTATGTCTATTTATTTTGTTACTTTATTGTGAACAACCCTTGTGAGTTAGGTGGTGGAGTTGCTAGGATGCAACGTAGGTCTAGTATGTATTGTCCTGCACTTAGAAATGTGAATTCATGTTGGTGTGCTTGGGACCACATGGGAGAGAGCAGGCGTTCAGACTGCAGGACAATAAAACCAAGAAATACCCCAACATTTATGGTGTGCACTTTTGAAAATTAATTTGTTTAAAAAATGAAGTCCGGAGAAGTTCCATGGTGATGCTGCTTCTACAGGTGAGGACAAGACTCTTGAGGGAATATTCTTAAACTTATTTTTCCTGCCAAGATAAAAAATGTCCCTGCAGACCACTACTCTATTTTGCCCATTATTTCAACAAGTATGCCCCACTTGAAGGTCAACTAGATGCCATATAATAAACATTGCAATGCACCTTCAGTCCCTCTATGGTAGGCGTACAAAACTGCCTTATCCACAAGATTGATGATGCCTTTTCACACATGTTGCCTCTACTGCACATATGGATACATATCTTATAGAACAGTGGTGCAGCTGTAGGAGCCACATAAAAAGGGACCTGCTCCAAGGCTTAGGCAATACTCCCCTGGCACTGTAAGCACCATTCACCCATACTGTAGCTATGCTCCTCTGGCTCTCCCGATGAACGTTTGCACACACAGCCTTTAGTATGGAGTTCCCATAACTATCCTCAATCAATCAGGGGTTTACATATAGCATGCCTACTCAGTCATAAGGGTCTCAAGGCATTGAGGGGAGGAGGGCGGGGCTGCTGTTCCGTCTGGGCACAGGGATTCAGTCTACGAGCCAGGTCTTGAGATCCTGCCTGAATTGGGTTAGCGACAGGGATTGCTTGAGGTGGAGAGGCAGGGTGTTCCAGGTCTTGGTGGTGAGGTGGGAGAAGGATCTTCCTCCGGCTGTGGTCTTGTGGATCCGTGGGATGGTGGCCAGGGCCAGTTGGGCGAAGCGAAGGTGTCTGGCGGGTATGTGGAATGAGAGGCGATGGTTCAGATATGCTGGTCCTGCTCCTGGATCCTGGGCCTTGCAGCCATGATCCAGGGCTGTGAGGCCCAGTAAAGGGGGCAAATGTACTCTGAAACCACCTAATTTTGAGTGGATACTAATATTAAGTATTATAATTTTTGGGGATAAAAAATGTCTACAGCATTCTGCTTCCCTTTTCTGCTTCAGTTTTCCTAGGTCTGATCTGTGCTTTACATTTTTTCAAATAAAAAGGTAACTGTATCAGAACTCAGATTTATCACACTAAATACCATTGCTTAATTTTACAGTGACTTGAGTGATGCCTTCAATAACATTTGGGTTATTTAGCCAAGCTACTTTCAATTGTTTTGTTTGCTTTCAAATCTTTCTTTCTTCTTGAAACTTTAATAGCCTCTGTCTACACGACCCACGGAGGTGCGCAGAGGAGACTGACGAAATACAAGTGATACAAAGCATATATACGTTTTCACGCATTCAAGTTAACACCCTACAAGGAAAAACACAAGTTGTCAGTAAGCCAGCAGGAAGACCCATATAAGGCACAATTGATTGCTAGTAGTTAAGCCTGAGCTATTCCGGGGCAGGTCGGTGAGGTGCCCTCTTGTCTATCTAAAGCCCGGGGAGTACAGGAACGGGCTCTGCTAGAATGCACGCATCCCACAAGCGGGGCAGGTGCGACCTTGGGTTTCCCTGAGCTACACAGAAAATATCAGAGAAGCAGGCTGAGTGATTCAACATGGTTTCGTACCAAGAGCTAACCCACGTGACTTCTGGGAAGCAGTACATGAACATGGGGAAATGAAACAAGGTGGCCCTAGTTATATCAATAGGTCTAGATGGGCCTACATGAATCAATCGTAAAGCATACATATATAGCATGATACTATGTGGTTATTCATATGCGTATACAGTTATATGGCACATAGTGGGCCAATCATGAATATATATAAGTTTATATCCCAACAACTTAAATCAAGTTAATAGAGATCTTCCATGCCGTAATTGGCTACGTGCACTGGACCTGTAGCCTCATAATCAAACGCAACCGGAGGGAGTCTTGGGACTTTGCCCTGGAGGGTTATCCTCTGCATTACTGGCAGAGGTGTGAGTGGAGGGAGGGGTGAGCACGGGGGGTTGTGTGTTAATCCCAACCGGGAGGCATAGCTAGCATTAGTGCAGCAGGTGCAGTGGCATAACTGGCAGGATGTGTCAGGGGCCCACTGCACTAAAAATATAGCAATTGTTATAACTAAATCCTTGGCTGGAGATGGGAGGGGGCATTTTACTTGTTTGCATTATGGCCCATGGCATCTTTGCTATGCCATTTCCATCCCATAAACAATGAGTTTGAGGTTACTTCCGGAGATTCAGCGCTTCACTCGCACGGGAGAGAGGAAGGGATTCGGGACCTCTTCTCTCACTGACTACGGTTGACTACGATTACCACAGACATGACCAGCCATCTGGCGGCACTCAGCAGGCAGAGACCCCCTCCTCCTGATCAAAATACTGTCTACCTCCACATACCTGTCTTGAAAAAGACCCGCCGTGACCACCAACTGGGGTGCATTAGGGTCGAAATGTTGACGCCCACCAGAGGTCCAGAACCTCCAGAATCCCCTAAAAAAACACTAGGATTCCTTGAATGAGAAATACCTTCTGGCCAACCTAACTCTTGTACATAATTGTATATATGTGTGTTTGTTTTCACTGTACATTGCTTCATGCACTGAGCACCTATCACCAATTGTCACTAAATTTCACTTGTTATTGACGGTCAAATTATAAATCAAATGTTATCATTGAATGAAGTAATTCAGATGTAACATGAATGAATTCTGATATAAAATTACATGGAATTCACCACTTGGCTATATGAACTTTATCATAAGATTGCTTGAGCATTTATTTCTCAATGCATATGTGTATCAGAGAGTTTCTAATCACAAATTGCATTCAATAGCAATATCAAAGTAATGTGTCTTACCCAACAGAACCACTTTTGTATTTAACTACTTCCGGAGATTAAGCGTGCATCTTTAGTTAAAGCTGCTTAGTGAGGGGGGAGTGGCTAATGCCCGACGGGGATGTTCGTGTGTGATCAGAGGTCTGGGCCCGAGCGGCTCCTGATTCTGGAAAACTATACCATTGGGGACACTTCCATCTCCAACCATGCAGCCTTGCTGCTGTGGACATATTGGTGTCACAAACACGCTGAAATAAACTTTGTCTTTGGCTTAATTGACCAGTTTCTGACCGACAAAGCGAGCTCCAGGAAGAAGGCCGTCCCCAGACCAAAGATTACAACTGACTTAAAGAACTACCGGCCCATTTCTCTCCTCCCTTTCTTAGCCAAAGTCACCGAAAGACTTGTGAACGCCCAGCTGACCGCTTTCATCGAAGAAAACTGCATCCTACACACTTCCCAATCTGGCTTCCGCAGCATCCACAGCACCGAAACCGCCCTCCTCGCAGCCACCAACTACATCCGCATGCTGCTAGACCAGGGACACACCGCAGACCTCATCCTCCTACCTCTCCGCAGCCTTCGACACCGTCTCACTAGCCGCCAAACTCCACAACGCAGGACTACAGGGATCGGCTCTCGACTGGATCCAAACCATCCTCTCCGGCAGAACCCAGAGGAACATACTCCCCCCACCCCCTTCCTCTACGACCCCAAGGACATCGTCTGCGGAGTACCCCAAGGATCTTCACTAAGCCTGACACTCTTCAACAGCTACATGATCCCCATTGCCGCCATCGTCAGACAGCACGGACTTAATATTGCATCCTACGCCGACGACACCCAACTCATCCTCTCCCTCACCAAGAACCCAGAAATCACCAGACTCCGCTTCCAGGAAAGAATGAGAAGCGTAGCAGCCTGGATGAAGGACAGCTGCCTAAAGCTCAACTCCCAGAAGACAGAGGTCCTCATCCTCGGACCCTGCACCTCTGCCTGGGACAACACCTGGTGGCCCTCTGCCCTCGGGAGCCCACCCACCCTGACAGACCACCCCCAGAACCTGGCTCTTCGACTGACCCGGAGCTGTCCCCCTTGATCAGTGGCTGTGTCGAGCCGTGGCGGTGAGGTGCGGGGTGTGCCCGCGGCACGGTCGGCAGGCTGCCAGTCCCTGGCCAAGTCCCTGGCTGTGCTGGTTTTGGCGACCCGGCTGGGTCCCGAAGGGCTAGTGTGTTTTCTCTCCCGCCCAGTGCCCTCTTCGTCTTGGCGACTGGCTGGGATGCGCGTGCACCTATGTGCCCTCTGAGAGTTGGGCCTACTATCTGTCGCGTCCCTCCTGTCCATCGGGCGCTACTCCACTCCCTCCCTCTGCGAGCTTGGGAATGGGGGTTCGGCGGCCTTATCGAGCCGCCGGGAGAGCCAGTTAGAGGCACTGTGAGAAGGGCACGTATGGCCTGCTGGTAAAGGGAGTGTTCGCCAACGTATCCCTCTGCTGGGTGTGGGACGGATGCTGCACTTTCTCCCTCCCTCCGATTCACAGGGCACTCGCATCGGCGGTCAGTCGGGCCGCGCGGGCGTTTCCCGCTGGGGGCAGGCTACACATTCATATATTCAGCGCCTGCTGAGCAAACCGCACTGAACAGCAACGGTGTGGGGCAGTGGGGAAGAGGCACCGGGAGTAAGGACAGTCGGGTCGGTGGCCCCAGTGTGTGCCGGCGTGTGCGTGCCTTCCCCTTGGCCTGGCAGTACTCTCGCATCGTCAGCTAATCGGGCCGCGCGAGCACCTTCAGTGTCCCTTGAAGTTCGAGGCCTGGCTCTTGGCAGCGCCCTTCCTTCTATTTGGGCGCCTCGGCCCCCCTCTCCCCCAGCGGGGTGCAAATTGAGGAGTTCGGCGGCTTTGTCGGGCCGTGGGGGTTCCCTCTGGGGGTGCTGTGAGGTGGGCACATGAGGCCCGAGGCTGCAGGACGTACTCCTCACCATATCCGGCTGCCTGGCGCGAGACAGACCTTGCGCTTCATCCTCCTCCCCCACTACACGGAGCACCTCCAGCGGCGGTCTATTGGGCCGCGCTGACTTCCTTGAGTGCTCCTGGTGGCAGAACTGGGCCGCTGCCCTCCCTGGGGTGCTTATAGATCCTTGGTGCTCATTGGTTGGGGGCTCTCAGCTCCTCTCTTGGATTGTGGTGCATTCTCCCGGTGCTGGTGTCTGGTGGGACTGCTGGGGCCGTGCTTTCCTGTAACTGTTGCTCCTGACTAGTTTGGACTGTCTCCCATACCCGAACGGTGATACGCTGATAGCAGTCAGGCCATTGTTCAGGGAGGGAGGAGGTGTGCGGTCCACCATGATGAGAGATAAACCGGGGCACGATCGGCCAAGCAGAGCACAATCAACAAATTTACAGGCCCGGGGGCCTCTGCCACAGCATCCGGGGGGACACAGGGTGCTGTGCCTGACAATGCCGCCCTAATGGCCGCCATCACCAAGTCCAGGGATGTTTTAGACACAAAAATTGGGGCAGTTGGCTCTGATGTTTTGCTGCTGCGTCATGACCTGCTGAATGCAGTCACATGCATCACAAAGACAGAGACAAGGATTTCGGGTGTGGAGGATGTCGTTGCTACTCTGCATCAGTGGGTGACTTCTCGGGAGACCACGCAACGAGGAGTGAAGGACGCCGAAGGGAGCGCTCGGTGTAATAATCTACGCCTCGTTGGATTCCCGGAGGGTTGTGAATATGGGGACATGGAGCGGTTCCTCACTGAGTGGCTGGAGGGCTGGCTTCTCCCGGGGGTATTATCTAAATGTTTTGTGATGGAACGCACTCATAGGGCCTTAATGCAGAAACCTCCACCAGGAGCTCGGCCGAAGCCCATCATTGCCAAGTTACTCAATTATCTTGACCGGGATGCTATCCCGAAGCAGGCTAGGGCCAAAGAACCACTACTATTTGAAAATGCCCGCATCTTGAATTGTCCAGACTATACAAAACAGGTTCAGCAACGGCAGCAGTCTTTTGTGGCGGCCAAGGCCCGCCTTCGAGAGCTCAAACTCCCCTATGCATTGCTTTATCCCGCTAGGCTGCGTGTGGTATATCGGTCCCGCACCCACTTCTTACATTCACCAGAGAAGGTGTTCCTATGGACTGATGAAACAATACGACTATGCCTGCCGCTACAGGTACTGGCTCCGTCCCCTCTACGTTCCCTATTGGGTGGGACACCAGACAGGAGTGTCTGCTAACCCCCTACTTGTTTGCATTAGCAATGGAGCCCCTTGTCACTTGAGTGCGGATTGATGCCCAGGTGACCGGTCTTGAATGGGCACATGGGCTGTCGGACCGTATTGCCCTGTACGCAGATGATGTGCTGTTCTTCCTCATTAATCTAGATAGGAAAGGGTCCACGGCTGCTACGCATAATGCAGATTTTTGGGGAAACCTCCGGCCTTTACATGAATCCTCAGAAGTTCCCCTCTAGGTCTAGGGTGGTAGGGGCAAGCTGGGCTCCTGGGCATCTTCGGTGCAGGTGGTGTATAAGCTCAATCAATCAGGAGTTTATTAAAGCGCAACTACTCACCCGTAAGGGTCTCAAGGCGCTAGGGGTGGGGGGTGGGTGCAGGTTCCATTCCATCAAGGAGGGGGTCTGTCGAAGAGCCAGGTTTTGAGGTTTCTTGCGAAGATGGGGAACAATGTTGTCTGTCTGAGGTGGAGCGGAAGGGCGTTCCATGCTTTGGCCGTGAGGAAGGAGAAGGAGTGGCCTCCCGACCTGGTCTTTCTGGTGCGGGGGACCTCGGCGTAGGAGAGCTGGAATGATCGTAGGGTCCTTTGGGGTGCGTGGAATTTGAGCCGGCTGTTCAGGTATGCTGGTCCGGTGCCATGGAGGGCCTTGTGTGCGTGGGTGAGCATCTTAAAGGTGATTCTCGCCTCGACGGGGAGCCAGTGGAGTGTGCGCAGGTGCTGGGAGATGTGGCAGTGTTTTGGCAGGTTGAGGACCAGTCTTGCGGCGGCGTTCTGGATGTTCTGTAGCTTGCGGATGAGGTTTTTGTTTATTCCGGCGTAGAGTGCGTTGCCGTAGTCGAGTCTGCTGGTGACCAGGGTGTGAGTGACTGTCTTTCGGTGTTCGAGGGGGATCCATTTGAAGGTCTTACGAAAGTGGGTGTGGAAGCAGGAAGATGAGACAGAGTTGATCTGGCGGTCCATTTTGAGCTCGTAGTCCAGGATGATTCCTAGGTTGCGTGCGTGATCTGTGGGGGTTGGCGGGTTTCCGAGGGCAGTGGGCCACCAGGTGTCGCTCCAGGCATTGGGGTTTGGGCCCATGGTGAGTACTTCTGTTTTGTTGGTGTTTAGTTGTAGGCAGCTGTTTTTCATCCATTTGGCGACGGCTTCCATACCTTCTCGAAAGTTGCGTCTGGCGGTGTTGGGCTCGTTGGATAGGGAGAGGATGAGCTGGGTGTCGTCTGCGTATGACGCGATGTTGAGTCCGTAGGTTCTGACGATGGGGGCAAGTGGAGCCATGTAGACGTTGAAGAGCGTCGGGCTGAGGGAGGAGCCCTGGGGGACTCCGCAGGTGGTAGGTGTGGGGTCTGAGAGGAAAGGGGGGAGTCTGACCCGTTGCGTCCTGCCGGAGAGGAAGGAGCAGATCGAGTCGAGGGCCCTGTCCTGGATTCCTGCGTCGTAGAGTCTGCGTATTAGGGTGCGGTGGGAGACTGTGTCGAACGCCGCTGATAGGTCTAGGAGACTGAGGGCTACTGTTTCTCCTTTATCCAGTAGGGTGCGGATGTCGTCTGTAGCGACAAGGAGGGCGGTTTCCGTACTGTGTTTTTTTCTGAAACCGGATTGGGAGGAGTCGAGGATGTTGTGTTCTTCAATGAAAGTGGCGAGTTGGCTGTTGATGGCTTTCTCGATGACTTTTGCTGGGAAAGGAAGCAGGGAGATGGGTCTGTAGTTTTTGAGGTCGGTGGGGTCTGCTGAGGGTTTCTTCAGGAGGAGGTTGATCTCGGCGTGTTTCCAGTCGTCGGGGAATGAGGCGGTCGCCAGGGAGCGGTTGATGGTGTGGCAGAGCATGGGTGCGATGTTGTCAGCGGCTCTGTTGAAGATGTGGTGGGGGCAGGGGTCCGTGGGGGACCCTGAGTGGATTGACTTCATTGTCTTCAGTGTGTGTTTGGTGGTGAGGGCTGTCCAGTCATCAATCACTGGTTTCCAGGTGTCGGGGGTGGTTGGTGAGGGTTCAGTGTGTTGGTTGTCTTCGTCGAAGTTGTCGTAGATGCTCTTGATTTTGTGGTGGAAAAAGGTGCTGAGTTTGTCGCAGAGGTCTTGTGAGGGAGGGATGTCGGTAGACTCGCTGGTGGGTTGGGCGAACTCCTTGATGATGCCGAAGAGTTCCTTGCTGTTGTGTGCGTGGGTGGCGATTCTTCTTCAATCGCTTTTTCCCTCGTTTCTCTGATGAGTTGATGGTGAGCGTTGGTGGCGACTCTGAAGTTGTTGTGGACTTCTGTGGATTTGGTGTTTCTCCAGGCCTTTTTGAGGCGGCGGCATGTGCGCCTGGACTCTCGAAGTTCGGTGGTAAACCATCTGGCTTTCTTGGCATGGGTATTGTTGTTTTTCTTGAGGGGGCTATGGTGTTGGTGCTGTCCGAGATCCATCTATGCAGGGTTCGGGCTGCGGTGTTTGGGTCGTCGTTTTCCGCGATGGTTGGGGTGGAGTTGTTGAGTGAGGAGATGAGCTGGTCGTCGTGATTTTGGTCCAGTTTCTTTGTGGAAGCAGGTGCTGGTGTCTGTGGATGGTGGGTGTTCTGAAGGTGAAGTGGACGCAACGATGGTCGGTCCATGGGAGTTCGGTGGTGTGGCTGAAGGAGATGGAGTTTCCTGTAGTGAAGAGGGGGTCGAGGGTGTGTCCTGCTGAGTGCGTGGGCTCGATCACGATCTGGCAGAGTCCAATGTTGTGGAGGTTGTCCAGGAGGCATGTGGTGTTGGGGTCCAGTTGATTGTCGAGGTGGAAGTTGAGGTCTCTCAGCAGGGTGTAGTTGGTGGATGCGATGGCCTGCGGGGAGATAATGTCCGTGATGGAGTTGGCGAAGGGTCAGCGGGGGCCAGGGGGTCGGTAGATGAGGGTTCCTCGGAGGGCGGCAGTGGGGCTGGCCAGTATCTTGAAGTGAAGGTGTTCCATCAGTTCTGTGGACTCGTCAGGGAGTGTGCTCAGGCGGAGGCTGGATTTGTGGACGATGGCGATTCCTCCTCCTGGGTGGGTGGGGTGGTCCTTCCTGTAGATCTTGTATCCTTGGGCGATGGCGATGTCCGGTCCTGAGGTGGCGTTGTTCCAGGTTTCGGTGAAGAATGCTACGTCCGGGGAGGTGCTGTCGAGGAGGTCCCAGATTTCTGTGGCGTGTTTGTGGAGGGATCGGACGTTGAGGAGTATGCATTGCAGGGTCTTTGTTCGGTTGTATTCTTGTGGGCGGGTTGTGCTGGATCCGTGTTCTTGGCGGTGCTGCAGGTGTGCCGGCAGCGGTGACAGCTGAAGGGTCCATGGGTGTCGGCTGGTGATGCTAGCTTGCAGTTGTTGTTGCAGCCTGGGTTGAGTGTGTGGAGTGCTGCTGGGTCGTAGCGTTGGCGGGGCGGAGGTCCAGGGTTCCTGGTGCTGGTCGCGGACGGGCGCAGACGTGTTTGCCTTTGACGCGCCTTCGGTGCACCAGCGGCGCGCCCGCAGCCCGCGGCCGCGCAGTGGCCGCCATTAAGTAGGGGTCGGGGAGGGCTGGACAGCTGGGAGGCGGGAGCGGGGAGAGGAGCTGGATTGGGCCGGTCACGCTGGGGGGGAGGGGCCGCGGGAGCAGCAGCGGCGGGGAAAGGTAAAGGGAGGAAAGAAGGGATAAAGAAAAAAGGGAAAATAAGCATAAATAAGGCACAAAAGAGCAGAGATGCAGAAAAGGGCAGAAAGGTGAAAGATGGAAAGGGTAGAAAAACGAGTGAAAACGAGCGAAGGAGCAGAGGGAGAAAAAGGGAAAATGGGCAGAAATAAGGCAAAAAAGAGCAGAGGTGCAGAAAGGTGAAAGATAGAAAGGGTAGAAAAACGAGTGAAAACGAGTGAAGGAGCAGAGGGAGAGAAAGGGAAAATGGGCAGAAATAAGGCACAAAAGAGCAGAGATGCAGAAAGGTGCAGAAGAGTGAAAGATAGAAAGAGTAGAAAACGAGTGAAGGAGCAGAGGGAGAGAAAGGGAAAATGGGCAGAAATAAGGCACAAAAGAGCAGAGATGCAGAAAGGTGAAAGATAGAAATGGTAGAAAAACGAGTGAAAACGAGTGAAGGAGCAGAGGGAGAGAAAGGGAAAATGGGCAGAAATAAGGCAAAAAAGAGCAGAGGTGCAGAAAGGTGAAAGATAGAAAGGGTAGAAAAACGAGTGAAAACGAGTGAAGGGGCAGAGGGAGAGAAAGGGAAAATGGGCAGAAATAAGGCACAAAAGAGCAGAGATGCAGAAAGGTGCAGAAGGGTGAAAGATAGAAAGGGTAGAAAAACGAGTGAAGGAGCAGAGTGAGAGAAAGGGGACAGAGGTCCACTGGACCACAAGGGATGAGGCGCAGGCAAACCTGCGGGTGGAGGAGGGCCTCGATCACTAACACTCAAGAGTGCAGGGGCAGGGGCACCTCACTTAATGGTGGAGCTGCGAGGGTGGGAGAGCAATTTCACTGACAATGAGTCAGTGGTCTTGCTCGCCTGTCCCCGCAGTGGCCGCCATCAAGTAGGGGTCGGGGAGGGCTGGGCAGCTGGGAGGCGGGAGCGGGGAGAGGAGCTGGATTGGGCCGGTCGCGCTGGGGAGGGGGGGCCGCGGGGGCAGCAGCGGCGGGGAAAGGTGAAGGGAGGAAAGAAGGGATAAAGAAAAAAGGGAAAATAAGCAGAAATAAGACACAAAAGGGCAGAAAGGTGAAAGATGGAAAGGGTAGAAAAACGAGTGAAAACGAGTGAAGAAGAGGGGGAGAAAGGGAAAATGGGCAGAAATAAGGCAAAAAAGAGCAGAGGTGCAGAAAGGTGAAAGATAGAAAGGGTAGAAAAATGAGTGAAAACGAGAGAAGGAGCAGAGGGAGAGAAAGGGAAAATGGGCAGAAATAAGGCACAAAAGAGCAGAGATGCAGAAAGGTGTAGAAGGGTGAAAGATAGAAAGGGTAGAAAAACGAATGAAGGAGCGGAGTGAGAGAAAGGAGACAGAGGTCCACTGGATCACCAGGGATGAGGCGCAGGGAAACCTGCGTGTGGAGGAGGGCCTCGATCACTAACACTCAAGAGTGCAGGGACAGGGGCACCTCACTTAATGGTGGAGCTGCGAGGGTGGGAGAGCAATTTCACTGACAATAAGTCAGTGGTCTTGCTCGCCTGTCCCCGCAGTGGCCACCATTAAGTAGGGGTCGGGGAGGGCTGGACAGCTGGGAGGCGGGAGCGGGGAGAGGAGCTGGATTGGGCCGGTCGCGCTGGGGGGGAGGGGCCGCGGGGGCAGCAGCGGCGGGGAAAGGTAAAGGGAGGAAAGAAGGGATAAAGAAAAAAGGGAAAATAAGCAGAAATAAGGCACAAAAGAGCAGAGATGCAGAAAAGGGCAGAAAGGTGAAAGATGGAAAGGGTGGAAAAACGAGTGAAAACGAGTGAAGGAGCAGAGGGAGAGAAAGGGAAAATGGGCAGAAATAAGGCACAAAAGAGCAGAGATGCAGAAAGGTGCAGAAGGGTGAAAGATAGAAAGGGTAGAAAAACGAGTGAAGGGGCAGAGTGGGAGAAAGGAGACAGAGGTCCACTGGACCACCAGGGATGAGGCGCAGGGAAACCTGCGGGTGGAGGAGGGCCTCGATCACTAACACTCAAGAGTGCAGGGGCAGGGGCACCTCACTTAATGGTGGAGCTGCGAGGGTGGGAGAGCAATTTCACTGACAATGAGTCAGTGGTCTAAGGGGATGAAGTACCTGGGAGTGTTCCTGTCGGATTCTCCTACCAAGTCCTGGGATAGGAATTTGGTGCCTGTTAGGGATCGTGTACGGGAGGACATTCAAATCAGGTCTCATATGCCCCTGTTTATACGGCCGGTCGGCCTTTTTCAAGATGGTTTTGCTCCCGCGCCTGCTGTACCAACTACAAAACCATCTGTATCCGATTCCCTCTAGGTGGCTTCCTCCGGTTAATGCGGCCCTGGGTCAGTTTCTGTGGGATGGTGGAGTGGCAAGGGTAGCCCTGCGGACTTGCTTTCGGTCTACATACTGAGGGGGGTTGTCGACCTCCGATATCTTGTCTTACTATATGGCCTCACACTTGCTAGACCTTAATGAATGGTGGTATGGGGATAGGTCGGATCCGGCGTGTGCTGTCGGAACAACGGTGTATGGGAGAACACACTTTGCATACAATTTTTTTGCTCTGCACAGTTGAGATGCTCCCTGCTGTTTGCCACGTTGATTGTTTTCCAGATCTGGAGGCAGGCGCTAAGGAGAATGGGTTGGTGGAACAGTTTAAACCAGGAGACCCCTTTTTGGCACAATGGGCGCCTACCACATTTGGCGGCTCTGTCTGGATTCCGTGACTGGGACAATATTGGGGTCTTCACCCTGGGCGACGTTTTGCTGGGTCCTGTTTTGAAATCCTTTCAGGATATTCAAAAAGATTTCCAGATGCTGAAAACCCAAATGTTTAAATATTTACAGTTCCAAAATGCCATTTCCCCTAGCTTGGAAGGGTTGGAGACGCCGGCAGAGTTCTGTCTGGTAGAGGCCAAGGTGTTTATGGGAGACCACCAAGACCACAATATCTCTAAAATATATCAGTCCCTAGTTACGCATAGTCCCCTTCGTCGCTGCATCTGAGGGAGACATGGGAGGCCGATGTTGGCCCGATGGAGGAGGAAGATTGGACAGAGGCCATGGCCTCTCCGCGAGGGGCAGCCATTGCAATGAGCCTATGGCTTATCCAGTTCAAATACCTCCATTGGGTGTACTATACCAGGGTTAGGTTGTGGAGGGCAGGCTTGGTGGCTTCCCCTGTGTGTCTTCGATGTGAACATGAGGCGGGTACCCTGCTACATACTGTCTGGCACTGCTCTGCATTGGCACGATTCTGGAGGGGAGTCATGGCCTGTCTCTCTGAAGTGTTGGGGTGGGACTTCCCTGTTCACCAAAGCTGGTTCTCCTGCATGTCATGGAGGGGATTGAAGGTGACATCTACAAGGGCCATCTCATGCTTCTGGGATTTACCCTAACTAAAAGGGATATTGCTAGGGCCTGGAAGGTGGCGGTGGCACCCTCTGTCTCTGCCTGGAAAATGGTCTGGACTTCTGTATGGGTCTTGAGACCCCATCTTTGTGGCCAGGTTGTGTCCCCGAAAGCACTTTAAAATCTGGAAGCACTGGGCAGACTATCGTGCCTGGAGCTAGAGCTGGCACCGGTGGACCGGCACCAAGACCCGGTATGACCTCCTTTTTCAGATGTCTGGCAGAAAAGTTGCTCCGTTGGTGATGACATGTTACAACTGTATGAAGGTAGTTATTGATATGATGTGTTGCTCTGGAATGGACAACAGTGCGCTGGGGGGTGGGTTGGGGGGTTTACAGTTTTATGGTTGTTTCATTTGTATTGCTTTTCATTTTCTCCTGAATGCACATGAAAATGGTCAAATTCAATTGGTGTATATTGATGCTGCAGAAGTTTCTGGGGCACAGAGCTCTGTGTTATATGTGATGTTTTGACAAATAAAATTTGTTTAAAAAAAAAATCTAGGGGCTCCAGTAAACAGTTCCTGCAGGGCCTAACGGAGGAGGGAGAGCACAACTCCTTACTGCTAGTCAGTCACTGTATACCCTGCCACCACCTGCAACGAATACTCCCATATTCTGCCGCATGGAGGGGTAGAGTAGAGGCCGCCCTCATCTAGTTTTACCTCAGTCCTGCTCACACCTAAGACTCTTGAGGCTCCTGGTCACAAGGATGCAGCAGTAACTGCAACTGCATTGCCACCCACAGCACTTACCCCGCTATTCTGCCGCAAATAGATGGAGAGGCCTTCACCTCATTTCACTGCAAGCCTTAAAGATGATGCCTGCTCGCACTTAGGGCACTTGGGGGCAGATTTATGTGAACTGGTGCATCCCCAGGGATGCGCTAGTTAACGTGCGCCACAGCTCCGCCACCCATGGTGCGCGGCGCACCATGGTGCAAAAACGGCACAGATGCGTGACGCATCTGTGCCGGAAATGTGGCGCATTGCTGGAGTTGCGTCGCAAGCACGACGCAGCTCCAGCAAGGCTCGGGGGTACACCATGTGCACAATGCTGCGTCAAGACCTACGCCTGCTTCAAGCAGGCGCAGGGTTTTGACGCAGCATTGCCCTGAAAGTGACTGAGTGAAATCTCATAGATTTCACTCAGCCACTTTCAGGAGGCGTTCCTGCGCAGGAACGCCCCCCCCCCCCCCCCCCTGCGCAGGAACGCCTCCTTATGGCGCAGTGCTTTACAACGTGACGCATCTCCTTGATGCATCACGTTGTAAATAGGGCGCATTGTTTGCGCCGCAGTTGCGTCAAATAAAGTGACGCAATTGCGGCGCAAAGAGGCGCAACGGCCTCATAAATCTGCCCCTGGTTGTTTATGTTCATAAGATGATGCCTGTAATTACAATACCGCAGTCTGCTAATTTAGGTCAGGGGTGAGTATTACCAGAGTTTTACCGAAGCACCAACCCTTTTACAGCAGAAGCTTCTTGCAGCTTGCCTGTCGTTCTCAGTCATTCCTTCCCCGCTAACTCACCACACAAGTGCTGGGAGGCCATCCCCTCAAACCACCTCAAACTTATCCAGGGGCAAGCTTGTATGCACGATGCTTGTAAAGTAGAGAAAAGCTTGTAGAGAACAGAGAAGGTATGGCTTTTGTCTAGCACTATATATCTTTGCTTGGATTATGTTTTTTTATTCTTATGTAGATTGAAGCTACAGATGCATTCACAGCGTGATCACTGGGCAGCCGAAACACTGAATTGTCTTGTGGTTAGGAGTAAAAATATTCTAATTTAAGCACTGGCCTCCTATCCTCAATACTTTTGCTGAAGCTTCTACAAGCGGGACACTATTGTCTTCTTCTTTCCGGCACATGGTCTACACTAGGAGCTACAGTGGACCTTTCTCCGCCATTACATGTCTGCATTTGTTCCGTGTAGTTCACCTTCCTCACTGCCAGGTCATCCCGGTTTAATTCATTTCTTAACCCCTTCCACGCTGATGACGAGCTGGGCTCGTCATGGCGTAGCCTCCTCGCACGCTGATGACGAGCCCAGCTCGTCACGTAAAGTGCGTTTTCGCAAATCCCAGCGTGCGAGCGGAATACCGCTAGCGCACATGGTGTTAAGATGGCTGACACGAAAGAAAGAATTTAAGGGGGTAACAAAGAGACTCCAAAGAACAAAGAGAACCGAAACTTGGACAACAGCGTGCCAAACAAGACCCTCCATCACCGGATTCACCAATAAAAGGTAAACAAGATTTCTCCAACAAAATTGAAACCATTCTCTGGCGACTCAATTCACTACATGACCTGATGCAATCAACGAAAGCTAAAACAGGTTGAAAGGGTGGGCCTAAAGCAAGATGTTAAAGCTGTAGCTAATCGCATGGAGGAGGCAGAATCTAGAATTAGCAAGGTCGAAGTCAACCAAATCACGCTGATGAAAATATCAGACATAATATCATATAAGTTGATGTCACTAGAAAAAGAGCTTTGTGACTTGGAAGACAGAAAAGGAGGGGCATTTGAGAATTTTTGGCCTCCCACGAAACACAGAAAGCATCAAAAAGTTGTGTGTGGCCTTAATGGAAATCATGGTTCCTATGTGTCCTGGAAATATAATTTGAAAGAAGCTTTGAATAGAAAGAGCCCACAGTATCCCAGCAAGGACGACTTCTGCTTCATCTTCTAATCCAAGAGCGTTTATCTTCAGGCCATTGAGATATCAACACATGGAACTGATTCTGAATCACATGAGACGAACTAAAGCCATTGACTGGATGGTTCATAAAGTAGGCAATGTCCCAGTACAATGCCAAGCCTACGGAGGATCGGTGGAAGAAATTCCTTGCTTTACGTACTGATCTTGGATCCCTAAACATTACATTTTTCCTTTATAGGCCCAGCAAGGACAAAGATCACTCATGAGGGCCATTCAAACACCTATGATGAACCCAGAGATCTTGAAGCTTTTGTGAAGAACTTGCTGGAGTCCAGTATGACTCACTGATCCTCTCCACCACTTTGTTGTTCTAATATAGAGGCCACACTTTGATTTCCTCTACTACCAATGAATATTGGAAAGTATCCTTTTGCAATAAATATTGCTGTTTACCTTTGTTTAGATAATTTTACCTAAGTTATCAGCCATACAGAATGATGTAATGTACTTGTGTTTACTCATATTCTCATTGTTTCACACCAGGGTTATTTCATCCTTGGGTTGAGTTGTACTTTAATTTAAATTTTTCATCCTGTATGAATTCTTGAGGATTCTGATGCAGCCAGTTTCAGAGTCTGCATGTTTTTTGCATTTTAGCTGTAATGACGACATGACATCTGCTAGTCACTGATATGACAAATAGCCTCTTCTAGCCGAATAGATGTCATGTTTAGCTGACTGTTTCGCTCGTATTTTAGCATTTTCCGACATGTTTTTATTGCTATTGTGCCGCTCAGGACCAGAGACTTCTCTCTGGTTTGAGGTCTTATTTTAGTGGCTTACATGGTCTCCTTTTCTCTTTTGGAGGTGGGCTGGGGCTTCATTACGGGGTTTGGAGAACTGGGCAACAATACTGTAAGAAATAGGGATATTTGTCCCTACCATGTCTTATACAGTTGGTCCCCATCTCTCTAAAATATTTAACCAGATGATAGATCAGGGATCTTTTCCACTATATGGAAGAAGGCTTGTATCCTGCCTCTCTTAAAAAAAGTAATTTGGACACAATGGACTCTGCTAATTACCGTCCGAACTCGAGAATCCCCCTGCCAGCCAAGATAATGGAGAAGATCATGAATGCCGAACTGGCAACTTTCATTGCGGATAATCATGTCTTAGATCATAGACAGTTTGGTTTTAGACGGTATGCAGCGTTTAGAACGCAAGCATTACAATGGAATACCTTTACAACGCGGTCGTAACAACGAAAGTTGTTACCACGCATTGCACTGGGGGGCGCTCAAGGACAGTAAATGATTTAATTTACTATCCCAACACCTTCCCTACTATCCACGGGGACTGGTGTTGGAATAGTAAATTAAATTGTTCAATTTTGCGCCCCCCAGCGCAATGCGTGGTAACAACTTTCGTTGTTACGAACGCGTTGTAAAGGTACGCGTTGTAAATGTATGCGTTCTAACGTCATACATCCTTTTAGACCGAACCATAGCACTGAGTCTGCTCTGATTAAGACCACAGAGGAAATGCGCGTGTCATTGGACAGTGGGGGTTCAGCGGCCTTGGTGCTGCTGGACCTATCCGCTGCATTTGACACAGTGGATCATTCTCTTTTGGTTCGCCGACTAAAGGAGATTGGAATTGGAGGCAAGGCCCTTGCCTTGATGACAGTCTGAAAGAACTCAATCAGTGCACTTGGGGAATTTTAGGTCGGCACCATTTTCTCTCCCATGTGTGGGTCCCACAGGGCTCCTCATTAAGCCCTACGCTTTTTAATATTTACGCAGCAGAGGTAGCTCCTCTGATTAGAAGCTTCAATCTTATTCCAACGTCATATGCTGTTGATACTCAGCTCGTGATTTCTACAGTGGATAAGGACATTAACCATTCACTTAACCTTTATAATTGTATGTCGTCCCTTAGCCACTGGATGAGCACCCATTGCTTGAAGTTGAACTCGAGTAAGACGGAGGTGATAATGTTTGGAAATCTATCTCCCCCTGGTCTCACGCTTGGTGGCAGGACAATCTTGGACCTCCCCCCACACCTGTGGAAAAAGCAAAAAATCTGGGGGTCATTATAGATGGAAAGTTGAACTTTAAGACCCAAGTCTCTAAAGTAGTGTTGTCTTAATTTTATATGATTAAGACGATTAGGAAAGTTTTGCCATTCATTCCTAAATCCTGCAGAAAATCAGTGGTGACTGCCTTAGTGCTGTCCAAACTTGATTACTGTTATAGTTTGTACATTAAGGTTCAGTCTGCCCTTCTTAGGAAGTTTCAGGCAGTACAAAATGCGGCTGCAAGACTGATCCTGGATATTCCAAAATTTCAATCGGTAAGAGCAGAATTGAGAAAACTCCACTGGTTGCCAGTCTGCCAGTGAATACAATTTAAAACTCTCTGCATTGCACATAAGGCACTACATAGAGAAGGGCCAAAGTTCTTAGAGAACTTGTTTAGATGGTACTCCCCGAACAGAGTGCTGCAGTCAGCAAATGCTTACCTTATGCAGCCAGTGGATCTATAAGATGAATTGGGGTGGGAGGAGTCTAGCTTTTAGTACGATCAAAGAATGGAACTCTCTCCCGATATATCTCAGAAAAATTACCCATCATCTTGAATTCAGGAAACAACTTAAAACCTGGTTATTCCAGTAGTAGTATAGTTGAGCACAGCATTTTTGGTCCGCTAGCACCAAGACGCCCGAGGGTATTCGTACACTGTATAAATTGTATTAACATTAACATACTCTGTCACACTTTTCTTTACTGTTCTTTTCTCTACTCCCCTTTTATTCTACTCTTTTTGGAGGATCTTCCTCTGGGCATACCAAGATAATTTGAAATGGATCTTTGACTGATGGCTTCCTTGTCGCTTAAAATCATTTCCCTTAACACAAAAGGTCCCAATCAGCCAATCAAAAGTAAGAAGGTGGTAGATTATTGTCAGAAACTAAAGAGTGATATTATTCTCCGGCAGAAGAACTGGGCAGGACCGGTGGAAGCTCATGGTACGCAACACACCTGGGTTTGTGATAGCGCGTGTTCACCAGCACTTAACAAGAAAAATTGAGTATTTACCCATATTTCTAAATAGGCTAGTTGCTCAACTAAAACTTT
Organism: Lissotriton vulgaris; assembly: GCF_964263255.1. Classification (NCBI taxonomy): domain Eukaryota; kingdom Metazoa; phylum Chordata; class Amphibia; order Caudata; family Salamandridae; genus Lissotriton; species Lissotriton vulgaris. The sequence goes on along the minus strand of NC_141699.1, from coordinate 162,828,650 downwards.
ATCACATGATTATCTGGGCAGATGGCTCCTGTCTGAACTCACTAAAAACATATTTTTTATTGCAAACATTTATGCTACGATGACAGATGATCTCTCCTCCTAGTCCTCTCTCAGTAACAAACTAGACGAGCTCCCTAAAGATAGTAGAATCGTTCTGGCGGGGATTTTAATCTTACATATGAAACTACTCTAGACAGGCTCTCAGCAGGTCCGTACAGACCTAATCGTTCTCATAGGACACTTCATATATTAGCTGAGTGTCTTGCTTGGTACTTCTGGATAATATTCAAAACGCACTCTCCCACACGTTGGCTCAAACACGGCAAAGCAATAGACAACAAAAAATCCCCTGAAAAGGGATTTCACTTTATAAAATTAAACACATCAAAGAATCTCTTTTCAGAATAAGACTTGGGGTTTTATTCATGCAATGCTCTTTAACAGGAAGGGTTTCCCAGATATCAAATGAACAACATTCAAATGTATATATGCAAGCAACAATGACACACTTGGTAAATGCAATGGTTAAATGCATGGATAATGTTAAACACAAGGACGTCCCGCAAGATATCAGAAAGATATATACACTAAATACATCAGATGATTACAACCACTGAAGAGAGACTTGAATGTGCACACAGGCACCCACACATCACAATGAAAACACCTTAGATGATTATAATCACTTTGCGATTTTGATGTGTATACAAAGTCACTCACACATCACAAAGTCAATATTCAAAAACAAAACGCCTCACTGATCGTTCACTTGTCATCCTTGCCAACTCAAGCTGGAGGAGCCATTTGACAGCCAGGCAGGACGCTCGACTGGGACTCAAGTTCCGTTTTCTGGTGACGATACGTCTTCCCAAGAAGTGAGCTCCCATCTTTATGCCAAGATCCCCCACCTTTAATACCTTTACACAACCTGAGGCAAAGGTTCTAGAAAAGTCGCCCCCTTTCTTCAGTTTCTAAAAACTGAGCTGACTGTACCCATCTGTGTCAAGGTCAAGACAGAAGCTGGCCAGGCCCCTGTATTTGGACTCCAGGACAGAGTTGTACATTCCACACATTTCTCTGGCAAAAACAATCTCTGTTCTGAAAGACACCAATCACACTTCCCACACACTATCCGAGCGAAGCTTACGAAAGCCTCCATCCAGCAGAAAACAAAATAACCTTGAACGTGAATAACATAAACAACTTGAGTAATCTGGAGGCCTGCCTGTGCGCACAAAAAGCTCAAGCAAGACAGTCAGAATTCAAGATGACATGAGGGCATGTCAAAGCCAATAGTAAGAACTTCATATTACTTCCCAATGTACAACACAATGCACATTTATGCACCACTGCATCACAGACTTCATATCTCGATGTACAACACAATGCACATTTGAGCAGCACTTCTCATAACACCGTACTTCGAGACCAAAAAGTACATTCCACACCTCTCTCTCATGCTTTCAAATGCACATCCCACACGTTCTGTTCTTGCAAGCTGCTCTACTCTGTGACAGCTCACACTTTAAAACTAATAGAGATACAAAAGAAATCTTCAAGGGAAAAGGCATATGCAGGGCGTACATTCTGGCTAGCGTAATGTAAAACACCAAAAGCCAAATAAAATCATGGTAGTCAGAGGTCATCACATGGTTTTAAACCATAGGAGTGCCTCTAGCACTACACTGAGGACAATGAACTAGTTGATGTCTGGAGACTACACAACTGGACCAGTAGCTATTTCAACTTTTATTCACACAGCGACAACACCCTGTCTAGAATTGACTAATTCTTCGTTAGCAAAAATTTGGTTAATTCAGCCACTGATCCCACCATTGAGCCAATCCCCATTTCGGACCATGCTTGTATTACACTAACCATTAATTTATCCATCCAACAGCCTAAATCCTGCTCATGGAGAATGAATGATGACATAGTTTCCGATCAAGATTCTAAAGACCAAATTGCCTGATCTTTATCCCACTTTTTAAAAAAGAATAATACCATGGATATAGATATTAAAACGATCTGGGATGCTATGAAAGCGACTATCAGTGGGGAGATGATTGACATTATGTTCACTAAAAATAAAGAGTTAATTGCAAGGTTGACTCTTTTAGAGAAACAGATTGCCAACTTGGAAAAAGACAGGAAATTAACTCTAGATCTTAAGGGAAAGGGCGCACATCTGATCTTCCAAAACTAAAGACAAAAATCTCCTGTAACCTAATAAAGCGGGCAGACTTCTCACGCTAATTCTTAAGGATGCAAAAAATCTAATATTATTCCAGCCATTAAAAATGATAATGGTCAGCTACAAGCAGACCTAGCTCTACTTACCTCTTTCCTCGATAAGCGAGAGCAAAGAGTGAAGCTGGGGAGGTTTCTATCTCCATCCCTGTCTGTGCAATGTGGGGTCCCACAGGGGTCGGCGTTAAGTCCGACCCTTTTCAACATCTATATGACCCCCCTTGCCAGACTAATTCGGTCTTTTGGGATGGAGGTAGTCTCCTATGCGGATGATACCCAGATCCTCGTCTCTCTCTCTCAGTCGGTTTCTCCGACTGCCTCCAACTTTAGATCTTGTATGGAGGCTGTCGGACAGTGGAAGATTCACAATTCTCTGAAACTGAATGGGGAGAAGACTGAGGTGATGGTGTTCGGAGGCAAGGAGGAGGTTTGGTCAGCTGATTGGTGGCTGGATTCACTTGGAGCATGTCCTGTCCCGACGGCATCTGCTAAAAATCTTGGGGTAGTGAATGATCCCACCCTCAGTATGTGCCAACAGGTAAATAGGACAATGTCCACCTGCTGAGGCGTCCTTTGCATACTGAGGAGGATTAGGCACTATCTTTCGCAGCAGGCTAGGAAACAACTGGCAGTTGCTCTAGTGGGCTCTCGTCTGGACTACTGCAATGCGCTGTATGCGGGACTGAATAAAAGCCTGCTGCAGCGCTTGCAGGTGGTCCAGAACGCAGCGGCTAGATTTGCCCTGGACCTGCCTCGGGCCACCTCGGCCACTTTGGCCAGGAAACGGCTTCACTGGCTTCCTATGGAGGATCGTATCCTGTTTAAAACCCTGTGTCTGGTTTATAGGGCTCTGGCAAGAAACAGGTCTATAGGAATTGGGTCTATCCTGTCCTGTTATAGCCCTTGTAGGAACTTACGTTCCTCTAACAAGGCTCTCCTATCAGTCCCGCGTATCCGAAAAGCGATATGGGGAGGCAAAGCCTTTTCCAACCTGGCACCCAAGTGGTGGAATGTTCTTCCTATAGAACTTAGGGCCCTCCCTACTCTGCAGCTATTCAGAAAGGCCCTGAAGACCCGTCTTTTTGCGCGCGCATATTTGTAGTCTGACTTGCCGTTTTTTAAAATTTATTTTGTTAGGCGCCTTGACACCTTACGGTTTTAGTTGCGCGTTATAAATTATTTTCATCATCATCAATGAAAACTAGTGGGAGCTTTCCAGGCTTTTGATACAGAGCTTTATAATCCCCCCTCCCTCACGCCCAGATCCGGGATAAGGACAATTTTGAGGCATACAGAGTTTTCTCTGAATCCCTCCAGATTCCTAAACTTGCAGTAAAAGATGTAGAAGCTCTTAACAAACCAATCACACAGGACGATATTACTAAAGTTAATAACCATCTTAAAACAAAAAAGGCTATGGATGGCTTCCCGACCTCCTTTTTCCAGAGCTTCCAACCTATACTAATACCCCATTTGTCTGATTCTTTCAGTGTCTTTGAAGCACGAGGTGACATTTCAGGATCTACTTCGAAGGCTCATATAGTTGCTGCTACAAAGTACGTTTTGGACAGACTGTAGGCCTTATTGGACCCTAAACAAGGGCTTTAGCCATCAGCTGCTTGCTGGCACTGTGACCACTCACCCTGCAGGTGACCTTGATTACTTACTATTCTACTATAAACATGTATGGCCTCTATGGAAGAAAATTGAGACCATACAAAATTATATTTTTAATATCAAGTTGTCCCTGAATCATTTACCTTTATTAGTCGCACTGGGGATACAAGCCTTCTCTGACAGATCTTTGGTAGAGTCTTTATCTAGCTGGGATTCCTTCCTGCTGGTTATTGTGCTCCCTGTAGGCATTAAGATCATCCTCTCCAACTAGAAAAAGAAAACAAGTTACTTACCTGTAACTTCAGTTATTCAGTATTGGTATCTTTCATAGATTCACATGCCTGAATCATTCCCCGTCGTCGAGGCGGGAGTCCCACGGTAAATAAAAAAGCAGTGCCAAAAGCACTTTGTAGTAGTAGGCCCTAGAAAAGGCCTGAGGCCTATATTATAGTAGCCTATCTACATCATTATGCTAAAAAGACCAAAGTCTTTGCTCCAACCAATCAGCTTACAGCACCCTCTAGAACCTTCCCTGCAGAGCCAGCTCTCCTCAGATTTTCGTAGCACAAGTGGGAACAAGTATCCCGAACTTAGAGAACTGACTCTCCGGGGAGGAGGGTGGGTGCATGTGAATCTATGAAAGATACCAATACTGGATAACTGAAGTTACAGGTAAGTAACTTGTTTTCTTATCCAGTATTGGGGTATCTTTCATAGATTCACATGCCTGAATCAGAATAGCAAGCAGTATACCAAGTATACAGTCGGTTGCGGATGGTGGGAGACGTGTGCTGATGAACTCCCAGTTGCATCCATTATTTGTTACCAGAGGCTTGATAATGCAAACCTTCAAAGTTAAAACATGAGTTATACGAACTAAAGAGACATGCATAATAAAGTCCAAACATGGATATGTAAATCTCATACACATCCAACATATCTACTAAAGCACATATAAATATAACATGTTAAAATCGCATAACCTCATGCATATCATGAATAAAGGCAAGCATAGATAATATTTAAAAAGCCAAAGGGTAATAGAAACTGGTATTAACGAAAAAAGGTAGCGTAGGACCACCTGTCCAAGTGCCGAACCCTCTTGACATGTAGACTAAAGGCAGTAATGTCTCGTGAACGTGTGGACATTTTTCCATGTCACAGATTCACATATCTTCTGGAATTACTCCAGCCTACAAAGCTGTGAATGTTGATACTGTTCTATTCGGAAAGAGCTTTGACCTTCCTCAGCAAAGGTTTGTTGAATTGTCATGGCAGAAAAGATGCTAATCATCTGGCTATTCTTGCCTTTGTTACAGCCGTTCTAAGAGTAGCTTGACCATAAGCCACGAACAGCTGGCTGGATCATCTGATATCCTTAGTTTTCTGTAGTTAGAATCTTAAACAGCGTTAAACCTCCAGCGAGTGTATTACTCTTTCAGCTGGAGACGGATCCGGAAAGAATGTCTTTAATCTTACCGGTTCGTTAGAGTGAAATTGTGTTGGTACCCTAGGAATGGACCTGGGATTTGTCCAAAGGGTCACATAGTTCCGAGGAAAATGTAAAATTGAGGTGTTCCTTTATAGTGAAAGCTTGGATCTCACGAACCCTTTTTTCCAGAGGTAAGAGCCAGTAAAAGGGTCATTTTCCAGGTGAGGAATTTGAGATCTGCTAATGGATCAGCTCCAATGTACACTGCATTAACTGCGCTAGCAATGCAGAGTTCCCACTCTGGGAGGGTGCTCGCACTGGAGAGAAGGCTCGGAAAAGCCCTTTCATAAACTGTTTGGCAAGTGCCGAAGAGCAGAAAAAGAAAACTTTAAACATTTCCTAAATCTGGAAGACGCATTTTGTTCGATGAAAAAACTAAGCCCACACTTGGCTAGAAGAGCAGATAATGGAGAACTTGTTCTCCAGTAACTAATTGAGTGAATGGCATTCACCTCACACCAACCGCAAAATCACTTCCATTTGAGGCGATAAGCCCGGATTGTGCCTTGGGTACGAGATTTGGCCAAAGTTTCACAACAGTTCTTTGAAACGTTGATGCCCTTGAACTCTACCAAATGATAAGCTGTGCGTTAAAGTGTAGTGACTGTGGGTCCGGACGAACCACTTGGCCTCCGTCCCCTGACAACATCGTAGGCTCAGGCCGTAGCCGAATGGGCTTGCCTGTAAACAATAGCAGAAGTTCCGAGAACCAATATTGGCCAACGGGGCGCAATCGGAATCAGATGGTAACCTTTCAGCTTCATCTTGCAGAACACCTTCGGAACCAGTGGCATTGGGGAAAAAGCGTATGCACAAACTTCTGACCATTGCATGGACAGGGCATTCCTTCTTGATCCCTGTTAAGGGAACCTGCTGGCATAATATCGGCCTTCCTTGTTCTCTCTGAACGCAAATAGATCCCGTGCCGGCTTAACCCAAACTTGGAACACTGGGTTCACCTGTCCTTTCCCCAGCTTCCATTCGTGACAGTCCGACTAAGACATGCTCAGAGCATTGTGGAGAGCCCTGACGTGTTCAGCTCTCGAAATCTTGTGGAATGCGACACCTTCTCACAATTCCTGAACTTTTTGCGAGAGTGTAGCCGATTCAGTTCCTCCTTGTTTATTGATATAATACATGCTGATGATATTGTCGGTTTGGACTAGCACAGAGGAAACCTCAATCCTCAGGAGGAATGCTTGGGGGAACAGAACAGCGTTGTGGAGATCAAGCCTGTTGATCTGCTGTTGTCTTTGAGACTATTTTCCTTGAATTCTGCAAATCCTGCCGATGACCTCCCCATCCTTTCATGGAGGCATCAGTCGTTAAAACTAACCCTGGAATGGTTTGCAGGAACGTGCGACCCTGGGTTATATTCTCTGTCTGCGACCAGCAATATACCTAAACCTTGATGGTATCGTCGAACGAACCCATTGTTTGTCTTCCTGAAAAGGTCTAATTTTGAGCCATGCTAAGGGTATGAGATGTATCGTTGAAGAGCACATCTTCAGGAACGAAGCAAACATTTGAACTGAGACTGCAATTTGCTGTCGTTGAGAATCCGCCCCAGAGACAAGACGAGATGGGTACATCTACTGTGGCAATCTTGGTTTCGTGTTCTGAAGGACCTCTGAGCAGTCATTCGTCTAGATAGGGGAATACTTGCATTCCTCAAGATCTCACTGCTGCTGCCACTGGTACCAAGTACTTCGTGAAAGGCTCTTGGTGACGATCTCAGCCCAAACGGGAGCACTCCGCACCTATAATGGGCGCCAGCCACGTGAAAGCGAAAATATTCGTGTTGTTTGGGGTGGACAGGTATGTAGAAATTTGCATCCTCTCCATCCAGAGAGGCCATAAAATATTCGTTTAAATAACTTATTTGTTGTGAAAACGATGGGGACCCCTGGGCGGAGTAGTATATGGTTGTTTGATAAATTCCAGGGAGTGGCCATTGGTTACTAGGTATAGAACCTATTGGTCTGACATAGTTCCCTGTCACTTGTAAACAATAACCTGAAATCTTCGGGCCACGCGAGAAAAGGGTAAAATGATTGGAGCCCTGTGGGGATCATGGCTTCCTGTTAGCGTCTCAGCCTTGATACTTAAATCTCTTTCGACCACCCTGACGGGAGAAACTAGACAGACTATCTACAGCAAGATGCCTGGCTGCAAGGCTGTACCGAGATTTGATACTGCTTCTCCTCTTGATGAAAACCTCTTCATCTCGCTCCTTAGAAAGATACGCGCCCATATTGAAGGGTGCTTAATGATCGTGCAGTATCAGAGCCAGGTTTTATACTAAAAGGGCTTCTTTAAAATGTTTACCCAACCAAAAACTCTTCATCATAGGCCATGCCAAGAATCTTTGCTCAGGGCTTAAGGTAGCGGCTTTAAGCCATCCCTGGCGTCTAAGCCCTGCCTCCCCTTCTAAGTGACGGAGGTTGGTGTTGTCGATGTTCAAGGCGCAATCTAAAGTTTTGATGCGGCATGTTCACCTTCCAACAGAATCTTTCCTGCATCCCGCCTTCGGTCCTCAGTAATGAGGTCATTGAAACTCGTTATGTCCAACCATATTCGACGGTCATAACAACCGATCATGGATAAAGGATTGCCAGCTCTACTAGAGGCCGCTGCCAAAGTAGAGAATTTTTTCCCCATAAGGTCCAGACGACATCCTTCTTTGTCAGGCGGTGTGGTAATAGGCATTGCAGGATTTTAGATTGCTGTTGAGCGGGCTGTGAAATTACTGAATTTGGTCGAACAGTTGCCTATCAGACCGGATGGGCTGCTAGTAGGTACTCATCATTTCTGTTCTATGCGCAGAAACACTGGAATAGACTTAGTCTGTGATAGGTACTACTCTCGTAAACTTCCTGCATACCTTCTCAAAACCATGAAGGAGATATTCTGTTTGCTCGCCTGTAGCTGGCAGTCAAAATCTAGCTGCTGCCCACTACATTAAAAATATATATATAATGCTGTTACCGCTGAAGCCATCGCAGCCAATCGCATCATAGACTTTGTCGTAGACATGGTTATGTAGGCCAGGTTAATGCAGACTAGAACGACGTCATAGATAACCGTCATGAGCCACCATCCTAGACGAGGCTGTCATAAACGACAGCCATATACAATGCCATCGAGGATGAGGCAATCATAAGTGAGGGCATCCGTAGATGAGGGTAACACAAATGTGAGACCATTGGTAGAACAGGCCATCGGTAGATGAGGCCATTGGTAGATCAGGCCATCGGTGGATGAGGCCATTGGTAGATCAGGCCATCGGCGGAGGAGGCCATTGGTAGACGAGGCCATTGAAAGACAAGGCCATTGATATACAATGCCATTGTTAGAGTAGGCCATTGATAGACGAAGCCATTGGTAGACTAGGCCATTGATAGACGAAGCCATTGGTAGACTAGGCCATTGGTAAACGAGGCCATTGGTAAACTAGGCCATTGGTAGTAGACTAGGCCATTGGTAGACTAGGCCATTGGTAAACGAGGCCATTGGTAAACTAGGCCATTGGTAGACTAGGCCATTGGTAGAGTAGGCCATTGTTAGAGTAGGCCATTGCTAGAGAATGATGCTGTCATTGAAGACAGTCATAGCAATACCATCATAGATGAGGTTAACATAAGTGATATCATCCGTAGATGAGGCACTCATAGATGAGGCAATAGAATGATGGCCAGCCATAGATGATACTATTCATAGATGGTGCCATGTGTAGTATAGGCCATTCACAAATGAGGTCATATGTATATAAGGCTACCTTGATAAGGCAGTCATAGACGACCGTCGTAGCTAGGCATTGCCATTGTAGATGACACTATCAAAGATCAGGCATAGACGATCACCTTAGATAAGGCCCTCGTCAACGACCGTCCGTCGTAGACGAAATTTGTCGTCGTCGACGACCGTCGTAGACGAGGCCCGTCGTCGACGACCGTCGTAGACGAGGCCCGTCGTCGACGACCGTCGTAGACGAGGCCCGTCGTCGACTACCGTCGCAGACGAGGCCCGTCGTCGACGACCGTCGTAGATGAGGCCCGTCGTCGACGACCGTCGTAGATGAGGCCCGTCGTCGACGACCGTCATAGACTAGGCCCGTCGTCGACGACCGTCGTAGATGAGGCCGTCGTCGACAACCACCGTAGATGAGGCGGTCGTCGACGGCCATCGTAGATGAGGCCATCTCGTAGAAGAGGTCATCGTAGACGACCATCGAAGATAAGGCCGTCGACGATCATAATAGATGAGGATTATAAAGGTAAGGCAGTAATAGTAGACATGGAGTTACGTTATATACTCCTAATGTCAGGTCAAGTGGACTTCCCTGATGCAGTGTCAGGGAAGAAAAGGGAGTTGAATCCTCTGCGAGAAGTGCCTATAAAGACTCAAGGCGAATCTTATGGCTTTTATGCGCGCCCTCAGTAGGCTCCTGGCGCGGCTTCTCCCTTTGACCTCTCATCATCCTCATCAGAAGTGGCAGGTTGAAGTCTCTGACCCATAATAGCCTCATCTCTCAGAACGTGAGAGTTATTGAGGAAAAGGTTAGACATAAAATATAGTCTATCACCTTGTTTACTGCCATTCTGCCATATTACTGCCTTAACAGGGTCAGAGAAATGAAGTATGATCTTGAACTCCAAAAAGAAGTAAAACTGAAGAAAAAACTGAGCAGAGCTCAGGGAGACTCCCTTCACCCACGACGTGCGGTGAAAATCTGAGGAGAGCTGGCTCTGCAGGGAAGGTTCTAGAGGGTGCTGTAAGCTGATTGGTTGGAGCAAAGACTTTGGTCTTTTTAGCATAATGATGTAGATAGGCTACTATAATATAGGCCTCAGGCCTTTTCTAGGGCCTACTACTACAAAGTGCTTTTGGCACTGCTTTTTTATTTACCGTGGGACTCCCGCCTCGACGACGGGGAATGATTCAGGCATGTGAATCTATGAAAGATACCCCAATACTGGATAACTATAAAAACATTTTTTATCACACATGGGTGGTCGTATGTTTTCTTAGAAGTGCAAATAATAGCCCACACACTGGTGACTTCAACAACAAATCCTCTTGTTTCTTGTGTTCGAAACTAGAACTATGCTTACAAAAAGGCAATACCAATTTAGACATGACAGCTTTTGTTTAAATTGCTTACATATCTTATTTACAATTCTATGTCTCAAAACTTCCCACTAATCCCCTCCTTCTATTCCACCCTTGTCTCCAGGCCAGCTATATCTTTCATACATCTTCCTCTATCCCTTCCTATGTTATAAGGGACTTAAAATGTACTTACACACTTATTTCTCCAAATGCTAAATCTGTGATTTGATGTAGCTAACTCACTGTATGTACCAGTATTGTATGCCATTTCATTTCTCCAATAAACATATTTGAAAAAAAAAGCTGATGTTGGGTTTTTCTTTCTCATCCTCTTGACCCCACCGTCTCATTGTGGTAGGCAACATTCACAACGCTCCTTAATACCAGCCTCCACTGTTTTATGTCAAGATCAGAGGGTCATCTTATTTCCAGGTTAAAATTGCATCGAAAAACTAAGGGTGGCATGGTCAAGAAGTTAAAGTATAAGAACTCAAGGCTGAAGCTATGGACCAGGAAGTAATCTTAAGAACGTTCCCCTATCAAGGCACGGTCCTTAGGAGACTGCTTTGAATACCATAGCTCCTCTGGCTAAATGATTCCTAAATATGCCCAGATCGAGCCTTGCTTCTGACACAATAAAGTGAATACCAAGCCAAAGTTTTCTAAAAGAATTCAAAGTTGACATTCACGAGGTGTCATCATAGATCTGGACTTACCTACTTATCTTTGTATGCCCAAAGACATCAAAATGCACAGAGCGGGGGTAGGGTGCCTGGGGAGTCTGCAAAAGCTGGGTAATATATAGAGAATTACATCACCTTGATGCAATGATTCAAGAGGAAATATATTTCTTCAGGGTTATGTGACTTTACAGCAACATCCACGACTCGTACACTAGAAAGGCCTTTGTTAGGAGATCAGGCACAGAATTATAGCGAGCTTGTAAGAAACTTGAAAAAGACACAAGTTTGTTATCTGGTAAGTCAAGTAAAAAGAATAAACCCCTGTACTCACGAAATGGCAGGCAAGCTGTTTTATCAAGTTCTAGATGCCAAAAGAGTGGAATCAAATATGATAAAGTGATAAGCCACATTTCCAGTAACAATGCCATCAGGAAGTTGATCACAGAAGTCACTGAGTCGTTAGTAGGCTCTAGGTTCCATCTCACTCACCAATGAATCCATTCGTGCCCGAGAAGAAGAATACTGTTTGTCAGAGCTTGAACCCAGCGCTCATGCAGGAACATGGAAGGTCAAGCGCCTTTGAAATCTACCAGGTGTAGCTGCCTAACAGAATTAGATTGCTATCACAGCCCAAGGATTTCTAAGGAGATATGAGACTACCAGATCAGGAGACGTATTATGATATCCACCATTAGGGATAGAAGGATTAGAAACTGGTCCTGTGTGCCCCAGGGAGGACCACAGGAACTATGGATGTGATATACCAATGATTGTAAATCAGTACTCTGTATAAAATGGAGAAAGGTGTAAAGGCAGAGTAGCTGATTCACACACCAGGCTTGGCTGAAGGTGTCAGAGGATGAATCTTTATTCTAAATGAAGAATGCTGGGTCTTAGGAATGAAAGAGAAAGGCAAAAAGGTCTGTCTATGGAGGAAGTAACCAAGGTGGCAGTGATTCTGTAAACATCTAGCGCACAAAACATACAATTGTCATCACCATGGTGATGGAACCAGTTGGCCACTTTGTTTTTCTGGCCTGGAAACTATTCTGCTGTGAGATAATTATTTTGATTCAGGTAGTTATGCTAGAGGCCCAGAGTGAGAGCATCAGGTGCATTATACTGTGTTCCTCCTAATCAGCTGAAGTAAAAGAAACAGGTATGTTCTCCTTGGGAGAACTAGCCCAAACATCTGCACCATGTAGGGGTGCTAAGAGCTCCTGGCGAATACATCCAGGAAATGCTTCTTGAAAGAGCAGCTCCTGATGGCTGATGCCTCACCATGTGTGGCGCTCCCACTGTTGGTACATGAGCCTCTTTAAAGACAAACTATTGCATTAGACCTACAAAGACTTATCAATTCCATACCTCCATATTGCTCAGCCACCATGCCAGCTCCTCCTGACTACTTAGAGATGGGAGACTTCCTCAGAGTAATCACAATCTTCCTGATGAATTGTGCCTTCCAAGAGAAAGACCCAGAGGGAGCGCCAAATCTCTTCCCTTTTAGCAGCCATGTTGCCCGGAGGGTTACAAAGAGAATAATTCGGGTAATCTTTCCCGGACCCCAAGAAGTCAAATGGCTGATGTCCAGGGAAAATGGTGTATGCCCAAATCTGTACTTTCAGGTCCTGTCTGGCAAGCTAGTCCACAGGTGTAACCATACCTCAAGGAAAAGGAATGCTTTCCATTCTGAAGTGGTGATAAACCCCAGAGGAGTTCATGGTTCTCATACCGATCACAGGACAAACATTTTTTTTTCCAAAAACTTTATTTGTAAATTTTCACCACAAACTGAGCAGTCATAAGAATCCTTCGAGACAATATCCATTGACTTGTTTACGCTACACACAGTTGAGCCCCGAACAAATAGCACCGCTGGATACACTTTTATATTTCTCATGGCTTAACAGCAGTCACAGTTTCATACCCCATTAGATAGGCACAGCACCCTCATTTACATACTATCGTCGCCATCAGTCTTGGCAGTCTGATCACTTTCTGTTCTTGTTGAGTTCAACAATTCTTTACAAAGGTCTCTCCAGGTTGCTATGTCCTCATCCAATCTTTCATCCCGGCGGCAGGCTTTAATGTGTAGTTCCTCAGCGAAGGACCACTCCCCTACATCTCTCAACCAATTTACAAGAGAGGGAGCCCGCTCACCCATCCAGCAAATGGCAACCCTCCGTTTAGCTAATACCAATGCTAGCTGCAATAGCTTGTTGGCCATTTTCTTCTTCTTGGGGCTTGGGGCCAGCCCTAGGAGGTACTGCTCAGGCTTAGCCTCCAACGCAATTCCCACCCTTCCACGGAGCCGTGCTACTACCTCAATCCAATACTGATGCACTTCCGGGCATTCCCACGCCAAATGCATGAACCCAGCATGGGCTTCATGACATCTAGGACAGTCATGTGGACCGGTGGCATCAACACGATGGAGCCTTGCCGGGGTCATGTACACCAGCTGCAAGAAGTTATAGTGCAGCAACTTCAGCCGGGCATTACAGGACACCTTACGTGTTAATATACATACTCTGACCCACTCCCTCTCCAGTAATGGTGTCTGCAAATCTTCATTCCAAGCATCCCATGGCCTCAGCACCAAAGACCCAGAGTCCGCCCTCAAAGCTTTATACAACAAAGACACCAAACTACGCCCTCCTCCACACGTTAACAAAATATCCAAGGTCTTGGTGGTCTTTGGCATGCCCGGGTGTGTGGGCCATCTTGGCCACTTCCATTAGACCAGCATATTGTAGGTATTGACCCAGTCCCAAGCCGAATCCTTCACATGCCTGCTCAAATGTAAGATAGGTGTAATTTATACATAGATCAGCCAGAACCCTGCCACCACCCTAAACCCATGCCTGGAAAGACATGTTTTCCGCCATCCTACGCACAGGGACCAACTGCCAAACTGACAACTCCGGGTGGAAGTGAGCCCGCCCCAGCACTCGTTCCACAACTTTTTGCCATATAAAGGCCATTTGTCTAACAAGATATGACAACTCCGCGCTCACCCCCGCACCTTCCATCAAGAGCATAGGGAGATCTTCTGACTGCACTCGCCCGGCTAATAAACGCTTCTCCCAGTGATCGCCCTCATCCAACCACTGCACCACATACTGAAGGTGCGCCGCATAATAATAAAGGTCAAATCTGGGTACTCCAAGGCCACCCTCCTCATACTGTTTCTGGAGCACCTGCAGCGCAACCCTGCAATGCTTTCCTGCCCAAAGCAGGGTCACCAGAAGAGAATTCAGTTGTCGAAAACTTTCACAGGAATCGGGCACAGTGCATTTTGCTAAGTGTATAGACATCTAGGCAGCATCACCATCTTGGCTACCGCCAGTCTTCCCATTAAGGACAGCAGCAGCGTATTCCAGAACTCTACGGAGTGTCTCAGTGACTCCACCACCTTGTTCATGTTCAGCTGGAGAAGCCTGGCGACCTCATGAGCCACCTGCACCCCCAGATATCTAAAGTGATCCGTTTCCCATCTCAATCCCAGACTGGGCAGTCCTCCACCTCACAATCATGCAATGCTGCCAGGGGGAACACCTATCCAACAGTCTCAGCAAGCGCGGGATAGCTTCATGCGGAGACGTAACATAGAACAGCGCATCATCCGCATAGAGTGAGATAAGATGCCTACTCTGACCATTTTATATGCCCCAGGGGCCCAGTTCCTGTCTTGCCCATACTGCCATGAGCTCAATGGCCAGAGCAAACAGCAATGGCGACAGTGGGCACCCCTGCCTTGTGCCCCACCAAAACAACAACCACTGCGCCGATCTGGTTTGACCCATTCGCACACATACCGCTGGGTTCTTGTATAATATTTTAACCCATCTGCAAAAACGTGCTCCAATCCCCAGCTTCCCAAGTATTTCGAGCTGGTACCCTAAACCACTGTGTCAAATGCCTTTTCCAGGTCGATGGACACCAGCGCCATCTCCCCAGTGCCTCCCTGCGTCTCATGCAAGACATGCACCAGCCTCCTTATATTCATCGACGTACTACGGCCCGGGATGAAACCGCACTGGTCCTCATGGATTAGTTGGGACATATGTGGACCCAACCTCCTGGCCAGCACTTTACATACATTTTTTACATATGAGTTAATCATCGTCAAGGGTCAGTATGCTGCCGGGTCCTGGACACCGCCACCCAGCTTTGGTATCAGACAGATTTCACCCGCATGCATCATTGGGAGCTATAGCCCATTCTCAAAGGACTCATTATCCCTGAGATACCGCGCAGAGTATCTTGCCTTTGGGCCCCCCCCCCCTGGAACATTGCCACTCTCGATAGTGGGGCAGCTGCGGGCCTCTGTGACTCTATCTGAGACCCTTGCCGCGTTGGACATCTGGTTTTGTCGCCTGGCTGGCTCGTAGCGATTCCATGATGACACGCAATACCCGTGGAAAAGACGCCCGTCGGTTGTGACTCTATGGGGCAAAGCGGACCGGCCCAGGCGGAGGCGGCTTCTCAGTCAGGAGGAGCCTCGCAGCCTGTAACACAAGCGTCACAAGCAGTGAAGGAAGCATTCATGGCCTTCTTTATGACCAAACTGAAATCTGAAATTGGGTCCCTAAGCACGGAGGTCCACTCCTGCGTTCGAGAGCTCCGGAAGGAAGTCGAGGATCTGGGAGACCGCGTAGACGGGCTGGAGAAGACAGTCGATGGCCGTACGGAAGATCAAGAACAGCTCTGGCAGCACCTAGCTGTCCTGGAAGATCAACATATAGAGCTCCAGATGGAGCAGGAGGACCTCGAAAATCGCAGCCGCCGGAACAACCTCCGTATCCGGGCCATTCCTCTTGGGGCAGAAGGGAAGGACATAATGACCTACGTAGCACAGCTTCTACATACAGTCTGGGGGGACGAGGACGCCTCTTCGCCAGCTTTGGACCGGGCCCACTGTGTTACCGGGCCCGCGGGGAGAGCGGGCCTCCTCCCGGACATATTGACCACGGTCCATTTCTTCACCGAGAAGGAAGCCATACTCCGGGCGGCGAGAGACAAGCAGGACCTTACGTACGAAGGGCATAAAATCCAGATTTTTCTAGATTTGGCCCCCAACACCTTGTTCTGCCGCCGTGCCTTCCGGCGAGTAACAGACAGACTGCGTATCCTTAAAATCCCATATCAGTGGGGCAATCCTTTCGCCCTTATCTTGCAATGGGAAACCAAGCGCAGAGTGATAAGGTCATATCAGGAAGCGGCTCTGCTACTATGTCTACCCACCTCCCGGCCTACCAGCCCGACTCGTCCCTCGCCAATTGTGCGGGTACCAGCCAAGGCCTCCTGGTCCACTGCGCGCCGGCACAGACGGTCACCGCCTTTAGACGAACATGCTTCCTTACAGGCCAAGAATGATATTATTTGGCATATCCGGTCCCTGGAGGGGGACAGAGCAGAGGGGGGCCCGGACTCCTCAGGTTCTGGCTAAACAGCCTTGATCCCCATGCCATTCTCTGCGACCTCCCTTTGGCCTGTCCTGGCTGTCCACTGATGTGTTCTGGTCACTACCCCTCCACCTGTGCTCGACAGAGTGGCTGGTGCCGGAGCACCCCATTAAGAGGGACTTGTGGGCAGCGATCGACCTACCCTCCGCCGTTCCTGAGAGAGTGACGTCTCTGGGTCCCTCCGAACCCTAGGGTGTAGGATGACCCAAGCCTGGGATAGACAAATGTGGCCCAGTTGGCCGATGTTACAAGTTCTTCTTTTTCTCTTCCTTCCTGCTGTTTTTCTGCTCTCTTCTCTCTCCCCTTCCCTGCTTCTGGTGTGTGGTGAGTGGCTGTCTGCGAGGCTGCAGTGGGTG
The DNA here is from genome assembly GCF_964263255.1 of Lissotriton vulgaris. Taxonomy (NCBI): domain Eukaryota; kingdom Metazoa; phylum Chordata; class Amphibia; order Caudata; family Salamandridae; genus Lissotriton; species Lissotriton vulgaris. Next base: position 162,811,669 of record NC_141699.1, on the reverse strand, counting down.
TTGACATAAAGGGAGGGTTCCACTTCACTATCCTTTGGGCGGACCGGGTTATGGCAATGTGGGAGGTTTCGCGACCTAACCAGTGACCTACGGTGTTAATGGCCCCTACAGACCCTTTAAAGATCCTTTCCCTCAATGTTAAGGGGCTTAACTCCCCCAATAAGCGTAGGCAAATGTGGCGCTACATCCTATTGCACTGCCCAGACAATGTTTTCCTTCAGGAAACCCACCTGCTTAAGAACGATACCCTGCGCATGGCCCATCCTAAATACCCCCTCTAGTTCCGGGCGGCGGTGGATACTAAAACGGCTGGGGTGGCTATCCTTTGCAGGAGCGGCATCAGGCAGGGGACCCTAAAAACCTTCCGTGGCTCAGATGGACGCTTTCTCAGGGCGGGGGTGGTGGTTGGCAGGCGCTCGCTCACGCTGTGTAATGTGTATGCGCCAAACCAGATGTAGGACTCCTATCTCCGGACACTATTTAAAGGACAGGTACCACAGGACCATCCCTCGCTAATAGTAGAAGGGGATTTTAACTTAGTGTGGGACCCCGCGTTGGATCGTAGTGAAGCCTCCTCGAATGGCTCAGGTGCCATGTCCTCGGCGCTTCGGAACCAGTTGACGGAACTCGGCCTTAGACTCTTGGCGTTAATAGTCCCCAGAGGCGTGAGATTATTCATACTACTCACATGTACACCACTCGTACTCCCGCATAGACCATTTATTTATCTTGCATGCGCTTATAAGGCATGTGTTAACTGTGGCTATTTATCAAAAAGGAGGGAGGAAGATTGATCTCTTGATCAACGGACACTGATTACCACTCAGATTGGTGGAAGGTCCAGTAACAGCTTGTGTCCGTATCTAGTACAGAGGATGCAAGAGGGAGGTTGCTGTACTGTTCCTATATAGAAGAGGGGGAAGTTTAACTGGCATGACCAAAGGTGTTAGAATGACACCTTGGGGCATCCATTGTGTTGGATGTATTTGCCTCACACACCCCGAAGGATGTCATGTTCATCATTGGCGTTTGCTCCTCGTCGGGGAGGCGGTGCAATCCCCGACGGGCTCACCTCAAGAGGGGCTCTTTGGCGGAGATCTTTTATCCAACAGCCTTATGGTGAAGTGGGGGTGTGTGGGCAGGATGGTGTGTGATGATGGTATGGCTATTAAAATGTAGCTAGGGGTACCGGAATTCACTTTATTCTGGGGGTCCCCTGGCTGCAATTAAAACGTGGGACTAGCTTGCTAGGTGTCAACAGATTAGGTTGAGTGACACTAGAGAAGGCTAGAGATGAAAGTGGTCGACATGTTTCTCGCTTAGGGTCAAGTTACCCGCGATTCATCAGGACCTTACAAAAAGTGAGGAAAGGAAAAGACATGCTCGTGTCATGTATGTGGTGTATGTTACCTCTGTGGGGTCTCCTATGCCAAGTCTATCCCTACTTCACCATAAGGCTGTTGGATAAAAGATCTCCGCCAAAGAGCCCCTCTTGAGGTGAGCCCGTCGGGGATTGCACCGCCTCCCCGACGAGGAGCAAACGCCAATGATGAAGCATGACATCCTTCGGGGTGTGTGAGGCAAATACATCCAACACAATGGATGCCCCAAGGTGTCATTCTAACACCTTTGGTCATGCCAGTTAAACTTCCCCCTCTTCTATATAGGAACAGTACAGCAACCTCCCTCTTGCATCCTCTTAACTGTGGCTATGTCGGATATCTCGAGCTCTGATCACGCTCACGTTGAGCTCCTTCTGCAGGACCCAGCTTCCGGCCCAGCCCGTCCACTACGGTGGCGCTTACGGCCGTACATACTGCGAGAGCCGGATTCTGTGGAATCAATTCAGACGGCCATAGACTCTTATTTTGCGTGCAACGACCTTCCTGAGACCCCTTTCTCCGTGGTGTGGGAGGCCTTTAAGGCGACGATCAGAGGCCAAATCACGTCTCTGGCAATTGCGCATTCTCGGGAAGTCTGTAAACTGGAAGACAGCCTTTCCGCGGACATAAAGAAACTAGAAGTGCAAGATCGGGAGCACTCTTCCCTCGCAACCAGGGGGAAGCTAGCAAACCTTAGGGGTCAGCTTCGGTGTCTGCGGACTAACAAGGCCAAAAGCTCTCTACTGGCCTTGAAGCAGCGGTACTTTGAGGTGGGGACAAAGTGGGACGGTTGCTAGCACGGCGCCTGCGGGTTTGGGCGGTGAAGGCACACATCACAAACATTCAGGTTTCAGATGGAGGGTGGGTTACAGCGGAAAGAGCGAAATGCGACACCTTTAGGGCGTATTACACTGCTCTCTACAAGGCGGATACGCCCCCCCAAGCTCATATTGATGATGTCCTGGACCACTGACCGGGGACCCCAATAAACCTGCATCATGCTGCCCAGCTGGAGGGCCCTCTTTTGCCGGAGGAACTGACTGCGGTGCTGAAGGACCTCCCCATTGGTAAGACACCAGGCCCGGATGGCCTGCCGGTAGCCTTTTACCGTATGTTCATATCACAGCTCCAGCCCCACCTGCTGCGTCTATATAATTTCTTTTCGGACACGGAGGGACCGTCACCCTCCTTGGGCATGGCAGAAATAGCCCTCATCTCCAAACCGGGAAAGGACACCACCCAGTGTGCCTCCTTTTGCCCCATAGCATTATTAAACACGGATCTCAAACTTTACACTAAAATGCTAGCCAAACACCTGGAACCCCATATGCCGGGACTTGTGGAGCCCGATCAGGTGGGCTTCATCCGCAATAGGCAGGAGAGGGATAACGTTTGACGAATTGCCCACTTGGTAGGGAAAGCGCACCATTGGAAGATCCCTGCCTGCCGTCTCCCGCTTGACGCAGAGAAGGCCTTCGACCAGGTAGAATGGGGGTTTCTTCGCTCAGTCCTACGCAATTTTGGTCTGGGGCATAACATGGTCTCGAGGATCATGGCGCCCTACCTCTCCCCCCAGGCGCGGGTCCGTGTTAACGGGCAGCTCTCGAACCCCTTCTCTATATCCAGGGGCACTCGGCAGGGCTGTTCCCTATCGCCTCTGCTCTTTGCCCTGGTGGTGAAGCCCCTGGCAGAAATGATTAGGCAAAACAAGGACATCCATGGCCTAACTCTAGGGGGACGCCAGGACAAAGTGGCATTGTTTGCGGATGATCTTATTCTAACTCTGTCGCGCCCGCACGCTTCACTTCGGCACTTCACGCCCTCCTGCAGACCTTTGAAAGGGCCTCCGGCCTTAAAATCAATCACACCAAGTCCTGGGCATTAAACCTCACGATCCCACAGGAGGAGCTCCCAGCCTTGGAGGCATTAGCTCCATACCAATGGACCTCAGACTATGTTCGCTATTTAGGCCTGAAACTGACCCCCTCCCTGGACGCGTGGACTCAGGCCAATTAGCGTGAGTGCAAGACGGCTGTCAGGGAGGACATGCGGAGGTGGAAGCCTCTGACTATCTACTAGCTAGGCAGGCTTAATGCCGTCTATATGTCTCTCCTCCCGAGAATCTTGTACTTGTTTCAATGTCTTCATACCACAACAACAGATACTGGACATTCAGAAGGAGGTTATCAAGTTTATCTGGGGTGGCCGTCGACCACGATTTTCCCACAAGATCCTAATGTTGCCCAGAGATCGGGAGGTCTGGCGTGTCCCAATCTTCTGGACTATTACTGGGCCTCCCACCTTCGCATAGTCTCGGAATGGACAACTACAGAAAGCGAAAAGGTGTGGTTCCACATGGATCGAATGGCAACAGGGCACACTATATGGGACCTTACCTGGCTTCACCAGACGGCACGCTCCCGCAGTGCCTATATGGCAGTGCCTACCAAAATGGTCCTTGACACATGGGACAAAATTGCTGTACGTAAGGGTCCGACGACGTTCTTTTCACCTCATACCCCTATTGTAGATAACCCGTTCTTCCCGCCGGCCTGCCATACGCAAGCCTTTGTCAAATGGTTACAGGGAGGGTGCAGAGTCATTGGGGATATGTTTGAGGGGGGACTCCTAAAAACATTCGCCCATTGCAGGGACGAATTTCATCTCCCGCCAGAAGCGCGCTTACAATATGTGCAGTTGCGCCACTGGATATCGTCCCCAGCTATGTGGCAGGCGGCTACCCGACCCTACACCCCCTTTGAGCGGCTGGTCCGCTCATTCGATGACTCGAAGGGCCTCATATCCCGAACCTACCAGATCCTTCAACACCCGCCTACACGGACGCTGCACACGTACCAACGTCAATGGCACCTGGCGTCAGGCACGGACATCACACCTGGACAGTGGGAACGACTCTGGCGCAACAGCCCTAGGGTCTACCGCAGCATTTCACAGAGGGAAAATACGTATAAAATCATGGAGCAATGGTACTATACGCCGGTCCGGCTACATTGTATGTTCCCTGCAATGTCCCCCTTATGTTGGAGATGATCGAATGCACCTGGCGACTTCATTCACATCTGGTGGGCCTGCCCACTCCTGTCTCTGCTATGGAAGGAAGTCCTTAGCCACATTAAAGAGGTGTTGGGGCTCCCATTGCCTGATTCCTCAGCCATGGTTCTCCTGGGTATCAAACCTGCCACCTTGAAAGCACTTAAGAACAGCGACTGGACTATAGCTTTCCACATGCTTGGGGCAGCAAAACAACTCATTGCACTCTACTGGAACAGGTCGGAGGCGCCCCCGATTGCTGCATGGTTTGTGCGACTGTGGCATGTTTTAACTATGGAAATTTTCACTGCGCGTTTGCAATTGCGTGAGACTCGCTTCGATGCTGTGTGGCGCCCCCTGGTCCAACACCTCTGTAAAATAGAACACGCGCGATACCTGCCTGTTAAGGTTAGAGCGCTGCGTCTCTTTGAAGACACTCTGCTCCAGCCCAACCCCAATAAACTTGTTCCATGTCCAGCCTACATATAGTCACCTAACTCTCAGCGCGCTCACTGAGGACCCCATAGCGCCTCCGATAAGCCATTGTTGCGTGTCATCCATGACCTGATCCTTGCCCACCTAGGTAGCCGCCTCTGACTCCCATCTCTCTCCCCCCTCTGTATCCCTGCTTCGCTTCTGTCTGTCTCTTACTATCCACTTTATAGGGGCTAGTCGCCCATGTTCATAGTGTTCTTGTTATTCTCTTAATGGTTCCTGCAATGTACCACACCCTGCACTTGTTGATACATCAAATAGTGTATGCAGTTTGTTTGCCACGAGTAGAAGGCGTCATGTCTCTTTATCGTTGGGCCCATGTTGTCTGAACACCCCCCGAGAACATTCGCAGTGGACGCGGCTAGCCCTGCATGGACTGCGAACCTATCGCTATGCACACAGGGACCTGAGCAGCACTTTTCCTAATGCGGCTGCTCCTGAACAGGCCTCAAGAAACTCTACAATACGTTGCTATTGCTCCATACACTAAATCACGCAGCCGGCCCTACAAGGGTTTGTAGGCGATACGCTGTGTTAAATTTGACCTTTTACAGACCCTTCTCTCTGGTATGCAAAAAAGAACGCGGCCGGCCCAGATTGGGTTGTAGGCTTAACGCTGTGTACACAGGGACCTTTTACCCTACTTCCTTTGTTTGAGAAAATAAAAAAGATTTCAAACAAAAAGGGGATATAATGGTCCGGACTCACCTAGGGGTCCGGCCTATACACTGTCTGCAGGTGTTGCCGGAACACCTCCAGCATAGCCACACGAGTATAAACAGGACAAATATATTTAACCTTTTTCTTCACAAGAGAGATAATGATGAGAGATGAGGCCTGGAGCTGATGGAGTGAGAGGCTCAATTCGGCGCTCCTCGCGGCCGGGCCCAATCTGGCTCCATCCTGACCCATAAAAAACTACAAAACTTGAAACCTGCACACCTGGGTGCACTAGAGCAGATAGCGAGCCGATGCTGGGCAAAAATATACAGTATAAACGCCCTGCCGTGAAGATAGGGGGCCGATGCAACGCCGCCTCGGCTGAAAACAAGATGGCAGCAGCGTTGATCCGGATCTGAAACTGAGAGGAGCTGCGGGTCACACACAAACCCAATGCAGATGAACGTTGCCGACCGAGACCAGATCAAGACGTCGGCGACAGGAAGGCCCGTCTAATGCAAAGCTGCTGTGCTGAGGCTGGAGGTAACAGAAATCCAGAGTTAAAATACTAGAAAGCAGAGCAGAAGATGCAGAAACAGGTTGCGCTGCAACAAAATCTGCATCGTGATATGCTGGAGAAAATCGAGGGAACAAATACAGTAAAGTTTGTCGAGGACTGGCTTCGAACGAGCATTTCCCCCGGAAGTCCTATCTCCATTATTTGCCCTTGAAAGAGCACACAGAGTGCCCACCAAACCTCCCCCGTTGGGAGTCCCCCCTCAACCGATCATTGTGCGCCTTCTCCACTACAAGGACCAGGACACTGTTCTAGAACAGGCGCGCAAACGTGGGGAACTGAAGATTAACAGCGCAATAGAACGAATATTCCCAGACTTCTCCAGAGAGGTCCAGGGACAAAGGGGGTCCTACCAGGCGATCAAAAAAGCTCCCGGACAGAAGGGGTTCCAATGTGCAATGATCTTCCCAGCAAAACTGATGGTGGTGACCCCGTACGGAGCTAGATTTTTCCCAACTCCACAAGAGGCATGGGACTAGTTCAACACCCAGAATGGATCAACGCACACCGCGAATGAAGGAAAACAAAGGTGACAACGAAGCAACTCCAAGGGAAGATAACCTGAACGGAAATCAGCCATGCCATGCCAAGATGAGGCTCAATTAGGACAGCGTAGAGTAGTAGAGGCGGTGATCCGCCTCAACGGGAGTCAAGCGGACCAAGAAATTACGGACCAGACGTCCCTTCATATGGACTCGGAATCAGATCGAGACTCCGACGTATCCGAGAACACTAGCTTGGAACTGCCGGTGATCACCCTGGCCACGGCGGACGAGATAATATAGAACTGCGGGCGCCGCCTGCCTTAGGCATCTGGGATGAGGAACCCAGCAGCATCACCTGAACAGAACTGAAGAGCGACAGAAGTACATCGAACATTCCACCTGAGCACTACAACATGTCACAACTGCAGAAGCTGGATGTGGGCCCAGCCTCCCGGACCACTGTGAGGTACCCCCCTACACTATAGACTATTGTTGGGTTATCCCACAAACTATTTGGACCATTACCATGTTTTGGACGACTAGCACATTGCTACTGGTCCTGGGGATTGGGGGTTGGGGTTGTTGGTTGTTATATTTAAGGGCGGGATTTAAAGAGTCATGTCAGCAGATTGCAGGACTAGCCTTGAAAAGTGTCACAGGAAGAGGATGCAAAGGCAGGATGGGCGTGAAGGGAACCCAGTTATTTCACGCTATATACAGATGGCTAGCAACTTAGCATATAAATGTATGGCATGGGATATCAGGGGTATGCATACGATAACTAAATGATACAAGGTGTACTCTTACCTACACAGGAGAGGAGTGCAAATAGCACTCCTGCAAGAGACCCACCTCACAGCATCAGAAGGTCAAGCACTCAAGTGACGACGGAGGGGTCAGGCATACTTCACTACATATATGCCAGGGGGACACTCCTATGGCTATGAGCAGGGGTCCCATTCCAATTCACAGACACTATCATTGACACAGAAGGGAGGTATGTCTCCATCAGAGGCAGGCTAGAAGGGAAAGACATAACGCTGATCATCTTATATGCCCCCAATATTGACCAGGCTGCCTTCTTTGTGGCAGTGTCATGGCACCTAGCTCCATGACTCATGACATCCACACATGACATCCACACGTATCGGTGGGGATTTCAACTGTGTGACTGACATCCAGCTAGACCGCTCACATCCCGCTCTGCGGGACTCCCAGATGAATCGGACTGCTAGGATGTTCTCTGACTGGCAGCAACAGTGGAACCAAATAGATTCTTGGGAGACGCAAAAACCTACAGAATAGGGACTACTTCTTTTCGGACCTGCATGAGGTTAATTTACGACTCAATCATTACCCTACCAGCCCTGACATGCATGATCTTACCGTGATGATAGAATATCTACTCGCACTATTTCAGACCACAATCCTGTATTACTGCAATTACGATGGGCACGCCCGAGACCCTCAATACCCACCTGAAGGTTAAAAATAGAACTACTGGAGGACCAGGTCTTCTGAGAAATGATCTTAGCCACAATAACCCAATATTTTGCGGAGAACACGAGGACAGCATCTATCTCCCTAAATAGAATGGAACGCCTTCAAGGCTGTAACACGTGGGCATTGCATAGCTGAATCCAAAGTGATCCGGCAGACATTGCTAACTGAAGTTGAGAGGGCGGAGCACCAACTAAGAGACATTGAGCATAGGCGGCCAGAACACCCATAGCTCCAACCGGAGAGGTTACAGGCCTAGGAGGCAGTATCGACCAAAGTAGAAAGACTGAGATGCTTGGACTATAAGACCTATATGGACAAAACCCATGCCAAGAAGGCAAGTGTGGGTCTCTTTTGGCGTGTGTGACAGGGGGGAGCAGAACGGACCTATAACCCGATCTATGCCCCGTGGACGTGTGAACAATGCCCTCTACCCTCTTTTCATGCAGCAACAAGAGAACTGGAGACTTACGGACACTGCTGTAGCGTTACCCGACCTGGAAGGGGAACACTGTTTCTTTAACTGGGCCGAGCTAGAACAGAACCCTGCCCCCAAAAATTACTTGGACGATTACGTAAATACCGGAAGAAACATCACCTCTGTGTGTGTTACACCTGGAGGGGGAGAAGGAGATTACGGAGGAAGTGAAGGCGAGAGAGGAGGAGACAGAGACAGCATGCAGAGAGAGAGACGAGTCGAGAGGAGTCGAGAGCGGAGACGACCTACCGAACAGAGAAGCCAGGAGGCCAACGTCAAGGCGCATCGCCCAGCCACGCTTCAAGGGAAGCGTGGCTCTCCCACGTACGTGCTTGTATCATGGGCTGGGCGGGTAGAAAGGGTTTTAAACCACCCTGAGACCGCACTCGAACATTCCCCTGCACTCCCCGTCCCTCGCACACGTCGGCACTAAGGAAAATAATTGTTTTCTGTTAAAACTTATGCACATGTGTGAGACCTCACTCCCTACCCTGTCACTGTAAGATATAAAGCACTAGACTGAATCAAGTCTATCTTTTCCTTTCTTTTGACTGGGGTGACAACGGCGGCAGAACCGGCGCCTACATTTCCCAGAAGCCCCCTGGAGAGAAGGAGAACAGGACAGGACTGGAGTTGTGGAAAGAGCGACACTCTTCAGGAGAGAAAGACGCTGAACCCCCTCTCCTTATTATCGCAGCACAATACGCCGACGGCATTTACTTAAGTCAATAAAACCTACACTACCATCTCCACGTACTCCCGTGAGTCATTTCATCCCGCAACAAGTGGTGGAGAATGCAGGCACTGAAGTAACCATCTGTGAAACCGAGACGGAGGACCTACTGCAGCTTGGTTAAAGGACAAGAACAGCTAGGTTGGGCGGTAGAGCAACAATTAAACTCGGCCCTAGCTGAACGGGAGACGTTCAAGACCACCATAGCAGCCCAAATAGAGGGCTTACAAAAGCTGATAGGAGACCCCTCCTCCCCAACAGTGAGGGAATCCAGAAGTACCCACCCAACTCCATCAGGGTCTCCCTACAGAAGTATACGTCGGGAGAAGACCCCGATGCCTTTCTAATGAACTTTGAGAGAGTTGCCCCGGCCTGTGGTTGGCCTGTTGAGAAATGGCGTTTTTTTAGGAGCCGCTTTTAACCGGGGAAGCCCAAGCGGCATATCAAGTTGCCAACACCACCAGACAGTCTCCATATGCCGTGATTAAAACAATCATTTTGGACCACCTAGGTCTTGACGCCGAGGCTTACAGGGTGCGCTTTAGAAAGGAGGGAGAGAACCCAAAGACTCTGTTCTTCCGCCTGAAAATGGCTGCGGACAAGTGGCTTACCCCCAACCTCAGTACCAAAGAGGACATAATAGACAAAATCTATTTAGAGCAATTTTAGAAGCCTTGCCCTATGGAACACAGAAGTGGCTGAGGCAACACTCCAATTTAACCACCGTCCAAGCCATGGAAATGTCCTCCACATTTGCCCAAGTACAACCGCTTTTACACCCCTGGGAAACAGAAAAGCCTACCAAACCAATACCCTGGGTGGATAGGAAAACCCAACAGCCAACAGATTTTCCACTGCCAAGCCCTATAAGACCCTAAGTCCCCAGTTTTAAAGGTCCTCAATGTTTTGAGTGCGGCACATGGACCAAGGTACCCCCTTTATGTCACGACTAATGCGGGAAGTGTGTCGTCTCCTGGACCTTCGACAAATCCGGACGTCGGTTTACCACCCGCAAACGGACGGACTAGTAGAGCGCTATAATGGAACCCTCAAGTCCACTTTTAAGAAAATGCTTTCTGTGAACGAGAAAAGAGTGGGACCTCATTCTACCATTAGCCCTATACGTCATCAGAGGGCAGACACAAAGCAGCTTGGGGTGTTCCTCCTTCGAGATGCTGTATGGACGACAACCTAGAAGCCTACTAGAAATCACAAAGGAAGCCGGGGAATCCGAACAACAGGGAGAAACGAAAAGTCTACTGGAATACAGCCAGACCCTGAAAAACAACCTAGAGAAGATAAGAGACCTGGCCTATTCCAACCTTGAATCCAGCCAGAAAAAACAAAAGATGTGTTACGACAAGGGGAAGAGATGGAGACGCCTTAAGGTGAACGATTGGGCTCTCGTGCTACTGCCCTCTTCTACCAAGAAGTTTCAAGCTGAATGGAAAGGACCGTATAAAGTGGTTGACACCATTGACAAAACGACATACAGACTACAAATCACAACCCGAAAAACACAAACGTATCATATCAACGCATTAAAAAAGTGGATTGGACCACCTCCCACAGCCCATCACCTTGCAATACCCACAAGGGCCTCGTCAACCTCAATATTGAACGAACTTGTGATAAACGAAGACCTACACCAAACTGAACAAGAAGAATTACAGAAAGTACTGGTCCCCTTCGCATCTCTATTTTCAAATCTACTGGGGAAAACTACGCTGATAGAGCACTGAATAGAAACACCGGAGGGAACTGTGATCAAACAACGGCCATATCGAATACCTGCGGCCAAAAGACCTGCCATACATAAGGAGGTCCAGGAAATATTAAAGCTAGGGGTGAACCGTCCCTCCTGGAGGTCTTCACCCATCGTAATGGTGCCCAAGTCGGATGGGAGTACAAGATTTTGTATGGACTTCCGCACCCTGAATTCAGTTTTCTCCTTCAACGCATACCCGATACCAAGAATCGATGAATTAATCGAGAAACTAGGAGACGCACAATATATCAGCACACTGAACCTGACCAAGGGTTACTGGCAGGTGGCATAAAGGGAAGAAGATAGGAAGAAAACTGCATTCACAACACCCGAGGGCCTATATAAATTTAACGTCCTCCCTTTCGGACTGCACGGAGCTCCCGCGGCGTTCCAGCGCTTAATGAATGAAATCCTGATGAAACACCAGGCATACAGTTCAGCATATCTTGACGACATTATAATATTCAGTCCTTCCTGGGAGAGTCATCTACATAATGTCCAAACTATTCTGGGAAGACTACAGGAAGCAGGATTGCATGTAAATTTAAAAAAATCTTGAATGGGCTACCAAAAAGTAAAATACCTGGGTTACGTGTTGGGACATGGCATAATAGAACCCCAAATAAAGAAGATAAGGGCCAGAGCTGACACCCCAGTCCCTAGAAGCAAAAAAGGAAATGAGGGCGTTTTTGGGATTAATCGGTTACTACCGACGTTTTATCCCATCCTTCTCAGACACTGCCACACCGCTCACAGATACCCTAAAATAGGAATACAAACCACTAGGCTATCAGAATCCCACCCCAGAGATGTGGCAAGCGTTTAACGCCCTAAAAAGGGTTATCACCACTAGTCCTGTACTCTCGTCTCCAGACTTCTCTAAGCCTTTCATCCTCCACACAGACACTTTTGACTATGGGGTGGGCGCCGTCTTGTCACAAATGTCACCAGATGGAATAGAGCACCCCATACTATATATCAGCAGGAAACTCTTCCCACGGTAGGTAAAATATCCAACAATAGAAAAGGAGTGTCTCGCAATTAAATGGGACGTAGATAAACTACGATACTATCTTGAGGGTCACCCATTCACCCTATTCACCGACCATGCTCCCCTGCAGTGGATGAGCCGCAACATCTCCCACAACCCCAGGGTATTAAGATGGTTCTTGTCACTCCAGCCCTTCTCCTTTCAGGTATGCCATCGCAAAGGCACGGATAATGGAAGTGCAGACTTCCTCTCTCGCTTTCCTCTCCCCGATAGGGAGATTCCAGGGGGGGGGGGGTGGCGTGTGACAGGGTGCAGCAGGACGGACCTATAAGCCGATCTATGCCCCGTGGACGTGTGAACAATGCCCTCTCCCCTCTTTTCATGCAGCAACAAGAGAACTGGAGACTTACGGACACTGCCGTAGCGTTACCCGACCTGGAAGGGGAACACTACTTCTTTAACTGGGCCGAGCTAGAACAGAACCCCGCCCCCAAAGATGACGTGGACGACGGCGTAAATACCGGAAGAAACATCACCTATGTGTGTGTTACACCTGGAGGTGGAGAAGGAGATCATGGAGAAAGTGAAAGCGAGAGAGGAGGAGACGGAGACAGCGTGCAGAGAGAGAGACGAGCGGAGAGGAGCGGAGAGCGGAAACGATCTACCGAACAGAAAAGCCAGGAGGCCAACGTCAAGGCGCATCGCCCAGCCACGCTTCAGGGGAAGCGTGGCTCTCCCAGGTACGTGCTCGTATCGTGGGCTGGGCGGGTAGAAAGGGTTTTAAACCACCCTGAGACCGCACTCAAACGTTCCCCTGCACTCCCCGTCCCTCGCACACGTCGGCACTACGGAGAAGCAATGTTTTGTGTTAAAACGTATGCACACGTGTGAGACCTCTCTCCCTACCCTGTCACTGTAAGATATAAAGCACTGGACTGAATCAAGTCTATCTTTTCCTTTCTTTTGACTGAGGCGTCACCGACGGCAGAACCGGCGCCTACATTTCCCAGAAGCACCCTGGAGAGAAGGAGAACAGGACTGGAGTTGTGGAAGGAGCGACTCTCTTCAAGAGAGAAAGACGTTGAACCCCCTCTCCCTTATTATCGTGGCACAATTCGCCAACGCCGTTTAATTAAGTCTCCACGTTTTCCAGTGAGTCATTTTATCCCGCAACAGCGTGGCTGGCTAATCCCAACAAACGGGGCTCCCACATCCTAGAACTAGAGACTCCGTGAGGGACAAGGGTCTACATACCAACGGAGATTAATGACATCTTTGTGCACTACTTTTCCACACTCTACACAAGCTCAGCCACATGGGGGTTACTACAGATGCACACATTCCTGACTGACCTACAGATACCGACGACCTAGGGGGCAATATAACAACCCACAAGATTGTTGCGTCTATTAAACATATGGTATACAATAAGACACCTGGTACAGACCCGGTGGAGTTCTACTCGACATACTCAGCTGAATTAACCCCCCATCTCCTGGCACTTTACGGAGCAGCCGTCGAGACGGGCTTCCGGCCAGATATTATGATGGAAGCGGTAATAGTACCCATTTTGAAACCAAATAAAGCCCCACATGATAGGATGGCCTACCGCCCATTATCGATGCTTAATATTGATTATAAGATTCTAAGCCGGATTCTAGCGACACAACTATTTCCCCTCATGACCACACTGGTGCACAAAGACCAAGCAGGGTTCACTCTCACGTGCAACACAGCAGGAAATATCAGGCATTTGATAACTATCCTAGAGGCACACAGAGACAGTCAGGAGCACGACACAATTTTCGCCATTGATATTGTGAAAGCTTAGAATGGCTCTACCTATACGAAGTGATGAGACGCATGGGTCTGGGAGAGGGGTTTCTCAAGTGGACTAGACTGCTCTACACTGGCCCCATTGCCAGGGTACGCACAGGAAGAACAATATCACAAAGCTGGCCGATATGGGGCAGCACTAGGCAGGGATGCCCGCTCTCCCCACTATAATTCGCCCTGGCTATGGAGCCACTTGCCATAGCGGCCCGAATGGGGCAGTCATATGTGGGCCTAAGAATTAAACAATATTACCATCATATAGCATTATATGCGGACGACCTGCTGTTGTTCCTAAAAGGAGGGGAGGAGAACTTAATTGCAGTCCAGGATTTGTTGGAGAGATTTGGCTCCATATCTGGACTCAGAGTGAGCTGGGCGAAATCCTGCCTCTTCCCAGTGACGCGAACGGGCCAACTAGTTGCTTACCCTATTTGGAGGTCGACATCTATCACGACTGGTCGGACCTCTATGAGGGGAATATAGGATGGGCATATCGCAGCCTACGAGCGGCTATCAACTTGTGGCGGACACTGCCATTATCAGTAGCTGGCTGGATTGCACTCCTCAAAACGATAGCGCTCCCCCGCCTTCTGTGCTACTTTAATGCACAACAGCTCTGAATCCCGGCAACATTTTTCAAGGACCTTGAGTCCCAAATCCGAACATTCATATAGGGCAATGGCTGCTGCAAAGTGACCCTTATGCTGTTGCTGAGACCTGTAGCGGAGGGAAGCCTGGCGGTCCCGAACTTTGAATCGTACTATATAGTAGGTCAGCTACAATGGCTGGGGCACAACACAGCCTCAGAACGACGGCAGCAAGATGACCCCGGGCACTCTGGAGCACTATTAAATGATCTGCTGAGAGTCTTTCTTGGAGTACATAGACCCTCAGGGGGGGACACTCAGGAGCTTGGAGTACAAACCACATGCTGGGGTCGGGCCTGCAGAAGATGGGAGTATGGACCCCATACTCACCAGACATCCCCCATGACATGCTGAGAGCCCTTTCACATGGCGGGAACTGGTGAGACCTAGAGATGGGGATGGAAATGGGGGCGACAAAAGTAGGCAATCTCTACAGGGACTCTGAGATGCTGCAGTTCGAGACGTTTCGGGCAGAATATGGGCTGCCATAGGGACACTTCTTGCTGCATCGAGCATTAACGACAGCCGTCCGCAAACATTGGCGGACGGGTTCGACGGAACCCCTGCCACAACGAGCTTGTTATTATATGGCTCTAAAAGAAGGCACTATCAAAGCAGTATCATGCCTAAACAGAGTGCTGCGCGCTGATGAGCTACGGCCATTTGAGAAGCTTCGACTTCAGTGGGAAGGGGACTTCTGTATACCCATACCGATCAAAGAGTGGGATAACATACTAGCTGGGACATAACAGTATCCAGAAACGCACGCTTCAAATTGATAAATTACTATGGCCTGCACAGGGCATAACCAACCTCCGAAGAAGTTGGCTGATACTTCCAGGTGGCAGACACGGCCTGCCCAAGATGCAACGTGCCACAGGCCCCTATACTGCATATGTTCTGGAAATGCCCCGTTACAAGAATTCTGGACGCAAGTGGTACAGACAGTGAGGGAGGTCATAGACAAAGAGTTAACATGCACTCCGGCACGCTGCCTGCTGGGTTGGCTTCCCCACTCGTCTAAAGTAAAAGTCACACGCAGATTCCAAGACCTGGCACACACCTTGGCTGAGCGGGAGATAACCAAGAATTGGAAGTCAAGAGGGGGCCCTAGGATAGTGGCCTTGCATAGGGAGTTCCTGAAGTGGGCAGGGTGCGACAGACCAGTGATGATTTGAGAGGTTATAAGAGGACTAAGGAATATAGAGATAGCGAGGGCCTGGAAGGCATTGGTACACAATCTAGAATATCCAGAACCCGAGCTCCCAGACAATGAGGCAGAGGCCAAAAAAGGCAGAAGCCCCTGACGTAGACACACCAACCACAATTAGCATGCACAGAAATACTAGCTATCGCGCAAATATCGAAAGGCATACTTCACTGGAATCACCCCACCCTGCACGAACACGACAAGAGAAATGTGAATACTTTCACCCAACTTGACCTAAGATGAAGCAATAACAGGTGACTCGGGGAGGGGGAAGGGAATTAGTTTATTGTTACCATTGTACTGTTACTTGAGAATGCAAATGACTTATTCGTATAGTAAAGTAAAAAACGAAGGGGGTCATTAGGCGGTCTTTGGGACTGCCTGTCATAAGGGCGGGGGTCCCGTCGGGGGCATTAGGATGCGCCTGCCACTGTGGCGGGTGAATCCTGCAAGTTTAGCATTGTGGCGGGCGGGGCTCTCAGCACGGCCTGCCACAATGCTAAACATGCACTAATGCATTTGCAGATGTATGGGGGTACCACAGGTACCCCCCGTGCACCCCCCACCTCTCCTTCACTCCCGGGGCCTGCAAGGGGCCCCAGAAGTGAAGACTACATGCCTATCCTGGGCCATCCTTATATGGCTGGCGGTGTCAAATAGACATTGCCACCATGTTAGACCTTTTCCGCCCGGTCGCAAGGCGACCAGGGCGGAAAAGCGGCGGTCGGTCTTACCGTCCGCCGCGGTCACCCCGCCATACTAATATGGCGAGGGGCATTTAGCTGAGGATGGCGGGGGACTACCCCCGCCAGGCCGGCGGTCGCTACCGCCAGCCTGGCGGGGGCAATCCGCCCGCCATCCTAATGACCACCTAAATGTGAGAAAGATAATGTTAAATCAAACAATGTGCCCTATGATTATGTAATTAGCTGATGAAAAGAGAAATAACCTATAAAATTTGTTTACAAAAACAAAAGGGAGATAATGTTCAAATTAAACCCATTTGGATAAGTCCGGAAAGCTATTGACCTATTGGAAATCAAGAAGGTCATCTACAGAGGGAGGTTAATCAATCAATAGGGAGGAGGGAAAGGGGTCCATTAAAATCCCCATAGTAATAGTCTGGAGGCTGTGTAATCTCTAGCCTTTAATTTAACCAACACTACCTCTCCTTTTATATTAAAAAAAAATTTGGGGCGGAGAGCTACTGTTTTTTACAAAAAGAAACCACTTTTTCACTTTTTTGCACCTTCCATCTGGGAGAGTCTTTCAATTTCTAGACACTGCTACCCAGACCAGAGGTTGCCTCAGGATGAGGCTGGCATATAGCACAAAGTTGAACACCCGATGACTATGCCATAACGCTGATAATGGGTGAACAACAGATATACACCGCATTTAATATCGTAGTGTTTATGAGGGAGCTTTAACTATAACCAATGGTTATGAAGCTACAAGTGTCCATTCATCCTTTTGACATCTACAGAGGGAGCCACACTGCCTGAACTTCTTAAAAACAGAAAGAGTGGAGGAAGACTCTGAGCTGGAGGGCCCATTAAGTGATAAGGAAACTAACATCTCCAAAACAGGGTCAATGATTACACACATACATTCACTGAAAGAAAATCTTAACATATTTGCCAATTTCACAAGTAGGGGACAGAGACTCTCCTGAAATGTCCGACACACAGCTGTGGGACTTTGAATGGTTGCCACAAGATCTTCTGCCACTCCTACAGGAGTAGTAGGATAGCTGGAAAAGCAGGCCTGTTACAGAATAGAACCCTTAGGTGGAGTGAATCCAGCAGAGCCACAAATGATTCGAAGGAGCTTCTGCCAGATAAACAAAATCTTCCTTCGGCACTGCCAAAAACATTACACTTTAAAACATGTTTCAAATTAGCTAGTACCTTTTCAAAGGAAATGAAGAAGTCTGCTTAATCGCGGGGCACACTAATCTCGGTGCGGGCGGGTACCCCGTTCATTTGTACCGATACAGTGATAGACCCTGCAGGCAGGTACACTCTGGCTCGTGGAACGCTTAAGGGTCAACAAATACTGTTGGGCTTCATTTACGCTCTGAACACTGACCAACCCTCGTGCCTGGCGCAACTGTCCACTTCATTAGCCCCGTATGCTGGTTTCCCCTGGCTGTTAAGTGGAGATTTTAATTTGGTGCTGGACATACACTTGGATAAGTCCTTTCCACCCCTCCGAACCACAAGGGCTGTTTCGAACGCGCAGGCCCTTACAGGCTGGTTATCGCACGGGCGTTGCTGGATGTGTGACGTAGCCTACATCCTGATGACCGTCTCTATTCTTATTACTCCGCAGTACACGACCTTCACGTGCGATTAGACAGGGTGGTGGGCTCCCAAACACTAACCCCGTTGATTGAGAACGCTGAATATTTGGGGCGGACACATTCTGACCACAACCCCCTGAGGCTGCGGTTGAACTGGGACCCTGGTCGCCCCCGTGTCCCCACCTGGCGTCTCCAACCGGCTGCACTGGAAGATCCGGAATTCCGTGCATCCCTGGGGACGGCTATCCTGGAGTATATTGAACTGAACGACGGGACGGCGAGTAACGCATTGATGGAGTGGGATGCTTATAAAACGGCTATCAGGGGCCACTGCCTTGGTGCAACTGGAACGTATGCAACATCTGGCGTTGTCATTTACTCGCCTCGAATTGCAACTACTCAAATATGAACGGGAAGGCGAGGGCGGAGGTCGCCACTCAGTCCACCTGGCGCGCCTTCGGGCGCAACATGCGGCCCTCAGGGAATGCCTGCGATGCCATAATTATACGGCCCGCACTCATGCCAAAGCCGACTGGGCAGGCCGCCTGTTGACCTGGCTGCTCAAACAGGAGAGCACCCTCGCCCCAATTGGGGCCATACGCATGCCTGAGGGGCCACTGGTATACACGCAACGTGAAGTGCACAAGGTGATGTCCGATCATTTCGCGCAATTGTACCGATCCACGGGGCGCAGCATTGGGCCCGAGCTGGACAGATTCCTGGAGACTGTCTGCCTGCCCACTGTTCCCGCAGCCCACCAGGAGTCGCTAGACGGTCCTCTCACTTTGGAGGAAATCGGGGAGGCGATCGGCTCCATGGTCCCTGGGAAGGTGCCGGACGGCTTCCCCGCTGAATACTATAAAGCCTACCGGGAGTCCCTGGTGTCACAATTGCACACCCTTTATCCACAGCTCTCGAGGAGCAGACTTTACCCCCTTCAATGCGTGAGGCCTACCTGGTGTCTCTGCTCAAACCAAACAGAGATTTCGAGAATCTGGGATCACACCGACCCCTGGCTCTGCTTAACGCAGATTATAAAATATTTGCTATGGTGTTGGCGGAGCGCCGGTAGTACCTGAATTAGTACACAGCGATCAGAATGGCTTTGTACCTATATGTAGTACCTCACTGAACTTGCGGCGGTTCTTCAGGATGGCGTCGAATAGCGTGCAGGTGTGGCCTAGGGCGGGCTGCCTTATGCTGGACCTCGAAAAAGCCTTTGATTGTCTGGAATGGGGCTACCTCACGGCAGTGCTGATGCCCTACAAGCTGGGCCCGGGGTTTCTCCAGATGGTCACACTCCTGTACAAGAACCCCACAGTGAGGGTGAAAACCGGGCCCTACATTTCTGACGCAATACCAGTTTGCAGGGGCACCAGGCAGGAGTGCCCGCTTTCGCCCCTTCTGTTTACGCTGGCAATTGAGCCCCTAGCTGCGGCACTGCGTACGACACTCGGAGATGGTATCCCCTGGGGAACCCGACACATCAGATGTCACTGTATGTGGACGACCTCTTGGTCTTCGTAAGAGATGTGAGTAACATCCCGGCCAAACTGGAGCACATATTGCTAGACTTCGCCACTCTCTCGGGCCTTAGGGTGATTGCAAACAAGTCCTGCCCTTATGCGTTCGGTGGAGACATCCAGGACCTGGGCTACATCCTGGATGGCGTGAGTGTGCGGTGGGAGGCGGACACTTTCCGATACCAACCGGCGGACCTCATTGAGGGCAACCTTGGCAGGGCTGTAACCAGTGGCGTAGCTAGGGAGGGCGGGTCGGTCCGCCCCAGGAGGCACCATTTTGGAGGCGGCAGTGAATCTGTAAGTGCAAGCACACCTGCTTGCAGACAAACGCTGTACCACACTGTGGTGTCTCCTGTGGAAAATAAATACAATTTGGCATTGTTGGAGTGTCACGAAATACTGATATAATGAGGTCACAGAACGCATTAGGGGACAGTGAGAGGTCACAGCGTACATTGGGTGACTTTGTGAAAGCACACTTGTGTTTTTAGGTCGAGGTAATATCCGGTCTGCCAAAGGCAGACCGGATGTCCGAGATTTATTGTCAATAAGAGGGCTGCTTTATCCCTCCCTCTTTTTAGCTCTCCCTCCATTGGCTGGCTTCCTAAACGGAGGCCAGCCATTGGAGGAGAGAGCCGTCCCTCTGAATAGGCTCCGTCTTTTTCGGATTTGGGGGCGTACATTTTGTTGTTCTTTCGCCAGTGACATCACCCGTCACTCAGAACAACAAAACACTCGCCCCCGAATGCGAAAATTACCATGCTTTCTCCGAGGCATTTCTGCTTTGCCTTGGAGAAAGACGGTGGTGGTTTCCAGAGCTGCTCTGCTCGTCCCCCCTCCCTCCGCTGCTCTCCTCTGTCCCGCTCCCCCCCCCCTCCGCCTGCAGCTCTCCTCTGCCCGGCTCCCCCCTCCCTCTGCCCGCAGCTCTCCTCCGTCCCGCTCCCCCCCTCCCTCCGCCCGCAGCTCTCCTCCGTCCCGTTCCCCCCCCCCTCCCTCCGCCCGCCTGCTAAAAGGGGTGAAACAGACTGACTTGGGGTGGACTTGTCTTGTTTCACGTTGTTCAGCTCAGCCACTACATGAATATATTGTCCTGTGTATCCTTTTACATCATTTACTTTAAAGGTTTAATGAGGCCCCATATATTTATTTATCGAGTCAATGGTAGTCACATTGTCGATTCTCCAACAACAAATAGCTAAGTTGTCCCGACTGGGCTTGAAATCTGCCCTACAGATGACACATAGAGCTATGCAGGAAGCACGTTAACCCCTTGAGCTATCCTACCATCATCTTGCTGCATGGACACTGCAGCCCGCGGCGGTCCCCCTCGGTTGTAATTTAAGGCTGGCCTCTACCTCCAGAAGCGACGGTGGCTCCTGTTTTCATGACCCTGCCTGAGGTGGGGGGGGGGGGGCTTTTTTCAGAGCATCGCCCTCTGATGTCTTCAGACCATGACTGTACCAGCCTAGAGCCTGGGTGGCACCCCCCCCCCATCTGCCCCCACCCCCTCCCCTGTCCCACCGGCTCCCGTGACACACTCGCTTTAAAGACTCGTCAAACACAGAACAGAGGAGCCGCGGCCTTTGATCTGCTCCTGGGTCCTTGAAACCCGATAGGCTGAACTCCCACCAAAGTTCCCATAAAACCCGAGTGTTTTTGTTGAATGTTTTTGTCTCGGTGTTCCAGCATCATTCACAGTGTTCCCATCATGTTTATCCGGATGCTCATGGAGGTAGGACACAGCATCAAGATAGCTCAGTGAGTTCATGTGCCGGTAGCAGAGCTGCTGTGTGACTGTGACTTTACTGCATAGCGCTTCAGCTTCAACTTCTACAGTTTCTAAGCGCTGTAAATGACAGATGATGCGAGTAGTACCGCATCTATCGAATATATTAAAATACCCATTAACAAGAGTTAATAGCGCCCTCTCTTCGGGAGAAAATTGCTAACTTCTAATTAGGGGCTATTTTTGGTGCGATCCCAGGCCCTGCAGACGAAGTTGTGTAATTATGGGCGGGAATATGATCTGTCGGGCTCTCGGGCCAACCCTGCCGGTTTGGGTTGTGAATGCCTCTCTGGTTTCAGAGAGGACAGGACTCTGTGTGCTATTAATTGGGGACAGAAGCCAGCTGGGTACCAAAAAAATCAAAGCCACCCCATGGGTCGGATATTATTAAGCCGTAATGTCATGGAAACAGTCCATTGTCACCCGGGACTTCATATATATATTACCTAATACTGTTCTTAAACGGTTGCAATAGCTAACAATGGGATGGATTCTAAAAAATATATAAATGTACATCTGTAGTAGGTTTACTCCTAGGTTTGGGCTTATATTTACTCATTTTTGAAACTCATAAATGATTCCAGGAGTTCTCCTGAAAAAAGCCTTTTGAATTCAAACTTCCTCAATCTCGAAGGGAGTTTTGGAAGAAAATCTATAAACATTGTACAGCTACGCATGCAAAAATTTCTTGAATGAGTCAATCGTGGATTTTTTTTGAACATCACCTACACCCTCACCAATTTTGGAGGTATTCCTTGACCATTTAAACTATGGAAATGGATTTACTCCTGCTGTCGCCAGAAGTAAATCTGTAACAATCTCCAAAAGGAGAATGAGCTGAGAAAACACTTATGAAAACCCCAAAACAGGAGCGTAGCAGGACATGCTAGCCACGGGACACTCAACGAACGCCTTATGGAAGATTTATTCACGCAAAAATACGTGTGTGAGAAAATATTTTTAAAAGCGTAAAGCCAAGTAAAGTTTTTTGAATGATAAAACTATGCTGTGCACATACACAAAGCGATTTCTACACGATAATTAAACGTGCACATGATAATTGCCTGACACTCTGCGTGCACGTGATTTGCAAGGAATACCACAGTGGGGCCCGCACGGTTCACGAAGATAGTTTCACAATTAAATTGAACTTGCATTAACAAGAGTATTCATTGATTTGCGAGCAAGGGAGAAGCCAGAGAATTGAAACATCCCTCACTTTGAACCAAAGCTCTTAAGGCACGAAGCAAGTCACTGTGATCCTCCCCATAGGAGCTCTATTGTCTCTTCCACCCAAGCATCTATCCTTTCATCATTCACCCACTGATATCCATCATTTCACCTTTACATTCTGCCATCCATTCATTCTTTCATCTATCAGTCAGTCTCTCACCATTCTGTCTGTACGCCCATTCATCTCCAAACCTATCCATCTATCTCCAAACCTAGCCATAAGCCCATCCATTCTTTCTTCCATCCCTCCATCCATCCTTTCACTTTCATCCCTCTATCCACCCTTTCACTCATCCATCCATCCGTCCACCCATCCAAACTTTGACTCCAAACATCACCCCTTTCACTCATTCATCCATCCACCCTTCACCCAGCCTTCCATCCTTTCACTCTTCCATTCCTCCGAACACCCTTTCACTCATTCACCCATCCTTTCATTCACCCATCCATTCTTTCACTTGTCAATAAATCCCGCCTTTCATCCATACATCCTCCCTTTCATTCATCCATCGACTCTCACTCATCCATTCTTACAGCCATTCTTTCACTCATCTATCTTTACACTAATCCTTTTAATCATCCATCCATCGATACTTTCAATCATCCACCCTTTCACTCAGTCCATCCATCCACCCATTCATTCTATCCATCAATCCATCTATCTGCCGCTTCACTCATCCATCAATCCTTCAACACATCCATTCTTACGTTCTTCCTCCCACCCTTTCATGCAGTCCATCCAGCCACCCTTTTACTCATCCAACAATTCCATCACAGAGAGTGCAGAGTGCAGAGTAGTGAGTGCAGAGTGCAGAGTAGTGAGTGCCGAGTGCAGAGTAGTGAGTGCAGAGTGCAGAGTAGTGACTCCACCATAAAAATAATTGGTAGAGTCATTTTAGATAGACTACACTTATGGGCAGAGGAACACCATATTATCAGTGACCTCCAATATGATTTTCGCGAAGGAGTCGTTACCATCGAGCAGGCTCTTAATCTATCAATATTGACTGAGAAGTATACCACGGCCAAGGGAGGAAGACTTTTTAAAACTTTTTTAGATTTGACATCTGCTTTTGATTTTGTAAATCATGGGAAATAATGGATTATTTTAACCAAAATAAGAGTGGATGTGAATATTATTAAATTTCTGAGGGAGTTGTATAATGGAGCCAGTGCAATGGTCAGATACGGCAAAAACGGGGAGTGTACAAGAGAGTTCAGTGTTGCGAGGGGCGTGAGGCAAGGGTGCGTCCTTGCCCCATTTTTATTTTCTATTTACATAAACAACTTGGAGGCCACATTATTACAAGACTGCAACGATATGCCTACCGCCTCAGCCCGCCGTATACCTGCTCTCATTTATGCAGATGATGCCGTTCTTATGGCAAGAACCCCCATAGCCATGCAGACCATGATTTCTTCTTTTAGTTCCTTCATGGCTAAACTTGATTTACAAATAAACTGCACTAAGACCTTTGCTATGAATTGTGGTTGTAATACGAACTATAAGAAAAAAACCATGTTCATAGGATCAACCCCTTTACAACATACACCAACCTTCGCTTACCTGGGGATCTTGTTCGATCGAACTGGTAAATGGAGTTGTGCGATCCAAGCCAGGAATTTATTATTCTCTAAATCTATAATGGCCCTCAGGTCTTTTAGCAAGAAGATGGGCAAAAAGCCAGTTAAAGAGCTTTTATACATATACAGAGCTAGTTGTGTCTCGGTGGCATTATATGGGGCAGGAATATGGGGCGATTCAAATGTTATTAGCCTACAAGTCACCGAAAATGTTTTCCTGCGATACCTCTTAGCTCTTCCAAAGAGTACGTCCAGTTACAACTGCCACTTAGAATTGGGCATCCCCTATTTGGAAGATTTAATTAAGTTGCAACCGATTCTTCTATGGCATCGTGTATGGACCAATGAGAAATGCCATCTAAATAGCCTTATCTTGGGGGATGCACTGAAACTAGATGGGGGGAAAAAAGATAAAATGGCTGTGTTATATAAAAGCGTTTTGTGATAACATCAAGCACCTGGAATTTTTTACTGACCCTTTATCTATGTCAGATATCCCCAGGAAAGCATTGAAACATCTAAGCCTAAATTTCCTTGAGAACCAAAGAGAACAAATTGAATTGTTAAAAAAGACTGTAATTGCACACCAAATGATAGTTAAACCAAGGATTATCCAGCCTTATCTAAACCTTCGAATGAAAGAACAAGAAAGGTTCCTGTTGACCAGATTTAGGTTTGGTATTTTGTATAGACTGTTGAGCTTTCCTGCTACAAATGATTGGTCTAGGGTAATTTGTAAATGTCCGTGTGATAACATCTCCACCCAATCGGATATACATATACTCTTTTTTTGTAAATTTTATGTTAAATCTAGGAAGAGATGGATCATGCCTATTTTAAAATATATGAATATGAGATAGTGTCGCCCTGCATTCCTTGCTATACAACTTTTGGAGGATATCTTTTCAGTGGCCTCTGTTGCGGCATTTCTAAAAAGTACTTTTTATCTACGTAAGAAAATGATCATATGATTTTTTGCTATTCTAAACTCCTGGTCTATGCTGATACTGTGCATACTGTTTAAAAAAAAAATTATTAGTTATGATGATGTATTGTCTTTCCTTTTATATGATTTGATGTACTTTTATGGTTATTTATGAAATATAACCGAATAAAGTCTTTTGAATTTGAATTTGAGTGCAGAGTGCAGAGTAGTGAGTGCAGAGTAGTGAGTGCAGAGTGCAGAGTAGTGAGTGCAGAGTGGTGAGTAGTGAGTGCAGAGTGGTGAGTGCAGAATAGTGAGTAGTGAGTGCAGAGTGGTGAGTGCAGAGTGGTGAGTAGTGAGTGCAGAGTGGTGAGTGCAGAGTGGTGAGTAGTGAGTGCAGAGTGGTGAGTAGTGAGTGCAGAGTGGTGAGTGCAGAGTGGTGAGTGCAGAGTAGTGAGTGCAGAGTAGTGAGTGCAGAGTGCTGTGTGCTGTTGAGTGCAGAGTGCTGTGTGCTGTTGAGTGCAGAGTGCTGTGTGCTGTTGAGTGCAGAGTGCTGTGTGCTGTTGAGTGCAGAGTGCTGAGTGCTGTGTATTGGCAATGTAAATGACAATGCCATTTATTTATGATTTAAAGAAAAAAAAAAGAAATGTCACGAGCAATGCCAATAGCTCTACCTTTAATGATGCCGAGACCATTGCATTGTAAATGCTTGTTTTGTGATGTCAGCAAACATATTTCCTTTCTTTTGTTTACATGCAACACTCTGGCATCGTTTGTGTGAAAAAAACACGTTGCAGTGATATTGTTTATTTATTTATTATAAAGTTTTGTATAGCGCGAACAAGACCCGTGGGTATCAGAGCGCTTAACATAGAAGAGGTAAAGGATTAAAAAATATATTAACAGTTATAAGAACAACAGGTATGAGGTAGATGATATATATTCATAACACATGTGCAGTTAGCGTTAATAGTAAGTTGCGGCTAAACTTATATCCTAATCTATATACATACACATAAATGAGGTAGATCGTTATAGGTTCATGTGGGATGCAGTTATAAGGTTGCGGTAAAGATATTGTTTCGTGATATACATTAGGCCAGTCTCATATCCTAGAATTAGCGTTCATGATATTACTGACTATGATTCCCTTTCTGATGTCATAAATGTTCTGTATTAGGGCAGTAATAGATCAAAGCAGTGATCAATGATCTTCTCTATGTAACGTATTTACTCATCAGAAGGCTCTTCACTTCCCGCTTGAATGTTGCCAAATTGTGGATCTTCCTAATGTTTGGAGGGAGTGAGTTCCAGATTCTGTCGTAAGTTTTTTTCTTTCGGAAAATGGTTGGCCGTAACAGCAACTCCTCAGCTCTCCTAGCTGGTCGGTTACCTCCGGATAGCTGAATTTTCTTGGCTAGGTATCTTGGAGTGTTGTAGTGGAGCGCTTTATGTGTGATACATGCTATCTTCATTTGGATTCTGGCTTCATAAGGTAGCCAGTTTAAAGCTTTCAAGTGCGGGGATATATGATCTAATTCCCTAGATCCGGTGATAAGTCTTCCTGCAGCGTTAAGGCAGGCTTTTAGTGGTGCTGTGGACGTTTTTGGTAAGCCAGCTAAGGTGGTGCAGCCATATTCAATCCTTGAGATAACTAAGGATTGGATTGCCAGTTTGAGATCCGCCTCTGAGATGAATGGTTTCAATTTTCTTAAGTAGTTCAGGTGGAAGCGGGCATTTTTAGCCATTGAATTAATGTGGGCTTTCATGTCCAGGTTCTCGTCTAAGGTGATTCCTAGCGATTTAGCTGAGTTGACTAGTGTTGGGGTGCAGTTTAGCGCAGTCACGAATTTAGTCCATTCCTTTATTTCCGTATGGCTCCTTGGTGGTGAAATTAGTAGGAACTCTGTTTTGTGAGCATTTAGCTTCAGATGATTGGTAGTTAACCATTGTAGTGCTATTTTTAATGTCTCATTCATTATTTCAATGTCTTCTAGGGATGCGATCTTTATGTATATTTGCGTGTCGTCTGCATACATGTGATAGGATATCTGTGATTTTTGGAGAATTTCTGTAAGCGGTTCGACGTATAGGTTAAACAGATCTGGGGATAGCGTCGATCCTTGAGGGACTCCTATTGAATTAGGGCATGGAGGTGAGATTGATTGGTTGACCAGGAATCGCTGTGTTCTGTTCTGTAAAAAAGAATCGAACCATTTCAGCACAATTCCCGACAATCCCATGCTGTCCCGCAGCCTGGTCAGTAATGCTTCATGATTTACCGTGTCAAAAGCCGAAGACAGGTCAAGGAGAATCAGTAAGCATGCTTGATTTTGGTCAGGGGCCTGTAGTGCATCATCAACAATATGGAGGATCGCTGTTTCCATGCTATGCCCTGCTCTGAATCCTGACTGGCATTCATCTAGCAAGGAGAACTTGGTGATGTGTTGGCTCAGTTGGTTCTGTACGCATTTCTCAATTAGCTTGGCCAGTAAAGGGATGTTGGTCACTGGGCGAAAGTTGTTTGGATCTGATGTATCCGCTGAAGGGTTTTTTGATTATGGGAACAACTTGACCTGTTTTTAGGCAGTCAGGGAGGATCCCTTGTGATAGTGAAGCATTTATTATTTCGGTCCAGATTGGAACCAAAACGTGGCTGATTTCTTTTAAGTATTTTGCGGGAAGGGGGTCTTGGTAGTGGTTTTTAGGTTTGATTTCTGAAAGCGTCTTGGCGATCATGTACTGATCATACAGTTCGAATGTATCCCAATTTGCCTTGTTTTTTGTCTTAGTACACTCCGTTGTAGAGTCGGTATCGCTCGTAGGCAGTGGTTCAATGGGAAGGTTCGCCACGGCGTTTTTGAGCTCTACTTCAAGCAATTTAGCCTTCTCCGTGAAAAATGTGGAAAATTCATCGCAGCTTAGGGGTGTTTTTGAGTTCTCTTGAACGGATTTGGCTAGTTTGTTTGATTGTTGCTTTAGGATTTCAAAGAGTTTTCGTGGTCTGTTTTTGGCATTGTCCAGTTCTGATCTTATAAATTCCTTTTTTGAATTGAGGATCTTTTTATTATATTGGTTTCTAATTTTTCTGAGGGCTTTCAGCTCAGGGGATGATGGGTGTTGTCTCCATTTTCTTCCGGCCATTCTCAATTTGCGCCTTTCTTCATTTAGTGCCCCATTAAACCAAGGATTTTTTGTCTTCTCCGAGATTCTTTTCAGTTTTAATGGCATGGTGTTATTGACGATATTTTCGACAGCTGTTATGTAGTGATCGGTCAGCTCGTTGACATTCTGCAGGTTGCTAGGTGGCTTTAGGTCTCTTTCACAGCTTTCGACCAATAGCTCCATATTTGCTTCTTTTGTGTCTCGAATCCATTTTTTGGACTTGAAGGGTTGCCGGTCATGCTTTTTTCAACTATGGGTATCACGAATGTTATGGCATGATGATCCGACCAGTCACATGGAGTTATGGAGAGGATTGATGTATCTTTGTTTCTTGAAATAATCCAGTCTAACGTCGCTCCTTTCGAGTGTGTGGGTTGTGTGCACGCTTGGGTAAGGTTTAGTTCGACGAGGAAACCTTTAAGCGTGCTGACCAGTTTGTCATTGCAGTCATCCCAATGTAAGTTGAAATCGCCTAGAAATATGTTATTGGCTTCGTTGTTAGAGTTGGCCGTTATGATCTCCATTAGCTCCTCTGTGAACTTTGCGTTATCTCCTGGTGGGTGGTAAAATGTATGCAAGTTGCAACTTTGATTGTTAGTTGATCTTATATTAAGACCTAGATATTCGCAGGATTCTAGAGGGTCGGCTTGAATTTGTTTTACCTCTATATCTGATCGATGAATGCAGGCTATACCTCCCCCTAACTTTCTAAGTCTGTCAAGTCTCAAAATGTTATACTGAGGTGGTACTAAGAGATCCATGGTTGGGGATGATGATTCCGTAAGCCATGTTTCTGTAAGGACTGCCCGATCAATGTCCTTGTTGATGATGAGGTCCGCTATATCCGATGCATGTTTGGTTGCCGACCGACAGTTGAGTAGTAAACACGTCAGAGTTTTTTCTGTGTTACTAAGGTTCAAATTTTCGGATTCGGTTGTTGTTAGCTGGACGTGCTGTAAATTGTGTGGGTTGGATTTTCTGTCATTCTTTCTCGATGTTCTGTTAGAGTCGAGTGGTACTGTTTTGATTCTTTCCTCTCCCTCGTGGTCCGGTAGTTCATATGTTTGGATTAAGGCCAGAGTTTCCTCCTTTGACAATGATTTTGTCCTATCTGGTTGGTTGTGTCTATTTTTTAAAGGCATGGTCGTCTCGTTACTCTTTCTTTGTGAGGAGTGTACGAGATTTTGGATATGCGTGACCTTAGAGTGAGTGCTCGCCGTCATCTCCCCAATTTTTTCAATCGCTTGTAAGGTATTAATAGTGACTTGTGTCAGCTTGCTCACTAGTTTCTGAAGCTCTTTAATATCTTTCTTGTTCTGCAGTGATTTCTTAGAGATGACTGACCTGTTTATCCGGGATTTGCATTCTGCTCTGTTCTCCCTGTTTTGGATCTGTTCTCAGTTCCGCAGCCCTTTTCTTTGTATCCCTTGTTTGATTGTCAGTTCCGTATCTATTGGAGATGTCGTCAGTGTTAGCTACGTTATGTGATGCTGGGAGTGTATTTGTGGGTGAGGGTCTGCAAGACGCTGGTATTGTATTAGAGAGAGGTATAGGAAGGTTGGTATCTTCTGCCTCACCCAATTCCTGGTTATCATAGGGTACTACACTCGGGCAGATGTACGCTCTACGTGGGAAGTCTCATCGTTTGGAAGCGAAGACAACTCTTCTCTTTGGAGCTGGTCTTGTTCTTTGTTTGCCTGATAGGTAGACCTCTCTGTTCTTTCTGTCGCGTTCTCAGGTACTGTCATTTCTATTTTAAATTTATCTTCCGGGTTAGGGCTTTGAGCATGGTGGGCCCTAGTTCTACTGGCGCCTCTGGTAGTGATATTGTAGATGTCAGGAGTGTCTACTGGTGGGGTCAGGTGTAGTTGGTATCTTGGGTCTTCTAGTGAGTCTTTTACCGTTTGGAATATCTTGACAAATTTCTCTAGTTCTCGATTTGCTGCTTGTATCAACACAATTCCAGATTTATATATGGTAATGCTTAGTTCGGCTCTGCATCTTTTTGATGGTGAGGTCATTGTTTTTGTGCCATGAGGGATGTTTTTCGTAGCTTTTATGGCAAGCATCCTTGTGAGGTATTGCTCCATTTAGCTGTTTTATTTGTGTAAAATATGAGGTCATTCATTCTCGTACCTTTAACTACATTAAAATATCGGTCCGAGAATAGTATGTCCCGGTTTTTTCTCAGAGTGTCGTGTTTGAACTTCTTGGCTGCATTTTTGGTTAAATTAGGTGGTTATTTTATACTCTGGGCATTCGAGCCAACAGTCTCTAGGTATCTTTCGTTCATTCTAGCTCCGTGTTGCATGTCTTATGGTGGCTCTTTCTCTGTTTGACTCCGGGTAGAACCACTGCTGGTGTTGTTTAGTGCTAGGTATAGATTTCCTTTCCAGGTCTAGGAGTGTATAGATATAGATTTCTTTACCAGGTCCTATGGAGACTCTTCTCTGTTTGACTCCTAATTGTTCTAGTGCTGATGCTGAGTAGTGGTAGATATAGTTTCTCTTTCACATAATTATTCTTCTGTTATCTCTTAATAGTTGTGGTTCCAATGATAGTAATTAGTAATTAGTTAACTGACCCTTGTTATGCCCTGGGTTGTATGTTATAGAAACTAATCATTGTAAGATGGCTGCCGTTATGGTGGTTCTTCTGTGGGCAGAGGACTTTCTCTCTTTCAACTTCTTTGAGTTAGTCCATCTTCCCTGGTCGACTGGTCCTACTTCTCTGTTGGTTGTTCCCTGCCTATTGTTTTTGTTTTATCCTACTTGTATTGGTCACCATTATTATGTCAGGCAGTGTAGTTTATTTACCCTAGTCAAGGTATGACCTCTATTGTCCGTTAAGTTCAAAATCCCTCATTTCAATCCAAGTCTTGAATAGGAACGGTCGATTAGTTCCTCTTATCTGGGATAATGCGAGTTCCTCGATTATCTATGTCTGATTTAGGCGCCATTTTAAGGTCAGGCATGGCTGTTCTAAGCTTCCCGGTTGTTTCTGATCTTCAAAATTTATGTTTTTTCCTCAATTTCAAGACATGGGTCCCATCCACTTTCTCCTCCACTCACCGCTCAGAGCGAGAACCCATCAAGCCCCGCGAGATGCAGTCTCGTTGCTCCTCCGCTCGAGACTTCAGTTTGCTGCTGATATCTCCGATTGGCCGATTGGTCTCCGGTCGCGCCTCAATTCACCGACTTGCTTCTTTCGGAGCGGGCTGACTGCGAGATCCTCTGTCCTAGATGATGGCCCTCGCGGAGTCACCAGGCCTCACCACCGAAAAAGGGTCCGTCTCAGCTCCCACGCAGATTCTGGACGTCCGCGTGTCCACTTTTGTGCCGGAGGTCCCGCAAATGTCCCGTCGGCAGTCCACGCGATGCGGCACCTCGAGCCCAGCTCCCTCCGAGGCAGCACGGCTGGGCAGTCCGTCTCCAGGGATGGCCCCTCTACCAGATCAGTGTGTGTCCCGTGTCCGGCGTTCTGGTTACCGGTCTTCTGTGCTGGATTTAAATGCGCTTCTTCTTCAGCTCCTCTAGTGTTCGCTAGAGTACGTTTCGGTATTTGCTCGTCATAGGGGTTAGCTCGTCATAAGGGGTTATTCTTGGGATTTAAACCACTTATGGTGATCCCTAACCCAGAAGCTCTTTCGCAGAGCTCTTAGTCAGCGGCCATCTTCTAACTGACCCCTTTTGCATTGTGCCTATTGTTTCTCTTCTGTCTCGTAAAACGACGGGAATTCCACCACCGCCGCTCCTATTACTGTCACCTTTTTGCTATAAACCTGCCCGAGAATGATACCGCGCCATCTGTGGTGGTTGGTGGAAGTCGTCAATGAGGTAGGACGTTTTTTTGCTCGAACATCCAAAGACCTCCCATCCATCCGCCCCAATGTTGAACTTTAAACTGCGCATGACAGAGAGCGTAGAGGCCTCCATTCTGTAAATATTGCACGCTTTCTTTGCCAAACCTCTGCACAGCCGAGCGTCGCCCTTCGGCCTCCCCACCCCTTCGCTTCCACCTCGGGCCCCACCGGTGGTCACGTCCAGAGGAGCCATCGAGCTGTTGACTATCGTCTGCTTTCTCCTAGCCGGACTGATGAAACTGTTCGCACACGAAACCTGAGAGCCCCCCGAAGGAATATTTGGGGGCAGCACAAGGTGAGGTGCACTCTGGAGTAGGTGGCGGCGGGGTCAGTAAGGTATGTAGGACCACCCAATCCACATTGAAATTATTTCTGGGAATTGACTGTCCTACAATGGGGAGTTGGGGGCATAACTGCAAAGTTTCCCACATTCATCTGTGCGTAGCTGTTCTGGTCTAGAGTGTTCCTTTTCGTTGTGGAGTTCATAGTCCTGGATTTATTATGGGATAAACAAGACTACCAGTCCCAGAATGCAAACCAAATCAAAGGACTGGAGCAACTAGATATTTATGGACTAGGATTCTCTTAAGTGGAGGAGTCTGGTGCTGGGCTATGCAGATTTGTTTTAGACAGTCTGACCGGACTTTTGATTTACTCCGAGTCAGTTCTTCACTGTCTGGAATGTCTCTGTCAGTCTCTCTAGCAGACTGAACCCAGCCTGTTGGTGCTTGCATGCACTGGGCCTGGCATGAGCAGCAGTGTTGTTTTGAGTCCTCCACTGACGGGGTTGGAGTACTTTTCAGTGGCGGCGTTACTTAAACTTAAACTTTGCCAATCCACCACCCACGCTACTTGCAGTCCTTTTGCCCCAGGCCCCCCCCCCCCGTTACCGGCCATGGGCGGCAATCTGAGCGCTAGCCCCGGACACCAGAAGCTGTAGCTACGCCCCTGGCTGTAACAAGCAATTAGGTCCCAAATACGATTCTGGAACACGCTCCCACTAACAGTTACTGGCAGGGTGGCCTTATCTAAGATGGTGATTCTTCCCCACCTCCTGTACTACTTTGCCAACCTACTACCAGTATATATCCCGGCGGCCTTTTTCACCGCACTCAGTCGCTCCGGGATTTCCTTTGGGGTAGTTGGCGT
Organism: Lissotriton vulgaris; assembly: GCF_964263255.1. NCBI lineage: Eukaryota > Metazoa > Chordata > Amphibia > Caudata > Salamandridae > Lissotriton > Lissotriton vulgaris. The sequence continues at coordinate 162,778,324 of NC_141699.1, read as the reverse complement.
CACAGGGTAGCATTGCCCAAGTTGTACTTGTCCACCGACCAGGGAGGCCTGGCTGCGCCGTGCTTTGAACATTATTATTTGGCAGCGCAACTACAATGGATAGACCACAGCAGTGGCGTAACGAAACTTGAGGGCCCCCCTGCAAACTACATGGAGGGGGCCCCCTCCCATCCTCCGTGCCAGTCTAATGCTCTCAGGCCAGCGACCCGCCATACTGCAGGGGATGTGGGGCGATTGTTACGCCACTGTCACCAATAAAGCCGTTATAAGTAACTCTGGAAGGTGGAGTTAAAGGTTGGGCTTAGGAGAGAGACAGTGGAGAGAGACAGTGGAGAGAGAGAGTGGAGAGAGAGAGTGGAGAGAGAGAGAGTGAAGAGAGAGATTTGACATAGTGGAGAGAGAGTGGAGAGATAGTGGAGAGAGTGAAGAGAGAGTGGGAAGAGTGGACAGAGAGTGGAGAGAGAGAGTGAGAGTGGAGAGACAGTGGAGAGAGAGAGACAGTGGAGAGAGAGAGTGGGGAGAGAGTGTGGAGAGAGTGGAGAGAGAGAGAGAGTGGGGAGAGAGTAGAGACAGTGGAGAGAGAGTGGAGAGAAAGAGTGGAGAGAGATTGGACAGAGTGGAAAGAGAGTGGATAGTGAAGAGAGAGTGGAAAGAGTGGAGAGAGAGTGGAGAGAGAGAGTGAGAGTGGAGAGAGTGAGAGTGGAGAGAGAGAGTGGGGAGAGAGTAGAGAGTGGAGAGAGAGTGTGGAGAGAGAGACAGTGGAGAGAGAGTGGAGAGAGAGAGAGTGGGGAGAGAGAGTGTGGAGAGAGTGGAGAGAGAGATAGTGGGGAGAGAGTAGAGACAGTGGAGAGAGAGACAGTGGAGAGAGAGTGGAGAGAGAAAGAGAGTGGGGAGAGGGAGTGTGGAGAGAGAGTAGAGAGAGAGAGAGAGTGGAGAGAGAGAGAGTGGAGAGAGAGAGAGTGGAGAGAGAGAGAGTAGAGAGAGAGCGGAGAGAGAGTAGAGAGAGTGGAGAGATTAGAGAGAGTGGAGTGAGTGTACTGACTGACTGAGCGAGAGAGACTGACTCATTGACAGAGAGAGAGAGACTGTGATGGAATTGGGGTCACAGTGTGTATGGAGCTATGCAATGCCTCTTAAGATTGCTATTGTCTACTAATAAAAATGTATTATTATCTGCTTTTGAAATACTGCATTGTCGCTTTGTCTAATGTTTTAAACCGAAAACCAGAAGGAGCAGTGGATGCACTTTTGTCAAAACTGAACGATGAGTGGGCCCGATGTTGTATATCATGACAGGAGTCTGCATCAGGAAACCCACCTAAAATTGGGTAAACTTCCCCGGCTTACTGATGGCCCTGCAAATGGACCCTGTAATGAATGAATGGACCTCTCTCTCTCCACTCTCTGCACACTTTCTCTCCCCTCTCCACTCTCTCTCCACTGTCTCTCCTCTCTCCCCACTCTCTCTCTCTACTCTCACTCTCTCCCCACTTTCACTCTCTCTCCACTCTCACTCTCTCTCCACTCTCACTCTCTCTCCACTCTCTCTCCACTCTCTCCATGCTCTCTCCACGCTCTCTCCACGCTCTCTCCACTCTCTCTCCACTCTGTCCATTCTCTCTACACTCTCTCTCTCTCTCCACTCTCACTCTCCACTCTCACTCTCCACTCTCACTCTCCACTCTCACTCTCCACTCTCACTCTCCACTCTCTCACTCTCCACTCTCTCACTCTCCACTCTCTCACTCTCCACTCTCTCTCTCCACTCTCTCCACTCTGTCCATTCTCTCTCTCCACTCTCAGTCTCCACTCTCTCACTCTCCACTCTCTCACTCTCACTCTCGACTCTCTCACTCTCCACTCTCTCACTCTCCACCCTCTCCACTCTGTCCATTCTCTCTCCACTCTCAGTCTCCACTCTCTCACTCTCCACTCTCTCACTCTCCACTCTCACTCTCACTCTCACTCTCCACTCTCTCTCCACTCTCACTCTCCACTCTCTCTCCACTCTGTCCATTCTTTCTCCACTCTCTCTTCTTTCTAATCTTGCCTCAATAGCCGCAAACCTGGCACTCAGCTCTGCCAATTTTACAATCTTGGGTGACCTTAACATCCATCTGGATGATTCGAATGATCCCATAGCCAGAGAACTATCCTCCAGCTTAAATGCCCTTGAATTACATCAACTTGTTTGTGGGCCCACCCACTTAAAAGGATATCTCTTAGACCCCATTTTCAGTAATTGCCAAGACCCTTCACGTTGGAAACCCTTCCATGGTCTGATCACTTCCTTATCCCGTTCACCTGGACCCTGCCCCACCACCTCCCTCCCAAACCCCCGATGATTCAACGGTACCGCAACTGGTCAAAAATCCCTTTAACTGAGTGGCAGGATCTCCTACAACGCACCAAACCCACTAATACATATGTTCCCATCCAAGACAACGAGAATTATAACAGATGGATCACCAGCTCCTTAGATCTAGTATTACCACTAAAAAGCATTCATCCCAAGCGGGGCAATCTAACAGCCCCATGGTATACGACTGATCTACGAGAGGCCAAACACGTCTGTAAACAACTCGAGAGGAAATGACGCCTCGATTACCTCCCAGCAGACAAAACGAGCTATAGAACAGCTATTAAAAACTACAAAGCAGACATTCAACTAGCTCAGGCCAAATATTATAAACATAAGATTGAGAAGGCAGCGTCCAAACCTAAGGAGATCTACCGGATAGCCAAATCCCTCTTGCAACTTCCCGAGGCCCCAAAGGATCATATTAACACTGTGAGGAAATAGCTGAGTTTTTTCACCAGAAAATAGAAATCATCAATTCCTCTTTTTCCCATCCCGTCACTTCGCCCACAGACTCTTCCAGCATAGGCTTCACGACAGTCCCTCCTAATGTCCTCAACAGCTTCCCTCCATTAGACCTTACTAACCTAGAAAAACTCATGGGACAGGTTAAATCTGGATCACACATCGACCCAGCTCCCCCCAGGGCTCTCACCCAGATAATCCATCAGATTTCACCTACCATCCAAGACTTGCTCAAGTCCTCCCTCCATACTGGTATTGTCCCACCCCCATGGAAAAGAGCAATGGCCAAAGCTTTATTGAAAAAACCCAGCCTTGATCAATCTAACCCCGCTAACTACCGACCCATCTCCATCCTACCATGGCTCAGCAAACTCCTCGAGAAGCATGTTAACTTTGTTCTTACTGACTTCCTGGAAGCCAATAACATACTGGACCCCTCCCAGACCGGCTTCAGACCCCGTCATGGAACAGAGACTGCACTGATTGCAGTGACGGAGGAGGCAAGAAGGATCCTGGACGGTGGCGGGTCCACGGCCATCGTCTTGCTCGACCTAAGTGCCGCCTTCGACACTGTTAATCATAATACTCTACTCCATCGCCTCAATAAAATAGGAGTGTCAGGCACAGCACTCACTTGGATGAGGTCCTTTCTTACGGACAGATCCTTCCAAGTATTTGAGAGGGATTTCATCTCTTCCAGTAGACCTCTCAATTGCAGAGTGCCTCAGGGCTCCTCCCTGAGCCCTACCCTTTTTAATATATACCTCAGTCCTCTAGCTGATGTCATCCGCCCTTTGGGTGTGAAAATTGTCACCTATGCGGACGACACGCAGCTAGTGGTGGCACTGGACCCCCCCTCAACTCCCACCACAGCTTACACAAATGCTTGGAAGCTGTCACCGCCTGGATGACAGGCTCCTGTTTAAAACTTAACGGGGACAAAACAGAGGTAATGCTCCTTGGAAATAACATCACGAAATCCATTGACTCCATCTGGCCCCTCTGTTTAGGAAGCCCCCCGCAACCCAAGCAGCAAATCAAGAGTCTTGGTATCTGGCTTGACCAAACTCTCACCTTCAACCATCAAGCTACAAAGCTCGCTGCCACCTGCTTCGGGCTGATGAGACTACTTCGTAAGATTCTTCCTCTCCTCCCGTTCCATTCAAGACGGATTATGGTGCAAGGACTAATCCTCTCCCGATTGGACTGTGGAAATGCCCTATATCTCGGGGCCCCACAGTCTACACTTAACAAACTCCAAGTTACTCAAAACTGTGCGGCAAGAATTCTTCTGGACATCCCTTGCCGAACTTCAGTCAAAGCCAGATTAAGGGACCTCCACTGGCTCCCGGTGAGATCCAGAATTGAATTCAAGAGCATGTGCATTGCACATCGCTCTTACTGGGGAACAGGCCCCCCCATCAACTCCCCCCTGGTGAAAGCCTACCAGCCTTCTCGACCCCTCAGATCCGCGACCTCCCACCTCGCCTCAGTGCCACAAATTAGAAAAGCCAGATGTGGAGGCCGCTCGCTCTCTTACAATCTAGCCAGGATTTGGAATTCTCTCCCCCTCCCAATTAGATCAGAATCCAATCTATCTACCTCTCGAAAACTTCTTAAAACTTGTCTTTTCAGCAAAACTTTGGTCTAAATCTTCACTCAGCTCCATTCATTTCAGCCCCTCCGGCTCAACCCAATCTTTTTCACAGCGCTGGGACGCCCCTGGGTAGCCATCGCGCTATACAAATCCTCTTTCCATTCCATTCTCTCTCTCCACTCTCTCTCTCTCCACTCTCTCACTCTCCCACTCTCCGCTCTCTCTCTACTTTCTCTCTCTATACTCTCTATACACTCTCTACACTCTCCCTCCACTCTCTCTCTCCACTCTCTCGCCACTCTCTCTCTCTTCACTGTCTCTCTCCACTGTCTCTCTCTACTATCTCTCCACTCTCTCTTTCCACTCTCTCTCCACTCTCTCTGTCTCCACTCTCTCTCTCCACTCGCTCTCCACTCTCGCTCTCCACTCTCGCTCTCCCCTCTCGCTCTCCCCTCTCGCTCTCTCCACCCTCTCTCTCTCCACCCTCTCTCTACTCTCTCTCCACTGTCTCTCTCCACTCACTCTCTCTCCACTCGCTCTCTTACTCCACTCTCTCTTTTGCTCAACTCTCTTGCTCCACTCTCTCTCGTGCTCCACTCTCTCTCAGAAAGTAGTGTGCATTGCCATGGGCGTCCACAGAAAAGTTTCCAGGGTGGGGGCACATTTTTTACTTAATCACCATCCCCCTTGCACTCTTCTCCCCTCTGCTTTTGCACCCTTCACACCCTCTCCCTTGCACCCTTCTCCCCTCCCCCTTGCACCCTTCTCCCCCGCCCCTTGCACCCTTTTCTACCTTGCACATTCTCCCCTCTGCCATGCACCCTTCTCCCCTCCATCTTGTACCCTTCTCCCCTCCGCCTTGCACCCATCTCCTCTCCGCCTTGCAGCCATCTCCTCTGCCTTGCACCCTTCTCCTCTGTACCTTGCACCCTTCTTCCCTCTGCCTTGCACCCTTCTCGCCCTCCCTTACCCTCCTGCGGACACCCACATGGAGCTTCTAACAAGAGTGCTTACCTGAGGGCACCATTTTGCTGCCTCATCCCTTCTCATATGAGCTTTGCCCTGGAGAATGCTCTCTCTGGGGGCCCCTATTCCCACCCTTGATGGGGTCCCGAGAAGTGCTCTGTGCTGCCTCCTGCTCTCTCTCTGGGGCCCCCACCCCCGTCCTTGTCAGGGTCTCGAGCAGTGCTCTATTATCCAGTGGGCAGAAGAATTCCAAATAAGAGGAATCGATGTTGATACTCACATACCGGCCATCTTAGTCGGCCAAAATTGTAAAGGATTGTTAACCTATCAGGGGTTGAAAGCCTGTTCTTCGGATACTTTTCCTGTAAAGAATGAAGAGTTGAAAATACGGATACAAAAAAATAAGCGACAAGTGATAGTTAATAATCCACTCTCGTTAAAACAGACTAGGGTAAAGGATGCTGATTTTGAGTGGAGTTGGTTGCCCTCCATTCTATCGAATAAATCGGGTCCCTCACTTGGAGTCAATCCTAATCTTTAGCGATAACTTAAAAATAATTTCATGGAACGCTGCTGGTTTAACCCAGAGTTCCGATAAATTGTTATTTTTAAACTCTTTAGATGCAGATATAATCTGCTTACAGGAAACTTGGCTAATAGGGCACTTTCCAGTCATGAAAGATTTTTACGTGCTAGAGAGCAGCGCTACTCCCTCTATTAGAGGTCGAGCCAAAGGTGGGCTAGCTTGTTTGCTATCTAACAAAATAACATGGAATTATACCCACTTTATAGATTCGAATAAATTATTCCAGGCGATTACATTAACTAATTTCTTGAATGATGGTTCGAACAACTCGGTCATAATAATAAATGCTTACTTACCTCCTGTTTTAAAAATATAACTGCGGTATTAAGACGATTTGCTCCTTCATTTCTAACCTTCAGGAATCCAGTCCCCCCCCACACATTATACTAGTGGGTGATTTAAATGCAAAAATATCTAATGGAGCTTTAGGGTTATTTAGAAACAAAACAAAACAAAGGAGGAAATGTTCCAGATACCAAAAGCTATATTCCCAAAGAATATTAAAACAAATAAAAGAGGGAAATTAATTTTAGAGAGCTTAAACGAAGTTGACTGTATTATAGCCAATGGGAGGTCTCCCTCCGACAGTCCTGCCCATTTCACACATAAATCAGGAAATGGTGGTTCAATTTTGGATTATGTGATTGTCGATAGCACTCTTTTTAGTTTTTTGAAGGACTTGGAAGTGTTAGCCACCGACCTCAGTGATCATAATGTCTTGATACTGAAGTTGATAATATCTACTACCAAAAATCACTGGAAAATCGGGGATGATTTATTGAACTTTAATACTAAAAGTAGGAAGTGCCATTGGAACCCCGGGACTATTAAAAATCTGTCCAACTTACTGGAATATACAGTAGATAACTTAGCTTTATGGGAAGGCAGAGAATTAGACTGCTTTATGTCATTTTTACAAATTTTAAAATTAAAAGCTCAAAAGCAACTAACAGCTAAGGTAATGCCTAAAATTCCCTCTGATCTCCTTAATTTAAATAAGAAAATAAATAAGCTGGTAAGGGCCCAATACCTTTCTCCCTCTCCAGACCGTAGACAAAGAATTTCGCTTTTGAAGAGGAGAAGAAACAGGCTGAAGGTCAGATTAAAACGTCAGAAGGAGGACGCTCTCTGGTGTAAATTACGGGAAGCAGCCAAGAATGGTCGGACTAAGACCTTTTGGTCACTAATTGGGGAGGGTTGCGGGGTGAGAGCCAGACCCCTTCCGATATCAATAAATGAGCAGACTTGGGTAAATTTTGTTCAGGGACTATATAGTAGTAACGGTGAGGAGTTTGATCGTAATAAATTACAGGAAGATTCCTGCCCTTATGATCCTCCTTCCGAATTAGAAATTGAAACTGCAATTAAAGCTCTCCGCTCGTCCGGTGCCCTCGGCCCAGATGAAATTCCAATTTCTGTTCTGAAAACTCATAGTGCCTTATGGGGAAAAATGTTATACCCCATCTTTAAAGCCTGTTATAATAATGGCACTGTCCCTCATTCTTGGAAAGGGAGCCTGCTAATTCCTATCTATAAAAAGGGCGCCAGGGATTCTCCTGAAAATTATAGACAAATAGCTCTCCTAGACGCTATAGGTAAGGTTTTTTCCAAGTGTCTATTGAATTCTATAAATGACTGGGTGACCATGTCTGCAATTCTTCCACTAGAGCAGACTGGATTTAGAAAACACCATGGTACTTTAGATAATTCTACTGCTCTTCAAATTTTGATCGAAAAATATGTCACAGTCCGTAGAGGAGGTCTTTATGGAGCATTTATTGACTTCTCTACGGCCTTTGACAAAGTGGAAAGAGCCCTGCTTTGGAGTAAGCTGTTAAAATTGGGAATGCCCCCGAGCCTATTGAAATTAGTTATTGAACTCCATACAGACACCTGGTGCAGAGTCTTAATGGGTGGTGATAGAGGACTTTCCAGGATAATATCTACCAATAATGGGCTCAAACAGGGTTGCCTGCTAGCTCCACTGCTATTTTCTTTATACATTGCAGATTTACCTAAAGCAGTGCTAGCCACGAGTAATGGTATTGCCCCTGTATTAGGGGGATCATCTATCGCATGCTTAATGTATGCTGATGATATTATAATTCTAGACCTCACTCCAAAGGGTCTGAATAATCGCTTAAAAAGTTTGCACTCCTACTCCGTGACCCATTTTTTAAAAATTAATACCTCAAAAAGCAAAATAATGTGCTTCTGTGGAAGGAGAAAACCTAAATACAGCGATTATTTCTGGTCTGTTGGGGGGGAAAGATTAGAAGTAGTTAAATCCTACCCCTTCCTTGGGAAGATCGTCACGAGTAATCTCACAGAAAAAACCCATACTGAAAAGAATGGTAGGAAAGCTCTAGCTCAAGGGAGGAGTCTTATCTCCTTATACAAAGCGACAGGTCGGAGGCATTTTTCCATATTACTCGAAGTCTATCGGGCAAAAATCCCCGCATCCCTAATCTTCGGACTGGAAATAGTGGACATGGCATGCTGGAAATTCCTGGATTCTATTGAGGGAAGAATCCTACGTAATCTAGCCTCTGTAAATACTGCAAGCTCTACGTCATCGTTGCGACAAGAGTTTGGCCTACGTAGTGCATGGTCCCAGGCAGTGGCGGGTGTTGTAAGATGGGTTTTTTATATTGCTGAAGGAAAACCTGGCACCCTGAGGTTTCTAATAAAAAAAGAATTGCTGGGTTCCTATAATGCTTACTCCTCTATAGTAAAAAACTTTAGACAGGCAATCTCACTATTACAGATCGATGAACAAAGCCTTTTTACATTATCACTACCCCAACTAAAATTATCTTTAAAAACCTCATCTTGGGAGTTGAGCTTTAGAGCTGACAGTACGATCCGAAAGTCTAAGAGAGGAATATTCCCCTTCGGTAACTCTTGTGAAATTAAAAAATTTCAACCATACTTAGGTTGGAATCTCCCTCATCCAGTCAGGCGATTTATTTTACTGTTAAGATATGATTTACTCCCATTGAATTGTTTATTGTCTAAATGGCATGGTGGTACAGATATTTGTGACCTCTGTAAACTCTATCCCCAGGATTTATACCATGTAGTTTTTGTCTGCCCAGCCCTTATGGTACACAGACGAAAATGGGTAAAACCGCTGTGTTTTCAGTTGGGTATTTTTACTGCTTATGATTTTATTTTAGCTATGTTTAATCCTCCTAATGAAACGTTTTGCTTTAAATTGTTTTCCTTTTTCAAATGTTTTTTAACGCTGTATTGACATTTTTATTTAATTATGTATTGAAATTTGTTTTTCTTTTTCTCCTCTCTGTTCTTTTTGTTTATTTCTCATTATTTGCTAAACTGTTATGTGGATCTCAATCAGAGTTCCGTTATCATAAAAATAAAAACTTGAAACTTGAAACCAGTGCTCTGTGCTGCCTCCTTTTTCTCTGGGACCCCAGGCCCCCCCATCCTTGTCAGGGTCCTGAGCAGTGCTCTGTGCTGCCTCCTGCTCTCTGGGCCCCGGTCCTTGTCAGGGTCTTGAGCAGTGCTCTGTGCTGCCTCTTGCTCTCAGCCCCCCGTCCTTGTCAGGGTCCTTGTTACATCCTCTCTACCTGGGGCCCCTGCCCCCGCCCTTGTCAGGGTCCCGAGCAGTGCTCTGTGCTGCCTTCTCTCTCTCTGGGGTCCCCAGCCCCCGTCCTTGTCAGGGTCCTGAGCAGTGCTCTGTGCTGCCTCCTACTCTCTCTCTCTGGGGCCCCCAGCCCCCGTCCTTGTCAGGGTCCCGAGCAGTGCTCTGTGCTGCCTCCTCTCTCTCTGGGTCCCCAGCCCCCCTCCTTGTCAGGGTCCTGAGCAGTGATCGGTGCTGCCACCTGCTCTCTCTCTGGGGCCCCCAGCTCCCGTCCTTGTCAGGGTCCTGAGCAGTGCTCTGTGTTGCCTCCTCTCTCTCTGGGCCCCTCGTCCTTGTCAGGGTCCTGAGCAGTGCTCATTGTTGCCTCCTCTCTCTCTGGGGCCCGCAGCCCCCGTCCTTGTCAGGGTCCCAAGCAGTGCTTTGTGCTGCCTCCTCTCTCTCTGGGCCCCCCAGCCCCCGCCTTGTCAGGGTCTCGAGCAGTGCTCTGTGCTGCCTCCTGCTCTCTGGGGCCCCCAGCCCCCCCTCTCCTTGTCAGGGTCCATGCTCTGTGCTGCCTCCTGCTCTCTGGGGCCCGCAGCCCCCCTCTCATTGTCAGGGTCCCTGCTCTGTGCTGCCTCCTGCTCTCTGGGCCCCCTCCTCCCCCCCTCTCCTTGTCAGGGTCCCTGGTCTGTGCTTCCTCCTGCTTTCTGGGGCCCCCAGCCCCCCTCTCTCTCCTTGTCAGGGTCCCTGCTCTGTGCTACCTCCTGCTCTCTGGGGCCCCCAGTCCCCCCCTCTCCTTGTCAGGGTCCCTGCTCTGTGCTGCCTCAGAGGAGCAGTGGAGACTGCTGTCTCTGGGGCCCCCACCCTTGTACCGGGCCTACCTCCGCTCTGACTGGAGAGAAACAATGTTGATACTTTGTTTCACTTCAGTCAGAGGGAGGGGGCGAGGGGCTCAGAGAAGGCTGCAGGCAGCCTGCACCTGCTTCAGAGGGAGAGAGGCTTGCTTCAGCACAAGCCTCTCACAGCTATCAGAAGAGCTGAGGAGGGCCGGGGCCCCTTTCATTAACTGAGGAGAGTGGGGCCCCCACCGAACCGCGGGGCCTGCGGGGGCGTTTGTTACGCCACTGGCCCACTGGCTAGCAGACAGAGGCCGCGATGACACCGCGACCACAGCACCTCCCTTCTCTCTGGCTGACATTACCAAACTCTTTCACCCTGCCACGAAAGCCCCAACGCCGACACCACTCCTCATGGTGGTGGCCTACAAATGCTACCGCCGCAGTTTATACCGTACCAGAACTCTGGTCCCTTACGCTCCGGCCATTCCACTGGAGGGCTGCCCCAGCGGGCTGGGAGCACTCACATTTTCTGAGCTTGTGGAGTGGCACGAAGCGGACATACAGACCCTGGGAGACCTTTAGCGGGACGGCAACCTCATGTCGTATGAATCCCTGGTTGACGAGGTGGGGCTACCACCTGGGCAATTCCTCAGACACCTATCCCAGATTGCGACACTGACCGCTAGCTGGGGAGACATGAAAGAGGAACCCAGTCAACACCTTACCATACAGTATGGGGCGAGGTAGGCACCTGATTCGGTGGTTTGCGGCATCCCTACGCACACACGCAGCGATCAGCTTGGAACCCCTCCGCTGCAAATGGAAACAGACCTAGCACGGCCACTAGAAGATAAGGAATGGGGCAAGATGCTGCAAAGTCCAACACGCATACCCAGAAACATGCGGTTCGGCCAAATACAGCTGCTTATACTTCACAGGGCATACCTTACACCCGAGACGATCAACAGGTACTTTCACCGCACAGATACGGTCTGCCCTCGCTGCGCGGAGTTGGGAGCAGGGCTAGTACATATGTTGTGGAGCTGCCATAAGCTACACCCCTACTGGGAGGCAATTCACGAGGCACTGCATACGTGCACAAGCCGTACCATTCCATTTGAGTGGTCTGTTCACCTGCTGCACCTTTTTCGCAGAACGCCGTCCAGGAAAGTTACCTCCCGCTTCCTCGACTTGGGGCTGGTGGTGGCTGAACAACTACTCACTAAACGTTGGAATGCACCAGAACTGCCGCACATACAGGTATGGAGGTATTCGCTCCAGGCATGGGCCAAGGCAGAGGGAATAGCTCTCCTGAGGGAGGAAACACTGGGTCTCCGGAAGATGCCAATTGCGACACAGTGGGAGGGTCTCTTACAGATAATTGACGCGGATCGGGTGGGGGCACTGCAGAGGGACGTCCTGTACATGGGGGACGCGCTCTTCTAGGGATGGCTGAATAGACCACCATGGATCAGTTGTTTGCCGCGTAGATGCTTGTGTACTATCTGATGCTCAGGATGACTAGAGCTGGGCTCTCTGAGGGGTGTTGTCCACCTGTGGGATGCCGGGGAATGGAGGGCGGGGGCAGAGGGGAAACAATGAAGATACACACTAAAATGTCGGACTATGCTGCTGTTCTTGGTTATTGGGGGTTTCTTGAGTTTTGCCCCCCTTTTAATGTTCTCTTTCTAACATCTGTACATGCATGTATCCTGAAGACTTTGCGTAGACTCTGTACACCATACCACTGGACCTATATTTCCAAAGCATGAAGCTGTTTATTGTGTGCGGTTCAAACTGCCGCTAAGTCATCACTGACATTGCTGTATGTTGGGGAGAGGGTTTCGCCTGGCCCAAGGTCATGCTCATCCATTAATGCCTAATGCTCTACGGTATGGTCAATTTAATTTGATGACTGTTGCCTCTCTACAGGTTGTAAACTCTGCAAAACAATAAAAACAGATTTAACAAAAAAAAAATGAAGAAGTCTGCATAATTGCCTTACTCATAGACAAACAAGTCACTGAATCTACCTAGAGTCTCGCAAAGAGCCCTGGTTACCAATTTGCTGAGCTTCACCAAAATGCAAGAGCATCTTTCTATCCTGATTGCAGCATCTGCATTGCCAATGTCCTTGGCCATGAATGTAGGTGGGTGGACCAGTGAGATCCATAAATCTATCCTGGCAGGCCCTCCAGGAGCTACCAAAGGTCCCGGCAAATATCTGTGTCAGTGTAAGTAAGGAAATTGAGAATGGAGATCCATTTTTGGAGCAGAGTAGATGGTAAGCTTAATGTATCAAAGTGTTTATCCATTCTGGGTCTATCAGGAAACGGTTTAAAACATTCAGGTATTTTTCTCTATCAAAGGTTCGAAGCATTCAGCCCAGAGGATGTCGCATGAAAGCTTGTCAAAGGGATGGTGGATCCAATGTTGCATATAAGCATCAACGTGTGAGGTCAGGGGGTAGGATTAATCTTTTTTTGCAAATAAAAAAGAGGGCAAGGAGACCAGGCAGGAAAAAAGAACCACAACAGAGTTTGGGACTCCCCTCTTCCCGGTCCAGAGCCTCAGCCAACATTTCGTGGGAGTTTCAAACTGAAACAGGTGCTCCTCACTTGGTTGTTTTTTTTATCTTAAATCATTGGACACCAGAGTCATAGTGCCTATAATTATTTATATTTCCCTAGATAGTCTCTTTTACCTCGTTTTAAAGGGCCTCCACATCTCTACTCTTTGCCAACGTCACAACAACGATCTAATCTGCAAACTCGCAAAGCAGATATTGTCCAATCCATATACACCAGAGGTGCAGATGACAACCATGTCATGCATATCTCCCTTAGTGAGAGTAAAATTCATAAAAATAAGAGTAATGACTCTCTCCTATAATTTTTTCAAGGGCCCATCACCATTCAGAATACCAAAGATCACTAGTGCAAGGCGTACCTTAATTTCTCTTCTCATTATGTCAGATACAGCCTTACCCACTTCCTGCCAGAACAGTTAGATGATGGGCCACTGACAGAACATATGGACATCGTATGCCCCTTCTAGACCGCATGTAGGTCAGGATTTTGTCACTCGACCTCCTAAATTTAATAGCTACTTCATCGTAGTCCAGAGTTCAGTGTTTTCCAGAGAGGTGCAGATTTTACTGTGGCCTGAAGGGTAGACAAAGATACTTGCCATTAATGAATTACTTCCAGCGTCGGCAGGTCCCTCCTCCATATCTTCTTTGGCGGGGTAAAGGCTCCATCGACACCTTGAACCAGTATCCAGGACCATTTTAATACCTCTTTTTTTATGAGGCAACCATGCAATTTTTACTCCCATGTCGCGTTTCCTTCCCCATCCGTGTCTAGTCCAGGTGCCCAACTAGCCAGTTGATGGAACTTAAATTGAGATAACCTATTGTCTGTAATCCGAATTAATGTTTACCATGGCACCAGGTGATCCCTTCAATAATCGGACCCCATTTCTTCACACCAGCTTCTTTTAAAGGTCTTGCTTGACTGTCCTGCGAACATTCCGGCGTTCCAGGTGAGTTCCATATTGGAGCGAAACTGTCGCAGGGATTCTGTCCTACACAGAACTGTGCACAGAGACCCAGGACCTCAGTGAATTGTGGTGTAACAAAAAACTCGCCTTAGTACCTAGAAACTCTAACCAGCTAGCATCAGTGTCACATTAGCTCGTCATCCTATAGCAAATGAACCAATGATTAGACAACCCAGAACATGCGACTTAGGTTATACTCAGGAATGGTGGAAAGCAAGAACACTCTTTCGTTATACTCTCATACAAGTTCACAACAGGAGTAAAAAAGAGACACAGAAAGGTTAAAATATTTATTTTAACGATATGCTCCAAGATGCAGTATCTTTGCTAACATAAGCAGACATATGATTAGAAATAATATGATCAGCATTGTTACAATTCCATAAAACACAAAAGGAGAAATCATATTACAATGATGGTGAAAATAGCTCCTATAGCGCCTAGTAATTCACCCTTAGTAGGTAGGAACTATGTTTTATAAAATATAGAAGGTCTCTTAGGCTTGTGCCGGGGGACCCCATACCTCTAGAATCAGCAGAAGTGTATCACATCAGGATCTGCAAAAGCTCTCTGGAAAAACGTGCTTCTTCCAAGTGCCTCAAATCATGCTTACAGTATGATATTACAGGCGCCAGAATCACTTTGGCTGCAGCTGCATTTATGTTATGTCTAAAAATGTGAGCCGATCAGCTCGAACAACAGCTACCTTGTTATGATGACCTTGGAGGCTTTAGCACTCAGTGTGCAAACTAGTCACAATGTAGGTCTAGGGATACTGAAAACAAGCTATTCTCATGTGAAGCATTTCACGCAGCCTAACTTACAACAGCAGTTATATGCAGTGTCGTGTGCAAAAGCGGCAAACGGGTAAAATGGCATTTAAACTTCTAATAAGCTTATGCTAACTTACCAATGTGCGTAACAAGGACCAGCCCATACTACAAAACCACTGCACTACGATGTCCCTAACACCCACCTGATCGGAGCCCAAAGTTTATGGGCATCACTCAAAATCTTCACTTTAATCTTCATGAAAACAATGATGGTCAAATAAAAATTGAAAATGATCACACCTCAAGAAGAATCTTGAAGGTACTGACTGTGGTCAGGGTTAAGCACCAAATGTTCACAGTTTTGCGATTTTTGAGCGGGATCTTCCTCTCAGGGCCATCCTCCTCATGGCATAAGTTTTGAAATTCCTCTTTGCAATCCCTGGTACGTATTGTGTAGCCATAATAGTAGGTCCTCTAAGATGATAAGCATCATCATAAAGAAGTCATTGAGAATACAGTTGAGTAGCATCAACATGCCAGATAAAAGGTGCTGCGAAGAAGTCACAATGAACTGAAAGGCGCCATGCTTTCCAATGGCATGACCTGATAGAAGAGAGGCAGGAGTGCTGCTAGAAGCCAAAGAGCTGTATGCAGTCGAATGAGGCACGAGAGGAGCAGGAAGGGAGGGTCATACGTTCTCTGATGAAAGGTGGCATAGACAACGTGGATGGTAGAAGTGTCACCCTTTAGCAAAACATGGGAAGAGCCCTCTAAATAACACAATTAATTTGAGATGGATGTAAGTGAATGGTGATCTGCCAAGTAATAGGCGCGGCAGAATGAAATAGAAAACATACAGAATACTTATTATTTTCTGTCCTTCCAAATGAATCATGTTCAATAAACCAATACTGGCAAAAACAACAAATCTCCACTGCAAAATAGCTTCCCCAATCTCTGGAAAGCAAGTTATACATAGTCTTCAATAGGAATCAAAAAGGCAGTACTTAACGAAAATTAGGCGTTTAACACCAGGTACCAGCGTCAAAGAAAAGATTCCTGTGAGGAATTTGATGTGCAGAAAAGGATTCCGAGGAGACATAGACAGAGTCAGAAAGGAAGAAGGAAATACCAAAATACACACGTACCTCCTACAAAGCATGTTCTGATACAGCAGGTGTGCCAAAGTAACATGGCGCAGCACTTGGGCAACTGGCACCAGAATGCAGTGGAGCACAAGAATGTCCATATCCAAAAGCCAGTAAACACACAGATGAAGTGCTGTGGTCTCTCGGTCTGGCAAGCGGTGACCACAGAAGTATCCAAAACTCATCGCCATTATGTTTTTCCCTCACTCTTCTGCCCAGGAAGTGACATCACTGGATTACCCATCATCCATCTGCACAGGAAGTGACATTACTGACTTCTCGTCAAAACCATCTTTAAAAGAAGCCAAGCAAGAAGACTTCATTTCCCATCAGCCATCTGAACTGGAAGTGAAACCAGTGTATTTCCAACCATCCATCTGCACAGGAAATGAAATCACTGGATTTCCCATCATCCATCTGCACATGATTCTTGGGCTTCCGGAACGGAGCGAGGGGACCCATGCAACGGAGTTCATGGAACAGTGGTTCCGGGATCATGTGACCGCAGAGGGCCTTTCACCGCTCTTCTGTGTGGAAAGGGCACACCGAATTCCTACTGGGCGACCTAGACCGGGACAACCGCCACGCCCGCTGATTGTCCGGATCCTTAATTACCGGGATAGACACACACTGCTTCAAAAGGCTCGGGAGAAATCTCTCATAGAATATGAAAACCGACGCATCTCGCTCTACCCGGACTACACTAACTTGGTGCAAAAACAGCGGTCCTCTTACTTTGAGGTTAAGAAGAGGCTCCAGAAAGCCAACCTCCGGTATGCCTTGCTGTTCCCGGCTCGTCTCAAGATAATACATGACAATAAGACTCAGTTCTTTGAAAGCCCTACCGACGTGGAAGAATGGCTGGAAGTGATGGACATTGAGGGGAGTCAGGAGGTAGCCCGGAGTGAGTCTACCAGCAACTCCAAGAAAGACCCGGAAAGCACAGGCGGAGCTTCCCCCACGCAGTCAGCACGGTCACAACGGCGTAAACCCTCCAAAAACCAACAGAAAGTAGATCAGATGGAGGCCATCGCCATGGTGGGCACCTTTAGAGACGAACATGGAATAATTAACACGGACACGGATGAAAGTACACTGCACTCTGACTCGGAACACAGCATGGTTCTGTTCCCGACTGTGACGCCGAGAGCAGCGGATGAACTACTAGACAATGGACAGGAGTGACTATACATGAAGATGTGTCCTGGAGGCCTACGGCCTACTGATATCCTTTATCTGTAACTTCAATGTTGGTATGATGTGCGGGATGGGGGGGGCGGGACTTGAGGGCGGCTGGGAGGTGATTCTTCTGAGACACAAGACGGTTGGGTCAAAGCTTAAACATTGTGCAACTCTTATAGGACAGTTATAGGCTGTGGACCTACCAAACTATAGACTCCCAAAGGGTGTTGTAGCATGCAGATGAAGGGGGCCCCCCCGGGGGCCGTATGGCACCTACGCTTAGATAAAGACTTCCCCGGCGGCACCGTTGAGCCAGCAGCACAGAGACGCATGACTACGTGGACTTAGTTTATGCTCAGCCAACCCCCCAATGGCGTATGCACCAATGATTGGTTTCTTATGTTTTATGTTTTCTTGTTCGGCACAGCAATGTTTCCAAGCTGCGCCATAAGAGTTCGAGTTTGGGGTGGGAGGAAGTACATTTCCTGGATACTGTTAAGGATACTTGCGCTACAGGGAAAGGTTCTGAGTATTATGACACTCACATCAGAGTATGGCTGACACTACAGGGAAGTACAGGCTGGCAACCTGGAATGTACGACGGCTAGGAGCTATTCAGAAGAGGCATAGAATACACGCTTTTTTACTCCGTCACAACGCCCAAATAGCATTCCTGCAAGAATCCCACTTAACACTGGCCGAGGCACTCACACTACGAAAGAGATGGAGGGGTACAGTATTTTCTACATCATACTCTGCTTTTTCCAGAGGGGCTACCATATGGGTGCGACATGGTACTCCCTTTGTGGAACTAGAGAGGAAAGTTGACGACCAAGGGAGATATATACTGGTGAAGGGTACTCTGGACGGTACACTGTTGGTCCTGGGCAGTATCTATGCCCCGAACTTCGAACAGGACACATTCCTTGTAAAAGTAGGTCGAGCATTGGCGGATTGGGTGGACATTCCCTGGATCCTGGGAGGAGACTGGAACATGGTCCTAGATATAAATCTGGATAGGTCACATCCCCCCCTCCAAACGACTGGCATACACAGACTGACTGATTCCTTCAAGGTCTGGCTCCAGGGGTGGGGACTGACGGACGCGTGGCGAGCCCTACACCCAACGCATAAAGAATATTCTTATTACTCCCCGGTACATGCCCTACACCCTCGATTAGACAGATTCCTATGCACCAGCCCTCTACTGACCAAATGTGCGTCCTCGGAATATCTAGCAAAAACCTTTTCTGATCACAGACCGCTGATACTCGATCTGCAGTGGGGGAGGGTACCGTCCCCGGTGCCCACTTGGAGGCTTAACCCACTAATGCTGGAGGACGGTCCCTTCCGTGCGTCTTTGTCAGATACCTTGGACAATTACTTCCAGGAGAACTGGGACACTGCGACTTCTAACTTAATGGTATGAGATGCCATGAAGGTTATGATAAGGGGAGCGCCATAGGACAGCTGGTGGGTGCTAGACAGGAAATTCATAGGAAGCTTTGCGAGGTGGAGGACCGTTTGAAAAACTTGGAGGCGGTGGTAGGTGTAGACCCTGAGCGGCGAGAGGAATTGCAATCCAGCAATATAGACCATGCAGAGTTGCTGGAAACGCTGCGAGTTATTGACCATAAGGACTATCTACGACGACAGCAAGCTGAATCAGACAGGTCGGGTGCCCTTCTGGCTCGCTTAGTACGGGACAGTCCCGAAGCTCCAGTGATCACACAGATTAGGAATGGGGCCGGGAGGGTGGTGTCTACACAGTCGGCCGTCAATGCTGCCTTTAGGGACCATCTGAAGTTGTTATATGCCCCTCCCCCCACGGATGACGTGGAAGGGATGCTGGACTTCTTGAGAGACCTACCCTTCCCAGTCTTGACTCGGGATGAGCAGGCGGGGATGGACGGACCCATCACACAGCAGGAGATCCGGGCAGTCATCCGAGCCTTGAACGGGGGTAAGACTCCCGGCATGGACGGATTGCCCGTAGAGTTTTACCAGGCATACTCTACGACTCTAGTACCTATTTTGGAGGCTGTCTATAGGAAGTCCTATGAGTCTGGCTACCTGCCGGTCTCAATGATGCAGGCCTCAGTCATCTCCATATCAAAACCTGGGAGAGACAACCGTGACCTGGCTAATTATAGGACCCTCTCAATGCACTCCACGGAGTACAAAATACTCAGTAAAGCCATTGCCTTACGGATACAAGCCCACCTCCCTGCCCTAATTCATCCAGATCAATGCGGCTTCCTCCCGGGTACTTCCCAAAATATGAGGAGGCTACATGCCCTCATGTCTGCCACGTCGCGTGACCTTCTTCAGGCAGGCTGTGTTGCGTTGGACCTTCGACAGGCGTTTGACTCCCTGTCCTGGTCATTCATGTTTGAGGTCCTTCGGCGTTTTGGCTTCCCTGATTCCCTAATAAAATGGATTCGATTATTGTATACGAACCCAACGGCCAGAGCACGCACGGGCAGGCATGTCTCTGATAGTTACGACATTCACAGGGGCACCCGACAAGGCTGCCCACTATCGCCCCTGCTGTTTGTCCTGACACTTGAACCCCTAGCGATTGCCCTCCGGGCTAGGTGGGGTAGGATGGGCATTCCCATTGGGGGGACGCAGAACCTGCTATCGATATACGCCGATGATATCTTACTGTATTTCCAGGACCTGGGCGGAGATCACTCAACCCTAGCTACCGTCTTTGACTGTTTTTAGGCTGTATCCGGCCTGGCTGTCAACCCGGCAAAAACAGTGGGCTTTTACTTTCAAGACGGACAGCGACCCTCCCATATACAATTCGGCAGATATCAGATTCCTGTAGCCCAGACCACATTCAAGTATTTGGGCATTAACGTTTATAGGCGGCCGGAAGACCAGATTGAAGGAAATGTCCGGAGAGCCATCAACAGCCTCTGTAGTAGTGTGAACTTTTGGACGTCCTTGCCACTATCTGTTATGGGTAGGATAGCAGTCTCCAAAATGGTCATGCTCCCCCGTATGCTGTATTATTTTGTAAATCTACTGGCTCTCCTCCCACAGCAAATATTTACCACACTAAATACGATTCTGATCACCCTCATCTGGGGCTCTGGGCAACGGAGGATAAGCCTCAAGAAGCTACAACTGAGTACCAGACAAGGAGGCCTCGGAGTACCGAATCTGCGTAGTTATTATTACGCAAGTCAACTACAATGGTTATCACGCTGGCTGCCGGATAGGTACCTACATGAAATTGACATCACACAGGACCGGTTAGCACGTGGAGAGCTGCACTCCCTCCTACTGCCTAGGGCTTAGATCCCCAGGGACTGCCACCCCCTCTTGCGCACTGCCCTGATGTGCTGACATAGGGCGCTGTCGTACACATCCGGGACCAAACCCTATGCGGACAATATCCCTCTGTTGGGACTCCCGACACCACAAGGGCGCCTGACGCAGCGCAGGCTACAGCCTTGGGCGGAGGCAGGTGTTACTAGAGTGGGCGACCTGTTTGGAGACGACACACTGCTGGATCACGCCTCCCTTACACAATGCACTGGGGCTCCCCCACAGTTATACGTCTTACATGCCGCTGTGTCGCACTATGTCTGGCGTTTGTGGGCCCCACAGCGCAACAAACCTACGCAACATGAATTGGTACACCTCCTCCACTACATGGGGACTAGGGGACACTTGGTGCGGTGGCTATATACTGGGATTAGGGAACACGCTGCTATGCCTCTTACCACACTCAGAGACATCTGGACCCAGGACACGGGAGAGGCTATGACGGATGGGGCCTGGAATATCGTCCTCGGCCATCCTAGGAGAGTGTCCAGGAATGTCAAGTTCAAATTTATACAGGCGATGGTGCTACATAGAGCATATCTTACTCCCCAAAGGTTACACAGGATGTTCTCCGCTTCTTCCCACTGTTGTCCCCGTTGTCAGGCGGATGAGGCTGGCCTGCTCCACATGATGTGGTCATGCCCACGCTGACGCAGCTATTGGGAGACGGTATGCAGTGTGGTTCACACTGTTACAGCCATGCAGACACCAAGGGAAGCGCTGCCTTGCCCGATAGGACACAGGAAACGTCCCAAACAGCATAAAGCCCAGTTGAAGTTCTTAGACTTGGCACTGTTACTAGCGGTTAGAGTGTTAACTATGAGGTGGAAGTCTGCCAGACCCCCAGCTGTAGAGACGTGGAGATCTGATTTGCTAAAGTGGGGCAGAACGGAGGGTACAGTCCTGCGAAGTGAGGAGGAGAAAGGGCTACGAAAATATCCAATTGCACAGGATTGGGAGCGAATATTGTTGGAGATAGAGGAAATAGACCTAGCGCCCTCACAGGAGGGAACCTCATAACTGCGAATGCTAGGCAGGTGGTGTGAATGGGGTGATTGAGAATGGAGGAATAGTCCAAGGTGCGCATTGGTCAGCCAGAAGACTGCGAGTGTACTACTCTAGGTGTGATTGATGCCTGGGATGACACACCAATGGTTCTGGTGCCCATTAGACGGAGAATCCAGGAGACGTACGGGGTGGGGTGGGAGTTGGGCGAGATGGAGATTGGTTATGGCGTTCATATATAGTACTAATGCTACGTAAACAATGAAGCAATAAGAGAGAATACATAGGAAATTTACACTAAGATTAACTTAGCAAGATATATTGATCCCACTGCTGAACCCCTGACAATATGGATGTTTAAAAATTGGAATAAGGCAATGTCAATTGGATTATAAAGGGGAGAAAAATCGAAAAGACTGGAAGAGAATACTAAGGTGTATCTATACAATGTGATATCTGTTGCAGTCATGAATAAAGAGTTTAAAAAAAAATCCATCTGCACAGGACCTCCTTAATGGCAGTTGCAGCACAGGCACTTCTATGCCTGTACCATGCCCAGCAGCAGGAACCCTGGTTCACTCCCTAACCCCTGCTACCCTGCCATGCTCCACCATGCTCTCAACCCTAGCCACCACATTGTTGCCACACTGCACCACACAATATGGAAGGAGCGTACATATGCGCCTCCTGCACCTTCTCATACACCCTACAAACACCATTGCTGCACCAACGGCACCCAGCAACCCACCCGTTCATGTTCACAAAGACCAAACATCACCCACACAACATCCCGCTCTTAACCCCTTCCATGCTCATGACGAGCTCAGCTCGTCATGCAGCACAGTGCTAGTGTGCTCATGACGAGCTGAGCTCGTCATGAGCTCACCCGTTTCTATTGAGGTCCAGCACAGTAAAAAAATAACTCAAGCATCCAAGAGGTTAAATACATGCTCCTCAACACCTGCTCGCTCATCAAACATGCCACAGAGATATGGGTGCTACTGCACAACCACGCTTCTGACCTGCTTTTCCTTACGGAAACGTGGCTAACGCCAACCTCTGCCCTGGACATTGCTACAGCCATCTCTGCCGCCTACAAGATCACCATGCAAGACCGTCAGCACAAGCCCAGAGGTGCAGTCGCCATGTGTCATGTAGACGGTCCTCAGAATCGGTTTGAAGTTAGTATGGTCCACCTCTAGATCTAACGAATGCCTGGATAGCCGTGATGGCACAGGACATTCGAAGGATCAAGCGAGGGACAGGGGAGATGGGGTAGGGAAAGGAAGGGGTCAGCGGGGAGGGAGATCTGAAAAACACAAAGAAACGTACAATGGTAAATACACTAAAGCTATTTCTCTCTACATGAAGCAAATACCTATATACTATGTTATGAACCCCTATTGCTAGGAATACCTGTAAAGTAAAAAACGACTTCTGGATGTAGGCCGTAGTGTCTATCAGTGCTGCGGACAGTAATGGGATATCACTGCATAAATACAAAATAAACACAACATATAGATATACTCCACAAGATACATATGATAACTCTCTGCAGGTATGAAACCATAGAACGTAGCAAAAACACACAGTTGATGGACAGAATGCAGAACAATGTCTTACATTCACCCCAGTACAAAGATCTGGGCCTAAATCCATCGTTTTTTTGCACTCCACACCACCCTAGGTCAGACAATGGCTATATGCAAATCAGCCTTGACCCTGTGCAGGAATCCCCGACACCGAGCCCGGACACGGTTTCCGTTTATATGTGTCCTCTCGCGATGTCTAACGCGACTCGCGGAGGATCATGGGAGCTGTTGTTCCGGCTCGGGTGATATCGGGAATTGTAGTTCCCGATGCATTGCGATCGTGACACCATGATAGCCAAAAATACCATCAGCTGCACCACCTACACAGACACGTTCACCATCTACACAGAATATCTCACGATCAAGATATGCATCCCTGGAAGGGAACATTGTATGTAGACCACCATGACCACGCACCCATGTCTCCAGCACCATCACAGACTTCATTGCACGCCTCATCAACATCAGCAACTTCTTCCTCCTCAGGGACCTCAACATTCATGTAGAGGCCTGCATAGACCTAAACACTACGGCCCTTCTAGAAAACTTCAGAAATATTGGCATCAATAAGCAAGTTACAGGACCCTCCTACTCTGCCGGACACCTACTGGGCTCGATTTCCTACTCAACCAGTAACATCACCGACCTACTATGGATCCTGCTCAACTGGGCCAAGTACTCTTTCTGCACTTGACTCTCTGTGGTAGTTACATTCACCCCAGTACAAAGATCTGGGCCTAAATCCATTGTTTTTTTGCACTCCACACCACCCTAGGTCAGACAATGGCTATATGCAAATCAGCCTTGACCCTGTGCCTCATGGGAAAGGTCCAGCCCGAACTACCAAGCCATGTCTTTCCTAGACCAGAATCAAGCATCCAAGGACCGGTTTCTGGCTATCAGCCTTCTTCAGCCTGGATAGCTTGACTCCAGTTATGTGGAGAGCCTGGGACTCACGTCTGAGCATACCCAGCCCACTCGGGGTGAAAATTGCAAAAAACACAGTTGATGGACAGAATGCAGAACAATGTCTTACATTCACCCCAGTACAAAGATCTGGGCCTAAATCCATCGTTTTTTTGCACTCCACACCACCCTAGGTCAGACAATGGCTATATGCAAATCAGCCTTGACCCTGTGCCTCATGGGAACAGTCCAGCCCGAACTACCAAGCCATGTCTTTCCTAGACCGGAATCAAGCATCCAAGGACCGGTTTCTGGCTATCAGCCTTCTTCAGCCTGGATAGCTTGACTCCAGTGATGTGGAGAGCCTGGGACTCACGTCTGAGCATACCCAGCCCACTCGGGGTGAAAAATGCAATAAACACACAGGGGGGATGGGGTAGGGAAAGGAAGGGGACAGCGGGGAGGGAGATCTGAAAAACACAAAGAAACGTACAATGGTAAATACACTAAAGCTATTTCTCTCTACATGAAGCAAATACCTATATACTATGTTATGAACCCCTATTGCTAGGAATACCTGTAAAGTAAAAAACGACTTCTGGATGTAGGCCGTAGTGTCTATCAGTGCTGCGGACAGTAATGGGATATCACTGCATAAATACAAAATAAACACAACATATAGATATACTCCACAAGATACATATGATAACTCTCTGCAGGTATGAAACCATAGAACGTAGCAAAAACACACAGTTGATGGACAGAATGCAGAACAATGTCTTACATTCACCCCAGTACAAAGATCTGGGCCTAAATCCATCGTTTTTTTGCACTCCACACCACCCTAGGTCAGACAATGGCTATATGCAAATCAGCCTTGACCCTGTGCCTCGTGGGAACAGTCCAGCTCGAACTACCAAGCCATGTCTTTCCTAGACCGGAATCAAGCATCCAAGGACCGGTTTCTGGCTATCAGCCTTCTTCAGCCTGGATAGCTTGACTCCAGTGATGTGGAGAGCCTGGGACTCGCGTCTGAGCATACCCAGCCCACTCGGGGTGAAAATTGCAAAAAACACAGTTGATGGACAGAATGCAGAACAATGTCTTACATTCACCCCGTACAAAGATCTGGGCCTAAATCCATCGTTTTTTTGCACTCCACACCACCCTAGGTCAGACAATGGCTATATTCAAATCAGCCTTGACCCGGTCGAGGAATCCCCGACGCCGAGCCCGGACATGGTTTCTGTTTATATGTGTCCTCTCGCGATGTCTAACGCGACTCGCGGAGGATCATGGGAGCTGTAGTTCCGGCTCGGGCGATATCGGGAATTGTAGTTCCCGATGCATTGCGATTGTGACACCATGATAGCCAAAAATACCATCAGCTGCACCACCTACACAGACACGTTCACCATCTACACAGAATATCTCACGATCAAGATATGCATCCCTGGAACGGACCATTGAATGTAGACCACCATGACCACGCACCCATGTCTCCAGCACCATCACAGACTTCATTGCACGCCTCATCAACATCAGCAACTTCTTCCTCCTCAGGGACCTCAACATTCATGTAGAGGCCTGCATCGACCTAAACACTACGGCCCTTCTAGAAAACTTCAGAAATATTGGCATCAATCAGCAAGTTACAGGACCCTCCTACTCTGCCGGACACCTACTGGGCTCGATTTCCTACTCAACCAGTAACATCACCGACCTACTATGGATCCTGCTCAACTGGGCCAAGTACTCTTTCTGCACATGACTCTCTGTGGTAGTTACATTCACCCCAGTACAAAGATCTGGGCCTAAATCCATCGTTTTTTTGCACTCCACACCACCCTAGGTCAGACAATGGCTATATGCAAATCAGCCTTGACCCTGTGCCTCATGGGAAAGGTCCAGCCCGAACTACCAAGCCATGTCTTTCCTAGACCGGAATCAAGCATCCAAGGACCGGTTTCTGGCTATCAGTCTTCTTCAGCCTGGATAGCTTGACTCCAGTTATGTGGAGAGCCTGGGACTCACGTCTGAGCATACCCAGCCCACTCGGGGTGAAAATTGAAAAAACACAGTTGATGGACAGAATGCAGAACAATGTCTTACATTCACCCCAGTACAAAGATCTGGGCCTAAATCCATCGTTTTTTTGCACTCCACACCACCCTAGGTCAGACAATGGCTATATGCAAATCAGCCTTGACCCTGTGCCTTATGGAAACAGTCCATTATTGTACAGAACAGAGGACCCTAGTAATTAAGGATCGTGTGCGAAATAGACATACACTAGATAGTTTGTATGACCTCTGTCCAGCCGGACAGGATTTAATTTAGCTTTTTTATATTAAGTCATATATACAACATTTATACAAGAGTGGGCACAACCTGTGACCCACAAGAGACAAGACAAAACAAGTGACATAAACTTATGAAAGAGGCGCAAAAAGCGGTCTGTACTCTTATTCAGTGTTGCAGACTAGAATACTTTTGTAGCAATCCATTGTTCTAGACATTTCTTAAATTCAAATAAACATATGGAGCATTAAGGTCGACGACGTTTCGATGCAGCTTAAGAATATATGCATCATCATCAGGACAAAAACAGTATATCATGTTTGTCTTGGAAAGTATTTGAACATTGTAAAGCAACTGCATAATATAAAATCAACATTTCATGGGAAAAAAGAGAGGAGAAAAATAGAGAGAAATTTCCATTAGACATTACTAGGCATGAGTGCATTGTCTCCTGATTGGTTCCTACATACAGCATGCAAAGATTTAAAAAGTGCTGTTGTGGAAATATATTGTGAGAAGGTAACCTGTGTAAAAACAGATACTTCCTGGAATCTGGTACATGCTTGTTACCAGAGTGAAGTAGTGATGTTTCTTAAAAAAGAGTAGAACCTTAATTAAAAAGTCGGCGCAGTGAAGTTTAGACCGTGAAAATGTCGATTTATAGGCTGGAACGGCGCAGTGTTTTGTGAAAACATTTAATAAGCATTCTAGATGTACACAGGGGCAAGAGGAAAAAATCGGCGCAGTGAAGTGGCAGTGTAGCTTTCTAAACTGTGTTCAAGGCAAGTGTCAAAAAATTGAAAGAAACGGCGCAGTGTACACTGGATAGGGTGAAGTGCCTGTTAGCAACCTCTATGAAATCACAACCAACATGGTAATGTAATTACCTTGGAGTTTAGTTTAGAGTCCCAGACTGGAGTTCGGTGGTAAAAAATAATGTGAACCGCATGGATAGTAACTGTTGAGAATAAGTTTAATAAATACACCCGTTAGCATATAACGCTCAATTACACAAGTGTTGCCTGTGCTAGGGAAAGTCAGCGCTTTATACTCACACACAGCTTGGCCGGCAGGAAGAGATTACAGTGAGCTAAGAAAGTGAAAAATGAAAATTGTCAGCCGGGAAAGTCACGGAAGCAATAGGGGTGACTGCGGCTCTTACGGGACTTACTTGAATTCCTTAGCTCCTTGCGTGCTGCTATGGCAGTCTGAAGATCCCGGGTGCGGGATATCTACGAAGGGATAACTCCGGCATTCGTGGGGCTTGTAAGGATATATGGCGCCATGCAAGATGCTACGGCAGTCCGAAGATCCCGACTACGGGATATCTGGGAAACACAAATGGGCACAAGTGAGCGGGTTGGACAAGGGTAAGCCTAATGCTTAAGGTGATAGCTTCGTGCCAGCGGCAGAAGCCGAACACAGGAAGGGCAAAACAGCCTACATTACTTACATTAGCGTCTAGCTGGATGGCCGGACGGTGGGGTTCTGGCGGGTATCGCTGCTGGGAGAGGGTGGAGCAGGCTACTTATAATAGAAAAAGGACTAAAAACGGCGGCGGCCATGTTGGACTGGTGTCGACGAAACACCCAGGTGATATAAAAAGTGCACAGTGTGAGTGAAGTGGCATATATACAATTTCAAAAACCTTGAGCAGTGAATTTTTGCTGAACAAGCTTTGGAGATAAATTAACATAAGTATTTTTCAGAGCAAAGAGGTCCAATCCTCGACCCTGTTGAGCCCCTTTCGAATACTGTCTGTTCTCAGGATCCAATGTAATTCTTCCTTATTCAAAATTTGCGAAATGTCTGCTCCTCGTGGGGGAGCTTTCACCTGTGTGATCACTGTCCATGTGAACTCATTTTCAGTATGCCCTTTTTCCTTGAAATGTTCCACAAGGGGCGCATTGGCAGTTTGGCATCGAATTCGGCTTCTGTGTTGGCCCATCCGCAGCTTGATCTTCTGACTTGTCTGTCCTATATATATCAACATACATGGACATAGAATTGCGTAAATTACATTGTGCGAATTACAGTTTGTGAAATGGTGCCTTTCGTATTTAATTGTGCCATACGAGAAAGTTTTGCCTTCAATAGTCGAATCGCAGGAAATACATTGTCCGCATTTAGCATGTCCTTTCAGAGTAGGCAAATTCCACATATCATTTAAGGTAGTTCTGGTGTCTGGTTGTGGTAGTGAGGCACAGACCAAATGGTCTTTAATGTTTTTCGCTCTTTTAAAAGCAAACAATGGTCTTTCAAGGTTTAGGGCACCAGCATTCAACACTGGCCAATGTTTTAGGACACTTTTTCTAATTGCATTAGATGCAGGGGAAAATGTGGTCACACATGTAATTCTATCCTGGTTGTTCCTAATGCGGGGTTCTAATAATGTCTCTCTTGGGCAATACCATGCTCTCTTTAGTGAGCGACGTACCAATTTTCGTGGATAGCCACGTTGTCTCAATTTAAGGCTCAATGTTTTTGCTTCCGCAAAGTAATCCTGTTTGTAGTAACAGTTCCTACGAATACGTAGGAACTGGGAGTAGGGCAGTGAATCTCTTAGGGCACGGGGGTGATGACTGCTGTAATTTAATAAAGTGTTTCTTTCAGTGGGTTTACGGTGGAGACTTGTTATGAGTCGCCCTTCTGAATGTTTTATTTCAATGTCCAGAAAAGGAAGAGATTCCTTGCTGGTGGTCATGGAGTATTTCAGCCCACCACTGTTGTTGTTGAGCCAGTGTAAAAACTGGTCTACAGAAGTCTCTGAGTCTCTCCAAATCATAAAGATATCATCAATATACCTCTTCCACAGGGCTATGCCACTGTGGAAGGGGTTTGATGTATCCAGGATTGTAAGGTTCTCAAGGTGGTCCATATACAGAATAGCCAAGTTGGGGGCAAAAATAGCCCCCATGGATGTTCCACGCACTTGACCATAAAATTGACCCTCGAAGAGAAAGAAATTTTTAGTTAGACATATCTCTAACAGCTGTAGGATAAATGTGGAGGGAACATTATGCGGTCTTGGGCGTGTGTCTAAGATGGTAGCCATGACTCTAAGGGACTCGAATTGGGGTATGTTAGTATAAAGTGATTCCACATCCAGCGTGCACATGGTGCTGGATGTGGGATCAAAAGGATATTCCTCAATGAAATTAATCATTGCCATGGTGTCCCTGATATAGCATCTGGTCATGGGGACAAAGGGTTTAATGAAGTGATCAATATAGTGTCCTAATGGCTCCAGAATGGAGCCACATCCTGACACTATAGGTCGCCCCGGGGGTTGTTCAGAGTTCTTATGGATTTTTGGAAGGCAATATATGACCGGAATTCTGGGGGATTTTGTATTGAGAAACTCGAATTCTTTTTTGGACAGAAAACCAGCTTCTAAGCCTTCATTGGTGACTTCAGATATTAATTTCTGGATTTCGACAGTGGGATTGCGAGGCAGTTTACAGTAATGCTCATGATTGCCAAGTTGGCGTAAGATCTCATTTTTATATTGTACAGTTTCCTGATTACAATGCCTCCACCTTTATCAGCCGGTTTAATGACTAATTCTTGATTATTCTTAAGGGTAGATATTGCATTCTTCTCTTGTATGGTGATATTATAGGGAATGAATGATCTCTTATTTTCTAGTGTAGTCAGATCATTAAGAACTAGTTTCTCAAAAGTAAGAATTTCAGAAGGAACCATAGCACCCGTAGGTGAAAACTTTGATGGTGGTTTGAATGGAGTATTCGTATATGTCTGAGGACATGGGTTCAATAGGAAGTAACTATGTAATCTTACCTTCCGAAAGAACCTTAAGAGTTCAGTCTGGGCATCAAGAAAGTTAGGGCGAACAGTGGGAACAAATGAAAGACCCTTATTTAGCAGAGAAATTTCACTGTTAGATAGGGTATGTTTGGTCAGATTAAAAATAGGAAGGGTGTTGTTATATTCCTGCATGGTGGATGCATTAACATCTTGTAGGTCAACTTCGTTCACCATCGATAATGTTGGCGCCGGGTGAAGCGCTCGCCTGGGGGATTCGGCCATCGCTGTGGCTGTTTGCCTCTGCCTCTCCCCGGTGGTTCTGGTTGTCCTTGGCCTCTCGGTAAAAAATTCCTGTTTGAGGGGCCTGGGCTTTCACCTTGATCAGAGTTTCCAGAAGATTCAGCCGAACTATCTGAGAAACCTACAAAATTTTTTCGTCTATTAAATCTGCCCCAAGGTCTTTGTTGCTGAGGCCCGCTATATGAGCGGTTGATATAGTAATCTTTAGTGAGGTAGGGGTATGCCCTTTCTTGACTGAAGCTTTTTATGTCCTTTCTCACTTTGTTAGTTTTCTTGTCAGTTTCAAATTTATGGAAATCGTCAACTGTTTTTTGGATTTGATCTAAAAGTTTTTTGGCCTCAGTATTAGTATTCTCATCGTTTATTTGTTTCTCAAGATCGGTGATTTCTATGGCGAGTTTTTTTAGTTCTTCTGTTGCTATATCAATCCCTAACACCATCCAGTGTCGGGAACATGTTGTGCTAATATAACTGAATCCGTTGAGATATTTCGGGTTGTCAGTGAAGACACCCGGAATGTTCCTTACTTGGAGGCCAATGGGAATTATATTAGCCTTGAGGTAATCAGTAAGAAGTTTAATCATTAATATGAGTCTAACTTCTTTTTTCTTTGCTTTCTCTAATTCATCTTTAGAGGAAGGGCTTGGAGCATTGGGGGTGTTACCTGATTCAGAAAGGAGAGAGGGGCCACCAAGGATCTTATTGATGTAATCTAGATTATAGAGGGGTGGGTGGGGGTCTGACATGCCTAGTAAAAAGTGAACAGATCAGTGTTTTTTAGAGGAAAGAGAACAGTGAGGGGAGTGGAGGTTGAGACCCACTTCTTGAGAAGGGGGGAGGGATACCAATCCCTTGCAATCCGGCGATTGCGCTAAATTCTGTTTTAGAAAGACAAGGGAAACCCAAAAGGATTAGCACTAGGGTCCTTGGGCAGTAGGTTATTGTACAGAACAGAGGACCCTAGTAATTAAGGATCGTGTGCGAAATAGACATACACTAGATAGTTTGTATGACCTCTGTCCAGCCGGACAGGATTTAATTTAGCTTTTTTATATTAAGTCATATATACAACATTTATACAAGAGTGGGCACAACCTGTGACCCACAAGAGACAAGACAAAACAAGTGACATAAACTTATGAAAGAGGCGCAAAAAGCGGTCTGTACTCTTATTCAGTGTTGCAGACTAGAATACTTTTGTAGCAATCCATTGTTCTAGACATTTCTTAAATTCAAATAAACATATGGAGCATTAAGGTCGACGACGTTTCGATGCAGCTTAAGAATATATGCATCATCATCAGGACAAAAACAGTATATCATGTTTGTCTAGGAAAGTATTTGAACATTGTAAAGCAACTGCATAATATAAAATCAACATTTCATGGGAAAAAAGAGAGGAGAAAAATAGAGAGAAATTTCCATTAGACATTACTAGGCATGAGTGCATTGTCTCCTGATTGGTTCCTACATACAGCATGCAAAGATTTAAAAAGTGCTGTTGTGGAAATATATTGTGAGAAGGTAACCTGTGTAAAAACAGATACTTCCTGGAATCTGGTACATGCTTGTTACCAGAGTGAAGTAGTGATGTTTCTTAAAAAAGAGTAGAACCTTAATTAAAAAGTCGGCGCAGTGAAGTTTAGACCGTGAAAATGTCGATTTATAGGCTGGAACGGCGCAGTGTTTTGTGAAAACATTTAATAAGCATTCTAGATGTACACAGGGGCAAGAGGAAAAAATCGGCGCAGTGAAGTGGCAGTGTAGCTTTCTAAACTGTGTTCAAGGCAAGTGTCAAAAAATTGAAAGAAACGGCGCAGTGTACACTGGATAGGGTGAAGTGCCTGTTAGCAACCTCTATGAAATCACAACCAACATGGTAATGTAATTACCTTGGAGTTTAGTTTATGGAAACAGTCCAGCCCGAACTACCAAGCCATGTCTTTCCTAGACCGGAATCAAGCATCCAAGGACCGGTTTGTGGCTATCAGCCTTCTTCAGCCTGGATAGCTTGACTCCAGTGATGTGGAGAGCCTGGGACTCACGTCTGAGCATACCCAGCCCACTCGGGGTGAAAAATGCAATAAACACACAGGGGGGATGGGGTAGGGAAAGGAAGGGGACAGCGAGGAGGGAGATCTGAAAAACACAAAGAAACGTACAATGGTAAATACACTAAAGCTATTTCTCTCTACATGAAGCAAAGACCTATATACTATGTTATGAACCCCTATTGCTAGGAATACCTGTAAAGTAAAAAACGACTTCTGGATGTAGGCCGTAGTGTCTATCAGTGTTGCGGACAGTAATGGGATATCACTGCATAAATACAAAATAAACACAACATATAGATATACTCCACAAGATACATATGATAACTCTCTGCAGTTATGAAACCATAGAACATACCCTGGTCTAGGCACCTTTGCGAATCACAGGGGTAGAGTGTAGACCTCTACCACTCATGGAAAACCCCTGTTAACAAAGGGAGCCAAAGATTGTTAATACACCATTAAGCAGACACACACACATTGCAGGCCTTTCTTTCCAATCAACATACGATTCATCCGAAGGTAGGCTTAAAGAACGCCTTTTATCAAAGTATGAATGTCTGGTACTGGAGGCCCCGATACCAGTAGGATACTCAGACTGTATCTGGTTTTATTCACCAAGTTTTAAACAGACTGATGCCTAGATCTCTAGAAACCTTCTATGTTCCTGATAACCTCTCAGGAGAAACAGTGGGAAGAATAGTTGTTCCTTTGGAGAACACAAAACAATTGGGGGATGACGTGGATCTCAAAAGATCCACCCCGTCGGCCGACAATACCGACCGAAATGAAACCCAACCGGCAATCCAGCCGATGTGTAGAAACAAACATCAGCTCAATTGCTGAGAGACTAGACAGGTGCAGAGCACCCTTACCGCCACCAAGAAGAAACCCACAAAGGCTGAAGACTCAGAGGGAATGGAGCAGGAATCCCCGACGCCGAGCCCGGACATGGTTTCTGTTTATATGTGTCCTCTCGCGATGTCTAACACGACTCGCGGAGGATCATGGGAGCTGTAGTTCCGGCTCGGGCGATATCGGGAATTGTAGTTCCCGATGCATTGCGATCGTGACACCATGATAGCCAAAAATACCATCAGCTGCACCACCTACACAGACACGTTCACCATCTACACAGAATATCTCACGATCAAGATATGCATCCCTGGAACGGACCATTGTATGTAGACCACCATGACCACGCACCCATGTCTCCAGCACCATCACAGACTTCATTGCACGCCTCATCAACATCAGCAACTTCTTCCTCCTCAGGGACCTCAACATTCATGTAGATGACTGCATCGACCTAAACACTACGGCCCTTCTAGAAAACTTCAGAAATATTGGCATCAATCAGCAAGTTACAGGACCCTCCTACTCTGCCGGACACCTACTGGGCTCGATTTCCTACTCAACCAGTAACATCACCGACCTACTATGGATCCTGCTCAACTGGGCCAAGTACTCTTTCTGCACTTGACTCTCTGTGGTAGCTGTGGTTGGGCTGTCAAGATTCTCTTGGGGGATGGGGGGGGGGAGAATGTAGATGCAGGTCAGTAAACACGACCACCTTAGCCTTTATGGTTTTTTTTAGAGCGCTTAGTAGAAGATGCCTGATAAACAATTTATATGACACAGACTGGGGGGCTCTCTAAATAATATCAGAAAAGGATATAAGGATCAACTTCCTATTTCTATTCTATATTCAAACCATGGCGCCCATCTATAAAATCAGTAGACATTGTAAAGATCGACTTCAAGGTTATTACCTTGCCATTTGAGATAGACGGAGTAGACACTGAGTGAGTTTTTGTGGTGAGAAAGATACCACCTATTTGACAATATATCTTTGTATTACTCTTTGGTCTGCGTCATTAATAAAGTATTGGGTATATCTGTTATTCCAGTTATTACCGACCTGCTTTTGATATCTAGCAGGGTTGGGCTCGTGACATTGTATGAGAGCATATGCTTGATGTGCTGCTATGTGAACAATAGGTAAAATATGTTAGGTGGAACAGGGCAGTTAAAATGTTGGATGGCTTTGTTTCTCCTTTTTAGAACAGTGCCTTCTTTACCCTGAGCCGTTGCCAGGTGGGGCGAGGTATTTTCTCCGTATTGTAGAGGTAAGAATAATACGTTGAGTGCCCTTAACATGAGATGACCGGCTGGGTATATTTGATGCCACAATGGTCGTATTGATGGAACACGTGTGCTTTGCTTCCAAGGTTTACAGCATCATGACATGTCACTTCTTTCTGTATTTCTCTTTAGACTCTTCCAGAGATATGAGAAGTGTGAACTGTAAAAACAGGTGACATGGTTGTATTGCTTCCAATGTGAACATACGCTGATACAATTCATTTAATTAATATATTTTCACTGTTGCAGTAGCATATAATAATTAGACAGGTCCTGACGAAAGCACAAGGTACAGTTTTGCCTACATGTGCTGAAACATGTTGACCATTTGAATATTTAAAGATAGCTATCTTTTGAAACTGTTCTTTTGCACTGTTTTTAATATTGGACCATAGCAGACCAGAATAAATTTAGGATCTAACCATGCTTCAATTTTAACTTCACTTGTATAATTGCATTGCACTCTTTTTCTCTTTTTCCCATTCACTCAATAAATACATCTGCTCACATCTGTATGACTAAACTATTGAGTATAGATCTATAAAACATCCTTGGGCTCCTCTATCAATAGGGTAGAGATGTAGCCTCTATAGTCACCAGGTTGAATATTAAAGGAGACCCAGATGATGAAACATGTCACCTGGAATGGTGAGTGATGGGAATCCAAAAATGTATTGAATATTTTTTCAGGATAATATTGAGTGGGTTTTTGGGCTTGGCATAATACACGTGCTTCCATCCATATCTAGACTCCCAGTCATTGTTGTTGTTATATTATGAATGTGGGGCTTTTTGTCCCGGTGGTCTTTAAACTTTTGCCTCTGACCCTACCTAAAATGTGTTGTATTAAGAGAAAGTACCACCCCGGATGTCTGTTTGGCCATCCCTGAGGAGTATAACATAATCACAGAACATCGAGCTGGCAACAGACTAGGTGGTGGACTAACTATTATTATAAAAAAGGATTGGGAGGTTTCGCACAAAAGGGTTGAATCCACAGTCTTGCTGGAAGCAATGTCCTTTAATGTTGCAATCTCCCCCACTTTCTCCATTGCAGGAATGCTGGTCTATAGACCTCCTGGCTCCAAACCCACTGAGCTATGGAATATATGTGAATTGATCGCTGACCTTTCTTTGAAATACGCAAACTATTTAGTTTTGGGGGATTTCAATGTCCATATGGACAACACGCAATGTCCCCTAGCCTCCCAACTAGATGACACACTCAAAGGACTAATGCCCAGATGCATCAACCTTTTTAGGAAGTGCAAACGGTGCGATTCGCATAAATCGGCCTTTTGCACTTCCTAAATTGGTTACTGGGATGCATCAAGCATTTTTTGGAAATCGCTTTTTTTGCGAGTTCCAAAAAATGCGATTGCTGTTAAGGAATCGCACATTTGCGATTCCTTAACAGCAATGCATCATCCCCAAAACATTTGCGATTTCCAAAATTGCAAATGCAAATTACCACGAAGTTGAACTTCGTGGTAATTTGCAAAAATGTTTAAAAACGCATGAAAATGCATTTTTTAAACGTGTACGTTACAGGCACACATGTCCTTAGGACATGTGTGTATGTAACTCACATGTAAATGTCCATTTCATGAGTGCAGGGGGGGGTCCTTTGGACCCCCCTCTCCACCCTTGAAAGGCTTTGATGCATTCCGAATTGAAATTGCGAATTCGCAATTCCCATTCATTCCTATGGGCATTTCAGCCCATAGGAATGAATGGGAATATCGGATTCGCAATTTGGAACTCGCAATTTTATTGGAATTCGGTAAAAATTGCGATTTTTACCGAATTCCAATAAAATTGCGAATTTAATGATGCATTGCCATTTGCGAATCCTTAATTGCGATTCCTTATTTTTCGCAATTAAGGAATCGCAAATGACAACGTTGATGCATCTAGGGGTAAATCTCAAGCAATTGGTCTCCATGCCCATACATCTGGCAGGACACATACTAGATCTCATTTTTACCACTATCTCAACCTTATCAGCAGAGAACCCCATCCCTCTTGCATGGTCAGACCACAGTCTGATCCCATTTAGTCTAACCTCCACTACAAACCTGGGCCACAGGGAAAGCAAGCACGAAGTCCGAATAAACTGGCGGAAAGTCACCCTTGAAACCAAGGGCCCGCACTACTTAAAACCCCCCCCCCAACTACTTACTGGAGAACCAAATAGTTGTCGGGTAGCTTTCAATCACTGGGTCACCTCTGCTATAGACACAATAGCCCCCATGAAAGCTACAAAATCAGCCAGGCATAAACCCTCAGCCCCTTGGTTCAGGCAAGAGCTGCAAGCAGAAAAAAGCTGCCACAAAAAGTTTGAGGGGACATGGTGCAAAACCTACAGCACTGAGATGAAAAACATCTACAGGAAAGCAGTAAAACAATTTCATAGGCTAAAACGCACCACCATAAAGGATCATATTGGTAACCAAATCAAACTATCAGACAATTCTACTAAAGAATTTTTTTTAAATTGTCTAAAACTTCCTGAAACCAGGAACGATGAAAAGCAATTTCACCCCGTCCGATACTCTCTGTGAGAATCTTTCGATTTTTTTTACAAGAAACAATTCAAGACATCTACGCCTCATTCACTGAGACAGATACCCCTAAATCACCCCCTTCTCCACCCATAAACACCTGGTTGTAGTTCTGCCTGATTAACCCTGACACGTCTCTTAGGCAGCTGGATATTTTTTTATCTGGATCTCCTACGGATCCCTGCCCTGCGAGGTTTTTTAAACTATTTGCCCCTTTGATTAACCCTCCATTAAACTTGCTTTGGAACGCTTCTCTTAAATTAGGCACCTATCCGGCCATCTGGAAAACTGCACTTATCCAACCTATCCTCAAAAAAGAGGATGCAGACCGAGCTGTACTAAAAGATTTCAGACCCATCTCCCTTCTGCCAGCAACAGCCAAGGTTCTTGAGAAAGAGGTGCAGAAACAGCTATCCAACTACTTATACTCCAACAGACTGCTACACGACTCGCAGTCTGGATTTAGAGTTGGCTACAGCACTGAGAAAGCACTGTTGGAGGTAGCTGAAACAATCCGGGAAACCTTGGATAAGGATAGCTGCGCAATGCTGGTGCTGCTTGACTTGTCGGCAGCGTTGACACAGTGTCTCATAAGATCCTCCTTGACAACTGGGAGTTAATGGGACAGTTTTAGCCTGGGTCAGTTCCTTTCTTGAGGGGCGATTCCAGAGAATAAGGCTGCAGCTGCACGCTGGTTCACCCTGCCCCGTGATCTGTGGAGTTCCACAGGGCACGGCCCTTAGCCCGACCCTTTTTAACATTTATCTTGCCCCCCTAGCCCCACTCATAGAGCAACATGGCGTAAGTGTCATCTCATACGCTGATGACACACAGCTGATGTTTTCTTTCAAAGGCCATTTAGAGGCAGCATTTACTAAGTTCAAGCAATGTCTAACAGATATTTCAACCTGGATGACCAAGAACTGCCTTCGGCTGAATGCCGATAAAACAGAAGTATTGTTTTT
The DNA here is from genome assembly GCF_964263255.1 of Lissotriton vulgaris. NCBI lineage: Eukaryota > Metazoa > Chordata > Amphibia > Caudata > Salamandridae > Lissotriton > Lissotriton vulgaris. The sequence goes on along the minus strand of NC_141699.1, from coordinate 162,740,323 downwards.
TAATCAGCCTCCAACCGACCTGAACTATGGTGGCCTTTACAGCTGAATCCTCCCCCACTTCCTGTTGCCTTGGCTAGGAATCTGGGTTTTAAATTTGACAATACCCTTTCATGCAAAGCCCAGATAGGCCATGTCTCCTCGTGATGTTTCTGGAAATTGAAGGCGTTACGGAGATTTCTCCACTTCCTACCAATCAACTGTAGAAAAAGAATTGTCCATGCACTTATCACATCACAACTGGACTACGCCAACAGTCTGTATCTGGGCCTACCAGCCTACCTGTTCAGGAAACTGCAAACAATAAAAAATGCAGCTGCAAGGCTGATCAGAAATGTCCCGCTGAGGCATCACATTTCCCCACATCTATGTAGCCTACACTGGCTGCCTGTAAAAAAACGGACGGAATTCAAAGCACTCACTCTTGCTTACAGGGCAATAAACGGTGCTGGCCCCCACTATCTACGGAAAAGAATCCATTAATCCCATCGAACAAGGAATCTAAGATCCAAATCATCTTGAACTCCTCTTCCCCCCTCAGTTTGCCAAAGCTAGAATGGGTGGGTGGTCATTCCCCGTCAAAACCACGATCCTCTGGAACTCCTTACTCGTACATATCAGAAAGGCCAACTCGGAGTCCAGCTTCCAGAAATCCTTGAAGACATGGCTCTTTAATCTCTCTTGGCACCTCGTTGACTCCAACCTACTCATCCCACCTCCCTCTTTGTCTCCGCTGTCAACGCCGGGACACTCCCGTTGGGGGTAGACGCGCGCTCTACAAGCTACATAATAAATAAATAATAATAAGATCAACAAAAAAAGTCTAAGAAATAAATTAAATAATATAGGAGCGTGTTTTAATTTATATTCTCGCTTGCCCACACTTGGTCTCTGTAGCATTCTCACTAGCCTTGATACTCGTAAATGAATAAGCCACACACGGAGCTTGGTATTACAAGTTTTTATTCCGCTGCGTGTAACTGTGAACTCAACATTCTAAACATGAACTCTATTTCCCACACTCGAACACTTACGTCAAAGTTCTATGGAGTCCTTCTGGAACCAAAAGGGTCCCATCATCGCTAACTCACAAGACACTACATCTCCTGCCTCCTGAACGGAATCTATGATTAACTGTAAATAGGCTTCAGCTTCCTCCACCCTTTTAAAGATTCTCATCTTATTTTTAAACATGATCTTTAAAGATGCCGGGAACTATAACTGTGCTGTCGCCCCTTGCTGTCTGAATGGATCTAGTAATTTCCCAAGCTCCCACTGCCTGGATGCCGTAATTGAGGATACGTCTGATCTAATTTGAAATGTAATCCCCTCTGCTGAGAGAGTATTGTTCATCAGAGCCCTATTCAGAATCTCATCTTTCAACGTGTACGTTAAAAAATGAACCTGAATCTTCCTTGGCCTTGTCTTGTTTGGTTTCAGCCAATATGGGTCCCTATGAACTCTCTGTATGTCCTTAATTATGTCCGATTCTAAGAGCTCTATTTCCGTGGCTAGTTTAATTAACTTAGCAACAAACTCCATAATGTTCTCCCCCTCTGCTCCTTCTGGTACTTTCAACAAACGAAGATTGTTTCTTCTTTGAGCATTTTCAATTGATTCCAGTTTATCCTGGTATCCCTGCTCCCGCTGACTTATATCCTCGATTTTCTTTGAATGTTGAGTTGTGAAGCTAGCTTTCTCAGATCCAAGACTGTGGATTTTAAGTCCGTCGTTCTAACAGCAAGGGCCTCAAATTTCGCCTCCAATTTCTCGCAATATGTTTTAATTTCTTGCTGGTTCTGCTGTGAGGCCTTGAACCCATCCCTCATTTCATGGCTTAAAGACTGCAACATCCTCAAAACTGACTGATCATTAGAAGTCATGTCTTCGTCCTCTGATATTTCCACCATTGTACTACCTATCATTGTATCCAGACACTCCGTAGTTAGTTGGGGGCTTTTAGTTTCTTGACAAGGTACCTCTTCGATACTATTTACTACTAACCCGTTTTGCGAGCTAGGTAGGTCCTCACTTAACCCTGAGCTCTGCATGTCTGTTGTGTCCTCCTGACCTACCAGGGGCTGAAATCTATTTCGGGATCAAATGATCCTCTGGGAACTCCAAATCTGCACCAGTAAAGCTCCCCCGTATGGGTCTTAGTTCCAGAGTCGGGGGTATCACCTTGAAATATTGTTTAAGTGAGGGAACAGGCTTTTCTTTATTTTTTATAGCTTGAGGGGGTAAATTTTTTAACCCGTCTCTCCTCTTCTTTGATTTCTCCTTAGAGCTCAGAAGCAGGGGCGGTTTATTTATAAGAAGCGGCCCTTTATTTTTCTGTAGATTTATATCTTTTTTCACATCTGCCGAAGTACTTAATCCCTTAGACCCCTTCTCGTCTTGCTTTGTGCTTCTCAGGAAGTATTTCCAGCCCTTTGTACCTTGTATATTATTCCCTAAATCTAGAGGAGCTTCCTCTGCTCCTCCAATACATGAGATGCTCTCCTCCTGCCTTTGGCTTTGTTTTCCTCCCCCAATGGAGTCTGGGAGTTGGAGTCCGAGAATATAATTTGCCCCCCTCCCTCTACCTACGCGCGAAATCCTAGCCACAGCACTTCGCCCCCTCCTCACTTCAACCGCGGTTCTAGTCCACTGAACTGCCCCTTCCCTGCACTACACTCTTGTGATCTCTTCACTTCCTTCACTTTACTTTACTTGGCAGCTGTGAGTCCTCTTGCGTCTGTGGGCTCCCACCAACAATGGCGGCGTCAGCCCGGATGATTATGCCTGCCTCCTCCAGGTCCTCTCACACCCCAGGCAGTCGCCCTGGGACACCCGCCTTAGACCGCTAGAAAATGCGGAGGTAAAACTGAGGTAGGAATGCTTTACCCGGACGAAGTGTGCGATAATGTGCCAAATGATGTATCTCTCAAGCCCTGCACTGCATACAGCTGTCCCGGCGTCCCAGCGTCTCTCCCCTCTCCCTTCCGTGTTCACCTTTCCCCGCCGCCAAACATGAGCATGGACCTCCTCTCTGCAAGAGAACCGCTCATCTGCGCCTTACACCGCATACAGCTGTCCCGGCGTCTCTCCTCTTACTTCCGCGTTTACCTCTATCGCTGCCAAACACGAACCCGGGCCTCTGCTCTGCCGAACAGAAACCGCTCCTCTGCGCCTTACAGCGCCCGCATCCTTTGCTCGTCCTCTCCGTACTTATCCAAAATCATGTGTTTTTTACGGGAGACATGAAAAGGCCGCCTCTGGTCACAGAGCCTCCCGACTAGCTGCAGCTGCTAGCCGCCATGTTCTCCGTTCCTTGAGTTTTTCTTATGAATTTTTGGAACTTCCTAGTTTTCTTCCTTTCTTTTCCTTTCTTTTCCATTAGTATTTCACTATTGTGCCCTTTCTTTTTTTTTTTTTCTTCTTCGGTCTGAGAGAATGAAGACAGATAGTTATGTAATTTAGTGCAAAAACGAGAATAAGGGACACCTAAGGGAAAAAAATCCAGTATGTAAAAATGTAAATAGCCGTCAAGAGTCAGGGGAGGAGCCTCAAGGCCAGAGTAGGGCCAAGAAGAAGAAGGGGAGTTCTCCAAGGGAGCACTAGGGCAGGGATGGGGAGGGGTGGGAGGAGCGGGCACATTGGTTGGGGAGAATGTGGGAAAAAAAAAGAAAAAAATGTCTGCGTTGCCAAAACGATGTAGGTTATTATAATTTATACCAATGGTCCAGGCGGGGCTAACCCAGAACATATATCTGAAGGTTGGTCTAAGGGTAGTGCATAGACGGGAGAGGCTATTTCAATACATAAAAGACTCACCGGAGCAGGTTTATATACTCCAAGAAACCTATTTGACAGAGGAAGAGTTGCGAGAGACATATAATAAGAAAAAATGGATTCAAGAGGTGATATGTACCTCGCAACAACTAACTATAAGAGGGGTAGCGATTTTGGTTAAAGTGAATCCAGCCACATCAGTAGAGAAGTCCAGGGTAGAGAAAAAGGGCGGATGGGCGATAGCCACGATTAAATACCGTTTCCATAAATTTACAGTGGCAGGATATTATGGCCCGAATCTGGAAGATCATCTCCCCTTAAGGGAAATGATGGAAGAATTGTTAAGAGTTTAAGGATCCCCTAATTCTAGTGGGCGACTTTAATGTAGTTTTGGACCCGCAAATAGATAAAACATATAGAGATAGATCCTTATAAAATTCTAAAACTCGCAACCTTCTGAAAATCGCTATCCACCAGCTGGACTGGTCAGATATATGGAGAAAGAAATGGGGATCAAAGAAAGAGTATACTTTTCATAACAAGAAACTAGGGCATAAATCAAGGTTAGATTTCTTTCTAATCATAGAAGAACTGGGGAATAAGGTGAAGGAGGTCAAGCATGTAGGGAGTCATTTATCCGACCATTCAGCAGTCGCTCTAACTTGAAAATTGTTGAATGAGCCATGCACGAAGAGGTGGACTCTAGATCGTACTATTTTACTGGAAGAAGATGTGGCAAAAAAGTTGATAGATGAGTCCGAAGGCTTTTTTGAGTTAAATCTGGGAACCGCCCCAATTGAAGTGGTATGGGATGCTTATAAGGCCTTTTTGAGGGGGGTGATTTTAGGTATTCAAGCCACGAGACAAAAGAGATACAGGGCTAAGGTTTCCGAAATAGAGGTTAAAATAGCCAGGCTAGAACAAGATCAATCTGCCCAGAATTACCAACTACATCCATCTGCTTTACAAGAATTAGCAGTGTGTAAAGCTCAATTAGAAGAAGTGTTGGACTCTAGGCTTAGGAAACGATGGCAGGCTAGCTCTCTTTCCCATTTTGAATATGGAGAAGCGAGTGGGAAACATTTGGCCTGGAAAACAAAAGAAGACCAATCGAGGAATAGAATCAAAGAGATACAGACGGATATAACGGGGGAGACCTCAGATAATGCATCGGACATAGAAAAAGCTTTTTTTAGCCACTTTGAACAGGTGTACAAAGAGGATCTGTCTCCACAGAATTCCTCGATTCTTGCCTGGCTAGAACAATATGCTATTCATAGAATTGAGGAAGAAGAAGCCACCAATTTAAGCGGGAAAATAGATTTGAGGGAAGTGGTCGGGCAGTCAATTCAAGTAAGAAGGGTAAGGCTTCGGGCCGGATGGGCTGCCAGCAGAGCTATATACAATTCTCTATCCAGTGGTTGCCCCAATTCTGTGCAGGCTATTTTCCAAAATTTTTGAAGAGGGAGGGAAGATTTCTGCATCATGCTACAAAGCAACGGTGGTGCTTTGTACCGTCAAAACCACCGGCGTCATGCGATTCATACAGGCCAGTCTCTCTGCTGAATCTGGACTATAAAATCTTTGCCAGGATTTTAGCAGAGAGACTGGTAAACTGGTGCATGAGGATCAGAAAGGATTTGTTAGAGGGCGGTATATACAGAATCTAATTCAAGCACTGGTGGGAGCTATAGATCTAGCATCTTTATATAAATTGCCTATGACCATTATCACGCTTGATGCCGCTAAGGTATTTGACCATGTTAATTGGGCCTTTTTCAATAGGGTGTTAGAGAAATGTAATTTGGGGAAGAATTTTTGCAGAGCTATCTCTTTAATTTATCAGTTTCCCACAGCTAGAGTCTTGGTTAATGGAAAATGTATCAGCACCCATAAGCATTAATAGAGGGACAAGACAGGGATCTCCCCTTTCGCCCCTTCTTTTTAATTTATACATTGAGTCCTTGGCGGAGAGGATTCGACAAGACACGAATATAGTACCTTTTAAATGCAGGAATAGGGAAAAAAAGTTTCACTATATGTGGACGACATGCTTATATATACGTCAGACCCAATTCAAGCAATTCCGGCAATATATATTGCGGCGACCCAGTTTGGTTAACTGTCTGGGTACCAGATTAATCAGACCAAAACGGAATGTATGCTTTGGAATGTTGAAGTTCGGCTTCCTAAAGTGAAACAGGAGCTAAGATACTTAGGTATTTAAATTACTCAGGACATCGAAAAGTTAACAGACAGAAATCTAGATAAAGTAGCAAAGAAAATAACTGAGACGTTAAAGGATTGGTCTCTTCTCCCACTTACACTTATTGGAAGGGTTAATATCTTGAAAAAAAAGGTGTTGCTCCCAAAATAGATTTTTTTGTTTCAGAATATTCCGTTAGCTTTTAAAGAGGATAACCTCAGATTAATTCAAGCTAAATTTAATTCCTTTGTATGGGCCTCAAAGGGAATCAGGGTCTCGTGGAGGAAATTAAGCAGAAAAAAGAGTAAAGGCGGTCTGTGTGCCCCGGACGTGAAACTATATGCATGGACCTTATTACTGAAAGCAGGAATTTTACTTTTTAAGTGTCCAGACAGGTCAGAAATTGGATTAATGTTCAATGAAATGTTGATAGGGATTCATGGAAGTTCAAACATTTTTCTTTACAAATATGGAGATCTTCGCTTTTTCAAAAAGGTGAGATTAAAAATGTTGCGGGATATGGCGTTTATTTGGGCCAGACTAAGGAAGGCCCTGAAACTTACATACTATACGGCCATGTCTCCTATCTGGGAGTCCCCTGGGTCCCCGGAATGGGTAAAAGATAGCCTCGCAAAGCCGTTAAGGGAAACGGGCATCAATCACTGGTCTCAGCTAATGACGGAAGGTGTACTGTTATCTTGGGAAGAGATCTCTTATGTCACTAATTACAATTTATGTAAGTTTAAATACTGCCAAATAAAAAGCTGGAGCCAGGCGATTGGACTGCAAGTAGGAATCACAAGCTCCGTTGAGGACCTACTCCAAGGAACAAGTGGGAATATATAGACTGCAACCTTGTACTGGGCCATTCTAGAAGCAGTAGACGGCGATTTTACTTTACCAGCTCATCTGTGGGGAGTTATGGCAAGTATCTTTTGACATACTACATACCACAGTCTCTCCCGCCAATTTAAAACGCAATCATTTGTTCTCTCTTCACAGAGTGTATTGGTCTCCCGCTAAACTTGCTAAATTCTCGAAGGAGACAGTTCCTTGTTGTCCTAAATGTAAGATGGAAAAAGCAGACGATCTCCATATGTTTTTAACATGTCCCGCCTTGCATAAGTATTGGTGTGTGGTATCTGAAGGTATGGAAAGTATATTGGAGTTAAAAATACAGGTCAGTACTTTACTTGTATTTTTTGGTATTGCTTTGAATTTTGAATCTCTTCCACAAGAGACAAATAAGTTTATGTTTTATTTAATTATATTAGCTCGAAGAGAAATATGTAAGTTATGGATAAAAGATACCGCACCGATTTATTTGGATTGGATTAATTCAATTAAGTATACATTGAAATTAGATAGCATTAATTGGAAGAGAAGAAAGTTTTTTGGACTCCATGTATCTCTTGGCTGGACAAACTAAGTTTTAAGATTGAGCTTTAAGAATAAGTTTCAATGATTATGCCTTTTTGTGGTTTAAAGTACCCGAAGATCAGTTCTATGGTGGTCAGTTAGAGGAACTGAATTGATGTATCTTGGATGGGTATCTACAAAAAGTGCTTCCAATAAGATCTTCGGAGGCTATGACTATTCCTGGTTACATTCGGTTTCAGTGGTTGGTAACAAGGGAAGGACCTTCGAGAATATCTTTTGGCATATGAGGACTTAAACGAGAAAAATAAAAGACACTACATCTCCCCCTTGTTAAATACATATATATTTTTTTTATCCAGATATATACATTACAACTCGTCGTGGAGCTCTGACCAAACGCCCCGATCGTGTCCTCTGAGACTATGAAGAGAGCTGAGAAGTGTACATGATGTGGGGAGAGATGCAGTCAAGTGGCTCTCTACAGTCTCAGTCGAACCAGTATCATCTCTGACATCAGGTATGCCAAATAATGAGGCAGATGCCTGAAGTGATGAGAATCTCGCATATGGACTTTGCAGGATGGTGAGCAGTCACCATGTGTCCTTTACTAGTCACAACTTTGAAAAGTTCAACATCAAAGGGAGCATCAGATTTATTATTATTATTTTTTTTTTACTCCGTTTATTGACATTTTCAAGTAATAATTGCAATTCCGCTGCCTTTCAAGGCAGCACAAATGTTAACTAAATATACAACCATTCTGTGGTCATCCTCTCCATCATTGCATTGATGAACAAAGCATTATTCCTTCAGCATCAGCAGTGACAGTTGCAGCATTGTACTTTCTTTCAAAAGATATAATCTTTTAGGCAGTCTGTGAACTATGTGTAGCAATTTGGTGCAATTATTGACGTAAAGGCTCCCAAATATCTCTCGGCCTTGATGTTGTGGGTAGCTCCTCCGCATATAGTGTAAGATTTTCTTTGCAGTACACTAAATCCTTAGTCCAACTTTCAACCTTTGGGCCTATGACACTTTCCCAGTGCAGAGCAACTCGGTGCTTGGCCTTAAACAGTGCTACGTGCACAAATTTACCCACTGTTCCTTTTACATTAGGCACGTATCACAACAGACAAATTTGAGGTGTACATTGCAATAATACCCCCGTCATTTCCTGTATGTGTTTCAACACTCCCTCCCAGAAGAGTACCATCCTTCTGCACTCCCACTCCAGATGTAGAAAGCCCGCCGCAGGTTGGCCACAGCAGTTGCAGTTACTTGTTTCTCTTAGGCCGCACTTATGTAGCTTGATGGGGGTATGGTAAATCTGATGTATATACTTAAAATGCATCATGCGCAAATTGGCGTTGGGCGTGAGGGCACTAGTCAATCTGCACATTTGTTCAAATTATTTTTCTAGTAGTGGCGGTGTTAAGCTAGCATTCCAGTGGGCCAGACTTTTATCCAGTGTAGTGGCTCGCTCATCCCGAACTTCCCTATATAGCTTGGTGACAAGGTTATGCGTTGATGGAGCAACCAGGAGCAGTTGTAAAGCTCGCAGTGTTGGGGGTTCTACTGGATACGTGGTGTAAGATTTAATAGCCTGCCTCAATCTGTGTATGGTAAAATTAAACAGTAATGAGAGGTTGGAGATGTAGTGTAGGCCTTCTGCCGTGGTAAAGTGTCCATTGGAAAAAAATATCTTGCATAGAGACTATGCCCACCTCTCTCAGTGCCCTCAATGGACTCTGTTCCCTTGCTACTGACAATGCCTCATGGTGTGTTATGGGCAGCGCCTGGGCGTACAGAGGGATTTTGTTAGCGATAGTGCCTATGGCCTGCCATGCTGCTATAGTCGTGTCAATCATATTTATTTCAGTTTTTGGCGTGCCTCTACATGAGTGTGTGCAAGTATGCCCGCCAAGGGAACAGGATAAGCGTCGCCATCTTCCACAGCAACGTGCGGAGTGTATGCGTGTGGTCCAAACCGACAGTATTCATACTGCGCTTGAGCGCACAAGTAGTATATAAAGGGGTCCAGAGCACTGAAGCACACCCTTAGCATAGTCCAGGGTCAGTGTGGCCCAGCTCACCCTAGCCTGCTTCCCCCATATCAATCAGAGAAGAGAGGAGCGCAACTCTTTGAAGAAATGTTTTGTCAGTGTGAGTGGGATATTACGGAATAAATATAAAAAATGTGGTAGGATAACTATTTTAATAACCGCAATGCGATCGGCCAGAGAGGTAACAGGTTCCATCTGTCCACCTGCTATTCCAGGGACGTACACGCTTTGCCATAATTTTTTTTGATTACAACGTCCGGTTCACGATTAAGCATGGGCGAATTTTGCGGATCTCGCGTTCGCGAATTTTGCGGATTTGCGAACTCGCAATCCGCAAAATCCGCGAATTCCCGCAAATTTGCGGATTTTTTTTTTTGTGTTCGCCCGTGTTTCTGCCAGTTCGCGAGGGTTTTTACAATTTCGCAATTTGCGAACTTACCTGTCGGGTCGCAAGTTTTGCGAACTTGTTGTTTCTACGTGTCCAGCCTGTTTGGGACACTCTTCTTCATCACTGCCACTCTCTGTCACCACTGCCACTCTCTGACTACTCATGCCACCCTCTGGCCTACCCATGCCCCCCTCTGTTTCATCACCACACCCTCTGGTTGTCCAGTGTACATTATTTTCGGCAAAGCAAAGCACACCTTCCCTGCCTCAAGTGACCTGAATTAATTTGGGGCTGATTAATGTGTCACAGAATATTTTTTTAGCTGGCACCTGCTTCCTTAGTGCGCCCTGATTAGTGATCTTTTGCACTTGCTAAGTGCTTTCATTGTTGCAAAATTAGTTACAACACCTGCCCTGCCCCAACTGACAATAATGAATTAGGGGCTGATTAATGGATTTTAACTTCCAGCCTGGCTCCTGCTTGTCTCCCTTAGCTGTAATTCAGGACCTTTGTGGCATATGTGTAACTATTCTGAGGTTCAGAGCAGGGTCACATAATAGTTGCAACTGGCAACTGAACTCTGGAGGGGCCCCTCAGGAAGCACTACAGGAAATGGCTACTAATGATGAGCCTGAACTTTTGAACCTGGCAAGTAGTTTCAGTTTTGCTAAGATCGTATTTCTGCAATTTAGCACTTATTCGCGGGGCGCGAAGTTGTACTGGGAAGCCGCGAACTCACGCGAACAGTGCGAGCAGTGCGAGCAAAATCCGCTGCTCGCGGATTTGCGGATTTTGCGGGAGATTCGCGAATCTCGCGGATTGCGGATTTCCCGAAAATCCGCAAAATCCGCGAGCGGAACGGATTTTCCGCCCATACCTATTCACGATGTACCCAGACACCTAAGTATTTTACTGTATCCATGGTTCAGACCAGGGGGTAGTCCATGCTCGGAGGAGCCGTGTTAGGTGTTAATGGTATTACTATCGACTTGTCCCAGTTGATTTGTAAACCTGAGAATAAGCTGAACCTGATATATTCCCTCAGCGCCTGTGCTAAATAGCGTCTCTGCTCTCTGACAAAAAACACCATATCATCAGTATATAGTGATATGCCCACCGGCCGGTGTAGGAAATGGAGGGCCGCCTCTCTATGCAGTTGATGAATAATGCTGGCCAGCGGCTCGAGTACCAGCGCGAACAATAGTGGCTAGAGGACACCCTTACTGAGTGCCTCTATGAATAAGAAATGGATGCGACGTCAAACCACCAACCCTCTCCATTGCCGATGGGGCTGTGTATAAACGTGGTACACGTAGCTCCACTCTATAGAATCAAAAGCCTTTGCAGCATCAAGCAGAACCGCCGCAGCATGCAGATCGGGATTTAAGACATGGAACATTGCAAATATAGTCCTTAAGTTGTGAGATGTGGAGCACTCAGGGATGAACCCCGACTGGTCTGGAAGGACCAATGCGGGCAACAGGGGCTGCAGTCGGGTAGCCAGAATTTTAGCCAGTATCTTGGCGTCTAGATTGATTAATGATAATGGCCGATAAGATTCGCAGGATACTTGGTCCTTATCCTTTTTAGGTCTCGGCTAAAGACGCGCGGAAGCGCGTCTCCGCCGAGATCTTATGTCAGCGACTATCATTCCCAGGAGACAGTCCTGGCCACGCGCATCCTGCCAGGCGATTTGTAACTGGAACGCGCGCTGTGGCCAGGCGCTGTCTCCTGGGAAGCGCAAGCACCACACACGCATGCGCATACACACACACACGCGCCCATGCACGCACGCACATACATACATACATACAGAGACACCACCCCTGACTCATACACACACGCGCGCACACACACAAGTGCACCGAGGCCCCCCCTCCCCCGCCGTCACCGTCGCACACATACATACACACACACACACACGAGCATACACACACACAAGTGCACCAATCGCGCTCCAGCCGTTTGGAACTTACCTTACCTCAGCACGCGGCGCCCAACCTCCTGCTGGCGCGGGCCCGGGGCTCTACACCGCTCACAGGAGCCCCGGGCCGCGAGACGCTACGACTCCGCCTGCCTCCTCTTCCGGTGTGAACGTGGCCCCGCCCCCGTCACAGGCGACCGTGCCTGACTTCCGGGGCCAAGTCCCACTTGAGTTTGTTCAGCGTCAACCGTGTCTAATATATTACATGTGCATGGCGAACGTCTGGTTAACGTTTACATTTACTTTTTTTGCCGTGACCTACGTGATTTAGTTAAGCAGAAAAAAAGACGTGTCATGATTGTAACTGGAAAAAAAATATTCCTTTGGCGGGTGAACGTTTTGTGGGCTGTGATGGAAAAGTGATCAGATAAACTCGGGGAAACCCAGCAATGCGCGAGAAGTACGATGACAGCTGCGCCGTTTGCACGTAGCTGAGATGAGTGGAATTGTTTAGCCTGTGTGTCACATCCGTTTTATATAGTGATTAGGCTAATCTCATTTATAGGTTTTTCATGTCAGTAATGTTGTACTTGTATTGTACTTCATATCAGCAGGCCATTTCCTTATCGATTAGTTCAACCTTAAAGCACTTGTGGTTTTCCCATCGTTAATTTAAGGCGTGTGATGTAAATGAATGCCAAATTCTAAATGACAGGACATTTTCCCCATTAGTCATCATGTGCAGCTCAATGTAGGCTTCGGTCTTAACTTCTTACATTTGTATACCCATCAGTTGTCTAAATTACTGATTTATGGCCAATTCCAATTAACCCTGCAAACTAGATCGGCCTGGGAGTACATCGAGTTAGTCTGTTGACAACATATTTATTAGTAGTGAGTAGTGAGTGCAGAGTAGTGAGTGCAGAGTGCAGAGTAGTGAGTGCAGAGTAGTGAGTAGTGAGTGCAGAGTAGTGAGTGCAGAGTAGTGAGTAGTGAGTGCTGAGTAGTGAGTACAGAGTAGTGAGTAGTGAGTACAGAGTAGTGAGTAGTGAGTGCAGAGTAGTGAGTGCAGAGTAGTGAGTGCAGAGTGCAGAGTAGTGAGTGCAGAGTGCAGAGTAGTGAGTAGTGAGTGCAGAGTAGTGAGTGCAGAGTAGTGAGTAGTGAGTGCAGAGTGCAGAGTAGTGAGTGCAGAGTAGTGAGTAGTGAGTGCAGAGTAGTGAGTGCAGAGTAGTGAGTGCAGAGTAGTGAGTGCAGAGTGCAGAGTAGTGAGTGCAGAGTGCAGAGTAGTGAGTGCAGAGTGCAGAGTAGTGAGTAGTGAGTGCAGAGTAGTGAGTAGTGAGTGCAGAGTAGTGAGTAGTGAGTGCAGAGTAGTGAGTGCAGAGTGCAGAGTAGTGAGTGCAGAGTAGTGAGTGCAGAGTAGTGAGTGCAGAGTAGTGAGTGCAGAGTGCAGAGTAGTGAGTGCAGAGTAGTGAGTGCAGAGTAGTGAGTGCAGAGTAGTGAGTGCAGAGTAGTGAGTAGTGAGTGCAGAGTAGTGAGTAGTGAGTGCAGAGTAGTGAGTGCAGAGTAGTGAGTAGTGAGTGCTGAGTAGTGAGTGCAGAGTAGTGAGTAGTGAGTGCAGAGTAGTGAGTGCAGAGTAGTGAGTGCAGAGTGCAGAGTAGTGAGTAGTGAGTGCTGAGTAGTGAGTGCAGAGTGCAGAGTAGTGAGTGCAGAGTAGTGAGTAGTGAGTGCTGAGTAGTGAGTGCAGAGTAGTGAGTAGTGAGTGCAGAGTAGTGAGTGCAGAGTAGTGAGTGCAGAGTAGTGAGTGCAGAGTGCAATGTAGTGAGTGCTGAGTAGTGAGTAGTGAGTGCAGAGTAGTGAGTGCAGAGTAGTGAGTGCAGAGTGCAGAGTAGTGAGTGCAGAGTAGTGAGTGCAGAGTAGTGAGTGCAGAGTGCAGAGTGGTGAGTGCAGAGTAGTGAGTGCAGAGTAGTGAGTGCAGAGTAGTGAGTGCAGAGTAGTGAGTGCAGAGTAGTGAGTAGTGAGTGCAGAGTAGTGAGTGCAGAGTAGTGAGTGCAGAGTAGTGAGTAGTGAGTGCAGAGTAGTGAGTAGTGAGTGCAGAGTAGTGAGTAGTGAGTGCAGAGTAGTGAGTAGTGAGTGCAGAGTAGTGAGTGCAGAGTGCAGAGTAGTGAGTAGTGAGTGCTGAGTAGTGAGTGCAGAGTGCAGAGTAGTGAGTAGTGAGTGCTGAGTAGTGAGTGCAGAGTAGTGAGTAGTGAGTGCAGAGTAGTGAGTGCAGAGTGCAGAGTAGTGAGTAGTGAGTGCTGAGTAGTGAGTAGTGAGTGCAGAGTAGTGAGTGCAGAGTAGTGAGTGCAGAGTGCAGAGTAGTGAGTGCAGAGTAGTGAGTGCAGAGTAGTGAGTGCAGAGTAGTGAGTGCAGAGTAGTGAGTGCAGAGTGCAGAGTAGTGAGTGCAGAGTAGTGAGTAGTGAGTGCAGAGTAGTGAGTGCAGAGTAGTGAGTGCAGAGTAGTGAGTGCAGAGTAGTGAGTGTGAGTAGTGAGTGTAGAGTAGTGAGTGTAGAGTAGTGAGTGTAGAGTAGTGAGTGTAGAGTAGTGAGTGCAGAGTAGTGAGTGCAGAGTAGTGAGTGTGAGTAGTGAGTGTGAGTAGTGAGTGTAGAGTAGTGAGTGCAGAGTAGTGAGTGCAGAGTAGTGAGTGCAGAGTAGTGAGTGCAGAGTAGTGAGTAGTGAGTGCAGAGTAGTGAGTAGTGAGTGCAGAGTAGTGAGTGCAGAGTGAGTGTGCAGAGCAGTGAGTGTGCAGAGCAGTGAGTGCAGGTGCAGAGTGGTGTGTGCTGTTGAGTGCAGAGTGCTGTGTATTGGCAATGTAAATGACAATGCCATTTATTTATGATTTAAAGAAAAAAAAAGAAATGTCATGAGCAATGCCAATTGCTCTACCTTTAATGATGCCGAGACCATTGCATTGCAAATGCTTGTTTAACAATGTAATAATCAGTGCTTGGCTGAGGGACGGCGGCAGGACACCAGCCTAGTGTGCCTCTGCATACATTTCTAGCAGATGAGGTGCGAGTAACTCACTATATTCTTTATAAAATTCGGCTGTAAGTCAATCTGGGCCTGGCGCTTTTTTGTTGGGCAGCGCGCAAATCGCTGCTTTTACATCTGCCTCGTCAATCGGTTGACTTAAGTATTCGTGATGATGGATCACTAGCCATGCGCATGCTATATCTGACAGGTAGGAGTCTAGGCCTAGGTTATTTGCAGGTGCCCGTGATGTGTATAGATCGGCATAGAACCCGCGGAATTGATCCACTATCTCCAGTAAAGCATAGTGCTCCATCCCCTGAGGATCTGTGATTTTAGTTATGTGGTGATGGTTTGATTTTATTGGCTAGGTTGCGGCCTGGGCGTCCACCCTCCCCATATGCACGTGCTACATGCCTACTAGAGAGATAACAAGTCTCAGAGTCTGATAGTGTATCATATTCTAATACTAAATCAAGAATGCGGGTAAGCGTTTCCAGAGTGAGTGCAGTCGTGTATTGTCGCTCCAAATCCGTCAATGTTCGTTCAGTCTTTGCGAGTTGTTCTCGAAGATCTTTTAAAATACCGGTTGTAGTGCTGATGCAGACCCCCCCTTATGGTCACCTTGAAGGCCTACCATAGTGTGGACGCATTGTTCACTGTACCCATGTTGAGGTCAAAATATTGTTCCATGGCTTTTCGTATGGTGTCAGTGTATGAAGGGTCTAAGAGGGCCTCAGATCAAAACTGCCACGGAAAGGGGCGATGAACATTACCTGGTAATTCAAATACAAGCTGCACTGGGTTATGGTCGGAAAGACGCGAGAGGACCTTCATATCAGTGACCCAGTTACTCGCCTCCTCGCCAATAGTCCAGTCCAGACCAGCTGTGATGCGCAGGTATAGCGTGTCTACCCTCCCACGTTATGTTATGTTATTTTTACTTATACTTATACTTATACCGCGCACAGCTGCCCCAGCGAAGGGGCGTCCTGGCGCTTTGACAAGGCAAACACAACACAACACCGAAAGAAAACTAGAAGGGCCACAGGAACAGCATGAGAACTAAACAAATAAAAAGGTCTTGATGGCACGTCTAAACTGAAGAAGGTCATCAATAGCCCGAATATGAGGAGGAAGAGAGTTCCACCAATTCGCCGCTAGCACTCGAAAAGAGCGGCCACCTGCTCTACTCAGCCTAAAGCGCGGAACCACCGCCAGATTCTGACCCAAAGATCTGAGGGTTCGCAAGGGTATATACGGTGTTAGCAGATTCTCCAAAATTTGAGGAGACGAACCCTTGAGGATTTTAAACGCAAGGCAGAGAACCTGGAATTTAATCCTCTGATTTACAGGGAGCCAGTGAAGAGAGTGCAAAGATTTGGAGACCGAGCACCACCTAGGCAGTCCTATCACCACTCTGGCTGCAGCATTTTGAACTCGCTGCAGCCGGGTAAGTTCTGACTGATTAATCCCAGCTAGAAGCGACCTGGCATAGTCTAGCCGGGATAACACTGATGCTTGAACCACCAATTGTCTGGTGGGGGCATCAAAAAATTTAAGGATAGGTCTAAGTCCTCTAATAATGCCATAGCAAGAGGCCGCCACTTTCTTGGTGTGACAGATGAAACTAAGGGTTGGGTCAAGCCAGACCCCAAGATTTTTTATCTCCGATGCTGGAGAGGGGGTCACGCCTAGTTCAGAGGGCCACCACTCGTCTCCCCACAATCCGCCTGCTTGCCGACCACCATAACCTCAGTCTTCTTGGTGTTTAACTGGAGACAGTTGGAGTTCATCCAGTTGGCCACTGCCTGTAAACCGTCACGGAACCTGGGAGCCTCCATGTCTGAGTCCCCACTCAACGTGACCGCCAGCTGCGTGTCATCTTCGTATGAAACCATCGTCAGGCCCCATTGCTTGACGACCGCAGCCAGCGGCCTCACGTAAAGATTGAAAAGAGTGGGACTCAACGATGAGCCCTGTGGGACCCCCAGGTCCAACGGATAGGATTTGGACTTGCCGGGTGGAATCGCAACCTGGAATGACCTTTCCGCAAGGAAGGATTGAAACCAGCATAGGGCAGAACCCGTGACACCTACTTCCTCAAGTCGCTGAAGCAAAATCCTGTGCGAGACTGTGTCGAACGCGGCACTAAGATCTAATAGCAATAGTGCCGCCGTCCGACCCGCATCAAGCACAGAACGCAGATGTTCGACCATAGAAAGTAGGGCTGTCTCCGTGCTGTGGCCCGCACGGAACCCATTCTGGGTAGGGTCAAGAATGTTAGCCCTGGCAAGATGGTCTGCAAGAATACCATTCACATGGGCCTGAGCAACTTTCGTAGCCCACGGAAGCAAGGAGATAGGGCGGTAGTTCTCTTAAGATGAGCCGGTTTCAACGGATCTACAGGAGATCCTGACTTAATTTTAAGGCTCAGGGAGTCAAAGGCCTCCATAGATAGGGGGGGCAGGGTAGCAAGAAACTCACTGCCTCCCGAAGTGCAGCTAACCCGCTCGGAATTTAAAATTGGGGAGCCCATCGAGAAGGATCGATAGATGGCTTGAACTTTCTCGAGGAAGAAGGAGGCCAGACCCTCACAATGGGAGTCCGAACATATTTCTGCTGCTGTTGTCCTCTTAGCCATGAGATCCTTTAACACTTTAAAAATGAGTTTCGAAGGATTCGAGCTGTTCTGAAACTCTTGGGCATAAAAGGCTGCTCGTGTTCTACACACCGCCCTATGGTAAGTTTTAATTTTAGTAAGATAGCAGGCCTTCAGTTCGGGATCAAACGATTTCCTCCAAAGCCTCTCAGCCTGTCTACAGGCTCTTTTAAGAGACGCTAAGGTGCTGTCATACCATGGGCTGGGCTCTTTCGAACGATACTTGGACCATACCAAGGGGATCAAAGAATCCAGGGCACGGACGATCCAGTCACAGAAGGAATCATATCCGCAGTTGACATCAGTGAAAGGATCCAGTGGTGTCTCTTCCAACAGATGGTAAAAGTCCTCCAATTTCAGTTTGTTCCAGTGTCGTCTCAGAACTAATCTGTCCTGGGGTGTGAACGAAGGTTTGGATATGGGGCATGTTATTTTCACCAGCATATGGTCTGTCCAGGCCATCTGGATGGGACAGAGTGCCCTGACTCCCTCTATGTTAGTAAAGAAAGGGTCAAGGATGTGGCCATCTCTATGAGTAGAGGAGACGACCAGCTGGGAGAGCTGCAAGGCCTCTAAATCAGCCAAAATGCTCCTAATGGGGGGCGAAGACGGGCAATCAAAATGAAGATTAAGATCTCCGAAAACATTAAAATTAGCACAGCCTAGTGCCTCCGTGCTAATTAGATCCGGGAGAGCAGCCCTAAAAGCAGAATCGCACCCCGGAGGGCGATATATTAATAAGCCAGAAAAAGTAAAATGATGGCTGAACGAAATTTTAAAAAGAGCACTTTCACATCCTGGGAGTTTTAAGGCCGTCCACTCGCAAGGATAGCACAGCTTAGTTGCCATTGCAATTCCTCCCCTCCAGTAGCACGATTAAGAGTAAAGATAGCATAATCTGGGGGGAAGGCCAAGTTAAGTATGGTAGAATCCGAGTCCTGCAACCAGGTTTCGGTCAAGAAAAGCACGTCATGAGAATCATCTTTAAGGAGGTCATAAATCTCCTGATGGTGCTTTACCAGTGATCTGACATTCAGATTCCAGATATTCAGGTCACGCAGTCCTACTGTTCTTTTATGCAGAGACGACGACTCCAGAGAGCGAATAAGGGAAGGAGTGTGTAATGCCCAGCCGCCACAAAAGCAACGATAAGGCCCACATACCGGGTCCACAGGCAGGAGATCGCCTGGTGTAATCCGGCCCCGAATGGCCAGCAGATCCTCCCTTTGATACCTGATAGGCAGAATCATGGTAGAGAGACTGCTGCGTAGAGTCCTGCCGCGACACGCGTTTCCTTAGCGCTGACGGGCGCAGCGGAGGACTCTGGCGCGACTCAGGCGCAGCAAAGGCGCGCCCGCTGCGCATCACCGCTGCGCGCTAGGTAGAGCGCCTTAAGTAGGCGTTTCCCTAATTGCCAGAGCGCTAGAACGCTAAAAAATGCCGTCCACAAGTATCCCCTTCGCTCCCAATATGGCGAGCGCTGAAGCAGACCCCCGGGAACCGGACCCGCTCAACCAGCGGTGATTGTACCGTTGCACAGCCTCTATATGTCCAACAAGCCAAATTCGAGCATGGCATTATTTATACTGTCAGCTATTTTGGGTGTACGTAACCCTTGTGGGTTTGATTTATCTAGGTGAGGGTCTAGGTATGTATTGAGGTCACCTCCCCACACAATAGCCGCCTCAGGCCATTCGCGTATGATGCTATACAAATGGGTAAAAGTTTCTGGCTCATCTACTATGGGACCATATATGTTAATAAAGTTGAGAAGGGAGACCCCTAGTTTACCCTGTACTATGGCACACCGTCCCTCGTGTGTGCAAGTGTTGATGGTTGTAAAGGGAAACCCGCGTTTAATCAAAGTAATAACCCCTCTGGCGTATAATGAATACGATGAGGCCAGTCTATACCTCACCCAACGAAGAGCGATCTTAGTCTTGGAGATTGCAGTCAGGTGCGTCTCCTGGAGGAACGTAATCTGAATAGCATGGCGATCCAGATAGGCAAACACTTGCCTGATTTTTTGGGGGATATTGTGCCGCGCACATTCCACGTCAGACAGTTCTATTTCTCACCTATGACCATCTAAAAACACAATTTCCACAGAATGCAAATCAATGTTACAATAATCAGAAGTGCAACCCATGCATGCCCCTGCTGGACTATCGGTACAATCACAGAGATAAACACCAACTTGGAACAAGGCAATCCCCTCTCCCCCACCCACTTCAACAGACCCCAATTGCCAAAGCCATCCCATGTCGACCCTGAGACCCATTCGGTCCCTCCCCCCATACAATCCCCTAAAGAAACAAAAAGGTGTTGTGGTGCACACAGGGTGGCAGGAGCAGCCAGCCGTGAGCCCCAGTGACAACGTCACCCAGGGGGTCGCCTATCTAACCCTGTAAAGGGAAGTAAAGGTTAATACAGTCAGCATAACCTGCTAGATTTGAAAAGCCAATAGTACGGAGTCTGAGGTCCAACACATGTATATACCTATACTGTACAGTTGTACATTGTGTCCTCCTGTCTGCCAGCCATACATTAAACCATAAACTCGTGTCTATCACTTATCCATGAGCTGGCCTGGACAAGCTACCCCATATTCAACGTCAGAGGTTCCCCCCTGCTCGCCATGTTCGCCTCTGGGTGATCTTTTCCACGTAGGCTGTGAGCTTTTGAGTTGAAGGTATTTGAGCACTTCTTTTGGTTCGTTATAGATTGTGCTTTTACCACTGTCGGTTACCCACAACCGGGCCGGGTAAATCATTGCGTAAGAAATTTCCAGGTCCCGTAGTTTCTTCTTTACCCTCATGAACTTCTTTCACGCTTCTTGAACTTGTTGTGTGAAGTCTGGGTAAATGGAAACGTCCATGCCTTCATATTTTAGGCTTCCCAGTTCCCTGGCCTTACAGAGCGCCGCATCCCAGTCTCTATAATTCAATACTCTTGCAATGATCGGGCGTGGTCATGCTCCTGGTGGAGGTGGTGGCGCCAAGATCTATGGGCCCTCTCAATGATAAAAAGGTTGAGAACGTTTCTTTGCCAAGCAATGTGGTAGGGTCTCGATGTAGCTCTCCAAGTAACCCGTATTTGTCGATTCTGCAATTCTCATAAGGCGCAGGTTGTTTTGGCAAGACCTCGCTTCTAAGTCTTCTGACTGCGCAATCAGTATTGCTAATGTTTTATCTATTTTTTCTTTTTTGGTCTCGAGGTGATGGTGTGCATCCTCCGCGTTAGAGATACGGCACTCCGCCATATCTATCCGTTCCGTGTGTCTGCCAGTCGTTCAGGCATGCGATCCACAAGGTAGGTTAGGGTGTCTATTTTACTGTCTATATTTGATAGCGTTGACAGAATCATCGAAAACATAGATTGGAAGTTCATTGCAGCATCCGAGCCCGCCATTGCCGGCACCTGGGCAGCAGGTTGGTCATTTTTGCCATGGTCGGCTGACTTTTTTGTCTGTTCAAAATGCAGCTTGGATTGGTTCCTCTCCAGTTTCCCCATTTCTGCCACATAGTAATTGCACAGTATTGTCACTAAATCCTGCTCATGTGGAGGCCAGGGCTCAGCAGCTGTGGCTGCTGGGTTTTAGAGGTGCGATCAGTAGAGTCCAGTTGTGCGCTCAGCCACGGCTCTTTCAGCGCATCCCCACCTCCGAAGAACGTGGCTGGCCGCCTTAGAGGAACACAAACAGCATGTTATCGGCTCCAATATACCATGGGGGCCTCCATTCGCAACGGGTAATGAATGAGCCACTCTAACAGAGATTGCAACACTTCGGGATGATGGCAGCACAGTGTCCCGTAGCGTGGATTTCCGTGACTGCAGCATGCAGAGCTCCAATGGCATGTGGGTGGGGATTATGCACGGAACTTAGTGTGGGTGCGATAGTCAAGACAGCCGTATTAGAAGATGTGAGGACCTGGCATTGAGCCCGTGACTATTTAACAAGTTTCCATTCGTAGATTGCTACCTGTAGTGCGCTTAGCACTCTAGTGGACGCACGCACGCATCCATGCATCCGCAGGCCAGGCGTGGCCTGCGGGGATCAATAAAAGGACTGGGACGAGTGTGTGGTTCACTGGCTGCCGCTGCGCGTCAACACCCCTGCGCAAGCGGCCATCCATGTCTGGCTAGGCCCACACACCCCCACACAACATTGGCGACGAGCGGAGGGGGCCCAACCCTCGCCCGTACACCGTGCTTCGAGCGGAGCAGTCTGCTCGCCCCCGCGGTGCATACCGCGTGTGACCCGACGCACTCTCCTGCGTCCCGGGAGCCGGCGCGCTCCTTTCCTGCCCGCCCCTGCCTGCTGGAGGGCGCTGACCGTCCGCCCTCGCTGCCCTGCCTCGGGGGAGAAGCACAGAGCGTGTGCCTGCACCTGCGACCGCCGCGGAAGGCTGAGCGGAGCGGTCCAACGAGGCGCACGTGGTGCCGAGTCTCACGCATCTCGCGTGGTACGCGAGGACGCCGCCCCATACACTGCCTCACGCATTTGGGGTGAGAAAACGACGGGGAATTCCAGAAGGAAGGCCATCTCCTGTCCTGCCTCGCTATTACTACACGTGGAGGCCTGCTGCAGCCTGGTGTTGCCCCGCGGTCGATGCCTGCCTGATGGGAGATCCCTAATGCCACGTTGACCACCCCTCACCCACGGACCACGTGGCACGCGGATCTGGACGACGAGCAGAGCGACGCCCCTGCCGAGGTACGCACTTTGCCGCGAGCCCGTGTGAGAGCTGGGGTGATTAAGACTTTGCCTCAAATAGTCCCTGTGCACCACCACCATGGGGGATGGAGACGCTGTGGCCCCTATCATCAACATCCCATTCCAGCATGCGGCCGCTGGGGTGCTACCGCCGTTCAGTGAGGCAAGTGATCCGTCTACTGCCTCGCCCCGCTGGAAAATCTGGTTGGAAAGACTCGAGAACTACTTTGTGGTCACAAGGGAGACGGATGACGCGGTAAAAAGATCGCTGCTTCTCCACTACGCAGGGGACGAGGTCTTCAGGCTCTTCAAACACCTCCCCAACCCGCAGGGTGTGACCACGTACGCTGCCGCTGTTACCGCCCTGAACAACCACTTTGACCCCCAACTAAATGTGGACTTCGAAGTCTTCAAGCTAGGGCAAGCCCGTCAGCGTGAGGGTGAATCCATGGACCAGTTCCACACCCGAGTTCGGGAGCTGGCTAGCTCCACGGATGAAGACCAGCCAAAAGCCATACGACGCCAACTTATCCAGGGATGCTGAGATAAGACTCTGAGGGGTCATATCCTGAGAAAACCAGGAATCTCACTAGAAGACATCCTCATCCTAGCCAGAGCACATGAACTCTCAGATGCCAGAGCAACGGCCATGGAACAGGCCTTACATAAAACTCCCGCCAAAACGGAAACCATCAAGATTGAGCGCGCTGACGCGGTACGACCACGACCACGTGGCCAGGTGAAGAAGGGATACCGAAGAGACGCACCGCAAAGCCGCTGTGGATACTGCGGACATGAACCACATGCAGCCAAAGACTGCCCCGCTCAAGGTCAAACCTGCGGGAACTGCGGAATCCCCAATCATTTCGCGTCAGTCTGTCGCAGAAAGAGCCAACCCAGGAATTCCAAGAAATCATGGACACCTACCAAAGCTGTCCGCCAACTATCACTCACAGATCCACCCCCGGAGAGAGCAGACAAGTTCCTACCAACAACTTATGACGAGTCAGAGTCGGAAGACGAGGAGGCGTATGTAGTTTCCTTTGCTCGGGAGCTAAAACTCAGACGACGACCACAACCAACGTGTGTAGTGCAGGTGGGAGAGAATGAAGTAAAAGCTGTCATTGACACTGGCGCCACCGTCAACGTCATGGGGCTGCAGGAATTCAACAAGCTACGTCCTCGTCCGGAGGTCCTACGCTCCAAGACTAGGATCTTCGCCTATGGAGCAGACACTCCCCTCCCTCTGAAGGGAAAAATCATAATACCCATACGAGCTGACGAGGCTGAAGTGACCGCAACGATACACATTATCGACCGAGAAGCCGACACGCTGCTGAGCAGCCACACGGCAGAGGACTTGAAACTGATCGCCTTTGCTAACAGTATCCGGAACCATCAGGTAGAGGAACTACTGGAGCGCTTCCCTGAACTGTTCAAAGGTCTGGGGTGCATCAAATGCGACCCTATTAAGCTCCACATCGACAAGTCCGTCACTCCTACAGCCCTACGCCATCGGAGAATACCATTCCACCTGCGGCCGCTGGTGGAAAAGGAACTCGAGAAACTGGAGAATATGGGGGTCATCGAAAAAGTAACAGGACCTACCCCCTGGGTTTCCCCCATAGTCGAGAAACCCAAGCAACCTGGCGAGATCCGACTATGCATCGATATGCGGCTGCCGAACACCGCAATCAGAAGGGAGAGACACTTAACACCCACGATGGACGACATAATAGCCGATGTGAATGGATCGAGATGGTTCTCGAAAATCGATCTCAATGCGGGCTACCACCAACTGCCCCTTGCCGAGGAAAGCCGCTTCATCACTACGTTCAGTACCCACCTTGGCCTCCGGCGGTACAAACGCCTCAACTTTGGAATATATTCGGCAGCGGAGGTATTCTAGAATACCATCAGGGAGCTGCTGTCAGGACTGCCGGGGGTAATTAATGTAAGCGACGATATCCTCATCCATTCCGCCACCGCATCCGAACACTATAAACAACTGCGGGATGTGCTAAAAAGACTAAGCACTTATGGAGCAACCCTCCACAAAGACAAATGCTAATTTTTGCAATCGTCGATCGAATTCTTTGGTTATGTTTTCAACCAGGAAAGGGGCCAAATTGATCCACGAAAGTCAAAATCCATCAAAGACGCCCCAGCGCCGAAATCCCCAACGGAGGTGAGGAGCTTCCTCGGAATGGCCACGTACTGTGGCCGCTTCATACCGGGACTGGCAACCCGCAGCGAGCCCCTCCGAGCACTAACGAAGACGGATGCCACCTGGACATGGGGCCCGAAGGAACACGGGGCATTTCAGGGCATAAAAGACGCCCTCCTTAAAAATGCAACGCTCTCTTACTTTGACCCCGCCAAGCGGACCGAGGTCATCGTGGACGCAAGCCCAGTAGGCCTTGGAGCAGTCCTGACACAAGAACATGAACCAGGAAAGTGGACGGCTCTGGCTTTTGCCAGTAAGGCGCTAACCCCGACTGAGACCAGATATGCACAGATTGAGCGAGAGGCCCTAGCAATCAAGTGGGCCTGCAGCCACTTTCATCTTTATCTACAAGGACAATCGTTCGTGATGGTCACCGATCATCAACCCTTAGTGCCGCTCTTCAAGGGCACTGCTCCCCATCCGCCGCCACGCATTGAGAGGTGGGTGATCCAGCTGCAAACATATGACATGGAAGTGGTATACAGGCCGGGAGCCAAAAACCCAGCCGACTATCTATCGCGTCACCCACTACCTCAAGAGCCAACAGCTGCTGATGAAGATTGCGAAGAATATGTCCAGTGGGTGGCACTCACATCCTGCCCCCAATGCATGACCATCGAGGAAATCAAGGAGGCGACAGTGGACGATAACCCGTACATGAGGTCACTGCAAGCGGTACAAGAGGGATCCTGGACTGACTACTTGCATCCCCCCAATACCTGGACAGCCTCGGACAAGGAAGCCCTCACGAAATTCTGGCACATCCGTCACGAGCTCAGCACAACGGAAGAGGGTATACTGATGAGAGGGACACGCCTAGTGATACCTACACGCCTCAGACACCGAGCTACCCAGCTCGCGCATGGGGGCCACCAGGGTGCCACAAAAATGAAGGCGCGCATGCGCGAGAAGGTGTGGTTCCCCGAACTAGAAAACACCGTGGAAGAGTATGTCAAGAACTGCATGTCCTGCCAGTTAACGAGTGACCCTGAAAGGCCGGTCCCCATAATTACTGAAGAAGCATGCACGACCCCGTGGTCTAAAGTCAGCGTGGACTTTGGGAGCTTCCCCGGAGAGGGCCACACTCTGGTGGTCATTGACTCGTACTCCAAATACCCCATTGTGGAAAGAGTGCCATCCACGGCGTTCACCCACGTGGGGCCAGCGCTAGAAAAAATATTCTCTTTGTTTGGATTCCCCGGCGAGATTAAAAGCGACAACGGGCCACCATTCCAGGGAACGGAATTCGCCACATTCTTGAAAACCAGAGGCAGCACCCACCGGCGCATCACTCCCCAATGGCCACAAGCCAATGGAGAGGTGGAGAGGTTCATGCGGACTCTCAATAAAATGTTCAGGTTTGCAGTGGTAGAGGAAGCTGACCCGGAGCAAAGACTGCACGAGTTTCTGAGAGAATATCGAGGAACGCCCCACTGTACTACTCAAAAGAGCCCGTGGTCCCTCATGTTTCAAGGCCAACGCAGAGACCTCCTTCCCATCTCCACAGGACCGACACCGGTGAGGGACGACATGAGGGAGGTTCAGGAACGCCGACGCAGGAACAACATGCGAGCGAGCCACCGCCGCAGAGCGACACCAAAGCAACTACATCGAGGAGATCGGGTTGTCATCAGGAACAGACGCCCAGGGGGGAAATTTCAAACATTCTATGAACCAGGCCCGTGGACTGTAACCAACACGAAGGGAACCATGGTGACTGCCAGCAGAGAGGGAGAAGAAGTTTCGAGAAACACCTCATGGTTCAAAGTGGTCCCTCCTAGCTCGAGCGCGGACACCGAAGCCACGGATGGAACCAACGAGCCACCCCGAGCAGCGACACAAGAAGAAGAGGGCAGCTCAATACATGACACCCGAGGGCCGGTGCCAGAGCCGGGAGGGGGAACATCAGTCATGTCCACCCCCATCCGGAATCCATCGCGCAGCGGGGAACGAGGGCCAGGCCGCACCCCCCGATACAGTCTGAGGCCCAATCCCCGCCCAAGTCAAAGACTCAACGACTACGCCTGCCAGCTGAGACCCTGAAGCCGTCATCAAAGGGACACGCAAGTACAGAACGCCTGATCTAATTCATTGCGGCATTATGAACAGTTTGGTTTGAACATTTTTCGAATTTGTGTATAGTTGGATAGAGATGTAGTGCGGTTAGCACTCTAGTGGACGCACGCACGCATCCATGC
Organism: Lissotriton vulgaris; assembly: GCF_964263255.1. Taxonomy (NCBI): domain Eukaryota; kingdom Metazoa; phylum Chordata; class Amphibia; order Caudata; family Salamandridae; genus Lissotriton; species Lissotriton vulgaris. The sequence goes on along the minus strand of NC_141699.1, from coordinate 162,713,778 downwards.
ATCCGCAGGCCAGGCGTGGCCTGCGGGGATCAATAAAAGGAAGGCGTGCGCTCGGGCACGTCACTTCCGACTGGGACAAGTGTGTGGTTCACTGGCTGCCGCTGCGCGTCAACACCCCTGCGCAAGCGGCCATCCATGTCTGGCTAGGCCCACACACCCCCACACAACACTACCCGTCTTGTACTGTAAGTCTTACACCCTAGACCTCAAGCTTCATGTGCTGTGCCGTCTTCAGAAAGGCCCGCTTCCCATGTGACCCACTGGTGCTTCCACGCGTGACGCTCTGTGTAGCGCGGCGTGGTGCCGGGAGCGGAGCGTGGTGATCTATGCAGCCAGCGCCGGACCGCTGCCTCGTCTTGCAGCGTGCGCTCTGTGCTGCATGTGATTTCGTCATCAACCCCTACTCAGGAGTGAGTACTGCCTCCAGTCACATTTCATGGGCGCCGTGCAGTGTTTCAGCTCTCCGGTGCCGGCCCCGCATCATCGCGGGCCACGCTCTGAGTCACCCTCACCTTGATCTTTGATGGCGTCAGGGCCCCGCAGTTCCTGCCGCCGCCGGCTTTCAGATGATCAGCGACCGCCTCGGTGGGCCAATGTCGACAAGGGACGACCCGACTCGCCCAGTGCTCGTAATCCAGTCGCTGCATCACCTCAGCCTACGGTGCCTCCGCAACGGCTCAGTGAGTTCACGCGCTCGTTCTGCGAGTAGGCCGCACCACAGTGCTACGGTGCTTTTACCCACTGTGGGGATGAATTGGGCAGCAAGAGTGGGATTCACGGAATGCGGCTGAGTTCTGGTTTCAATATTGGTAGTTTTTAGTGCGTGTTGCAGGTTATGCATGCAGGATTGTTGCAGGATCGAGGAACGACTGAAGGAGCTCGCTTACAGCACAGTCATCTTCGGACTTGGCTAGCTCCGCCGCGCCCACCCCCACCCCCGATTTGTGATTTTGCTGTTGTCGCACCAATACTCAATCTCCTTCATTGAAAGCAATGTTCTTGGCACAACACGTGTCGGCATATGCTTTAATTTTTTTGCAAGCGGCATCAATCTGTTTGACTAAGTTCACCATCTGTTATCGATCTTCTGTTGGTCCATTGTGGTAATTTGGTTGTCATAGCTCTCCCAGACATAAGGGTGGCAGGACCTTCATCTGTCATTGAATGCAGGTCGACCTATAAGCTCAAAGAGCAACATGGAGAACAGACTTCAGATCAAGCTTTTACAATGTAGCATATTGGACGTTTTTTTAAGCGTCCTCATAAAGTGTTCGATAACGCCATTTTCTTGTGGCCAAAGAGGTGGGCTTTTCTGACCATTCACATTGGGAGAATGAACAATGGCTCTGAATTTTCAACTGTTGAACGACCGGCCATTGTCAGATTTTAGAATTGTAGGAACACCCCATATGCAAAAATGCTATCTAACTGCCCGATGACTTTTGAGTGGTCAATGAGAGATCTTCTTCCAATGGAAAACAGAATTCATCAATGACCACCATCTGGTGAGGTACATTGTCAAGAGGACCAAGAAAATCAACAGTTATTCTCCCCCATATATGTTCTGCTAAATCCAGCATGTTCAAGGTATGCTGTTTCCAGGATTGGTGTGCAATAATGTCTTTTAGTATCGACATGCCACTAGCTTTGCTTGTTGCATGTCTTTTAGTATCGACGTGCCACTAGCTTTGCTTGTTGCATTAATTATTTGTTACACTGAAATAGCAGCAGGTGTACTGGTCTTACGATTAAGTTCATGTAGGCTTCAGCCATTTTGGAAGGGGTACCCTGACACTGTACTGGCTCTCGTGAAAAGTAGTCAGTAAGGTTTTAATCTTTCCCTGGTTGGTGCACAATAGGTCGTACTCGAGAACATGGTTGGCTCTCTATAGACCGACTACCCATTTTTGAAGCGGCACGCTGGGTTACCTCCTACAAAAGTACGCCTACGGGTATTTACATGTCCGTCTGCAAATGCATTGATTTTAGAAATTTTGAATTGAATTAGGATCTTCATCGAGTTCCAATTTTGGATACTTAACCTGAACTGTGCATATTGTCCTATATACATGTGGGGTGGAATTATCACGACATGACAAATTTCTACCTGAGACAGTTGAGCCTTGAAAAAGTTGCGGGACAATTTCCCAGTGTGGCGACGAAACACATGTTGGCTGGCTAAGAACTTTATAAAGTAACGAGAAAAGGAAAAGAATAAAAGAAAGAAAGAATTACGACTACTGTGTTTATATTTTGTGTACACTATTTCACATTACTATTGCCTTTACCCGGCAGACGTGTGCTGAGGATTGTATATACCTGTTGTTTTGGCCTCGGCCACAAACTGGGGAGGTTGGTGGTTCTCTTCACCTTACAGCACCATCATCTGATATTGTCTTATTGTAAATACATGTGTGACGCTTCCTGAGTGGAGCCAGTACATCTAGTCATATACCACCAATCTTTGGAACCATGATCGGTGCACAACAGTGTAGTCAGGTTCCTGAAGTTGCATACCCTAACGTTCAATTCTAGGACACATCTTGGCTTTTGGGTTGCCAAAGATGGTAAGCAAGGCTTTATGATCTGTAACAAAAGTGAAACGTTTTCCATATGAGAATATGTAGAAATGTTACCAAGTCCACACCACTGATAAACTTTTCTTCTCAGGTTGCGAATAGGCACGTTCAGTTTGTGACAAAATTCTGCTTGCATATGTCACAATAAGCCTTCGAGAATTTGGGTGTCCACTGTGCTGGGCAAGGATCATGCTCGACCGGGTTTCCATCAACAACAACCTCTATATGAAGCTTCAGATCAAAGTAGGCCATTTCCGTGATGCTTTCAATTGCATGTTTTATTTTCTTAAAACTGTTTTCACATTTGTGACCAGTAACGGAGTATTTCTTTTTGTTAAGTCTCTCAAGGGAGCATTTACTGTGGCAAAGGCACGCAATTATCTGGAACAGTAACGGGCCATGCCAAGGCACTACCACTATGCACAGAGTTAGACCAGTATAGATTGCTCAATATCATGTTTTAGTGATGTCTCAAAGCTCTTTCTCAACATCTTCTTATAGATGACATGCAATTTGTCTATGTCTTTGGGCAACAGGACGAACGTCCTCATTGATAGGCAGTTATATTTTCATGGTCTTAAGTGTTCTATGATGAGCATTCGTGTTGTAGTTCATAGATATCAGTCCCACATCAGCAGCAGTATTAAAACAGAGTAAGCAGGCACTTGACGCAGAACAGTTTATGAATGGGTGCTTGTACTTTTGTCCTTATGTGTTTCATGGTTGCTACAAATTAACCTTGACACTTTAATGGTGTTGATGCAACTCCGGTGTACACTTTAGTCTTTGAGAGTGTGAGACGGGGCAATGGAGACAGTTCACAGTATTTCTCCTCAAGCATAAAGTTTATCGACACACCACTGTGATTAATAAAAGGAATGGAGCAACCATTTACTTTTAGTGTAATTTTCGGACAATGTTTGAATGACAAAACAAGGCATGGATCGCTGGGTCACAATTGTGCTGTTTAAAGTAATACTGGCTATATTAGGATGCTCCAAGGACATAAATAATGGCCATCGACCATTACCAAATATGCAGAAAAAGCCAGCACATATAAACACAAGCAAGAAAGTAATATCCTGAGCAATAAATGTCCACAATAATAAGCACAGTCCACAACAATAGCAGCCTCAAAGTTCTTCTTTGTCTTCTTTATTTCTTTAAAACACACTACAACACAGGTCCTAGCCAACACGTGTTTCGTCTTAGTATGGAGTCTCCCACTGACTTCAGGGCTAGAACATTTAACACAAGAAACGCCATATTACAATTACACAATTTTTCACAAAGAAAATAGGTCTATAAAGGACAACAAATGAGACCAAATTTATGTGAGCATACCGTGAGCAGAGACCCCTAGCAAAAATGACATGTTCATATTAAAAAAAAGAATAAGAGTTTCAGTCTGGCACATCTTAGTGTTAATGCACTGAATTCAGAGTAAAACTTCACTGTGTAAATTATAAAAGCGGAAAAGTGAACCCAATGTGAGAGAAGCTAAACCAGTAAAACCACCAGCCAAAAAATACACTGAGTTGAGAAAGAAAGAAAGATAACCAAAATAAGGAATATAACCTATACTTCAACATAACCCTATAGTCATCTGATATTCAGGCAGTCACCAAAAGTATGTAGTAGCTCAATATAGGATAGAAGTATGGAATGTAGGGCCAAAAGACATTTTTCATCTCTGTTTTACTCCCCGGGTGTATAACCAGGTGGCATAGGGGTCCACACCTACCTTGTTCGAATGTCACCACACTGATTGCCATCTGTGTTCTGTTTATTCTATACAATATTAATCCCTCTGGTGTTTACACACAGTTGTCGGGTGCACTACGCTTTTTCTGAGGTAAACATTGACATCGCACATCTGTCTCCTTCAAGGTCACTTGACAATGGAACTGAAAAAAGTTTAGATGAAGAATTAGGTGACGATCAACTTCTTTTAGTGTTGATTTCCCTCCACTGATTTTGCCACTTATCCTTTTTTTTTTTTTAAATGTATTTATCAAATGTTGTTGAAAAGCATGTCTGTGAACATCAGTTACATAGATACATTTCTGTCAGTAAGAAGTTATCACTATATACATGTACAAATAAACATACCACAGTGCATAGGAGTTAGTTGCTCCCAAGAGACGGGGTGTCGCCATATCAAATGATCCAATGAATTTCTTTCAACATTCGTGCAATCATCGTCCATTTCAATCACCAACGTATATAATCATTTATCGCCATATTCTAAACCAGAGGAATCCTGCTGCACGCTAACATGAAAGTAAACTTAACAAAACGACTAAAAAAGAAATCAATAACTGCCAGGAGTCTACGTGGTTCCATTGCATGAAAGGAGTTAAGTGTCGACAACTTAGTGGTGGGGGGACCTCGGGAAGGGGTCAGTCCTGTCCACCGCTCAGAGCAAATAGCGCAAAGCATTCAGGGTGTCCTCCATGCGAGTACCTACTCCTCTGTCTCCATCCTGCTACCCTGGGGTCCCGATTCAATACATGGCGTGTTTCCCACGACCTGGCGATATCCCCCCATGGCCAGCGTTCGGCCTTCGCCGCTTACTGATCTTATCCTCAGAAACCAGCACCCGTTTCTCCGCATGGACCCAGCAAGTAACATCTGCTTCCCATGAGGTAACCAAAGGTGGAGTCTTAGCTTTCCAGTGGAACGCAATCCTCCTCTTGGCCAAGAGGAGGGCCAGATCTACGAACCTGTGCCCTAGCTTACGGAACTTTAGGTCTCGGAAAGAGGCCCAAAAGGCAGACCTCCGGATTGCACAGCAAAGTGTGATTCAGCACTTTATTAACCAGGTCCACAATCTTGTTCCAATAGTTAGAGAGCATCGGACACGACCAAATCATATGGTCAAAGTCTGCGTTCCCCATTAAATACCTAGCGCAGGCCTGGTCGTCCCTATGGTAAACCACGTTCAACCAATGCAGTGTTAGGTAGGTTCTATGGAGGACGTTAAACTGGAGGGCCTTAAAGGCCATATTCCTAGAGACTTTTTTCAGGCTCGCTAGGACTCTCCGCCAATACTTATCGGTCAATGGTCGCAACAACAGTCCTTCCCACCTCTCCCGTAGACCCGGCAACGTCCTAGGTGCCAGTTCTCTTATGGTGAGATAAAGCCAGCGTATCAGGTGCCCAGCGGAACCCAAAGTCACCACCGCTTCCAGAGCTGAGTGCACCCCAAAGCTCTGACACTGCCCCTCGGAGCTTATGGTAGTTTAAGAATTGGCCGAGTGGCAGTTCATGATATGTAAGAAACTTAGCCAACGGGAGCCACTCCTTGTCTCTGTAGCAGTCGCCCACCGTACGTACCCGCGCCTCCTCCCAACCCTGCAAGTGTCGCTGTGTAAGGGGGGGACCTAGCCCTGCTTGAGGGATGCCCACAATCAGAAGGCCCGGGCGTAAAGCTGCCTCTCCCGGGAATGTGCCACACACCTATCCCAGCACTTCACCGCCACCGAAATCAGCGTTCCTATATTTGATATCTTCTGGCAATGGTTAAGAAGCCTAGGAAGTAACCTTATATGCAATGCCCCGGCGGGAAGGGAGAGCGTAAGTAAATCTTGACCATCTTGCCAACCATTGGAATTGAGCCGCCAAGTAGTACGCCTAGAAATCCGGGACCCCCAAAAACCCGTCCTCAAGCGGGAGGCGCAGGGTCTGCTGTGACACTCGATTACTGCCGCCATACCATATGAGATCTCTAAGAAGCCCATCCAACATCCTAAATCATGAATTTTGGTATTAATACTGGCAGATTAACTAAATAAAGGAGGCGGGGGAGAACAATCATTTTTGATAACTCCAGCCGAGACATGAGTGGCAACTTGAGGGTGCCCAGAAGGCCACCTGCGGTCACAAAGCCCACAGGATGCCTCCAAGGTTTCTATCTAACAGGTCTGCCTGCACATGGTAGATCTGAATCCCCAGATATTTAACAGATACAGGTGCCCATGTCAGGGTAGCCGGGAGGCTCAATGGCCCAGGCATGGTGTGGTGCAGCAGGAAGGAGGCCAGATAGAGCTGCAAATTCATCAAGGATGTTCAGTACTTGACGGACTCCAGAAGTCCCGTCCCGCAAGTAGATTAGAACATCATCTGCGTAGAGCGCGATGATATGGGGAATCCCATCGAGCATCACCCCAACCCCTCACATTCCCTCCGCATTCTCGCCGCCAGAGGCTCCATGGCAAGAGCGAAAATCAGCAGCGACAAGGGGCACCCCTGCTGGGTCCCCCTATAGATGGGATAGGACGCTGAAATCGTGGTCCCCGTTTGCACCTGTGCTGTGGGGTTCCCTTAGAGCAGTCAAATCCACTGCAACCATCCATCTCCCAGCTGCAAAACGCCCATTACCGAAAACAAAAAATCCAACAGTAGGGTGTCGAAGGCCTTTTCCAGGTCAATATCCACCACACAGGATAATCTCACAAGTCAGGGTGAAACATAACATGATACAATTTTCTCAAATTACTGGGTGTGGAACGGGAGGGGATAAAACCACTCTGGTCCACATCCACCAGACGGCACATGTGAGGTAGGAATCTCGGGGCCAATGCTTTATTTAAAATGCCTCCTGAAGCGAAGGCGGTAGGCTCCCATCTCAAAGTGCGGCGGCATACATATGTTCAAACTGCGGGGCGAGGATATCCACGTAGGTACTATAAAATTCGGTTAGGAGGCCTTCCTGGCTATTTCTTTAATAGCTGCCCTGACCTTGCCCGCCTTTATAGGTGTGGCCAACTGATCCCGGGCGTCTTGCTCCAATTGTACCAGTCATTGCTCGTATAGCTAGGCTTGAAACTCTCCCCCATGGGACGGCCCTGGAGGACCATACGTGGGCTCATAATATTCCTTGAATGCGTCATTGATTAACCTAGGGGAGGGCAGAACTTGACCCTCGAAATTTGTGACACTCACGATGGGCGAACCTCTACTCTCTGGTCTGACTAACCAAGATGGTAGTCTCTCAGCCCTGCCCCCCTCTGTGTGCTGTGTGGCCTGATACTGTTTAAAATCGAGGGCTCTCAATCAGTCCCAGGTAGCACTGTAAAGGCTCTTTACTTCTGCTAATTTCCCCAGGTTCTGGACTGTCTCTGCAATTCCCCTGTCCAGTGTCAGGATTTGGGCTTCTAAGTCTGTCAGTTCCTGTGTGACCAGTCGTCGAGTGCCAACCGTCTTACCCAGACAGTGCCCCTGTGTCACTACTTTAAACGCCTCCCATTCCACCAGCGGAGAGCTGGCGGTTCCTTGATTAACCCCTTCCATGCTGGTGACGAACCCCAGCCGTCATGCACTACGGTGCTCGTGTGCTGATGACGGCTGGGGTTCGTCATGGCCCGCCCCTGTTCGTTTGTTTACCGCACGGGGCGGAAACGGGCCAGCAGGGAAGGGGTTAAAGGAGAAGTAGTCAGTTAGGGCCCCTAAAAGACCCTGACTGAGCCCTTCCTCATCTAGCAGCGACGGGTTCAGCCGCCAACGTGGGATCGGAGCTCTCTCTTCAGTACCGGGACAAACCCCTCAAGCAAAGGGCTATGGTCCGAAAGGGATCTGCCAAGATACTCAGCGCCTGGGACAGAGTGGCAGAACAAAAGAACATGTCCAGCCGTGTGTGCAGGTCATAAGGTGTGAATAATAGGAATATTCTCTGCGCCCTACACTATGTAATCGCCATACCTCATGAAGGTCCCAACCCGTGGCCCAGGCTCTTAAGCCCTTAGCAGTGGCAGCCGCCGTGGTTCCCGGCAGATATGGGGTGGATTTATCCCACTGAGTATCAACAACACAGTTAAAGTCACCTCCCAGCAATAAGGTCCCATGGGAAAATCCCGCCAACACCCCCTGACAGCCGATCCAAAAATGTAAGCTGCTCTTGGATAGGGCCATACACACTGCCCAATGTGATCTCCCCACCCTTCAGAGTGCCTGTGACTACCACATAACTCCCCTCAGGGTCTACTACTTTCCGGGTAAACTGGAAGGGCACTCCCGGCCTAATCCATATCAGCACTCACCGAGAGAAGGCCGAAAATGTTGTAGCAAAGAGTTGACCCCGCCATGGATGTTTCAGGCGAGAGACCTCCCCTTCAATTAGATGAGTCTCCTGCAGCAAAATCACTTGTGCCCCCGCCTCTTGATAAAGTTGAAAACATTATAACGCTTAGCTGGTGACCCCATGCCTCTGATATTCCAGGTCATAACCTTACGCCCATCAGGGCTACTCGCAAATGCAGCTATCATTCCGGTTTGCCTACCCCCCATGCCCCCTGCCCTCCATCCCCCACCCACACAGAAACCACCCTCCTGGCATAAAACAGCAAATCCTTTCAAAACAACTCCCCATCCCAAGAGCGGCCTGACAATGGTCAGCTGCCCTAACACACAAGTAAACCGCATAGTGAAAACTCACACCAAATCGGAAAGATCCAAGGCAAACTGCACTGGGGCCTGCGAGGGGCGCAGCATGTCAGCCAACCAACAAATCGTCTGAAAAACTTACTTCACATAGCAGCAGCCAATCCCAATCCGCACCCGGGAGCGCCCGCCCAGAGAGCCCTCCACCCTATGGCGCATTCAACACCTAGCAATAACCTGAGTATCCTCAAAACGCAATCCCGCCCAGTTACATCATAAAGGATATAAAATGACAATACAAACAGGAAAGAGAAAGGAAGCAAAGAGAGAACCGTCTCTCAATCTCCAGAGCTACCAGTCTTACATGTCATTGGAAAGCTGCAAACTCACTATGGGCATGATGCCGCCGGTGGTCAGGGAGGCATTTGAATCAGTGTCGTCCTCACCATATTTTGCTTCTGAGTACGTCCCTGCAGAGGAAGACCTTGATCGCACCATGAGGGAGTGCTGCAGTTCTTTCCATTGTCATCTGGGACGGGCTCGGCTTCTGGAGTTCCGTTTTTTTTCGGCGTTTCCGCAATGGTCTAACCGGACGTTCCGTCCCAGACGGCTGCCGCTCCAGTCGAGGCTGTGAAGGGTTTTGCCGCTTGTCCTTGTGTCGCTTCTGGAACGTTCAGGCGTCCATTTTGTTTTCTGGTTGTGACGAACGCAGCTTTTCCTTTGCCTTGCAAACTGTTACAAAATGGTTCGCCTCCCCACAGCCCTTGTATACTTGCCCAATGGTGGGACATTTACCTTGGTGTGGAAACGAAATTCACATCTATAGCAGTTTTTAGGTCTCACCTATTATATCCCGCAGGGATAAATAGGCGAGATTATAGTAAGCGGAAAAGAAAAGTCTACCTAGCCTGCGGATCGCGTACAGTTCATGTGAGCTATGCGCGTGCACAGAGCCAGCCACATCACACACCACCATTTGTCTTTGCCTCGACATCAGACTTCAAAGGCTGCCGCCCCCCGCGTGCACATCGCACACCACCATTTGTCTGAGCCTTGGCATCAGACTTCAAAGGAATGCGCTCCCCCCCCCCCCCCCTCCACAGCAATGCCGAGAGCTTGTTATTTTTTGCATCCATTTCGCGGGGAAATCGTGTTTTGTTCGGCCTTCTCTGCACCCTTCTCTATTTTTTCTGGACGAAAGTGAAAGCCTACCATGCTTGTTTGCAGTAGCCTTGCTCCTCAAATGCTGTTCTGTGTTGCCATCTCTCTAGGGACACTCAGCTTGAAAACACTCGACTTGCTAGCTGCAATGCTACATCCGCTATGCTTTGCCTCTAGACACGTTGATCCCTTGCAGACTGTGCTGACTCTGCCGCTCCTGATTCTGAAACTGACCAACGCAGTCACCACGCAGTCTCTTCTCTCTGTCTTATGAAGTCTGCCCTGCCACCATTTACTTTGGACCCTCACCCTCACACATCCTCACCCTCTCACACACCCCATCACCCTCACACCACCTCACTCACACACCCCCTCACTCACACACCCCATCATCCTCACACCCCTCATCCTCACACAACCTCTCACCCCACATACCCTCTCACCCCCTCACCCTCACATCCCCTCACACTCACTCACCCACCCTCACACCCTTTCCCCCTCACCCTCCCTCTCACCCACCCTCTCACCCACCCTTACACCCCCTCACCCACCCTCACACACACCCTCACAACCCTCACCCCCTCACACACCCTCTCTCTCACACCCACACACCCCTATCACCCTCACAACCCCTCACCCTCCCACCCCCTCACACACCCTGTTACTCTCAAACACCCTCACACCCCCTCACCCTCACACACCCTCAACCCCGTCACCCTCATCCCCTCACCCACCCTCACACCCCCTTAGCCTCACACCCCCTCACCCACCATCTCACCCTCTAACACTCACACACCCCCTCACACACCCCCTCACCCACACCCTCACACCCCCTCTCACCCCCCCTCACAACCCCACACTCCCCCTCACAACCCCACACCCTCCCCCTCACACCCCCTCATCCTCACACCCCCTCACCCTCACACAGCCCTTCACCCTCACACCGCCCTTCACACCGCCCTTCACCCTCACACCCCCTCTCCCTCACACCCAACTCCCTCACACACCCTCACCCTCACACACCCTCACCCTCACACACCCTCACCCTTCCTCACATCCCCTCACCCTCACACCCCCTCACCCTCACACACACTCACAAACCCTCACCTGCATAGCATAACAAAACATAGCATAGCTGTTAGAATTGGGGGTCTCTGGTTGGCGCAGTGCAGCACTGGCGACAAGCAGGGACCCTCTCCTCTAAGTCATGGCAAAGGATTGCTCACAGAAATAAACCCTGCTGACCCTCTAGGTAGTGTGGCGCAAGCAGTCGAGTCTAATCTCTGGAGCACATAGGGTTAAACATTTGCAGTATCACACACAACCACCAACCCACCACACAATGACACCAGACTGTATTTTGTATAAAAATATATCTCTTTTATGTATATTTTGAGCAGGCTTGTAAATACAGTCTTTGTAATAAAAAAGATTCCAGTTACTTTCAATTTGCCACAGTTTTTTATGAGCGCTTCTCAATCTTAAGATGTAGGTCACTGGGTCTCAAAATGACCCTTCACCACTTAAATATAGTCCCACAATGATCCAGGCACCTTGTGCTGCGTGGGGATACCTTTCGTTGGTGCTGGTACGCTTTTGGGGCGCTTCGTTGCGTGCAACGGCCCGGCCCTACCAACTCCAATGCATCTCGCGTGAGATGCGTACGCTTCCAGCAATGATGAGTGGTACGAGCCGTACCAGGCTTGTGCGGCTCGTACGGCGGGGAGATTTGAACGTACTGGGTTAGAAGTGTACAGTTCTCCTTGCTGCCTACGTCCCGCACAGTGAATGCAGACTGGCCCAGCTGATCGTCTCGCGTAACAAGCGTACGGCGCGGAGGAATGGGCGAAGCGTACTGTGCGCTGGAGCTGTGCGGATCGTACCAAGGCCGGGAGACTGATTGAGACGTCTCGCAGGTACGGCTACTTCACAGAGGGATGCTCAGGGGGCTCGAGGATGGGCGCACCTCGTGGACTTTGGGCCCAGCGCAAGCGCACTTCGCACACAATAACAGTACCTTCTTGTTCGAAGCGCACAGCAGCGGGGGTCAGTCCTCTTCACGTCGCAATGCTTCTGGGGGCGATGCGGGCTACAGCTCAAGGCTGATGCAGGCGCAGGACTCCTCAGACAACGGTGCGTTGGGGGGGGCAGAACGGACGTACCCGCAGCGTATGCTTCTACCCAGGAGGGGGAGCGGCTGCAGGCGGTGCGGGCAGGAGTACGGGTTGAATCCAACGGAACGTACTCTCCTGCTGGACGCTCAGTAGCTGTGCACTTCACAGCAGCGGGCGCTTGTTCCAGTGCGATCACGGTGGGGAGGTCGGGGCAGGGGCCCGTCTTTACTGTACGGGCTACGGCGTGGAGGCCAGCAGCTCGTGGCGCTTGGACCGGACGGGTCCTCTTCACTTTGCAGAACACGGCTCAGCTTTCTCCACAGTTACGGTGCTTGTCCCAGTGCAGCTGGGCTTTACTTTGCTCCTGTGGGGCGGCCAAGCAGAGGTCGTGGTGCTCAGGGGACGGGGGGACGACCTGCCTCGTGGAATGTGCGGGGAGGCTTCCTCACGCACTCCGCTTCCCTGAATCAGCGCTGGAGGGTCAGATTACTTCACACAGCAGCTTCTTCCTTCTGGGGGGGGATAGCGCCCAATGTTCCTGGGTCGCAGATCAGGGGGGCAAAATCACCAGCAAGCCCTTGGAGATCTTTGTAGAAGTTTAGCACAAGTTGAATAAAAGCAAAGTCTCTTTCAGTCTTTCTCTTCTCTCCTTCTGCAGCAAGGCACCCACCACAGGCCAGTCTCTCAGGATTAGAGACAGTAGTCCTCCTTGTAGCTTTCCCAGATCCTTCTCTTCGCGCAGAGTTTCTTCTTAGCGCAAACAGGATCTAGTTTTTTAGGAGCAGGGCTCCTTTTATAGGACATTTATTTTGTTCTTTCAGGCCAGGGGGGCCTTTGCATCGCCTAATTCAGTTTTGAAGCACTCTGTTGTGCTGTTCCTGGGTTTTCCTTTCAGTGTGAAGGGCAGGCATATCAGACGCTCCGCAGGAGGTGGAGCTAGCATTGTGATGACAGGGGCAGCCAGGAGTATTCTGTTGACAGTCCTCCTTCTTCCTGGGCCAGGTGTCGGGCAGAGTCATCAGTCGCTCCCCAGGGGGCGGAGCCAGCATTGTGGTGGCAGAGCACAGCCCTATTCAGAGTCCAGGGGCACTCCCACCTCCCACTAAGGTGTAATCCTTGCATTCACCACCTGTCATGCCCCAGCCCTGTCACTCACACAACCCAGACAGCAGATACACATCCTAGTAGAGGCGGGCTGAAATGGTTAGGCAAGCAAATGCTAACTTTCTAAAAGTAGCATTTGCAAACACAGGATATTGAAATAAACTTTACTAAAAGAAGTATTTTATTATTCTGAGTTCAGGCATACTCATACTAAACTTGACTTTCTACCATGTTCCCTGAGCCTGATGGGATTATAGGGTGTAATAATTCCAGCAGCCCATCTTGGCCTAAGAGAACAGGTAGCCTTACAATAGTGAAAAACGAAAATGGCTGTAATTCACTATTAGGACATGCCACACACATCAGGGCTTGTCCTACCTTACACTTACAATGCACCCTGCCCTAGGGCCTACCATAGGGGTGACTAATATGAAGCAAAGGGAAGGTTTTGAGGATGGCAAGTGTGTGCACGTGCCCAGCCAGCATGACAGTACCAGACTGCACGCAGGTTCTGCAATGGCAGACCCTAGATACATTTTACTAGGCCGCTTCTGTGGGTGGCACAACCAGGGCTGCAAGCCCACCAGCAGCATTTGTATTTACAAGCCCTGGCACCCCTGGTGCACTTGACTAGGGACTGATAGTAAACCAAATAAGCCAAACATGGACACCAATCAATATAACAATTTACAACAGGGAGAGTATATACACTTTAGCACTGGTCAGCAGTGGTAAAGTGCCCAGAGTCCTAAACCAACAAAAACAGGTCAGAGAAAATATAGGAGGAAAAGGGCAAAAAGTTTAGGGATGACCCAGCAGGAAGGGCCAAGTCCAACACAACCCCCTTCCAGCCAAAACGCAGGGTAGACCAATCACTACCTTGATGGTCTTCACTGCTTTGGGCGATAGAACCTGGACCTGGCCCGCAACTGCTTGGGCAGACTCCAGTTCTACGCCAAACTGAACCTTTTTCAATTCCGCTGGGTATGCTCTCAGGGTCCACAAAGCCAACCCATGTGGAACCCTTCTCTTCACCCGTGGACACCACCTGGGCAGCACCTAGCCTTAATTCGCTCACAGGTGTGTCCCAACAGGCAGACAGAAAAATGTCACAGTGGCCACTGACAGTAGTCAGGAATGAGACCCAGGCCTTATGCCTCTCAGGGCTCTCAAACCTCTGCGGCGTCAGGGAGTGGGGGCAGTAGCCCCAGGTGCTTGGCACCCTTTGTCCACTCTCCCTCCTGTGAGGTCAGGTATGACATCCTGGCACTGACCCACCAGCCCCAGGCCTGTACCTGGCAGCTGACCAGAGACTGGGGTGGCCTTTCCCACACCTGGTCCTCATCCTTGGGGCTCTGTACCCTCCCACCTGGAGTGGTACCCCCTTCCAGAATTGTCAGGGCACCTGTGGCAGGTGACCTGCACAATTCGCCCACCAGTTCAGGGGTGCTATCCTGCAACTGGGACACCAGGTCAGGGGGGACGCACTGCACCTGGCCCTTAAACCTAAGGTCTAAACCCTCTAGATGAACCGGGGTCAGAGGCGAGAACTCCCTCCCCCTGCAACCCCTTCCAGAGTACTGCCCACTCCAACTTGAGTGGTACCCCTAGAAGCGACATGGGTCAGGACACTGATTATAGTGGTCCTGCCCTCCAGGTCAGACAACCTCTGAACCTGACTTCTCAACTCAGGGACCCAACCCTGCAGTTGAACACTTGCCTGGCATACCAGGACTTCCCGGGGAGCACGCATGCCCCTCCTGAGGGTGGCACATAGCTCATGTGTCGTGCGACAGTCTGCCTGGCGCAGATCTCCCAACCCCTGTCCCTCTGACAGTGCGGGAAGATCCCCCAGGACAGAAGTGGTGTCCCCATGGTCATTCACTGGGGACGCAGCCCTGCTGGCTGGCTCCTGACCCACTGGTTCTTCCACTGGGGACTCTATCCCCCTCTCGCCCCTCCTCCTGGACTTCTGCACCCTCCCAACTGGAGTGGTACTGCCAGACACCAGAACTACTGGAGCTCTGTTTGCAGAGCCTCCACGTTCTCTAGCCACTGGGGGATCCCCCTCAGCGGGTGACTCATCCGGACAGCCTAGGCTCCCCCCCCCCTGGTGTTCCCTTAAAGAACTATCCAGGCTCTGAGACTGAGGTTGGGCACTACCGGGACAAAACTCATTCTCACTCCTTCACCTTGAGGATAGGACGTGAGGTCCTACACCCCTCTCACTACTACAGGACCTAGCTGGGCTAGTCTGCGCCACTTCCCCCACTCTGGGCTGGAAGATACCTGAGGCACGCCCCACAGGATCACACCCCAATGCCTCTCCAGACCCTCTGGAATCCACCACAAGGTCTGCCTTCAATGTGAGCTCCCTGGGGTCAGAGAATTCACTCTCTAACAGGTGTTGGCATAGCTCTGGAAAACTGGGACTTAAAGTGTGCTCTCCCAGAATTGGATCACACAGCCCCCTAGCAGGGTTAACCAAACTATCCTCCACCTCTCCATCCAGCACCTCACACACATACTCCACACCATTCTCCTGAGATTGGCCAGACAGTAGTGGACTGTCTCTGTCACACAACCCACACTCTTCTGGGCGGTCTTTACACTCACCCACCAGGACCTCAACCATGGGGGAATCCCTCCCACCACTAGGACCATGAACTCCTACGCCAGCTACCCTATTCCCTTCAGGGACGCTGTGCACTACTGGAGCTACCTCATGCCGGTGAACCTCCTGGTGTATGTTAACCCCCTCCAAGTCAGGTGCCATATCTCTAGGGGTGTGCACTATGCTCTCAGCACTGGTTACCTTAATGTTGCTGCCACCATCTGAGCTGGACTCCACCTCCAACTCAGCAAAGCTCAATCTCCGAGCTACACATATTTCTGGTTGCTGGGCTGAAGCCCTCCTGGCCTCAAGCCCCTCGAGCTCCATGTCAAGTTTCCTCATTCTTAAGTCATGCGCAAGCTGCATTTTCATTTCTTCCAGGGCCAACTTCTTGGTTTCTAGCTCCACTTGCCCATTTATTTCCAGCTCTGCCAACTTCAATTCATGATCTCGGGTTGCCTGTCTGTC
Source organism: Lissotriton vulgaris (assembly GCF_964263255.1). NCBI lineage: Eukaryota > Metazoa > Chordata > Amphibia > Caudata > Salamandridae > Lissotriton > Lissotriton vulgaris. Next base: position 162,697,357 of record NC_141699.1, on the reverse strand, counting down.
CGCCAGCTCCCCTGGCGACAGACCTCGGCCAGAAACACTGCTACCCAATGGGGAGGTTGCACCCCTCCACTCTGGAGCCAGGTGTTCCTCCAGCTGCTGTTCTGCATCCTCAAATTCAATATCCTTTCCAGGGGCATTCCATGCCTTGACCCAGGCCCTGAGCGCCTTTTGGAACTGCTCCCTTCTGGAGAGTCCGGCCATGGAAATGTTCCAATTTTTGCAGAAGCTCTTGAGCTGTTTCTTGGTGTAGTTTTCTAGTTTCTCCAAATCACAGTCAATAGAAGAAAGGGGTGCTACCTTTTCCATTTTCACTGACACAGGCTTGACTTCAAAAACACATGGAGATCTCTTCTAGCAAAGCACAACTTAAAAAAAAAGTCTGTGGCTAAGTTACTGGACTGTAATCACTGTGCAATGGCCAATAATCACTGTACAGACACTGCAAATGTAAATGTGTGATCCTTCCGCTGCTTCCAATGTTAGAATTGGGGTCTCTGGTTGGCGCAGTGCAGCACTGGCGAAAAGCAGGGACCCTCTCCTCTAAGTCAGGGCAAAGGATTACTCACAGAAATAACCCCTGCTTACCCTCTAGGTAGTGTGGCGCAAGCTGTCAAGGCTAATCTCTGGAGCACATAGGGTTAAATATTTGCAGTATCACACACAACAACCACCAACCCACCACACAATGACACCAGACTGTATTTTGTATAAAAATATATCTCTTTTATGTATATTTTGAGCAGGCTTGTAAATACAGTCTTTGTAATAAAAACGATGCCAGTTACTTTCAATTTGCCACAGTTCTTTATGAGCGCTTCTCAATCTTAAGATGCAGGTCACTGGGTCTCAAAATGACCCTTCACCACTTTAAGGTAGTCCCACAATGATCCAGGCACCTTGTGCTGCGTGGGGATACCTTTCGTTGGTGCTGGTACGCTTCTGGGGCGCTTCGGTGCGTGCAACGGCCCGGCCCTACCAACTCCCACACATCTCGCGTGAGATGCGGACGCTTCCAGCAATGATGAGTGGTACGAGCCGTACCAGGCTTGTGCGGCTCGTACGGCGGGGAGATTTTAACGTACTGGGTTAGAAGCGTACAGTTCTCCTTGCTGCCTACGTCCCGCACAGTGAATGCAGACTGGCCCAGCTGATCCTCACGCGTCTCGCGTAACAAGCGTACGGCGCTGAGGAAGGGGCGAAGCGTACTGTGTGCTGGAGCTGTGCGGATCGTACCAAGGCCGGGAGACTGATTGAGACGTCTCGCAGGTACGGCTACTTCACAGAGGGATGCTCAGGGGGCTCGAGGATGTGCGCACCTCGTGGACTTTGGGCCCAGAGCGAAGCGCACTTCGCACACAATAACAGTACCTTCTTGTTCGAAGCGCACAGCAGACGGGGTCAGTCCTCTTCACGTCGAGATACTTCTGGGGGCGATGCGGGCTACGGCTCGAGGCTGATGCAGGCGCAGGACTCCTCAGACAACCGTTAGTTGTGGGGCAGAACGGACGTACCCGCAGCGTCTGCTTCTACCCAGGAGGGGGAGCGGCTGCAGGTGGTGCGGGCAGGAGTACGGGTTAAACCCAACGGAACGTACTCTCCTGCTGGACGCTCCGTAGCTGTGCACTTCACAGCAGGGGGCGCTTCTTCAAGTGCGATCACGGTGGGGAGGTCAAGGCGGGGCAGGGGTCCGTCTTTACTGTACGGGCTACGGCGTGGAGGCCAGCAGCTCGTGACGCTTGGACCGGACGGGTCCTCTTCACTTTGCAGAACACGGCTCAGGTTTCTCCACAGTTACGGTGCTTGTCCCAGTGCGGCTGGGCTTTACTTTGCTCCTGTGGGGCGGCCAAGCAGAGGTCGTGGTGCTCAGGGGACGGGAGACTGCCTGCCTCGTGGAATGTGCGGGGAGGCTTCCTCACGCACTCCGCTTCCCTGAATCAGCGCTGGAGGGTCAGATTATTTCACATAGCAGCTTCTTCCTTCTGGGGGGGATAGCGCCCATTGTTCCTGGGGCACAGTTCAGGGGGCAAGTTCACCAGCAAGCCCTTGGAGATCTTTGTAGAAGTTTAGCAAAGTTGAATTAAAAGCAAAGTCTCTTTCAGTCTTTCTCTTCTCTCCTTCTGCAGCAAGGCACCCACCACAGGCCAGTCTCTCAGGATTAGAGACAGTAGTCCTCCTTGTAGCTTTCCCAGGTCATTCTCTTCGGGCAGAGTTTCTTCTTAGCGCAAACAGGATCTAGTTTCTTAGGAGCAGGGCTCCTTCTTTTATAGGACATTTCTTTTGTTCTTTCAGGCCAGGGGGTTCTTTGCATAGCCTAATTCTGTTTTGAAGCACTCTGTAGTGCTGTTCCTGGCTTTTCCTTTCAGTGTGAGGGGCAGGCACATCGGACGCTCCGCAGGAGGTGGAGCCAGCATTGTGATGACAGGGGCAGCTAGGAGTATTCTGTTGACAGTCCTCCCTCTTCCTGGGCCAGGTGTCGGGCAGAGTCATCAGTCGCTCCCCAGGGGGCGGAGCCAGCATTGTGGTGGCAGAGCACAGCCCTATTCATAGTCCAGGGGCACTCCCACCTCCCACTAAGGTGTAATCCTTGCATTCACCACCTGTCATCCCCCAGTCCTGTCACTCACACAACCCAGACAGCAGATACACATCCTAGCAGAGGCGGGCTGAAATGGTTAGGCAAAAAAATGCTAACTTTCTGAAAGTAGCATTTGCAAACAAATGATATTAAAATAAGCATTACTAAAAGAAGTATTTTATTATTCTGAGTTCAGGCATACTAAACTTGACTTTCTACCATGTTCCCTGAGCCTGATGGGATTATAGGGTGTAATAATTCCAGCAGCCCATCTTGGCCTAAGAGAACAGGTAGCCGTACAATAGTGAAAAACGAAATTAGCTGTAATTCACTATAAGGACATGCCACACACATCAGGGCTTGTCCTACCTTACACTTACAATGCACCCTGCCCCATGGCCTACCATAGGGGTGACTAATATGAAGCAAAGGGAGGGTTTTGAGGCTGGCAAGTGTGTGCACTTGCCCAGCCAGCATGACAGTACCAGACTGCACGCAGGTTCTGCAATGGCAGACCCTAGACATATTTTACTAGGCCGCTTCAGTGGGTGGCACAACCAGTGCTGTAAGCCCACCTGCAGCATTTGTATTTACAAGCCCTGGCACCCCTGGTGCACTTGACTAGCGGGACTGATAGTAAACCAAATAAGCCAAACATGGACACCAATCAATGTAACAATTTACAACAGGGAGAGCATATGCACTTTAGCACTGGTCAGCAGAGGTAAAGTGGCCAAAGTCCTAAACCAACAAAAACAGGTCATATGAAATATAGGAGGAAAAAGGAAAAAAGTTCAGGGATGACCCAGCAGGAAGGGCCAAGTCCAACAATAGCATAACAAAACAAAGCATAGGATAGCAAAACATAGCATAACAAAACATAGCATAGCAAAACACAACAATGCATAGCATAACAAAACACAACAAAACATAGCATAGCATAACAAAACAAAGCATAACATAAAGCATAGCAAAACAAAACATAGCATAGTAGAACAAAACACAGCATAGTAGAACAAAACATATCATAGCATAACAAAACACAACAAATCATAGCATAACAAAACAGCATTGCAAAGCATAGCAATACATAGCATAGCACAACAAAACACAGCAAAACAGCATAGCATAACAAAACACAACATAGCATAACAAAACAAAGCTTAGCATAGCATAACAAAACATAGCATAACAAAGCATAGCATAACAAAGCACAGCATAACAAAACAGCATAACAAAACATAGCATAGCAAAACAAAGCATAATAAAACACAACAAAACATAGCATAGCAAAACATAGCATAGCATAAAGCATAGCCCCTTAAGTGCTGCGTCAGTGCGTTGGCCGATGGCAGCACTACCTCCCCAGTGCTGCGCACGTCCATTGGACGTTCATTCAGCACTAGTTCGAATGGACAGCGCAGCACTAGGGAGGGAATTGCGCCGCAGCTAAGGTGTTAACATAGCAAAACATAGCATAGCATAACAAAACATAGCATAGCATAACAAAACATAGCATAGCATAGCAAAACATAGGATAGCAAAACTAAACATAGCATAGGATAGCAAAACTAAACATAGCATAGGATAGCAAAACAAAACATAGCATAGCATAACAAAACATAGCATAACAAAACATAGCATAACAAAACATAGCATAACAAAACATAGCATAACAAAACACAACACATAGCATAACAAAACAGCATAGCTTAACAAAAGACAACAAAACATAGCATAGCAAAACAAAACATATTATAGCATAGCAAAAATAGCATACCAAACACAACAAAACATAGCATAGTATAACAAAACAAAGCATAGCATAATAAAACACAACAAAACATAGCATAGCATAACAAAACATAGCATAGCATAACAAAGCATAGCATAACAAAGCATAGCATAACAAAACATAGCATAACAAAACACAGCATAGCATAACATAACAAATCAAAGCATAGGATAGCAAAACCTAGCATAGAATAACAAAACAAAACACAGGATAGCAAAACAAAACATAGCATAGCATACAGCATCACTCCGCACCACCACAGCACTATGTGCTACCACAGCATCACCCGTTCACCATCACAACATCACTCAGCGCCACCACAGCATAAATCTGTGCAACCATTCAACATCACCTGGTTCAAATATGTTCTCTTAATGTTTCAAGCTTTATTACAAATGTACCAAAAAGATGTTAATATTTCACTTCTGTTCTTGGATTTTCGTCACAATCAAATACACTGAACATAATCTTAACACAAAAGTTATTTACAAAACTTTAAGCTATTGCCATTATAAATTACAATAACTTTTATTTAAGTATTAATTATTGGGAAAAAATTAAAAGCCATTGTTATTTGTAATATCAATACATGTAAGTCACGTAAATACAACACATATTGCATTACATATGCTATAGGTGTCACATTTGCGAAAGTTATAACTATTGACATTGTAAATGACAAAGCTATTAATTTCGGTATTTTCAAAAACAAAACAAATAAAAAATGTGTCATGTACAATACCAATAGCTCAAACTTTCCTAATGCGAGACCTATTGCATTGCAAATGCGTTTTTATTTTGAAAACATCACTTTGTGACCTTCAGCTGTGTGTCTCTGCTTACTTTTCAAGTTCATTACTGTTCAGTTCAATAAACTTTATTCGGTTAAAAGCGAGTAACCATAAAAGTAACAAACATATAAACAAAATACAATGATTACAAGAGATACAATAATTACTTCTCATAAATAGTAATGCAGTGAGGTAGGTCAATAGGGAGTCTAGGATTTTTCAATTTGAATTTGTTTCCTGAAATTAAAAACAGTTTTTAAATAATTTAAAATCACAGTAACAGTTAAAATCGTGTCCATTTTCTGTACTTCTAAAAAAGCTGGGCGGCATCTGGTTAAATTCATGTTTAAGAAAGGGACTATGGTTTTCCTACGTATAGCAGTATAAAATTTGCAGAAAAAGAGGATATGCATATCAGATTGTTGTGACGTGCCGTCACACAAACAAGCGGGCAAAATGTGATTCCAAGAGTTCATGGATGGAAAAGACACTAATCTAAAATATATACAAAATCTAAAACGGGTTAAAAGAAAACGATCATAATTAGTCAAGGGCAGGGATAAATATGGCTGTACAGTAATAGTCTCACAAAGGGTAGAAAGGTGAGAGTGTACTGTGGGTTTCAAGATTTCGACTCTCTTCCTCTTATCCAGCAAGTGGTTCAGGCAGATGGTTTTTAATGTCTTCCTGGGAATATTGTCCATTGTGGATGGGTCCGAGAAATATGAATGTAAACCAATCTCGGTCAAAAAGTGCTTAACATATCCCAGCCATTCCATTCTGTCCGCATGGTCCAAGCTGAGGGTGTCGCGTAGCAGGGCCCGATTCATAACACATTCGTTGGTAGTCCATACCCTGTGCCACAGTAGGATCGGTTGAATTCTAATAATATCCGTTATGTAGGGTTGGCCAAGTTCAGCGTGACAATTAAATGTGGCAGCACACTGAGGAACTGCTAGAACTCCCCTCAGAAATTTGTTCTCTACCAGCTGGATTTGGTCGACATTTGCGTGTCCCCACAGACCTGAGCCATACATAGCCACAGACAAGCATGTAGCTTTATAAATGGTTAACATTTCCTTTATCGGTTTCCTGCCCAATTTTCTAACGAAATTCTGTAAAGCCATGATCGTTTTCATAAATAAAAGAGTTCTAGCCTTAATAGCGCTTGTCCAAGAACCTGACTCATGGAATAAAATGCCCAAATAAGAAAAGGTTGGGGTGTTATCCAGCGGCACATTATTTAAGAAGATACGCTTCATTAGTTTACCTGGTTTTAGGCCACAATTCATTGTGAAGGTCTTGCTACAGTTTACTAGTAGGTCCAGGTTCAACATAAATTTCTCGAAGCAGTCCACTAGTTTCTGCAGGGCACGTGGAGTGCGAGCCATGAGTACTGCGTCATCCGCATACATGAGCGCAGGGATTTCCCTCCTCCCCACCCTGGGCATATCCCTACACTCCTGCAGCAGATGACGCTCGAGCCCATTGATATATAAGAGGAACAGAAAAGGTGCCAATACGCAACCTTGCCGCACTCCACGGCCTACACTAAATTGTCTGGAGCATTCACCTCCCCTGCCATAGCGAACAGAGGCTGTGGCTCCACTGTAGAGTTCCCTCAAAAAACAAATGATGTTATTGTCCACCCCCAAACCTTTCATTATGTCCCACAGTTTTGAGTGTGATACACAGTCGAACGATGAAGAAAGGTCGACAAAAGTAAAATACAAGCGTTCAGATTTAATCCTTACATATTTATGCTGCAAAAGCATTAGGTTTAACCCTTGCTCAATTGTACCAATCCCTTTTTGAAAACCAAATTGCAAATCACTAATAATATCATTTTCCTCTGCCCAGCTTTGGAGTCTTGCCAGCACAACACGTCCTAAGATTTTTACTGAAGAATCAAGAAGGGAGATTGGTCTGTAACAAGCACAGCTATTCCTATCCCCCTTCTTGTAGATGGGAACAATGACTGAGGTGAACCAAGATTCTTTCAGACCCAGTGAGAGAGCTGCATTAAAAAGTTGTACTAACATTGGCCCCCAGATTTCAGTATTAGCTTCAAATAGGTCTGCCGGAATCCCATCGGGTCCGGCAGCCTTACCGCATTTTGTAGATCCCAAGGCTAAAAGCACTTCATCAATTGTTATAACCAGGTTGTAACTCTGTTGAACATCCAGGCTAGAGTTAAGACCCCCACCATGGATGTCTTCCTGTGCTTTGTAAAGGTTAGAAAAATGGTCTACCCATTTGTCCTCGTCTATTGCAATCTCGATTCGCGCCGTGTGAGTTTCATAAGGGAAAGGGGTGTTTATTGCTTTCCAAAATGCAGCGGAATCTTTAGATTGCGCGGCCTCACAAAGGGAATCTAATGCATCCTTGTTCAGCGCGGTTTTCCTTACTCTCAGGGCCTGAGTATATGTGTTCCTGCACTCTCTTATTTCATTTTTATCCCTAGGGGATCTATGTACTGCATGTTTTAGGTTTTTCAGGGCCCTTGTACATGCAGTGTCAAACCAGCTTTTGGGCCCCTTGGCTCTGCGTTTTGCCTCCACCCTTAGGCTACTTTTTATGTTTGCAGCTATTGTTCCAAAGTGCTCAATAATTTGATCCTTAGTGGAACTTGTACTTAGGCAAATCCTAAAATTACTTGAGCACGCCTCCCAAAGTTTCTCAAAGAAGGTTGTGGGGATTACTTTACTCCATTTTAATGTGTACCCATTTTGTCTCCCGAGGACAACATCAACCGCTGTCTCTACTCGAGACGCGGCCGTCGATGGGTCTGGGAACAAATATGCTACCTTAAGAGATTGTGGAAGGTGGTCACTTATGGGTAATTGGATATTTGTAACCCCCAGAAGTCTATGATTGAGATTACTGGAGGTAATAATAAAATCAATAGTTGTCAATGAGCCTCTCCCAACAAAAGTAGGAACAAACGGTGTGGGTTCTGGAACAAATTCATTAGCAAACCCCAGATCAAACATGAATAATAATTCATTAAGTAAGTCCCCCATCAGGGTATGTTCAAAGTGTGTTAAGTGCATGTCTCTTTCTGTCACTAGGCCACATAGGCCTTGATTCCTTTTAGTACATAATGAACAATTAAAACCCCCCCCCATATAATTATCAGCTCCCTTTCATTTCTATCTACCTCTACCTGAATTTCATCTTTAAGCTGCTTCATTACGATCAGAATATCGTCTCTCGGGACATTATTGTAAAAATTAATAATTAATACCACAGCTCCTTTATAATTCCGTAAAGTAATGATTTGGAAGTAACAGGAATTTAAATGACAGTGAGCTTGTTTAATTTTGAGTTGATTTGAAACAAGCGTTGTCAACCCACCCTTAGCTCTTCCAAAATGACCTCCTACTGCTGGTGTAAAAAAGGTTCTATAGCCATTTACATGGATTGATTCCTGTATCCAAGTTTCTTGGAGAGCCACTATATCCTGACCGTCTATTACTAACTCCCATGCTGGATTTGTGATTTTTTGCCTAAACCCTGCTATATTCCAGTACAACAATGCACAAGAATCATTATCTTTCTGGATCAAGCCTTCCCCCGGCTGTTCCCCTCCCCTGTTGTTGATATCAACTATGGGGGATTGCATCTGTTCCAAGATGTTACTGTTACAAGGTGACAAACTGTCAATGCTGGGGGTCTTTTGTAAGGTTGGCTGATCTTGGGGATGGCCACACAAAATCTCAATACTTTCAGGGGGAACCACCTCCTTAATAAAGGAGTGATTAACTAGAGGAAAAACCTTTATCCCAATCAGAATTTCTTGAGATGTCTGTGCTTGTTGTCAATCTACCCCGTCCAGACCACTAAAAATCTGGAAACGATTTTGGATAGGTAGATTGTACATGGGTGGGTGGAACTCTCTGTTAATCCACGGTCTCCCTTGCAAATGGTTGGGCTCGGGATATAATGGGTATTGGCTATTTATAGGGGGGTATTGGTAGTCTGTTACCTGGTGTCTGGGATAGAACTCCCCCGCCCTTTGTATATGATTATGGGGGTCCTGAGCATTTGCATAAGCAGGATAACCCATCGAAGGTGGTGGCCCCATTAAACCAGGGATATCCCATGGTCCCATGTTTCTAAAACCCCGCGGTCGGTATGATGTTTTTTTAAATAGCTGCCTGTTCCGACCCTGTTTATTATTATGGTCTTTTGATGGAGCGTAGGGATAAAAGTAGGATAAAAGGTGTGTGGAGATGGCATCGCTGCTACTAGCGTCGAACCAATCTCCAATGTGCCTCACGGCCCTATAATCCTTGAAATTGATGACTATTACATCCCCCCTTCTATCCTTAGGTCTAACTCCCACCCAGTGGGCACGCCTTACACTTAGAATTTCTCCATTGATGGATGCGGGAAGCGGTCTGTTGTCTCGGAGCCAGTATGTAACCTTGTTCCGTAAGGCAACATGATCTTCCCATTTACCTGCAGGTAGTTCAGGGACCCCTGCCATTACAATGACAAAAGGGGCTGAATCTGGGGGCAAATCTATAGTGTGGCTTGGTTTTTCTACGGGAGTAGCTGGTGGATTCATATTTCTCGGGTTAGTTGTTAAGGGGTCTTTCCTACCTCCCTGATTCTGAGATCCCCGAGATTTTTGATTTTGTTCTTTAGTTACTGGAGCCGCCAGCTGGATAGCAGGCGGTTGCAGTGTGGGAGTTGATGGCAGAATCATTGGGCTATCCACTCTTCCCTTTTCTTGCACTAATTTCTTTTTTAAGACCGGTGCTGATGTCTTAATTACTGGGGTTATAGGAGCTGGCGTTATAAGGAGCTCTGCAGCTTTAGGTTTTATGGGAGGGTTAGTCTTAACTGCAGGATTTGCCTTAGCTTTTACAGGGCCTTTTATTAGGTCATGAAGAAGGAGGGAGTTCTGTTCAACCTTTTTCTCTATGATGTCCAAGTGTGTGGACATCAAGTCAGTCTTTTCTAGAATTGGTTGCATCACCCCCCTGATTAAATCAAGGATTTTAGCCAGCATGGCCTCTTCACCTACTAGGATTTGACCAGTTTGTGGCTGTGGGGTCTGAACCACCCCTTTCCTTATCTTACGGGGCCGATTAGACAATGGCTCACCCCCTCTTTTTTTACTTGTTCTAATAGGTAGGGGTGAGATTGAAGACCTGGTAGATGCCTCAATGGGCATTTTTGGTGAACCTGATAACCTTTCGTTATCATTCCCTGTAGATGAATCTAGTAATGATAAGCTAGTTGGCGTACTGGACAGAAGATGCTTACTCATTAAAGTGGGATCAAGGGGTAAATTATCAGTATTATCAGCGACCCCTGATTGTGAAAAATCTATAAGCAACACAGAATCTAGGGGTCGGCACTGAGAAATAACCTCCCCCCCTTCTCCCAGATTTGAGGATCTCAACTCATGCAATAAAGGTGTTGTTTCAGGCACACTCCCCCCCCTTGTGTAATTTTACAACCTGTCTTACTCTGCTTCCCCCTCCGTCTCACTCGGGCTTTCTTGAATTTTCTAGGGGATTCTTTATTTGCAGGATCATTTAGACCTATAGATGAAATGGCCAACGCTGTAGGACATGGAGCACAAGGGATGTCATCATACTGGCCAGCGTGGACCATAGCTGTTACAATAGTTACTTTGCCTGCAGGGACCGAGTGTTCCTTAGCCACAGAATTATCAGAAACAATAACTGGTGGTTCTGGTATAATAGTGATAGCAGGTGAATGTTCCAGGCCCAATGAAGCCCTCCTATTACTGTTAATTTGGGCTACCTTCTTAATTAAAAAATTGTCCATGGTCACCACTTTAGTAGTCATAATGGCTAACAGTGGAAAGCTAGCTTAAAACGAGAAGTAACATAAAAATAATGAATGATTATCACTCACATACGTTGCAACTGCACAAATGGTGGATTGAAGGGCGAAAGAGTATGGCCCCGGCCCGGCTCCTCGGTCCCCGGAGGGCCACAGAGGGCCCGCCCTTTGCCCGGGCTTCGCCTCGGGCGCTCCCGCGCGCGACTCGCGGGGGCGAGGGGGGAGTCAGCGTTTATCCAGCGCCTGCGGGCGCGTCACCGTCGCGCTGGTGCCCCAGGGGCTGCTGGGGATTGTGGTCCGCCGGCGCTCCCGGAGCCTCCCGGTAATCTCTCTGCCGTTTCCCTCACGGCTCTGCTGTGCCCGATGGAAGTTCGCTTCTGGCAGTGACTGGTGTCCCCCCTGGTCTCGTGGGGGTCAGCGTTTATCCAGCGCCTCCGGGCGCTTCAGGCGCGTCACCGTCGCGCTGGTGCCCCAGGGGCTGCTGGGGATTGTGGTCTGCCGGCGCTCCCGGAGCCTCCCGGTAATCTCTCTGCCGTTTCCCTCACGGCTCTGCTGTGCCCGATGGCAGTTCGCTTCTGGCAGTGACTGGTGTCCCCCCTGGTCTCGTGGGGGTCAGCGTTTATCCAGCGCCTCCGGGCGCTTCAGGCGCGTCACCGTCGCGCTGGTGCCCCAGGGGCTGCTGGGGATTGTGGTCCGCCGGCGCTCCCGGAGCCTCCCGGTAATCTCTCTGCCGTTTCCCTCACGGCTCTGCTGTGCCCGATGGCAGTTCGCTTCTGGCAGTGACTGGTGTCCATTACTGACTTACTTGCTTGCTTCAGTTTCTTTATTACCTCTTTTACTCCATCAGCAAGAATGTTGGAATCTTCTTGTAATTGGTTTCTCCCAGTACATCAATGAAATCATCAAATGTTTCAATCCAGGCTGTCCATCTGTCACCAATTTTGGCTTTTTCGTAGTATTGAAGGGAGACTGTGGTTTTAGGAATGCGGCAGCTTCATAACCTGTGGAATTTTCTTCTGTCGAGAACGGCACTAACTCCGGCAGCATCTGTTGCCTACTTGTACTAGCATCTTCATGAAGCACTAGCTGCGTGCTACCACCAGGGTCGTCGTTCCCACTCTCTGGTGGTGGGACACTATCTTCTTATTTAGCGGTGAGTAGCGACTTTGTTTCTTGAAACATGTTCTCCACCCTTCTCATCTCTTTGCATTGTATTTTTTTTAGCATGCCCTTAGCGTTTCTTTGAGTTAGAAATGTTTTCCGCTTTTAACACATATTTGCACTCACCTATCTTTGTTTGTAACATCGTCGTACTGTATGATTTATAGCTTAGTGTTGCGTAGTGTGCAGTACCTCTTTCACTGTCTTACTAGCGGGTTTCTGGCAGAGTAAACTTTTCAGTGAGGCTTTTGTTATCTTCAAACACTTCACTCTGGCTGAAGTGGTGTGCTTCAACTCCACATGCGCCAAAAGCCGATCTTCACTTCAACTGAGGCACGTGTGGCAAGCATGAATAGTTTGCTGGACCACGCCAAACTCTCTGGGGGAGCACCGTTGCTATTCGGGTTACGTATCCCCTAACTCGCTGACAGTTGTAGCATCCTCCCCAGCCTGGGTACTCGGAGCTTGTACTATACGTCTTTATTCCGCTGCATGCAGGGCCGGCGCTAGGCATGGGCAGCGTGGGCAGCTGCCCAGGGCCTCGCGCTCAGGGGGCCTCGCGCCCCTGTGAAAGGTCACACCTCCTCAGCCCACCACAGGGCCCCCTGCCTCACCTGATTACATTACGGGTGGGGGAAGCGACAACCTGAATGGGGGACGGCACAATGGCTGGGCCAGCAATTATGTTGGCCTCACAATGTCAGGGGCAGGGCAGCGCCTCGGTTAAGTACCGGCCATTATCGGCGCTGTTTGTGCATTTTGTATCTAGGCAACAGAAGGCCCCTTTGGTTCCAGCACAAGCCGGACACAGGTAAAAGGAGGTGGGTGAGGGGAGGAGGGAGCAGCCTTCGAATCTTTTTTTTTTTTTTTTAACATCATTTTTATTGCATCACCAATATAATTGTACAGACAGAGTAATCAGTAATATACATACACCATGTACAAGATTAGTATGATCTAGTTCGTTCGTTTCTGGTAGGTTCACCCTCCTTCCGGAGTGGGTGGCCGTGTCCATGAATGCTTCCTGTATCTTCTCACAGTGTCTGACAGTATCAGTCGGCAAATATTGCTGGGTTGCTTTTGTGGTTTTCACCCCTCCCCCTCCCCCAATTTTGGTTCCCCAACAGCCCGCCAATTCCAGCTTCCTACCCTCCCCCCCGTGGTCGGTCTGTGTTGAACATCAGTTTAATAGTGTCTGGTGTGTGTTGTAGGAGGAATCGACTTTCGCTAAGGTGTGTTCTCCTGCCTAGTGACAGGGCCTGCTCCATCCAACTCACTCCCGCCCTCCAGCTCCTCAGCGTCCATATCCCGGAGCGCCTGCACCATCACTTCCCATGCAGTAGCCCTCTCCAGAGCCTTCTCATCGTTCATCCTCCAGGCCATCTGGTACCTCAGGGTACTTTCACATGCAGCCCACCTCAGGCATTCCCCATACCATCTTTTATATGTGGGCCCCACTCTCGACTTCCAGTTCCTCGTAATCTCTCGCTTGGCCAGAATAAGTCCCAAGTCTATAAATTTGCTAGTGTTCTTATTCCTAGGCGTGTGTGGGAACCAATGGAGGATACTGACCGCCTTAGTGTACTGGACATCCCTGTCTGTCGCGCCGTTAAGGGCTCGCCCAACTTCCTGCCAGTAATCTCCTAGTGAAGGACAGTCCCACAGCATGTGACCCAGGTCTGCCCCTACAGTATTACATCTGGGGCAAGCAGCGTTGTCTACCCCAAAATACTGTTGTATCTTCCCAGGTGTAAGGTATGCCCTGTGAATCACGTAAAAGTGGATTAATTGAAACCTGGCGTTTCTCGAGCTCTTCCGTGCTCGCCTTAGTAACTGGCCCCAGGTCGTGTCAGGTATCTCCACTTGAAGGTCCAGCTCCCACTTGGTCTTCAGGGTCGTCAATGGCTGCAAGGCCTCCCGCTGCATTCTAGAGTACAAGCAAGTGACCGCCTTAAAGGTCCCCGCTGCCATCATCGCGTATTGACAGGCCATAGAGGTGCCCGGCTCCTGCAACCCTTCCCCCCAATGGGCCTGCATAGCACCTGTGACCGCTGCATGTAACAAATAGTCGCCCCTCGGCAAGTCGAAACGCTCCTGCAAAGCCTGGAACGGCAGCAACACCCCATCCTCATAAAGATCACCCAACATTTGTATCCCCGCCTCCTCCCAGCCTAGCAAGCGAGACCAGTCCCCTCCATGCGGGAGGGCCGTGACCATTCCTAACGGGATTTCAGGGGCATACATAAGGCGAACTCCCGCCCGCTTACGGGCCCGGTCCCAGCAAAGCCGGAACGTCTGTTCCTCGACCGTCAGGTCACCCACCCGGAGCTTCTGGTGTAGCGCGATGTATGCCAGAACATGCCGCGGGGTGCCTTCTCCTCTGGCGTCCTCAGGGCCTCTATACACTCTCGCCACCTCCTGGGTAAAAATCTGCAACTGTGCAGCCAGGTAGTACCCTTCAAAATCCGGCACCGCCATTCCTCCTTCGTCCTTGGGGCGCAGCAGGGTGTCGAGCGCTATGCGCCTCCTTCCCGTGCCCCATAAGAACGCTATGATCAAGGACCTCAGGCGTTTAAAGATAGAGCTCGGGATCCACACCGGGAGTGTCCTAAAATAATACAAAAGCCTGGGTAGGGCCACCATTTTGAGCAAGGAAATCCTACCAGCCAGGGATAACGGCAGAGTCGACCAAAAGTCCATGGACCCCCGTAGGGCATTAATACAACGGGTGATGTTACCTTCCAACAAATCAGCTGGGGTATGATAAACATAGACCCCCAGATAATGCAGACATCGCGGCTCCCATCTAAGTTCTTGCGCGGTGAGTGGGCACGGTTCTCCTGATCTCAGGGGGAACAGGCAGGATTTAGGCCAGTTAACCCTCAGGCCCGACAACCGGCCGAACCGCCCTAGCAGCCGCCGCGCTCCTTCGAGCTCAGGGCCCGCATTGGCCAGAAACATCAGCAGGTCATCTGCGTACAAAGAAATAAAATGCGGCCTGCCCCTAAATGACAATCCAGCATAGTGACGGCCTAGCCTGGCCTCCGCAGCGAAGGGTTCCATCGCCAAGGCGAACAAGAGTGGAGATAGGGAACATCCCTGCCTGGTACCACGCCTGACCGGGTATTGCTTCGAGATCAGAGTGCCCACTCGAACTCTTGCTACCGCGTCAGTGTACAGGACCTTGGTCCAGTTTATGTATCCGTCCCCCAGTCCAAAGCGTCGCATCACCTCGTATAGGTATCCCCACTCGAGGCTGTCAAAGGCCTTCTCGATGTCTATGGAAAGGACAAATGGGGAATCGGCAATCGGCCAGTCCGCACCCATCAGTCTCGTAAGCCTACGGATATTATGGGTAGTGTTGCGTGTCGGAATAAAACCGCACTGGTCCTTGTGAACAAGGCCCGTCATGTGCACCAGCAGTCTGTTAGCAAGGATTTTACTAAGGATCTTGTAGTCCGTCGTCAACATGGACAACGGGCGGTACGAGGACAAAGCCGCACCCTCTCTGCCCGGTTTTAAGAGCGGGATCATGAGGGCCTCACTCATAGAGCTCGGGAGCCGGCCCTTCGTTTGCGCCTCATTATACACCTCGCGCAGCCGAGGGGCAAGGCGCTCTATATATTTGCCGTAGAATTCGATCGGGAGCCCGTCAAGACCCGGGGTCTTGTTTCTGGCCATTTGCTTTACTGCACACCCTATCTCTCCGAGTGTGATGGGCCGACCCAACTCCTCTGCCTCTGAGTCCTCCACCTTTGGCAGTTGCAAGCCGTCTAAGAACTCTCCTAGTTCATCAGCCCCTCCCGTTTCACCACTCTCATAGAGCCCCTCGTAATAAGTACGAAACTTATTCAGGATCCCGGGTTGAGTATGGCAGGGCTCCTCCCCTATCTCCTGAATCAGCATAATCGGCATGCCCCTCCTGACTGGGTTAGCGAGCCATGCCAGCATAGACCCCGCCTTGTCGCCCTCCGCATGCGCCCTTGTCAAGTATGCCTTATGGTCAAAGCTGCGCAGCCGTTCCAACTCTACAGCCAGCCCCTCCCGCGCCCCACTAAGCCCCTCCTGCAATTCTGGGTGATTCGGGCGACTCTTCTCCAGTTCCCTCAGCCGTGTTTCAGCTTTATCCAAATCGTCTATCAAAGTCTTGCGAGCCCCAGCCGTGTGTCCAATACAATGCCCCCGCACCACCACCTTAAACGCATCCCATTCTACCGCCCTCGTGGAGGCCGAACCACTGTTCTCCTCAAAGTAACTCTCAATGCGGTCTCCCAGAGCCTCCCTGAACAACAGATCATCCAGGGTATCAGGTTGCAGGCGCCATGTTGGCACGCAGTTAATCGCTACCATCCAGTTCAGAGAGATCAACAAGGGGTTGTGGTCCGATATCGTCCTGGCCAAGTATTCCGCCCCACCCACCGCAGGGAGCACGCATGACGAACAAAGAAACGCATCTAGCCTTACATGCAAATCATGCAGGTGTGAGTGAAAAGAGTAGTCCCTAGTAGTGGGGTGCAACGCCCTCCATGCATCTGTAAGAGCCCAGCTCTCCTGCCATTCCAACCTACGCTTGGCGACTCTATGCACTGGGGACGCGCGCAGTGGGGGATGGGATCTATCCAATAACACATCCGCGACCGAGTTGAAGTCTCCCCCCAAGAGAACAGGTCCTGCCAAATAACCCGCCAGTTTGCCCGAGATCGTAGACAAGAATGCGGGCAAATCTACATTAGGGGCGTACACATTGCAGAAAGATATCACCCTGCCTCTCAGCCTCCCTTCCACCGCCACATACCTGCCTTCCGGGTCCACCAATGTTTTTGTCACCTGGAAGGGGACCCCCGCCCGTACCCAGATCAATGTCCCCCTTGCAAAGGCTGAGAATGTCGTGTAAAACAGCTGCCCCCTCCCCTTCCTGCTTATTGAGATGTGTCTCTTGTAGAAACGCTACATGAACCCCTCTACGCTTGAGGTACGCCTGAACTTTATGCCTCCGCGCCATGGATTGCATGCCCCTCACATTCCAGGACACACATTTCAATGCCCCATTACTAGCCATCCCCTCCCACACAACCGGACCATACAACAAAGAACAATGTCTTCACGTGTCCCGCGACCACGGGCCAACCCACCCACCCTCTCCAAACAGGAAGCCAAACCCCTCCAACAACAACTACCCCCCGAGCAACCCCAACCGCTCGCAACGCCCACCCCCCCAGGACAGGCCCCCCCGCAACTGGAAGTACCCCCATCCAAACCAACACTCCCAACCACCTCTCAAAGAAAGGCAGTAATGTCCGCAGTCTCCACTGCGGTGACCTTAGGGGTCAGTAAGGCGCGGCTCGGTGCGATAGATCCTCAAAGCAAATCAACCCCGCACACTCCACCCCACAATCCCCACATCAATACGCCCCAAAACCTCAAGTAATAGCATTCCACTGCCATGGACCCAGTGCCCCGGTGTCCAACCAGCGAGTCCACGCCACTAGTTCAGTTCAGCACGCCTCAAGTATCTCTTCCGAAGTCTGTGGTGTCACAATAGGGCCCCAGGCTCCACCAAATTCCGATTGTCCCGTCTCCGAGCCCGTGCCCGGGTCCTCTGTGTCCGTGCCTTTCCCGGATTGACTTCTGGTGGTCCTGGATAAGTCCACCACCGCCTGTAGGGCCGCCTGCCTGTCCGCCTCCGTCTGCGACACCGAAGGTCTGCCGGTCCTCCTGCGGTTCTTCCTGATCCGTTGGGATTTCCTGACCGGTTGGGCCACCTTAGCCTCCTCCTCCCTGGCCTTGGCACCGTCCGTTCCCGCTTTATATGTGTCCCACCAGGTCAAGGCGTCCGCAGAGGACGTGAAGAAGAGCGATTTTTCATCCACTACCACTCTTAGCTTGGCGGGGAACAACAGAGAGTATTTGATGCCTTCATCGCGGAGCTCCCGCTTAAGGGACAGAAAGTTCGCCCTAAGCCGCTGCGTCTCATACGTATAGTCCGGGAACATAGTGACCCTGCTGTTGTCCACTTGAAAGGGTCCCGTCTCTCTCGCCTTTTGCAAAAGCCAGTCTCTGTCTCGGTAATGGAGCAATTTGAACACCACTGGGCGAGGTGGGAGGCCCGGGGCCGGCGGGCGCCGGAACTCTATGCGCCCGTTCCAGGGAGAAGAAGGGGGACAGCCCCTCCGGTGCCACCTCCGTCCGTAACCAGTTATCAAGGTAGCCCACCATATCATCGCCTTCAATTTTTTCCGGCAGGCCCACAAGGCGTAGGTTGTTGCGCCTGTTCCGGTTTTCCGCATCTTCGGCCCTCCGTTCCAGCACTTTCAGGCGGTCCATCACCTCCGACATCTGCGCCTTCACCGCTGCGTGGCCCGGGGCTAAGTCCTTAACTGTGATCTCCACGGACTTCACTCGGTCCTTAAGTTTATCATGGTCGGCCTTCAGGAGGCCCAGGCCCGTTGCCACCTGAGCTATATCTTGGTGTAGAGCGTCCTTGGTGGTGGCGATGGCCTCCAGGATACGGTCCTGCATCCGCTGTAACGCCGACTGGTCTCGATCCGCTCCCTCCGCAGCCTCCGTATCAGTCGCACCATCTCCTTTCCCTTTCGTCTTCCCCATCTGTGCCGGCTCGGGTGGGTTCGTCCTCGCTCTGCCACCGTACTTCGCTGGGCTTCGCCCTCAAGGAGATTCCCCGCGGCCACAGCGGAGAAGCCTGCTCCTTACGTGCCCAGGGCGCCGCTCAGGTCCCCGGATCCAAAGGCTGTCTCTAGGGATCAGAGTCTGCAATAGGCCGTTAGCCCAGATGGCGCCAGTTGTGTTCAGGGGCCTGGGGCTTTCGTCACTGGGTCACAGCCACGCTATCTTCTCCACCACCATGGGGCGGCACCCAACCATCGCCCGAGGTGCGCCCAGGGTCCACTCCAACATCCAGGGATGGGTGCTATGCAGCCACTAACACCTCCGCACTGTAGAGGTAGCAGCTCTTAGCGTGGCTCCGGGCCGGCGACTCCGTCGTCTCTGTGTCTCATGCCACCGCCGCCATCTTAGGTCGAAGATTTCGTGCCTGGGTTCGACTATCAAAGCCGAAGAACTGGCTTGGGGTGGCCCGGCGTCGTCCTCCGTGGGCACCGGACCCTCCGTGGTGCCTTCCCTTGTCGGATGATATTAATTTCGTCGAGGTCCGATCAGATTTTCAGGATATTTTCCGGGATCGGGCGCGGAGCTCCGAGCTCACGCTGCCTACCTCCTCGGCATCCAAGCCACGCCCGCCTTCGAATCTTAATAGGGCAGTGTCTCTCATCTTCATTGAATACAGCTAAAGTTTGGTAATAATAATGCCTGTGACATACAGTGGCCGATACATTCATCCTAGCTCGATAAATTAAAAGCAATTAATTCATTTATGCAGAAACACCATCTGACTCATACTGATCTGACACAGGGGGGCAGTATTACATACAAAACATAAAAATATTTACCGTTCTCGTTGCCATCTAAGCTAGGTACAGCTACCACTTTATTTTCTGTCCACTATTAAAGAACACCCCTTCAACTGAGGTTTTTTTTTGTTGTTTTTTTGTTTGTACTCTGATGAGCTCTCAGCAGTGTCTTGGGAAGTGCCTTGTTACTGTTTGAAGGCACATGGGAGGGGGCCCCCCTCCCAAGGCCTTCAAGCACTGGATGGAGCTGCAAGGTCATAGTGTGGGGGCCCCCTTCCCTGGGCCTTGTAGCCTTTGGTGTCTGTTTCAGAAAGCGCAGCAGGAGTGTAAGTTTTAAGTAGGACTCATTCATATATTGGTGATACATTTGGCAAGTCAGTGAAGGTGGCAATGTATGCCTCTATTGAGCCTGTCCTGGACTACAATATGGTTATCAACTTTGTCATAGCAGTGGGCACCATAGCCATCGGTGGCTATTGGGCAGGAAGCAGAGATGTTAAAAAGTAAGTGAAGCAAAATCAGTTGCCGTGGAAACCATGTTCATAAGTTACTAGTAGAACGCAACAGCACCTTGCCGTTTAAGTATAGTGGACCTTTTAAAAAAGTGCTCTACGCTTTAAATTTTGACCTGGGGCTCGCTTTAACATCCTTGGCTACCGTGCTCATTCTCCGCCCACAACAGTTTTCAGCTGTGCCAGAGGTTAATACCTAACTTTTTAGCATTATTATATGTATCTTTTGGTGACAAACATCCCCGTGATTCAAATACGTGTTCAGTAATATCCAAATTGATCTTCAGTGCTTCAACATCAACCATATAGTTTTAGAATGTAAATATTGTATTTTTTACTAGATAGTTCGAACACCTTACATCCCAGGTCTGATACCTTGGAGATAAGTATGCATCTGGATGCTCTCCCATGATTGTGTTGTTTTAGAGCTGGAATTTCGTTGACACAGGCCAAATATACAATGAAGTGTCTCAGTTACATTTAGTGATCTTTGAATCGCTGGAACTGACCAGGGTAGTACTGTCTTCTTGACTCCACATGTTGTCATGTAAAAACACACCACTGTGACTGGGTTTGCGTATTATAGGTTATAAAAACAAGCATTGGCATAGCCAATAGGTCTCGCTTTTGGGACCTTCTAAGTATTTAGTTATGCAGCACAATATCTTTGGTGCAACCACATTAACTGTTGCATGGCTAAACACTTATAAGGTCCCAAAGGCGAGACCTATTGGCTATGCCAATGCTTGGTGTGGTTGTGTGTGTGTAGTTGTTTGTGTGTGTGTGGTTGTGTGTGTGGTTGTGTGTGTGGTTGTGTGGTTGTGTGTGTGTGGTTGTTTGATTGCAATATTTCCTTTTATCTGGATATTTGCTCACCTGTTTTCCATCCCCTCTACTTTTTGTCCATGTTACTGATATCCACATTAGTTAGCTTCAGTGATGCCAAATAAGATCAATAGTACTGTGATGTTACTTTCTGTGATGTCACTTCTTGTGACGCAATATTCAATTAGGGGGGCCTCACATCTTCCCTTTCGCCCGGGGCCTCAGAAGGCCTAGGACCGGCCCTGGCTGCATGTAATTGTGAACTCAACATTCTAAACATGAATTATATTCCCCACACCTGAACACTTACATTAGAGTTCTACAGGTTGATCAGGAACCAAAAGTGTTCAGTCATCACTGGCTCACAAGGCACTACAGTTTCTACCATGTGTACGCTGGTGCAGGCGTGGAAACACTTGAAACGATATACTCGTTAACATATATATAAATGACTCACACATTCCCTGAAATTAAATTGAAGGAAATTAAATTTCAACGGTTCATTTGCATTGGAATATAGCATGTTTTCAGCGCGAAAAGTTTCTTGTTTAATCAGGGGCTCCCGCCAAAATAGACGGAACGTCGAATTGGCTTTGCTGATAGTGCGAGACATTACATTCACTTAACAAAAACAACAATACCAGTCTCGTGGCCCGGAGTGTTTAATTAATATGGAAAGGCAGGAATGCGGACGGTCAGCTTCCTTCAGATCCAGGAAACGGAAAGCAGCGCATCCCTGAGGAGGGCGAGAGAGCGGCGGGTTCCGGGAGCCCGCCCAGCTGTGGAGGAGACGAGGCGGAGGGCGGCTCCGTGCAGGGGGCGTGTAGTTTCTGCGGCCATCACAACCAGCGGGAGACCCGCGGAGGGCCAGCGCGCGGAGGGCTGTTTACCTGTAAGAAGACTCGTCCCTCGCGAGCTGCGACACGTGAGGTGAGAGGTGGGGTCAACCGTCACTCTGTCCGGGCTGCTGCGGCGCCGCGGAGGTCAACCGTCCCGGAGCTCACCGGTGGACGAGCGCGGAACTCTGCGCCGCTGACCTGTCCTGCTGTAGCGCTGCGCCAACCGCAGGGGTCGCTAGACCCCTGTCACTCCAGGGGGCGCTGGACTGCTGCGCATATATCATATAAAGTGCGTCGGCTGGGGAGGCTCGTTTTCACCCACGCTTAAATAGACAGGAATAACCAGTGCTTTAAATGGGCCGGTACTCACTGGTACTGAGTACCCGCACTTATATTTTTTACCTCTCTGAGTACCGGCACTTCTCCGCTGCCAAGGAGAGTACCGGTACTCATCAAAGGTAGGCTCATTGTTGCTTTGGTTCACGCGCACGAACGAGGCTGTCTGACAGCCAAAGCGCCTCTGTAGCCCAAGCGGAGCTACCTTCAAACGATTCAGTAGGGCTCATCTGCATCATGTTCACCACCATGAAGTGTTGGACATAGCAGGGTCTATTCAGGCCCTGCGCTGTCAATCACATTCACACCATGGTGTGTATTTGTGCACACACTGAATAGGCATCCCTCTGACAGCAGCAATAGCCGCAATTAAGAAAGCACGGGAGATAAGGGGTGTAAATGGCCTTTATCCCACCTGAGTGTTTTATGTGACTGTCTGCTTGTATGTGTGTGTGTGTGTGTGTGTGTAAGAGAAGAGGGAGAGAATCCAGACACCAGGGAGGGATTTTAAACGGGCATTCTGAAATGCTTTGCATTGCTGCTTGTTGCTGTGAGTGCGCAATAAAGAATATATAAGTATTCCGCCACATAGTAGAAGTGTCTTATATGTCTTGTCCTGAGCCCCGCCCACTTGCTACACTCATAGCTCATTTTAAGAGTACCGGCACTCATTTTTCTCATTTTAAACACTGGACAAGATAGTGGTGTAGCGGTCATCTCACAGTATGTAGCGCCTACATGGGATTGAATTTAGTTGCTGCATACATCCTACACTTCATGCTTAAGCGCAGTTGCACGTTCGCCGGTGCAAGAGTGAAACCCGCATCTCTGGCCCCCCTTTTTTTAACAAGTGGGTGGGGTGGGGGATGTTTCATGTTGACGAGTTAGAGCAATCATTTATACTCTAACCAATGAACAACAGAGTATTTATCTACGGGACTGCCCGGTGATAGGAAAGCACTATAGAAGTGGTACAGCACAGTTGAGTGCCCAGGGGTAGATTCTACCGCAGTGCACACACAAATCTCAACTGTCGCCAGGGTCCAGAAGTCCACAAGTATTTTTGATAGAAAGTTAAAGTTTCAACAGAAGGTTTTCCAAGTTTGACGCTCCATTAAATTCAGTGGCGCCGTAAGGATGAGCATGACTGTGAGTCAAGATGTGAGATCATACTGAGAGAACGATGAATATGCATGTGCAACTAGACGCGAAGTGATTTCAGCTAGAGCCACTATGCAGTCAATCAGTATTTCATTGAAATTATTTAAAATTGATGGTCAGCCAGTGACTGAATGCAGTGTCCGAAGTAAACTTTTTTTGCAGGGTAACTTTCTAAAATGATACATTAGTAATCCTGATGAGTGTGTTTGAGGGTGTATCCTATAAACCTCTGAGAAGAACGTTTCACTGTAAGCGAAATTATTACAGCAACAGGGTGTGAGCGCTTCTGTGACTTGTACACATGAATACAGTCTATAGAACAACCAAGGTCAGCTGCAGTGTAAAAAAGTAACATCTTAAATTCTATAGTTGGATGTAGTTGAAACAGACCACGTGCAATTTCCACTTTGTGCTTGATGCATAGAAATATACAAACGAGAAGATATATAATGTGTGTGTGTGTGTGTGTATGTATGTATGTGTGTGTATATATGTATGTGTGTGTGTATAGAGAGAAAGAGAGACTAAAAACACCATTGCAGAGCTCAAAAGAAGCAGTGCTCCATTAAGTGCGTGTTATGCCAATTTTGGGGCGTGTTTAGTGAGAGAATGCTGCCCATTCTTGAGCTTTCCTTTAAACCTATTACATATCATCTTCCCAGTTGATTCAAAAGGGCTGGAATGCAAACTCATTCTGTGTGAGGCCCGTCCATAAAGGTGACCCAGGCAGTCACCAAGGGGGACAAATTTGAGGAAAACACGGTACAAATTAAAAATAAGATCAAATCGAGGGCATATATTGAGGGGCCCATCTACTATGTCAATTCTTGTTAGGCAATTTAGGGCCTCCCCCCTTTGCCCCTTAGACAGTAGCGGCTGCTACTGAGCAGTAGTGGTGAGGCGAGGGTTAAAAAAAAAGAAAGAAAAGGGAAAATAAATTACTTACCTTCCCGGCGGCCACCTTTCCTCGTCCTTTTCAACAAAGGAAACAGGAAGCATCCAGGCTCCGCGGTTTGAGCACCGTGGTTTGGCACTCGGAGAGGGACTGGGAGGTTGGGCATGTTCCCCACCGGGTTGTACATCACAGCCTGGTGAAGAACATGCCAAGTGCGCATGACGGTTTGGCCGGCCCGAGACGGGTGGCCAAACCCTCATGCGCACTTAGGAGAGTGCCACCATTCTTCCCCCAGCTCGGAATGAAGCGCAGCCCGGCCCAGCCCACACCTTTACATAACCAATAATGAAGAAAAAAATTATAACCTTGTTATTTTAATTTTATTTTTCTTGTGGGGTGACGCTCCTCCACCTTAGCCGAGGAGGTGCCCCTAGGGATACAGAGATACAGTAGAATATATGTTACTATCGTCCTGCAATATTTTATTTTTCTATATCCCTTTGCCCTTGTAATATTTATAGCGTAGTTATCTGTAATAAACATTTATTGATTTTTATAAGGGGGGCACATAGTCGATAGTGCCTGGCACAGATCTGACTTTGTCTTCACAATCCTTCATATGCGAGAGAGTGAGTCAGGCACCTTTGTTATTTACAGATTAACCAAATCCTTTGTTCAGATTACATAGCGTACATTTTCGTTACCACCTCGTCACTCCTTTGTCACAGGAATATATATCAAGCAGATAAGAGCAGAATTTGATCAACCACAGAATCGGAAAAATGAGGAAGTACACCAGTGTTTCATTATATGCAAAATATTTTAGAGTTTCACAACTGAGAATAGCCGTTCTAAACTCTGCGAAGGAAACATCTGAAGTCTGACTTTAGAATATAGGTACCAGAAGTTGTCCCTGTCACTGCTCTATTGCTAACAGACATCAGTACGGCCATGAAACACCTGAGGCAAACAAACCTGCACCTGCTCATATGCCAACACAGTTGTCTCTCACACACCCTTCTATTCAGTGTAGCCAAAGAATGCTTCTTTAGGCCTGTGCCCTGCACCAAAAATACTAAGAGGTGAGTCGGAGGAACGAAAACCGCTGCTCACTGCGGTACGGTGAGCACCCCGTTCCCCCTCCCTCCCCTCCACCCCCCTACAATTCTGGTTTTTTTTTGCGTAGGGTGGGTGGAGAAGGCTTCCTCTCTGAGCTCATCAAAAGAGGACATTGAAGAGAAAAAATTGCTATTTAGTTCATGTTATATATGGACCGCACATCTGCTATCTAAGTAGATACAGTAGTTGTTCCTAATGAGAACCCCGGGTGCAGATATGCTACGGAATAAGGTGCAGATGGAAGTCAGGAAACACCTTGGGCCTAAACGATTGTAAAGGAAGGGCCTTGGAGCCTTGCAAACAGAAGAAAGTGCAGATTGGCATTAGCAATCTCAATTGGGCTTTGTCCAAATGGAGACCTAGTGTTAATGAGCAATATGAACTACTTATGGCCAGTTGGTAGATGTCACTCTTTTCTATGCAGTGGTAGGTAGAAGCCTATTGGGTGCTTTTGTAGCCAACCGAGGCCTCTGAAAACCGAGAAGAAAATGGTAGGTGGAGCTTAAATGAGAAAATAAAAGCCTACTTGTTCAAAATATATGGGGCTGGACCATGTTTTTATTGCTCGACCCACAGCCATTAATTAAAATTTGAGTTCCAGTCATTTAAAACTGGGGCAAACGCATGATAGATTTCCTTACTTGGAAATCGACTAGTAAAGACAGATGAGTCTGAATACATCATGAATTTTACCCTCTCCATTGCCGTCGTAAATGTTGAAAAATGGCCTAACATTGTGGACAGTTAGTGGGAAAATGAGGAGAGAGAGACAGCTGTTGTGACGTCTCTTCCAAGGTAGGTATACGGAGACCTCTCTCTTGGTACTGCTTGTTAGTTGGGTAAGTATTTGTCAAAGTACTCTGCGACATCACATTTGCTAAAGATTATTCTAAGTTTACATTGCATACTGGCACATCCACACCTTAAATTCAGGGTAATAGCACATCAGTAGGAAAACCATGTAATAGCAAGGCTCACAGTAATTCACAGTTGGTATCCCTCTTGTCTTGACCTCTACCACTTGTGGGGCTGTGTTGATCGTTGAGGAAGACTAGTAGACATTTCCAACAATCAGGTGAAAGCTAACAACACAGAAGCCAGTAAAATGAGAGTAAGGAAGCAATAAAATAGAACAGGAACAACCTGACTAACTGAGCAGGTATAATCCGTACCGAAGGGGGTAAAGGAACGGGAGAACAAACCCAACATGACGGAAAGACCATTTTGTGAACCGGAGCGGTGTTGAATACACCTTAGGAAAGTGCAAATGTCCAGTCATGGTTTGACTGCTCTACAAGCCCTCTTATGTAGGTGTTCAAGTGATGACTTGAACGGCTACTCTTCCAGAACCACTGACTGCCTCGAAATGCTAGACTGCTAACCTATGTCTAAGGTGCCATCTTCTTATATCCCTCAATTTCCAGGTTTTCCTACTTGTTGTTGTTATTGTTATTAAGGTATTTGTTAAGCGCACTATCACCGATTGGTTTCTTGGCGCTAAGGTCAACAGTAACATAAACGTGGATGAGGGGTGGACAAGAGCTTGACCCTTCTTAATCCTGGCCCATAGAGGAACCTCTGTGTTTACTTTTCAGGTCCAGATTGGTACAGAAATCCCTGGTTCGTTTTGACACTGAGGATTCGGGTATTTGTATAGGGAAGTTGACACCCAAGGGTTTCTTGGTGCTGGATCCAATAGAATCTCTCCCCCTCTTCACCTTGTGATGCAGCAATCGGGACATCTCACTGCAGATAATCCCTGAGTTCCCAGAATAAGATTTTTGAATCCTCCTTAGTTGCTGACTAAAGTGACCAGAAATCTTGGAAAAAGGATGTGTTTGATGTGAATGGTCTCCACTCGCTCTAATAGACAAATTGAGGGAATGATCGGAAATGTACGATAACTTTAGCCTGGTGGTATGTGAAGTTGCCAAAAAGAGCGAGTTAACACTCTTCAAGTGGGAGAAACTGCTTAATTTAGTCTTTTATTTGGTGTTATTTTTCCAGAGGTTTCTGGTGGACACCAGCACACTTTTCCCAGATTTGCTGGTGTGTGGAGTTATCCTCTAGATCTCTTTCCACCGACAAAGATGTATTTCAATGTGTGAACCCCAAACTATACACAGAAAACAAACAAGTAGTGGCAAGGTCAGTAAGTCTGACGTTAATGTATGTAAACTGCAAATGTAAAATGCAGTGTCTCCATGCATAACCATACTAAAACCAGATGTTTTGGCTTTCCCATTACGTGTTTTATTTAAAGCAGCTGGATCGTACTCTGTGCATGAAGAGGTTTGTCAACAGATGTGTTTCACACACATTTCCTGACTAAAGCACACATTAAAAGCCTTCTGCCGAGAAAACGCAAAAACATTGCTTTTCATATACATTGCACGTTTGAGAAAAATAATTTAATATATGTTGAATCTTTGTATTTTTGAGATATAAAATAGTTCTTCATGCATTGCTACGTAATGTACGTCACAAGAGACCGAATAATACATCAAACACTCAATAGCGTGAGGTTAGAGAGGAATATTTCTTTGGGTGGAGTCAAAGCACACATTTTGCATATTTTTAATCATTTATAGCAATACACCTTGCTGCCTGTCGGGCCAGACATGAAATGGCAAAAATCATATGTAGAGGAACTGAGGTTATTATCCATGCTCATTAATAGTAAGCACTCAATCTTACAAATGGAGACTTACAAAACAGGGTTACCTCAATGTACTTACTCTCCCTTCAGGAAGACGTGAATTTACCCTTACTTACTGTCTACCAGACAGATAGCTACATTTATTTCAGTTAATAAAAACCATGAAATATTACACAGATAAAAACGTTCAAAGAACATAATTCTGCTGTTAGGTTTTGAAAGTTTCCTTGAGCATAAATGGAGTTCCGTCTAACAAATTAAAGCTGTGACAAGTCAGGGCGGCAAAGTGCTATTGCCATCCTCTTTAGAGGGGCATGTTTTTTTTCTGTAAAAGAAACACGTGGTGGACTGCTTAGAGTATAATAGTGTATTTGGTTAGCCATAGCATAAGATGGTCATGCAAGTGCTCCCACTCACTTTCTCTTCTTTCTTCCTTTTTTTTCTCACACAAAAAGAGAGGTGGGAAGTTCTATTTCTATCATTTTTCGGAGATTCGGCTCCCCAAAAATGCAGGAAAGTGTGACGCCGACTACTTTAATACACATTTATATTAAACACATCCCACTGGAAGGAAAAGGCCAATAAAGATTTATTAGGCACACAGACTAGAAAGCTCAACAGAAACTCCATATAAACCAGGGGAAAACCGTATGTGCCACTGTCAAAAACGTAACAGGTTAACAGCCCAACCACCACTAATGCACCTAATTTCCTGAAGGTGGGAATCTACTATGCACACAATGCCAAAGTGTACGGACCTGGGTGTGGGGTTGTAGCACAACCACCACGAAGTATTTTGACAGAATATATCTGTAGATTCCCAACTGCAATTACTTGATGCACAAAGCAGTCGTTCCTACTCCCTGGCCCAGGGAAGTACAGCCATGTTTGCTTGTCAAAATCCTGCTTCTGAAGGGTGAACCCAAGCGCTGTTCTGGTGAGGCATCCACATTTCCACTCCAGACAAAACCCCAGGGGAAGGTTCTAAATTATCACTTCCATGAGCAGTTTGGAAAGAACAACACTATTATCACTCGTGTTCAATAAAGAAAGCCCATCTTAATTCCAGTAAGCTACATCTGGGCCTGTGTCACACTAAGGAGCCGAGACCCTTGAAGGAGAGCATACACTCTGTAGAAACCCTTGCATCTAACATCTGTAGGAGTCTTCACAGTTACATGGTGCTATCAGTCAGTCCGAAAGCTTGGTGCAGTGTTGACGTTTGACACTTAGGAGCTGATTACGATGTCAGTCGGAAAGCCTCCGACCGCTATTCAGTAGCTTTCTGACCGTGGTCGGAGGCATTCCGACCGACACAGTAGGTTTGCGGTCCGACCGCCCTTTTACAATGTCGGCGGTCAGAACGTAAACCTATCGGTCATTCTGACTTGGTTCCGACCGGCTCTTGGAGTCTTCTTGCCAGTCGGAACCTCACCGGAATCTCCTATGGACGGGGTTTCTGCTGTCGGGATTACAATGTTGATTTCCCACAACCTTTCTGTGCCAGCCTTTCTGAAACGTAAAGTCTGTCGGAAAGCGACTTTGGGGGTCCATAGCAAAGCCCCCTTGCCTCCACGGTCTACAGTTGGTGGTCGAGGGAGTACCCAGGGTACCCCCCTGTAAAACTCTGCACTGTGTGGTGGTGCCTGCCACAGGGTGCAGGGTTTTACACACATCCCCATTTATCTATAGGAGCCTGTATTACAGCCGAGATGGTGTGGGCCGGAGGCAACTCTGACCGACATCGCAATAAGCCCCTTAGTCTCTCTTGGTTTAGACTACCTTCTCCATATCTGTGCAGTCTCGTAGATAGCTGTGGACCAAGTCGAAGCTTCTTGAGCCTATATTACAAATAAGATGCACAAAATGAGCTTTCTGCACTACTTTGCTAGAAAGTTAATTTTTTATTTTTTAGTGCACACAGGCGTTTTAACACCTGCTATTCTGGAGTAGGTTGACTGTAATTTGTCAAGAAAGTTTTAGATTAATAAATGAGAAGGGCAGCTGATATCTATGGTACTCTATTTTAGGGGAATTCTTGGATGGATCAAGGACTCAAAATGAAAGTAGCATGAGGTTAAGAATAAACCCAACATTACTTAAACATGGCACCGATTTCAATTAATGCATTTATCCATTGTGCACTAATGCCAGCTCCTGTTGATTATCCTTCAGAATGTTATCTTTCAATGTACATATAACAATGAAGATATGCGGAAAATGTGGTAATTGTTTACTTTGAATATATTAAGAAATCTTTCAACTTTGAGGTTGAAGCTGTTATCTTATGTGGTTATCGCTTCTCAGAAACTGTTATTTACAGTCTTTTATCAATTCAGTAGCCTTTAAGTATTACTAAACTTGGACTTCAGACTTGCAGATATGAGGATAGCTGCCAGTTTCAAGAAAGTACTGTTAAATTACTAAAAAAAGGTACCCCGGTAAGAGTGGGAACATATCAGGTTGCACACTTTATGTGATTGTGACAAGGTTCTTTTACAAATGTATTGTGTATAATCACTGAACTTTATATTTTTAACATTATTATTTCTTTATTTCGGTTCAAAATAAAACCATAAAAGTTACATCAACAATATACACAAACAATACAAATGTCAATTTATATTGATCCTGCGAGGTGGGCTGTTTCACTCACTCCCTTGCCTTTTTTCAGATATGCAAGACTGCTTGTATTGCATGATTGCTTCAGAAGGCTATGATGCGAGGTGGGGTGTCTGACTCTGTCACTTGCCTTTTTGCAGATATGCTATATTACTTGTATTGTATTGTATGATTGATTTTGAAGGCTATGCTGCGTTTAAACCCCCCAGACGTAGCCTAGCTACTCTCCTCCCCCCTAAATGTATCCAGGAGTTTCGCAAACTTCAGCAGCAAAGGAGTTCAGCTGGAATTTAAAAGATTCCAATACCACGTGGCTCCAAGCAAATCTTTTCTGGGTCTACTCCCTTGTCCCTCTCCCTGAGGATCTGCGATGCCAGGAAAACATAGCCCGTCCCGAAAAGAATTGAAACCCCTTATGTTGAACTCTCACCTAAGTATGTCAATACTATGTCTTCCTTCTTCAATAACAGGTGGAAAGCAATTTGATTCATTCTGTCAACCGAGATGCCTTACTTTTCTACTCCTCTCTTTTCCCTGGTACCATTTACCATGCAGCATGAACTCAAGAGTTTCAAGTGCTTCTTGATGTTTCTTTGATTTATTATTAGATACCTTGGTTTCGTGTTTTCTTAAATGTAAGGTGCTCTGATACCCCATGGGGAAAAGCGCTATATTAATATCAGAATTAAATGTAAGTGAAAAAGTACCGTAGAATATCATTTCATAGCAGCCCACTGTGAGACTTTGGTACACCAGGCACACAAACGTGCAGATCAGCACAGTTAAATACTAATATATATGAAATGCATGCAACTTTTTTATTCACTGTCATAGCTTGATGAAAAGCCCATTTATTTGTTGTTTTTCTTTCTATTGGCCTATTCCTGTGTGTTCTCAAATTTCCAAAATATTACACCGTTATTTTAAAAATGAAAGCTGGGATCTTTATTTTAATATATTTTAATGGTTCTTTAAAATTATGTAGTACATTTGAGAGGTTTCAAGTCAACATTAGAAAATCAGAGAAGGAAGGGAAAATGTGTTTGAGGATTGTGTTATTTTGTTGTCAGTAGGCGCAATAGATGCCAATGCCCTTACGATGACTTATGTATGGTAAGAGAGCATAAGTTTAATAGCCTGTATCTGAGTTGGCAGCAGTGCTAGATTCTGATGTACCCTAGAGACCATGTACAGTTGACCAGAGGAGAAGAAACTTGTCCAAATAATATTTATGGTTGATGAAGTCTAAATAGCTTTTGGTCCAATGTGATTTATGACTTCTTCATCAGGTATGTGTCTGGGGATATAGGTTAGATATGATTTTAAATGTAATAAGAATTCTTGTCATGGAAGCAAGTTTAAAGTTGTTGCAGTCTTATCACTTACAAAGTTTTCGATCTTTTTTCCATATCAAATCCAATTAGAGTACGTGGGGAATTCAACAACTTTTCACAAGGAAGGCATTTTGTAAGACACAGGTAGCCAGAATGTTCGGTACTTTGATTTGATACAAATATATGTGCATGCCTGGGGATGATGATATTTTTCTCATAGTTACCTGGTTCATAACATTTTATAGTCACTTACTTTGGCGGTGGTCAGATAGTTTCTTAGGTTACAAGGCAGTGATCCTTCCGTGACATTTATACCTTTTTAAGTCCAGGCTGTTTTTTTCTACCAGAAACTAAGAAATTGTTGACATTTTTGCAGATTGTTCAGTGAAATGAGCGACCACTTCCTTCTCAGGATAGCAACATTGACGTTGTGTGTAAAAGCACTTCTGTTTGGGACAGACTGGGCCTATTTCCCTGGAAAAAAAGTAAACTTAGAGGCAGAGATTCACATATCCGCCCAAGCTTACATTTTTTGCTCTGACTTGACTGTGCAGCCGTCACCAGTAACCTTTGTGAGTATTACCAGGAGAGTGGCTTTGGCTCTGCCTACTTACTGGGAGTACATGTGTTTTATTGGGCAGAAGGTGTGTACTTCCAGAAGAAAGTACTTGCCCTCCACACTGCTGTGATCATTTTGTTTATTTGTCCCGCTGCCTGAGCTTGCACTTTAAGGGTCACACACATAACATTGAAATGCTATTAAGGTGTCTTAGATAACAAGATAATGTATATATTATTTTCACTGGTAGCAGCACAAGTGGGAGGAGTGTAGTCCTTAACCTACATGTATTTTTAGGTCTGGCTTTAAATTGAAACGTTCACCTGACATTTTAACCTACATCCATACTATTCGACAATTCTTTGCTTCCACACAAATAAATATCCATTCCTATGCTATTTACTTGTAATGCTTTACATTATCATACACCATTCCTTTAATGCCAGACCTATTGGCATTGCCAATGCTTGTTGGAGTTGATCTATTAATAAACTTTTCTAGAATTAGGCCAGGAAAGCTGCGTCAGGAGCAGTTTGCCAGACAGACATTTGGGAATATTATGTAATGGTTCCCATGGTGTCCTGCTGTGCGAAATTCTACAGAGCATAGAATTCTACAAAAGGTGCTCTTTTTTTCCTCCATGGGGAAATGTTTTTTTCCTGTGGAAAAATTCTTGCCCCCCAAATTTGATGGTGAGCCTTTGCCCTACATGTACGACTATTTTCAGGTTGGGAAAGTGTAAGATGAAAGTTTGAGTATGACCACAAACATAGGTTTGCAGAGTTTCTCAAACCACCAAGCAAATCCTGCCCCATTCCACCCCCTGGGAATTTGACTACAGAGTTTTGCACTGCACTCGTGATACAGAAATCCGCAGTGGTATTTCGATTTCCTGCAGGCAGTAATGCTTTTTTGAATTCCTAGCAAACTTAAATGGAGGTATTTTCTGCCGAAAATACCTTTGTGAAATGGCCCACTGTATTTTTGCATACACGCACTCATTTATCACATTTGTACTCCTCGCACAAAGGATTGAGTATGCTTTAGTATAAAATTAATGGGGATCATTTTAAACGTGTACTTTTGAAAGAGTAGAAATGCAGTTTTCATGCAGTGTGCAACATATAGTTAACATTTAAACCTAGAGTATCTTGATTTTTTTTTCAAAGCAGTTTTTATAGCCGAAGCTCGGAACAGGTTTATTGATTTTCATGAATGATTTCTTTTTGTTCGTTTGATTTTTTTTTTAAATAGACCTTTTTTGAAAATGCACTCCTTTCTTTCTTTAAATCGCATTTCTTGTATTTGCGTTTTAAAAGTAGTACATACATTTACCATAAAGATACTAAGGGCCATATGCATCAACACATTTTCCCATAGACACAGAATGGGCAAAACCCTTTGATGCATCTGGCCCTAAAAGCCAACCCTAGTCAAAAAACAAATGGATGCTTAAGACCGCAAGCTCGCCTCATTTGGGATCACTTCTCTTCCTGGCCGAGTGTGTAGCTGCCATACCACGCAAGGACAATGGTAAACTACAACAGATGAAAAGCCTGTGGCCTTTAGTGTAGCATAGGCAACACTTGTACTCCGCTAAATACCGTGTTCTCGTATTGATTCTTTAAGTGTCATTTCACTCACTTATGTGATACATTAATTTATTGTAGTTCTTACATGGATACAGTCCTTAAAAGTGAAACAGAGCAGTAAAGATGTTCACTTTTCCAGAGGACCTGTCTGTTCTTGAGCAGTGCAGACCCACTTCCATTATAAGTATTTCAGCCCTGATGAGAAGTGATGGCACTCTTGCTTTGAAATTAAGAAAGTGCAAGCACTCGGTACCTAAGGACAAAAAAGCACTCTACGTTTATTGTGAAAGGTAGGGTGACAATATAAACTATAACTGAAAAAAGAACAGAGCCTGTGCTATCTTAAATGCACAGAGCTTGCTTTGTGTCATTTGACAAGGAGAGGCCATTTTCAAGAAGGCCCTTCTGCGCATGTCCCTCCCCGGCTCTCAAAGAGGAAGCCTTCTCTAGCCAGGCAAGCCCCAAGCTGACTGATACTCCAACTGGTCTGGTACTCTGCACACGCGATTGTCTGACTACAAAAGGGCAGTCAACTACTACCCTGTAAAATTTAAAAGAGGCTCTGATCACCGTGAGGGTCACTCTCAACTCTCTTTAAGTACCTAAAAGCCCACAGCAACATTTTGATCCCAGAAAATTTTGCTGTGTGTTCTGCACATATATGCAGGGCTGCCACGCTTTCAATGGCACCTGTGCAAAAGTCGTTGGACAAGAAATGGAGCCTCATTCTCAATAATGAGTTGTGTATCGTCACATCACCCATTTAACCTAATTGTGACACTGAACATGCAGACTTGGTGGCTGGGGAACCTGAAAAGGCCACATTCTGGGACATGGAAAGGCCACATACATATCTCTGTGTAGGTGCCTTTCATTGTCCAGTTGGATCAGGCCACCTAGAAAGCTTCCATTAATCATTTCTGTAGAGGGGGATATTTGTGCAGGCACTATTGACAGTAAGCATCTACGAAAATCACCCTCCCTGGCGGAATTCATAAGAGAACTCTATACCTGGCTCTTCAACTGAGACCAGAGATACCTCCCTGCCCTGATACCCTCAGGGGTGAGGAGTAGCACTCTATAAAACTCATTGATTGAGTGGACCAGCGTATTGTGAGAAGTATTTTTCGTAGTGCCTTGATATCCACATGGTCACCACTTTGCCTGAACAGTCCTAAAATGCCATTGCCTATTATGGACTGGTTTTACCAACCATATGCATCAGACTGCAGAAGTTATGTTTGATGGTTCACTAACAAATGTTTTTTTAATGGGACAAGGTTGTCCTTTTGCCTAACCTAGAAGACCAGTGGATCGCGCTTCTTCCGGTCTCTACACTTTGACCTATCCGGTTTAGGCGACCCTGCCAGGAGTCTAAGCTTCTGCCGGCATAGCTCTCCAGATCACTGAGACATGAAAGCCCCTAAATCTTTTGTTTTCAAAAGCTGACTTTAAATTTTGGCTTGAAGATTTTTAAAAAAATATTTCCAATAAACATGTAGTCATTTTCATCTTGTGAGTATGCAGCTCAGCTCAAGAGGCAGCATCCAGAAAAAAGAGGTGAAGCAACAGATTTGGTTCAGTAGCACCGAATGCGATGAGTCCATATAGCACAACAAATACTGTGAGTGTGAGACATACAGGGGCCATAAGGTAATCTCTTCTTCTGCAGGGAATACTCCGTCTTAAAGCTGGTGCAAATATTTTGACTCTTTCCTTCAATGCCCTCGAATTGCAATGACTGTATGGGATCTTTGGCCAACTTAGGTGAAAGTGCCTAGTTCCCAAGCAGGCAACTTCTTATTTGGCATGTTATTTGTCAGAAAAACTAGATTTATCCACTGTTGGGACTTGGTGAGGACTAGCTGAATGTCAGATATGTTACTGTGTGAGAACATTGAAATGTCATAGGACGTACTTTATTGTCCGCATCACTGTACTCTGCTTTATGACATTCTTCAGTCTTTAACACCTTAACCGCAGCGGTTTTTCCACCGCGGTGCGGGCGTTCTATTGAGTGGGCGGGGCTCTGTCGGCCGACGGCAGCACCTGCGAGGTAAGCACGGAACAGGTTAAAACCAACTCTCTTGGTGATTTCTAAGACACTCTATCACCAGGATTGTCCGATTTTGAGGGCGACAGGCCCCCGCCTCAAAGAGTGAACTCCTGAAACTGCATCTGTTAAACATCCTTGCCTGAGGTAGGACAGAAAATAGAACTTCTGACAGACCACTTCTCTTATACCAAAATGATCCACTAGAACCCCTGATTGTCTTCAGACAGGAAGAGCAATGTGTTGACAGTCAGTGTATGAGTTCTGGATGTACGATTTTACAGTGCATGCCATTACCATGCATGCCTTTACCAACCATGTAATACAATGCCTTCAATCAAGAGTATTTGTAATCAATCAAGAGTATTTGTAAAGCTCGCTACTCACCCGCTAGGGTCTCGAGGCACGGGGGGGGGGGCTGCTACTGCTCGGAAAGCCAGGTCTTGAGTTGCATCCTGAAGGAGAGATGGTCCTGGGTGAGTCGTAGGTGGGTGGGGAGGGCGTCCACGTCTTGGCCGCCAGGTAGGTGAAGGATCTTCCGGTGGTGGTTCTGCGGATCCGTGGGACGGTGGCGAGGGCGAGGCTGGCGGAGCGGAGCTGGCGGGTTGGCGTGTAGAATGTGAGGCGGTTGTTGAGGTATTCGGGGCCCAAGTCGTGGAGAGCCTTGTGTGCTTGGGTGAGGAGTCTAAACGTGATCCTTTTGCTGACGGGGAGCCAGTGCAGGTCCCTCAGGTGGGCGGAGATGTGGCTGTGTCGGGGATGTCCAAGACGAGTCGCGCTGAGGTGTTCTGGATGCGCTGGAGTCTTTTCTGTAGTTTGGCGGTGGTCCCAGCGTAGAGGGCGTTCCCGTAGTCCAGACGGCTGGTGACGAGGGCCTGGGTGACCGTTTTCCTGGTTCCAGTGGGGATCCAGCGGAAGATCTTACGGAGCATGCGGAGTGTGTTGAAGCAGGAGGAGGTAACGGCGTTAACTTGCCTGGCCATCGTGAGGGAGGAGTCAAGGATGAAGCCCAGGTTGCGTGCTTGGTCCGTGGGCTTGGGTGGGGGGCCCAGAGCAGGGGCCACCAGGAGTCATCCCAGGCGGAGATGGATGGGCCGAGGATGAGGACTTCCTTCTTGTCTGAGTTCAGTTTCAGGCGGCTGAGCTTCATCCAGTCTGCGATGTCTTTCATTCCGTCCTGGAAGCTGGCTCTGGCGGAGGTGGGGTCATTGGTGAGGGAGAGGATCAGTTGGGTATCGTCGGTGTAGGAGATGATGTTGAGGTTGTGCTTGCGTGCGACTTGTCTGTCGGAGAGGAAGGAGGTGATCCTTTCCTTGGATCCAGGCGTGGCGGAGGCGGGTTGTCGGGGTGCGGTGGCAGACCGTGTTGAACGCAGCCGAAAGGTCGAGCAGGATGAGGGCGGCGGTTTCTCCGTTGTTCAGCAGGGTCCGGATGTCGTCGGTGGCCGCGATGAGGGCGGTCTCGGTGCTGTGGTTCGCTCGGAATCCGGACTGCGATGGGTCGAGGGAGCCGTTCGTCTCCAGGAAGGGTGTCAGCTGTTTGTTGACGGTTTTCTCGATGACTTTTGCAGGGAAGGGGAGGAGCGAGATGGGGCGGAAGTTCTTGAGGTCTGAGGGGTCTGCGGTGGGTTTCTTCAGGAGGGCGCTAATCTCTGCGTGCTTCCAGCTCTCCGGGAAGGGGGCGGATATGAAGGAGTTGACCTTTACAACACGTTACATTTCATTGTGGGTCTTTACCACTCCTATCTATCTATCTGTCTGTTTCTGTCTCAAACCCACTTTTATTGTGTACATATGTAATTTTTTTGGGGAGGTGGGGGGTACCACCCCAAATCCCACCTTTTTTTCCTACCCCTAAGTTCCCTTTACTTCTTCCCGTCCTGTACCATACAAATATCCTTATTACCCTATGTTTCTACCTGCATCTAAACTCTAAAATCACCTTTACCCCATTTATCTCTATACTCCCATAAACCCAAAAATCGTTTTTACCACCTTTACCTCTACCCATCCCTAAACACTAAATTCTCCCTTTGCTCCCTTTTACTCTACCCACCCAAACCTTTTTTAAATAACATAAATTATAACTATGCACTTACCTGCGTGGTAAAGGCCATGTGTGGTAATGACTGCACTGTAAAGGCGGCACACCATTGATTGTATATGAAGGACGCAGTATTGGACTTCCTGGGCTGCCTCCTGAAGGTGTTAGCCCTTCTAGGGAGACACGATTGGTCCCTTCGGCAGGTGGTGGAGCACATGGCTGAATGTGACAATGAGACCTGTCAAAGATGCAGCATACTTCTTGGCCCATAGGTATTCTCACCAACCTCATCTTACTTCTATGATCTCCAAAATAACACTTTTTAGACTCTTCCCTCTTCTATCCCTCCATTATCCTATTCAATCCAAATAACAGACTCACCGGTCCACCTCACACAACTCATATGTTCCCATACTAATCCACCACTAATGATTTTGGGTTCTAAAGTAGCATGCTACTCGCCGAAAAGCGTTTCAGCACCTCGTCAGGGGTAGTATGTGGCAAATAAATACA
Source organism: Lissotriton vulgaris (assembly GCF_964263255.1). Lineage (NCBI taxonomy): Eukaryota > Metazoa > Chordata > Amphibia > Caudata > Salamandridae > Lissotriton > Lissotriton vulgaris. The sequence goes on along the minus strand of NC_141699.1, from coordinate 162,658,720 downwards.
ATTACACAATTATAATTTGTCCTTGCAAAGACCCTCTATTCCTTCATTTTACATATGTGAAGCTCAATGGAGAGCTGTAATTATTTGACCTGCCTTACTCGGACTCATGATTTTATGGTTCACATGCTGATGATAAAGTGGCTTAAAGAAAGTCTTAGTTTCTCAGTTAGGTGGAACTAGAAGAGAAAAAGAGCACATTTCCTGGTCCCCTCCTTAGAGCTTTGATCAACAGATTTCTGGGACCACAGCAGCAGTTTCAGATCCAGTATCAACCGGGATAAAGAGGGTTAGTTCAGGTTTAGTGGCTGCCAGGAAGTGCACCATCATTCAAAACCGACAATGCCCACTTTCTTCTCTATGAATCCTGTTCAGTGGTGGCAAGAAATACCAAGATATATGGTTTCTTGCTGATGTACATAATGGGTAGCTTCTTAGATTCACAGGCTCTCCGCCAAATATACCTCCTAAAACATCTTTCAAACCTCTTCACTGGCTCGTCTGGAAGGAGCAATTACTCCAGGATTTAAGGTCCATTGAGAAAGTTTTGAAACACATTGTCTATACTCCTGCTACTTCTTGGTAGCAAAGGAAGGACCTCAGGAAGAGAATAAATCTATTTTGGACAAGCATGAAATAAGTGGATAAAAAAGGCAACAAGTCAGAATCCTTGTGTTACAGCACATGTCAGACAACTAGAAAGAGTTTAGGTGTACTTCACAGGCTTTCCAGACAGTTACTTTCATATCCCTTTTGCCAGTAAGCATACAAACATATAGTTTTTTAAAAATTGGAAGCTTCCAGAATAACCAGTGCAAGAGCTTTCTCTTTTTTTTCTCCTCAATATACATTGGTAATCTTTGACCTGTGCATTTGGAGAAGACCCAAGGTGGTCCCCTTTGCAAGATGGATATTTGAGTCTACTCACATTTGGAGGCCTGACTCCTCAAATCCAACATGTGCAAGAAGGCCTTGCAAGATTTTCAGACCGTGCACGTCCTCTGGCTTTGGTCCAATTGTCGTGTTCTATCTAGGACCCCGATCAATATTGTGACCTTATGCCCCTATACGGCTATAATCAATCCATACCCCTATAATGGCATAAACGATCAGAGCCATATTTCAGAAACTCGCCTCTGCAGCTCATTACAGTAGATGACACAGCAGAAGCCACTATCTTCGATTCCTAGATTACACACCGAGTTCTTTCAACAGATAAAACCCCAGCAACCTGGGAAAGCCCCGCTTGCTATGTTTTGATTATTAATAGAACTCTAATGAGCACTGTAAGAACGACCGGTTCTTAGTGACATCTTTATTGACGTCTTATGTCCAAAAACTTACGTCAAACAAGGCACCTTTTAGGTATAAATAATACCAACATTGCCTTAAGCAAACACAGCAGTGGTGGTTGTGAATACAGGAGCAGAACAGATGTCTCTTGCAGAGCCCAGCAGATGTGAGAAGCCCACGGACGCTGCCCCTCCTCCTCCTTGACGCGCTGAGAAAGACGCAGTCTTTTCTCCTGCCGAGAAAATCCAGCTCTGGCGTTTCCAGCCTACCCTTGCGGGTAACTGGGATATCGAGTCCTGAGAGGAGATACTAGACCTCCAACATTCTATTCCAGAGGTACGGTGTTGACTAAACCCTTAGAGAGAATTCTTGAAGCAAAGCCTTGGCAAAACCAACTTAACTTAAATGGCTACTTACTTACTCCCTCCCAAGTATTCGGCTTAGGTCAGGTACACTGGGGTAGGCATAGTTAGAAGCACCAGTTGAGGACGTTAGCTAAATGTATATATGAATGTATATATTTTACTCATTTTAACTATCGTATGGCTAAGAAACTATATCGATGCTTTTACAGTATTATTATATCGCAATACTCCTTTTACTGTACGCACTTTTTATAATAACAAGTCTTGCAATTGTGGCAATTCATTTCTCTTGCATGAGAAGAAAGACTGTTCAATAAATAATACCTTTTTATTGAAAACGCCCGTCTCTCTATTCTCTGCATCCTGGCTTAAAGTAATTCTTGCACAACTGACTTAGTGAAATAGCTGTCTATTGTTTCACACGACTCTAGAGATTGACTCTTATTCTAAGGAGCAAACTTGTCATGTTTATGCGGTTGTTGGAAAACTGAATCCCTTCTTGTTTGAGCCAGGGGAGCTGATCACTTCCTATTCAGTCAAGAAAGTTTCCAGTGACCTCTGAGCTAGTTGGTACAAACCCAATTAAGTCTAACATAGTCAGTAGAGACCTGGAAGACCGCACTTCTACGTCTATACTGCTGTTTATGTTATTCCAATACGCAGGGCCTATAGGAAAAATAGGAACTACACTACATGGCGCCCAACGTTTGGTAAGGCGATAAAACTAACGCAAGACATTAGAGTAACTCAGTCGTGCTTTTTCACACAGACCCTTTCTACCGTAAATACTCCAATAGACGTCTGGAGTGGGTGAAAGGTTAAAATCCGCCCGAACTTAGTAGGAAGAGATTCCTATGTAAAGCTCTGGTTTATTCAACGTTGAAGGATACAGTGTTCCAAAATATTGTGCACCTAATCTTTGTCTCCTTGGTGACCTGCCCTGAAAAACTTTCATTTATACAATGTCAGTACTAGACAACGGGACCGCTGAAGCCGCAGTAGATGCGAATCAACGGGACGCCGGTGTTAATGAACCGGGTGCAATAATCATCCCGGTCAACATAAGAAAAACTATAACGTCAAAACTTATAGAAAATTGACTGACCACACAAGGTGGCACAGTCTTCTTCGTGATAGAGGCACACGAATATCGGCAGACAGAGGTATTCTATTCATGGATAAAATTTCCAGCGGCAAACGCTGCAACACACGAGTTCCACTATAACAAAATAGAGGATCCCCCGGATGAATACGCTCCTTTCGAGGAGATTGAAATCCCATTAAAATACCAAGAGCACCTGCTCTGGTTTAAAGGCGCCCTAAAACACAATGATCATATTACCAGGCTCGGCCCACTAGGTAGACCAGGAGCAACGTGGCAGGTTCTAGCCAGCTACACACCACACCCGGACATTGATAAAATGTCTAAAGAAGAACTTTTAGCACAGCTAAAAACATTAATTGAAATACATAGACAATTAGTCCAATATGTAATGCGGACGGCAACAGTCCAAACAGCTGTTAATGTACCACAGCTGACCCCTCATCAGGGGAACACAAATAAAATTACACCACAGAACATACAATCATGTCTTGGTAAAACACCCATAAAACGGGAACAAATTCCTTTCTGGTTAGCGCAGAAAATTACTCAAATAGAGGCAGTATTTCCGAATACTACCCCTATTGAGAAACACAGAATTCTGACCATCTGCTTTCCAATGGGGGTCGCACCACACGTGGAGGACTGTGACACTTGGGGTACAGTCTTTGCTTCCATTTACACAAAAACACATGGTGTTCTGTCAATGGCGGTAATACCAGATGTGCTAAAACATATTCAGAATGAATACGGTCCAGAACCTGCTTTAACTCTTGGTATGAAATTACTGAAAGACTTCAAGCAGGTCTCAGCTATATTACTAGCCAATATAAAAGGAGAAGCAGCATCTGTGGCGATCCCCCAGAAATTGAAGGAAACAGATTTAATAGATCAACCAATTGAGCTTGCCAGAATTATAGAAAAATGTTATGAAGAATTAGGTAGAGACAGCTTGGGTGGGAAACCAGTAAAACCCCAACTACTCGAAAATCCTGAAAAATTATTTATTAAAAATAATTCAAACACTTCTAAAAAGAACTAGGATGGAAATAAACAATCTACTCCCAAGGAAAAAGTTTTCCAGTCCAGAGGAAGGTCTCCTCGACGGAGGGAAAGAACTCCGACTCGAGAACACCAGTCTCCCCAGAGGGAGCCCTCTGAGAAAAGATATACCCTTAGAAATAGGGATAACTTGAAGAAGCCTGATAGATATCAAAGTATTGATACACGTCCCTCTCGATCTTTTTCGCAGAAATCGGAAAGAAGAGGGCGGTCTGACTCAGGAGAGCACACCAAGTCCAAAGACAAGGAACCTGCTCAAAGTAAAAAATCACAATTTCCAAGGAAGAAGGTAGCCAGTATTAGAGTAATCGAACATGCTGAGAATACTGAGGACACAGCTGAAAAACGGGGAGTGGGCACAGACAATGCTAGACAGTGCAGCAGAAATCACCATAGCTCGCAAGATCCTGATGAGTCATCTGGAGACAGTGGACACGAATGAATACATTCAAGTAGAAACTGCCGACACCAGAGTTAGCGAACCTCATAAGATATACGAAATAACACTGTGTATAGAGGGAGATAAGACTAGGAAAATAAGGGGTCTATTTTGGGATAAACTCTCAAAAGGCTATGACATCCTGTTAGCTGAAAAGGATTCGCCCCCGGAGTTTGTCAGGGAGTGCCCTCGTGGTGAAGACATGATTATGCCTGCCTTCTCGAATCGCATTCCGATTCATACTAAATATATATATGCGAGGAAATGGGCAGTAGCCCAGGCACCAGCATTATATAAAAATCATGTAGGATGGGATGAGGACTCTCCTCCTCACAAAATCCAGTTAAAAAGTCAACCGACTGCACAAAGGCAGTATCCAATTAAGCAAGAAGCTAAAAAACAGGTCAGGGAGATTTTAGATCAACTTGAATACCAGGGGGTGATTGAAACATGCACCTCTCAAATGAACAATCCTTTGTTTCCTGTCTCCAAACCGGACGATTCATATCGTCTAGTCTTGGACTACAGACTCCTAAACTCATGTCGCAAAACATTTGCAGTACAAAATTCGCAGAGTGCTGCACTAATGAATAACATAGTTCGCAAAAAATATAAAACGACATTAGACATATCTAATGGTTTCTTTTGTCAAAATATTGCACCGGAAAGCAGACACTTGACCGCTTTCTCAGTAATGGGGTCACAGAAAAATTTCTGTAGGCTCCCACAGGGATTTAAGAACAGCCCAGGACTATTCTCAGCCAGAGTAACAGAGTTACTACAAATATATGATGATGAGGCAGTATCTTACGTCGATGACATCTATCTAACAGACGACGACTTGGAGACTCACTTGAAAGGGTGAACACCATAATACTTGGGTTCGCTGCAGAGGGTTACAAATTTAACTTTGAAAAGTCTCGAATTGCCCATCTGACAGTCTTATTTTTAGGATACGAATTATCAAATGAAGGAAAAAGCCTAGCGGACAACTTCTTAGAGAAGTGCGCTGTACTCCAAGCACCAAAAACGCTGAAGAACTTACAGTCAATTCTAGGCTTCCTGAATTTCGGAAGAACTTACATTCTAAATTATGCGGAGAGGGTTACACCTCTCTACGAACTAATTAAACCTGATTTTAAACCAATCAACTGGACTCAAAAACACACAGAAATTTTGAGATCATTGCAAACAGACATGTTAGCAAAAACAAAATTAGATACACGTGACAATACACGAATCCTTGTAATCCGAGTCATCCCAGGAAGATGCGGATTCACGTACCTGACCTCTAATGAGGGAGAAAGGGTACCGATAGCTTACAAATCTCACTTGTACACACAAGCAGAAAAAACATTCAGTCTCACAGAAAATACTGTGAAAGCAGTGCAAACTGCTATAGCTAAAGAACGAGAACTAGCACATGGCAAAAGGATCAATGTCCTCACTGCGGAAGCCGCCTTCGAGGCGCTATTCAGCCCAGTAAACCTGCCCACAGTGTCACTGGATCCGAAATGAATACAGTGGGTAAATTCTCTTGGCGCGGAGGACGTGAAATACTATTTTGCCCCGCACATGAAAAAACGGAATGATTTAACTTATGAACAAGAATATCCTCTGCCAATCGAAATTCTTCCTCTACAACAATACTCCTGTATAATCTATACAGACAGATTTGTACAGCATTATAACGTAGAAAATAAATCCTACGATGCAGCCTGTGCGATTGTTAAAGGTCGCTGGCTCTGCGGTAAATTCAGACCGAAAATAACAAAAACTGAATCACTGAGAAATTGTTCGGCTCATCGAGCTGAAATTAGATCTTTAAAGACGGCGCTTGAAAATGCAGAACGTGAATTCCCGACACTAATCGTGTGCGATTCGCATTTTTGCGTCAACTCTTACAATAATAAGTTGCAGAGCTGGGTTCAAAATGATTACAAAGATGACACAGGTGCCACAATCAAGCATAAAATGCTTTGGAAACAGGTAGTTCTTTTACAGAAAGAACTACAAAAGACTCACGTGATACACACTCTGAGTCTTCAACGTGATGGCGTTCACGTTGCAGGGAATTCATTGGCTATTACAGCCACAGCGGAAGCAACTAAACCGGCTTCCGTAGCCACAAAAAAAAGCGTTCAGAAAAATACATAGACGGGGAAACCATGCTGGCAGTAAAAAAGTCCTTAAAAAGCGACTGTGCAGCACTACCCGTGAACTATCCACTCAATTATGCATACGTAATTGATGCAAACTCTGTTCCTTTTGCTCGAATCCCTGGAGTGGGGGATAGGGTAATTCCAAACACAAACCGGAGAAAGTTATTAATAGCAGACGCACACATGGGTGAAGGTCCAAGGCACAAACAGATGAAGGAATGTCTGACTGAATTACAATCAGTATGCTGGTGGCCGGGGATGAGCGTGCAACATCAAATATATGTGAAAAACTGTCCAGACTGTGACAGAGATCGCAGTAATGAACCGGTCCAGCCTGTTGCCCAGTTACCGTTTATAGACAGGATAATGCTGTCTATATGCAATCCAGCGTCCTATTAATCGTTTAAGACTAAAACTTGTGGCCCCAGCGCTCGGCTGACGCCAAAACTGTTATAAAAGATCTGCGAGTCTTTATCGGCACATACACAATTGCCATGTTCCATTCTGACCAGGGTCCTGCTTTCAGCTCTCGAGCTTATAAGGAGGCCATGGCCAGTATGGGCGTTGGGTTGCGATACTCTCGTCCATCACACCCTGAGGGGAACAGTGTAGTGGAAAGAAAAAACCGAGACATAAAGCAATCTATAACAGCGAAGGTTCGGGTGATGGGTGGGTCAAACATTTAATAATTGTCCACTTAGTCTAAATAATTTGCCAAGAAATTCTCTAAAAGGTTTCAGCCCGTACGAACTATTGCTCGGAATTAGAATGCATATTCAGGACCTCGATAGTCAGGCTTCAGTGGTAAAAGATAAGAATAAAGACTTTGACATCAAAGATCGTTTGGCTGTTTTACAGGACTTGAATGAAACAAGAAAATCCTTAAGCAACATAAAGTTAAAGCAACAGCCAACTACCACTGAAGACACACCACCTGTCCCAGCAAGACCTGTCTGGATTCCAAAGATTGGAGATCTAGTCAGAGAGAAAATAGCGGTGAAGAAGGAATTTGGGCCTTCTTACAGAAAAGCAGTACCTGTCTTGGCAATCAAAGGAACAAGATCAGTAGTACTACCGCCTCTTGCTGGTAAAAAGGAGAACCGAGTTGTATCAATCGACCTGGTAAAACCACAAGCATGTGGCCTATAATCAACAGTAGGCCAAGTGGACTCCCAAGAAACAACAGAATACCCAAATTTGCAACAATCCAAGAGGTTCAAAATGAAAGACTAATCACATTTGATAAACCTGCAGTGCACAGAGAGGGACTATGCAATAATGTCATGGAACTCGTGCCTCTTGAAACACAGATTGAAACAGTTCGTCATGAAACACCAGTCTACAATGATGTGGCATCAGAATGTGCTACCGAAAGACAAATTGAGAAAAAAATTCCAACAATTGACAGAACTGCCTCTGGCTACTTCATCAACTTCGATACCTTTTCTGAAGATCAAAACGACACTGAAGTGAGACCAGAAAGAAAGACTTTTAAAGAAAAAGCAACAGAACTCTTTCATCAACTCAAGGAAACTTACCTTATTTCTCCATGGTTAGAGTTTTGGTTTGGGCTAGGTTTATTTTTCCTCCTGCTTTGGCTCATCATGGTACTTTGTTTGGGAAAAATCATTGAGGGAAAATACAGTTCAATGGACACAGCAAGTCAGAACATCAACTTAGTCCTGTAACCACACAAATCATCTCACATGAAGAAAAGAGGACTATCATCAGTAAATGTCACAGCCATTCCAATACCCGGCGGGGTAGTATGGGACAAGACTGACTATGAAGTATATGGCTCGGTGGAAATCCTGAAATATCATCACCAGTTCAAGGTTTCATTAAGTGACTTTCTAAAACCAAGTACTTTCTCTGATGATTGGGATTTTGAAAGTATAAATAATATGATGTCTGATTTAGTGTTGTCAGCAAGATTTACAGAACATGATTATTTACATGGTTCGTTTAATTATGAACAGATGTACTGCTTCACACATTACGGAGACCATTACTTACATAAATCTGCACAACCTAGAAATGTTTTTAAATATAACCAATGGGAACATTGTGCTACTCCACCTAAAAGCAGTTCGAAAACATTCTTTGAGAAATTCCAGTACTTCTCAGGGTTTAACACAAGTGATGCAGAAACGTTTTATTATAAACTGTTGGATAAAACAGGGTTGAAAACTATGCTGACAAATACTAAATTGATATATTCAGAAGCATTTTATGAAAAAATTATGACATTTGGTTTTGATTTCTGGAAAAACAAAATTGAAACAAAAACCATCTGGGGTACAAAAGAATGGCAGGTACAAGGCCTAGAAGCATTATTTCGAGCCTGCATGATCCCAGAACAAATAATGTTCTTAAATGACACAATTCACCAAACAACCTGTCTTGGCCTAGCTAAGATTAAAGACCTTAACAAACCGTCTATTCCAAAGCCAATTCCTGATAATGCAACAACAGAAGTTTAAATAGACGTATGAAAATTTTTACATCTAAACAGAACACATCCTGATTGGAAAAAGTGGTTAATCTGGCCTACTGACACGAATAACTGTCAAGATAGATTCCTGAACAAAACACAGGGGTTAAAAAATGACCAGACCAGACCCTAGATACTCCCAGAGACAAAATCCAGGGATAGTAACAACATACAGTGTAGGGAAGCTGTGCCTTGAATGGCTAGAATCATCCACACTGGCAGAAATTAAGCAACACTTACCGTATTTTCCGGCGTATAAGACAACTTTTTAACCCCTTAAAATGTTTTCAAAAGTCGGGGGTCGTCTTATACGCCGGAAACCACATTGTTACGAGTGGAAGCAACGCTCCACCGACTTTGAATTTGAAGCAAAGATTAAGTAGAACCAAGTCAGCACCCACGAACCTCCGTATGCGATTTTATATAGCGCGGACTTTACCCGAAGGTGTCTGCGCGCTTCACAATAGGACCGGTAATGATACATGAAGAGAAAATTACCGGTAGAACAGAACAAATAACAAATACAAACGTTACCGGTACATGAATCAAAAATTGTGCACAGTTACTTACAGTCCCGTAGTGCCGATGGGAGAGGGTCTCACGGGGCATTTCGGTTTTCTCACTGCGTGTTCAGCCTAGAGACTCAGCGGCATATGCGCTGATCTGGCGCCTCTCTCTCCTTCCGATGTGGCCATAAACCTCACGTTCATCGGAAGGAGAGGAGCGTCAGTACCCTACGTCATCTCCTCAGTTCATGGGCATTGAAAGGGGACTGCAGAAGGTTCCCGCCGGCAATACAGTACCGGTACATAATGTTTGGAAGTGTTGGAAGTGGGGGTAGTCTTATACGGCGAGTAAAGCACGAAACCTACATTTAATCAAGAGAAGTAGGGGGTCGTCTTATACGCCGGGTCGTCTTATACGCCGGAAAATACGGTATCTTTACTTAAAGATGGTGCTGATTTGCGCGATTTTATTATGGGACCACGCAAACAGCGTCAAAAACGCTTCATAGCGGCCAGCATATATGCGGCATACAACGAGGCTTGGAAAGTAACTCAAATTGAAACAGCTGAAAAAATACGAGCAATTGATCGTATTAATTTGGAAAAATCACTTTCTGTTGTGGACAGTGGGTTAATGACTCTGTCCTCCAGAATATATTCACTGGACAGTATTGTATCATCTGCCATCGATATAATAGATAAAGACTTGCTCAATCTGGTCATGGAACCTCTTACTACCTTGTTACAAGCATCTAATGTTCACTTTCACATGTACTCCGACGATACCCAACTATATCTCAAATTACAATCCCCCAAAGACATCAAACTTCTGAACTCAGCGCTCAAACACCCAATCATGGCTTGCCGACAATCCCCTCAAACTCAATGCTCTGAAAACTGAGTTCCTTCTGATCTCACCTCCCGCGAAAATCTCCACCACTCAAACTTGGCTTAAGCACCTAACTGCACTCCATGTACAACCTACCATTGTGGACTCAGCAAAATCCTTAGGCATTACACATGACACCAATCTGAACATGCAGCAGCACATCAGCAAGGCAACTAAGGGAGCTAATTTCCAAATCAATACCCGGAGGAAACTTAAACCCTTCCTCCCAGCCAAGGACTTCCAAACTGCTGTACAAGCCCTAGTCATTCCTCGTTTAGACTACGGTAGCGTCGCCCTTTGCGGACTCCCTCTATCTACAACTGCACCCCTGAGAGCCTCTTTGAACGCTGCAGCAAGACTCATCACTGGATCAAAAAACACTCTCATATTACCCCTGACTTAAAATCCCTGAACTGGCTGCCTTTTGAAGCCAGAATACAGCTGAAAATTGCCTGCATGACGCACAGAGCTGTACACCACAACTCACCCTGCTACCTCACTCAGAAACTGACAATATCTGGAGGCTCAAGAACCACTAGAAGCACAAAGAATCTTCTCCTGAAACCTCGTAGATTCCGGAAGGAAAAAACATATAAGCGCTCTTTCTCAGGAATGGCACCCAGGATCTGGAACTCACTCCCTCCTGAAACCAGACATATCTCCTCCTCTGCATTCTTTAAAAAAAGAAGTAAAAGCTATCCTCATGACTAAATTCACCAGAATTTGTACTTTGGATCTATTTGAGACTACACCTATCTGCACTATTGTTTGTCTGATTGTCGATTTGTATCATTGGTTTTAGTAAATTATGCTCCCCCATGTACCTACCCTATTTTGCTTTTTATTTTTTACCTACAACTATTCTTTGCTCAATTGTTTGTTAATCACTCCCATGTTTCCTTACCCCCTGTATTTGTAAAGCGCTCTGATATCTGCAAAGATCTTGTTCGCGCTATATAAAACTTTCAAAATAAATAAATAAATGTTACAGCATGGCCAGTCGCAATTGCATTCTATTGTACAGTTAGGCTGGACGCTGCAAAATCTTCGTTCAGGCTATGTGCCATGGCGTTTAATCAACACAACGTCATTGTTTTCCATCTTTAACCTTACTGATAAACAAATCAGCTTGGCACAGAAAGGAGCAGACTATACAATCCTGAGCATCGAAAAACTTGAGAGATTACCATTGACAATGTCAGAAAGACCTGTCATTGAATGGATAATACACAGGATTATCACAATTCCGATAACAACTTTCCAATTTAAAAATTGCCTTGAGTATATACCGACTGGCCAGTATGAACGATTGGGTAAAGGGTACATTAAGTCAGCATGGAAATTACCATATACACACACATGCTATAGTGACAGCAACAAAAATGTATTTCTTAGTGGCGAAAATTGCAAACATTCACTAAGCGGTATACTTTTGTGCCAGGGTATTAACTTACAAGGGGCCTGTGAAGGAACTTCAAACAACCTTTCATGCCACCAACATGTCACACCTGCAACGCAGATAGAGCCCTTCTTTAGGCAGCTTTCTAATGGGAATTACATTCTAATAACGGATCACAGCTGTTGTGGCTTGATGCCAGGGAAAGCATATCTCGTAAGCGTAACTTCCATGGTCACTTTCTGTATACAAGCATTGTTTCCAAACGGCCCTGAAGATTCCGAGACGCCGATTTGGCCTCCTTTGAATGTCTCTTCTATACGAATTGATACTTTAAGCAGAATGAAGTCTGTGCTTTTACAGACAACAGTGCCCATAACGTCATCAAAAGAGACGTATGATCTCCAAGTTGCAAGGACAACATCGGAGATACATGACCTTTTATCAACAAATTGCCCCTGCATTTCACAGAAATGCTTAGCGAAATTCTAAATATGTCGGATGCCGTAGGTATCTCAAACGTATTTAAGACGATTTTTTCGGGACTGTTAACACCATTCAAAGCAATCCTGGGAATTATTCCTAATTTTGTCCATTCAGTCTTTGGCGGCATACCCCTAACTTTGGGACTTGTAGCAGGCATTTTATTTTTGACCCTCCTGCTCCGATATGGCAAGCCAAAACACAGACATGACTCCGGCAAGGATGGAAGAAACGATCCTAGCAGTACGCTACCGGGACCGCATAACTAGAGTTCTTGGATTGGCCAGGCTGAGAGATCTGAACATGACCTGGTTTCTTTCATTCAGACCTATATCGCAGACCTGCATCTTACCTGTGCTTCGATGTATACTATGCGGAGAAGAATGCGTGCTAGACACCTGTCTTGCACTACCATCAGCAGTACCAATGGATATCGATACTTTGCTAAGTCCTGTAACGGCTCACGCATCGTGTTCTCCCCAGAGGCTACCAATCCTGATGACGGCATTCGTTGAGACTCCTGTGCTACGACTAGGTGGCGGCAGTGAAACGATACATGAAAGCAACATCACCCAGGTACGGCCTTCTGTGAGCATTGCTGATCCAAACATCGATGATAGCAATCATTCTCACACCTGCCAAGTTACAGCATTATCGAACTTGGTCGAACTGTCACCTGAATATGTAGACCTATTCTTTAAGAGCCTGTCTGATATGATGTTCTCCCCTGAACAACAACAATGATTTTTTGGAAAAGCATTCTGGCGCACAGCGTTCCCATGAACTGTGAATTTGGCCTTCAGGTTTGATCAACAAAAACTACTAAAAAGTGTTTGGAACTCTATTCCCCCGTTCACCATGAAAACATTTTTTGGGGAATTGAACACTTTTTTCAAAATATTTACCTTTTTTCCTGGCACGAATACCTTTGCTTAAAGTAGAACTATTCATAAAGAACAGAACTTCTATTTTTAGGTATATCTAGAGACATAATAACTTTACCTCAGCCTCCAGCACATTTTACAGCACATGCATTTATATGTGATGAAATAGTCTCGCCTTTTTTTCTGTATTCAGAGACATTTCATGTGTAATTTTTTCGCAAAATCGTTCAACTGATTACATATGCTATACTTTTTTAATGATTTCTATGCTTAAAGACGTACAGTACCTATATTTTCATGTATTTCAAATATGCCATTTCAAATGCAATATGTATTTTGGGGTGGGAAGTATTACACACGCATCTTATTGCTTTAGTTTTTAGTAATTTGATGGACATAAATTCGTGGAGTGGGTGTCATGTTCTATCTAGGACCCCGATCAATATTGTGACTTTATGCCCCTATACGGCTATAATCAATCCATACCCCTATAATGGCATAAACGATCAGAGCCATATTTCAGAAACTCGCCTCTGCAGCTCATTACAGTAGATGACACAGCGGAAGCCACTATCTTAGATTCCTAGATTACACACTAAGTTCTTTCCACAGATAGAACCCCAGCAACCTGGGAAAGCCCCGCTTGCTATGTTTTGATTAGTAATAGAACTCTAATGAGCACTGTAAGAACGACCGGTTTTTAGTGACCTCTTTATTGACGTCTTATGTCCAAAAACTTACGTCAAACAAGGCACCTTTTTATTTTTTTTTATTTTTTTGTTTTGTTTTTGGAAGACCTTTATTTCACATTTGTCCATCATCATACAAGGTGTAGTGCATGGCCCACATAGGGGCGAATCAAATATTCAATAAGCAGAGTTATTCGGTATGGATGACACAGCCATTTAGCTGGCAACCCGGGGGTCCAGCGGCATTATACATGGTGGAAGCAGTATTGTCATTTGGAATTGTTCATAATAAGTGATCGGTCCAATTTTCTCTTTTTTGGGTGTAACAACAGTAGAAATGTAAACAAAAAGGGGGAATGCTGCACTGTTCCTGGAGAAGAAAGGAGAGGAAGTGGGGAGGGTTTTCCTGGCGTGACCAAGGGTGATTTAGTGATACCCTGGGGCATCCATTATGTTGGATGTAATTGCCTCACACACCCCGAAGAGTGTCATGCTTCATCATCGGCGGTTGCTCCTCGTCGGGGAGGCGGTGCAATCCCCGACGGGCACACCTCGAAGAGGGGCTCTTTGGCGGAGATCTTTTTTCCAACTGCCTTTTGGTGAAGTGGGGGTATGTGGGCAGGGTGGTGTATTCCTGTGAATAGGTAATTAAAATGTAACAAGGGGTACCGGAATGGATTTTTATTCTGGGGGTCCCCTGGCTACTGTTAAAAGGTGGGGCTAGTTACCTAGTTGTCAACTAATTATGTTGTGTGACCCTAGGAGAAACTAGAGGTGCTTGTGGTCAACATGTTTCTCGCTAATGGTATGTTAACCGCGATTCTTCAGGACCAAAGTGAAAACAACAACATGCTAGTATCATATGTGTTGTGTTTGTTACCTTAGTGGATCCTCCTATGCCTACTAGACCGCGTTTCTTGACCTACCCTTGACCGCCGAGCTCGAGTACATCTACTCGAGCTCGGCGGTCAAGGGTAGGTCAAGAAACGCGGAACCAGAAGACTGTAGCCACATCCTTAGGGCTCAACTCTGCAGTTCTGCCCCGCCGACCACTTATGTGGCCTCCATCATTTGACTAGTAGGCATAGGAGGATCCACTAAGGTAACAAACACAACACATATGATACTAGCATGTTGTTGTTTTCACTTTGGTCCTGAAGAATCGCGGTTAACATACCATTAGCGAGAAACATGTTGACCACAAGCACCTCTACTTTCTCCTAGGGTCACACAACATAATTAGTTGACACCTAGGTAACTAGCCCCACCTTTTAACAGTAGCCAGGGGACCCCCAGAATAAAAACCCATTCCGGTACCCCTTGTTACATTTTAATTACCTATTCACAGGAATACACCACCCTGCCCACATACCCCCACTTCACCAAAAGGCAGTTGGAAAAAAGATCTCCGCCAAAGAGCCCCTCTTCGAGGTGTGCCCGTCGGGGATTGCACCGCCTCCCCGACGAGGAGCAACCGCCGATGATGAAGCATGACACTCTTCGGGGTGTGTGAGGCAATTACATCCAACATAATGGATGCCCCAGGGTATCACTAAATCACCCTTGGTCACGCCAGGAAAACCCTCCCCACTTCCTCTCCTTTCTTCTCCAGGAACAGTGCAGCATTCCCCCTTTTTGTTTGAATCTCTAGTACTTGGTACGGACACTGAGCTGCTACTGGACCTTCCACCAACTTGAGTGGTAAATAGTGTCCTGGCGTCTCCCCTCCTTTTTGAAAACAACAGTAGAAATGTGTCATTCAGTCCAGCATCGTGGCCGCCGCGGCTTAATCCCCGGGATCTCACCTAGGTGCATGTAGAACTGCATAAGTGCGTAGTAATGCGTGGGTCCCAGGGTGGTTGTGGGCATGTCTCACGTTTGCAATGCTCGACCGTGCATGACAATCAGTGCGTGGTATAGCTCACTGAGGCATAAAACTACCGGTGAAGGCTCGCGAGTCCAGTTCGCTAAACAAGGCACCTTTTAGGTATAAATAATACCAACATTGCCTTAAGCAAACACAGCGGTGGTGGTTGTGAATACAGGAGCAGAGCAGCTGTCCCTTGCAGAGCCCAGCAGATGCGAGAAGCCCACGGACGCTGCCCCTCCTCCTCCTTGACGCGCTGAGAAAGACGATGTCTTTTCTCCTGCCGAGAAAATCCAGCTCCGGCGTTTCCAGCCTACCCTTGCGGGTAACTGGGATATCGAGTCCTGAGAGGAGATACCAGACCTCCAACATTCTATTCCAGCGGTACGATGTTGACTAACCCCTTAGAGAGAATTCTTGAAGCAAAGCCTTGGCAAAACCAACTTAACTTAAATGGCTACTTACTTACTCCATCCCAAGTATTAGGCTTAGGTCAGGTACACTGGGGTAGGCATAGTTAGAAGCACCAGTTGAGGACGTTAGCTAAATGTATATATGAATGTATATATTTTACTCATCTTAACTATCGTATGGCTAAGAAACCATATCAATGCTTTTACAGTATTATTTCGCAATACTCCTTTTACTGTACCCACTTTTTATAACAACAAGTCTTGCAATTGTGGCAATTCATTTCTCTTGCATGAGAAGAAAGACTGTTCAATAAATAATACCTTTTTATTGAAAACGCCCGTCTCTCTATTCTCTGCATCCTGGGGAAAGTAATTCTTGCACAACTGACTGAGTGAAATAGCTGTCTATTGTTTCACACGACTCTAGAGATTGACTCTTATTCTAAGGAGCAAAGTTGTCATGTTTATGCGGTTGTTGGAAAACTGAATCCCTTCTTGTCTGAGCCAGGGGAGCTGATCACTTCCTATTCAGTCAAAGTTTCCAGTGACCTCTGAGCTAGTTGGTACAAACCCAATTAAGTCTAACATAGTCAGTAGAGACCTGGAAGACCGCACTTCTACGTCTACACTGCTGTTTATGTTATTCCAATGCGCCGGGCCTATAGGGAAAATAGGAACTACACTACACAATTTTACCAAGTTAACAAATGCTTCAGTCCAGATATTAGAGTGGAAAATAGGCTTTATACAATGCTACAGAAGTGTATAAAGATTTTGGCAACTCCTCAACTTCAGTCGGCTCCTTCTTTGTTGTTGCTACGTTTAAGAAACTACAGCAGTGTCAAGAGGGCTTATGGATCCATAGGTCAGTGGGAACACAAACTGATTTAATTTGTTGGGATTTCTTGATTTTTCTATCTTCCCTTTAGGGATGAACGTGATATGCTACTTGAGTCCACCCAACTAAGAGCTGATGCAGGAGAAGCAATAGTTACTTGATGCAGGTTCTCCATCTTGGGACTTCTCATTGAATTCATTTGCAACTCTTTCGAGGTAGCCTTAGAAACATGGACCTCCTTTTCAGGAGGCAAACGTGTGAGATCTTTGCACAGGTTCGCTTATAAAATAAGCTAAAGTTGTAAGTGATAACGCTTTGCAGTGTGGCTTCAGAGGATGCCTTACAGTACTAAAGTCTTTTTTTTTTTTTAACAATGTAACTAGAAAATTACCTCATTGTGGCTTGTTAAGTTCCCATTGCATTGCAATGCAGTGCTATAGATTGTGTTTTAAAGAGAGAGCTCTGAATTTAAAAACATATCCATAATGGAGAACTTCACCTTTCTCGTGTAATGCCCTAGGCAGGAGCTTTAATTTATGACTAAACTGTGATGTGCGTCAGTTCTGTAGTAGACTTGAAGTTTAGAAAAATCCCCTGGTGCCAAACCACAAGCAAAAAGAGAACATTGATTTAGGTGTATTGTGTTTCCTGCTCTCTGAAGGGGAATTTGCGTTGGCACTGGCATTGGCGGACAAAGTAGTTACTATTTTTGTCAACTTCCTTATGGTTGCTGTGATGAACCTGTTCAGCGAGTCTGGTATTCCAATATGATGTAATTTGTCGCATATTAAATGCTCTGTCATTGTGACTTGAGAAGTAAAATCGTTTTTACAGCCTTGTGTCTTACTAGCGTATTCTGTTCTTCGTTGGCAGACAGAAACTGGTTTTAGCAAAGGCTTTTGATGGCTGTGAGTTGATAATTTGGTGTGATATTTGTTTTCCTGCTCTTTTTTTGTTGGGTGGCTTCTGTACATTTGAGGTACATGTCTGTTAAGAGGATCGGATTCCTACTTTTTGTCTCAAGATAGTATGAGTAGGTGTCCAGCACACTAATATGTTTAAAAGAGCTTTTCCCAATCCCCCCACCCGCCCCTCGTCTCCGTTGTCTTGAATACCAGCATGCAGCACTCTGAGACAGCCATGTGGTTTGATGGCCCATGTATATGACGCTTAATACATTCTGTTACATTGGAGACCATCAACTTTTCTCATTTGCAAAAGTCAGGGCTTCCACTTTACCATTTATTTTATCAGCACAATATAAAATAAATATGTTCACGTGATATTTCAGTGGAACAGCCAGATTTTGTTATTGCAGTAAATCAGTGTGATTGGTCCTCACCAATTGATCTGTTTCAATGTATGCAGTGGTGAAAGCACGCAGATGGCATGTCAGCCCAGATGACGTTTTCCATATTCTGCCTCAGTAGCTGTCCTCTGTGCTGTCCCTGCCCATCTCAAGTCAATGCATGAAAATTGAGTGGGCTAGGGATGGATTTTCCTGTTTAGAGTACAAGTGCTGGCCCTGCTTTAATGTATTTACATGCACCGAAAAGACTGGTGTGAGTCTGATTCTACTAATGACGTGAGAAAAGGCAGCAGGTATGACTTGGCCAAGTGATCACTTAAGGCGTTGATTTTAACCAGTGTATTTGTGGTTGCAAACAGAGAAAATTAGTAGGATGGCTACAATTTATTGGAGTCCTGTTTATGAGGAGAATTCACAATAACATTATATGCCTCCAGCGTATCAGTTTGTGATTGTGGAATGTTGGAGTAAGGTATGCTAGGTGAGAGCAATTTCCCTAGCTTCAAATGAGTAGTAAATTACATTCAGCAGGCAGTTATCACCATCCAAATGCAGGCGTATGAGAGTTTGAACACCAGTTCTGAAGCCACGTTCAGGAAGAAACTTTTCATTTTCGGTACCATGCCGTCTTTGCTATTTGGCAATGCGTTCCTTGAGGTCGAGGTTAGTACCCAAGAGTATCTTGCCATTTTGTGAAAGATAGGGAGTTTGGGTCTAAAACCATCAAGGTTCATTTCATTGAGCCAGGTTTGCACTATTTTTTCCCTGTTCTTAAAATGTAACTGGAATTGTGTTAAGCTTAAGGTATGTAATGGGCATCCATGTCTGGATGAGTTTCACTTAATATTTGAGGCTTAGAATGTCTGGAGCAGAGGAGACTTTCAAGTAGAGTTGTGAATAGTCCGCATATTTGCGACTCTTGATGCTTTTATATGTTAGTAGAGCCCCCAGGGGCTCCATGTAGAGGTTGAAGATGACAAGAGACTGTATGGGACCCTGGGGGACTCCACAGGTGATGGTAATCCTCTGCGACTTTGGAGTGCCCATATGACCAAACCGGTCTTGATCGGAAAGTTAGGAGGAGAACCAGTGAATAACATGAAACTGATATCTATTATAGACTTATAGCCTGCTGCTGAGGGCTATACCTGTTGTTAAAGGCCCTGAACGCTCGGGCTACAACGGGAGTGAGGGCTTTTAACAAAAGGTATAGTCTAATGCAGAAGAGCTATAAGTCCTATTAGAACCTTTCTCCCACTAAGAGTAGAATGTTCTGAATTAAAAAGAAAAACAGAAAGACAAACATTGGAATGTTGGAACTCCTGACTTATACCAGCCATTATAAGCCCGGAGCTGCTACTTTGGTGCTACTCCTTTGTTTTTAACAGAGCTCTTAACGTTCCAAAGTTCTAATATGTGTTATGAGTAATACACCAATATTGACTAGACCTAGTAAGCCACTGGACCTAAAGGAGAATGGGAATGAAATAAACCTTTAAAAACTTTCCATGCTTTGGAAATATTTTTGCAAAATAAAAACCGTGAACCAGTTCTCACTGTGAGTTAATTCTGATTGTTAAAGAGAATGAAGCTTCATTTCGTTCTTTCTGTAACGGTAAGGAACAAAAAATAACCTCGAATTTTCTCTCACACTCCTACCCCAAGATATATGGGCACCATAAAGTAATCTTCCTCTCAAACTAGGTGGACCTTCTTTCAGTCCTTAACCCTTTAACAGATGGATCCCTTTTTTAATTTTAAAGTGGTGAGAACACATTTGTTTAATTATCTCAAATGTATATAAAATATCCCAAGCTTATTATTCACCATAATGCATTCACCAGGAAAGTGTATTTCTAAAAGTGACTTTTCTTCAAGTCACTTATTCTGTTGCTTACTTGAGCAACATTTGTTGAATTTACAGGTAAACAAACTTGCTTTTACAAATACTCTGGGTTACTGTAACCTGCTTTATAGTAACATTGAATTATATCCTGCAACTAATCTGCATCTTTACCGCTCAACATCTGCATGACCCTGGGAAGCAAACTTGTCATGCCCCTTTCTTTGTGAAGCCATTCCCCTGGGTGTTGATGGATGGGTCATAGTCATGGAATTGTATATACTTGTGACTCTGACATTTGAGAAAGTGCCCCCTTGACATGCTTTATCCTCTGCTCTCTGAGCTTTGCTGTGAAGAAAAAACAACTTAAAATCGAGTGAAAACAGGTCATCTACGCACGTCCTGGATATGGTATTGATCTGGTATTGAGGCAAGTATTGGTAACTGTTGGGATAATATGCCTCTTAGTCTTGAATCCCTGCCAAAAATACCTGTTAATTATCCACATTAGTGACGGTACTGATACATCTGTCATCTTCTTAAGAAATCCATCCCTAAAATGTAAACATGTTGCTATGTCTTTAGTTCCAGAGTCTATTCCCATCGGAATTTACTTGTGTCTATTAGCCAAAATAGATGTTTGCATTTGCTAGAAACTTTATTGCCCTCGGAATTCATTGTTTTGGGAGAAATAGCCTAAATGTAAATACCTTTTAACTACAACCGACTCCTACTGAACTATCTAACCTACCTAATAATGTGTCCTGACCTATATTAATTAATGTAACTGTTCAAGTCCCTTCTTTGGTTCTTTCTTTAGTTCAAGAACGAATGTCCCCATTTTAGGGGCAAGTTCAGTAATTGTGCATAATATTTCCTTCACCACACCTGCTGAGCATTGTGGCAGCACCATGTACCTCTTCTGGGTCTGAGACTTTTGTTGACTTACATTGAATGTATTTTGCCACATGCTCTTCAAACCTCCTTTAAATTATGGAAGTGAATGTCTAGGTTGGCATTCTTCAGCATTCTGTCCATCAGTTTATTTTTTATTTTTTACTGCAAGTGGGACGGTTATGCCCAGACGTGGGTCCCATGCTCGCCATGCCACTGGAGTCGAGCTAGCCTGGCTGATGAGGGGTGAGACCCCATAACCGGTCACAGGATGCTTTTGTCTGGTCTGAGGAAGACCTGACCTGGTAGTTCAGGCTGTACTGTTTCCATAGGAAGCAGGGTCAAGACAGATTTGCATACAGCTGGGTCCAAACTGGAATGGCATGGTGAGCAAAACAAAAAGATGGTTTAAGGCCCAGATCTCTGTCCTGGGAGTGAATGTTTGACATTGTTCAGCATTCTGTCCATCAATTGTTCTTTTTGCATTTAAATGTAAAAACTGTGAATCTTCATTCAAGTTTTCTTAGGCTTTTCAATTAGTAGTGACAGGCCATGCTAGTTTGGACTGGTCAAGGTAGTGTGTGGGTTACATGTTAGGCAGAGTTCTGTGTGTGGTCCAACACATTACGAGGAGGAATGGGCAGTAGAAATTCCTTTTAACAAAGGAATGGGCTGGTGATCTTCCATAATTTACAAAGTACTACAGAGGTTGTAGAGGCGTATGAGCAAAGCAGTACATGGAAGATGACGTAATCAATGAGGAAAATATATGGAAATTTATAGTGATACAATAGTCCTTCTGTTGCATTTGTAACAGAATCGATTCTGCCAATCTAGCTCCCTCTACTGGACTTTATGATCAGTGAAATGGGGGTGTGATTTGCCCATCGACCTTTAGTGCTTTGGGGCACTTGACTAATCCGAGAAGCCCCTTGATATTACCTTTTTTAGGGCGAGCATTCAAGACCTCTTGTACATGCTTTAGTGTATACTTGTATGTTTATGTACTTTGTGGGCTCCGGAGGAATTGTCTGCTTCCGCTTAGGGACATTTTTTTCTGTTCAACTGCCTCTATCTAACTGTCTTGATAGAAAATGACCAGGAGAGGTCAGTAAAATACCAGGATTGCTTTTTGCTGAAGGACTTTATTTTTTATTTTTCTGGTTACTGCTTCTATTTAACTTTTTTTAACATAAAAGTTTATTAAAGAGAAAAGCAGAGTCAGTAAATCAGTCACAGGCAATATGATACATTTGATTCAAGATACAAATTAAGCAAAAAATAAATCAGCGTACAATTCGTACTATGGGTTCAGGTCGGACTATGGCTAGCTCAGTCACAATCAAGACGATACAGTGAAGTCAAAGTACACCGTAGACAGAAGAATAGATTAGCGTACAGTTCGTCCAATGGTTCCAGCTCGGACCATGGCCAGCTCCGTCGTCGGAGATTCGCAGAGTTCACCTCCAGTACTTATTCCAGTGTCCCCACTTCTTGTCCCACGTCTTGGGGCAGCCTCTTATTTTGTACACAGTCTTCTCAGCAATCATACAACGGTCCATCTCAGCCATCCAACCCACCGGTAGCGGCCTCTACCGGGAGCCCTATTTCATCGCAATGGAGCATTTAGCTAACAGAAAACCCAACGCCGCCCACTGCAGTTCCAGTTCATTCAGGTCCGTGGCCCCCCATATATTGAGAAGACATTCTGTGGGTGACGGTAGGAGTGGCCTACCCAGAGAGCTGCTCATTTTACGGATCACGCCACCCCAGAAGTTTTGCACCGCTGGGCACTCCCATAGGATGTGATAAAAGGTGCAAGGTAGGCCGTAGCCGCGCAAACACAATGTGTCAGGGCGTCTACCAATTTTGGCCAGTGTAGGAGCGGTCATGTAAGCTCTGTGTAAAACCTTCAGTTGGATTAATCTGAACCGATTCCCTAGGGGACATTAGGGCCGCCTGCCAGTTCTCGTCGTCTAAGGGACCCAGGTCTCCCTCCCATTTGTTCCGCAGGGACTGGAAGGGATCGGGGAGGTTGTTACAAAGCTTGCGGTAAGTGTAGGAGATAGCTTTCGCAGGGAGGGGTTCCGA
Source organism: Lissotriton vulgaris (assembly GCF_964263255.1). Lineage (NCBI taxonomy): Eukaryota > Metazoa > Chordata > Amphibia > Caudata > Salamandridae > Lissotriton > Lissotriton vulgaris. The sequence goes on along the minus strand of NC_141699.1, from coordinate 162,635,704 downwards.
TAACAGTCTATCCTCCAGGGGGGAAGCCTCAGGTATAGATGTGAGGTCTGGGATGGCGGCGAGGATGGCGTGATTGATTTGCAGATAACGGAAGGATTCTGTCAAACCAAGGGAGTATTTCGCTTGGAGATCTGTAAATGTCAGTAGCTTACCCCTACGAACAAGGTCTCCCACCGTCGAAATCCCTATTGTGTACCACTTGTCGAATCCCTGAAGGAAACAGAGGAAACTCAAGCGTTGTGACGACCATAGGGGTGTTGCCTTAGTGAGTTTATCTGACCATCCTAGACTCTTGTTGGCCCTGTGCCAGATTGCGACCATGTGTGCCATGGGTCCAAGATATCTGTTCCGGACGGGTTTGCTATATAGGGCCCCCAAGTAGCCCTCTCGTCCAGTCTGACATCTGTCAAGGAGGAAGGCTGGATTCAGAGGTGAACCATGAATCCATTGATTGACAGCCACCAATTGCGACGCCCAGTAGTAGAGACCGAGATTAGGTAGGGCTATGCCTCCGTCGTACCAGCCTTGGAAGAGTTTGCGGAGGGCGATATGGGCTGCCCCTCTATCCCACAACAGAAGACGGAGTTCACTCTCAATCGTGCTAAAATAGGAGTCCGGGACCATAAAGGGACAGTTTTGCAGAGCGTACAGGAAGCGTAGAAGCGCCAGCATTTTAAACCGGGCCACCCTGCCGGGGAGGGAAAGTGGGAGGGACCGCCAGTGGGCCACGTCGCTATGCAATCTGCGCAGGGGACCCAAGAGGTTGTGATCATGGAACACCTTTTGGATCTGGCGTGACATAAATACCAAGGTATTTAAACCCGTCAAGAGCCACTGTAATGGAAAACCCCTGGGGAAGACAGGGCGGGGGGGCCATGTAACATGTATAACGTTGATTTAGTCCAGTTGATCAAGTAGCCCGAATATTTTCCCCAAATTAGTAAGAACATGGAATAAACTATTAATAGAGGACCGGGGGGAAGCCACATAGACCAGGATGTCATCGGCATAGAGGGAGATTTTGTCCGTCATCTCTTCGTTCCATTGGGGGCCTCTGATGGAGACGCCGCGCAGACCCATTGGGCTAGGGGTTCGAGGGTGAGGGCGAACAACAACGGGGACAAGGTGCAACCCTGCCGGGTTCCTCAATGGAGGCGAAATTGTTGGGACGTGTGGTTGTTAACCCGGACTTGGCCTAGTAGGTCTGTGTACAGGAGCCGCACCCAGCTAATGAAGTTGGGCCCGAAGCCAAAGCGAAGCAGGACCTCGAAGAGATAGGGCCATTCGATCGAGTCGAATGCCGTCGTGGCATCGAGGGATAAAATGGCAGCGTCTTGCTGTATGATAGATTGTCGACTCAAGACATTGCTAACCCTCCAGAGATTCAGAGCCGTGTTACGTCCCGAAGGAAACCGGACTGGTCGTCGTGTACCAGGGTGGGAAGCACGAGAAGGAGGCGATTTGCCAGGAGCTTAGCCAGGACCTTTGCCTCCGCACTAATCAGGGAAATCGGTCGATAGTAGTCGCAATCAGTGGGCGGTTTATTCGGCTTGAGGATGACCACAATGGAGGCTAGATGCTGGTCGAGCGGGAGAGTACCCCCTTCATGGCTGTCTTCGAACATGTTCTTGAGATGGGGGACAATTCCGGGAACCATGCCTTTTAGGAATTCAATGGGGACTCCATTGGGGCCCATTGCTTTGCTGGAGTTAACAGCGAAGAGCGCCGTAGTGAGCTCCTCTGCCGTAATGTCGGCATCTAGGGTCTCCCTGTCAGCATCTGAGATGGTAGGGAGGCGCATCTCATCCAGTAGTTGCCTGGACTCCTCTGACATATAGCAAGCACCAGCGGTATAAATTCGTTCCAGATGGTCGGCGAAGGCCTCTGCTATGTCTTGTAGATCCACAACTTTGACCCCGTCCGGTCTTGTTATGGACGACACCCATCTAGACCCTTGGTCACGCCGTTCCCGACAGGACAGTATCCTGCCCGCGCTGTCGCCAAACTCATACACACGGTGGCGGTGTGAAGCGATCGGGCTTGCGCATTTTCCTGCGCTAGAGCTTTGTAGGCCATTTGCTGGGTACGAAGACGGCGAGCTGTGGCTTCCGAGGGGGCCGCGTTGTGGGACGATTCTAGGTTAATGAGGTCAGATTCAGCCTGAAGAATCTGTTTGTTGTGTTTGAGGGCCCTCTTGACTTCAAGGAAGCTGCGTCTACGGGCCTGAACCTTCACCGTGAAGTCGGGAAAGAGCATGACCTGGGCGTTCTCCAGTTTTAAGGGCGGTCCTGCCCGTGCCGTTTGAAGGATGATGTCCCGGTCACGGAAGTTAAACACCCGGGCAATTATGGGTCGGGGGAGGGGAGGCGCCCGGCCTCGGCCTACCCCCAGGGACCCTGTGTGCCCGCTCGATAGAGAAGTAGTTGGACAGCTGTTTTGGCTGAAGGTGTTTTAGGATTAGATTTTCAACAAAGAGGTCAGTCGCCGGCCCATCCATCCGCTCCGGAACACCTAGGATTCGGAGGTTGTTGCGCCTAGCGATTCCTTCATAGTCGTCCAGGAGCTCTCCCATTAGCACTTGCTGCTTTTGTAGTTGGGTCACCTGTTGCTGGAGGGTGGAGGTGTCGTCTATGAGCGCCGCTGTTTTAACCTCCATATCCCGCACCTTGGAGTCCATTTTGCGAAGGTCCGCTCGCAGCAGGGTAACTTCTACATTAACCGGGTCTCCAGCGACGAGCGAACTCCGGCTATTGCTTCCATCACGTCTTCCAGCGCGGGGGTACGTGCTGCCGAGTGGGGGAGGTCGCAGTTTTAGGCGCAGTCTCAGGGTTCACCTCCTTCAGCTCTCCCTTAGAGCCCCACGAGAGTTTGTTAATCTGTCTCTGGTTAGACGGTCGGTTACCTTAATTGGAGGCCATGTTGGGGCGCCGTTCCGTCCTGCTCAATCCAGGGGCTCGGAGCTGGAAAACAGTCAATGGGGGTAGGCCCTCAACCCCATGAGTTTAGGCAAGGTGTCACCTCCCCTGCAAAATTGAGGACATCGGGGTGTTTATGGCGCAGGAGGCGGCAGAGGAGGAAGAGCAGAGGGACACTCACACCGGGGGGCGCAAGGTGTCACTTATCCAACAATCTGCCACAAGTCCCACAGAAAAGCGCTCCAAGCGTGCGAGGGCCCCGGTAGGCGGTGCTGATGAGTAAACTGGGGGTGGGGGGAGCGCCCCAATTGGCCAGCCACGGTACAGGTCTATAGTAGCCCAGGTAAGTCTCCAGTCGTCAACGCGCCTTATGGAGAGGTGGGTGGGTGGCACTCAACCGCGATCAGAGTCAAGAGCAAGGCCGCAAGCGTTGGTGTCTAACCTGTGACTCGGAGCAGGTGTCCTCTGGGCAGACAAGACCAGGCCCCCCACGGAGGGTGATGTGCCAGTCGTCGCGGTGTCGGGTGGCCAGGTATTCAAGAGCGGGTCAGGTGGGCCCAGGGAGCCCAGTTGCAGGAACCCTTACCGGCTCAGCAGAGGTAGGCCTTAGATCACTGCAGCTCCCTTTTGTCAGAGTGGCCTCACTGGGCCCCTCGCTGTGTCGTAGGTGGACTCCACGCACCCCACCAGGATCAGCGGCGGGCCCGGACTGTCAGCACAGCAGTTGGTGGTCGCCAGGAGCAGTCGGCAGAAGTACGGGCAGTGTGGGGCGGTCCCTGGCCATAGGCCTCAAGTACGGTACTTGCGTAGTTGTCGTCCCGGGCACCAGGGGGGGCCCGTTGTCCGCAGCTGTAGCCCGTCTCCAGCCACCCCAGCGAGGCAGAGACGTCATGGAGGTGCAGGCTGTAGGATTCGCCAGCCCTGACCCTGTCAGGCCGTATATGCGAGGGCTCCCCGGTCCCAGGAGCCGCTCGAGTGTCAGATCTGTCGGCAGTCGGCGGACCCGACCGCCATATTGGGCCGATGGAGGAGTCCGGCCTCGGAAGACTGTAGCGGCCGCAGGAGCTCTGAGGCGGCCAGGGAGCATGTGGAAGCGTCCAGGCAGGCCGGTGGTGTATTTCCCTGCAGGTAGGAGATATCACATGCACTGGCGGATAGTTACTGTCAGCGACATGGGTGACAGCCGGTTTAAAACACGGCCATTCCTCTCGGCTGCTAGCCACGCCCCTTTCTATTTAACTTTTTTGATAGACAACGACCAGCAGAGGTCCGTAAAATACCACAATCACTTTAGCATTCTCTAGATTCCAGTCCATAGAAATTGTCTTCCACGAGCACCCTTGGACAATAATATTTTTTCAAATCTTGTATTTTGAGTGAAATGATCACCGAAGGCCCTGATTTTATATTGTAAAGATTTTTTGACTATGCCATTTCCATCTGAAAGGCAATATTTCTCTCCATGTGTTCCCACACCTGGCGAGTCATGCAGTTTGATGTTTACTTTCCCTCCATGTTAAAGAACAGTAGATGTTTCAGCACCCAGGCTAATGTGCTACATAGCTAAATACATATAAGGTCCAAAAAGCGAGACAGATTGCATTGAAATGCTTCTTTGTGTTCTGGGGTTAATTGTGACCTGGAGAGGGCCATAGTGCTCACCAGGTTATAACTGTATACTTTTTCGTTTTTTTTATGCCTCGTTTTTGTCTTTGCATACTGTTTACAAACTTACCATCCCTTGTGCTACACCTAAGGCAGCCCAGACCTTTCAGGGTAGGATTAGGATGGGGGTTTGGGGTTTTAGGGTTAAACTTGAATAAGGATACGCCTAATCTGCAACACGCAGCAACCCTTTGGACGGAGCACCTTTAAAATCAGCAATACCTGCCTACCTCTCGCGGAACCCGCTGCGCGGGTCCCGTTCGTGTGGGGTGGACCTAGGAATTTCAAGGATCACGACGGTGTCCCTGTGAAGGCGAGTGACAGGCGGGGCTGCGAGCGAGAGCAGGCGCTGGACCGGAACTACTGTTCCCAGGAGCGCTTGCCAGCCCCAATTCAGAACACCTGGGCCGCTCTCCCTGTCTACTCCTCCCCTTCCCCTATAGATTTATAAATTGACACTGCCAGCACCGCTGCGCGGAAGCGCGCGGGAGTGCCGGGAGAAGCCCGGGAGAAGCCCGGGACAAGGGCGGGACCGTCTGTGGCCGTCAGGGGCCGTAGGATGCCGGGCTGGGCCACCCCTCTGATAAGTGGACTAGAATCTTATGTGTGTAAATTGTTGCCTCTTATATTTGTTACCCTTACTGGTCCTTTCTGTTTTGAAATAACACACTGTTATCCTAATTCCTTTTTGCACTCAACTTTTAATTTTGTTAAAGGATGTCTGCTTCTACCCCAAACTCCCTTCCTGACCGTGTGAGTATCCCTATACTCGGTCCTTTAGATAAATTCTTCGCTAAAGCCACTAAGGATATTGACCGTGAACTTTTATTGGCAGAAAAAAGGGCCGAACGGCGTTTATCTGTTGAGGCACTTAAAAGACAGGCTCCTTTTGTTAATAAAGGGATACTTTCTGCATCCATAGTAGAACATCCGGATATGGATGCAGAGCTTTTTAATACAGATAGTATACCTTTAATTTTTCAGGAAAGCCAGCCACCTCTGGGGGCTCGAGATATGATGGTGGAAAGTTTGAGCGACTTGTCCCCGGTAATATCAAACAATCTTATAGACCTTAACACCCCGTTACCTCTGGAAATTGATACTCATTGTCACACTAATGCTATTCCTCCCCCCTTGAAGATACAAACAGAGGTTATTTTGTTGCTTCCTTCTCCCCCCCCCCCGCTGAAGCGAGTAAGGTACACCACGGCCAAAAGCGTAAAAATGGTGTATCCTCCCCAGTTAGGAAAAGAAGGAGGAAGGGAGGCAAAAATAAAAGTAGGTCTCTCAACCCATGGAAACCCTCTGAGATGGTATCCCCTAGACCAACCTCGTTAGTAGATACAAGGGATAAGGTATCAGAGGGAATAGAAATAACACAAAGGAATGGAGATGGGGAGGACAAAAACATCTCTCATGTTGAGCTCCTGGAAGCGCTTGAAAAAATGTTAAAGGCTCTTTTCCTTCCTCTTGTAGAAAGGCTAAAAAGGCTGGATAAAAAGTTAGACTGCCTCCTCCCCAATCTATACCCCCAGAGAATGTAACACCAACTACCCCGGCTATTAAGCCTAGGGAACAAAACACTAGTAAACCTTCTAGTCAGCATAATTCCCCTAATAAATCAAAGAAATTATCTGCTAATAAAAACCCTCCCTCTTCATTAGATATACCAGTAAATCCGGCTTCAAAAAACATGGAAAAAGAAAAAGCGTCTACTGTGGTCTCGAAGCCTACCCAAATTAATAAAGCAACTACTCCAAAAACAATGCACACTAACAAGGCCAAATTACAATATAAAAATACGGTACAATTACCCCCAGAGTCTTTTGGTTTTGTTATTGTTTTAACGGGAGTTCCAGTAGTTGGGGAGGGGGATACTGAATCGAACACAAGTCTAAAAAACAAAGTGATTCACTGGTTGCGCATGAACAGACCATTACCTGCATATTTGAATGGGGATATTGTATCAGTTAGGAGGTGCCAATGGGTAGGCATACGCCCTAAGGATATAGATGGTGACTTGATTATAGTGAATTTTAAGGACCGTAGGGTGGTATCTTATATAAATGATTGGTTTGTTGGTGGCAATGAGGGTGGAGTCTCTACACGTAGCCTGACATATTTCTACCCAGAAAATATGATGTTTCCATCAAATAAACATCGGCAGAGATATGGTTTAAATTTCAACCATCATCAGAAACCACCCACAAACAATCTAACTTTCAACTATCCAAATAGAAACTCCAGATTCCACCATAGAGTAAATTACCCAAATTTGTACTCTGATTCAAATAATCATAATCCGACTGATCCTAGGGAATTCTGGAATATCCCTTTGTCAAACATGTTCTACCCCCAGACTCCATTGAACTTAAATGATTGACTCCTTCTAACTGAACATCAAACAAGCCATTTTGACCCAAGATGGGGGGACAGCACAGTCACTTGTAGAGCTACAAACACGGGCGATGAATTGGATGTGGGAAATGTTGATAAGGATACCCACATAAAAGAGGTACATGAGGTTGCTGATCTGGGAACTAATGTTATAGGAACTAAAGCAGATCAATGTGCCCAAGCCCTTCTCCCAGATAGATTGCAAGTGGAAGAAGAGGGTAATTGTGAGAAGGTTTGCAATACTTGTGAGAAGGTTAGCAATTTCTGTGTACTTTCTTGGAACATAGCGGGTTTTGCCCACAGGTTGGAGGATCCGGCCTGGGTAGAATTTGTAGATTCCTTTGATCTAGCCTGTTTACAGGAGACCTGGAGCATAGTGGATTTGAGTTTGGATGGGTTTCAAGCATTTAACACCCCAGCAATACCATCAAATTCAGGGCGAGCTAAGGGTGGACTTATGACAGCAATCTCTGTAAAACATAATCTAAGAACCGTTAACTTAGTGGTGGAAAGACCTTGGTACCAATTATTTACTATTAAGAACCTTTTCATAGAAACTGTCCTTCTTATTAATTGGTATTACAACATATTTGATCCTAATGAAACGGAAATTATTGATAATTTGCAGGAAGAGATTGCCAATGTGAGAAATAGAGTCTTCCCCCTCCTTATTATGTGGTTAGGTGATTTTAATTGTGAGTTGTGTAAATTTAGTGGGTCCAGAGCCTGTGGGATGATGGACTTAAATGACCATCCTATGGCCCATTTTTCCCATACAAAACAAGGCGAGGCCATAAACAGTATTCTAATAAATAATATTTTATGCATTCTCGATATGAATAGTTCTTCGGGTAATGTGAATATACCCACTTTTCAGGGCACAAGGGGTAGAACAAGCACAATTGATTTTGCAATAGTATCCATGGGACTTTTTAATTATCTAAAAGACTTTAAAATTGAGGTAAACCCGGCTAGCGACCATAACCCCCTAACCCTGAGTTTTACCATTGCTTCTGACCCAAAATTGTATCAGGAACAACCCATAGTATATACTAAGAATCAGGGTATTACTGTGAAATGGAATAAAGTAGACGTGAGGCAACTGGAGATGGATATTTTTAAGGAAAATGTGGCTCAGATAGATATCTGCCTATTATCCAATCCTGACCCAGTCCATATAATCACTAGTTTCGAGAAGCTAATGGAAAATGTAGCTACACATTTACTAGTAAAGGTAGGGGGGAAGAATCAAGATCAGGGGCCCAAATGGTTTAACGCTGAATGCTCTGCAGCCCAAACTATCTTAACTAAAGCTTTGCGCCAAAAACCTAGAGATAGAAATATGGTTATACTAGCTAGGAAACAATATAGGCAGGCAATTAGAAAAAGGAAAAATTTATTGAAGTCCAAAGCATGGGAAGATTTAGATAAGGCAGTTGATTTAAGGGACAATAGACTCCTTTGGGAAGTAATAAATAGGCCCTTTTTAAAATCAGGGGACGAAAATACCATTCGAGTTCATTTACCAGAGGACACCTGGGTAACTCATTACAACAAAATTTTTAATCCCAAAGAGATATCACATACTGCTACCTCGGAGGAGGACGATTCCTGTTATGTTAATGTGGAATCACCTAAGAAGTTTAGTGAATCCATAATGCTTGCAGAAGTAGAGCTAGCTCTGACTAAGGGGGCATCCTCAAAGGCCCCAGGCCCTGACTCAGTACCTTTAGACCTTTTTAAATGTAACCGAGAGTTTTGGTCCCCTCTACTTATGAATGTTTTTAGGGCATTAATACTTGGCCCTATTCCGACCTCTTGGAAAGAGGCCGTTTTGGTTCCGATTTTTAAAAAGGGTGATAAGTATGATCCAAGATGTTACAGGCCAATATCACTAATAGACTCAACATGTAAGTTGATGGGTAGGGTGATATTGGCACGGCTGGAAACATGGGCTGAGTCATCAGGGGTAATTGTAGAATCTCAATATGGTTTTAGGAAAGGGAAAGGAACTAATGAGCAGTGCCTGAACCTTGCTTTGATTATGGGCAAGTACATGGGTGCCAAGAATGGTTCTATACACTTGGCATTCATGGACTTGTCCAGCGCCTTTGATACAGTATGTAGGGACAAATTATGGCGCATGATGGACTCTATGGGTTTTGAAGAACCACTGGTCACCCTGCTCCGCAGGTTACATACTGCCACAACGGTTAGGGTTAGATATGGCCGTAGTGGAGAGAAATCAAAACCTATATTATCCACTGAAGGTGTCCGACAAGGATGTATTTTAGCACCCTTCTTATTTCTGGTCTATACAAACGGCTTAGAGGGCTTTTTGTTAGAAACATCTGCTGATTTTCCAAAGATAAACGGAAGAAGAATCCCAATGTTGTCTTATGCAGATGACACTGTTTTAATGGCACTTACCCCCAATAGCATGCAGATTTCCCTGAATGCTTTTGATACATTTATGGGCAAATTAGAATTAGGTGTTAATTTTACTAAATCTTTTGCCATGGCCTGTGGTCAAAAAAATGTTAAAACACAGAAATATGTAGTGAAGAACGCTACTATTGAGAAAGTGGATAACTTCTGTTACCTGGGTAACCTCTTTAACAAAAAATTGAGCTGGGAACCTTTGCTGATAGCACGGGTTCAGAAGGTTGCACAGTTAATTGAAGCTCTCTTCCGCTTTGCTAGCAAATTAGGCCAGCGACGTGTAGCAGAAATTACATCATTATATAAAGCCAAGTGTGTTTCTGCCTTGACCTATGGTGCAGGGGTTTGGGGTTCGTATAACTGTGAAAAAATACAAATTGTGGAAAACAAGTTTGTTAAACGTTTATTATCTGTCCCAATGGGCACATCTAATATATTTTGCCATGGAGAAGTCGGAATCGAGTTTATAAGTGATATTATTCACGTTGCCCCTTTAACACTATGGGCTAAGGTTTGGCAATCTGAAGAACTGAAATTAACAAAAGATATTATTCAAGATTGCCTTAAGCTTGATTATTACACCCAAATTCCGTGGCTACGATATGTTAGAGAAACTTTTAATAATATAGGTTTAGGTAAGATGTTTACAAATCCCGAACTGCTTGGTAGGGATGCCAAGGAGATTATTAAAAATGCTTTCAGTATTAGTTTAGGTTCTTTTAAGACAAATAACCATGTATTAACTGTACGGGGAAAACCAGTTCGCCAGTTTTATTTGTCATATATTACGAACACGCAATGGCGTTTTTATCTTACAAGATTTCGCCTTGGCACCTTACATTTTTTGTTTGCTTTCCCAAAGCAGGGGGGTTGGTGGGAGAAGTTACCCTATTGCCCCTGTAACAATAGGGTTTCACAAAATACTCTCCACCTTCTGCTTTTTTGCACTCTGTACAAAGTGCCAAGAAACACTTTCCTTAAACCATTATTGGAATCATTTGAAACGCGTTATTATAAAGAAGCGTATGATCACTTGTTATCCTTGTCAACTGCACGTATTTGTAATGCCGTTTTAAACATTATTAGATCAGCTTTGGTAATTAGAAATAGATATTGATGGAATTTGGTTTTTTAAAAACATTATGTAAACATGTATTGTGATTTTATGGTTGATTAATTCTAATGTCTTTTTAAAATTGCCTATGTATACTTTTATGGTTTCTACATGAAATCGAAATAAAGTTTTTGAACTGAATAAGGATCCTACTTTTCAGTGACTGCTAAGTTGCAGTGCAACTTTTTGCAGGGTATTTTCTAAATACTTTGAGTTAATCACCTAATAAAGTTTTCTTTATAAAAATTCCACCTGCCAGGATGTGAAGAAACTAGTTTTGGTATTTGAGGAGAAATCTTGATCACAATCAGAAAAATGTGAGCCAATCTTTGAAAATCAGCATTGTAGTTGACTGGGATATTGAAGGACTGAAGGTAGCTGAGAGTGAATCAATTTTCCCATAAGATTGCTTGTGGAAGGGCCAGTGAGGTCTGACCTAAAGCATGTTCATTGGAGATGGCGTGGACAGTAAGATCCATCATCGAAATGCTAATTCTGACTGAGCAGTCCTGGATCACAATCCTCCTGCTGCCTGTATCTAAAGTTCACCTGGGTCTTTGTGATGTGCCCACCTGCCTTGATAATTTATTTGCTAATAAATAGGAGCACTTGGCCTATCAACTGTACAGCCAGGTAGTCCCGATTTAATCCCCCACCACATTTGAACATTTATTATCCTAACTGGCACATTTGATAACAACCAACAATGTTTTTCTTTGTGTTGAGGATTTTTCTGCTTGATAAACCTTCATTTCGTTAGCTTTCTAGGTACAATACATATGTGTAATTTATATTCCTGGCTCTTTCAATCCTAAATGTGTGGTTATCCTTGTCACCTAGAGGCGGGTTGAAACTGCTTTGATGGCTATCCGTATAGCATACAACTAGCTATGTCGTATGTAGCTTGCCACCAACCCTGTGCCTAAAGCACCCTCACCAGTTCCCTCTTTTCTATTGTTGTGGATCGGAATCTGCTTCGCTTGTGCTTAGTAAATTGTTCTTGTGGAACCAAGTACATATTTTTGTATCCTTTTTAAGTCGAGCCTGGGCAGCGCATGCACTGCTCTGCAAGGCATGCTGTTTTGTGGTAGGGACTTGAAGCTCTGCCCACATTTTCCATTGACTTGTGTCATTGTCCACTGTAAACTGTGGCTGTTGTTTGGTCAAAAGGTTTAGAAGTCCCGCCTTAATACAGCCTTGTCTCATTTTGTAACTTCCCATGGCAACACCCCCTGTTACATGTGGTGTTGCTTGGGAGGCTTTAATTATAGCTTCTGAGCACTATTTTGTTTAATGATTCTAACATGCCTTCTGCTTGCAGGTCTTTCCAGCTTCCCTGGCATCAACAGCAATGATATTCCAAGGCTAAACAAGCATTTGCAATGCAATCGGTCTCGCATTTACACGGGTTTGAGCTATTGGCATTGTAAATGACAATGCCTTTTAGTTATGTTTTTATAAACAAAAACAAAAATAAAAGGCATTGTCATTTGCAATGTCAATAGCTCAAACTCACGTAAATGCAAGACCTATTGCATTTTAAATGCTTGTTCTAGCTTGTATTGTTCACACATCTGGACCGCAGAGTCTCGTAGCTTTCAAACAAAACAAAATCTTGCCTTGTTTATTTTGGAACTTGTATTCTTTGCCCTAATAGAAAGGGTTGTGATAATTATACTTTGTTTTGGGATACAGAAACGCGCAATCTGTTGATTATCCATCTGAAGCAAACACAAGCCGTCGAAAGAATTACATTATTTATTTAACTTGACACCCCAAGCCACGAGACGAATATACTGCAAGTACTCCGACCCCCTCCTCACACTCGGGGCACAATGTCGTAGCTCACTGCCTGTCCCTCTCGGAAGAAGATTCTACGGCCTGGGACGAGCCTGTTTTTGCTGCGGTGTTAGCTGCCCAACACAGGCCCTGTACAAGCATAGCTCTGTAATCACAAGACCGAGAAGGTCTTAATAAAAGAGCAGATAGCAGATGGACGGGGCATAAGCCAGCGTGTCCGCAGCGGACCGTGTCACGGTAGGGTTCCGCAATGTGACCAGAAAGCCTTACTGCAACTAGTTCCCAGGAGTCGCTTTGGGACGTTAGGAAATCTGTTTAATTTAGGGCCTGTTGTGACCGCCTTTAAACCAACAACAAGGGGCTGTGAGCATACCTCTACGCTGTTTATAGCTGTGCTGTGTCCTCGATGACCTTCCTCACCATGAGAAACTGTCCCACGATGCGGCCCGCCCACTTCCCACTGACGACATAGCCCTGTTCTAAGGGCACCTTGGCCATTTTATGAGCTGTGATGACATCCACAGTTAAACTGGACAACGAGGAAGAGGCTGGCTTTAGCACTCTAGAGTTTTGTCCCTCTACTTTCCATGCAAATAAAAAAACATGAGCACCTAAAAGGGGGAGGATTTTTCAGTAACTACAGAAGTATGAAGAGCAGAGGCGAAAATCTGACCACTGGGGTCGGATATAAAGCCATTGGTGTATTTACACCACACTTGGAGGATAGCGCCTGACTGGGAGGGAGGGAGGAGAGGGCAGCTGGAAGACTTGTTTACCTTCTTTGTTTCCCCTCCTCCCCTTGGAAACTCAGCTTGGAATCTGCAGTGTAATGCTGAAAGTGAAAGTTCCAGTCCGGGTGGGTGGGACCAAAAGGAGACAGAGCGTAACAAGGAGGGACTAAGAAGCCTCAACTTACTAACCTGTCCATGAGTTATTATTAGCAGGGCTCGAGTCGGGGTATCACGCGGGTGGACGGCAACCCCCACTTATTTTACCGGATAACTCAATCACTCAATCAATCAAATTTATATAGCGCGCTACTCACCCAGAGGGTCTCAAGGCGCTTGGGGGATGGGGGGTCTGCTACCGCTCAAACAGCCAGGTCTTGAGTTGCTTCCTGAAGGAGAGGTGGTCCTGGGTCTGACGGAGGTGGATGGGGAGGGAGTTCCATGTCTTGGCTGCCAGGTAGGAGAAGGATCTTCCTCCCATGGTGGCTCTTCGGATGCGTGGAACGGCGGCGAGGGCGTGGCTGGTCGAACGAAGCTGGCATGTTGGGGTGTAGAAGGTCAGTCGGTTGTTGAGGTACCTGCGGCCCAGGTCGTGGAGGGCCTTGTGTGCGTGGGTGAGGAGACGGAACGTGATTCTCTTGTTGACGGGGAGCCAGTGCAGGTCTCTCAGGTGTCCAGAGATGTGGCTGTGACGGGGGATGACCAGGATGAGTCGTGCGGACGCGTTCTGGATGCGCTGGAGTCTCTTCTGAAGTTTGGCGGTGGTTCCGGCGTAGTGGGAGTTTCCGTAGTCCAGTCGGCTGGTGACGAGTGCCTGTGTGACCGTCTTCCTGGTTTCGGTGGGGATCCAACGGAAGATCTTTCGGAGCATGCGTAGGATGTTGAAAAAAGATGATGAGACGGCGTTGACTTGTCTGGTCATCGAGAGGGAGGCGTCCAGGATGAAGCCCAGGTTGCGTGCGTGGTCCGTCGGTTTGGGTGCGCTGCCCAAGGCAGGGGGCCACCAGGAGTCGTCCCAGGCGGAGGAAGATGGTCCCAGGATGAGGACTTACGTCTTGTCTGAGTTGAGTTTCAAGCGGCTGTTCTTCATCCACTTGGCTACGTCTTTCATCCCTTCGTGTAGGTTGGTTCTCGCAGTGGCGGGGTCGTTGGTGAGGGAGAGGATCAGCTGGATGTCGTCGGCGTAGGAGATGATGTTGAGGCTGTGTTGGCGTGCGATGGCTGCAAGCGGGCTCATGTAGACGTTGAAGAGGGTGGGGCTGAGCGATGATCCTTGTGGTACGCCGCAGATGACTTCGGTGGCCTCGGATCTGAACGGGGGGAGGCGGACTCTCTGGGTTCTTCCGGCGAGGAACGAGATGATCCACTCCAGAACCTTCTCTTGGATTCCGACGTTGCTGAGGCGTTGTACTAGGGTGCGGTGGCAGACAGTGTCGAACGCTGCGGAGAGGTCCAGGAGGATGAGGAAAGCTGTTTCCCCGTTGTCGAGCAGGGCTCGGATGTTATCAGTGGCTGCGATGAGGGCGGTCTCGGTGCTGTGGTTGGCTCGGAATCCGGTCTGCGAGGGGTCGAGGGATCCGTTCGTCTCGAGGAAGGCGGCAAGCTGTCTGTTGACGGTCTTCTCGATGACTGGAGCAAATATAGCCACACATTCACTCTTTGGCCTCTCTGGGGCGAGATCGGAGCTCATTCAGAACGCTGCTCACACGCTGGCTTCTCTGATGTAATCGCATCTAAGGGGTGAGCCAGGGGAGGCATTGAGTCTGATGGTGCGGGCCACCTTTCGTGACGTCACTTCCTGTTGTGTGACATCCTCCCCCCCCCCACCCCCCCACCCCCCCACCCCCCCCATTCCTTTTTTTAGGACTTGTGCCCTGATTATTAGGCAATCGTTGAACAGTCGGCGCTTCCTGCGCCACAAATCAACACAACAAAAAGATGCACAGCGACATGAAAGCAGCAGAGCTTCGCTTCGCTCACTGCGGAAAATCATGCCTCTCCTCCCGGCACAAGCCAGGGCGTCGATAGTCAGGTGTACGATACTCAGTCGCCTTGACTATTGTAACGCCCTGCTCCTGGAGTCTCCAGTCACGCTGATGGATCGTCTACAGCGAATTCAATCTGCCGCCGCCAAGCTGGCTCTTGGCTGGACGAGGAGGGCTTCGGCCACAGCAGCTCTGTCGGAGCTACACTGGCTACCTCTAAAACAACGAGTGGCTTTCAAGTCCCTCTGCATTGTCTTTAAGGCTCTGCATGGACTTGGACCTAAACCTCTGCAAGCCCTGTTTATGTGGTACGCTCCTGCCAGAGATCTACGCTCGTCCTCGGCTTGTCTGGTAAAGGTACCCAGATTTAATAAAGCCAGAACAGGAGGAAGATCCTTCAGGGTTGCAGCGGCCAAGCTGTGGAACAGCCTACCCACTGACATACGTCAGATGTCCCAGCTTCTTCCGTTTAGGAGACGTATCAAGACCTGGCTTTTCCCTTAATAAAATGTCCGTTGACTGTTTCCCCAGTTATTAGCTAACAGAGTATTCTACAGCGCCAGGAAGCCTGCAAGGTATCAGTCGCGCTCTACAAATTCCCAAAATAAATAAATAAATAATAAGAGCAAGAGTTAGCACGCAGCGTATTTCCCCAAACGTACTAACATGTCCATGGCTCCCTATCACACTGGCGAGTACTGGCGCATATGCGCTCCAGCGCTAGGTCTGCGAAACCTAAAAAGCACCCCAAAGCTGCACGAAAAGCCCTATTACAATAGAGCACAGGTACTCCTAGTACAACCCGCGGGCCGTCAGCGGCCCGGCAAGCCTTCCCTGGCGGCCCGCGGACCTTGCAGACATGTACCCGTGTTTAATATTTTGTTTTTTACAGAGTGTCAGCAGACACCCCTGCGGCAGCGTGACTAAGACTGCCGTTCTGTGGGGGCCGGGCGATTCCCCTTGTCATAGTCAGAGTGGGGCTGCAGGGGGCTAAGTGGTGACAAAGCCTCATTAACATACAAATGGTCTTTGAAAGACCTCTGAAGTGCTCCGGTGAGGCTGTGTGTGTGTGCCCAGAAGCTGTCTCAGCCCCGGCACACACAGGCAAGGTGGAGGGAGGGAGACAGGGAGGGAGGGAAAGGGAGGGAGAGAGACAGGGAGGGAGATAGAGGCAGGGTGAGTGGGGGTGAGTGAGAGTGAGGGAAGGAGAGTGAGGGTGAGAGAAGGAGAGTGAGGGAAGGAGAGTGAGGGTGAGGGAGAGAGAGTGAGGGCGAGGGAGAGAGGGTGAGGGTGAGGGAAGGAGAGTGAGGGAAGAAGAGTGAGGGTGAGGGAAGGAGAGTGAGGGTGAGGGAGAGTGAGGGAAGGAGAGTGAGCTAGGGAGAGGGAGAGCGAGGGAGGAAGAGTGAGGGAAGGAGGGAGAGTGAGGGAAGGAGGGAGAGTGAGGGCGAGGGAGGGCGAGGGAGAGTGAGGGCGAGAGAGAGTGAGGGCGAGAGAGAGTAAGAGTGAGGGCGAGGGAGAGTGAGGGCGAGAGAGAGTGAGGGTGAGGGAGGGAGAGTGAGGGCGAAAGAGAGTGGGAGTGAGGGTGAGGGAGAGTGAGAGTGAGTGCGAGGGAGGGAGAGGGAGGGCGAGGGAGAGTAAGGGAGAGGGAGATGGAGGGCGAGGGAGAGTAAGGGAGAGGGAGATGGAGGGCGAGGGAGATCGAGGGCAAGGGAGAGCGAGGGAAGGAGAGGGAGGGCGAGGGAGAGGGAGGGAGGGAGAGTGAGGGAAGGAGAGGGAGGGCGAGGGAGGGAGAGTGAGGGAATGAGAGGGAAGGCGAGGGAGGGAGAGTGAGGGAAGGAGAGGGAGGGCGAGGGAGAGGGAGGGAAGGAGAGTGAGGGAAGGAGATTGAGGAAAGGAGAGTGAGGGAGATGGAGGGAAGGAGAGTGAGGGAAGGAGAGTGAGGGAAGGAGAGTGAGGGAAGGAGAGTGAGGGAGCCTGCCAAGAGTGAGGGAGCCTGCCAAGAGTGAGGGAGCCTGCCAAGAGTGAGGGAGCCTGCCAAGAGTGAGGGAGCCCGCCAAGAGTGAGGGAGCCCGCCAAGAGTGAGGGAGCCCGCTAAGAGTGAGGGAGCCCGCTAAGAGTGAGGGAGCCCGCTAAGAGTGAGGGAGGGAGACCGAGTGAGGGAGGGAGACCGAGTGAGGGAGGGAGACAGAGTGAGGGAGAGAGAGGGAGACAGAGGGAAGGAGGGAGAGGGAAACTGAGGGAGAGGGAAACTGAGGGAGAGGGAGGGAAACTGAGGGAGAGAGAGGGAAACTGAGGGAGAGGGAGGGAAACTGAGGGAGAGGGAAACAGTGAGGGAGAGGGAAACAGTGAGGGAGAAGGAAACCGAGTGAAGGAGAGGGAGACAGAGATGGAGAGGGAGACAGAGAGAGTGAGACATTCAGAGTGAGTGAGACAGAGGGAGAGAGGGAGTGAGACAGTCGGAGTGAGTAAGACAGAGGGAGAGAGAGAGTGGGACAGGGAGAGAGGAAGTGAGACAGTCCGAGTGAGTGAGACCGATGGAGACAGAGAGAGAGAGGGAGGAGACAGAGAGAGAGAGAGAGAGAGAAAGAACGAGAGAGAGAGAGAGAGAGAGAGAGATGTGTGTATGCCGGGTCTGGTGGCTCAGTGGACGAAGGCGTCTGCTGCAGGGACCTGTGATCAACCTCATGGTCACAGTTTTTTTTTTGTTGCTCTAGCCCCGCCCCTTCACCCACTGACCCCGCCCCCACCAGTGCGGCCCTCGGACATAAACCACACTGTAAATTTGGCCCCCGAGAGAAAGTTTGTGAGTACCCATGCAATAGAGCCACATTCACGCGCAGAAGTCTTGTGTGACATAAACAGCCGAGGCGCAGTAGCGCGAGGGTGTGAGTGTCACCAAGAGCTCTGTGCTGGCCCCTTTCCATCCATCAGCAGCTCGTCCTGTCCAAGTTATTTTTTTCCAGGTCTGTAGTTTTAGTGCTGTTTATTCTTGCTAAAATCCACATTAATAGCTTCAGAATGCAAGAAAAAAAAAACTGAAGGAGCTGAACTACTCGCACTTGGTACGGCGAAACTTGAACGCTCCAACCGACTGTAGGCTCTTGAGAGAGGGATACACGGTGTGACTTTAGTCCGCTTGAAAGCTGCTGTTTGAGTCACTGCAATTTAGGCCCGACCGGCGGTCTTATGTACATGTTCCTTACAGCGCTTCGAGGCCTTAAGCATGTGGCGATAGGAGCAAACTAGACACTGCCACAGGTCACACGTGAGAACTCCGCTCATTCTTGCCTGCCTGTTTCCTTTCACTTTTGGATACGTACGTTCCATGCGTAACATTTTGAATTTCAGTTTTTTACTCCTTCTGGGACATATCAAAGTTGAGCTTGGCACACAGACACAGGGCCTCATTGGGGCTGTTTCCTGTTTGACGGCAGTTTGGCAAGTGCCAAGAATCCATTGTATTTATACCAAAAGGGAGTGCCTGTAAATAATTAATCTAAGCGATAGAAACCTAAACGCTGGCGAAAAATGGAAATGCATTTGATAGACATTGTTATTTTACACGTGTGGGGGGAGGTAATTCCACTTCTCGGGTGCCACTGGGCCACATATATTTAACACGCTGCAGATGAGTGTCACTCTTATCTTATAAACTATATTATTAAACAGCAGTTAAAGTGTGGCAAACGCAAAATGTACAAGCCTGCTCTACATAGCTTTCAGCGTTATTTACCCCGTCTCGCTCAGTACTCTTGCTTACCCATGTCTTTCCACCAGACCTGTTAACTGCCAATGACACAAGAGTGACTTTCAGACATTCCTACTTTTTTAAAGCAAAGATGACACAACATGGCCAGACCTGTAGGCACATCCTTTTAATGTGGAATAAGAAACTACAAAATCCCAGCCTGCTTGGCACTGCTTTTTGAAACACCTACTAAAAGCTGAAAGTCCCATTCGAGGTTTATGGCAAGGTCACAGCTATGCCCAGGCAGTCTGACACCTACTAGCCTTAACCCTATCCATGCTGATGACGGAACCGCTCGGTCATCAGCCGCGGTGGCGCTGTACTGATGACGGAGCGGTTCCGTCATGGCCCGGCCGCCGCGCCTGCGCGGCGCTGATTCGTGCCTGCGCGGCGCTTTCTATTGAGCGGGCGGGGCCATGACGGAACCGCTCCGTCATGAGCACAGCTCAACCGCGGCTGGTGACGGAGCGGTTCCGTCATCAGCATGCGCCCGCCGCACGGCCCCCCCGCCCCCTTAGCCCTGCGGCGGAATAGCCGATGCAGTGATGTGGTTAATGGTTTCATAGACTGCTTTGGAATCACAAATTTGCTAGCATTCGCGCCAAGAATTTGCAATTCTATTAAGGACACGGAGGCGAGGATTAAGCTTCTCAATCTTTACTAGAAGCTCACAGCAGCCAATGAAAATGCTTGCTTTTCAATATTAATAACGTTAAACACTACATATCCCATCATGACCAGCATAAGACACGCCCCCCAAGTCCATAAGAGGCCTCTGCCTGCCGCCATCTTCCTCTTTCTTTAAGGCGAACAGCTCCAACAACAACTTGGATAACTTTGCAACTCCTCCAACGTGGAAGAACAACATCTTCAGTCGTAATATCCTGGCATTCTTTGACTTTCAATCGTTCTTCTTATCAGAACCTGGAATAAAGGATATGAGACCGTAACCACCATAACCACTGGGTGGGCAAGCATTTATACATAACATGCCGGGTGGGATAATCCTCGCCTCCGTGTCCTTAATAGAATTGCAAATTCTTGGCGCGAATGCTAGCAAATTTGTGATTCTATTGCAGGACCGGAGGCTTCAGATTATGCTTGTTTAACGCTTATTAAAAACTACAGAGTTAATATCCCCCACGGCTTATAATAATATGTTTTGAAGGTCGATTCTGACGACCAGTCTGCACTACGCATGATATCTTGAATGCTGGAACCCAACATGAATGACTTTGACGCCATGGCTCCTCTAACAGAGTGCGCACCAAAAATGGTGATGTCAATGCCGGCTTCTTTCATAACATAACGAAGCCATCTGGCATTGGTGGCAGCAGCCACTGCTTTGAAAGGCTTTTGTAAGGCAATCAAAAGCTGCGTACAGCCCTCAGGCCTAATAGCCGCTGTACATTCCTCATAAATTTTTAAACATTTAACAACACATAACTTTTCGTTTTCCTGAAATGCATTATATGAAACATGACTAGATAATGTCTTTGTGCGCCTAACTATGGTAAAAGAAACTCCTTCCGGAGTAAATACTCTACCTGTTAAATCCAGCGCGCGTACATCTGACGATCTTCTACATGCCGAAAGGCAGAGTAACATGGCTAGCTTAGCTGATAACTGCTTCCTGGATAAAAGGGAATTTGTCGGCCATCTGTTAAAGAGGTCCAAAACCAAAGATACGTCCCACAATCCGGAGTATTTTGGTTTAGGCGGGTTTGCCACCCTAATGCCTTTAAGTAATTTGCACACAATAGGGTGCATGCCTATTGGTTTCCCATCCAACTGGACATGGCCTGCTGAAATGGCTGATCTGAAGTTGACTGATCTATAGGCCTAACCCTCGGATGCTTTATCCGATAGGAAATTCAACACCTGGGATAACTCTGCCCCCACGGGATCCAGGTGTCGTTCCACACACCAATCCACCCAACCTTTCCAGGCCGAGGAGTATCTTTTCCTCGTGGATGGTGCCCAGGCTTGCTTGATGAAATCGGAAGCCCTGCTCGAAACCCCTGGCACTTGCCACTGCTCCCTGAAAGCTTCCAGGCCATCAGCTGAAGCCTGCCTTCCAGTATCAGGGGGTGCCGTTCCTGATGAGGGCCCAGCAATAGCGTCATTGACTCCGGGAGGAGTCTGGGTAGGTCGCAGCTCCACTGCATCAGCTTGGGGAACCATGAATGAGACGTCCACCATGGAGTCACCATGACCACCTCCGCTCGTTGTCTGATCACTTGAGACATCGCTCTGGGGATCAGCAAGAAGGGGGGAAAGGCATACTGTACCCCCTCCAACCAGTCTTGGGGAAAAGCGTCCGCTGCCAGTGCCAACGGGTCCGGTCTCCAACTGAAGAACCGAGGAATCTGGTACGTTAGTCTGGACACAAATAAATCCGTCCTGAACAGGCCCCAAATAGTCTCCAGCCACTGGAATACCCTCGGGAGCAACTTCCAGTCGCTGTAGTCCCTGAGGTGTCTCGAGTTCCAGTCCGCCACCTGATTGGACTGACCTGGTAGATATTCCGCGATTATCGAGATCTGATGTTGAAGGCAGTAGTGCCAAAAGTCCTTGGCTATCTGCACAAGCATGGACGACCTCGTGCCGCCCAACTTGTTGATGTATCTCACTGCTGACACATTGTCCAAGCGCAGGAGAATACAACAGGATGTTTGCTTCGGGGACAACGTCCGCACCGCGAACGACTCCGCGAGTAGCGCTAGACCATTTATATGAAGAGAAAGCTCTTCCGGAGACCATCTGCCGCCAGTGGAGATGTCTCCACAACGTGCGCCCCAGCCCCAGCGTCTGGCGTCTGATTCTATCGTGATTTCTGGGAGGGCGCCGAAGATAGCTCAGCCGTTCCAGGCATCGACGTGACCCAGCCACAATTGTAGCTCCGTCCTCACTTCTGGCGTGAGAGGGATGTTGTCCGAGTACGAGAGACCCCGTTGAAGATGCCTGATCTTCAGTTGTTGTAAAGCCCTCTAATGTAGAGGGCCCGGGAATATCGCTTGGACTGATGACGCTAATATTCCCACCATTCTGGCAATTCCCCTGAGGGAGACTGTCTGACTGTTCAGCAGTTTCCTGATCTCCTTCTTTAGATCCTTCAGCTTGTCCTTCGGGAGGCATAGCTGCGCAGTCACGGAGTTCACTGTGAAACCTAGGAAGTCTATCACTTGAGTGGGAACCATGACAGATTTTTTGCTGTTTATTACAAAGCCTAGATCCTGCAGTAATGTTGTGGTCAACGAGAGGTGCTGCAAGAGTGTCTGCTGGCACTGCTCCCCTATCAGGATATTGTCCAGATATATTATGAGGCGTTTACCCCGCTCTCTGAGGTACGCCACTACCGGCTTCATCACCTTGGTGAAACACCAAGGAGCCGAGGAGAGCCCGAAAGGCAGAACCAAATATTCATACCATTGGTTTCTCCACTTGAATTGCAGAAATCTGCGATGTGGGGGAAAAATTGGAATAGAGAGATATGCGTCCTTCAGGTCCAGCCGGACCATCCAGTCCCCTACCTGTAGTAGATCTGTCAAAAGATGGATGCCCTCCATCTTGAAGTGATTGTATGTAAGAAACTGGTTGAATTCTCTGAGATTCAACACCAGTCTGTTTCCGCCCCCTTTTTTCTGTATAACAAAGATATTGCTGCAGAACCTGTGTTGACCTTGATGACTTGGTGCTATCGCGCGTTTCTGCAGCAAGAATAAGATCTCCTCGTCTATAAAACTGAGATCTAGTTGGGAAAAATGGAGACCTGCTGGTATGCCTGATTGAACAGGACGAGAGTAAAACTCCAAGATAAAACCTTGAACTGTCTGCAAGACCCAAGCGTCTTGTGTAAGCTCCCTCCACTGCTCCAGGCAGTGCTGTGTCCGTCCCCCCAAAGGAAGAAGAGAAACGTCTGCTAGTCTCACCTGAGTTCTGCTGGTGCTTGAAGTTCCCCCTGTTATTATTGGATTGGTACCGGTTCCTGCTGAATCTCCTGCGGGAGGGGTAGAAGGTTCCACCACGGGTGGAGTCATACTCATTCCTTCCTCTGCCGAAGTCGCCTCTATGGGAGCCTGGAGGACCTCCTCGGCCCGACGAGCGACCCCCGCCTCGTCCGGCCCTGGAAAAAACTCCCTGGTTTAGCGCCCTCTTGATGCCCGATTGGGCCTTGTCTAGGGCTGTGAAAGTTCCAACATATTTGGAGACATCCTTGACAAATTTTTTTTTTTTTTTTTTTTTTTTTAAAACCTTTATTAACAAATGCACAATACACAGCGTCTGCCTACAACCCCGCAGGGCCGGCCGCTATGACAAAAACTGGCTGAGCAAAAAGTGCAATACGAGGCAGTACGTTGCTGAAGCAATCTTTCACATCAACATTATCGGCAAGAGCGTAATACCATACAAATAGGATAAGAAAGGTTTAATTTTATGTTTTTGTCGAAATAAACACAAACAAACAAACACATGGTATCATAGTGGCAAGGGTTGCTGGAGGTGGGAGGGGGGGAATGGATGTAGGAGAAAAAACGAGGGTGAGGGGGGGGTGGCGCGCATAAGAGAGCAAAGCATGTGGTAAGTAGAGGAGAGGAACGTAAATCACGGAGAGGAGGGGAGAGGGACTTCGTAGTCAAGTGGAGGAGAACAGATGTCTCCACGGTAAGTATTCCAGGGAGCCCAAACTCTGGACCACTTCCCTGGGCGCCCCCGGGCTTCATATACCGTCTTCTCTCGAAACATGGACCAGTCCATGTTCTCTTTCCAGGCACTGAGCACTGGCGATCTCGGGGAGCCCCAGAGCTGTGCGATATCCCTCTTCGCAATCATATTGCCTAGGGTGACCCAAAGTGTCTGGGCAGCAGTGCAGTCAGTCGGTTCCCACACATTCAACAGACAACGACGCGCCTCAGGAAGCAATGGGACCCCCGTGATACGACTCATAACATCATGCACCCTCGACCAATACGCTACAATCACTGGACATTCCCACAAAACATGAAGAAAAGTACCATCCATCCCACACCCACGCTTACAGCGTCCGTCAGCAACCAGACCCATTCGCACCAGACGCGTTCCAGTAAGATACACGCGATGAAGGATTTTCAATTGAACAAAGCGAAGTCGTGCCGGAATAGCCACCTCCTTAGGGGAGGACACAGCGGACTGCCAGTCCTCGTCGTCCAATTCAAGTCCGTCAGCAGTCCAGGCAGCCCGGAGCTTCTCGAGCTGGTCAGCTCTGTTATGAATGAGCTTCTTATAAATTAAGGAGATGGTACTGTCTGGGACATGGCCATCTAGAACTCGATCCTCCAGAGGGGAGGACTGCGGAACGTCCGTACCGGAGGGGAAGACCGAAGACAAGGCATGTCTCACCTGCATATACCGGAAGTGCTCCCTATCATCGAGCCGGTATTCCAGCTTTAGTGATTCAAAGGACTTAACCGCGCCACGTGTCCAAAGGTCTCCCACAGTACTAATCCCGATCATGTCCCATTTCTCAAACCCTTTCGTCTTCCACAGGTTGCCCAGTCGCTCCGAGTCATACAGTGGCGTCATACGTGTCAGTCTACCACCCCAGCCCGTGGCCACCGTAGCATCTCGCCATGCCCGCACTGCACATTTCGTGGGGCCCGTAAGGAGTCGAAAGGGTGCCTTAGAGTATAGCGCCCTATTAAAGTTGCCGCCGGGCAACAACAGTTTATCTAAAGCAAAGGCAGGGGCTGGCTCCGGAGAATATGTCGCATGGTTGATGGCGCTCAGGTGTGAGGCCCAGTAGTACCGTCTAATATCCGGCAGCGCAATACCTCCGTCGTACCAGGAGAGCGTGAGCTTAGATAAGGCAATGCGGGCACGGCCATCCCAGATAAGTTGCCGCTGTAAACTCTCGACTTCATGGAAATAGCGGGCAGGAACGGGGTCAAAGAAATTTTGCAGGGCATAGAGGAAGCGGGGAAGCGACATCATCTTAAAGAGCGCCGCCCGGCCCAATGGAGATAAGGGCAGATCGCGCCATCGCCGAACATCCTGCTTCAGTCTGCGGAGCGGAGCATACAAGTTCCGCTCATAGCGGACCGAGGAGATCATGGATACATGGACCCCCAGATACTTAAAACCGTCAGTCGCTACCAGAATGGGAAACCTACGGGGGAGAGGCGGTAGAGTACCAGCTATGGCGTAGACACAGGACTTGGTCCAGTTAATGACCAGTCCCGAGTTCTTACCGAAGGACGTGAGGACGTCGAAGAGGACATTGAGTGACTTCTGAGGGGAAGTAAGATAAAGGAGGATGTCATCCGCATACAAGGAGACACGATCCTCGAGGTCAGGGGACCATCGGATCCCTTTGATCGAGGGTTCCCACCGGAGCCACGCGGCAAGAGGTTCGAGTGCCAAAGCGAACAAAAGCGGAGAAAGGGGACATCCTTGTCGCGTGCCGCGGCCCAAAGGAAAGGGGTCTGAGCACCTCCCATTCACAGCAACCTGAGCTAGCGGCTGTTCATAAAGAAGCTTGACCCATGCGATGAAGTTGGGGCCAAAGCCAAATTTGGCGAGGGCTGCCCATAGGTAGGGCCATTCAATGGTGTCAAATGCCATCGTGGCGTCAAGGGAGGCGATCACTGCTGGCTCGGCGAGAATAGAAGCTCTCGCGAGGACACTGTGGAGCCTACGCAAATTAAGAGCAGTGTTCCTGTGAGGGATGAAACCGGATTGATCCGGATGGATCAAATCACAAATGACCGCAAGCATCCGATTGGCCAGCACCTTAGCAAGGATTTTGGGTTCCGCATTAAGGAGGGAGATGGGGCGGTACGAGGCACAACGGTCACGAGGTTTGCCATCCTTATAAATGACCACTATGGTAGCAAGGCGCTGCTCAAGGGGGAGGCATCCAGCCTCAACCGCCTCGAGAAACATGTGACGCAGGTGGGCGGCCATCTTGTCGGGACAAAGTTTGTAGAGTTCAATGGGGAGTCCGTTAGGGCCCATTGCCTTACCCGAGCGAAGGGAACGGATTGCGAGGGCAATCTCGTCGACAGTAAAGGGGGCTTCCAGAGCGAGGCAGTCCGCCTCAGACACAGTAGGCAGAGCAATGTCACGCAGGAGGAACCTGGAGTCGGCCTCATCTCGATCACTAACAGGCGTATAAACCATACGAAAGTGGTCAACAAAGCACTCAACAACCTCACCCGGATCCGAGACAGTCACACCAGAATCACGAACAATGGAGGGAACAACACGACTCGCACGCTCAGTCTTGTCCAGCCACGCAAGAAGCTTGCTAGCCTTGTCACCCACATCATACAGTCGACCAAGTTGATTTGACCGCATCAATTTAGCAGCATCCGTGACACAGGCCTTATAATCTGCTTGTTTCAATTCCAATTCATGCAACAGTGCAGGCGTGTCATTCCCACCCAACTCACTTTCAAGCGCAGTGATTTCAGTTTCAAGAGCCACAACAGCCTCCCTCTTGACCCTACGCTCAGTGGCAATGAGTGACAGGGCGGAACCCCGAATAACCGTCTTGAAGGCCTCCCAGAGAACAGTGGGGGAAGTGACAGAGCCCAGATTCTCAGAAAAATAGTAATCTATTGCCTTAATCAGGTCTGAACGGAGCCGGGGGTTTTTAAGATGCCAGGGAGGGAGCGGGGGAACTCTGTTACCATGCAAAACACCCACAGAAATCGTGATCAGCAGGGGGGAGTGGTCCGAGATACCCCGGGGGAGATGTCGAATCTCACGAACAGTGGACAAAGTGGAGGCTAACATAAGAAAGTAATCAATACGGGAGAGGCTGCCGTGCGCGCCAGAGTGAAAAGTGTATTGTTGGAGCGCGGGATGTAGTGAGCGCCAGACATCTACTAAGCCAAAGGTGTCCGCCATTTCACTGAGCCACATCTGGGACTGTGGCAATACTCTAGGGGGTAGTCGGTCGCAGTCGCCGGACATGACAGAATTGAAGTCCCCGCCCAAGACCAACAAGCCGTCTGGCAGCCCAAGAAGAGTCCTGCCTAAATCAGCATAAGTGGTAGCCTGCAGTCCCGGGGGGATATAGACAACAACAAACACGACCTGTTTACCCTCCCACCTCCCCGAAACAGCAGCATACCGCCCACGCCCATCAAGGATAACATCATCAATAGCAAGAGCAAGGGAAGACTTTACCATAATACCCACACCCCGGGAACCCGAGGTGAAACCCGCATGTGCAACCAGTCGATAACCCCGGCGGTCTAGGGCCTTGCAAGCATTACCAATCAAGTGGGTCTCCTGAAGGAACACAACATCAGGGGCGTGGCGCCTCAAAAATTGCAGTACAATGCCCCGCTTAATCCTGTCACCCAAACCATTTACGTTCCAAGAAAGAATCCGCATTTCACCCCCCCCCATTACGGCAAAAACATTCCACACCCACCCCCCAGCAGAACCCACTATAAACAATCATTGCAAGATATGAAATACCATGAAACAAAGAACAGAACAAATTGAACGAGACACAAACCAGTCCCCAAACACCGACCCCAGAACCCAAACCCGTTACAACACCCCCCTCCCTGCACCCCTGCTGACTAAAAAGCCACCCCCAACTGCAGTGTGCCTGTCGCCCCATACTTCTACACAAAGAACCCCCCGAGGAGGAAGGGAGAAATCACCCGTTACCACACCGCCACGGGCAGAGTCATTAGGGAATAAGTCAATATGTACAGTACGTTGCATAGTCTCAATCGGAACCTCCAGGGCGTCCGTTACTCCTGGGTCGCTGCACCACCTTCCGCACCACCAGGGCCTCCGCTCCCAAAGTCATCTGCCGGCAACGAGTCCAACCAGTCGGCCGCACGTTCAGGTTGATCAAAGAAATAGGCTCGTTCCCGATATTCAATCCGGAGCCGGGCCGGAAACAGCATGGCATATTTCAGTCCCCGGTCCCTTAGGCGACGCTTCACTCCGAGGAAACCTGATCTTTGCCGCTGCACTTGAGGAGTGAAGTCGGGATATATGGAGACAGAGTTATTGTCATACTTCAGGGGACCATGTTTACGGGCGGCCTGGAGGATAGCATCCCTGTCCCGGTAATGAAAAAGCTTGGCGATGATAGGCCTCGGCGGGTTCCCCGGCTTCACTTGACCTCCGGGGAAACGATAGGCGCGCTCCACGGCAAAGAACTTACTAAGTCCTGCCGGAGCCAGTTGGGCGACTATTAGTTCCTCGACCAGAAGATCGGTCGCTACCGAACCATCGCCTTCCGGAACTCCGACAAGGCGTATGTTGTTCCGCCTGGCCCTGTTATCATAGTCCTCCATCCGCTTGAGCAGTAAGTCGTGCGATGCGCGCAGATTGCCAATTTCGGATTGCGCCTCAGCCATGTCGTTCACCAGGCTCGACGTTTTAAGATCCAGTGCCTTCACCCGCTCATTTGTTTTGGCCAGGTCGGCTCGAATTAGAGTTACATCCACCGCCACCGTGTCTATTTTGGTCACTACGGCCTCAAATTGTTGGCCCATGTCGGCCTTGAGTCCAGTGATGGCAGCCATTAGGTCTTGGAGCGACACTTCCGACGTAGACGATGTGTCCGTTTGAAGTCCTTCAGCACCCATGCATACGGCCCCGGGGGAGCCTCTCGGCTGGGTATAGCGTTCGATCATGTTCGTCTGGATCGATCCCCCCCGGGTCGCAGCCTTCCGGCGCCTTTCGGCCTCCACTTTCGTCGCCATCTCGCATTCAGAGTTGACCGGTTAGCCAGAGGAGGTGATGAGCAGGTAGAAAAGTCTCGAAACTCCGATGCGCCAGTGAGACAGAGGTGTAGCGGCCTCCTTGCCAGTCCAACGGAGGATCATGCAGATCAAGAGGGCAGCAGGCGAGGCAGAGTAGGAGGAGACAGGAACAAAGGGAAAGAAACCGAAAGTGAAAGCAATACACCTCCGGCGGGCCAGATGCCAGGCAGCCGTTGTTGTTCAATTACAGGTCGGCCACAGTGGGCAGCCAAGTCCCCGGTCGCGCCCGCGGGCAGGCCAGAAAGTTCCAAGTTGCAGAAAAATGGTCCCCAAGGTCCGATTTCGACCGGAAAAGGATCAGTAGCATCAGCGATGATAGCGCTGCAAAAGCCCGTCAAAACGACCAGGATAGGTAAAGGATAGATAAAGGAGGACGGCGCGGGTCTCGGGAGCTCTCTGCTCACGCGACCATCTTGGATGCCCGCGTAGCTCCTCCCCAAATTTGTCTCCAAATAACTGACCCTCAGCAAGGGGCCCTGGCTCAGCGTCTGCAAGTTCTGTCAAGTTGGTATCCATCTTCCTAAGCAAAGACTTCCTCCTCTCCGAAGAGATGGCACAATTTGCGTTGCCTACCAAACAGATGGCTCTTTGGGTCCATCCGGCCAACACATCCGGGTCCACAGGAGTAGAAGACTCTTTGGCCGCTAAGGCCATCTCTAAAATCTTGGCCAAGGGGCCTATAGCATCCAACATCTTGTCCTGACACCCTTTCCAAGCCCTGTCCAAACCTCGCTTGGGGTCCTTTGTAAACTTCTTCAAAAAATTTAGAAGACTTGCGTCTATCTCTGGCGTTTCCGCCACCCTATTCGGGATGTCAGGTCTGGGGCATTCTGATTTCAGACGGTTCCTCACTTCCCTCGGGAAGCTTCTTCGGAGGTTTTCATGAATGTATGCCGCCACTGCTGTAGGCGGAACCCAGTCCTGCGACCTGGGGTGCATTATTTCCGAAGGATCAAATGTAAAACGGGTATCAACCGGTGTAAGACCTGTTGCTTGCGCCTTTTTTAGCCTTTTTAGGAAGGGGACGCTCCTCTAACGTGTCCGTATCTGTGCCTGTGTCAGTATCAGTGTTAGTGTCTGTGTCCGTGTCGTGGACCCTACTCTTTGCTTTAGCCTTACCGCTTGAACATGAATGGTCAGCCATGTCTGGCAAGGTAGCTAAGGCCTGTGCATGAGGCCATGTGGCAGAGTCACCCGCAGGTTGACCCGAAGTGGAAGCCTCATTTTTCTTCTTCTGTGGTTTGTCGAAGCCATGCCTCTTGGCGAAGCCCTCAAGTTGTCTTCTTATAGGGCGAAGGGCTGAAGCAAGGACTTGCTGTGCTGTCTGTGGGACCGTAGTCTCCATAGCCCTATTTACAGAGGACTGGACTGAAGCATCCAATGCACTTACTAGGTTGTCCTCCAAGGCAGCCGTCTGCCTAGTATCAAAAGCCTCCTCCTCTGCATACTCCTCATTATAA
This sequence comes from Lissotriton vulgaris, assembly GCF_964263255.1. Lineage (NCBI taxonomy): Eukaryota > Metazoa > Chordata > Amphibia > Caudata > Salamandridae > Lissotriton > Lissotriton vulgaris. Next base: position 162,605,671 of record NC_141699.1, on the reverse strand, counting down.
TGCTCCCATTCCGACATTATGGGGTGGCTTTAAGAGAATGAATCCACAAAAGTGTCCTAAATCAGTAGGCTCAGCCACAAGGAGGGTCAAGGGGGGGGTCAGCCCTCTCAGCACACACACTCACTAAGTTTTTCAACCTTCTCAGCAAAGCTGTAATCAACAGGGGTCAATGACCCAGGCCAAAACCAAATCTCAAGAGCGTGTGCACACTCAATTATAGGCCCTTTTTATATTATTACAACCTTTCTAGGCGATCAGAGGGACAGAGGGACAACCGGCATGAAACGAAGGTTTAAACGCTATGAAAATCAGTTTGGAATCGCTCTGCGACGTGCAGCCCAAACGCGACTGAAATTCTACTAAAAAATAGCCCAAAATCAGCGCGTTTGGGCGCCCGCTGCGGCCGAGAGCCATCCGGCATCATCGGCCACTAGGGAATGCCGAATGCGCCTGCGCGATAAGCGCCTGCTCACGGGGGATTACCGGGACACTCAATGCGGCTCAAATGTGCACCGGAGCCCGTCTGTCCCGGGTCAGAGATCGCAGCTACCTTCGCGCTTGTGAGCCCGTCACTCAGCCACTGTGAAATGAGGAAGGCGGAGCGCCGAGGCTTCCCGCCAGTGCACAAAACTCCCTGATACAATTAAAGGTATTTACCGATGTAATAAGCCTCGTCCTCTAGCTAGGACATAACAAATCAATACACAGTTCTAAATTATTACAGAACTATTGCCATCAAACGTGTCAAAATGAGAACATGAGAACAGCAGAGGGAGTAAACCAAAGTGCACTTAGCTCAGCTGTGAGCAGCAAAGAAAGAGGAAGATGGCGGCAGGCAGAGGCCTCTTATAAATAAATAAATAATGCTGTTTGTAGTATTTAGTTGTGGGCGCCTTAGACCTTAATATACATGTAGCAGTTGGACATTCAATTATTGAATCTAATTGTAGGTTACTGGGTTCTGAGGTTCGAGTCCACAGTACCTCCTGGATTCAGCCCACAACTGGACGGCGCCGGTGTTATGAGATTTAGATTCTGAAAGGAACACTTGGGTGTGATACAATAGAGGAGCTCTAACTTTTGATTGCTCTCGGCCTGCCCCACCCGGACTTCTCACGGGCATTTGGGGCTTCTATGCACCAGCGGGGGTTTGGGTCAGTAAACTCTAGTGAGTGGAACCAGTTAAGGCAGATATGGTAAAAGCTTGGGAGACATTGCATTAGACTTACGGCAGGAGAATACATAGCTTAATCAAGGTCGGTGACGTGTGGATAGGGTGAGTAAGGGGTTAATAATAGGATTCTTTGTGTGGGGGAGGGACAAATAGGGTCAGGAATGGGGCATAGTTTGCAAGAACATCATTAGTTCATTTCAGCCTAGCAGTATGAATGGTTGTGGTTGTCTGTTGGCCTCTTCAAGCGCTCTGTTCTATAGACTGGAATCGTTATCACATTTTCCATCTACCTCTGGATGACTGGGCCATCTACTCCCACTCTCTCTTCCTGTGGCCTCCCTTTTGCCCTTCTCTGCGACTCTTCTCTATATGCCTTACACTTTCTTTCATCCAAACCCCTACATGGGGCTGGTCTTGGATCTCTCTTTCTGCAGACTTTTGGGGCCTTGTATTACACAGCCACCTCCTCGACCCCTTTCATGATTTACTTTACAGAGCTGCTCATCTGTGAACACCACTTCATGGGTTTTCAGGACCAGTGTGGTGCAACTGTCACTCCTCATTTCTAGTAACCTGGTTAAGCCAGCTCCAGTCAGTGGGTGGCTAAAAAGTGAACTGGGAAGCCAGGGAAGTCTCTGAATACACTTCATACACTGACCATTTGATGCATGTCACAGTGGCTCATATTGGTCTCTGTTGGCATCACCAGTCACATGTAGTTTTCTTTGTGTCCCTCTACACGTCCAGATTTTTTTAGTTTAGATTCCCATGCGTCTGTCCCAAGGTGATGGGATGTTTTGATGCTGAGAAAAATGTTGGGTGAAATCTGATTCCTCCTCCGCCACAGGTAAATCCTCGGCCACATTCATTCCTTTCTATATTCCTGGCCCAGTCTGCCACTTCCGATGTGGACTAACCTATGCAAATTAGGTTTGGTTCTGCCCCGAAAGTCAGTCCAACTCGAAGCTTAAGGCCACAGCCCCTCTGAAAAAGAACATAAGCAACCCCCAAACTACTTGAACCTCGGCCTCATCTACTGCATGAGCTGTCGGCAGTGCAGCTGTGAAATAGATGTAGGCAACCACGGCTTCCCTGTTTGAGCGGTGCGTTCTCTACCTCCTGCATTATATAGGAGAATGTTTGAGTGTAGTATGTATGCTCGTTTCTGGGCAAGGCCTTAAACAGTCGCATAACTCTGCTCTGGCCCAGTGTACACGGATATAGGCCAGTTCACGCTTAATGTCAACCCTGCCTTTGCCACCTTTGTGCTCTAATGAGCTAACTTATTAGGAGTAGCTGCAATGGACACGGTGGTCCAACTTGAACTGTTTATTGAAATAAAGTGTGCTTGGGAGGTTCGAAGAACTAAACTCGGCCTATGCCTGCAAAGGTCGGGCCCTTGAGGGTCCGTTGGCCTGCGTGGGCCCGGCTGCGAGCCTCCCGGCCTGCTCCCTTGCTGCGCCGCCGCGTGGAACGGCCCATGCAGGGCAATGCGCCAGAGCCTGCACGCAGCAGAAATTATTTAAAAGTGAACACACACCCTGGCTGTGTATTTTTAAATTTGTCAGGGCAGCAGTGCCGCCCTCCTCGGGCGCTTTCTCAGCTGTTTGCTTTGGCTGTGTCTTGGCAAGCCGTGGTGTTTGGAGAGCAGGAGGCGGCTTAGGGGTGGGGAAGGCAGGGCTCTTTGATCACGTTGGTTCTGGAAGCGGAAGAAAAGTCTTTTTGAAATACCCACGAGCCATCGCCCCCATGGAGCCCTACTCACCGGCTCTGAACGCTGCCGGTCTCCGCTCCTCCTTCACTCGCGGGCAGCTATGCGGCAGCACTCCCGGGGCTCTCTCCTCACGAGAGCCCTGTCCTTACAAGGCGCTCCTTCTCCCGGTCCCCCATCTCGGGACCAGCACTCCGAGTGTGGAGCACTCATGGCTCCAGGACACTTCTCTTCGGCCGGCTTCTCCTCCAGATGCTGCAGGGCTCCCTCAGCTCACGGAGCCTCTCCGACCAGCCGCCATGCTCCTTCTTCCTCACGATGCACATCCCTGGGCTCCCATCGCTCACGGGAGCCGCGCACCAGCTCTCCCAGTCACTGGGCCTCGGCAGGACTTCGGTGGCACCATGCAACGGGAGCCCCACAGGATTTTGATGTAAGCCCCGTCCTTTTCAGACTGGGGTCGTGATTTTTGTGGAGTGACGATGACGTCCTGGTGAGAGAGAACGCAAAAAAACACGCCCCCGAATCCGAAAAAGACGGGGCTTAAAGGGAGTGACGCCCCTCTCCTCCTATGGCTGGCCAGCATTTACGAGGCCAGCCAATGGAGAAGAGGGGCGGGTTCAAGCCCCCTAACTAAGAAACATTAACTCTTCGGACCGAACTGCGCAAGCGCAGCCTACGGTCCTCTACCTAAAAAAGCATTCATTTTTCAACTTGACAGACAAATGCTTTTTTTTTATAAAAGCGCCCCATACTGTGCTTTCACTTTAATGGTGACCATTCCCCTTTATTTAGACACGGCTCTTAAGAAAGGGGTGCGGCCGACCTTAAAGTTAAAGCGCCCCATGGGCGTTTTTACAAACAATCATTTGCAATGTATTAGGTGTTGCATTTACGAAACTCCGTAAATGCGAGACCTGTTGCATTGCAAATGATTGTTTGGGTCTGTTCTTATACTGTTTTTTTCCTCAGTCCGCATTCAGTGTGTATGGTACAGTGCCTTTGGCTTTAAGCCATGTGCAATAATCTATTGACCATTTGCAGCATCTTATTGACATCACTTCTACATCTTGTATTTGGGAAGAAGTAGTCGTCTGGTGCATGGATGTGCTCTATGTGCTGCTTTGTTACACGGTCGCTCTGGAACTGCATGGCTTGCATGTAAAGGTGCACCAAGCCTGTAAGCGATTGATTTCATAAGCAGAAAGAATTGGAAGGTAAGTAGAGAGTTCAAGCTACTTACCCTGGTGTTGTGCATCCTTTTTTCCGGTGATGGAAAGATTAATTCTTGCAGGTACCCTCCTTCTTGTTGAGATCACCATCACTGGCACTTTGCAAGAGGTACTGGTATCCCTGTGGAAGCTTAGAGTAGTTAGCCAAAAGGTGCTATTCCAGTACCTGATGACTTGATTCAGTTTAAACACTTTATCACAGTCCAGGGTAATAACTCCAACCTACAGTGAGCAAAGGTTCCTTCTCTATGAAATCCCACTACTACAGAGACTGCGTTGGTCCACTGGGTCATGCTTCGCTCCACAGCTGAGCACAAAGTTCCTAAACATGTTGCAGAGAAGGATCAGCCTACTTTACCCCTCCGGGAGTAGGGCTGCTGGCAGCTGAACCGAGCAGTTGGGTCTATCTTCCTCTCTGGGAGTGAATCTGGGGCCTAAGTCTTCATCTCCTCTAGTGACAGCGAGGGTTCTGTGATGGAGTCATTCCCAGCTCTTCTGTGGCCAGCATCCCAGTCTGCCTGGGTGGGCCCCTTCTCCTGACACATCCTCCTTCCTGCTGGTTTACCATGACCCATACATTGTTGAGGTCGCTGTTGAGAAGGGGAACACCTTGACCGTTGATCCATGACCAAGCACGCATAGAATCCATTCTGCAGTATAAGCACTCGCAAATTAGCTGCCCTGAAAGTCTACAGCGGTCCTATTGACAACAAAGGCACACCATGCCTGCTCCCCTATTCCACTTCCAAACAGGACTTGACTCCAGTTTCGTCAGTACAGCAGTTTGGCTCTCAAAAGTCAAACACAGTTCCAGCAGCCCATTCTTTAAGTCGGTCACCAGCAGACGTTCCCCCAGGGGCCCATGGCTCAGGGGTTGTGAACTAATAATAATAATAATAAAATCATTTGTAGAGCGCCTGGTTACACTATATCAGTTTGTCCCCGCGCTATGGATGCTGTCCACCAGGGGGGCAGAACTTCAAAAGATCGGCAACATAAGGAGGTGGAAAAACACCGCTCCAGAGGTTAATCCTTCGGGAAGATGTGCGTTTTGAGTTTAAGGTGGAACCTTGCTTCCGACGGCTCCATTCGGAGTTCAATAGGGAGTTCATCCACCACTGCGTGGTGGAAAGGTCAGACCTTTCTTTCCCTGTGGACAGGGAGCTGTTTGAGAATATGCCACACCTCTCCCAGCCTCCTGTTCTGTTTGCACGCTGTGTCTCCATGATGTCCTTCATCCTTTCTGAATTTTCGAGGTGCAGAGTTTAAGACCAGGAGACCCCCATTTCTTCTCTGCCAGAAGCACTGGTGTAGTTGCCACCTAACCCTACCTACTTGTTTGTTGGAGGAGTGCTTCACTTCAGGAGGAGGCAGGGCTGGGCCACAACCCCTCGACTAATTCCTATTTCAACGGACTACCGGGACTACCTCACGGTATAGTGAGACTCCATGATATAGAAGATCTCGCATGTAGGAAAAAAGTCTATTTTATTTGTGGACAGTTCATGTGATAATATCGGTTGTTTATAATTCTATTTTTATATTCTGCTCCCCCTCTAGATATTTTATATAAACTATATTCATCAGCATGTCCAAAAACAGGGCTCTCCCGGCCCCTGCAACAGTAACCATGGACAATTACCTTGTGAAAGTTGTTAGTAAAATAAATAGCGAAAGGAGGATGTCCCTGGGTCTTAACAATTCTCCGCCACCGTCATCCCCATGTACAACCATTGTTACCTCTGATAGGGAGGTATTTAATCATCCGATCAACCTGGATAAAACACCGGATGGTTTGGTGGTGCAACAAGATATCCCTGCTGATTTACAAGACATTAGTGTCCAGCTCCCTACCACTCCCTATTACCCCTGTTGTTAGAGCAGTCAGGGCAAGCAGAAAAATCCTACCTAAGCGGGGGGTGCTAGGATATCCCGTAAAAAGGCAGTTGTTTCCTCAAGTGACCCCATTAAAATAGGTGAAGATAGGGACAGTGAGGATAGCGTGCTATTGGACACTGCCCAGCTCAACTTTTTAGCACGTTTCTTAGAAACTAAAATAGATGAGATCATTAAACCCTTGGTAGACTAAATTAATATAATGACCTTAGAGGTCAAGAGACTGGGAGACCTTGTAACCAAGATGTCGTGCCCAGGCACAGCATTGTCGTTCGCCCAGGTAGCTGGCTCTAACCCTACGACTACGCAAGGTAGTAGCGGCAGCCTGGTGACCTCACAAGCCGCTGGCTCTAACTTGGTAGCTCGGACAGGGAGGGGATTACCATCCGGAGAGGGCCCGTCTACTGACCCAAAGCAAGCGGTAGGCCAAGTTACCCAGGGGACCGCAGCTGAGGCAATCAAGGGTATGGAGAGAGCGGAGGGTTGGACTGAGGTAAGACGCAAGCGTTTCATTAACTTACCACCAGAGTGCACTCCCTATGTGGTTGTATTAACCAATGTACCTGAGGTAGGAAACGACACTGTTCAAGAAACACATGAATCCTTAAAAAATAAGACGGTGTCTTGGTTAAACAGGCAGTGTGGTTTTCCTACTGAATATTCTGACCAAATTCTAACTACCAGGAGGGTTAATTGGATTGGAAGTTCAAGGAAGAACAGTAAAGGTGATTGTATTATAGTTAACTTTAAGCACCCTCAACATGCAGCTACTGTTCTCCTAAGGGGCGGCCTCTTTGCCTGTATCTGACCATAATGTGGGTGTACGTTCTCTCGCATTCTTTTATTGTCACCTTAATACTTCCCTTCAGGCTAGCACTAGTATTAGGAATGGTTTGTTTACACCGGCACATGGGTCTGCATTTGTGACACCAATGCATAATCGATTCAATGCATTTAGTTCATTAGATTATAACGATTGACTCCCTGTGCCTCATTTGTCGCTTGCCCAGGGTGAATATGATAATGGTGAAGATATAAGAAAAAGCGATAACTCTGTTCCTATTTACCCGGAGTCAGTAATCCGCCATGGGTACGAGGCTGTAGATTGTACAAATGTAGTCCAGGACAATAGGGAAGTTAGTAACACTGTTGAAGTCTGTGACCTGGCTGATCGTAGGAGAAGAGAGCTCAACCACGGTGGTCACAGCCCGAATGGAATCACACTTGCTAGTTGGAATGTGGAAGGGATTAGGTCCATGGAGAGGGATCCAGCTTGGATTGATTTTGTTAACAGTTATGATATCCTGTGCCTCCAGGAAACATGGAAAAGGGAGGAGATTAGTTATGAGGGCTTTGAGTCCTACAACCTACCTGCTTATGGTTCAGGCCCAGGGCGAGCTAAAGGGGGCCTTGTGGTTTTAATATCTATTTTACGCCCTATTGTGGTGAAAAAACACCTGCAAATGGGTGTTCATGGGCAGATCCTTTGGCTTGTCGAGACGTGTGTTCGAAACATTATATTGATCAATTACTATAATAATATCTTTGACAATACCAGGTCCAAAGTGGTACAGGATTTAGCTGACGCCCTTGAAAATTTATGCACAGATTCCAAGGCTGTATTCGACTTTATTTGGGTTGGTGACTTCAATATCAAGTTATGTGAACATTCAACATTTGGAATTTGCGGGGTTACAACTAATGATGGCTGGGATGCCCCGCATTTTAGCCATGGCAGCTATGGAGATGAATTGCATAAACTAATGAGCTGTTATGATTTGGAAATCCTAGAACCCTGCAAAGATGAACATGGTCTAACTGTCCCTACATTTAAGAACGGTCTAGGAGGCTCGGTCATTGACCATGTGATTATATCCTCCAATGTAATTTCCAGTTGCGCCTCCCCAAGAATAGTTGTCTGTAATACCAGTGACCATAATTGTATTACAATGGAAACTACTTTCTGGGCGGATAAGTCGGTTATAGTGGGACCTACTGTTTCTAACCTGGAACCCCATAGGACTAATGGTGTCAGACTCAGGTGGGCAGGGGATAAAGCCGGGGATTTATCTAGTAGTATTATTAAGGGGAGCTTTGCAGAAATCGATTCAATTTTAGCAAATGTTAATGATCATGAGAGGGAACTGTTGTGTTTTAATAGTATTAACCTAGCTATTAGTAAGAAATTTACCGGGAAAGCCAACACTCTATCGAGAGAGAACCCAGGATGGTTCAATCATCACTGTATAGTTTCTTTAACTTCCCTGAAGTTGGCATTATCGGTTAAACCTAGGGATCCTGTTTTAATTGTTAAATCAAGACTGGAATATAAACCCGCCCTTACAGAGAGGAAGAGGGAACTCCAATTGCAGGCATGGGACTCACTAAATTTATCTGCTGAAACATCAAATACCACCCTGTTCTGGGCAACAATTAATTCCCCATTACTTAAAGCGGACGATACCCCAGAACTAACCTCCACCGTGTCTAGTGAGGGGTGGATAACTCATTTTCCCAACATTTTTGGCACAAATAGAACAGTGGCGGTGGAGTCCGAGGGGTGGGATGTGGTGCCACTTGACATTACTCCCAAGGAAGTAGAACATTGTATTACACTTAGTAAAGGAGGCAAGGCCCAGGGCCCTGATGGGGTACCCATCGATGTATATAAGACTGAACCTAAATTGTGGGGACCCCTGTTAGCATCTGTTTTTAATGCTGCTGTCTGTAGTGATGCACCTGTTACCTGGGACAATCAATTATTGTACCCATTTATAAAAAAGGCAGCAGGTCAGAGGCCAAAAACTATCGGCCTATATCCCTCCTTGATTCGTCGGTCAAAATTATGAGCCGGGTCATGTTAGTAAGATTGGAGGAATGGGCTGAGCAGGAGGGTATTCCGGCTAATAGCCAATATGGCTTTAGAAGGGGTAGGGGTACTCTTGATCAGTGTATCAATCTGGACCTGCTGATCGGGAAGTACACCGAGGCTAAACAGGGCTCCCTATACCTCTGCTTTGCAGATCTGAGCAGCGCTTTTGATTTAGTGGACCATCCAACCCTGTGGACCACCCTGCTCAATTTAGGTGCCCCAGAGGGTATAGTATTCTTCTTGGCTAGATTATACGACAAACTGCAGACCTGCGTTCGTTTTGGTAAAAGGGGGTAATGTACCCCGAATTTTGATGTCAAGCGGGGAATTAGACAGGGCTGTGTCTTGGCCCCGCTTTTCATTTTATTTATTAACGGGATTGATAATGTTTTAAAGAAGGTTGTGGCTGAAACCCGCCAGATCCATGGTGATCCTATCCCAATGTTATTATATGCTGATGACGCTGTTTTACTATCAAGTACGCCGATAGGATTACAGCGCCTAATGGATAGTTTCTCAGCCTTTATCAAGGTAAGGAAACTGGTGATTAACAAAGGGAAAACTGTAATAATGACCTTTGGGAAAAAAAGGAAGTGCCCAAATGCCTTTTTTATTGATGAGGAAAAAGTCCAACATGTGGACAAATTTTGTTATCTGGGAATTACCTTTGCAAATGACAGGAAATGGTCGAGTGAATTCACCAATATCCGGAACAAAATGGCTAAGAACGCCTATGGTGTTTTTAGATTTGCCTCAAAAGTAGGGGGGAGGCGTACCTCAGACATGCTCAAAATGTATCAGGCCAGGTGTGTGTCTATTGCACTATATGGCGCAGGCATATGGGGATATGACAGCTTACAAATTGAAGAAAATTATTTTTTTTAAAAGCTTCTGTGCCTACCTGTTTCAACTTCAAACGAATTAACCCACCAAGAGCTTAATATTCACTTTTTAGGTGACTTGTTATCCCTTAGGCCTTTGATGGTCTGGCGCTCCATCTGGCTCAAGGAAGAGAAGGCCTTTAACAGATCAGTCATTGAAGATTGCCTTTTAATGGACACATTTTTAGCGATCCCATGGATTAAATATGTCGTTGTCTGTTTCTCGGAAATCTATGGTGTTAATATTGTCAATGACCCATCTGCAGTATCCAATATTACTAAGACTGAAATGAAAAATACCTTTCATGGATTTGCAGGTAGAAAGCGTAAATTAGCCTCTGGATCATTATCTACTGTTCTGTTTTATAACTCATTTGTTACAGGTGAAGTGTTTCCGTTGTATCTCTCGATGGTAACCAGACAGTCACACAAGTTTGTACTCACAAGGATGCGGTTTGGGATGGCACATTATTTAGTGGCTCATCCCCAGATTAAGAAACACCCAACAGGACCATGTATGTGTGACTCTACATCTACCCAAAGCACTCAGCACTTTCTCTTGTTCTGTGAACTGTACAGGGAACAGCGTAATATATTTTTGAAACCTATGCTTAACAAATATGGTGTACGCACAGTTAAGGAAGCCATGGGCCTGATTTTAAATTTACAATCAGCTGATATTTGTTTTTATACTGCAACGTTTTTAAATAAGTGCATTTATTCCAGGAAAAATATGATTTTTTAATGTACCATATTTATGGATTTTTTAAACTTCTGTATTTTAATCTCTTTTAATTATGATATATTTACTGTTTTACCTTGTGCTTTCATGGTCATTCACTTGTACCGAATAAAAGCTTCATGAACTGAACTGAACTGAACTGAATGGATGGACAGATGAGTGAAGTGAAGGAAATGGTGGATGGATAGGTGGGTGAAAGTATGGATGGGTAGATGGAAAGACTCCTGGATGAATGAGTGAAATGATGGATGATGAAAGGGAGGGAGGGAGGAAGGATGGATGGATGAAAGTGTGAATAGATGGATGAGTGAGACTGGATGCAGGTTGGATGAAAGAGTGAATGGAACGATGGGTGGATGAGTGAAAGGATGGATGGATGTAGGGAAAGGGTGGGTGAAAGGATGAATGAATGAGTGAAAGGATGGATAAGTGTAAGAATGGATGGATGAGAGGATGGATGGATGAATGAGTGAAAGGGTGAATGGATGGAAAGATTAGTGAAAGGGTGGATGGATGAGAATGAAAAGATGGATGGATTTGTGAAATAGTAAATGGATGGATGTGTGAGGGAAATGGTGGATGGATGAGTGAGTGAAAGGGTGGATGGATAGATGCTTGGATGAATGAATGAAAGGATAGATGCAAGGATGGATGAGTGAAAGGGAGGAAGGATGAATGAGTGAAAGGGGGGAAATGGATGAATAAGTGAAAGAGTCAATGGACAGGAGTAAAAGGATGGATGGCTGGAAGATGAGAGAGAGGATGGATGGATGAGTGAGTGTGAAAGGATCGATGGGTGAGTGAAAGGGTAAATGCACGGATCGATGAGTGGATGGATAGGTGGATGGAGTGAAAGGCTGGATAAATATAGTGAGTGTAAAGTATGTGGATGAGTGAAAGGATGGATGGATGAGTGAAAGCATGAGTGTAAGAATGAATGAGAGAACTGATGGATCTGTGAAAGGGAGGGTAGATGGATAGCTGGATGAAAGGATGGTCGAATGGGTGAGTGAAAGGATGGACGGATAGATGAGTGAAAGGATGAATGAGTCAAGCGATGGAGTGAAAGGGTAAATGGATGGATGAATGAGTGGATGATGCGTTGAAGGGTTAATGAGTGAAAGGATGGATGGCTTAGTGAAAGGGTGGATGGATGAGCAAAAGTATGGGTGATTGGATGGATGAAAGGGGGATGGATTCGTGAAAGGATGGAAAGGTTTGACTTTAGATGGATAGTTTTGGATATGGATGGATGGATGGACAGACGTAATGTAATGGTGATAGATGGAATGTTGGATGAATGACTTAACAGGCAGAGTGAGAGAAATTGTCATTTTCTCCCAGGGTTCTACCTCACGCAACCTCTCCTTTCGGCCACCCCAGGCAAAGCCAATCTCCAAGGGCTTTCTCAGTCACAGACCTATTAATGTCCCTCCATTCTCTAATTAAATAATGTCTCCGTGCACCTGCTCCCAAAACTCTTTCCAGTTGGGAGTTTCTGCCTATGTCAGAATGATTCTTTTGGGTAGATCAGATAGCTCCGGTTTGACATCGGATCCTTTCACACGTGATCAAGAGAGATTTGCGTCTGTGCTCCTTTCCCACAGGCTCTTCCATTGAACATTTCTAGCCTTTTGCCTCCTGGTAGCTTAAGGGGCGCTGCAAAGTATGTTACACAGAATGATGGTCTGTCCAGTAGAGATTAGAAACCCCTATAAGATCGCTGTAAGAATGATAGTCACCAAATCAAGTCCTCTACGAAACCCCATGCAGTAGGAGAATGGTTCCCTTTTCCCTCGAGTCCCTGTTATTTTATTTAAAAAAATCAGCTTTATATACCGCGAAGTCGACCCAAAGGTATTGGAGCGCTTTACAAGAGCACCAGTTACATTACACGAGGACCTATTCATGTTTGTAGGCCCAGAGAGATTAAATGATTTGCTCCGAATCAGAGGTTGTTGAGCCGACGCCGAGACTCGAAACTGGTCCCCGGTTCCAAAGTCGGTAGCTCCTGCCCTTCTCAACCCTGCACGTGTCTTGACGTTGTTTATTTGCATACTAAAAGATTTATGCTAAGATTCTGGAAGTGGCATAACCTGTAACAATTAAAATGCAGTGTGCAGTGCTCCCAATTCGTTATGTGACTCCTCAAAACACGAACGTTGGTAGTTCTACTGTAGCCGTACCTTATTTATACCGTGTTGTTTTCCCTGGTCAGAGCCTGCCAGTGAAGCATCTGACTAGAATCCGTTTTATATTTTTGTTTTTCACAAGAAAAGAATGCAGCAAAACCAAACTCGCCTTATCCCGGTTTTCGGCTGCAGGGGACACCTGTAAAACAGGCAGCATCATTTTTATACACGGTGGATTTAACTGGACTTTACACCACCGAGCAGGGCTCAGATTAATCGTGCTGTACTTTAAAAACACGGATACCCCGGCGCTGTCAACATTTAACTAAAATCGCATTTGCTTTTGGATGGCATGCTGCCATTGGACTTGCCTCTTTTTTAACTTTTCAAAATCTTAGTTTTCGGAAGACTTCTGTTTCTAATGGTGATGCTGCAATATCCCGCCTGAGCTGGGACCCGGTGGAGCATCACTCCAGAGGTGGGAGCAAAGGAACGTTTGGAGTATCTATATCTTATCTATTATAGATTTTTTTATGTCGCGTGAACTCGACCCCAAGGCATCGATCGGGGCGCTTTACATGAACACCAGTTGTGTTACAGACAGACACATTCGTTTTGTTGGGCACGGGGAGAATGAGTAATTTGCCCAGAATCACAGGATGTTGAGCGTCCCAGCCGAGACTCGCACCCGGTTCCCCAGCATCGAGGTCGACCTCTCTAGCCCTTAGCCCACATCCTCTTTATTGAAGCGAGTACTCGCTGTTTTTGACAAAAGAGCGCTTACTGGTAATTTTTTGTAGATGAGAGAAATACAGCAGACTCCTCGGTGTTTTGAAGTGGCCAAAGTACACCTGACTCGAAGAGGAGGAGCTCTTTTCAGGAGTTTGTTAATATTAATCGGCGCTAGAAACGAGGCCTGTACAAACAAGAACGACTTTTGTTCCCAGTGACACAACAGTGTGCATAATTCTAGCATTGCCTGCGTGGGGTGCATCTGACTTATTGCACTGTATGTTCTGCATCACCTTATTGCATGTCTTGGCCACAGCTGTGGCCTAAAATAAACTCTTTGCACTATATACACTAACAAGCAACAACGGTGTCTATTCATGCCCCTGCTCACATTTTTGCATGGAGATGAGGATGACAAGACCGAGGGGCGGGCTTCAATCCTCTCAGTCGTTTGGATTTATCAATAAATGAGCCACCATTTTGAATGTTTTTACTGGTCAGCGTGTCAGAAAAATGTAACATTTTAGGAATAAGTCTCGCACCCTGCTGCTCAGTCTGCATCTTGTTTAGAGGTGGGTTTTGTGTAGCAGTTCTGCATTCCACCATGTCTTTCTGCATTGTTGGTGTCTTGCAAAATGATCGATTTCTACCTAATCAAGATATACTCAAGGTGGTTGGGTCAACTAATCGTACGTAGGGTCCGGCACCATCTTCCTGTCGATTAGGAATAGCCAATGTTTGTTGTGAGTGAATACTCCAATGGGGTTTAGACCCTTATCACCCCAGTCATAAAGTAGTTTGAAAGCAGAATAGCCAGAAAACCCTGGGCATATCAGCCATAGGGGGCGAAACACACATTGGCTGCTTTCAAATGTTGTACTATACATCAAAGGCACATCCTATTCTCGCTTGTACATGGGATTATTTACTTTAAAATAATGAAGTGCATGTTAAACAAAGAATGGATGCCATCTTGGTTGATTCTGAAGCGGAGGACACCCCTATTCTGCCTTCAAGGTGATTGGGTGTCTGAGCCACCAGTTGGAGCCTTCCTGCTGTTTTTTGTGTGGCGGTGTTATGATCGTTGCGCTGGCTGGTGTCCTCTTTTTAACTCAAATATTACACTCATATCACCATATCCTCTGTAACTAGGATAACTGACAGTCAATAGGGACCCAAGATGCCGAGATACATGGAGACAATGTCCCCATTCGCGTTGGCTATTTTATAACATTGCATCATCCTTGCAGGGACCTTGGTCTGGTGCTCTGGCATAATGTCTGCAACCTATCTAACCATCTGTAAGGAACATTGTGTAGGTGTGTATACAAATAGCCAACGAGAGAAAAAAGAAAACAAAGTTATGTCTACACTACCAACAGTAAAAACCATAACAAATCTTAAGGGCACAAGGGTCAAGGCTGTAGGGAGGGTCATGGACTGCGTAATACAGCCACATGCAAGCTGTGGGGTTGGGACCCCGGTAAGGCTGAGCCCGGGGGAATGACAATCTCAGTCCAAGAGCTGAAGTGTTTGAAACCTCACTGGGCTAAAGCAGGTAAACTCTATGCACATGAGGTATTGGATTAGGGGCATCCACAGGCGCTGGAGTTTCTTCTGTTGTCCTCAGATTATGCAACAGTTGTTCCATAGCTAAAATATGCCAAACACAGGTAAACCATTGCACTAGTGTGGGGGGGTGGCGTCTGTTTCCACATGAGCGGTGGTAGGAGCAAGTAACTTATAAGCTTCCAGTCGGCGTGAGTCATATCCTGTAAATCTGGGGGTTTGATGCCCAGGATAACCGTGGGGTATATAGATGGGAGCGTGGATCCTATGATCTCCTGAACATGTCCCAGAATCTCCTACCAGTACATCGTTACAAATTTGCAGGACCACCAAATATGGTGGAAATCTCCCCTCTTTTCCCCACAATGCCAGCAAAGACGTTCCCGGGTAGATTTCAGAAAGTCAGGCCGGACTGTGATACCATTCATACATCAATTTATAGGCAGTCTCCCTGAGAGAGAGGTTGTGGTAGGTTTTGGGTATGTCGCGCCATAGGGTCTCCCATTGCTTAGATGATATCTCTACCTGTGCGGTGGACTGCCACTCTGATTGGAAGAAATATGTGCATACTGGAGTGGAGTGTTGGAGCACCTGGTAGGTATTAGATATGAGGCCCTTCGATCCTGTATAGTTATGAACATGTTTCTCAAAGAAGGGTGTAGGGCCTAGTGGCCACTGGATATACCGAAGGATGTAAGACCCAATGTCGTAGCTGGCAATACTGTAGCCTTGAGGCATTTGTGATGTTATAGTCTGCTTTGCACTGTTCAAAGGATTTCATATCGTCTACCTTGAACAAGTCTCGGATTGTACGACATTCTGTTAAAATCTAGTTTGCAACATCAACATTATCGGGGCCATCTTGTCCCTTTTTTAGGCCCATTCGTGCGCGTAAGTGGCAGCCATTTTAAATGCCATGGCCTCTCTGCCCACTGCCGATAGCCAGCGCGTCTCTCTCTCTCTCTCTCTCTCCTAACCTCGCAGGCATTCGCAGCGCGCTGACAGCCCCCGCTCTCACATGCTTGGGCCATAAACCCCTCTCCAGCGCAACCCTGCCTCGGAACCCCATCCTGTTCCCAGCTCAACACCTCCATCCATTCCTTTCATGATCCCGCATCCTTTGATAAACCCCCTTTCCTCTGTGCCCGATTGTCCTGCTCGTTTCCAGGCCGCCACCTGGCCCTGCGGATGCTGTTTATTGCCCCCATACAGTAGGAAGCTTCCCCCATCAAAGGATCCACAACTGATCAAAGCCCCCACCCCATGAGATCCGATCGACCACATGCATTCCGGGGATCGGTGGAATGCCCAGCTGCGCGACAATCGTCACCTGTTGTGACCGGGATGGGGACTTCTACTGTAAATGTGTGTGGGAACGGGTTGAAGCGGGGATTCCGAGGATGTCTTTCCGTACATCAAAGTGTTGACAAAGATGTGTTTTGTGCAATAAAGCAATAAACTTGTGTATAAGAGGCCAGGCCTCAGAGATGCGGTTAGAGGACCTCGATAAGATACCCTGTTGTCTGAGTTGAGTGTTCTGCTCCGTCGGAATAAAACTTCTGTTTCCTGCCTTCCAGTCTCCAGCGCCTGCCTCTTTGTTTGATAGATTCGAGTGGTATGAGAGGCGGTTAGCGCCGGGCAATACTTAAAAAGGTTCTCGGTCGACATCGGCCCTACCCTTTTTCTACAATTGGCGTCCCAAACGTGGGGCCCATCAGTGACACGTGGATCCAGTGGGAGAGGTCCTGACGACAGAGTGAACGACTGCAACGATCGGGAGAGCTCCTGTCTGATAGACCCTCGTCTGACAGCCGATCATCCGAACTTCACTGGTTCTGAACAGACCTCTCTCGAGTGATCTACGGTCCTGACTGGGAACCATCAGGAGTGCCGCGACAGTCACGGAGAATAGAGGACGATCGGGCGCTGGATTCGGAAGACAAGAAACTGTCCATGCGGTCCGGGTAAGGTCGTGTAACACGACAAATTGCGAAATGATTGTTTGATTGTTTAGAAAATACTAGTACTACTCTTCGATTGTTGGTTCTTTTTGGAGACTCTGTCTGCAAACGGAGAAGAATAGAAAGATTCTCTCTTCCTTTGCAGGTAGTGAAGGGTAGGTAACGCGGACTTTTGTCCCCCGTTGTAACCCGTCGTGCCTATTCATTCTCCCCCACTGATTGATTGTTTGCCCGAACATTGTTGTTCGCGGATTGTTCTCTGGAGACTCTCTGTCTGCAAACGGAGAAGAATAGAAAGATTCTCTCTTCCTTTGCAGGTAGTGAAGGGTAGGTAACGCAGACTTTTGTCCCCCTTTGTAACCCGTTGTGCCTATTCATTCTCCCCACTGATTGTTTGATTGTTCGGACATTGACTGTTCGAAATTGGTTCTTTGAGATATTCTCTGTTTGCAAATAACGTAGAATAGAAATATTCTGTCTAGTCTTTGCAAGTAGAGAAAGGATAGGTAGTGCGGACCTTTGTCCCCCGTTGTAATCTGTCATGCCTATCTTCTCCCCACTGATTGGTAGTTGGTTCAGCCCGGACCGCTTATTAGAGATGAACCATCCGGCTCCACTGGAAGACACCGCTAATAAGGACATGTTCATGAAGTATGGATTAATCGCCATAGCCTATAGCAAACTATGGCATAAATATACGAAAAAGGATCAGAAAAGTCAGTGGCCACTGATAGGATCCTTCGATGAGGATAAAATACGCGCGCTAGAAACAGCCCTTTGTAACAATAAGACAACGCCCACTATGCTTGATAGTCTCGGCATGTAGCGCAAAGAAACAGAACAACGTAAAAAGAGAAACGAAATTAGATTAGAGCAAGAGCTATGAAAAGCAGCTCACCTAGCTGCTAGAAAATTAGAAGAAGAGATAAAGGAGAGAGAGGAGGCCAAACGGAAACAAGAATCCGAAACATCGAGTCAGTGTCCTGTTAGAACACCCTCTACGCTCTACCCTGAATTACCCTCGAAACAACGAGCCAACGATGATCTTTTATTAGGTCCTCCGATCATCTACATGCCCCCTCCATATGCCCCCTCCCAACCTTTAGCGCAGCACCCGCCGCCCCCAAGCACAGGCGAGAGTAGTACCAGGGCCTCGGTCCCCATGGCCTCCGCGCCGGCCGAACCTCTTGTACTAGATACAGCACAAGCAACAATGTTAGATGACCCCGAGGCCCGAAAAACAGATTCCACAAGAACGAATAGGTTGAGCAAAGATGAGCGAGCAGGGATTGACAAGGTAGGAAGGACACTAGTAGAACGAAAGGAGAGTGAGGAGCACATCATGGATATGTTCAACTCATATGCTGGGAGCCACAGACGGCACTTTGTTGTACGATTATGTTACCATGCCCTAAATGCGTATGAGGACCGATACCGAGACAAAGGTCCCGAGAGCCTAACGACTCTGTATAGAAAGGTCGAAT
This sequence comes from Lissotriton vulgaris, assembly GCF_964263255.1. Taxonomy (NCBI): domain Eukaryota; kingdom Metazoa; phylum Chordata; class Amphibia; order Caudata; family Salamandridae; genus Lissotriton; species Lissotriton vulgaris. Next base: position 162,587,285 of record NC_141699.1, on the reverse strand, counting down.
TCGGAGATGAGGGCGAGTGTGATGTGACGGACCTCCTTGTGCGTACGCTTGAGGTTTTCCGCCACCTCACTGAATAAGGGTTGGAAGCTAAACCTACGACACCTGTAGCGACCGAACCACAAATAGAACAAGCTAGCACCATGATGCCAATAAGAGAGGCTGCCCCCTACTGGGTTCCCCCATGAGGTCAGGGAACACACAATGACTTCAACCGCCAAGATGCAAGAGTGAGGGTAGTTTATAACTGGGTCTACCAACCATGGGATCGGCAAGATATTCTGACGTTCCGAAAATCTCTGCCCGATTTACGTAAAAACCCCACTGTCTTCTATACTGAACTAGGTACAGCCTTAGGTTCAATGATTATGACCCTAGCTGACATCGATTTGTTTTTCGGGTTATGTCTGCCAGCTGATGTGTGGAAGCAAATCCGGAAAGTCGACCACCTTGAGCTGTTTGGACATACCTGGTCACAACTCGATGGCATAGATAGACAACGAGAGCCTGGACAGAAGCCTTTGAAATCCATTTTAGAACTCCCAGACAAAATTGTACAGAAACTGAAAACCCTGATCCCAGAAAAGAAAGTAGACTGGTCGATAGTAACGGCCTGTCGTCAGAAACCCCAGGAAGACGTAGCAGAATACTTCTCCCGGTTTGAAACGGTGTTCTCCGATTACAGCGGCCAGGACATGACCACTGCAACCGGACACCATCTGTTTGTCCAGAATTATGTCAAAGGTCTGTCGCAGGAAGTCTCTCAGAAACTGCAGGCCAGCGAGAGTAGTTGGGCAGCCTCCAAACCCGCGGCTATCCTCCAGATGGCCCAATATTATGAACATCAGAAAAACGAAAATGATAGGGCGACTGAGAAAAAGAAAAAGGACTTTAAGGAGAGGGTGATGATTGCACAGTTGCAAGGGGTGACTATAGGACGAGAAGCGAAGACCAGTGTGCATTCTGCAAGGGATTCGCCCATTGGAAATCCCAGTGTCCGGTTCTGTTGGAGATGAATAAGAATAGGGACCCCAGAGACGTAGCGGGTGGACCAAGAAATAGATGACAGGGACGAGGGTCCACGAATGACACAAATAACGACAGGTCAGGCAGACCGAACACATTTGACCGTCCCCGACAGAATCAGTACCAACAGTCTGACTGCGACGACGCCCACGACTTCGCATAGGACTGCCTTGGGCAAGTGAGGGATCCAGTCGAGCTCTATGTTGACCAGCAAGGTCCTTATGTCACCGCTAAGGTCCTAGGTACGAAGTCTCCATTTCTGGTAGACACTGGCGCAACACGTAGTGCGTTATCTAAACGACTGATTCCAAGGGCACCCTTGTCTGGCTCACTTGTAACATCGATAGGTTTCGATGGAACGCCCTCCACTAACCCTTTGTCCACACCAGTCTCCTGTGACTTAGAAAATAACAACACTGACACGACGTTTTTGCTTTCCTCCAATACCCCTGACGCCATTATGGGACTTGACTTGCTGAAACATTTCCGAGCTACTATTAGGTGTTCACAAGATGGAGTTCGGGTCTTTCTGTACGACAACCCAGCTCTGCTCAGACTGCTCCCGGCGCATGTTTTCCATCACTGACGCTGACTCGTCCCTACTTGACACTCTGCCTCCGTATCTGTGGGCCAAAACTGACTCGGATGTAGGACGCATGATGATTGACCCAGTGCACATAACTGTTCGACAGGACGCAATACTCCCAAAACTTCCACAATATCGGATATCGCCCGAGGGCGAGAAGGCATTGGTAAAGATTATTCAGTCCCTGATAGATGCAGGAGTGGTAGAGGAAGTGGTTAGCAATGTTTGCAACAGCCCTATCCTACCCATCATAAAGAAGCAAGGAGAGGGAGATGAGAAAGCGTACCGCTTCATCATCGACCTACGAGAGGTCAACAAGGTAGTTGTACCTCAGTACCCCGTAGTCTCTGACATCACCACTATTCTGACTCTGATTCCTTCCACTGCCACCACCTTCACTGTCATTGATCTAAAGAACGCCTTCTTCTCTATCCCCGTCCACCCAGACAGCCGATACCTCTTTGGTTTCACCCTAAAAGCCCGCTCGTATAGATTCTGTCGAGCACCCCAAGGCTACACTGAAAGTCCCAGCATCTACAGCCAAGCCCTCAAAAGACAACTGGACGCAGTCCAGTTACCCGATGGAGTGGTGTTGATACAATACGTCGATGATATCCTTTTGGCGGCCGACACCACTCCACTTGCAGTCACAGCCACCATCCAACTCCTGCACTTCCTTGCGGAAAATGGCCACAAGGTCTCCAAAAAGAAGTTGCAATTCTGCCAATCCCAGGTCACTTACCTAGGCCACCTCTTGTCCAAAGACGGAATTAAACTTACTCCCGACCGAATCCAGACCATTCTAGAGACCCCTGTTCCTAAGACCCAGAAACAAGTTCGCTCCCTGCTAGGCCTCACTTCCTTCTGCCGACAGTGGCTGCCCAATTTCTGCCTCATTGTGAAACCACTGCTTTCTCTGCTGGCTAAAGATGTCCCCTTTCCACTCCCTTGGACCCCTGAATGCCAATCCTCCTTCATAGAACTAAGAGTTGCCCTCTGCTCGGCCCCTGTCCTAGAAACCCCTGATTACACGAAGCCCTTCTCCCTCTACACTCACGAAAGGGAGGGATGTGCTTTGTCTGTCTTGACCCAGTCCATTGGCCCAAAGCAACGACCATGCGTTTACTTCTCTGCCACTCTTGACCCTGTAGCCAGAGCTTTGCCTGCCTGCCTTCGAGCCGTAGCCGCCGCTGCTATCTCTATCCGACAAAGTGAGGGGATCGTGCTCTCGAACTCCCTCACGGTGTTAGTGCCCCATGCGGTTGACACCCTCCTGAACCAGACTAAGACGCAACACCTGACGAGTGCACGACTGACTGGATACAAATTGACTCTGCTTGCACCCCACATCACCCTGAAAAGATGCACCACACTGAACCCAGCGACTTTGTTACCCCTACCAGAGAACGATCCCAATGTGTCCCCTGTACATGACTGTGTGACCCTCACGGACGAACAGACTAGGAGTAGGGTCGACCTCAGGGACACGGCTTTCCCTGACCCTGACGGAGAGCTGTGGTTGGACGGTTCTTGCATCAAACTCCCCGATGGCACCACCTCAGCTGCTTATGCAGTTACCACAGCCCGAACTGTAGTAGAGACAGCCCGCATCACACAACGATCTGCGCAGGCAGCAGAACTGATTGCCCTCACCCGAGCATGTATCCTGGCAGCAGGAACCACAGCAAACATTTACACCGACAGCCAGTACGCCTTCGGGGTGGTTCATCATTTTGGGCTCCTTTGGAAGGAGAGGGGATTCTTGACCTCACACGGCACCCCATCTTACACGGAGATCTAGTCTCCCCCCTAACTGAAGCAGTCCTTCTTCCCAAGCAACTTGCAGTGATAAAATGCCAAGCACACAGAAAGGTGACAGACACCATTGGACAAGGGAATGCACTAGCTGACATCCTCCTCATGACCACCCTCTGGATTGTGGAAGAGAGCACACCAGCTCATGAGACATTCCTGACCACTGCACAGCCTACCACCATGAAGGAACATTATCTGATTTCTCTTTCACCCCAACTCCGAGAAAGGCGTAAGGAGTTTTGGAACAATTCCTTCGTGCAACTGCTGCACCAGCACAATCTTGCCACCAATGCCACCAACTGCTGGATCTGTGAGTTGCTACCCCACGCCACTGGACACTCTATACCCTTCATCCCTTCACCCTTCTCAGTTCACGGCTCCTGCCTTGCTTGGCTGATCCTCTTGCAAGAAAGCTATAGGGATAATGCCACCTCCAGCGGAACTGTGACACATTTCTTTCGAGAGGTCTGGCAGAACAAAACGAAGAAAACTGCTGCACACTTTTTCCCACAGACATCCAACGACTCTATCCACATGGACATCCCTGTCAAAGAACGGATTGAAATGCAGGTGTTCAACAATCCGACCAGACCCACCTTCTCCTACCTCCGGAAACGAACAGCCGCCACCCTGACTGTGGTCCTATCCGTCATCAACGTCACAGGCCGTATGTGTACCGAAGGGCTTGGGACGCAGCTGGTAGGCCGCAGCGCTTGCCGCATCATCAGAACTTTGGACTCCACTGATCCACCCTCTTTCGTCACTTCTCCGAACATGTACTTTGTTTGTGGTACAAAGGCTTACACCTGGCTACCCAAAGGCTGGGGGGGGGGGCACCTGTTATATCCCTTTCATCCTTCCTCCGACCTATGTGGCTCCAATGAATCATCACAGACAGAAACGAGCCAAGGACATTGAGCAAGCCGACTCCACCGGAGCACAGTTCCTCGATGCAATGAAGGGACTTGTTCCACTCTGGGGCCCGATGGCAAACAGCCGTGCCATCCGACATTTGACCCAGGCAGTTGAAACAACGATGAACATTACAGCTGGCATCCTTGCGAACAATACAGCCGAGCTTCAAGCGGTCTGCCTGGTGGCTCTCCAGAACCGCCTTGTTCTAGATGTGGTTCTAGCGGATCGTGGAGGAGCATGCTGTATCATTGGGTCCAGCTGCTGCACCTATATACCGGGCAATTCACCCTCAGTGTACGAAGCCATCGAACATCTCCACAGACTTTCCTCAGAAGTTCACCAGGAACAAGAAGAATGATCGCTTGGTGATTGGTTCTGGAGTACTGTAAAGAACTGGGGGTGGAGGTTATTTACGATTATACTGATTCCTGTTGTTGTGATATGTGGGTTGTGCCTAGGGATTCAATGCCTGTCGCCTCTGTGTTCACTATGTGCGAACTGTATCTGCCCTAAGACTCTGGACTTTGAAAAAGAACGCATGAGAGCATTTTACGATGTCGAGGTTAGGAACTTGATGAAGATAGATATCGATTAGACAAGCTGGCTAGATATGTTGAAAAGGGAGGACTGTTAAAATCTAGTTTGCGACATCAACATTATCGGCGCCATCTTGTCCCTTTTTTGGGCCCATTTGTGTGCGTAGGTGGCATCCATTTTGAATGCCATGGCCTCTCTGCCCACTGCCGATAGCCAGCGCGTCTCTCTCTCTCCTAACCTCGCAGACATCCCCCGCACACTGACAGCCCCCGCTCTCACATGCTTGGGCCATAAACCCCTCTCCAGCGCAACCCTGCCTCGGAACCCCATCCTGTTCCCAGCTCAACACCTCCCTCCATTCCTTTCATGATCCCGCATCCTTTGATAAACCCCCTTTCCTCTGTGCCCGATTGTCCTGCTCGTTCCCAGGCCGCCACCTGGCCCTGCAGATGCTGTTTATTGCCCCCATACAGTAGGAAGCTTCCCCCATCAAAGGATCCACAACTGATCAAAGCCCCCACCCCATGAGATCCGATCGACCACATGCATTCCGGGGATCGGTGGAATGCCCAGCTGCGCGACAATCGTCACCTGTTGTGACCGGGATGGGGACTTCTACTGTAAATGTGTGTGGGAACGGGTTGAAGCGGGGATTCCGAGGATGTCTTTCCGTACATCAAAGTGTTGACAAAGATGTGTTTTGTGCAATAAAGCAATAAACTTGTGTATAAGAGGCCAGGCCTCAGAGATGCGGTTAGAGCACCTCGAGAAGATACCCTGTTGTCTGAGTTGACGTGTTCTGCTCCGTCGGAATAAAACTTCTGTTTCCTGCCTTCCAGTCTCCAGCGCCTGCCTCTTTGTGTGATAGATTTGAGTGGTATGAGAGGCGGTTAGCGCCGGGCAATACTTAAAAAGGTTCTCGGTCGACATCGGCCCTACCCTTTTTCTACAATTCCCCATCAGTCCAGTGGCAGAATGAGGGAGGTGAGAGCGCTGGAGGGAATCTGTATATTTGGAGAGGCGAAAGAGGCCATCTTTTCCCAGATTTCAGGTACCGTCAGCGTTGGAGTTGCGATGTATACACTTCGTGGGCGAGCATGCTTGGGCAGCCATGCCAGATCCCACAGTGGGCGACACGCTACTGCTCAGTTCATTTGGAACCAGTGCTTCTCACTCTCTCGGACCACCCACTCAGAAAAATTTCGCAGGTGAGCAGCCCAGTAATATTCAAGAAGATCGGGGCACGCTAGCCCTCCCTTGTCCCATGGTGACATTAATAGTGTGTTTGCTATTCGGGAGCGTTTTCCATCCTATATAAGAGTTTGAATGTCATGCTGGAAACGCAGGATGTCGTCTTGATGGATCGGCGTGGGTAAAGTCTGAAAGAGATAGAGGACCCGCTTCAGTACATTCATTTTTACTACTTGTATGCCTCATTGCCAGGGGATATGTAAATGGCTTCCATCTCTGGAAGTCATTTTAATATAGCACGGGGTAAATGGGGCCAGTTGGCCCGAGATCAGGAGGAGAGCGTAGGGGCGATGTTGAGACCCAAGTATTTAATAGCCGACCCGGATCACTGGAAGGGAGCCAGGTGTTGTAGGTGTGGGAGGTCCTGTGTGGGGATGGTCAAATTGAGCATTGAAGATTTGGGCATGTTAATCCAGTAGTGCAAAACTGCCTCGTAGTCTAGGAGGCGCTGCACCACTCACGGGAAGGAGATTTCCGGTTAAGTGAGTGTAAGAAGTAGGTCATCTGCGAAGAGGCCAATTTTGTGTGGTTGGCCCCGAAGGTGCTGCCCTTCACCGCATCTGAGTTCCGAATTGTGATTGAGAGAGGTTCCACCACTAGGACGAACAACAAGGGTGACGGAGGGCACCCTTGCCGTGGGCATCTCACAATAGTCACAGAATTTGTGCGCCATTCACACATTCTTTTGCCACCGGTGCCATATATGAGGCCATTATTTTGGAACGCAATACCGGTCCCAGCACAATTGTCACTGAGACGGCACATAGAAAGGACCAGTCAACCCTGTCAAAAGCCTTCTCCTTGTCTAGCGAAAGGAGGCATGCGGGTATACTGTGGCGATGAGCCTTTTCCATTAGGTGGGCTAGATGGCAGAAGTTATTCGCTCCTTGTCTTTGACGATAAAGCCAACTTGGTCTGGGTCAATGAAGCCCAGAAGGTAGGGTTCGAACCTCTGAGCTAGAATCTTGGTGAAGATCTTTGCATCTGTTTTAAGCATAGCTATAGGGTGTTAAAAGGATCACAAGGCCAGATCATTCCTTGCTTTGTGTATAAGAGAGATTTCAGGTGCGGCTATTGTGGGTGTAAGTCCTGTCTCACATGAAAAGGAGTTGAATAGGTGTACTAAATGATCTTGTAGCTCCAGGAGGAAGAGCCGATAAAAAGATACGGGAAGGTCGTCCGAGCCAGACATTTTACCCAGGGGAAGGGACCTAACCTCTGTCTGTAGTTCTTCTAGGGTGATCAGCTCGCCAAGGAGTTCTGCTTGTCATGGGGGCAAGGTTTCCCAGTCACAGGTAGGATTTGACTATATCAGGCTGCGGTTCTTCTCGAGAGTGTAGCGTTTGGTAGTGATCTTGAAAGATCTGGAGTTTGTCGCTTTTGGATGTCGCCCATTTCCCATAAACGGACCGCATTCTGGCGATGTGGGTCTTGGCTCGAGCATGATGAAGTCTACAGGCCAAGAGTCTACCTACTTTATTCCCTTCTTCGTAATAACGTTGTTGTAGTGCCAAGAGTGCTCATTCAGCCTTTCCTGTCCAAAGTGCACAGAGTTGGCTTCGAGACACTGCCAGTTGTCTTTTATGGCGACGTGTGGGTTTTGCTTTGTCCAGGCGCTTCAACTGCTTAACCTCAGTGGTAAGACCAGACTCCGCCAGTCTGGATTCCCACCCTCGAGCAATTACGGTGGATGTGATCACTCCCCTGATGGTGGCTTTAAATCCATCCCAAAGAGTGTGCAAAGGGGTCTACGGAAGGGCATTCAGGGAGAAGTATTCTACAATGCCCTTCTGTATATCCACTGCATCCACTGGATCCCGCAGGAGATGTGGGGGCTAGCGCCAGGTTGATTGGGCCTCTGAAGAGTGGCTAGTACCCTCCCATGCTAGCTCTAAGTGGGCATGGTCGGAGATGGAGCTATCTGACAACTCTATGGCGGTTAAGTGGCGGAGGAGAGAATGGCCGATCAGGGCGTAGTCGATGTGGGAATAGGAGGCGTGCACATGTGAGTAGAAAGAATAATCCCTTGAGTCTGGGTGTTTGTACTGCCATGTGTCTAATAGGCCCAAGTTCTCAATATCGAGTTTTAGATATGCTGACATGACTATCGCCTGTTGGAATATAGCTCCACTACAGTCGAGGGCGGGGTCCCAAACCAGGTAAAGTTTCCACAAACTATTATGTCACCCTCCACCCCCCCTAATTGTTAATGCAAGAACTTCCTAAGATCCGAGTCCTAGGAAGTGTTCGGTGCATAAATGTTAAGTAGTGTAAGCGTTCGACGTCCCCTAGTGAGGTGAAGGGTGAGGTGTAGTGCCCCTCCCCATCCCAGACCACTTTAGTGACTGTGGTAGAGAAGCCTGCCTTGCTCAGGACACCCACTCTCAGTGTTGTCGTGTAAGTATACGCCCAGTAGCACTTAGGGTATCTCGGTGTGCTATGCGGTGGCAGTCAAGTGAGTCTCCTGCAAGAGGATGATATCCAGGTGATTCTGCAGTTGCTCTCACCAGATTTTCATGCGTTTGTGCAGGGCTTAAACTCTCTAAACATTCAGAGAAATTAATTTAATGTTGCCCATCATCTATTTGTTGCCTATTGAAGAGCGTATTGTATTGTATTGTATTGTAATTGTATTTATATAGTACTTACCACCCTTGACTAGGCGTCGGAGCGCTTTTTTTACGAGTAGCACGCTACTCTGAAACACACAAAGGGTTAGTTGTGAATTAGTATAGAAAAAATATGTAAGTAATTTAAGTGGTGGATATGTTAGTCAGTTATTTGGATTGAGAAGGATAGTGGAGGGATAGAGAAGGGGGAAGCGCTTTGCATTTATAAAGGGCCGGCTCCCCCTGATGGGGGGCGGGGGCGTTGAAGTGCTTTTTTCGGCGAGTAGCATGCTACTCTGGAACCCATACAGTGTGTGGCACTCTATAACAAAGATGTAAAAAGCTCTACGGAGTACAACGTGCCTATGTGTGAGGGAGTGACACCATTTCCCACCCCGCTCCCAAAGAGAAATGGTCTGAAAGGTGCCCATGTGCTGCATCCTATGCTGGTGATCTATTGTGGGTAACAGCGTAGAAGGGAAACCATATCACACTAGTCTAAAGTCCCTGCCTTCCTTGAGATAAAGGTGACCCCTACTATTCTTGATACGGGTCGCTTGCAGTCTAGATTGAACTGAAGGGGAAAAGGGGAGGCAAAATAAGTCATCAACGGACCAATAGGGCCCAACAGTGTCTTCCACACATTGCGGAGGCCAGCACTAAGTGCAGTGGACCAGATGGAGGAGTCACCCTCCTGGTGGAAGAGTCCTAGGGGGATGGACATCATCGTCGGACAGAAGACCATGTTGACACGCAGATAGGGAGTCTCTCTCGGTCCCCGCGGCCCAGTGCAACTAGCAACAGGTCAACGAGTTTGCAGGAACACAATCCTGCCGGTATGGAAGGTCAAACCAGAGTAGCAAACTGTTCACATTCAAACAGAGTCTGCAGCAGAGCACGCGCGGGATGACCCTCCCCCGAGGCTGCTTAGATGATGTATAATGTCTCTTTTAGTTTACTGTGTGGATGCTTCTGTTTGTCGTTTATTGGAGCTTTTGTGGTTTGACCGTGCTCCAAACCACATGGAGATCTCTTCCAGGGGGGTCTCTCGCCAGGGGATCTGTGCGTGTCAGTATCATCTGAGTGAGTGAGGGACGATTTATATAGCGCAGCGTAGGCCATGGGCATCAAGGCGCATAGAGATGGTATGGCTGTTTGAAAGAGGAGGAGAAGTGTGCCGGCTAAGGGTAGGCTTCTGTGAAAAGCCAGGTCTTCAGTGCCTTTCGAAAATGAAGATAAGAGTTTTGAACTTTGAGCTCAGCCGGAAGTGTGTTCCACATTTTCGGGGCGAGGTTCCTACCAGGTTTTTCGCCTCCATGAGTGACTTCAGCGCATGGCGTCTGCCTTCCCACATAAACAGTAGGGCTAAAGGATTGTAACTGGTATGTAGACTTGTCGTTTCCGAAGTGTTATTGGGGAAAAGTATTGGAAACAGCTGTACACTGTGTCCCTGGAATACAGGCTCGGTTTTGTCCCTGACAGCTTGTAGTATTGCCTCCTTTACAGTAAAAAATGTACTGTGGTCAAGATTTCCGGAGCTGCATCCTATCGCCCAGGTGAATGACCACCCAATGTGCCTTGTCGAGAGACAGTGGGGAGGCATCTTCCTCCCCTTGAATGTCCTGGAGGAGATCTGCTATGAATGAAGGGATGTCATTGCTCTCCACTCCCTTGGGCAACCCCTTGATGCGATGTTTTTCCGCTGGCTTCTGTTTTCCAAATCCTCCTTCTTGGATTGTATTTCAATGTTTTGTTCCTCTAGAGCTGCTACCCTCCGCCAGAGCATTTCCTGGTCTTCTGATCGTGCGTCCATGGTACGTTCAAGATCGTCCACTTGTTCCCCTATGTTGGAGATGTCTTTCCAGATGTCTCGGATACATGATTTAAACTCTTCCTTGAGAGAATCAGTGTCGGATCGAATTTCCTGCAGGAAATGCTCCATGTTGCACGAAAGCATGCCGTGCTTGCAGTAGGAGAAACTCTTTATAGAAAATAGTGCTTACAGATTAAATAATATATACCATGTAGCAACAGAAGTAAAAGGGCTAGTCCTCATGGGAGGTTACAAATGAAGACAAGGCGGTTACGAAGGAGGGATTAACAAGCCTATTAAGGAATCAAAAGCCAGCATTTACAAAGGACAATGACACATGTCAATAAAAAATATGGGCGGAGAGTGGGCAAAGCTTCACGTCCTTACTCGAATACAGCATGCCTCGCAGAGCAGCACATGTACTGCACATGCTCGACCTAAAAAAGGCAGTACACCTAGTGAAAGGCCACCTTCTGGCCTGCAACTTTTGTATTTTTATTATTTATTTGTTTTATTTTAGTAGTTTGGTTTGGCCTTGTTGTGCATAATTTCTAGCTTTGGATTCATGATGTGGGTTTGCTGTGTTTGGTACCAGAGTACAAGCTGACTCCCACCCCCATATAACACTTGGTCTCCCTTGTTTGTAATGTAAATATATTTTCTGAAGAGAGCTAATGTGTGCCTGTGACATTTAGAGTCAATCCAGTACTTCAAATTTATATTTTTCTAAGGTGTGTTGTTTAGATCCATGTGCTAATAAAAAGATTGAAACCAACATATGAATGCCAATTATACTCTTCAACAGGGCCAAGAGAAAATGGTCTTGTTACGGTGAGTCTGCAAAACTGACAACACATACTGAGAAAAGATGTTGAAAGCGCGTTGCAAAACTGGTTTAATGGTAATTTAAGCCGAGGAATGCTTTTGTAAACACTGTTGTAAAAGAGCACTTCCACTTTTTCAAAGGAGTGGGTGTAACATTAAGGAGCCACCTGTCATTTTAAGCAAAGCGAGTGGAAAAGAAAATTATCTGAAAGAGGACACAGCAAGTGAAGAAAGTGTGGTCATTTTCAACAAGTAAACGTCCTGGGGCATTCAGCCTTTCTAGTTTGGTTTCGGCTGCAGACCTCTTTGGCTGCCTGCGTGAAACCAATAGTTTCCAAAGCATTACATATACTTAGTTTGGGTTTCGGATCTGCCCCCTCCCTGCTCGTTATTCATTTGCTTTGCTGTCTGCCTCACTTCCTTGCTCCATCCCAATTCAATGGCTGTCTTTGCTATTCTTGTGTTTGTCCCACCCTAGAGCATTTTGACCTCCGTTTTGTTATTTGAAGTTGTTTGCTTCCACTGCTGATGTCAGACATTGCAGTGGCTATAAGAGGCTAAGGGCCAGATGTACATAGATTTTTTTAGTTCGCAAACGGCCCGATTAATAGAATCCGGCCATTTGCGACCTCAAAAAAGCCTTTTTAATGTACAGAGCCCTATTTTACGATTCAGTAATCTATTACTGAGTCGCAAAATGGGTTTTGCAATTTGGTATTAGGAAGAGGCGTGTTAAGGGCATTCCGTCCTAATACCGAATGACAATTGTATGTGTGAATGTTTTGCAACTAAAATACAGTAGCAAAATATTCACATTTTACCACCTACTTCAAGTAGATGGTAACCCATTCACAAACGGGAAGGAGCCCCCGAGGGACTCTTCCCCTTTGTGAATGTATGTAAAAACTTTTATTTACTGATTTTTTTTATTTTTGAAACACATCCGGGATTTCTGTAACCCCTTTGCTGCGGCGGCAATTCTGCCGCAGCGATAGGGGGGAGGGGGGCCGCGTGGCGCTCCCATGCTCGTGACAGAACCGCTCTATCACGAGCCTCGGGCGCGCTGCGTTTGTGATGGAGCGGTTCCGTCACGGCCCCGCCCGCTGAATGGAACGTCAAGCGCAGGTGCGAAATCGCTGCCGCACAGGCGCGCCGAGCGGGCCGTGACGCCGCTTCGTCACCAGCATAGCGCGACTGAGGCTGGTGACGGAGCGGTTCCATCACCAGCATGGGAGGGGTTAAGGAAAACGGTCTGCATTTAATTAAAAACAAAAACATTGCTTCATTTAAAAGCAATCCCAGATCTAGTGGTCTGCTGACCCCCCCAGCAGGCCACCGTCCCTGTGATTGCCAATGGTTTGCAAACCGAGATGTACCTCATGAATATTAATGAGGTAGGCATATTTACAACCTACTGGGAATCGCTAAATAAGTGAAACACACATTTGTACTTAGCTGTTTCTGATTGACAAATAGCAAATTGCTAAAATTCGCTCTTGGGTAATCACAAACCCTAAGCCATGTACATCTGGCCCCAACTTCTTTCCTTCTCTCTGTCTGCTCCCTGTCACCACACTCCTTTCTTTTTCACTGCCATTCACTTTTCCATTGAGAGTCTGATTGCCACCCTCATTCCTCCCTCTGCGCCTTCAGCACAGTCCACCACGCTATCTGTCATCCCATTGTTTTTTAACCATTTTAAGATGGTCCTGTGGATGATACCCAGTTTTGAATGCAATTTCTCATATTTGAGGATATCCTGGGCAAAGATTGCTGCCCTGAATGGGCACCCACGCATAGTCACCATCTCTGAAAAAAGACAACCACTGGACATATGTGGAATGACATCTTGCAATGGTTATAGCAAAAAAATTAAGGCGGTTGCCTGTCAATAGCATAATAATAATCGCTTAAAAAAAAAAGCTTTGGCAAAGCTAGTGTTTTTCATAGCTGGGACTTATTGGCTTTGGCAGTGCTTCTATTAATATTTCTTTTGTTATAGTTGGATAGATTTTATTTTCTCCAATGAGAGTTGGTGTGGTATGTTTTGCTTTTTTTCTTTGTTTCCTCTCTTGTGCTATGATAATGGGCTCTCTGCTGCGAGCAACTGTTAGTAAACCTTCAGGGTGAGGATACTTCTATCTTCAGAGGGCCTCTTGTTGCTTGAATGGAGCATCACACCCAAGACTGTACTAATAGTGCATACCGCGTCACTAGTACATAGTGGATTCAGTATGCCGCCAAATGCAATACTGTAACGACTGGACATGCCACCTCGGTTTTACTTGGTGAAAAAGTATGACGTCCTACCTAAGATGACAATGACAGAACATGCAGCTTAGCTGGTATGGGATGGGAAGAGTATGACATGACATCACATCCAAGATTGTAATGGCTGTGCCTTCCACGTCACTGTTCTATTATGCGAGCAGTATAACATCACACTCAATCGCTGTATTGACAGGACATATACCACGTCACTCATACTTGGTGGGAACAGCATGATACAGTAAACAGTACTGTAATAACAGAATATGCCACATGAGAAAGTGAATTTACTCTTATATGTACCATAATGTATATAGGTTTACTATGAAAATGTTAACACTCCTGCATGCCTCAACATGTGCTGTTTCATTTTATCATTCATTTGTGCTATGCGTTTTTCAGATTATCTTGAAGACCACTAAAATCTTGCTTTTCTTGCATATTTACATGTATTTTAAATGTACTGTGGCCATGTAACTCCATGTTGTACGGTGCACCTTTACTAAACTTGTAGTAAAGCGTCGCCTTGTCCTGAGGCTGGCACGACGAAGCAAGGATTTTAGAAAATAGTGGGTTCAGTTCCTGTTAGTGTTGTTTGCTTGCTGGCTATTCTGCAAGTGACGCATATTAAACTTCACGGGCTGCCCAGAGCGTTGTGTTTTTTTTCCCAACACATTACCATGACTTGCGGGACAGCATGCCATCACACACAAGATAGTAATAACAGGGCATTCTATAGCACTTATATTTGGTGGAATAAGCCTGTGGACGTCGAATAAAACACAAACATTAAACAAGTGTGTACAAACCCAAAGTTCTATTGAAAAGGTTTCACTAATCGTCTTTGCCAGCTCGGGCATAGCAGGGGCAGTAGTCGTTCACCCTTCCCTTGCACACAGAATAGGTTCAGTTTCAGCAACATTAGTACAAGGGACAAGCCCATGACTTGTACAGTGCACACATACACCTATTCACATAACACTGCAGCAGTGCTGCTTCCCTCCTCACACCCTAACGCACACCAGGTACAGTGTAGGCTGCAGCAGGGCAATCTCCACCTTTTCAAGCGCATATTGGAGCTTTTATATTTGGTAAACCTAAGGTGTATAAGCAGTGTGAGTCATGTCAACACCGCTGGAAAGATAAGAGGAATTTTGGTGTGCTGATATGTGCTTTTATAATCGGCATAAAAGGAAGATCGTGTAAATATTGTGCTTTGCTGTGCATTGTACACATCTCTGATATAGCCTTACCTGGAGAACTGTATCCAATTCCAGAATGCACATCTGGATTATCGTGTTAGGTGGTTAAAGGCTCATCTGGAGCAACATGTCCAGGTATCAGTGACTCGTGTTTCAAATTGCCAGTGCTTGGAGGAACCATTGCTGCAATTTGTATAGTTACAAGGTGCCCCTATGGCATATAGTTGAGTTCCAGTGTCATACTGTGATTATTGTGTGTATGTAAACTTATTTGTACAGCTTGAACATAACTAGGAAGCAAAGAGCGCTGAACGGCTGGGGAGAACACATGGGTACAATTTGGCTTGTCAACCTAGAGCTAGTATCAAGGACTCGACACTGGGAAGTTATGTTGTATCTCCTCCTCGATTGCACGAGGAATGGGAGACTCCTAGCAGCCACGGTACCACCCTGCACTTAATAGAACATGTGAAATGTGTCGAGTATCTCTGTAAGAGGGTCCCAGTTAGGAGTGAAAAACAAAGGGTTAAAAAAATTCTCCTTGGCAATCCTGTAGCTCTTGATTGAAGATGAAGCATAATACAAACATTAATAACAGGGCAGCTCGGGTGGAGTATTGTGTGCGGTGCTTAAGGACTCGTGGGGAGTGTTGTGTGCAGTGCTTAAGGGCTTGTGTGGATTATTGTGTGCAGCGCTGAAGGTCTCTTGTGGAGTGTTGTGTACAGTGCTCATGTTGAGTATTGTATGCAGTGGTGAACGGCTCGTGTGGAGTATTGTGTGCAGTGCTCGTGTGGAGTATTGTGTGCAGTGCTCGTGTGAAGTATTGTGTGATGAAGGGATTGTGTGGAGTATTGTGTGCAGTGCTGAAGGGCTCCTGTGGAGTATTGTGTGCAGTGCTGAAGGGCTCCTGTGGAGTATTGTGTGCAGTCCTGAAGCGTTCGTCTTGAGTATTGTGTGCAGTGCTGAAGGGCTCCTGTGGAGTATTGTGTGCAGTGCTGAAGGGCTCCTGTGGAGTATTGTGTGCAGTGCTCGTGTGGAGTATTGTATGCAGTGGTGAACGGCTCGTGTGGAGTATTGTGTGCAGTGCTCGTGTGGAGTATTGTGTGCTGAAGGGATTGTGTGGAGTATTGTGTGCAGTGCTGAAGGGCTCCTGTGGAGTATTGTGTGCAGTGCTGAAGGGATTGTGTGGAGTATTGTGTGCAGTGCTGAAGGGCTCCTGTGGAGTATTGTGTGCAGTGCTGAAGGGCTCCTGTGGAGTATTGTGTGCAGTGCTGAAGGGCTCCTGTGGAGTATTGTGTGCAGTGCTGAAGGGCTCCTGTGGAGTATTGTGTGCAGTGCTGAAGGGCTCCTGTGGAGTATTGTGTGCAGTCCTGAAGCGTTCGTCTTGAGTATTGTGTGCAGTGCTGAAGGGCTCCTGTGGAGTATTGTGTGCAGTGCTGAAGGGCTCCTGTGGAGTATTGTGTGCAGTGCTGAAGGGCTCCTGTGGAGTATTGTGTGCAGTGCTCGTGTGGAGTATTGTATGCAGTGGTGAACGGCTCGTGTGGAGTATTGTGTGCAGTGCTCGTGTGGAGTATTGTGTGCTGAAGGGATTGTGTGGAGTATTGTGTGCAGTGCTGAAGGGCTCCTGTGGAGTATTGTGTGCAGTGCTGAAGGGATTGTGTGGAGTATTGTGTGCAGTGCTGAAGGGCTCCTGTGGAGTATTGTGTGCAGTGCTGAAGGGCTCCTGTGGAGTATTGTGTGCAGTGCTGAAGGGCTCCTGTGGAGTATTGTGTGCAGTGCTGAAGGGCTCCTGTGGAGTATTGTGTGCAGTGCTGAAGGGCTCCTGTGGAGTATTGTGTGCAGTCCTGAAGCGTTCGTCTTGAGTATTGTGTGCAGTGCTGAAGGGCTCCTGTGGAGTATTGTGTGCAGTGCTTAAGGGCTCCTGTGGAGTATTGTGTGCAGTGCTGAAGGGCTCCTGTGGAGTATTGTGTGCAGTGCTGAAGGGCTCCTGTGGAGTGTTGTGTGCAGTGCTCGTGTGGAGTATTGTATGCAGTGGTGAACGGCTCGTGTGGAGTATTGTGTGCAGTGCTCGTGTGGAGTATTGTGTGCAGTGCTCGTGTGGAGTATTGTGTGCTGAAGGGATTGTGTGGAGTATTGTGTGCAGTGCTGGAGGGTTCCTGTGGAGTATTGTGTGCAGTGCTGAAGGGCTCCTGTGGAGTATTGTGTGCAGTGCTGAAGGGCTCCTGTGGAGTATTGTGTGCAGTCCTGAAGCGTTCGTCTTGAGTATTGTGTGCAATGCTGAAGGGCTCCTGTGGAGTATTGTGTGCAGTGCTGAAGGGCTCCTGTGGAGTATTGTGTGCAGTGCTCGTGTGGAGTATTGTGTGCAGTGCTGAAGGGCTCCTGTGGAGTATTGTGTGCAGTGCTTGTGTGGAGTATTGTGTGCAGTGCTTGTGTGGAGTATTGTGTGCAGTGCTCGTGTGGAGTATTGTGTGCAGTGCTCGTGCGGAGTATTGTGTGCAGAAACTTGAATCTGCCCACAGCTACGCTCGAAAGAGAGAGGTTTACAGTAAAGGGCACGAGGGTAGCTGCCGTGGCCCCACACACACGCATGGCATCACAGAATGTGGGCTACAGACCCGTATACTGCCACTTATTATGCCCCATTGGTTTACCCCCGATTCTTGGGGTGCAGTAGCAGCTCGGCTGCTCCACTCCCCTTGCCTGGTGGCTGCACAGAGCGACCGCAGAGCATCAGTTAGTGCTGCAAACCGCATCTTTATCCTACACGACACGAGCCCCCTGCCACCGTGCCACATCACACGTGTCAGGCCCTGCTGGACCCAACTTCACCCCACTAAAGGGGTGGTCAATGCACGGGTATTGGCAAGTGGCAGTGGGGTAAGGGAGAAAAGTCACTGGTTTTAACAAGAGGGTGCCAGTGTTTGACAGGTGAAGGGGGTGGGGGGAGGTTAGTCACAGGGACTCAAGGAATTAAAATGCCCTTCAAAAACTAAAGGAGACCAACGAGAAAATGGCTGTGCTGTGAGAATAGGTTCGGCTGTGTTTACGTAGAAAAGCGGCTAATAGGGGGCTTCAGGGAGTATTCGATTTGCACAAAAGAGGATTCGTGCGTCGTGCTTCCAACCGGATGTACTTAAGACCCCTCTCTGCACAGGAGCTGAGAGGGAGATTACTCAACTTCCCTTCTCAAGCCCTGCTCCTGAAACACTATTAGAGTTGGCAGCTCTAGTTGCACTGTTGAACTTTTGTGCCACAACTAAAACGTTGCACAGAACCTGTCCTGGGCACAGAGGTGAGTGACGGCATGAAAAGGCAGAAGTCCAAATAAAACTTGAAAATCTGATGCATAGCAATCAAAATGTTTACACGAGTCTAGATAAGTTGTTTAATGCTCCATTTTGTTTCTATGACCAATGTTTTACATTTATTCTAGTTTTATATCTGTAATTGTGATCTGAATATTTATTTGTTCACATTCATATTTTTTTTGGCCATCAATTTAATCCCATCGAAGTTATATATCATCCATCTGCAAGGATAACTTTCGCCCTTGACACAAATGCTCATTCGTTCGTTAGTGTGATTCCACTCGCATTTGTCACATAAAGCCTTTCCTGGGAGATTGTAAATGTTTATTTTATAACCATGCCTGTTGGTGCCAGTTTGCTTGCAGTGGTTATCAGGAAAAAAATGCTCAAATGTTGTGTAAATAGCGTCTCTGTTGTTTCTCGCACACAGGCATTTTATCAGTGTTTATAGTGATCCGCTTTTATTCCCCATACACCTTGTTATCGGCTGCTCTTTCCTGCATTTAGGATTGTTTGACCACATAGTTCACTCTCTCACCCAGTGGTTTGGAACAGAGCATTTCACCATGTACCTGCCTGATGGGCTCTGTAAACCCCGGCCCTGTGTTCACTGAACACGCTGATTGTACATAAACATTGATAACCAGAAGCCATTTTTAGATCGGTAAACTGGTTTCTGAAAAGCACCAGGTGGCCTTAAAAAATCCATACCGATCCTGCGTGGTGTTGCTGGGGTTCAGCTATTTTTCCCAATACGGTTATTTGCATTTCACTGCAATTTTGTGATAAGAGAGGCTGTTTTTTTTGACTAGTGAATTAATGGATAATTGAAAATAGGTTTGATGACGTGGATACGTTTATTGGAACAGTACAAGCCAGGTGAAAATGTTACAAATGTAAATAACCATTTGATACCACAGGAAACCTTCCTGCAGAAAAACACCAGTTCTTACAAATGGCGTATTTGTGGGGAGGACCACTGCGGTCTCCAGAGCTTGATAATATTCATAATTGAAACATGTTTGGACAAACAGAGCATAATTTAATAATTTCTTGAGGGAGAGTGTGTTAAATGGAATGCATTTGTGTATGTTTGTGCCAGCAGGTCCGTAAAATAGGCCCGGCTTCTGGTAACACCTCTCTTCTGCATTGGTGTATTAGCTATGACAGTCACAAAATAAACCCGAGGTCCTCCAGGCATCATGACGTGATATACCTGTATATTGGAGCAGATGTAGGCCGCCTGTACCCTCATTTTGGTGGCTGTGCTTCAGATGGCTGTAGATCTCGCTACAGGACATAAACTGAACTCAAAGCAGGGGGGCCAGGGGCGCTATTACACATAGGGAGCAAATTTCCTGTTTGAGCCATGGCTCACCTTTAACCAGGTGCGCCGGGTGCAAACAGGAAAAATACGCCCTATTATGTTGAATGCACTGCCCTTAGGACAGCCGTGAACTTGCATTCAAGAGAAATAAAGAACAGCTGTTTTAAAGCTGTTCTGTGTTTCCTTGTGCAGGTGGGAACCCCCCTGATCTTTCAAAAGGGATTAGAAAACCCCTTGCAGGGGGGTGCAGTGAGTGACTGCTCCCGCCTGCAAGGGGATGTCGTCGGGGAGCGCCCATTGGACCCCCTTTAAACCCCCTTTCAACCCCCAAGAGGGCTGCCCTTAGGGGGCGCACTGAGAGTGCCTCCTTTTTGTGGCACACTTTCAGTGTGGCTCCTAAGGGTGGTTTGCCTCTGAGTCGACTTCAGTAATATTGCACGAGTGCAGAGAAAAGGGATTCCCTCATTTTGATGCCGGGAATGCCCTCTTGCAAAAGCGCTAATGCTACATGTGCACCAGTACTATCTGTATTACAGAAGGGTGCTGCGAAAGCACTAGCGGCCTATTATGTAATACCAAAGTGCCCTCGAGATTCACAAAGTGGTCACAAACACCCACTGCACCCCCGGGTGCTCCTGTAATACGGCCCCAGGTTTCCAGTGTTAGTTGGGACATACCTGGTGTTGATTGATGCAATATTGTACTTCCGCGTTCGTGGAATGACCAGTTTTGGTTTTCAGATTCTGGTAGCCCTAGTAGAGGGTCACACCATTTTGAGGGAAAGGTCGAGTTCCTCTTTTGCACATTCCCCTTCTCCTCCTCCTCAGTTCTGGAGAGAAGG
This sequence comes from Lissotriton vulgaris, assembly GCF_964263255.1. Taxonomy (NCBI): domain Eukaryota; kingdom Metazoa; phylum Chordata; class Amphibia; order Caudata; family Salamandridae; genus Lissotriton; species Lissotriton vulgaris. The sequence continues at coordinate 162,566,965 of NC_141699.1, read as the reverse complement.
CTTGTGTTTTGCCAGTTTCCTTTTCGATCTCCTTCAGAGCCGGAACTCTAGTAACTCATCCCCGGATGTTTGTGGCTTACTCGTTTTTAAGTGGTTTTCGTTTCAAACTTTATTTAAAACATTTAGTCCCAACTTTTATTTTTTATGCTTAATATTTGTTTGATCTAGCTTATGTTCACTTATTACTATATGTTGCGAATTCAGTCACATTCATATTAGGGTCTGGCGAACCAGAGCTTCCTGTGCCACACTGGCTTAATCAGCATCTCACTCACAGTGTGCAGAATGGCTGCACACCATTCAGAACTCAGTGGCCAGAATGATAATCACTCTCAGCCTTTCACACCGCACTCGCATCACACCACACCTGAAGGAGCTCCACTGGCTCCCCATACACAAGCGAGCACAATGTAAACTTTTCATTCACACGTTCAAGACACTACTTGGCATTGGCACAGCATACCCCAACCTCCAAATCTGCTTTCACAATTCTTCCAGACGCTTCTGCTCATCTGGACTCATAGTTGCACATATCCCACGTATTCGGAAAGCCATATCCAGCGGTCAAGCCTTAGTCATTGCTTCTAAAGCGTGAAACCAGCCTCCTCCTCACTTCTTGAATTCCACAGGAAGCTGAAGACGAGGCTTTTCGAGTAGCCGCACCATGCCTTAAATTTGGCTAGTCACACTTTTCTCATGCCTGCTCTGCAAACCTGTATAACCGGTCATAACATATCTGGGGATGGCATTTCTTCTTGTTCAGAGGAGACAGGGACTAGCCGTTTCCCCCTAACTGTTCCTTTTGGGTATTGGTAAAATGATTTGCTTATGGTTGGTCTCACTCTCTAATGGCACAAGCAAGCTTGAAAGCAATCTGACCCTTTCTAGTTCTCAATTTGGTAGGACCAGCATTGCAACCCAGTAGGAGAAACAAAACCTGCCTCAATAGCTTTTGAATAATGCTGTGCCTGCTCAGTCCCACGTGTGTGTTCATGAGGTCACGCTGCCTATCCCTGTATGTATTTTTATGAAGATGGGGAGATAGGTCCTGGGACGTAGGGTCAGCTGGACCATATAATACTTGTGGAAAAAACAGGGTGCTGGCCCTACAGTTGCTTTATTCAGGTTCTTAAATTCGAGCGACAAATCAGGCTTATTTCCAGATTTGTACGGTATCGTTTATTTATACCTTTTACTTTTTCTTTACTTTATTTTATCAAACAAATCCAATTGTATGAGAAAGATACCACATTGACATTTACATTTAAGACATTAACACAATAATTAGTTATATACACATATATACATATTGCACCATTGCTATGCAGCAAATTCAAAGTCTTCGCATTGTGATTCAACAAATCATATTCCCACAATGTTTGTAAAGGATAAAATCGCTTTCAAAAGGAGGTAGAAACAAAGTAAATGACAAAAAATTCAATGAAAAGAATATGTCTCAGACTATGTGAGTTTTAAATTCTAGTCAGTCCAATCATTTGGTTTGTTCCTTCCTATTAAGAATCAATTGCCTCCTTTATTGCCGACTCGTTTCGAACTCGCCAATTCATTTGGCGAGTTCTCATCAGGGCTTTATCTCTTGAAGTCTGCAAATTAGGTACAAAAGAAATAAGAAACTTAATGTCTATATGTTCTTAAAAATCCCTTATCTATTGCACCGTCTTTCTTGATTGTAAAAGTGCATACCTTTATCCTGATTTGTAGCAAGTTTCCGGGGTTCACTTGTCTTTTTCTCTTTAATTGTAGATTCTAAAAAATTCAAGAAGATTCAAAAAGTCTGGTTTCAATGATTTACCTTAAACGTGGTGCGTGTGGCAAGACGCTGTAAACACTCTCAGATTCTACCTGTATAGTGAAGATATCTCGCCCTCGATGTTAAGTGGCGCTTCGTGCACACCTTTGCCTATTCCCCTTTTACCATAATTTGCTTCCACTCCCATGACTTTCTGGTAAGGGCACAGCCCTGTTTTTTCTCTAAAATGTTTTCTGTTTATTTTTTCATTTTCGTCACTTCTTCTTTGGGTAGCTCCTGCCATAAATAACTCTTTTAAGCCACACACCTTGTGCCACTGTTTGTTTGCAGCAGTTGATCCAAGTATGTTGTGTCTTTTGTTTGGAGTGGTGCCAACTTTGATTTCAATATAAGTGACACATGGTGTGAACTCAACCTGGAACCGGAAACGTACACTGCTGACATTGCGCTCTAAAACACCATGGAGTGACAAACATATACTGCGCACTCAGGAGGGTCGAGAGCAGCCTGTTACAGCCCTCCACCTCAAATGTAGTCTGGATATTCATATTGTGTTGACTGACAAGGACTGACCACAGGCTTTTCACCACATACCCAAGGTTTCTTGAAATGCGCTCCTTAAACTTTTGCAGTTTAACTACGTACACTGACTGCACTTATTAAACCCTTTCCAAGTTGCACCGATTTTTCATTACTGCCTGCCATAAATGCCCCAGGTGTCCAACGACGAGACAGATTTTTTTTTATACGACTCGGAAGTGCTGTATACTCCAGCCTTTCTGGTGTGAGCTTTACACGTTAGTTACTCGCTTGACAGGGAGACATCTCATTCTCACACCAAGGAATTTGTCTTTTGGGATTATTGCCCCATCCAAAGTCGGATAGACCCCATAGCAAGTTGATCGACCTCGCTCTCACACAAACTGTGCGATCATGAGGTAATCACACACAATACTCCAGTCTAGTATTAAAGGCCATTTATTGCAACAAACTTCTCATTTTAACATTTAAACAATGTTGTAACGGCTTAAACATAGTCCATTACATCCTGCCCATTCTCTCTATTGACCCAGCTTTCATCCCAGCCAATCATGCTTCACTCTTCTTTTCACCTTTTACTCCATGAGCTCCTTCCATAACCAGTCTCCGTCTCACTTCTGTTCCCAAGCATTCTTCAATGTAGCCTCCTTGCCTTGTCCCGGGCATCCTGCACACAGTCATACTTAGCCTATGCCCCCTACCATCCCCCCATGAGGGGTGTATATGCCCGCATCTGACTGTCCACCCCCATCCCCAACTCCGGTCCTGCTTCCCTTGCAACCTGTCCTCTTCTGGTAATGTACAAGACCTGCTACCTCCCCTCCCCCAATCCTTAAATCCTTAAGGGTGGTTGGGAGGCCAAACTCGTCTCTTGGTAGCATGAGGTCGAATGAGACCGAGAGAGGACTACCCCCTCTCATGGCTCATATAAGTTTCCCTCACAAGGCCACACCCCCGCCCACCAACCCACCTATCCTGTCCAGCCGTGTCATGCCCCTCCCAAAGAATCCCCTGGGAAGACTAGGCTGCACCTTCGCCTCCTAGCGGACCCTCCATAGCGAAAGCTTGAAATCCTGTTTACCCCTGTCCATACAGGCTTGGAAGCCTGGGCTCTGGCAGGAAATGATGTGGCTAGGCACATGAGGTACTGGGCTGAGAAATCCATGATGATCATGGGTGGGACACTATCCTGCTGGCATTGGTCCCCAGTACAGAGGCAACACCTCCATAGGTTACCTGCGGTATGTCTGCTGATGTCGCCTTCTTGATCCATGATTACTGTACCAAACTCGCACAAATCCGGCCTCTTTTCTCCCATTTCACTCCTCACACACACCCCCGCCACACACCCCTCCTCCCTGGCTTCACCCAGGGTCTTGTATTGTTTGTTGGCTTGCTTTGTTTTTCAATGTGTTCTCCCTGCGTGAGCCATGACTATTGAACACCTGCATGCTGTTTTATTGTCAGTATTTATATTGTATACGGTAAAATCCAATTGAGACCAATTAAAGAAAAAAACTCACATTTTAATATGGTCTCTCTGTTGGTGATGGCAGAGACATGCCTAAAAAAAGAGACAACTAAGAATATTTTAATGACCTTTTTAATATTTTTATGTTTGATTTCCATTCTTTTTTTATCAAGTCCACTATTTCGTGGGCCTGTTTTCTTGATAGCATCACAGGTGATCTATACTCCTCTGTCTGCATTCCAAGCAGTGTAGGGCAACAACATGCGGCTGAAAGGAATCGCCTCTGCTGGTCCCACGGTTGAGCATTCACGGGGTGTCTAGAGGTCCACCACACTTGTAAAGGCGGAGGTATGGAATCCTTTCTGACTGGATTGATCTAGGGATGATGCATGTTTGCAGCGTAAACACGCCGATTACTCATACTCCAGAAGAATGTTCTCACTTCACAACCTACCCGTTGTGCCGCTTGTAAAATATTCACCTTGTGTTCTTATGCCACCGAAAGGCCTGCATTACGAGTTGCTTGGTACTGGTGGGGTGCAAAGTCCGCCACTGTGATTACTAGTACTGTTCATTTAAGAAAAGAATGGTGGAATAACTGCATACAGGGTTCTACCTGGCAGAGTCCAGAGTGGAGAAGTGTGGCTCACTGGTTAGAGCGGCAGACTCTGAAGCAGAGATCAGCCCCGGGACCAGGGTTCAAGTCCCGACGCGGCAGGGTCTTGGGCTCAATGTCTGCGGACTCGATAATTCTCGCCTCGGTGCCTATTCTAATCATGGGTCCCACGCTGCAACTCTGGGCAATAGCTTGCTTAATCTCCACAACGGCCCCAACAACACTGGGATGCCTGGCTTCACCTTGGGGGTGCCCAGGAATGGCATCTCACAGGGAGAGCCAGGAAGGGTTCCACAGCGTTATACAGCGCCGGGACGCCCCGTTGCTGGGGCAGCTGTGCGCTTTACAAGTATACTACAAGTATACTACAAGTATACTACATAAAACCGCCCATCATTCCCACTTCTGTGGGGTTTAATGCTCTTATTTCCCACCAGCTCAAAGCAGGTGGTAATTGGAAGCAGGTTTTCTGTCCACGGTGGAGGGACAGGGCTGGGAAAGGCAGGTAAGGTAAGGGCAAAATGTGTCCGGACAGGTGGGAAGATTACATGCTCTTCTTGGGAAGGGGAAGATGTGTCCGGACAGGGTGGAGGATTCCATGCTCTTCTCTTTCAAGAAAACAAGGTTGGGTGGCGCAGGTTGTAAAGGCTGGCTGCAGTTTCAGCCGAAGCCTAAAGCAAATCTATTTGTTGTTTTTTCCATTTATTTAATTTATTTATTTTAAAAGTTTTATATAGCGCTAGCTTGACCCGTGGGTATCAGAGCGCTTTACATACACAAAGGAAAGAAAATTGCATTACATAGCCGGACATTAGGAAGCATAAAGATATAAGCAAAACATAATAATTATGCATACAGTGAAGGGTGGAGGGGAGAAAAACGCAGGTGGTTGAAAAAGTCAAATAACCACCTATCCTTGATGGTCAGGTGAGAGGGGAGTCAACTAGGTTATTGAAGTCTAGGTTAGTTGACTTGTTCTGTAAAGTATTTGTTGAGGAGAAGGAGTTTCAGGTCCCTTTTGAAGCAGGAGAAGGAGGGGTTGCATCTGAGGTCCACATTCTGGGTACGTTACCAGAAAAGGATCAGCACTGAGCGGTTTTCCTTTTCAATTTTGGGGGGATGAGAAGAAGTGAGTTGGAGCTTCTCAATTTTCTGGATTTTTCTGCTTTTATCAGTTTGCTGCTTAGGTAGTGGGGGGGAATGTGAGTGAAGGGTTGTGTGTGTGATGTAGGCCAATTTGTAAATACATCTACTTTCCATGAGAAGCCAGTTGAGGGAGTTAAGGGTTGGTGGGATGGGTTCAAATTTTTTTCACCAGTTATGAGTCGAGCTGCCATGTTAAGGACTGACCTTAGTGGGACTAGGTGAGCTTTTGGTGTCCCTGTTAGGATGGCGCTCCCATAGTCCAGTTTGGAGAGGACTAGAGATTGTACTATTGGCTAGAAATCATCCTGGGGAATGAAAGGTTTCATTTTGTTGAGCTGTTTTAGTGAGTAAAGTGCACCTTTTGCAGAGTTTTTGATGTGGTCCTTCATTGATAGATTCTTGTCCAGGGTAATGCCTAGTGACTTTACCGAGTCGGATAGGACGAGGGAGCAGTTTAGGGCATCAAGATTCTTGAGCCAGTCTTGGATTGGTTGGTGGTTACTTTTCCGAGAGAACAGTATTAACTCCGTTTTGTACGGGTTTACCTTTAAGTGGTTTGCGTTAAACCAAGCTTGGATCTTGCTTAGTGTAACATTGAGGTGTTGGATGTCACTGGGTGATTTGATTTTGTAGTAGATTTGTGTGTCAACTGTATATAGGTGGTATTTAACTCCTGCTTGTTGTAGAATGATTGTAAGGGGTTCTATGAAGAGATTGAAGAGGGATGGTGAGCGGATCGAGCCTTGCGGGACCCCAGGTGTGACTTGTGTTGGCATAGGGAGACGAGAGTTGATTTTAATTTGTTGCGAACAGTGCTGAAGGAAGGAGGTGAACCATTTTAGTACTATGCCATTAATGCCAGAGTGCCTCTTTAAAGTCTCAAGTAAAGCTGGATGATTTATTGCGTTGAATGCTGCTGATAGGTCAATAACGATGAGGAGACAAGCTTCACCTTCATCTAAGGCTCTGTGGTTATCGTCTGAAATATTGAGCAAAGCTGTTTCGGTTCTACAACCTTTCCTGAATCTCGATTGAAAGGTGTCGAGGAGGTTGAAATCATCAATATGTTTAAGTTGTTGGAAACCACACTTCTCCAATGTTTTAGCTTGGAACGGGAGGTTGGAGATAGGTCTGAGGTTGTTGAGATCATTCGGGTCGGCCCCTGGTTTCTTGAGCATGGCTGTGATTTGTCCTAGTTGAAGGGAATCTGGGACACAGCCTGAAGTGAGAGAAGAGTTGATGATTTTTGTCCAGAAAGGGGCAATGATGTGGTTGAGTTTTTTTACAACTGTGGATGTGAGGGAGTCCATAGTGTGGGAAGTAGGCTTTAAGAGTGCAATTATATTGAAGACCTTGTTTTCCAACGAGAGTTCGAAGTCCGACCAATTAGCATCATTTTTCAGTTGGAAGCGGACCTGGTTGTCCTTGACATGATTTTCTCCTATTTGGTCAAGGGTGATTAAAGGGGGGCAGGTTGAGAGGGAAGGAGAATTTGAGGTTTGGATGAAGGACTGCTCAATTTTTATGACTTTATCTGTGAAGAAGCTGGCAATTTCTTAGCATCGATCCTTGGTGGCTTTTATTTTGTGTGGGGATGTGCCGTTTGTTTGACTTTTAACAATGTTGAAGAGTTTCTCTCGGTCTGTTCTTCCCCTGGTCTAGTTAGATGCAGAAGAAAGGTCTTTTCTTAAAAAAAAAAATGTATTTGCCAACCGAGCCAATCTAAGTTGAGCTAGGTGTAATGTCGAAGGGTTGATGGGGGTGCTCATCCTGAGAATTATTTTCAAAAAGAGTGGGCAAATTGTGCATTTTCAAGCAAATTTGAGAATGCAAGAACGTTAATAAGGCAGTTGTGAAAGTGTAGTTATGACATCAAAAAAGAGATTTCGTATGATAATGACGTAGGCATTGGTTATTCAGAACTTCATAACAGATTGAGATAACAATGCTGAGTACTGCACAGATTTCCTTATTTATTGATGCACCTTTTCAAATGAAATCTACTGAGAAAATAAAAGTTATTGTGAATTGTCGGACTGCATTCCGAAATATATATTTTTTGCAGACTGTAAGTAGTGCAGTTTTTTCATAACTTTTTTTAAAGCACACACTTCACAGCTTAACTGTTTGCAATACCCCTCAAAAAGAATAAATGTGTGTCACCAGGATGCAATTTTTTGTATAACTGTCTTTTAAAAGCACACACTTGAGATCGTAGGTGGTAGGTCCCTTACACTACCTCTCAAAAAGAATAAGCGTGTTTCAACAGTAAGTTTCAACATATTTTGTCAATTAAAGCCAATCCCGCCACCCTTTACATGTGGAGATTGACCAGCTGCGCACATTTACATTTCTTTCTGGGAACCAGGCATACTTGCAAGAAGGCTTTGTTTTGCTGCCTGCCCCTCCATCTGTTTCACTGCACAGGAGATGCCTTACACTTCATCTGAAGCCTTTCAACGGATGGGGAAGAATGGAAGGTTACATGAGTCCGATGCGTAGCTGCAAGCTCTCGTTTTGTTCTCTATGTTCACAGTACCATATTTTCAGTGTGTTTCACATTTCGATGCTTTGAGTATCAGGTTGAGTGACACTTTATTCTAAGAAGAAAAAAGTAGCTATATCCGTTTAATGGCATGAATATCTGAAATTTGAAAGCCTGAAATCACAGCATGAAGCTTACAATTCCTTAATATATTTAATTGCCTTATTAAAATATTTTACTTGAAGTAGCAAAATAAATGTGTCTGATTAGTGAAACCCCGGCAACTAAGCAGGAAAAAAAGTGCCCACAGTTTAAAGCTGTAATTGCATACTTTAAGGTGCATAATACCTTCCAGCATGCAATTCCTTCACAATTTTTAAATGGAAGTAAAGAACGCAACCGGGGGGCTGCTAGGCCGAGAGTTTCGCGTTGAGAAAACAATGTCGAAGCTAAAAGACCGGAGAGAGCTTTAGAAATATTAAGTCCCCATGGGTCTAAACGGTCCAGTGAGACTGCAGGAGAGGTTAATGTTCAACAATGCTTGATAACGGAATCTGCAAGGCAAGCACTGTAGACCAGGCGGTGCCCTTCGCCTTGCAGGAAGCTCTCTAGCAGTAGCGACCCCATATTACATCAGTCATTCCTGCCTCTGTTAGCCAACCACACTATCTTGCCACATTGAGACACGAGGACGTTTCCCTTAACTGTCAGGACCGATGTCTTTTATTTAGTTCACGCCGCCGTGCCCTTCATATTCGTTTTTGCCCGGGGAGACTGGACCACCTCCAATGGGTCTCCCTTCCTCGAGACACGCCGATATGCACATACTGCATCCCGAAGCAGGGCTTATCACGGGCAATAGTTTGAAAGAGCGAGCTTACCTGACTCTCAGACTAGTAGAGAGATAGACTCCAATCCCAAATCCTTCAGTTGGAGGTTTAGCCAAACTTCCTACAGAGACAATGCAGACGTTTTATCAATATTAGTTTCCGTACTGATACCAAACAATGTAGTGTGAGATACTCATCAGCCAAATATTCTCTCTGCATCTACATCTGAAGCAGTGGTCGCAACCCAAACTTATTTACCTTCCCTCTCAGAGCCCATAAAATATTTCTGTTTATTCTCTGTCATCAGATCAGTTTTTTACCACACTGCTGATGGAGGTTAGAACCTCAGTCTTTCATCTTTCAATAGAATATCTTGGTTCATTAGTCTCTCAATTTTCATCATAAGATCTTAGTTCATCACAGGATTTAGATTGAAGTTCTAGGTTTTTTTGATTCGTTTCTGCACCCTAAGTATAAAACATTTGAAACGCCTAAACAAAGATGACCCCTTGAGCATTATGAGTTGTGTGCTGGCTTTGTCGTTTATTGTCACAGCAGCATGTGAGAAGAGTGACAGGACCATTTCCTCCTTTAGATAAAGACGTGAATGCAGGGGAATTCCAGATAAAATGTCCTATATGAATATCTTTTTCCTTAAAAAAAAAAAATATGGCAGTTGGCAATGGTATGTTACAACCTACGGACAATGTAAATGTATTTGTAGATATTCTGCTCTTTTGGCTACTTAAAGAAAGATAATCTGTTTTAAAGCTGCTAAAGCTAAAGCCGTGCCAGATTCTACAGCTTGTGCCATGAATGTTTCTCTGCATTATTGAGACTGCAAGTTTGACTATATGCTTTCTCACTGCACAGTGGCATTCAAGACTTAAGTCATGGGCTTACATTTTGATTTTAAAACCATGTTCTATGCCCATTGGCAAGGTCTCACTGAAGTGCATAGCTGCAAAATCTGTACTTTTGATCAGACATCCGTAGAAACAGTGTTCCCATATCATTTCAGGACTTTGAGATCCATATCATTTCAGGACTTTGAGATCTAGACACCAGTATTTTCTCTATCAGTGGACATTTGTTTCTCAAGAATAGTGAGTGCTGAACCACGCAATGGGGGTGGAGTGACCTGTACGAAATATGTTAAACTATCCTTCTGTCATTCCTTTATTTCTTCTGTGATTAAAGATGTTTTCTCCAGGTTTTCTGAAGGAAATTCAAACGCAACTTTTTGGGACTAATAACTTGGACTAGAAACAAAAAAAAGTCTCCGATTTTGTTACAGATATTTCTTTGTGCCCAAGAACATTGAAAGTATTGTGCTGACCGCAGATCTTTACTTATCAAACTAGTTTCATAATGTGGAATATTTATACATGGTGACTAAAGCTCAGATCTTGCTGGGCGTGCACATTGAATGACATCTGTTAATCTCCAAGAAGCCTCTTTTAGTAGAATGATCACAGAAGAAAATTTTTGGTATTTGAGGTTTGCCATCAGCAGCCACCACTGTCCATAACAATACTTACCCTTCAGCCTGAATGCAACTCCCAGAGCTGTTCTCTCATTTTCAGGGTGTAGCTCCACCGTCACGTACTTCCCACTACAGCGAATCAGTTGGTAAAAGCACAATCTATAGAAACCACTAGAAATTGTTTTCAAAAACCTCATAACAATCACCACAATATGGGATTTCCATTCATAAAAGTGAGTCACAACACGTGCTCTCACAGCGGGTTCAGTGTGTTTTATCAGTGATAAATTCTACAGTGGCCCAAACAGTCCTGGAACTGGAACTTCTGATCATTGAACACTTCTCTGCTTTCAAAGTAATGTGGGGGAGGTGGGCCTTATGGTTTGGTGCATGCACTGTGATTTATATATTCTTAGTCCTTCCTCTCATTTCTACGCAACATCCACCCAGCCATTGCCTCAGAGCATATGCCATGCTTTAACCTTGCATGATGAGTGAAGTAAACATGTACGTAATGGTGTGGATTAATTGGTGCCATACTGGTTAAGGTCATGCAGACACCAGCACAACTTCTTCACTTCCTCCTCATTGGTGAGCAGGAGCGTCCCACAACAATTGAATGCAACCTCATTCTTGGAGTGAAGCACTCTAGTTCTGCTGAGGGCTCTCTGGCAATTTGCAAACTGTTTTGAAGGAGGTAGAGCAAGAACTAAGAGGAGTGGACTGACCATGTAGTTAAAGTTTCCTGTCTTAATTGCTGGTAGATTTGGTAAATGTTCACTCACATGAGGTATTCACCTCTGTCTTGATTACGAGAACATAGTTCAACATCTGTCTCCAGTTGATCTATTGGGAGCTGTAGAAACCTCCAAGTGCCCCATATGTTGTTTTCTTTAAATTATAGCAGATAAGACTAGATTCACTGGGAAACAGTTTGATCTACAAACAGAATGTGGTCAAACTGTATTTTAGTGCCTTCTGGTCCAGTAAGTAAAGAAAGCGGTCTGGCTGGAGATTTCAGGCTCACATTAACTCTGGTATTCACCCCATGGTTATGGTCTTGGATCTACATATTAAACCTTTCCAAAGTACTGTACTCTGGAACCTCCATTATCAAAACCAAATGAGGATTCTTAATCGTAGGCCAGTGTCTCTCTGTATATCTAGCCACTGCACGGTTTGACTACAGTAATGTAAGTTCTCGAAGGAAATGACATATGCACATATCTGGTACGGTCCAATAGGAAGACATGCTGCTATAAATTGGAAAGGTTTTCCATCTGCTTCTTGAGCCCATACACTGAAGGGCTGTGTATATATTGTGCAATGTTGCCTACCAGGGCCGGACTAGGAACCACAACTGGTCCTGGCAAAGTGCTCGGCCGCCCCCCTCCCCGGGGGGTTGTGGGTGCCGCAAAGCTCTTTGCCGGGGACGGTTTTCGGCCGGTTTTGGTACAGGGCCGGTTTTGCAGCTATACTGCAAAAACGGCCCTGTAAAAAAAAAACGGCCCCACCCGTGCGGCGCACCGGGGGATTTCCCTGTGCCCGCTATGGCCAGTCCGGCCCTGTTGCCTACACCGGGTCAAGGCCTTTGCACCCCTGTTTGTGTCCTATATAGTGTTACAGAAACGTTTTGAAGAGGCATTGAAGAGTTCTGTCTCTTCTGCTTCTTGAAACCGATTTAATGCAGATACCCTTCCACATGTTCTGGCCAGGCCACTTTTAGGCCTGGCCTCTGTCTTCAAGGAAGATCTGCCCTGCAGGATAGACTACAGGTAGAGTACCCACCTCTAAAGTACATAGAGGTGAGAGCAAACTGCACCCAGTTGTTTACGACCCCTCCTCACAGAGATGAGGAAGAGGACCAAGAATCTGTGCCACTTCAATGGACATCTTTCCCTTTTAACCCATACTGCAGGCTTCACCCTGTACTCCCAGCCATCCACTAGATGGCAGCTGTAATCACAGTAATTTCATGCCCCATGTACAAAGAATGGCCCTGGCACTTCTAATGAAAGCCTGTCTCCTCTTTGCCCCACCACAGTGTCTGCTGCTCCTACTTCCACTTAGAAGAGGCCAGCAATACACATATGCTGTTGGGAGAAAAACTGCCCCTCCCCCATCTTCTACTCTGGCCTGTAACAGTTCTGCAGGACACACTACTTCTACTAGTGTACATGCACATTTACAACAAGTCACATTTAGGAATTTGGGTTCATCGTGAAAAGCAGAACTTTAACTGAATGGGGCACTATGTAGGCCAAAAGCATGTCTTTCTAATTCACTATCATGGTATGCTGCCACCACCGTGCTCCACTCATGAACCAAGTGATAGGGAAAGTAGTCCTCTGTCACTGTGAGGGAGTCCTTGGTTCACCCCTCTCTGGTCTGGACTGGGTCCTGAACCCAGCATTTGCATCAGACCAGGCCTAGGTCACTGCATGCAGATGAGATTAGTGTCTGGCATGGTCAAAATAAAAAAAACACAGGATCATCTGTATTCAGTTCGGACATACAGGGCAGGGGACATGAATGAACATCATGCAGGGGCCATTACAGTCACAACAGAATGCAAGCACGTTTTAAAATAAACAAGTTCGGGGGGGGGGGGGGGGGGGAGGGGGAGGATGTCAGTTCTACACAAACGCAAAAAGTTAATTTTTAACTATTTTAACGTTTTTTTTCCTACTAAATATAGCAGTGCACCAGTTCTGTCTTGGCGAGGCTGATGATCACCATTGTAGATTCAATATTACAGCTTTCTAGCATGCAAATAGGTGCTTCATTCGAATCATAGTGACTGCTGTTCCACAACCCAGTGAGAGTTGTTCCTGCTCTCGCCTTATCTACCCCTCACCTGTACCAAAGAGATGAAGAAAGACTGTAAATTAAAAGGAAACACTAGAGCAAGGGCTTATGAAGAGAAAAATCATGAAAACCTTGGGACTTGGGTGAAGTAACACTACAGTGCATGAATAGGAAAAGCATGTAAAACGGTGGCAAAGGGAGTGGTTCCTGAGAGGGGGAAAAGTGGGGCCGAAGGAGATGGCGACAAAACAGGGAGGCCAGTGAGTTATTCAGTAGGAAGTCCTACTGGTAAAGAGGGGCTGCACAAGAAGCACACACTTGTCACACTGGCAGCATATAAGAGTGGTAGATTTCAGGGGAGGTAAATGGCAGGAGTTGTTGGACGGATCCGGGTTGGTGGCTTCTATCCACACCTGTAAATTAGAGACTGCAGGGAGAAAAGAAGGCGAAGTGTGCCCTTCTATGGGTATAACACTGCACATATCAGTACTCCCTGAAATATATAAAAAAAAGCCTTTGCTTTGGAGGTTGGACTGCTGCATAAACCTCTGAACTACTACAATCTGTTGAATCTGCTGTAACTAGAATTTGATAAACTTATTAAACCACTATGTACTAACTAGAAATGTTCTAATTGACTTAAAAGGTGTCCTTGTTTAAGCGAAGGGGATCTTTGATGCTAAACAAGCGCATTTTTTATAACAAGAACAGAAGAGAAGGCTTTTGAGTAATGTGCAATAGTTCAGGAACAACCACTGTTGCTACCAATATAGATGTAAAGTCAACAAAATAAAGTCTCTGTTGTCAGTGGAACATAGACCCTAAGAAACATATGTATATTATAATACCAACATCCCACACAGCAGCTGATTATTTGGAATTTTTAAGAAGGAGCTACTTGCACTCATTCCACCAGACCCCAGTGTTGGGCACATGACCCGCAGATTTTAACATGTTTTCGAGCGCAACCTCTTGCCTTTTATATACGCTTCTTTGACTACATTCACCAAAACTGTATCTCTATTTCACAATACTTGGTGCGGTTGGGTTACGCCAATTTTCGGCTAGGTTTCATTTGGTCATTATCAGAATGAGATTAAGAAACAGTTTCTGCTGCCTTGTGAGGCCTTCAGAATATTCAGTAATGCAATACGTGGGTCAAATGAAATTTGTTTGCCCATAACCTCATTACATTACCCCTCCACGTCTCCTCAGAACTCCCTTAGGGCAATACAGCCCTAGACTGTATGTCATAGGTTTCCTTCCTTAGTTTCACATATGAGACATAGGGTTGAGGAATTGTGTTTAATGCGCCTTCTATTAGATGACTTGTGCAGGTATTTAAATTATATTACGCAGATTTTCGTCCATAATGCTATCTCTCTTTGTGCTGCTAGAACCTCTTGACAGTCTGAATCTTCTGTGGACACTAGGTCAGTCTCCCACACCTCCCAAAGCTTATTAAAGATATTCTGTGTGTTGATTGCTATGGATTTGTATAGTTGAAAAATGTTGTTCTGATGGATAATTTTAACATCTACTTCATCAACTCCCCCCCCAGAGGCCTGCAGCAAGGCCAGGTGCGACGCGACTCCCGGGAGGGCCCCTAGATCCATCTTAAGCAGCCATCATGTCTGGAAAGGGGGCAAGGATCCAAAACTCCCAGACACGGCTGGACAAGTACGCCTATTCGAAGGACTTTCCCCCGCTTCCGGCAAGACAGGGAGCAACAGTGGGCGCCGCGGGGTCGGATGCTGCCGCAAAAGTGACCCTGGAAGATATTATGGCGGAGCTTACCAACGTGCAGACCACGGTAGGCTCTATATCCACTGACGTCTCCCTACTCAGGGCGGACTTTTAAAAAATCACAACTAGAGTCGCAGAAGTTGAAAAGACGGCTAAAACCCTGACCACAGCAACAGCAGCCTTGCAAAAAACTGTAATACGTCTAGAGGAAGAAAATAAAGTGTTGTTCGACAAGCTGGATGAGCAAGAAGGGCGATCGCGGCGCAATAACGTGCGCATCCTTGGCATTCCAGAAAGTGAGGGCTCGCAAGCGATGGACCTGTATGTCGAGGACCTCATTAAAACGCGGCTGCAGCCTAAGGGACTGTCCACTTTCTTTTCTGTGGAACGGGCACACAGGATACCGGGTGGCAGAGCCAAGCCAGGAATGCCCCCACGGACGGTGCTAGCCCGCCTGTTCAATTTTCGGGATCGCAACGTGATCCTCCAGACAGCACGCATCTCCCCACAAATTCACATGTTAAACTCAGCAATTTCATTCTTCGCAGACTATACAGCTGCAGTGTCTAAACGCTGTCACAGTTCCATTGAAGTGAAGGAGTTGAGGGCTCGGGAAGTGCCTTACTCGATGCTATTCCCAGCTAGGCTAAGAGTCGTGGCGGAAGGAAAAACTTGGTTTTTTGAGACACCGGGAGAAGCGTATGAATGGCTCGAGGGCTGGCGGACAGCGAGCGGCACCCAACGCAGAAACAAGAATCACCACCGCAGGCTTAACGATGAAGAGGCGAGCAGTCAAGATCTCTTTCAACAGGAAGACTGCCCCTCGCAGAGAGTGGATGCAGACAACTTGGGCGCGGGATGAACTCAGCAGACGGTGCACCTAAACACTCTTCCCCTACTGATTGTACATTTTGATTATACTGCTCCTGGACGCTGGGCTGGAGCAGACCCTACCGGGACTGGGGGGGTATAACCTCGCATGGACCTCTCACCCCCCTACACCCAAGTACATAATATGGGTTGGGAAGAAGCACTCTGCTGAGTTGGGGTGGCGGGCAGTTGAAAGTCCGTTAGGCAAGGAGGCAGGGAGGTGGGTGGGTTCCGGGGTTTGGGTTTTTCTTGTTTTTTGTTCCTTGGTTGTAAAGTTGTTTAACGTTGACAAGGCAGCATGGTCTCTACAACTTAACTGGTTACGGCTTGATATGGCACACTCGCTACCCCCATTTACGTCCAGAACCCCTGATGGCTACAGACACACAACACACTAATGTCGATGGCGTGACCCCTGTGAAGCCAGTGACGCCGCTTACACTATTGACATGGAATGTGCACGGATTGGGCGACAAAATTAAGCGTGGGTTGTTGTTAAGGTCCCTAAAGCGACAGGCCCCCACACTAGCACTCCTACAGGAGACCCACCTCACTGCTTCGGCATGCGGAGCGATGGATAGATGGGGGTTCAAAATGGTAGTCCATTCGGAATTCACCACTGGGTCAAGGGGTACGGGTATTTTAATCCGAAAAAGCTCAGTTTTTAGTCTTACACACCAAACACGACGACCAGGGACGCTTTGAAGCAGGGGAGTGGTCAATGGGAAGGCAGGCTGCTTAATGTGGTGTCGGTCTATATTTCTCCCGCCCTACACACAGTGGCACTCCCGGCCCTTAGCGAATTTATATTAGCTCTTCCGGAGGCAGACCTCCTCATCGGAGGTGACTTTAATGCGGCAATGGATGTAGGGATGGACCGGTACCCAGTGCGGCAGCAGCCGTCTGGCATTTCCCGTTTACATAGTTTTGCAGATGCGTTGGGCCTAATAGATGTGTGGAGACGACTGCCCCCAGAGAAGACACAATACACTTTCCAATCCTCTGTTCACAACAGTCTCTCACGCATAGATTACTTTTTGACTTCGGAGTCCTGTCTACCACACATAACTGGCGTAGCTTTAGGACCTAGGGGGTATCTGACCACTCACCAATAGTGTTCAATTATGCCTCACAACACACCACCCACAAACGGCAGTATCCCATCTACCCAGGTTACTTGCGTCTCCCTCCGGTGCGAAAGGAGTTACGCCAGACCACAAAGCATTTCTTTACTGAATATATAGCTTCGGTTACCTCTGCCGCCACCCTCTGGGAGGCATACAAGACAGTATTGCGAGGGCAGGCCATAGCCGCGATCACAGGTCACAAATGATCCAAACACCAGGACCTGACTAATTCTAGAGCACGAACTACAATTAGCAGACACCGCACACTCCGATGACCCCACACCGAAAACGTGCACATTCTAGATTTAAAACAACAACAACATAGGGAATATCTTAAGCAAGAGACGAAGGCGTCCCTGGCAGCTACTAGGCACAGGATATACGAAGTGGGCGACAAAGCAGGAAAGCTATTGGCCTGGCTGGACAGGAAAGAACGTAACTCTAGAACGATTGCATTTTTACAGACGATGGAGGGCCAGATAGTATCAGTACCCGGCGCCATAGCACATACACTAATCGATTTACAAAAGGGGGTGGTGATGAACAGAGTGTCTGAATTGAGCAGACCACTCTTACCCAGTCCAAAGATCAGGGCTTGATCCATCACCGTTATTTATCTCACTGCCCCATCCCAGCTCAGAACATGGCTATATGCAAATCAGTCTGTCCCTGGCCCAGTGCATCATGGGAACAGGGCAGACTAAACTACCAAGCCAATTCTTTACCAGAAAGGAGACAAGCTACCGGGGACCGGTTTCTGGCATTTCAGCCTCTTCGGCCCGGCTTGCTTGAATCCTGATGGAGCAGTGAGAAAGGGACTCATGTCTGAGTATACCCTGCCACACCTATAGTGGCCAAAATCGATTTACAAAAGGGGGTGGTGATGAACAGAGTGTCTGAATTGAGCAGACCACTCTTACCCAGTCCAAAGATCAGGGCTTGATCCATCACCGTTATTTATCTCACTGCCCCATCCCAGCTCAGAACATGGCTATATGCAAATCAGTCTGTCCCTGGCCCAGTGCATCATGGGAACAGGGCAGACTAAACTACCAAGCCAATTCTTTACCAGAAAGGAGACAAGCTACCGGGGACCGGTTTCTGGCATTTCAGCCTCTTCGGCCCGGCTTGCTTGAATCCTGATGGAGCAGTGAGAAAGGGACTCATGTCTGAGTATACCCTGCCACACCTATAGTGGCCAAAATCGATTTACAAAAGGGGGTGGTGATGAACAGAGTGTCTGAATTGAGCAGACCACTCTTACCCAGTCCAAAGATCAGGGCTTGATCCATCACCGTTATTTATCTCACTGCCCCATCCCAGCTCAGAACATGGCTATATGCAAATCAGTCTGTCCCTGGCCCAGTGCATCATGGGAACAGGGCAGACTAAACTACCAAGCCAATTCTTTACCAGAAAGGAGACAAGCTACCGGGGACCGGTTTCTGGCATTTCAGCCTCTTCGGCCCGGCTTGCTTGAATCCTGATGGAGCAGTGAGAAAGGGACTCATGTCTGAGTATACCCTGCCACACCTATAGTGGCCAAAATCGATTTACAAAAGGGGGTGGTGATGAACAGAGTGTCTGAATTGAGCAGACCACTCTTACCCAGTCCAAAGATCAGGGCTTGATCCATCACCGTTATTTATCTCACTGCCCCATCCCAGCTCAGAACATGGCTATATGCAAATCAGTCTGTCCCTGGCCCAGTGCATCATGGGAACAGGGCAGACTAAACTACCAAGCCAATTCTTTACCAGAAAGGAGACAAGCTACCGGGGACCGGTTTCTGGCATTTCAGCCTCTTCGGCCCGGCTTGCTTGAATCCTGATGGAGCAGTGAGAAAGGGACTCATGTCTGAGTATACCCTGCCACACCTATAGTGGCCAAAATCGATTTACAAAAGGGGGTGGTGATGAACAGAGTGTCTGAATTGAGCAGACCACTCTTACCCAGTCCAAAGATCAGGGCTTGATCCATCACCGTTATTTATCTCACTGCCCCATCCCAGCTCAGAACATGGCTATATGCAAATCAGTCTGTCCCTGGCCCAGTGCATCATGGGAACAGGGCAGACTAAACTACCAAGCCAATTCTTTACCAGAAAGGAGACAAGCTACCGGGGACCGGTTTCTGGCATTTCAGCCTCTTCGGCCCGGCTTGCTTGAATCCTGATGGAGCAGTGAGAAAGGGACTCATGTCTGAGTATACCCTGCCACACCTATAGTGGCCAAAATCGATTTACAAAAGGGGGTGGTGATGAACAGAGTGTCTGAATTGAGCAGACCACTCTTACCCAGTCCAAAGATCAGGGCTTGATCCATCACCGTTATTTATCTCACTGCCCCATCCCAGCTCAGAACATGGCTATATGCAAATCAGTCTGTCCCTGGCCCAGTGCATCATGGGAACAGGGCAGACTAAACTACCAAGCCAATTCTTTACCAGAAAGGAGACAAGCTACCGGGGACCGGTTTCTGGCATTTCAGCCTCTTCGGCCCGGCTTGCTTGAATCCTGATGGAGCAGTGAGAAAGGGACTCATGTCTGAGTATACCCTGCCACACCTATAGTGGCCAAAATCGATTTACAAAAGGGGGTGGTGATGAACAGAGTGTCTGAATTGAGCAGACCACTCTTACCCAGTCCAAAGATCAGGGCTTGATCCATCACCGTTATTTATCTCACTGCCCCATCCCAGCTCAGAACATGGCTATATGCAAATCAGTCTGTCCCTGGCCCAGTGCATCATGGGAACAGGGCAGACTAAACTACCAAGCCAATTCTTTACCAGAAAGGAGACAAGCTACCGGGGACCGGTTTCTGGCATTTCAGCCTCTTCGGCCCGGCTTGCTTGAATCCTGATGGAGCAGTGAGAAAGGGACTCATGTCTGAGTATACCCTGCCACACCTATAGTGGCCAAAATCGATTTACAAAAGGGGGTGGTGATGAACAGAGTGTCTGAATTGAGCAGACCACTCTTACCCAGTCCAAAGATCAGGGCTTGATCCATCACCGTTATTTATCTCACTGCCCCATCCCAGCTCAGAACATGGCTATATGCAAATCAGTCTGTCCCTGGCCCAGTGCATCATGGGAACAGGGCAGACTAAACTACCAAGCCAATTCTTTACCAGAAAGGAGACAAGCTACCGGGGACCGGTTTCTGGCATTTCAGCCTCTTCGGCCCGGCTTGCTTGAATCCTGATGGAGCAGTGAGAAAGGGACTCATGTCTGAGTATACCCTGCCACACCTATAGTGGCCAAAATCGATTTACAAAAGGGGGTGGTGATGAACAGAGTGTCTGAATTGAGCAGACCACTCTTACCCAGTCCAAAGATCAGGGCTTGATCCATCACCGTTATTTATCTCACTGCCCCATCCCAGCTCAGAACATGGCTATATGCAAATCAGTCTGTCCCTGGCCCAGTGCATCATGGGAACAGGGCAGACTAAACTACCAAGCCAATTCTTTACCAGAAAGGAGACAAGCTACCGGGGACCGGTTTCTGGCATTTCAGCCTCTTCGGCCCGGCTTGCTTGAATCCTGATGGAGCAGTGAGAAAGGGACTCATGTCTGAGTATACCCTGCCACACCTATAGTGGCCAAAATCGATTTACAAAAGGGGGTGGTGATGAACAGAGTGTCTGAATTGAGCAGACCACTCTTACCCAGTCCAAAGATCAGGGCTTGATCCATCACCGTTATTTATCTCACTGCCCCATCCCAGCTCAGAACATGGCTATATGCAAATCAGTCTGTCCCTGGCCCAGTGCATCATGGGAACAGGGCAGACTAAACTACCAAGCCAATTCTTTACCAGAAAGGAGACAAGCTACCGGGGACCGGTTTCTGGCATTTCAGCCTCTTCGGCCCGGCTTGCTTGAATCCTGATGGAGCAGTGAGAAAGGGACTCATGTCTGAGTATACCCTGCCACACCTATAGTGGCCAAAATCGATTTACAAAAGGGGGTGGTGATGAACAGAGTGTCTGAATTGAGCAGACCACTCTTACCCAGTCCAAAGATCAGGGCTTGATCCATCACCGTTATTTATCTCACTGCCCCATCCCAGCTCAGAACATGGCTATATGCAAATCAGTCTGTCCCTGGCCCAGTGCATCATGGGAACAGGGCAGACTAAACTACCAAGCCAATTCTTTACCAGAAAGGAGACAAGCTACCGGGGACCGGTTTCTGGCATTTCAGCCTCTTCGGCCCGGCTTGCTTGAATCCTGATGGAGCAGTGAGAAAGGGACTCATGTCTGAGTATACCCTGCCACACCTATAGTGGCCAAAATCGATTTACAAAAGGGGGTGGTGATGAACAGAGTGTCTGAATTGAGCAGACCACTCTTACCCAGTCCAAAGATCAGGGCTTGATCCATCACCGTTATTTATCTCACTGCCCCATCCCAGCTCAGAACATGGCTATATGCAAATCAGTCTGTCCCTGGCCCAGTGCATCATGGGAACAGGGCAGACTAAACTACCAAGCCAATTCTTTACCAGAAAGGAGACAAGCTACCGGGGACCGGTTTCTGGCATTTCAGCCTCTTCGGCCCGGCTTGCTTGAATCCTGATGGAGCAGTGAGAAAGGGACTCATGTCTGAGTATACCCTGCCACACCTATAGTGGCCAAAATCGATTTACAAAAGGGGGTGGTGATGAACAGAGTGTCTGAATTGAGCAGACCACTCTTACCCAGTCCAAAGATCAGGGCTTGATCCATCACCGTTATTTATCTCACTGCCCCATCCCAGCTCAGAACATGGCTATATGCAAATCAGTCTGTCCCTGGCCCAGTGCATCATGGGAACAGGGCAGACTAAACTACCAAGCCAATTCTTTACCAGAAAGGAGACAAGCTACCGGGGACCGGTTTCTGGCATTTCAGCCTCTTCGGCCCGGCTTGCTTGAATCCTGATGGAGCAGTGAGAAAGGGACTCATGTCTGAGTATACCCTGCCACACCTATAGTGGCCAAAATCGATTTACAAAAGGGGGTGGTGATGAACAGAGTGTCTGAATTGAGCAGACCACTCTTACCCAGTCCAAAGATCAGGGCTTGATCCATCACCGTTATTTATCTCACTGCCCCATCCCAGCTCAGAACATGGCTATATGCAAATCAGTCTGTCCCTGGCCCAGTGCATCATGGGAACAGGGCAGACTAAACTACCAAGCCAATTCTTTACCAGAAAGGAGACAAGCTACCGGGGACCGGTTTCTGGCATTTCAGCCTCTTCGGCCCGGCTTGCTTGAATCCTGATGGAGCAGTGAGAAAGGGACTCATGTCTGAGTATACCCTGCCACACCTATAGTGGCCAAAATCGATTTACAAAAGGGGGTGGTGATGAACAGAGTGTCTGAATTGAGCAGACCACTCTTACCCAGTCCAAAGATCAGGGCTTGATCCATCACCGTTATTTATCTCACTGCCCCATCCCAGCTCAGAACATGGCTATATGCAAATCAGTCTGTCCCTGGCCCAGTGCATCATGGGAACAGGGCAGACTAAACTACCAAGCCAATTCTTTACCAGAAAGGAGACAAGCTACCGGGGACCGGTTTCTGGCATTTCAGCCTCTTCGGCCCGGCTTGCTTGAATCCTGATGGAGCAGTGAGAAAGGGACTCATGTCTGAGTATACCCTGCCACACCTATAGTGGCCAAAATCGATTTACAAAAGGGGGTGGTGATGAACAGAGTGTCTGAATTGAGCAGACCACTCTTACCCAGTCCAAAGATCAGGGCTTGATCCATCACCGTTATTTATCTCACTGCCCCATCCCAGCTCAGAACATGGCTATATGCAAATCAGTCTGTCCCTGGCCCAGTGCATCATGGGAACAGGGCAGACTAAACTACCAAGCCAATTCTTTACCAGAAAGGAGACAAGCTACCGGGGACCGGTTTCTGGCATTTCAGCCTCTTCGGCCCGGCTTGCTTGAATCCTGATGGAGCAGTGAGAAAGGGACTCATGTCTGAGTATACCCTGCCACACCTATAGTGGCCAAAATCGATTTACAAAAGGGGGTGGTGATGAACAGAGTGTCTGAATTGAGCAGACCACTCTTACCCAGTCCAAAGATCAGGGCTTGATCCATCACCGTTATTTATCTCACTGCCCCATCCCAGCTCAGAACATGGCTATATGCAAATCAGTCTGTCCCTGGCCCAGTGCATCATGGGAACAGGGCAGACTAAACTACCAAGCCAATTCTTTACCAGAAAGGAGACAAGCTACCGGGGACCGGTTTCTGGCATTTCAGCCTCTTCGGCCCGGCTTGCTTGAATCCTGATGGAGCAGTGAGAAAGGGACTCATGTCTGAGTATACCCTGCCACACCTATAGTGGCCAAAATCGATTTACAAAAGGGGGTGGTGATGAACAGAGTGTCTGAATTGAGCAGACCACTCTTACCCAGTCCAAAGATCAGGGCTTGATCCATCACCGTTATTTATCTCACTGCCCCATCCCAGCTCAGAACATGGCTATATGCAAATCAGTCTGTCCCTGGCCCAGTGCATCATGGGAACAGGGCAGACTAAACTACCAAGCCAATTCTTTACCAGAAAGGAGACAAGCTACCGGGGACCGGTTTCTGGCATTTCAGCCTCTTCGGCCCGGCTTGCTTGAATCCTGATGGAGCAGTGAGAAAGGGACTCATGTCTGAGTATACCCTGCCACACCTATAGTGGCCAAAATCGATTTACAAAAGGGGGTGGTGATGAACAGAGTGTCTGAATTGAGCAGACCACTCTTACCCAGTCCAAAGATCAGGGCTTGATCCATCACCGTTATTTATCTCACTGCCCCATCCCAGCTCAGAACATGGCTATATGCAAATCAGTCTGTCCCTGGCCCAGTGCATCATGGGAACAGGGCAGACTAAACTACCAAGCCAATTCTTTACCAGAAAGGAGACAAGCTACCGGGGACCGGTTTCTGGCATTTCAGCCTCTTCGGCCCGGCTTGCTTGAATCCTGATGGAGCAGTGAGAAAGGGACTCATGTCTGAGTATACCCTGCCACACCTATAGTGGCCAAAATCGATTTACAAAAGGGGGTGGTGATGAACAGAGTGTCTGAATTGAGCAGACCACTCTTACCCAGTCCAAAGATCAGGGCTTGATCCATCACCGTTATTTATCTCACTGCCCCATCCCAGCTCAGAACATGGCTATATGCAAATCAGTCTGTCCCTGGCCCAGTGCATCATGGGAACAGGGCAGACTAAACTACCAAGCCAATTCTTTACCAGAAAGGAGACAAGCTACCGGGGACCGGTTTCTGGCATTTCAGCCTCTTCGGCCCGGCTTGCTTGAATCCTGATGGAGCAGTGAGAAAGGGACTCATGTCTGAGTATACCCTGCCACACCTATAGTGGCCAAAATCGATTTACAAAAGGGGGTGGTGATGAACAGAGTGTCTGAATTGAGCAGACCACTCTTACCCAGTCCAAAGATCAGGGCTTGATCCATCACCGTTATTTATCTCACTGCCCCATCCCAGCTCAGAACATGGCTATATGCAAATCAGTCTGTCCCTGGCCCAGTGCATCATGGGAACAGGGCAGACTAAACTACCAAGCCAATTCTTTACCAGAAAGGAGACAAGCTACCGGGGACCGGTTTCTGGCATTTCAGCCTCTTCGGCCCGGCTTGCTTGAATCCTGATGGAGCAGTGAGAAAGGGACTCATGTCTGAGTATACCCTGCCACACCTATAGTGGCCAAAATCGATTTACAAAAGGGGGTGGTGATGAACAGAGTGTCTGAATTGAGCAGACCACTCTTACCCAGTCCAAAGATCAGGGCTTGATCCATCACCGTTATTTATCTCACTGCCCCATCCCAGCTCAGAACATGGCTATATGCAAATCAGTCTGTCCCTGGCCCAGTGCATCATGGGAACAGGGCAGACTAAACTACCAAGCCAATTCTTTACCAGAAAGGAGACAAGCTACCGGGGACCGGTTTCTGGCATTTCAGCCTCTTCGGCCCGGCTTGCTTGAATCCTGATGGAGCAGTGAGAAAGGGACTCATGTCTGAGTATACCCTGCCACACCTATAGTGGCCAAAATCGATTTACAAAAGGGGGTGGTGATGAACAGAGTGTCTGAATTGAGCAGACCACTCTTACCCAGTCCAAAGATCAGGGCTTGATCCATCACCGTTATTTATCTCACTGCCCCATCCCAGCTCAGAACATGGCTATATGCAAATCAGTCTGTCCCTGGCCCAGTGCATCATGGGAACAGGGCAGACTAAACTACCAAGCCAATTCTTTACCAGAAAGGAGACAAGCTACCGGGGACCGGTTTCTGGCATTTCAGCCTCTTCGGCCCGGCTTGCTTGAATCCTGATGGAGCAGTGAGAAAGGGACTCATGTCTGAGTATACCCTGCCACACCTATAGTGGCCAAAATCGATTTACAAAAGGGGGTGGTGATGAACAGAGTGTCTGAATTGAGCAGACCACTCTTACCCAGTCCAAAGATCAGGGCTTGATCCATCACCGTTATTTATCTCACTGCCCCATCCCAGCTCAGAACATGGCTATATGCAAATCAGTCTGTCCCTGGCCCAGTGCATCATGGGAACAGGGCAGACTAAACTACCAAGCCAATTCTTTACCAGAAAGGAGACAAGCTACCGGGGACCGGTTTCTGGCATTTCAGCCTCTTCGGCCCGGCTTGCTTGAATCCTGATGGAGCAGTGAGAAAGGGACTCATGTCTGAGTATACCCTGCCACACCTATAGTGGCCAAAATCGATTTACAAAAGGGGGTGGTGATGAACAGAGTGTCTGAATTGAGCAGACCACTCTTACCCAGTCCAAAGATCAGGGCTTGATCCATCACCGTTATTTATCTCACTGCCCCATCCCAGCTCAGAACATGGCTATATGCAAATCAGTCTGTCCCTGGCCCAGTGCATCATGGGAACAGGGCAGACTAAACTACCAAGCCAATT
The DNA here is from genome assembly GCF_964263255.1 of Lissotriton vulgaris. Lineage (NCBI taxonomy): Eukaryota > Metazoa > Chordata > Amphibia > Caudata > Salamandridae > Lissotriton > Lissotriton vulgaris. Next base: position 162,541,094 of record NC_141699.1, on the reverse strand, counting down.
CTTTACCAGAAAGGAGACAAGCTACCGGGGACCGGTTTCTGGCATTTCAGCCTCTTCGGCCCGGCTTGCTTGAATCCTGATGGAGCAGTGAGAAAGGGACTCATGTCTGAGTATACCCTGCCACACCTATAGTGGCCAAAATCGATTTACAAAAGGGGGTGGTGATGAACAGAGTGTCTGAATTGAGCAGACCACTCTTACCCAGTCCAAAGATCAGGGCTTGATCCATCACCGTTATTTATCTCACTGCCCCATCCCAGCTCAGAACATGGCTATATGCAAATCAGTCTGTCCCTGGCCCAGTGCATCATGGGAACAGGGCAGACTAAACTACCAAGCCAATTCTTTACCAGAAAGGAGACAAGCTACCGGGGACCGGTTTCTGGCATTTCAGCCTCTTCGGCCCGGCTTGCTTGAATCCTGATGGAGCAGTGAGAAAGGGACTCATGTCTGAGTATACCCTGCCACACCTATAGTGGCCAAAATCGATTTACAAAAGGGGGTGGTGATGAACAGAGTGTCTGAATTGAGCAGACCACTCTTACCCAGTCCAAAGATCAGGGCTTGATCCATCACCGTTATTTATCTCACTGCCCCATCCCAGCTCAGAACATGGCTATATGCAAATCAGTCTGTCCCTGGCCCAGTGCATCATGGGAACAGGGCAGACTAAACTACCAAGCCAATTCTTTACCAGAAAGGAGACAAGCTACCGGGGACCGGTTTCTGGCATTTCAGCCTCTTCGGCCCGGCTTGCTTGAATCCTGATGGAGCAGTGAGAAAGGGACTCATGTCTGAGTATACCCTGCCACACCTATAGTGGCCAAAATCGATTTACAAAAGGGGGTGGTGATGAACAGAGTGTCTGAATTGAGCAGACCACTCTTACCCAGTCCAAAGATCAGGGCTTGATCCATCACCGTTATTTATCTCACTGCCCCATCCCAGCTCAGAACATGGCTATATGCAAATCAGTCTGTCCCTGGCCCAGTGCATCATGGGAACAGGGCAGACTAAACTACCAAGCCAATTCTTTACCAGAAAGGAGACAAGCTACCGGGGACCGGTTTCTGGCATTTCAGCCTCTTCGGCCCGGCTTGCTTGAATCCTGATGGAGCAGTGAGAAAGGGACTCATGTCTGAGTATACCCTGCCACACCTATAGTGGCCAAAATCGATTTACAAAAGGGGGTGGTGATGAACAGAGTGTCTGAATTGAGCAGACCACTCTTACCCAGTCCAAAGATCAGGGCTTGATCCATCACCGTTATTTATCTCACTGCCCCATCCCAGCTCAGAACATGGCTATATGCAAATCAGTCTGTCCCTGGCCCAGTGCATCATGGGAACAGGGCAGACTAAACTACCAAGCCAATTCTTTACCAGAAAGGAGACAAGCTACCGGGGACCGGTTTCTGGCATTTCAGCCTCTTCGGCCCGGCTTGCTTGAATCCTGATGGAGCAGTGAGAAAGGGACTCATGTCTGAGTATACCCTGCCACACCTATAGTGGCCAAAATCGATTTACAAAAGGGGGTGGTGATGAACAGAGTGTCTGAATTGAGCAGACCACTCTTACCCAGTCCAAAGATCAGGGCTTGATCCATCACCGTTATTTATCTCACTGCCCCATCCCAGCTCAGAACATGGCTATATGCAAATCAGTCTGTCCCTGGCCCAGTGCATCATGGGAACAGGGCAGACTAAACTACCAAGCCAATTCTTTACCAGAAAGGAGACAAGCTACCGGGGACCGGTTTCTGGCATTTCAGCCTCTTCGGCCCGGCTTGCTTGAATCCTGATGGAGCAGTGAGAAAGGGACTCATGTCTGAGTATACCCTGCCACACCTATAGTGGCCAAAATCGATTTACAAAAGGGGGTGGTGATGAACAGAGTGTCTGAATTGAGCAGACCACTCTTACCCAGTCCAAAGATCAGGGCTTGATCCATCACCGTTATTTATCTCACTGCCCCATCCCAGCTCAGAACATGGCTATATGCAAATCAGTCTGTCCCTGGCCCAGTGCATCATGGGAACAGGGCAGACTAAACTACCAAGCCAATTCTTTACCAGAAAGGAGACAAGCTACCGGGGACCGGTTTCTGGCATTTCAGCCTCTTCGGCCCGGCTTGCTTGAATCCTGATGGAGCAGTGAGAAAGGGACTCATGTCTGAGTATACCCTGCCACACCTATAGTGGCCAAAATCGATTTACAAAAGGGGGTGGTGATGAACAGAGTGTCTGAATTGAGCAGACCACTCTTACCCAGTCCAAAGATCAGGGCTTGATCCATCACCGTTATTTATCTCACTGCCCCATCCCAGCTCAGAACATGGCTATATGCAAATCAGTCTGTCCCTGGCCCAGTGCATCATGGGAACAGGGCAGACTAAACTACCAAGCCAATTCTTTACCAGAAAGGAGACAAGCTACCGGGGACCGGTTTCTGGCATTTCAGCCTCTTCGGCCCGGCTTGCTTGAATCCTGATGGAGCAGTGAGAAAGGGACTCATGTCTGAGTATACCCTGCCACACCTATAGTGGCCAAAATCGATTTACAAAAGGGGGTGGTGATGAACAGAGTGTCTGAATTGAGCAGACCACTCTTACCCAGTCCAAAGATCAGGGCTTGATCCATCACCGTTATTTATCTCACTGCCCCATCCCAGCTCAGAACATGGCTATATGCAAATCAGTCTGTCCCTGGCCCAGTGCATCATGGGAACAGGGCAGACTAAACTACCAAGCCAATTCTTTACCAGAAAGGAGACAAGCTACCGGGGACCGGTTTCTGGCATTTCAGCCTCTTCGGCCCGGCTTGCTTGAATCCTGATGGAGCAGTGAGAAAGGGACTCATGTCTGAGTATACCCTGCCACACCTATAGTGGCCAAAATCGATTTACAAAAGGGGGTGGTGATGAACAGAGTGTCTGAATTGAGCAGACCACTCTTACCCAGTCCAAAGATCAGGGCTTGATCCATCACCGTTATTTATCTCACTGCCCCATCCCAGCTCAGAACATGGCTATATGCAAATCAGTCTGTCCCTGGCCCAGTGCATCATGGGAACAGGGCAGACTAAACTACCAAGCCAATTCTTTACCAGAAAGGAGACAAGCTACCGGGGACCGGTTTCTGGCATTTCAGCCTCTTCGGCCCGGCTTGCTTGAATCCTGATGGAGCAGTGAGAAAGGGACTCATGTCTGAGTATACCCTGCCACACCTATAGTGGCCAAAATCGATTTACAAAAGGGGGTGGTGATGAACAGAGTGTCTGAATTGAGCAGACCACTCTTACCCAGTCCAAAGATCAGGGCTTGATCCATCACCGTTATTTATCTCACTGCCCCATCCCAGCTCAGAACATGGCTATATGCAAATCAGTCTGTCCCTGGCCCAGTGCATCATGGGAACAGGGCAGACTAAACTACCAAGCCAATTCTTTACCAGAAAGGAGACAAGCTACCGGGGACCGGTTTCTGGCATTTCAGCCTCTTCGGCCCGGCTTGCTTGAATCCTGATGGAGCAGTGAGAAAGGGACTCATGTCTGAGTATACCCTGCCACACCTATAGTGGCCAAAATCGATTTACAAAAGGGGGTGGTGATGAACAGAGTGTCTGAATTGAGCAGACCACTCTTACCCAGTCCAAAGATCAGGGCTTGATCCATCACCGTTATTTATCTCACTGCCCCATCCCAGCTCAGAACATGGCTATATGCAAATCAGTCTGTCCCTGGCCCAGTGCATCATGGGAACAGGGCAGACTAAACTACCAAGCCAATTCTTTACCAGAAAGGAGACAAGCTACCGGGGACCGGTTTCTGGCATTTCAGCCTCTTCGGCCCGGCTTGCTTGAATCCTGATGGAGCAGTGAGAAAGGGACTCATGTCTGAGTATACCCTGCCACACCTATAGTGGCCAAAATCGATTTACAAAAGGGGGTGGTGATGAACAGAGTGTCTGAATTGAGCAGACCACTCTTACCCAGTCCAAAGATCAGGGCTTGATCCATCACCGTTATTTATCTCACTGCCCCATCCCAGCTCAGAACATGGCTATATGCAAATCAGTCTGTCCCTGGCCCAGTGCATCATGGGAACAGGGCAGACTAAACTACCAAGCCAATTCTTTACCAGAAAGGAGACAAGCTACCGGGGACCGGTTTCTGGCATTTCAGCCTCTTCGGCCCGGCTTGCTTGAATCCTGATGGAGCAGTGAGAAAGGGACTCATGTCTGAGTATACCCTGCCACACCTATAGTGGCCAAAATCGATTTACAAAAGGGGGTGGTGATGAACAGAGTGTCTGAATTGAGCAGACCACTCTTACCCAGTCCAAAGATCAGGGCTTGATCCATCACCGTTATTTATCTCACTGCCCCATCCCAGCTCAGAACATGGCTATATGCAAATCAGTCTGTCCCTGGCCCAGTGCATCATGGGAACAGGGCAGACTAAACTACCAAGCCAATTCTTTACCAGAAAGGAGACAAGCTACCGGGGACCGGTTTCTGGCATTTCAGCCTCTTCGGCCCGGCTTGCTTGAATCCTGATGGAGCCCGGTAGCTTGTTTCCTTCCCAGTGTAAGAATTGGCTTTTGTAGTTTGGTTTGCCCTGGTCCCATCATGCACTGGGACAGGAACAGACTAATTTGCATACAGCCAGGTTCTGAAACTGGGATGGTGCAGTGAGCTAAAAAACGGTGTTGGATCTAGCCCTGATCTCTTGACTGGGTGAGAGTATTCTGTTTAATTCAGAGACTCTGTCCCTCACCACCCCTTTTTGTAAATATTTTTGTCCACCCTAAGCGTGGAAGGGTATACTCAGATGTGAGTCCCTTGCTCATTGCACCATCAGGATTCAAGCAAGCCGGGCCGAAGACGGCTGAAATGCCAGAAACCGGTCCCCGGTAGCTTGTTTCCTTCCCAGTGTAAGAATTGGCTTTTGTAGTTTGGTTTGCCCTGGTCCCATCATGCACTGGGACAGGAACAGACTAATTTGCATACAGCCAGGTTCTGAAACTGGGATGGTGCAGTGAGCTAAAAAACGGTGTTGGATCTAGCCCTGATCTCTTGACTGGGTGAGAGTATTCTGTTTAATTCAGAGACTCTGTCCCTCACCACCCCTTTTTGTAAATATTTTTGTCCACCCTAAGCGTGGAAGGGTATACTCAGATGTGAGTCCCTTGCTCATTGCACCATCAGGATTCAAGCAAGCCGGGCCGAAGACGGCTGAAATGCCAGAAACCGGTCCCCGGTAGCTTGTTTCCTTCCCAGTGTAAGAATTGGCTTTTGTAGTTTGGTTTGCCCTGGTCCCATCATGCACTGGGACAGGAACAGACTAATTTGCATACAGCCAGGTTCTGAAACTGGGATGGTGCAGTGAGCTAAAAAACGGTGTTGGATCTAGCCCTGATCTCTTGACTGGGTGAGAGTATTCTGTTTAATTCAGAGACTCTGTCCCTCACCACCCCTTTTTGTAAATATTTTTGTCCACCCTAAGCGTGGAAGGGTATACTCAGATGTGAGTCCCTTGCTCATTGCACCATCAGGATTCAAGCAAGCCGGGCCGAAGACGGCTGAAATGCCAGAAACCGGTCCCCGGTAGCTTGTTTCCTTCCCAGTGTAAGAATTGGCTTTTGTAGTTTGGTTTGCCCTGGTCCCATCATGCACTGGGACAGGAACAGACTAATTTGCATACAGCCAGGTTCTGAAACTGGGATGGTGCAGTGAGCTAAAAAACGGTGTTGGATCTAGCCCTGATCTCTTGACTGGGTGAGAGTATTCTGTTTAATTCAGAGACTCTGTCCCTCACCACCCCTTTTTGTAAATATTTTTGTCCACCCTAAGCGTGGAAGGGTATACTCAGATGTGAGTCCCTTGCTCATTGCACCATCAGGATTCAAGCAAGCCGGGCCGAAGACGGCTGAAATGCCAGAAACCGGTCCCCGGTAGCTTGTTTCCTTCCCAGTGTAAGAATTGGCTTTTGTAGTTTGGTTTGCCCTGGTCCCATCATGCACTGGGACAGGAACAGACTAATTTGCATACAGCCAGGTTCTGAAACTGGGATGGTGCAGTGAGCTAAAAAACGGTGTTGGATCTAGCCCTGATCTCTTGACTGGGTGAGAGTATTCTGTTTAATTCAGAGACTCTGTCCCTCACCACCCCTTTTTGTAAATATTTTTGTCCACCCTAAGCGTGGAAGGGTATACTCAGATGTGAGTCCCTTGCTCATTGCACCATCAGGATTCAAGCAAGCCGGGCCGAAGACGGCTGAAATGCCAGAAACCGGTCCCCGGTAGCTTGTTTCCTTCCCAGTGTAAGAATTGGCTTTTGTAGTTTGGTTTGCCCTGGTCCCATCATGCACTGGGACAGGAACAGACTAATTTGCATACAGCCAGGTTCTGAAACTGGGATGGTGCAGTGAGCTAAAAAACGGTGTTGGATCTAGCCCTGATCTCTTGACTGGGTGAGAGTATTCTGTTTAATTCAGAGACTCTGTCCCTCACCACCCCTTTTTGTAAATATTTTTGTCCACCCTAAGCGTGGAAGGGTATACTCAGATGTGAGTCCCTTGCTCATTGCACCATCAGGATTCAAGCAAGCCGGGCCGAAGACGGCTGAAATGCCAGAAACCGGTCCCCGGTAGCTTGTTTCCTTCCCAGTGTAAGAATTGGCTTTTGTAGTTTGGTTTGCCCTGGTCCCATCATGCACTGGGACAGGAACAGACTAATTTGCATACAGCCAGGTTCTGAAACTGGGATGGTGCAGTGAGCTAAAAAACGGTGTTGGATCTAGCCCTGATCTCTTGACTGGGTGAGAGTATTCTGTTTAATTCAGAGACTCTGTCCCTCACCACCCCTTTTTGTAAATATTTTTGTCCACCCTAAGCGTGGAAGGGTATACTCAGATGTGAGTCCCTTGCTCATTGCACCATCAGGATTCAAGCAAGCCGGGCCGAAGACGGCTGAAATGCCAGAAACCGGTCCCCGGTAGCTTGTTTCCTTCCCAGTGTAAGAATTGGCTTTTGTAGTTTGGTTTGCCCTGGTCCCATCATGCACTGGGACAGGAACAGACTAATTTGCATACAGCCAGGTTCTGAAACTGGGATGGTGCAGTGAGCTAAAAAACGGTGTTGGATCTAGCCCTGATCTCTTGACTGGGTGAGAGTATTCTGTTTAATTCAGAGACTCTGTCCCTCACCACCCCTTTTTGTAAATATTTTTGTCCACCCTAAGCGTGGAAGGTATACTCAGATGTGAGTCCCTTGCTCATTGCACCATCAGGATTCAAGCAAGCCGGGCCGAAGACGGCTGAAATGCCAGAAACCGGTCCCCGGTAGCTTGTTTCCTTCCCAGTGTAAGAATTGGCTTTTGTAGTTTGGTTTGCCCTGGTCCCATCATGCACTGGGACAGGAACAGACTAATTTGCATACAGCCAGGTTCTGAAACTGGGATGGTGCAGTGAGCTAAAAAACGGTGTTGGATCTAGCCCTGATCTCTTGACTGGGTGAGAGTATTCTGTTTAATTCAGAGACTCTGTCCCTCACCACCCCTTTTTGTAAATATTTTTGTCCACCCTAAGCGTGGAAGGGTATACTCAGATGTGAGTCCCTTGCTCATTGCACCATCAGGATTCAAGCAAGCCGGGCGGAAGACGGCTGAAATGCCAGAAACCGGTCCCCGGTAGCTTGTTTCCTTCCCAGTGTAAGAATTGGCTTTTGTAGTTTGGTTTGCCCTGGTCCCATCATGCACTGGGACAGGAACAGACTAATTTGCATACAGCCAGGTTCTGAAACTGGGATGGTGCAGTGAGCTAAAAAACGGTGTTGGATCTAGCCCTGATCTCTTGACTGGGTGAGAGTATTCTGTTTAATTCAGAGACTCTGTCCCTCACCACCCCTTTTTGTAAATATTTTTGTCCACCCTAAGCGTGGAAGGGTATACTCAGATGTGAGTCCCTTGCTCATTGCACCATCAGGATTCAAGCAAGCCGGGCCGAAGACGGCTGAAATGCCAGAAACCGGTCCCCGGTAGCTTGTTTCCTTCCCAGTGTAAGAATTGGCTTTTGTAGTTTGGTTTGCCCTGGTCCCATCATGCACTGGGACAGGAACAGACTAATTTGCATACAGCCAGGTTCTGAAACTGGGATGGTGCAGTGAGCTAAAAAACGGTGTTGGATCTAGCCCTGATCTCTTGACTGGGTGAGAGTATTCTGTTTAATTCAGAGACTCTGTCCCTCACCACCCCTTTTTGTAAATATAGCACATACACTAGCAGAACATTTCCGGGCAGTGTACACCTCCTCCTCAGACGCCACGCTGGCGGACACAGAGGAACTATTGCAAACCATAGAGATGCCAAGCCTGGACTCGGAAGCTGTGGCAGAGTTGGAGTAAGATTTAACATAAGACGAAATAGGCGCGGCCATGAAATCCCTGCAGTCCAGAAAAGCATTAGGACCGGGACGGGATTCCAGTGAAACTTTACAAGCGCTTCGCGGAATCCCTCAGCCCGCACCTACTTGCAATGTATAATGATAGTCAGGACCAGTGTATGTTGCCGCTTGACCAGAGAACGGCCACGATCGTGGCGATTCTTAAGCCCGGAAAGCCCCCTTCGGAATGCCATTAATACCGTCCCATCTCACTGCTCAATGTGGAGGCTAAGATCCTTGATAAATTGCTCGCGAGTAGGCTACAAACACACTTGCCCGACTTAATCCATCCGGACCAGTCTGGCTTTATGCCCCACAGAAACACTGCACTCAATCTTCGACGTCTGCATGGTGTATTGGCTCGAAGGCATTTACTAACCGAACCCTCAGCGGTCCTATCACTGTACGCACGAATGGCGTTCGATATGGTGGAATGGGGGTACCTCTTTGCGGCGCTTCGGTTTCGGCCCGAACTTTTGTGCGTGGGTCCGGCTCCTTTACACGGCTCCAGTGGCGCATGTAGCGGCCAACGATCACCTGTCGGAAACGATACCGTTGACGAGGGGGGCCAGGCAGGGTTGCCCCTTGTCCCCACTCCTGTTTGCATTGGTGTTGGATCCCATGGCGGCTAGGGTCAGGCAAGCCCCGTTAATAGCGGGATTCGCTGGACGGAGGACTGGGAGGACCGCATCTCCCTTTACGCAGATGATATCCTGATATATCTCACAGACCCGGTGAGATCGTTGCCAGCACTCCTTGAGATCTGCCGCACTTTTGGACCCATCTCCGATAATATACAATCAATTGGTCTAAGTCAGTTCTCTACCCCTTGAGTGGTCCAGTTCCTAGGCTCCCCGGGGATTGTCCCTTAACGCTCGCACGAGACTCCTTTAAATACTTGGGCATTGTCGCTAACACTGACCCGGCCGCATTCCACGACAGCAATTTAATCCCGCCCCTGGAGCGCCGGCGAAGAGATGTGGTCCATTGGGCAGCTCTACCCCTGACATTACTGGGGAAAGCAGCATTATTTAAAATGATGGTCCTACCTCGCTTCTTATGCGCACTAGAAAATACACCCTTCCCGGTGCCATTGCAATATTTTAAACGGGTGGCGGCACTGGTGTCCACGCTCCTTTGGGGTAACAAACCACCGCGTATTGCGCAGACAAAGCTACACCGTGGCTGGTATGATGGCGGTATAGCGCTCCCCAATGTCCAATTTTTTACTATTGGGCGGCTCATCTTAAGATCATTAACCAATGGCTTCACATTCCTCACACAGACCCGGCATTCATGGCTGATCGAGCGCAACTCGGGACGGACAATATGTTAGCGGCCCTATACAACCCAAGGCGTGCGCGGTCACTAGAGGGACCAACGCGACATACAGTCACATTATGGTACAAAGCACAGGCTCGTCTAGGGTGGAAAGGTGTCATTGCCAAACTTACCCCACTCTGGGACTCGAAACAGTTCGGCACATTTCGGAATAGTAAGGGATTCCGTCACTGGGGTGCCATTGGTATCTCCTCAGTGGGCGACCTCTGGGAAAGAGGATCAGTCATTCCCTTCGATAGACTGCAGCAACAATACGAACTGAAACCCACTGAAACATTTCGCTACCTACAAATCCACCACGCTACTACGACACTCCTACCACAGGACACTGAGGTACCGGAGGCCTCTCCCCTGGAGGATAGACTCCTGACAGATTTCATGCAACAATGAGCCACATCACTCAAGTACCGAAAGTTGCTCAACAACGTGCCTGATCCTACGACTTCCCTAAAAGATAAATGGGTCGAGAATATTCAAGACATGGACGAGACAGAATGGCAGGAGGCCCTGGCCTCGCCCCTAGAGGTGGGAATCCCAGCTAGACTCAGATTGGTGCAACTAAAAATTCTTCACGGTTCCTACCTCACTAGGCCTACACTTTATAAAATTGGCAGAACACAACACCCATTCTGTTTACGCGGATGCGGGGAGGAGGGTACTTTTTTCCATACTGTTTGGGAATGTCCGTTTATAATGGATTATTGGCGCAAAGTCCTTCGTACGATATCCCAAAACCTACACGTCTCTTTACTACCTGAGCCGAGAAGATGCCTCCTTAACATATGGGAACCAAAATGATCTTACGAGACATAGTCCAACTTGGGCGACACTAGGCTTCATGGTTGCAAAACGTAACATAGCACAAAAATGGGGAACCACTGACCGACCATTGTTGGAGTCTTGGTGTAAGGACATGGATGTCACAATGATCACGGAAAAAACAGTATATGTGAACAGGAATTGCCCTGGGAAGTGGACAAAGGTATGGGCGGCCTGGAACACTTATAGAGGGGACATATGCATGCCTATTGCTGATATAGATCATGATGACTCTGATGATGATGAATCCGGGGATGATTAAGCGGGTGGGGTCTGGGTTGTTATATCTTAGATTATTAATACCTTCCAGAAATAAGAATGTACAGTGGTATAGTCATTGCCGGATTGTTGTATGCAGATGATATGACCCTTTTTATATATGAAGCTAGCTGTTCCTTGCCATGTTGTAAAACCAATAAAAATATCTTTTTTTTTAAAAACTACAAAGTCCAAGTTCTTTTTTTGTGTGAATTGTTTATTCAATTTATGATTTCCACAATATCTGGTATGCACAAGCAGAAGCAGCAGACACGTGTTTCGTCTGTTGGACTTTTTCAAGGCTGAGTATCCCATATTCGGGGTTGACTTGGTCAACTATGCGGACAATACGCAGCTGGCATTCTCATCGGAAGCAAAACAGGCAGTCTCCATGGACCTTTTCCAAGAGTGCATGCGTCAGACTGCAGATTGGTTGCGGAGGAACTCTTTGCAGTTCAATGGAGGGAAGACTGAGGTGCTATATTGCTCGCCGGTGAGGTTTTCCTCGTATACTCCAGAGTTTAGGCTTACCCCCGAGGAGGATCCATTGATTCCAGCCAGCACGGAATCTGGGGGTCCTAATAGATAAGAACCTCCAGATGGAGTCACAGGCAATTAAGACAGCTAGCGTCTGCTACACTTGCTACGCCGGATACTTCCAATCCTACCAAAGGATCTGTGCTCCTTGGTAGTAAGCAGCACAGTGAGGAGCAGACTGGACTATTGCAACTCCTTGTATTTAGGGGCCCCTCAGTACATCTTCTAGGGGTTGCAAAGAGTCCAGTCTGCCGCGGCAAAACTGATGTTGAATTTGCAGCGTAACTCGTCTTCTACCTTCGCACTGAGAGAGCTCCATTGGTTACCAATCAAGGAAAGGGTTCTCTTTAAATAACTCTGTCAGGTGTATAGAGCATCACACGAGATGGACCCAATCCCATTACAGGAAAGGTATTCCTGGTATCTTCCTCAGAGTCCTCTGGTGCCAGTTTACTGGAAACCATGAGATTTAAACGCTCCCGGATGGGGGGGGAGGGGGGGGGGGCTTTCAGTGTGGTAAGGGCCACAAAGGATCAGACAGATTGACTCTTTAATTGAATTCAGAAAGAGCCTTAAAACTTGTCTCTTTCCGAAATTCTGATCCACACGTTCTATCTCTCTGCTCGCCATCATGTTGATCAAGTGTTCTTATATCTGAGCGCCAGGATACCCGTAGGGGCAGTAGCGCTATATAAGCACAGATACAATACAATACAATACAATAGTATGGACCATATCCAAGGTGCTCCAAAAAAACATGATGGAAATCTGAAGTGCATAAACCGGCTCCAGGAAAAGTGTCTTACACTAAGTTTCGTACTGCCACTCCATACAGGCATCTTGCATGATTCAGGCTAATCAAAGCCATCACTCCCGTCGCAGCATTTCATGCAGACTACTTCATATCGGTTCACGCCGCTTTGTGAACTCTTTTTGTCGAACATACTGCTCAGCTTTCTATTAAGTGTAAGACCCTTTTCCTGGACGCTGTTTTCAGCCGTTCAGATTTCCATAGTGTTTTTTTTACCACCTTAGATATTGTCTGTACTTGGGACACTCCGCCTTGAAAAAGTCCAACGGACAAAAGACCTAATGGCTGCTTCTAATTGTGCATGCCAGATATTGTGGAAATCCTAAATGGAATAAACAATTCAGAAAAAAGAAGAAAAAATTTGATGGACATTGTAGTTTTGATCACTTTTTGTCTATCCTTTTTCATTAAAAACCTTAACTGAACGGATTCATGTGTGCTTCGGTGCTTCTTATTTTGTTCAGTTTCCGCCAAGGACGCTGTCCTAGGCAGGTAGACAAGCCAGGTGGCGGGGTGTTTCAGTACCATGACAGCACCTTCACTTCACATGAGATATTATGCATGATACTACATCCCCAACAAGTGTTAACATTTGGATGTGCAATCATAGTCACCATTTGTGTTTGTATGTATGGCAGATTTTAGGCAAAGAATAATCCATCGGGAGATGATCCATTTTTGCCCTGCTTTGCCATTCTTTGCTCCAGAAAACCCTACAAAGAGCTTATTGTTCATACTATACTCCTCGGTACAATCGATTTAGAAACGTAATGCTCTTTTAGGGTTTAGGTGATGGAATCTCTTCCTCCTTAGAGGGATGAGACAGAGCAAAGAATGGTGGAAGGGTGATAGCACGGCTGACCTAAAAATGAAGCTCTGGTCCTCAAAACCAACTTATCAGGGAAGGAGTGGTATATGGTGTATTTACACAGAGAGCCTCGGGTTTTCTCATACTCCTAGCCTATGTTATGGCGATGGGAAAGACTGTCTTTAAGGTCAGACGGTTTAAGGAACATATGTGCAGTAACTCAAAAGGGGTTCCCATCAAGGATGTGAGGACTTAGTTCAAGTCACACTGGGGCATCAGAAAAGGTTTCAATGGAAACAAATGTTGGAAAACTTTCAAAAACCTCATCCCATGGGTGATTTGAATAACACAGGTGGATCTGGCAACCACAAGAAAACCAAGGGAGCTGGTAAATTGGCCTTAACCATACCCAAAGCAAGTCCTTACTGGACCAGGGACAGAATCAACAATAAAATCCACCAAAAAAGTGTTACGGAAGGTAAGTAGCTTTTTTTTCTTGTTCCCAAGAACTTCAGTTGTGATCTTTCTCTCTAGTGGGCGGAAATCAGGTACTGAATCTAATTGCCGTATCTATGGAACAATGATTCATCAATTGTGGGAATTTATAGAATTGTGTGCTTACCAGGCCAAATTATTTTTGGAGCTCTGCAAATGATGTGATTGTATGGTGTGTTAGGACTTCCCCCAATTTTGAGATGCCCAATCGGTCCCATTCCTCAAAGTCTGGCAGTGCAACCACCTGTGGTAGTAGTATACTCACCCACACTCGCCCACAATGCAGTTTCTTTGATTAGTCGGCCTTGCAAGCCTATCTGTTTCAATATGTCCGAGCAGGCTCTCAATACTGTTGTATTTGCTGGAAGAGTCTCACAACGAGGATGTCCACCATGTATGTGATGAGATGGAGATTGTTTCCCTAGCACCTATAACTCTGTTCTATATGGCAGGTCTCTCTTTGTATCAAAAAGCCTTTAGTAGGAGAGGAGATTTGCCATTGTCAATTCTTATAGGTAGAGGTGCAACATTTTGTAATGGACACACAAGGCGGGTTATTTTGCCTGAGAAAGGATCTTAGAGTGGATATAAGTCTTTTAAAGAAATGCTGTAAGAGTGGAAAGGGGTAGCTGTGTAATATGTATAGCATTCTGCCTCCATTTTAACAAGTGCAACTCTACCCAAGAGAGGGGGAGTGGATCCTAGTAATCCAAATCTTGGTGCTACATACCGAGCATGGATGTTAGGTTCTTGGTGAAGGCAACTGTAAGTGATGGAGTTAGGTGCATGCCAATGTATGTGAACGGACCAAGGGTATTTGAGTCAGTGAAGATAAAAATATTCTATTATTAGCTTTGGATCAAATAGATATCTAAAATAATGTAAAAGGCACTCCATTATTAATGGTGATTGTAACAAGAATAAATGTGGCACACCAAGTTGCTATATTGTGATATGTTCTCTATTGAACACTTTAGAGTGGAGACCGGCAGGGACCTGAAGCTTTGTATGCTGTTTTTGACAGATATTGAATGGAGCATGAGCCCCGAAAACAACATATTACTCCAGGTTCTCCTTACACTAGTTTTATTGCTGCAGAGTGAGAGAATTACCCAGAGAAGAAGTGAATGTTTTTAGTTCTTAAATGTAAAGCGTACAAGGTCCCGGTAGTGGCACAGCAGCAAAGACTCTTTCTCTGTCCTCCTCCAAATTTGTTTAACTGGCCACTTACTCTTAGTCAGTCCATTTTCTGTCCTCGTCCCTGGGTAGACAGTGACCTTTGACGTGTTTGTATATTCTTTGTGGCTTCAGTGTTGTCATCGTATGACATCGTGAGGTTGTTTCAATCAATCAGAATTTATAAGCCGTGGCAAATCACCCGATAGGCTATCCAGGTGCTTTCAGGCCCCAGAGTCTTATTCAAACAGCCAGGTCCTAGAGGGATATATGGAATTCCAGAAGTGAGATAGGTGTTGAGTAGGGTTATGCGTTTCTGCCCGATCCTTTGGTTTCTGAGGTTGAAGATCTGGTGCAGGCATGGGTCTGTGGCACTCCAGAGAGGATGGATTTCATGGTGGAAGGGGTGTCCTGGGTGGCGACTATGTTGCAGGTGGCCAGTGTGTGGTTCGTGTCGGTTACGGTGGTGGCATATCTGTCGAGGAAGTCCGTAGGTGGGGTTGGGATTCGACGTTTCTGTATATGGTTGCAATCTTGTCATGGAAGAAGTAAGCAAGGTTATTGCACAGCTCCTGTGAGGGTGTCATGTTATTTTTGCTGGCAGCCGGGTTGGAGAATTTCTTAACGAAGCTGAAAAGTTCCTTGGTGTTGTTGGTGCTGGTTTCGATGCGTCCCACACCACGCTTGTCGAGTGAGTTTGCAAAATGATTAAAATTTCTTGATCCCTCTTCACTTACTGTGATCATGGGTCCATTTAAAGGGATCACTTGAAATGGTCAGCTTAAGTATACTGGGTATTTGACTTTATTCTTTTGTTCTTGTGTGACCCACACCCAGTCACCTTCAGCAAGTGTTGATTCATTGACCCTTCTCCTTCAATCATCTTTTTTTCCCCCCGGAGTTTTATATTGCGCGAACTTGAGCCAAAGGTATCGGGTATCAGAGTGCTTTACATGAGCACCAGTTGCTTACATAAGGACACATTCATTTTTGTTAGGCATGGGGAGATTACGTGATTTCCCTAGATTCACAGGATGTTGAGCGTCATTGCCGAGACTCGAACCCGGTTCCCCAAATTTGAGATTGACCGCCCTAGCCGTTAGGCTACATCCTCTCCCCATTGTACTTTTGTTGCTCTCAGCCCCATAGCACAGTTTCCTTTCAGGCCTTTCTCTAGTTTTTCTTCTGGACTTTCACAGAGGTCCATCTTCTGATTGGTGCATACTTCATTTCCCATGATGGCTGTGGATAGATAATGTCCAGTAGTGCTGTGCAGAGCATTTGTGTAAGCACTGAAGACCGTGTTTGGACTTGGTGACGTGTCATTCTGTCAACCTCTGCTTGTTGCACATTCTTCTTTAATGTGGTTATGAATCTTCCCACTATACTTTTCAACTGAGACCACAGTGGTGTAAACATCCGATATTTAAAGTCCAGGTGTGCTGCAAAATCAGAACTTTATTCCTTTGGAGAGTGGTCCCTTATCTGTTTTTATGGTGTTATGGATGCCTCAGGTGAAAATATTTAATTGAGAGTTGAGATCTTCACTGAAGTAGTGATTGAGGACAGCTGCTTTACTAATGTGAGACTTGAGTGTTCATCCATGACTCCCACAACATGTTCCCAGGCTTAAGGTGACCAAAGAATCGACAGAGACTTTGCTCCAAATGCTGTCAGTTTGAAAATGTGCTACTGGAGCAGATCGTTTTGTTAACTGGTTACCTGGCATGCATGATATTCCTTTAGTGTATCTTCCTCACTTTTTTAAAGTTGTGGGAACCATACGTGTTACCTTTTTGGCTTCTTTAATGGAAATGAGTCCTTGATGACCTTCATGTGGTAGATCAACAGCTTTCTGGGGCAGACTCTTTGAGGAGATGATTCTTCCTCTCAGTAGGATTCATCAATCACTTCAAATCAGCAAGTTCTTTGAGATCAACTGCACCATCATGTTCAAGAACCTCTGCTTGCCACCACTTGTGTTGGTTTACTCTCCATATCACTTCCGGCAGTGTGGGATCTGCTGATGTTGCCTCAATAAGGATGTTGTTTGGTGACAGATTGAGGTGGTGCTTGCTCCAACATAAAGTTGGGTTTTTGTCCTTTCCCAGCTTGTTTTTTTATGACACAAGTGTAACTGGATTCCCCAACATTCGATTCAAGGAGTTATCTTTATTTTGGGTTTGACAGATATTGTCAGCAATGCCTGGTGATCAGTTACATTTGTGAATTGTTTACTATCAAGGGACAAGAGGTAGTGTTCAGAAACCCATACAACTGCTAAACTTTCCCTTTCTGGTTGTGAGTAGGCTTTCTTGGCCTCAGTCAGACGTCTGCTGGTATATGATACTATTTGACACCTCGTTTCTCTTTGTGCTTGTTGGGATATTATAGCACCTCGTCCTACAGGCCTGGCATCCACAGTGATTTCGATGTATAGTTGTGGTTAAATCCCACCATATTATTAGTTCCGCTGACCCTTTATTTGATAGTCTGAAATACTTGATCATATTCAACTGTCCATTTGACTATTTTTCTGTGTTTTGCAAGATCTCTGAAAGGGGCACTCAGGGTGGCATAATCTTTGAGATACCTTATGCAATAAATAGTCATTCCTAGAAAGGATTGATGGTCACTGATATTACAGAGTGCTGGTATGTTGTTCAGTGCATCATCTTTTTAGGGTCTGGTCTCATGCCTTTGTCTGAGAGCATGTGCCCATTAATTTCAAGTGCAATTTTTTGAACTTGTACTTTTCCACATGGAGCATGATGTTGGCCTCCTGAAGTATGTGAAAGATATGTCTCGGCTGGCATCTTGCCGTATTTGTCTCTTGTTGTTTCACTGAAGACCAAGATGTTGTCTCTGTTTTATAATGTATTGATAACATGTCACATGACCCAATCGATCAATCAATCTTAGCTTTATTCGATTTCAGTATAAAAATCACAAAAGCAACAGCAGTACATAAAAATACATCAGTACATTTCATCAAAATTACTTGTTACAATAAAATCAAGTCTATAAAATAAAGGCGCTAATAATTTTAGAGCGAGATAATAAGTCAAATTGGTTAGACGTGGAGATGATGCGGCCACTCGATACAAGACCACTCCTGCCCGTCAAAAGGTTGCTCTCTGCTTTTTTTACATTTGGGCGGGACATATAATGATCTAGGGTAAAAGTCACTTATGCTCCAGATAGATATAGGACCATCTCCTATTTGTGGCTGCCAGGTTTGGAGAAATGGAACAACGTGTTTAGATCTAAATTTGAGAAGTACCAAATCACCCGCTATATCCTTAGGAAGAGGTCCTAGCCAACCCACCCTTCTGACATTTAGTATGGTGCCATCGATGTTGGGTGGTAGGGGTCTATTTTTGGTTAGCCAAAACACAACCTTGTTTCTTAGGTCCAGATGACTTTCATGTATCCCCTTTATAAGTTCTGGTACTCCCGAGAGAACGCACACAATAGGAGAGGCCTCTGGAGGCAAATGTAGATGCTCGGTTTTAAATAACATATCATGAGTAACCGCTGTTCCTTTATGTAATGTCAATTCTTTGTTTGGCCCTAGTCTAGGGTAAGAACTCCGTGCAGTTGTGGCAGGAAGATTAAGAGTTTTCACGTGTGGGGTTGCTAGTTGGTTGCGGGTGGTCTTGCTTTGTGCGGAGATTTCAGACGTATCTATGGAGGCTGGGCGATGTGGCTGAGTGGGTATTGCCATAGTTTTTACAAGTAATGAATTGGCCTTGATTGCTTCTTCAACACCCGTGAGCCTGTCCCCTAAACTTGCCATGTTATCAATCCACTGGAATATAGGGGGATTTGGGTTTAGTTTTTGATGTTTGGCCTGACTCCCCAATTGTTTGGCCCCATCTCTCTTCCTTTTAGCAATAGTGATCTGAGGGGTAACTGCAGGTTGCGATTTTTCTTTTGGTTGTGTTAAAAGGGGAATATCCTGTATGCTATGGGTTGGTTGAAGTTGACTGTTAGACCGGGGAGTAGTCGTTGCTATAGCGCAGATAGGGGGACTAATTTGTGCATTGTCTGATTCCACAGGAGCATACGTGGATTTGCACATTATGTTTAGTTCCTCCAGTAGTGATATATTTGGAGCTACATTGGCGGTCTGTGAGGGAGAGCACATAGTGGGAAAACTTTCCATGACTGGAGATCTCTCTATTCTCTCTAATTCTCTGGCAATGGGGAGCGTTACCCTCTTTATATAATGATCCATCGTTCCCCTGAACAAGTCACTCTGGGGGGAGATAATTCTGGTATCCCCCTTGCAGGTCATATCAGCAGCATCTGCACAAAAATAAGACAGTTCAACAAATCCACTATGGTGACAAATGGGAAGGACCTATGAGAAAGCGGGGGGCAGGCAAAGAGTATCAGTACCTTTTATTATTTTTTCTTCCTCTCTTAGATCAGAACCAAGGGGGAATGGCCCCGTCCCGGCCTCCTCTGGCCTCTGATGGCCGCAGATGGCCCCGCCCTTGACCCGGGCTTCTCCCGGCGCCGACCCGCGCGCGATCCCGCGACGCGGGGGCTGGCCTTTTGTAGCACCTCCTGGCGCAGGACTCAGGTGTGGCGGCGTGCTCCGCCGCCAGGGCTCCTGGGAAATGGAGTCCCGTAGCGAGCGCGCCCCTCCCGCTGCGGCCGCTGGTGTAGCTTTTGCGGCGGCGGAGGGGAGCGATTCGGCGTCGGTGGTCCCTGCAGTGGGACTAGCAAGGTATGCCCCTCTGGTTGCACAATGGTCCCCCCGCTCCACCGGGGCTGGCCTTCTTTTGTAGCGCCTCCTGGCGCAGGACTCAGGTGTGGCGGCGTGCTCCGCCGCTACGGCTCCTGGGAAATGGAGTCCTGTAGCGAGCGCGCCCCTCCCGCTGCGGCCGCTGGTGTAGCTTTTGCGGCGGTGGAGGGGAGCGATTCGGCATTGGTGGTCCCTGCAGTGGGACTAGCAAGGTAGTCCCCTCCGGTTACCCATTGAATAGCTTCTTGAAAGATCTTTGCAGCTGATAATACTCAAATTCTGAGTCTTTTGCACTCCTATAGTTCACGAATGTTCTGAAAGGGGTGTTTGGCAGAGAGTCTTTGTACAGTTCAAGTTGATGGTATCCTTTGTTGCGGTTCAGTTTGGCGAATATCTTAGCCGCATTAAGTAGTGTGATAATGTCCCTGTTGTGAGGGTCAGGGTGTTTTTTTCCACGGTTAACTACTATTGTGGCGTGATGATGTCCCATCCTCAAATCAACTGTGGGGCATTTTCCTTTCCGTTCATGTCACATTGAGTCTATGAACACTTATTCATTGCTTTCCAGTGTGGAGGCGGATTTGCTTAAGTATTTTCTGTTTTCCCTACTTATGGCAAAATGGCTCTTTCCTATGCTGGACCAAATGCAGGAGTTGGTTTACTGCAACAACATTGATCTGGGGGCAGGGACGGCTCCCATGCAAGTATTGCCAATTGGGAGGAAGATGGGGGGGAGGGCTTGAGCTTCATCTTCACCCACGATCGCTCTGACTCTTGTCCTTTTATAGAGCTCCATTCTGCCAATAAGATTGCCCAGCAGTGATTAATTCACTCTTGGTGGCACACAGCTGTATTCAAGTGTGGATGTGAAGACTACCAACCGACCCGCTGCCAACTGTCGTGTGTTGTATAGCACTTTCTACCTTTATGTGGGGCACAGAAGGACATGGGCACATGAGTAGCATGCGATGCTGTGGAGGGTATATGGTTGGAAGGGTGTTGTCTTTGTTTTTGATCCTGTGTAGGAAAGGTTCCCATGCCATGCAGGAGGACCGCGGAGGTGCAGTTATCGTTTTATAGGATGCAGCACTTAGCAGTATGTGGGATCAGGAGGTGTGAGACTTATGTGCAGTTTTTTTATAGGTTTCAGTAGGCTGGCAGCTTTTGGCAGCTCATCCTGTCCCTGTATGGTATTTCTTATGATCAGAACCTACTTGGCTGGTTGCTGCACTGGGTTGTCCAACCTGGATTTTTAATTTATGGTTTATGGTATTGATCTGGCATGATGAGCGAGAAGTGGTGTGGAGATGTGCTGGGATAAACTTTGACAACGACATTCAGATATGGGAGGATAGTAACAATGTCAAGAAGCGGTGATAGTATGTAGCTAGTTGGGACCTTAAGTGGTGAACTCGATGAGTCCATCACAGCATAATTTCAGTCCAAGGACTGCATTGGTTACTACTGGTCGTAATGGGTAACTGATGGATCGGTACTTGTGATGTACTGTAGAGAGTATGATGAGCACAGCCTGGTGGAACTGGCATAAAGCTGGCTCAGTTGACCTGCAGCTCTGTCTGGTTAATGCCGGATCGCCCCCTGCTAATTTAGGGTCACTTCCCACAGGTGCTCCCATTTCTAAATCTACTTAGTACATCACACCTTCTGTGCTGAAGCTTCTCCTCTTTATGCGTTATATACTGAATGAAGGGTGCTGACTGGCCCTTCTGCACGGCTCTTATTGTGAGAGTGCTACCCACTTGCTGCTCCAATCGCTCACACTTCCCCTGGTTTGGAGAGGTGCTTGGCAGCCAGTTCCATGTAGCAATGGGGCCCTTGTGAAAGCTCGCAGGGAGCATGTGCGTGCTGGGTTGGGAAACGGGTTGTGTGCCTGCGATGACCTTAGATTGTGAGTCAGTGAATGGGGTGTGCAGCAAAACTGAGGGGGTGGCAGAATCTGGGATGAAGGAACTGAGTAGGCCCTTCGTGCATCTGTGAATGTGCTGAGCATAAAGATCACAGTAACTTGTGCGCTTATAGTAGTGTAGTCTCTTAGAGCAGGGGAGTGGTATTCGGATGTATACTGACTGGTTAACCAGAGCTCAGATTAGCTTCACCAAGAGTTAGTCCCAAGTGAGGGTGAGAGCAGCTCAAGCACGAGAGGGGTACATGCCTTAGTCATTCATTTAATACAGATGTGAAAGAGCAAAAATATTGGGCCAATAAATATGAACCCGCTTTAACAAGTGTTCAACTACCCTTCCAGTGCCCTATGCCTTGATCAACGTCGTATTTACTTTGCTTGAATATAGATACACAGTATTTTTTGTGAGTATCCATTATTTACTCCTGACTTCTGCATTTCAATTTCCATTTAGTGACGAGAAAACCTTTATAATTCCACTCTGCACTGTAGTGCGACATACAGAGGGAAAACGTAAAATATTCTTGGGTTTGTCAATCCGGTGAGCCAAGCAATGAGGAAGGAAGTGTTACGCTGATAGGGATGCTGTTTCCACCCATGTAGATTAATTTGCAGCAACTCAAACGCTGTGTCTTAATGGTCTGTTTTGTAACAACAAGTTTTGTGAGGAACTAGGAATGGAGCAACCCTAAGGGTGGCGTAAAGCGTAGGTAGGGGGTCTGTTCTGTGTTTACCACAAAATAATAGAGTGCAGTTAAGTTCTCGTTAGCCACGCCTGGCCAAGATTTTAGGAGCGCAAGTGCAGGAGCCGTGTCTGGGCATTCATCACTCGCGTGGAGCTCTGTGCAAGGTAAGGGCTGAACAGCAAACGAAGGTGGCGACCTTTTAAAAACGGGACTGGAAAAGAATAGATGATTAAATGAGAATTCAGTTTCCCGGCTTTATGGTATTTGTTTTGTTGACAGTTCAGTCTGTTTTTTTCTCCATTTTTTTGTGTGCAAATTCTACCTTTGTTTATCCAGAGTTATTTAAGTTTTGTGAAGAAATGTTGCTGAAACGAATACATTTCCGGATGTATTTAACGAATAGAAGTGCACTCATACTCGAGTGCCTGACACGGTTCGATTATATGAATACCCATAGATCGGTGCCCGGACATTTTAGTTACAGCAGGCATGCACTTTTGGTTACTACCTTGTCAACGTTTTTATCCACAGTTAAAAATAAAGGCACACAGAAAAAAAAATAGATAGTTTTCTGTCTGTAGTAAAACGCAAAGCCCAGGCGCCTTAATTGGGAGAAAAACAGACCTGGAATGTAAGATCTGAAACCCCTTTTGAATGCACTAATAATTTGCCTATCATATTTGGTATGATTAGAAAGCAAACCTTGCATTTAGCAATAACTCGGTTTGTACTAGATTTTTTTTATATTTGTGACTGCTTTTTGCCCCAAATATTGACTCTTTAATTGACTTTTATAAATGAAGTGCTATGATAGAAGGTCTAATACTTTCAATGTTTCAGTGTTTCCTTCTAGTGGGATGTGCACCTAACAAAGGGCAATCATGTCTATGTCGTTGAGGCATTTTACCACGGTGGGAGATGATCACCGCAAGAAATGGTGGCAAAACAAGCACAACGAGCTCCAGGAGCAGGAGGAACACGAACACCAAGTGGACCATGAACAGCCAAAAGAGACCGCTATCCAGGTTCAGCATTCCTTCATGAAAGCGCACTCCTTCAGACAGGCTCTGAAATGGCTGCTGAGCAGTCACAAGTTTCAGGTAAAGTAGTACTGTTTGTCAGAACCAACCTCCTTTGAGAGCTAGGGGAACAACCCGGTGTCCATAGTTTAGTGCTCTCTTGAGTAGATTTTCTTTTGTTGGGGGTGGGGGCGGGGAGGGCGTGGGTCTCCCATGTGTCAATGGAGTCCTTCCTGTATTATTATTTTTTTAACAACATTCATTGTTTTATATGTAAATACACACAAACAAGCACATTAGCAGTTAAGAAAAGGATCGTAAAACACCTTTTCAACGTGTAGTGTGCCTTTCTAGAAGGTAAAGTGCCATACCTGCAATTTCAAGCTGTAGTTTACATAGAATAATTGAGCCACTCTCCCCAGACCTTTATATTCTTCTCCGAACATTCCATGGATCTTTCTGCTTCAGTACAGTAGTTCATCCCTCGGGTCCATTCTGTCCTTGAGGGAGCTGTTGTTGATCGCCAGTATTGCACTATGTCTCTCTTAGCCATGAGAAAACCCGTAGCCACCAGCAATCTAGCCTGGCGGCTTCCTCCCTATCCATTCATCAGTTCCAATTTAACAAGTTTGGGCCTCGGTATTATATGTAAGTGCACTACCTATGATAGTACATGAGACACTTGGTTCCAGTATTGTTGTATAATCAGACATTCCCATATTGTATGGAAAAAGGTTCCCTGGTCTGCCCCAAAACTTAGACCCGGGGAGTTGAGGCCCAGCTTCATCCTGCTCATGGTAGTTGGGCAGCAATACACACTGTGTAGATATTTAAGTTGAATTAGCCGCAGTGCATGGAAATGGCTAATATTCTGTTATCCATCTTTGCTTCCGTCCCATCATCCTCATCAAGGTCCCCTATATCCCATTCCCACTGTTCCTTCAATTGTGAGATAGGGTTGGGAGTGTTGTTTACCAGTGCGTGGTATAATTGTGAAAATCTCCCACCCCTCCCCCAAGTGTGGCAGTAGTAATACACGTCTCCACAGGGTTGCAAGCCGGTAAGGATTGAAGAGTGTCACAGTGTACCTCTAGAGTGTGGCATAGCTGGATACCATGTTAGAATTGTGTTTTGTGCATATTATATTTGCTGAAAGGGGTGCACAGAGCTTCCTTTCCATAGAATACCCAAAGTCGAGATCTCCAAGTAGTCCCATCCTACAAATCCCTCTAGTTGTGCTGTATGTTTGAGCCAAGTCCCGGCCCATAAGGGTGTCTCTGTCGTCAGTATACCATGCCATCGTATCAATTTCAATGCTTGATGCCAGAAAGTTAAGGATCTTTGTGTTGCCGGGGGGGGGGGGAGGACGCTGTTTTTGTGGGGTCCATAAAGTAAATTTATAACCCTATGTTTCTCGAGAGCTAAGTACTGCCACAACAGTGGAGTTGTTCTTGTCCACAAATAGCCAGTTGTTGATGGGGATCACTAGGCTAGCCCAATAGTAGAGCGGAATGCCGGCAAGGCCGAAGTTGGCTTTATATGTTCCTAGTTTATGGAACGCGATTGTACACTGACCCACTCCACTTCCACAGATAGCCCACCATTGCCGATTGCAGGAAACTAAAAAATTATTGTGGAACGTTGTTACTTATGTATTACTTGTGATTCTTTTTTAAAACTATTCATTTTAGTTGGGATTGATCGCAGTACTTATGGAAAGCGAGTTACTATAAAGTCTTATTTTGTCATAAAAAGTAAGTTTTTCAGACATGTACTTCATGTATCTGTAAATTTGAGAACGTTTATTCATGTGATTCTGTTAACGATGTAGAAAATAAAAGTGTAATTACTTCAGTAGCCCAGAGGAAACCTAAATAAAATGAAGACTGCGTTCTCGTTCCTCTTCCCAATTAATATGGTTATGCATTTAGTATCGAAGAAAATACTGCCTAGTTATTGTTTACATTTTAATGAAATTTGCTTGAGGATAATTTTATTGGGTTGTTTAAACTATAGTGTTACAAAGAAAAGTGGGATGCACCATTTGTAAATCTAATCCTTAATCGCCCTTCCTTCCTAGGTCGCCATTATATGTCTCGTTATTATCGATGCATTATTTGTTCTCGTGGAGCTGCTTCTGGACTTGGAGATAATAGAACCTGATCATGAGCACATTGCACCTCGGGTAAGGTTCAGCCAAAATAAAAATGTTTTAAAAAAAATGATAGTTTGTTGTTTGGAAGTGGTCACTTCGAATTTGTTTTACTCAAAATGCGCTTTCAGTTACGAAACTTTGGACCAGATGCATGAAAAAATCTTTTTGCGATTTCCCTTCTGCCAATCCTTGCAATTCGTAATTGGGAAATCGCAAAACGGCATGCATGGTGTGTTGAACACTTTTTGCGATTCCTAGGGGATCACAAATGACCTACCTCATGAATATTAATGAGGTAGGTCACAATTTGGGACCCCCTAGGAATCTCAAAAATCACAGGGATGGTAGCCTGCTGGGGTCAGCGGACCACCATGTCTGTGACTGCTTCGAAATAAAGCATTTTTTTTTAAAAATGCAGCCTGTTTTTCTTTAAGGAAAACGGGATGCATTTCAAAAACAAAAATGAAAAGTTTTCTTTTAATTTGGGACCACTGCCAGCTCTTAAAAAAAGCGCTGTAACAAACATTCACAAAGGGGAAGGGGTCCCCTTGGGACCCCTTCCGATTTGCGAATGGGTTACCACCTACTTAATGTAGGTGGTAATATGCTAATGTTTTGCGACCTCATTTTGGTCACAAAACATTCCTATATACCGATGCGATTCAGTATTAGGAAGGGACGCCCTAAACACGCCCCTTCCTAATAGCGAATCGCAAACCTATTGCGATTTGTTAACAGGTTACCGAATTGCAAAATAGGGTTTGCTGCATCTGAAATGCATTTTTTGCGTTTGCAAATGGTCTGATTCTGCGAATCAGCCCGTTTGCGAAGACAAAAATGCTTTATGCATGTGCCCCTTTATGTTCAGAAATACCTGAAAAAAGATTCAGTTCTTGCCCTCTTCAGTGTATTTTTTGAATGAATATAGGGGGCTAGCTGGTGTTTAATGAAGATACATTTTTCCTTATGTAACGCTGTAAGAAGCAGGCACCAGGGCCCACCAGGCTCAGCTTCCGCCTGGTTATTGTCCAGCCAATCCTGTTAAGAGGAAGGACACAAATGACTCCGCCCACCCCTCCCCTTTCTTTCAAGTAGGGCAATAAGAGCAACCTGCTCACATGCCTTTGCCTAACAAAAATGTATTTCCAAAAAGCCGTTAACACACTCCTAAAAAAGTACTTATGGGTTTAGATCTGACAGTCACAGATTTCCAGGAGTATTTGATGCGCATCCTATAGGCCTGAAGGATTTCCATCAGGTGGAAAATTAAGCTTTGAGTAAATGGTGCACACATGTGAATCTGTTCTTTAACCTCATCCATGCTGGTGACGAGCTCAGCTCGTCATGGAGTACAGTTGAGCTCCACTCATGACGAGCTGAGCTTGTCACGGCCGTTGGAACGTTTGCACGCGGGGCTAATATTCCCGCTATGCTGAACGTTCTAGAAACGGGTGCGGCCGTGACGAGCTGAGCTCGTCATGAGGGCAGCTCCGCTTTGCCTCATGACGAGCTCAGCACCAGCATGGGGGCGCTACGCGCGGCGCCTCCCCCCCCCACCCCCCACCGGCCCGCCCCCACAGGGGGGGAAAACACCCGGCAGCGAAGGGGTTAACTTTATTTTACCCGTCTACCTCAATGCCCTCATGAACTATTGGGTTGTCCTCCTCTTTTCCGTTCTGCATAGGTTCTTAATATTGACTATCATACAGATAGTTTGTCAGGACTCGTAAACTTATGAATTAGTGGGATTTCACTGCATTGTGCAGGCCTCTTTTCTGACCCTGCATTTCCAAGTGTAAAATTCCACCAGTCCTGGTTCTGTGATAAAGATGTGGTATTTACTCTTATTAATTCCTGTTGCTGCATACACAATTGATCTTGGTGCACAAAAACGTTTATTGTTCTTACCCCCTGTGATTGCCCCATGCATGCTCTCATCAATGGGTTTCACCCCAGAAGCAAGTAACCAGCAGTCCCTTCACTTCTGGTTTGCTACAGTACGCCGGTTGTGTAACTTATTGACTGCAGCAAAATCTATAAATAATGGCATTTATTTTTTGGTTTTATTTTATGTAGTACCATTATGTCACTTTTCTGTATTTTCCTCGTTTATTTACGTTATTTACATAACATGTGAGTTTAGTAAAAATGTGAACATTGATTATAGTGTATTAATATATATGACTAGAGTTAACGAAGTACGCAAATACTTACAGCTTACATCCTCTATGATCCTAGTTGGCTGTGAGTATGTAGAAAGGTAATAATAGGATCAAAGTGAATTGTAAGTCACAGTAGTTGGTTAAGCATTGCTTACATTAGTAGTTTGTTCACTAATGTATTGCATCTCACTGCAGGGCAGTATTCCAGTTCATGCATCTGTTTTCTGAATAAGGAGGTTGTGTAGCAGGGATTCTGCTCCTACACAGAACTGTGCATAGAGACTTAGAACCTCAGTGAATTAGGGTGTGCCAAAACCTACCTTAGTATCCAAAATCCCCTACCAGACTAGCAATCAGTGTCTCATTGGTACTTACAAAACCCCAATGATTTAGACAACCCATAACATGGACTTAGAACACCTCAAGTAACGTGGAACACATGAACACTCTTTCGTTATACTAACATATCAATCCAGAACCAGGAGTAAATGAGGACACGTATGAGTTTGAAATGTTGATTTCTAATGCAGTGTTCTCAAACGCAGTATCTTAGCTAATACAAGCAAACCTATTATAAGGAATAAGGTTAACAACATGGTTACGATTCCATAGAATACAAAAGGCGAAAGCATGTTAAAATGCTAAAGCAAAAAGGTCTAAATAGAACCTCAGTTTACCCTCCCTAGCTAGTATATCATATTATATCTACAGAAGGTCTCTTTGGGTTTTAGAAGGGCGGGCCCATACCTTTGGGTTCAGCAGAAATGGATCACATAATCTCCTGCACCAACTCTCTGCATACGGATATTCATCCAGTGTGTAACTCATGCTCTGTTCAGTGCATTATCAATCGCGCCTAAACCCAAAGTTGGCCACAGCTGCATATATATTATGTCTACTCAGTGCGCTGATCAATCCAAACAACAAGCGCTGTGTTGAGATAACCTTGAAGGCCTCGGAACTCACTGTACAGACATAGTTTACCAAGCACAGCTGATATTATAAGCAAACATGTTATTCTTGTGTGAAGCAAAATATCCAACTAGGCTAAGAGCTTTAATAACAAAATGTGTCGTGTGCAGAGGCTGCAGAAAAGGAAAATGGCGTTTAAACTTCTAACAAGCTCATGCTAACATAACACAGTGCAAAGGTGAAACCAAAACACAAGACACCCTCCCTTTGATCCGAGCACTGATAGGACAAGTAAGAAGGGGCAAATTTAGGAACGCAGAGTTCAAGATCAATAGTCCAAACACAAGTCTCCAATTTGGTACCTCAAAAACAGAGATAAAAGAAACATAATTGTTGAAAAAAGGAAAGATTTTTTTTTTCAGTTTCTGACATTGATAAAGTCAATAGGCAAGGGTTTAAAAAAACTGAGGGCCCAAAAAAATCCAATGAAAGGTGTCGGTCAAGAAAACGAGACTGCCAACACAGTTCATCCTAATAATGAATATGCAAAATATGCAGCAACAGGAAGTCACTGTTATCATCCGAAAATAATTTGGCCATCCAATTTAACAAAGGGAAAGAACATACATGCTCTTCAATTACCGGAGCCTCTTGCACCATCAGAGGACAACTCGGTGGGTTCTCGAGGAAGCTGCGAGCCAAGTAATCTTGCGCCGCTGCGAACACATTCCAACGACCCAGTATTCCATGCATCGTTGCAAAGGCCATAATCCCTCCATCAGAACAAAGCAACTCATGAGCAAATAAGGGACTCATAAGTCGATTATAATCTGCATCGGGAGACACCGCATTGCAGAGACACAAATCCAGGGCCCATTCGAAGTCGCAACTCAGGCAATGGAAAACAGGCTGGACGCATGTAAAGTAGGAAAATCGAAACGATAATCCATAAGCTGCTCTCAGTGTAGCAAGAGGCAGCGCACCATAGTACTCAAGCATCCGGACGCGAAGCAGCCCTAGCCGAGACAACTCGTCGTGCAACACAGGATGTGCATCCATTTTGGAATAAACAAAATAGCAATAGCAGGCCAGCAGCAAGAGCCAGTAGCAAGGGGAATCCACCAAACAGGCTGGAGAAAATAGAATGGAAGAATGCTGGAATGACCCCGAAAATCTTTTGGAAGGAAGTCACTAAGCCACTGCTAACAACTTAAAAAAAGTGAGCCAACCCCGAAGTGGAGGACGCATTGAAGATTGTGTGAATTAATTCACAGAAGTGCAAGGGCAAATCAGTATTTAATAAGGCATGCACCTCTGTACGGGTGTTAGCCACGTGAAGGACAAATGTTTCACGAGCAGATGTGAGGGCAACTTCTTTCTGGGACAATAGAGCTCTTATGCGACTCATCTTATTGAACGCTGCTTTCAAGGTCGGAATCTTAGGACAGATGGAAACATCAAGTTTCCTATGCGGGGGTGGATACATTACATTCTTGCAACAAACAACACGTTCACTGACTGTAACGACATAAGCAATCCCTTTTAATAACCCACAACAATCCTCATTGTTTAAAAGTAAATACTCCCATTTGCCAGCAATGTGAATGTGGGAACTATTGCAGGCACGGGGGTACCTTTCAAAATACAGGCTAAATTAGGCTCGTTTTGATTACAAGAGCCATGTAATTTGATATGTCGACACATTAAGGAGCGATCCGGTGTTTCAGTGCATTCTTCACCATTCAAATATACTTCCTTCCCCCTCCCTAAGGCATCTATATGTAAAAGGAAGCGACCAGGCTTCATGGAGATAAGAACTTCCGAGAGGCTCGGATCTATCAATGGCAAAGTACTTCATACAATTTTTAAACTCGAACAAAAGAAATGGTAGATTTATTAAACCGTGAAAAAGCCACGTCGCAGCATTGGCTTCTGCCACAGAAAATGGTAAAGGCTCCAACCTTTCAAAGTGCAACATTGAAAAAGAAGCATCTTTCATCGACAATAAGCGTTGCTTGTCAGTCAAATTAAACGGGGCAAATAATGATGTCGTATTCATGTAATGCCAAGGCACTTTTCCTGCCTTAAGGGTCTGCAATGTCCATGCAAACTGCATAATGGAACGTAACTGATTTTGACCGTGGTACAAAGCAGACACTTCATTGTGCACAATATCTACAACAGATGACACAATATTATCTAATGTGTAAATGCGGGAAGAGAGCGTGTTAATGCTGTTATCTACAACTGCTAGTACTTTTTCTAAATTACCTTGATCTATAGCTCGAAGACGAGTAGCCTCCTCAACCTGGGAAGCTTTCCAGAATTCGTTATAAACAGCATATATCCATCTTTTAGATCTACCTTTAGCTGGGCCTTTAATAAAATCATTCAGATCAACATCGTCAGTCAGTTTAGATAAATGCAGTTTAACTGACGCCACGGTAGAATGTCTGAGCCAGTTCTGACACAATTTGCCTACAGAATAGGTAGTTACAGAATGGAAACTTTCAAAACGTGGATCCACCCTGATCTGTGTAAAGCCATGAGCTAAACCCAGAAAACGATGCTGGCATGAGTCAGCACTTCTGTGCCAGAGCAACCAGCCCTCGGGATCCAAACTGGATATGTTAAAGGAGGAATTCAACAATAGGGTTTGTAACTCTCTCATGGAAAATTTAGTAGTATTACTACAACCGGAATATTCCTCTAAATCAGCGTTCACCATTACAGGACTAAGCTTCATTCCGCCTTGTCCGGCAGGAAGCGCCGCACCACCTGGGGTCCCGCCCGGGAGATTGCGGGTAATGTATTGCACTAACTACCTAATTACGCTAATTGCGACTATCCGCAGTTGTCTTAGTTCAGCAACGGAACACGCCCCGTGCTGAGGATGAGGTGTAAATCAAGCCAAAACAGGCCAAGTCGCGCCTGGAATGGACAAGGGACCTAACCTCGGAGCTGTCAAAGAGTGAGGTAGGACGCCATTAAACCAAACTCGGTGCTGCCAAGCATCAATCGGAACTTCCTGTGTCCTATATGGAGCATAGTCCTGCGGCACAACAGTGGGAGTGTACGTGTCGAACACATTGGTATTTGCGTTCACAGCCAGGAAAGTCACCCACGAGTAATAAAATTCGTACGGGTAAGCCACCTCTGCACTCACCACCATAATCACGGCCATGCCATCAACGGGGACATGATAATTCTGCAAGTGATTGCGCATCGCAATGCGACTATGTTGCGGAATGTCCACCACGGCCATAGCGACACAGAAATGAAAAGGTACAACAAAAAACTTGATAGCACAACTGGGCGGTAATTCAAGGAAACCGTTTAGAATGAATCAAGCTTGAATAGACCTATTTAAATATAGGTAGGTTTGTCCGACACCACTGTTTTCCGGAAACAATAGTGAAGGGTGTTAAGGACCGATAGAAATACTACTCAAGTGTCATGCAATAAGACCACCAACGATCGGGCGCCATGTAGCAGGGATTCTGCTCCTACACAGAACTGTGCATAGAGACTTAGAACTTCAGTGAATTAGGGTGTGCCAAAACTCACCTTAGAATCCAAAATCCCCTACCAGACTAGTAATCAGTGTCTCATTGGTACTTACAAAACCCCAATGATTTAGACAACCCAGAACATGGATTTAGAACACCTCCGGTAACGTGGAACACATGAACACTCTTTCGTTATACTAACATATCAATCCAGTACCAGGAGTAAATGAGGACACGTACGAGTTTGATATGTTTTTTTAAAAAAAATTATATTTATTTTTATTGAACAAGCAAGGCAAGTATACAGTGTGCTTTGTTCAAACGAGGACGGAGAAATCATTACATCGAATAATCAATGATCAATACAAGGAAGGGAGGGGGAAAGGAGGGGGACAGGGGGAGAAGCAATAAACAGACAATAGTGTAACTGAATGTGGGGTCAGGGGGAGAGTGGGCTATCAATGTTATCCACTGCGGGCGGTGTACATATGTCTCCACAATACCTGTTCCATGGCCCCCATACTCTATGCCATTTCCAGGGGCGGCCCCAGGCTAGATACACCGTTTTGTCCCTAAACATACACCAGTCCATGTTTTCCTTCCATACTTCAACTGTAGGTGCCCTATGGGATCCCCACAACTGTGCAATATCCCGTTTAGCAATCATGGCCCCCAGGGTTGCCCATTGGGTCTGGGCTACGTTATAATCTGTAGGTTCCCAGACATTTAACAAGCAGCGCCTGGCCTCCGGTGAGAGAGATACACCCGTCACCTCTTTCATTAGATCGTACACTCCGCTCCAAAAAGCCGCAACCTCATGACATTCCCAAATAATATGAAGAAATGTCCCCACCTGCCCACATCCCGCTTACACAGACCCTCCTCGGAAAAGCCCATCCGAACCAGACGGGGGCCCGTGACGTACACTTTGTGAAGGATCTTAAGCTGGACCAGTCGAAGTCTCGCTGGAATCGCGACCTCCTTGGGAGAGGAGATCGCCGATTGCCAGTCCTCGTCATCCAATTCGAGGCCGTCACAAACCCAGAGATCACGTAAGGGCAGCAGGAGGTCCGACCTATTATTGATCAACTTTTTATAGACCAGGGAAATAGTACTGTCTGGAACATGACCGTCCAACAATCTATCTTCAAGCGGGGACGACACCGGACCACCTCCCCCACCGGAAAGACTGACATCAAGGCATGGCGAACCTGGACATAGCGGAAGTACTCGGTGTTCCCTAATTCAAACTCAGTCCTTAAATTCTCAAACGATTTCACTTGTCCCTTAACCCAGAGGTCTCCCACCTTGCTAATGCCAATGAGGTCCCACTTATCGAACCCCTTAGTCTTCCACAGTTTACCAAGTCTATCAGAGTCGAAAAGTGGGTTTGCTAAAGTCAAGAGGTCCTTCCAACCCATCGAATTAGTTGCATCTTGCCATATACGAACTGCCGTCTTCGTAGGCCCCGACAAAGACTTGACCACTGATTTCGAGTACAGCGCCCTATAGTAGTTACCCCCAGGCAGCAGCCATCTATCCATAGCGAAAGCAGGGTTCAATTCAGGACCATACATTCCATGATTAATGGCCCCCAATTGGGACGCCCAATAATATCGTATGATGTCAGGTAGAGCAATACCCCCGTCGTACCACGGAAGCGTTAGTTTGGCAAGCGCGATGCGAGGCCTACCGTCCCATATCAGTTTCCTTTGAAGACCTTCAATTGTACGAAAATAACTAACAGGGACTATGTCAAGAGTGTTTTGGAGGGCATAAAGAAAACGAGGCAGAGACATCATCTTAAAGAGGGCTGCGCGTCCGAGCGGCGAAAGCGGAAGCTTACGCCAACCCGTGACGTCCTGCTTCAATCTGGTCAGAAGTGGGAGAAGATTCTGCTCATACCGAGTTACAGGGTCCATAGAGACCCAGATACCGAGATATTTAAATCCCGTCTGCGTCACCTGGATGGGGCAATTACGCGGGAGGAGGGAAACGTCGCCAAAAAGAACGTACAAATAGGATTTTGTCCAATTAATAATCAAGCCCAAGTTTCTACCAAAAGAGGTCAGGACATCGCATAGAACTATCAACGATTTCCTGGGCGAGGTCAGATATAGCAAAATGTCATCCGCGTAAAGCGAGATGCGATCCTCATACTCAGAGGACCACCGGATACCCCTCATCAAGGGCTCCCAGCGGATCTATGCAGCGAGAGGCTCAAGGGCTAGGGCAAACAGGAGTGGTGATAGGGGACATCCCTGACGAGTACCTCGCCTGAGACCAAACAGAACTGAGACACGACCGTTCACCACAATTTGTGCCAGGGGGTCCTCTTAAAGAAGCCGCACCCAGCCAATAAAACCGGGACCAAACCCAAATTTAGCAAACGCAGCCCACAGATATGACCACTCAACAGTATCAAAAGCCATCGTGGCATCCAACGAAGCCAAAATGGCCGCGAGAACTCTGTGCAGACGCCTAAGATTTAGAGCAGTGTTTCTATGGGGAATAAAACCGGATTGATCCGGATGGATCAGATCGCTAATAACAGTGATCAATCGATTAGCCAATACTTTTGCGAGAATCTTAGGTTCGGCATTAAAAAGAGATATCGGTCGGTACGACACACACTTGTCCCTTGGTTTCCCCTCCTTATGTATAAGAACAATCGTTGCGAGTTGCTGATCACGGGGGAGGGAACCACACTCACGAGACTCTAGAAACATATCTCTCAAATAGGGAGCTATCTTGTCAGGCCGCAACTTGTATAACTCTATCGGCAGACCATTAGGACCCATGGCTTTTCCGGACTGCAAGGAGCGGATCGCAAGGGCTACCTCATCAGCAGTTATTGCACTATCCATTTGCTCTCTATCGGCCTCTGAAAGACTCGGCGGAGCGATGTCTCGCAACAATAAGTGGGAGTCCTCCTCCGGCCTGTCTGACACGGAGGAGTACACCGTCTGAAAATGATCCGCAAAGCACGCAACATTCCCTACAGGGTCAGTGACCCGAGCACAACTCGCCATTTCAATCTCAGGCACCACACGACTAGCTCTGTCCCTCTTATCCAACCATGCTATCAGTTTACCTGCTTTATCTCCCACATCATACAGACGTCCCTGTTGCTCTCGACTCATGGCCTTAGCCGCTTCCGTAACCAACGCCCTATATTCCAACTGCTTTAATCGCAATACATGCATCCTAGCGCGGGTAAATTCCTGCTCTAGATCTAGCTCCAGATCTGCTATCTCAGTCTGAACCTTCACTACATCCTCATCTCTCCGTTTCTTAACGCCCACAATCAGCGACAGGGCTTGGCCCCTAAGGACTGTTTTAAAAGCCTCCCAAAGTGACACTGCGGACGAAACAGAGCCCTCATTCTCTAAAAAATATTGATCAAGTGATTTTATCAAATCATTACGAGTTTTAGGGTTTCGGAGATACCAAGGGTTGATCGGGGCTACCCGCCCCTCGGTCCCCGAAGACAATTCCATCCGAAGCCATAAAGGAGAGTGATCAGAGATTCCCAGAGCCATATGTTTAACCTCAGTGACAGAGGGCGCCTTTGCAGCAGGTACCAGAACATAATCGATCCTCGAGAGGCTACCATGAGTGCCAGAATGAAACGTGCATTGCCGCTGAGCGGGGTGCAACAGTCTGCAGCAATCCACCAGGCCTAGAGTATCAATGAAATCATGAAGCCAGTTCTGAGGTCCCTAGGTGGGTGCCTATCAGAAACACCAGATACAACCGCATTGAAATCACCACCCAGCAGTAATGACCCCTCGGGGAGAGAGAGGATAACCCGCCCCAAGTCCGCGAAGGTTGTTGACTGCAGGCCGGGGGGACATAAACAGAGACCAGGGAGAGGGTCTTGCCCTCCCACTGCCCTGTAAGGGCGACATAGCGTCCTCTATCATCAAGGACTGTTTCATCAACTTCCAGTGGAAGAGAATTCTTAACAAGGTCACCCACCCTCGGGAACCAGAGGAGAACCCCGCATGGGCTACCAAGCGATACCCCTTCCTATTCATGGCATAACATGTATTCCCAATCAAGCGAGTCTCCTGAAGAAGGACCACGTCCGGGGAGTGACGTTTCAATAGTTGCAGCACTACTCCACGTTTTATCCTATCCCCCAAACCGTTCACATTCCAGCTCATAAGCCTAAACCCCCTACCCCCATCCCATAAGAGAAAGAAAATACAACCCCGAGAAGAAACCAGCACTGTAATCAGAAAGTCATGCAATACTGTGCCTTGCAGAAACATGAACATAAATACTAACAAATCCCCCCTCCCCCCCACCAACAACCCGTTACAACCCCCCCCACCCTGCACCTCTGCGTAAGACTAAAAAGCCACCACAACTTGCAGTGTGCCTGTCGCCCCCACATCTAAACTAAGCTACAGAAAGTCGAACAGAGGAGGAAAAAGACCCGCCAATAGCCCCGTAACCCCCCCCCAAATGTCACACCGAATCATACGACCTAATTAGTGCGCCACAGTTCGAGGCCCTTCAAAGACCCCGGGAACCAGACAAAGAAGCGCTTATTCCTGTTCCATCGATCCGCCCTCCGCACCGCCAGTCTGTTCATCCTGTGGACGATGGGTCGGTAGAGTATCCAGCCAGTCGGCCGCCACCTCCGGTCTATCGAAAAACTAGGTCCGTTCTGAGTGTTCGATTCGTAACTTGGCCGGAAAAAGCATGGCGTACTTGAGGCCCATCTCAAGGAGTCTCTTTTTTACCCCAAGAAAACCAAGTATCTGTTTCTAGACCGACTGGGTAAAGTCCGGATAAAAGCTGATGGTAGAATTCTCAAACTTTACGGGACCACCCGCAAGCGAAGCCTGCAGGATAGCGTCTCTGTCACGGAAGTTAAAGATCCGTGCTATCAAAGGCCACAGTGGGGCACCCGTCTTAGGTTTACCACCCGGAACCCTGTGAGCCCGTTCCACAGTAAAGAATTTACTCCGTCCCTTGGGTGCAAGGTGGCTAACAAAGAGGTTCTCAACAAAGATGTCAGCTGCCGGATCCTCCGCCTTCTCTGGAACTCCAATGATACGGACATTGTTCCGCATAGCCCTTCCTTCAAAATCCTCCAGACGACGCGTAAAAAGGTCAGTGGAGGCCCTTAAGTTGCGAACCTCCGTTTGTAGCTCAACAACGTAGTCTGTCAGACGACGTTGACGGGAGTCTTGATGTCTAACAATTTGACTTTTTCATTGGTTTTCGTTCGAACCGTGCGGATCAGGTTCACATCAATCGCCACCGTATCGAGTTTGTGGGCGAGAGTCTCCATTTGTTTCCCTAGGGACGATCTGATCCCATCAATAGCGGCCATAACATCTTGTAGGGTCGGCTCAGCTGCTGAAGTTAGTGGATCTCTCGTTTCCTCCAGCGACCTACCCGGTCACTGGGCGACCCCTTAGCCTGGGCATAGCGATCCATGATGTTAGTTTGGGTATAGCCACCCCGCCGAGTAGTCTTAGACTTCTGTTTGTCCCCCTCCGGTTTCCACGCCATTGCGGGAAGTAGTAGGTATGATCCCGAACGGTGGTGGGGGGACAAAGCGCAAACAAGGCAGCTGAAGGATGGTAGGCTATGCCCGGCAGCAATCGATGTCGGTCGACTTGGAACAGTCACACTATGTTGAAAAATGGAGGCGTCAAAGGTCCCTCAAGCGGCAGTCCAGAGTCAGCCGGAGAACACGGCTCAAGCGTCCCTCCAAAACTGATCAATCAATGAAATATACACACTTGAGTGCCAAGCCAAACAGTAGCCCTCGGTGAGAGAGAGGCGCTCCCAGTCCCGGTTATCTCTAATAGGCAAAACCGAAAGTAAAAGTGAACCGGACCGGTCGTCCACTCCACTTCAGGCCGATGTTGTTCAATTGCACCTCGGGCACCATGCCAACTCCACATCCGGGCATCACGGAGGTGTAGGCCGCAATCTTCCAAGCGCTATAACTCCAGCTCCCGGGGTCCGATCTGGATTCTGATTGCAGTTCCTGCCTCTCCCGTGGTTCGTCTTCACGAAGACATCAATGGGAGACAGGATAAACAACAGTATATATGCGGGAGGTTACGAGGGTCTCGGGAGCCCTGTGCTCACGCGGCCATCTTGGTCACGCGCGAAGCTCCTCTCGGAAATGTTTATTTTTAATGCAGTGTTCTCAAATGCAGTATCTTAGCTAATACAAGCAAACATATTATAAGGAACAAGGTTAACAGCATGGTTACGATTCCATAGAATACAAAAGGCGAAAGCATGTTAAAATGCTAAAGGGAAAAGGTCTAAATAGAACCTCAGTTTGCCCTCCCTAGCTAGTATATCCTATTATATCTACAGAAGGTCTCCTTGGGTTTTAGAAGGGCGGGCCCATACCTTTGGGTTCAGCAGAAATGGATCACATCATCTCGTGCACCAACTCTCTGCATACGGATATTCATCAAGTGTGTAACTTATGCTCTGTGCAGTGCATTATTAATCGCAACTAAACCCAAAGTTGACCACACCTACATATATATTATGTCTACTTAGTGCGCTGATCAATCCAAACAACAAGCGCTGTGTTGAGATAACCTTGAAGGCCTCGGCACTCACTGTACAGACATAGCTTACCAAGCAAAGCTGATATTATAAGCAAACATGTTATTCTCGTGTGAAGCAAAACATCCAACTAGGCGAGGAGCTTTAATAACAAAATGTGTCGTGTGCAGAGGCTGCAGAAAAGGAAAATGGTGTTCAAACTTCTAACAAGCTCACACTAACATAACACAGTGCAAAGGTGAAACCAAAACACAAGACAGTTGGACGTTAATATTTGCCAGTTATTGGGATCCCTGTCTTCTTATATTCTCATTCAGCAGATATGAGCAGAGGTCAAGTGTTTCTGCACTTCATGTCCCCCCTACCAGAACACCTATCTACTCCGCAGGCTCGCACGGGCTGGCTGAGTAAGGGCTTTCAGGCAAATGGAGTGGGTGTGGCCAATTACTCTGAACTGATTGCAGGCACTAATCAATTTTTGTTGCAGGATGACCAATCCGTTTGCCTTGGGCACACAGTAGCTTTGCGGATAGGACAGCAAGAACTAATAAGCTTGTGGCCCCTGAGCACGTCACAGCAAGACTCCTTCCCTCCTCCACACTTTGATGCTCTCCAATCACTTGAGTTGATGGGCCAGACAAGGCGGTTGTTCCGCTATTGTCCAACCACCGCCTCATGTCTTTTCGAGGTGTATTTCTGTTGTCTAAGAGTTAGTCTACAAGAGTGTTCTTCTTTCCATGTAACTGAGTCAGGGGTCAGCTTTTGAGAGTGCCCAGCCCCTTAGCTCAAAGTGCCTTGTGTATATGAATTTAAATTTTACCATTGAATCCAGAGATAGTCAAGCTTTCAACTAAAGTTTCACCTGGTCATGCTTGTTCTGGTAAATGTACAATAACCCTCGGTAACTCGAAGCTTTAAAATTAGTGTCCCATCTAGATAAAGGGCTCACAACAACATTCATCTAAAGGTTAATACAAAACATATTAATCATCAAGAAAGGTAAAAATGTTTTTAAAAACACAGGATTATATCTGATATAATTGTTCTATAGATGTGCATAAACAATGATTGTTCGTCTGACAAGAAATCCAACCCTCTTATTCAACATAAATCCCTACATTCGTATGGTCATTCATTCATATCTCCAGACACAGGTAGCAAAGTAAACAAAATCTATGCAGTAATGAAGTCTAGAACAGAGTGTTCCCTGATTGTATATAATTTTCACAAAAACAGTCATCATGCTAATGCTTTAAAGGGCACATTATTTTAGGTGGATGCCTTTTATTCAATGTTCTTGTGGCTTTTTATCTACACCTGTTTCGGTACACAAATGCCATCATCAAGAAAGCCACCTTCATGGTAGGATAATGGGTACCTACAATTACATTTTACCTTAAGTAGAGCCCTTAATTTAACCAGAATTACTTTAAAATATCAGTTTGTAATCAGTGGGCGGACACCGTCACCATGTAAAAAGCTTCACCCGCTGTAGATACATAGTTATTCCCAGTAAGGGTAAACAAGTGTGCAGATAGTACCAATTACAAGCCATACCAAGAGTGATGCTCCAGATCAGGGGTGTAGATACCAACAATGTTGAATATACAGAGGGGCCATAT
This sequence comes from Lissotriton vulgaris, assembly GCF_964263255.1. Classification (NCBI taxonomy): domain Eukaryota; kingdom Metazoa; phylum Chordata; class Amphibia; order Caudata; family Salamandridae; genus Lissotriton; species Lissotriton vulgaris. Next base: position 162,501,112 of record NC_141699.1, on the reverse strand, counting down.
GCCTCATGCGGCTTAGTTCAAAAGGAAGGTGAAGAAGCACAGGATATGGAGATGGATTAAAATGATAAGTAGTATTGACCTGCATAAAAAAAAACACTTAGACCTGATGTCGGACAAGAAAATACAAGAAATTGAAACTCTGGCTGATTCCGTCGGGGTTACTGGAAAGGAAATATGCGAAGATGTCAGTAACTAGAGAAGAGTATGGCAAAGGGGGTGACGACATTTGAAGTATGACACAAAGGCCACATACCTCAAGGTCATAGGGTGTAAATAGAACTGGCCCAAGGACCGATCAGGGGGCAAAAGTCGAGTACATGTGCAGCCTAAAAACAGAATAAATATTATAAAACTACTTGCAAGGTAATGACGAAGGGCAAGAGGAGGCTCAAACTGGAATAAAGTGCCTAAATGAACTGGACTGAAAAGTGTGGCGTAAAAAATGAGTCCAGGAGCGGTAAACAGGTGACATTAAAACAGTACTGCAAACCAAGGGCGGGATGGAAAGGGCTCATCTGGAGCGTGCCAGGGTGCAGTGTAAAACTACCACGCTTGTTCTGGTTTCGGGCGATGGCTGCCTGCTTCTGAACTTAGTGTCATTACGATGAATCTGTTGCTCCACACAATAGGTTGTTGCAAGAGGTGTACGATTTACACATCACAGAGTCCTTTAAGCACTGCATTGACTTGCAGGGAAAGTAAGATTGATACATAAAAGATAATGCCCCGGTAACATGGCTTGAGGCCATCCGGTCTATGCTGTCTTGCTCTGCTTGCCACCTAGGCCGACACTGCAAGTGGTCCAGGCATTTTGTGTACTTAGACAGAATTCCCATCACATTCCCCTGCCAGAGATGAAGCCGGGTATTGTCTGCGTACATTTGAAGTTCTAAGTGGACATCCTCAAAGAGTTGATCACGTACATGTTGAAAAGAAAGAGAAAGGTCTTGCATTTGAACATCTTGAAGCAACATCAGTCTTTGAGCGAAACAATCCAATTTAAAGTGACTTTACCCCTAGTTTGACTTTGTGATATTTTGCATGCACTGACACATTTTCTTCTGTTTCTGTTGTATGCTGTTATGTTTGTTAATGCTGAGCTGCCTGTACAAAGCGCCGGGACACTCCTTCTGAGTAGCCGTGCGCTATACAAATAAAAGTATAACATAACATAACATTGAAGGTAATGTTTTTTATTGCAAACGTGCATACGCACAGATTTGCTTGTGCTTAGCTTTATAGTGTGAAATGCATAAATAACTGGAGGGGATTATGTAGCGTATATATGATCACTGGGGATATTGCTTTGATAGTTACGTGTTTAATGAAGTACTAGTACCCACTAATGTGTGCACTTCTGTCTTAAAATGATTGGGTACTTAGACTGTAACCGAGTTCATGGTTTATCCATTATCTTTGTAAATAACTATGTGATTTAATTTTAACTTAGTACTTTATGGTTTGTATAGTGCTTCTTCAGACAGGCTACACTGGTACTGGGCGCAGTAGACAACTGAGGGTTGAGAACCGCGAGTTAGTGTAGTAAAAGTCGCATCTTATTGGAATTTCCGTTTTGCATCAGGTGTATTTCAGAGCAGAACATTTGCAGGATCCTTATTCCAAAACATGCCTGCATGGTGCATATGCCTGTAAATGTGACCATTGATTCCAAATGCAGTGATATAGGTTTGATGTAGTCCAGCTTTTTAGGGTGCATGCCAATCTAGGCACTTGATGCTGAAGCCGTTGTCTGTCTCAAAGCTTTTTTTGAGGGACCAGTCTAGATCACTTTACAGGAATTCCATTACAAACAAATTCTATCTCCTCTGTATAGCGCTTCAAAGCATTAGTGGTTGGTACTGGGTACAGTAGGCGTTAGGCAGTACAAAAACATTCCTTTGGAGTACAAGAAATGACTTTAGGTCTTTAGTTAAATGCTTGTACTTTATGTGGTGTAGACAGTAGGTCAGAGAAAGGATAATGCAAGAGACGAAGGCAGTAACAGCGGTAACACATGTGCATTCCTGCCATTACTAAGTGCTCATTCTAAAAATGAGTATGCTCTTGATAAACCTTGATAAGGAAAAGCTTAAATAATCAATATCCATTGCAGGTTTCATGTATCTGCTTGTATGAAGCTCAGTACGTAAAACGCAAAATGGCAAGCATTTACATTTGTGAAGTATAGTGTATTTGATCTGCAGTATACACTAATGTATATTTGGAATGCACCAAGATCATTGAAATGAAATGAAATGAAAAAACAATTTATATAGCGCGATAGCTACCCTCAGGCGTCCTAGCGCTACAGACAACGTGCTTGGATCGCAGTAGTCATGAGCTAATCAGATTTATTAAAAAGCCATGTTTTCAAAAGTCTGCGGAAGACAAGGAGTTTGGGTTCTGATCTGAGTTGGAGGGGGGAGGGAGTTCCAAATCCTGGCCACATTGTACGAGAAAGAACGTCCTCCACACCTGGCTCTCCGGACCCTAGGTATTATGGCTCCCCGGACCCTAGGTATTAGGGGATTAAGCTGGAATAATCTAGCCTCTATCACTAGTGACTTTTGAACCGGTCTACATAATCCCTTCTTATCAGGGTTATGGAGAAGATTATATGTTGATGAAAAATCATTCAGCAGGCCCCTTCAAAGACGTGGCAGTGGTAGAAACATAAAGTTGTTGCCACCATGTTGTCACCATGTGCTCAGAAAATCCCTAAGCATTCACCCATCTTTACTCACGAAGACCAAGGTCCTGACTTGGCAGAATCGGGACCAGATGGAATTTAGTTCAGTCTTAAAGTTAGAAGACTATTAGGTTTTCAAGTGTACGGGGCATACTGCAAACCACAACTGCAGGCGAGGCGGTATGAGACGAACTAGAAGAATAGCCAAAAAAGGTTAGAGACACATACAGTCAGTATGTTATATCTACTGAAAAGATAAGTGGGCAAACTCAACGGTTGGCAGGGGCCGGAGTTAAAGCAAGACACTCTTATACTCCTTTCACAGCAAACTGAATGTTTGTCAACATACAGATTTTCACAACAACCTTGTGTTTTTTAGGTCGAGGACCGTCCCACGCAGTGGGCGGAGCCGAAGATATATTGATTCTTAGAGGGGGCTTGGAACCCACCCCTCTTCTCCATTGGCGGCCTAGTAAATGCTGGCCAGCCATTGGAGGAGAGGGGCGCCACTCGATCCAAGCCCCGTCTTTTTCGGATTCAGGGGCGTTTTTTTTCAGCTTCTTTCTATTTACTTTCTCTCCTCTTCCCATTGGCTGGAATTTTACCTTCCAGCCAATGGGAAGAGGAGCAAACGTAAACACGCCCCTCAATCCGAAAAATGACCGTGCTTTCTCCGAGGCATTTCTGCCTTGCCTCGGAGAAAGATGGTGGTGCAGCACTAACCATGCATATTTCGCTGCATTTTATAGCTGGTCTCTTGTAGATTGTGTGTGTAGACTTGGATGTACGAGGTTCAGAAACAACTGCTGTAGCATCACTTTTAACGTTCGGGCGGCGTAACTCTGTTTGTTATGCGATTGTTATGCCACGGAATGATGGGGTCTGTGTGCAGGGTTAAGCCTGGCAGTTTATTGGAGTTGGAGCGCCAGTACCTGGGCCCGTGTACTTCCGGCGGAGGCCTATGATTTCCTGCCTGCAGACGCAGTGTCCTTGCCCGAGTAGCCGAGGCACACCAAGGTCGTTTCCCAAATGCAGTTTCCAAGCGTTCTGCACACAGTCCAGCCCCCCCACCCCCTTCCCAGTTGCTGCTAGGCCCCTAAAGGATTCCTGCCGAGATGATGCGGGCGCCCCTTGGCCTCCCCTCTGGTCCGGAGATCAGCTTCTGCTGTCTCCGAGGTCGCGGGGTCAGTCAGTCGGTCGCTGCAGGAGAGGAGCTGGGCACTTAGCTTCCCGTGAACCCTGTCCATATTCAATACCTTGGATGCCCTTCCAAACCTCATCAGGTTTGATATATCCCTTCACTTTCCTAGCAAGAACAGCACACACTTTAGGCACTATTTTGGCTAATTGTACCATCTACTGATGCCAACATTGCAGTGGTTTCATACCATTTTCCATCATCTCGGGAAGCAGTTCACAATCTCTAAATGATGGTCGCTTTGCTTTCCAATGTCTGTGGAAATTCATGTTGCTGTAGTCACATGTGCTGAAGGGGGATTGGTGTCAGTACAACGCGATGTATTACAACGCGTTCCGTTACAACGCGATTTTTACATCGCAAATACCATTACAATGCATGCCATTACAACGCATGGCATTACATAGCAGATACTTTTACAACGCATGGCATTACATCGTAAGTATAGGTAAGTATATCTTTTTTAAAAAAAATGTAATAAAGTTAATTAAATTAATTTAAAATAATAAAAATAATATAACATTTTTAAAACAGTAATTAATTTAATTATAGTAATTTAATTAATATTAAAATTGATATTAATTTAATATATTTAAAATAATATAATTAATGATATATAAAAAATTTATAAATAGAAAATAATATAATGTAATTAATAACAATAAATATAATTATAATTTAATTAAGTTATAAATAATACATAATATAATTATATTTATTAAAAGAATTTAATTAATTAAACATTTTTAAATAATATAATTTAATTATAATCGTTTATTAATACAATTAAATTAATAATTGTAAATATAGTTATTATTTTAATTAAATTAAATAAAATTAATTTAATTAATTTCATTTATATAAAGTCGTAATACCCCTGTACCCCAAAAAACAAACCCAGCCCTAAAACCTAAAAACACCCCTGTACCCCAAAACCCAAACCCTGCCCTAAAACCTAAAAACACCCCTGTACCCCAAAACCCAAACCCTGCCCTAAAACCTAAAAACACCCCTGTACCCCAAAACCCAAACCCTGCCCTAAAACCTAAAAACACCCCTGTACCCCAAAACCCAAACCCAGCCCTAAAACCTAAAAACACCCCTGTACCCCAAAACCCAAACCCAGCCCTAAAACCTAAAAACACCCCTGTACCCCAAAACCCAAACCCTGCCCTAAAACCTAAAAACACCCCTGTACCCCAAAACCCAAACCCTGCCCTAAAACCTAAAAACACCCCTGTACCCCAAAACCCAAACCCTGCCCTAAAACCTAAAAACACCCCTGTACCCCAAAACCCAAACCCTGCCCTAAAACCTAAAAACACCCCTGTACCCCAAAACCCAAACCCTGCCCTAAAACCTAAAAACACCCCTGTACCCCAAAACCCAAACCCAGCCCTAAAACCTAAAAACACCCCTGTACCCCAAAACCCAAACCCTGCCCTAAAACCTAAAAACACCCCTGTACCCCAAAACCCAAACCCTGCCCTAAAACCTAAAAACACCCCTGTACCCCAAAACCCAAACCCTGCCCTAAAACCTAAAAACACCCCTGTACCCCAAAACCCAAACCCTGCCCTAAAACCTAAAAACACCCCTGTACCCCAAAACCCAAACCCTGCCCTAAAACCTAAAAACACCCCTGTACCCCAAAACCCAAACCCTGCCCTAAAACCTAAAAACAACCCTGTACCCCAAAACCCAAACCCTGCCCTAAAACCTAAAAACACCCCTGTACCCCAAAACCCAAACTCAGCCCTAAAACCTAAAAACACCCCTGTACCCCAAAACCCAAACCCTGCCCTAAAACCTAAAAACACCCCTGTACCCCAAAACCCAAACACTGCCCTAAAACCTAAAAACACCCCTGTACCCCAAAACCCAAACACTGCCCTAAAACCTAAAAACACCCCTGTACCCCAAAACCCAAACACTGCCCTAAAACCTAAAAACACCCCTGTACCCCAAAACCCAAACACTGCCCTAAAACCTAAAAATACCCAAACACCCCAAAACATATAAATCAGTACCCCAAAACATATACTCCTATACTCATACTTATTTTAAAAAATACTTAAATTAATATATTTAATTTATAATATTTAAAAACGAAATAAATATTTTTAAATAATTAATAATAATTAAATCAATTATAAAATATTAAATAAAAAAAAAAAAAAATTTAAATACTTACCAATACTTACGATGTAATGCCATGCGTTGTAATAGCATCTGCTATGTAATGCCATGCGTTGTAATGGCATGCATTGTAATGGTATTTGCGATGTAAAAATCGCGTTGTAACGGAACGCGTTGTAAAAGATGCGTTGTAGCGGTAACACACCGCTGAAGGGTAATGTGCCAGTTTCAGATAGCCGAAACAAGTGGTTTTGTTTGGAGAGTCATAGGGTTGTCCGCAGACACACCTAAGCGGATGGACAAAAGAACAACTAGCCTATAATGGACAAATCGTGGTATAAGTTTAAAAAAAATAGAACCCTCTTCTGTTTAGGATTGCCGTACACCTAATAAAAGTGTCGGATCCAAATGACCAACAGCGGGCAGCCAAATGAAGAAGCTGAGCGGTCTCCAGTGTCAAAAGATACTGGAACTTACTGGCTAGAGGGACGCATCTGTCAAAAATACACATCTTGGGCATTTTAACATTCGCTGGTTTTTTGTTTAAATCCCAAATGCATTTAAAAACAAAAAATAAGCTATCAGCTGACTTTCCTTTATCAAGAGTTTTTTCTCTTTTGGTAAGGTTAATTTTGCACAGCCATTACTCTGGTGGCATTTTTATTTCATCTTGTTAAAGAATTTTTTTGACCGGATTTTAGCTTACAATGAGAGTGAAATAAAAAATATATTTTGATGCCATTTACTGAAATACCATGGGGTATTTCTGTAATAAGAATTGCCCAAGTATTGAAGACTGAGTGCTAGAGAGAAAGAGGTGTTTGTAGCCATTGGCATGCTTGTGCATGGTTCAGGTCCCAATGGAACTGGAAAACTGTAATAAAGGAAGTGGGAGAAAGACCAATAGCTCATGCCTCAGTCAAAGTGACTCCACCTACAATATCTGTGGTATGCCCGTCTGGGAACCTGCTAAAGGCTCTGAAGCTTTTCCTATTTGCTATTAAAACATGGACATCAAATTCATCTGAATGTCAAGAATGCCTACAAGTCTGTACATTTCATGAATCACCATTGATAGGAATGCAACAGCAGTTGGATCTCTTGCCAGGAGGTCAATATACTGATAAGACCTCACTTATGAGAGATCTTGATAGAAGCCCCAACCTTGAGCAATCCTCTCTTTCTTGAATAGCGGACTCTCTACTGGCTAGAGAAAATGTGATAGCGAAATTATTCTGAAGAAAGCCGCTCTACCGAGGAACTAAAGTGGAAGTTGCTTATAATCCCCTGTATATTTTCCAAGTCTCAATAAAGCTGCTGCCTGTATCTTAGTCTGGCTCTGCATCTTGTTTTTGGGCACCATTATCTCTAGATATTTAAATGTCTCCTTCTATATAGGCTGTGGGCATGGTAGCAGGATTGCCAATTCCCCACTTTGCCCCTCAAATACTATAGACTTTTCCAAACTGATCATTTCCCGAACAGGTCCAATTACCTTAAACTGACGTCTCTCCAGTAGGGTCAGCTCGCTCAAAAAGGGATATGCTAGCTACAACTGTTGTCTTTGCAGGAGCGTCCTGAAGGAACTCTTCAGATGAGTAACTTGGAAGACAATCTGCCATTTCCATTTAGTACCAGAGTTGGGAATGGCTCAGTTGCTTGAAGCTCTGCCCAAAGAGGTCTGCACATGTAGAGATTTGACACGTGATGAGTAACCTTGATCATGAGAGATCCATGCCTTGGATTCATGCCCCATTTCTTGTATGGTATATTATCTCCTAAATATAAGAAACTTAGTAGAGAATTCAGTGTGAATGAAGGCGTACTCTCCTAAGGACCAAATCGGAAGTCTTCTCCAGTGCCTTGAATATTTCCAACCCTCAATTAACCCAATAAAGTCCAGTGCAGTTTAGATTCTGGACCAGAACCTTATTCCCTGGCACTATTACTCATAGGTATTTAAATATCTCCATTTGAATAAAGAGGGGTGGTCATCTCAGCTGGATTGCCAGTTCCCCACTTTACACATTGACCCTCAGCATCAAAACATGTAACATATTCCCAAAACATGCCTAGTCATTATATTCTGATGGGCAAACCTCTCACTTGTAGTTTCAGACCTCACTTTACCAGAGATATGGCAGCTAAAGATACTCTTGTTGGCAAGTCTTGGAAGTGGCAGCTTGGAGGACGACTTATACCTTTGGCAAGTTTTTTTGCCTTCATGTAAAGTCCAGAGCAGACTCTACAGTGGAACACGCTGTTCTTCAAAACCCGTTTGCTTAAGCCTCATTCCTATCTGCCACTTTCTTCTTCTGATAATGCTTTGCTAATCTTAATTGAGTGATGTGCATTTATGAAAGATCCAATGCTGGAAAGTGCAAAAGTGACTCACTTGTAACTACAGTTCTTCTGCTTTGGTATCGTTCACAGATTCGTAAGACCAGATACTCATTTAATTTAATTTTTTAATTAATTTTTATTGGCATTTTTACCAAGTACAGTACAATAGCATTAATATCGATTAGAATGTATTTTTCATCCAATTGCATCTTCTCATGGAATAGAATTAAATCTTATTTTGCGCCCCCCCTTAACAGTTCTGGAATTGGCAATTCTGATGCGTATAGATGGGTGAGGCGAGTTCTGTGTCCATGCAAGGTAATCTGTGAGCTGTACTGGGAGTTGGGATTCGCTCTCATAGTCAGCCCAACACTAAAGTTGGTGGTATGTGCCAGCTAATGATGTAAACTGGAACAAATTAGGGAGACACAACTGGGATACACTGTGTCTCATATTACGCCACTTTGTGGGGGCCACCCAATTACTACATTTTGGCTAGGTCTCAGGTTGTGCATGCACAGAGTTTGGGGGGGGGGGTCCTGGAATGCCACGTGAAGGGGAAAAAACGCGTATTGTCCATTCTCGGCCTTCTAGCCTTGGCCCATTGAGTGTCTATTCCATCTGGGGACTACCTTGAGTTGGTGCGGGCGCGCTTATGCTATGGGGTAGCGGGTAGTCTGGGACACCGGTGCATCTGATGTTTCCTGCACGAAGGAGTGGAGTAGCATAGCCCATGGCATAGATATAGGATGCTTGCGGGTTCCCTTGACCTCTTCGAATCGAAGTACCTCTTCCTCGGCTGCGCACCACTTTTTCACTGCCCCCACCCATGCTGCTAGTGGAGGACACCCCTGGCGACTTCCAATGCATTGCTATGCACCGCTTGGCCCGAAGGAGCACCAGGGACGCGAAGCGTGTCAACTTTTTGTGTATGCCCGGAAGCCCTGTGACTGCAAGGAGGATGGCCTGGATTGTGGCCTTCGCAAGACCAGATACTCTTGACAAATTTTCTTAACCTGACAGTTGAAGCCTGTGAGGAGAGTAGAGCTGTATGCTTCCCCACCTCATTGTCAAAAGTTTAGGTGACATGAAGACGTGGATTGACTAAAAGTTGTATATGGCTTTGCAATGTTAATTGACCGCATATACAATACTATGTAAATGTTTGCTAACAAGGTTGCCTGGCCTGACATGGGGTATCATTCGAACGTTTGAATCTATGAAAGATACTAACATTGGAGAACTGTAATTACAAGGTGAGGAAGTTTTTACTTTAGTGGTGCTGTATTTCAGGCCGTTTGGAACTGCTACTAAATTTCTTGCTGCAATTGCATTTCTCTCTTTGGAGCAGTCCCCTTATGTTGCCAAAGTACTCCTTTCTTCTGATCCTGGCTGGCAAGATTAAATGGGCCCCTCAGTTTGTCATAGGCTGAAGTAATTCATAGTGATAACTAGTTCAAGTGATAACTAGTTTGCACATTCATTGCTACAGGTAAATGAGAACTGCAACCACCTTAAACATGAAGTCTAAAATCCGTCATCTAAGAGATGTATGTTTGAAGTGCATACAAGTCACCAGACGTCTTATGGCAAATTTAGGTGAGGGGTTTTAGTTTTGTTTACATCCTTTGCTTATTCTAAAGATGAGGGCAATGCTTCCTCATTGTGTGTATATTACTTAGTAACTCATTGAAATCTTAATCCTTTTCCCGATAATATACAATAATGCACAATATGAAAGGTTAAGATTAAGAAATGTGTTGCTACAACCTGGTCAGTCAATTTATAAATTCGATATATTAAACACTTTCACAACTTTGCTAAAGCAACAGAATTGACCATACACACGGGATACAATGACCTACAATAAAGGAAACTACATTAACATATGCAGATAAACAACCTTCAAACTATTTGATACTCAAGCATGGATTGTTCAGCAGTGAGTGTTTTAGTAATTTGGTAATTTACTTGACTTGTTAGATAGGAACGTTATCATTTTTAAGGTATTTGTGTATATCACTGTGCCAGGTATGTTTTGTTAGCTAACCAAATATGTAATGGTGTTTGTACTTGCTAATGAATTTAATCAATTAAGGAAACATATGCATAGCAACAAAGGCCATTTAAAAAATATGCTTTAGAATGGACATTTTTACAAGGATTTAACTATAACATTTGTCTTTCAGGTCTTTCACTACATGAGTTTGAGCATCCTGTCCTTTTTCCTTATTGAACTCTTCTTTAAACTATATGCCTTTCAAACAGAATTCTTTCATCACAAATTTGAAGTTATGGATGCAATTGTTATTGTGGTATCATTTGTTCTGGATATTGTCTACATAAGCCGAGAAGATATCTTCGCTGCTGTTGGGTTATTGATCCTGCTTAGGCTTTGGCGAGTTGCCCGAATAATAAACGGCAAGTAATTTATTATTTCCATTCTACCATGCATGTATGAAGGTATTTCTCAGTAATATGAGATGGATGATTGCCTTTAAAATATAAGCGAGTACGTTTATTACTTGTATTTTTACAGACTTTGTATTTGATTAGCTGCTATTCTTAATTGCAATATTTGAAGCTTCTGTTTTAAACCTACATTACATTAGAATCATTCATCTATTTGTTCTTTTCTGTGCCAAAATGTTAAAATCAAATCATTCATCTATTTTGAATGTGTGATATGACTGTTACATCATTCACTATGTATGATTAGTGTCACAGCAGTTAGCTGTTGAACATTCACAGTAAAAGCTGTGAAAGGGGTCTAAAGTCAGCCCCTGGTTCTCACTGACTTGGTTGAACTGCTTTTTGTAGTTCAGTCGGGCCACGGAGACCAAGGAGCTGAGCAGGATTCACCCTTCCCTCCTTCTGAAGCCCTAGTGACACTGAGCTACAGGAGGTCACTATCTTAGGAGGAGGGAAGGGTGAAGGCTGCGTGTATCCTCTTGCACGTGCAAATCTAGTTTAATACTGATAAATTGGTTGATAATGGGTACCACTGTGTTATACTTGTCCATGTGGAATATTTTAACACTTTATTTATGACTGCTTTTCATGATTAGGGGTAACGTGGGTGGGGTGGGGGATTTATGTTATAGTTTTATTGTACTGATTTTAGTAGACCTAAAATATGTATGAAATTTACAGTAGTTGAAATATGCTTGAATGCTTATGGAGCGGTAAAAAAGGGGGTGGTAATGGACGGAGCATCTGAACCAATCAAACACTCACACCCAGTCAAAAGATCTGGGTTTAATCCATCACCGTTCTTTAGCCCTCTCTGCCACCCCAGTTCAGACATGGCTATATGCAAATCAGTCTGACCCTGTGCCTCATGGGAACAGTCCAGCCCGAACTGCCAAGCCATGCCTTCCCTGGACCGGAAACAAGCTTCCGAGGACCGGTTTCTGGCATTCCAGCCGTCTTCAGCCCGGCTTGCTTGAATCCAGTGGCTATTAATCTATTTATAATAATTATCCATGTACCTTTTTGAACCAAATTACGGTATATGTTGTGCACATCCTTTATGATTTGTATTATATGCCTATCACTATTGTACTAAGGTCTATTTAATTAAACAATACAATTTATTTAAACTGTAGAACATTTACAGCAAAAGCTGTGAACAAATGCTTCGGAGCCGAGGGGGATTTCGGGCTCCAAGAGGCCTTTGTTTTTCTAATTAGACCATTCTGCCCTCATGGGACAGAATGTTCTAATAGCTTTGAAGCCCACTGAAGCTGGGCTATACCGACCATTAAAAGCCCACTGGGGGAACTTTTAACATAGACTTATAGCCCGCCGTAGCGGGCTATACCGGCCAATAAAGGCCCGCTCCAGCGTTTGCCTTTAACAAGGGAGCGGGACTTTAATGGCCGGGATAGCCTACTACAGCAGGCTATTAAAACATTCTGCCACTAGAGGGCAGAATGTTCTAACAAATAAAACAAAGACCTCTCAGGACCAGAGGGGTGTTTAACCCCTTCGACACTCATGACGAGCTGGGCTCGTCATGGTGTAGCCTCCTCATACACTGATGACGAGCCCAGCTCGTCAAAAAACAATGAAAATAAGCAATTCCCAGCACAGGAGGGGAATTGCCTTAGCAGCCATGGAGTTAAATCCCCTCGTCTCCGAGAGGTATTTATTCATAGCAACAGCTGTGAACAGCGGCCTCTCAGAGCCAGAGAGGGTTTAAATCCCTTGGGGATCCAAGAGGCCTTTGTTCACAAAAACAAAGTGGGATGTTGCTCCGCAGGCTTTTACGGGCCCGTAGAAAACCGGAGCACTCCATTGTATTCAATGGAGTGCTCCACATTCCAATGTTCTAATGGCCTGTATAGCCAGCTTCTTCCAGACTATAAGGCTACATTAAATAAGGCTAGTATTGCTTCCTTTTGTCTCTTCCCTGGACTTAAAAACATACCTTCAACTTAATATTGTATTCTCATGGATACCTCTGATCTTTTGAATATCTCTAGGCACCAGAGTGAATATGGATTTTTTTTAATTGTAACTGTATACATGTACCAGCGGATGTGAGGGTGGTGACATGTGTATAAAGGTACAATCCCCTCAGGGTGACATCCGTTCTTTTATTTCTGCACCATTGAACATGGATCTGGATCTCAATTCCCGACTTTGGTCAGGTTTCAATGATGCCAAGTTGTGTTTCTAAGACCTCTTGCTTGGGAAGCGTCTCCCTAAAAACCATAGGCTTTAAGCTGTGCCAGCCTGCAGGAAACTGATATTATTATTGGAGTTTTATATAGCACGAATTAGACCTGAAGATATCAGAGCGCTTTACACGAGCACCAGTTGCGTTACAGACGGACACATTCATTTTTGTTAGGCATGGGGAGATTAAGTGATTTTCCCAAAATCACAGAATGTTGAGCGACCCTGCCGAGACTCCTGCTCTGAGGTCGACTGCTCTAGCCGTTAGGCCACATACTCTCCCCGATATGGTACACAGTTATGCATGATGTCTGCTAATGTGTCTGCCTCCAGCCACAAAACAAAGTTGTGCAACAAATCCTCCCTGATCCATTCTAAAGCAATCAGAGAGCCGGCAGAGAAACTATGTTGAGGAACACAAAAATGTGACAGATCACGATCAAAACAGCAGACCCGCTCCAACTTATGGGTCTCCTCCAAGTTGCTTTCCAAGTTAAGTCTATGATGATGTTGAGAGAGAAGTTGTGCCACAAGTACTAATAGGCCCAGCTGGAATGATAACCATCTCCCCACTCCTGCTCCAGGGAGAAGCACTCCAAGGAACTTGACTATGCTGGCATCTACTGACTAAGGGGAAGAGGCCTGGTGCACCCGGATTTTCCTGGACCATCTTTGACCCTGCAGCAAATAGTGGCTTTTAGGGAGTGCATTCTGCAGATTTTCAGAACAATGAGGCTCCCTCTGGCGTACCTTCATGCCCAATGGATTCTCAAAAGCCCCTAGTCCCACTGGCTGGTCCTTTCCCTGTATCGACTAACCCTGTTGGGCTTCCATCAAGGTTGTTGCTGGTGTCCGTTTGTGCATCCACATGCGTGCTGTAGGCTACATTGGCACCAACTGATCCAGTGGCAGCGCTTTCTCTGGATCTGATACCAATGCACATTTCCGATCTGGAGCGATTATCGCCCCACACAAGGCCCATGCCTTTGTATTAAATCACCAAGGAGTAACCTCCCAATTTGAATGAATCATTTATATAGATGTCACTACTATTGTACACACAATGCCATATTTGGGTCGAATTCTGATATTGTATGTGGGCTCCAAAATGTTCCACGTGCAGAAGATGATGATGATGAGATTAATACAAATTCTGTAAACTTGGCATGATACGTTGGAGTGCTTACTGGCCTTTAACTCTGCCAGGACAGACATCCTGATGTCAACAGAGACTAAGCTGTGTTCTGCTCCCCAGTTAGTTACCAGGTAACTGTCATATTCCGATCCACAAATACCCAGCATTTCAAACTTATCACCCAACTCCTAAAAGTTTGATTGTTCACGGTTCTACTACAAGGTCGGCCCCATTGCATTTTCTACTGCGCCGTTTAATTTGGAATTGAAATGTGGTGAGGCATTTGGAAAGAAAGTCTATTCTTCTGCCAGCTTGGTCCTAATATAATTGAATATTTCTTATCTCCTTGCTCGGTAGACATGTACTCTTTGGGATATGGCCAGCGAGATCTTGTGGCCTCCCTAATGGGTTCAGTAAAGGCATTTGCCCAGGCAATGTGGGAGAAGCAAGATGCAACAAAATATGTTCCAAGGGCGGGTCCGAGCAATGAGCCGAAGTCCCACCTCCAGCCTGCTCAAAGAATCCCTTTTATAGGGCTTATCCTACATACTCTGACTTTCAGGGCCTTTCCATCCTGCAGTGTGTCTTAGACTTTCAGGATGCGAGCCTGTTGTATTAAGCTAAATCCTAGGTTCTGACCTAGCAGTTCTGAGGATTCTTGGCCATGTGCATCTTGCTCTCCAAGATGCTCATTGGCATGTACATGCTTTGAATGGAACACCCACCTACTGAGGGCAAAGCACTGGGATTACATTTCGGACAACATCTACATTTTAATAGAGGCAGCCCGGGACATTGGGTGGTAGCTGGTGGACACTAACATGAACTTGGCAGTCCAATTTCCCTACTCCATCAGAGATCACAGTATGGATGATTGACTATCAACTGGAAGAGGTGGAGATCAGAGCTCTTTGGTCACCAGCATAAGCTGCAAATCAACCTTCTAGAGCGTGCACCAGTTAGTTAGCTTCGAAGGCCTTCCTCTTATTCTTCAAAGGGAATTATTTCATGTCTTGATGGACAATACCATCATCATGTTGTACAGCATAAAGCAGTGTAGCGTGGGGTCGCGGAGCCTATGTCAGGAGGCGCAAAGTCTCTGGAAATGGCTGGGATCTGTTGATGAACAGATCTCCCTGGCGGTCAATCAGAGAGTTTGCTGAATACCAGGGCGGGTCACCTCAACAGATATCAACTGGTGGACCACGAATGGCGTCTGCATCAGGAGGTGTCGCAAGGCATCTTTCCCTGGTGGGGCATTCCTTGGTTAGATCTTTTTGCCACCAAGAGAACACCCATTTGTGAGATTATTGCATGCTGGTGTTTACACTAAGAGTCCCCTAAGAGACCTGATCTGGTGGCAGTGGAAAGTTGGTTCTGTACGCTTTACCACCTTTGCCTCACGTTCTGAAGAAGATCAGCACAGACCTGGCTCAGAATATCCTGAGTCTGCCAGTAAATTGTGGTAGCCTGATCTGTTGAGCCTGAACATTTGCGCACCAACATATCACCCTTTCGGGAAGCCCTTCTATTTTAGCACCGGGGCAGGGTCTGCACCCGAATCTGCACAGTTTACATCTCTTCAGTTGCAACAACTGAGTACTTTCGACTTATCTGCATAACAAGTGGATATTAGTCTTGTGGCTAGAAGTCCTTCTTTTAATTCTATATATTTTGATCATAGAGTGGGCTTTGTGGCCTGGGTGCTTGACCATCTCATTGCCGCAATATAGGCAAAAAGATCTGACTTTTTGTTTTTGTTTTACCTCTGGCACAAGCTTTGTCGTGGGCTCTGTAAAGAGTTATTGGTCAGCCCTTTCAGCCTTTCTCTGCTTACAGGACCACCCTTCTTTATACAAGTCACCAGTTATGATGTGTTTTTAAACAGGACTAACATATATGCTCTCACCTGTGCCTTCGATGATGCTCCTGTAGGACCTTAACTTGGTCCTTCAGATCCTAATGTTTAAGCTCTTCAAGCTCATGTACAGTTGGTCTCTTGGAATGCTAATCATCAAAACAGTATTACATTTACTGCTGTGCGCCTTGTCATTGAACTCCAGGTACTATCAGAACAATCTCCAAACCTCACCACCTTCCCTGACAAATTGATGCTGCTGATTTCTGCATCATTCTTTCCAAACATTTTGTCCCCTTCCACTTGAGACATTCCTTTACTCTCCTCACCTTTTTCTCACTGACATATCCCTTTAAAGAGGAGGAGAGGCTGTATCGGTTGAATCCAAAAACCCTTCCCCTTTTTCTTCAAGAGCACAAAAGAGTACTGAGTGGATTTCCAGCTTTGTTGACTTTGCTAGTGCTAGGAAGCTAAAAGTGGTGCATAAGTGAACACAGTCCAGGTGAATCATGGTGTTCATAAAAACTTGTTATGCCTGACCAAGAAGGAATTCCTTCAGGGTCCTTTGGAGCCATAGCCATAAGCGAAGCCATAACCATTGTTATACCTGACCCAACACGGAGCCTGATGGGCATGGTCTGGTGCTGGCCAAGGACATTCACCCTGGAGCGGAGTCAGTGTCTTATTTACTGGATAGGCCTGGTGAGGGAGATGTTTGGGAGGGGTCTATGGACCCTTATGGAGGAGACCCATTTGAAGAGGACAACTGGTATGAGAAACTGGGTGAGGCTATTGGGTTAGACACCTCACCTAACACTCACTGATTTCTTCTCCTACTGTGGCTACGGAGGAGGGAGCCTCTTTTGCGATGGTGGTGCGCAGGGTGACTTAGGTCCCGACCTTCAGCTGTCCGCAGTGGCAGTCAAGACTAACGTCATGACAGAGGTGCTTCAACGAGAGTCTCCCCCTCAGAGCTTTTACTTCTATTTAATGAAGCCCTTACGGATATCCAGCTTGGGACCTGGTCTAAGTCCTGAAAAGGAGGAGTTCCTGTGAATAGGACGATTGACCTCTGCCATCGTCCCACTCCTGAGGATGTCAGTTTCCTTACCCAGCATCCCAGCCAAGAGAGCTTGGTGATCCAAGCTTCCTCATCCCGCATTCATCCTGGTGCATTCCCTATCGCACCACCAGAAAGGGAATCCAAGAGTCCAAGAGGATGGACACCTTCAGTAAGAGGATGTTCTCTTCCACCAGCCTGGCAATGCAGTTGGTAAAAACCTGTGTAATTATTGAGGCGTTATTCCCATACGCTTTGGGATTTGTTGCACAAGTGCTGCCTCTGGTCCGGGGCCATACTCTCTCAGGCAGTTGCTGACTGTAGGGATGCAGCAGAGTTCTCCATCAGATGTTGACTCAATACGACTGACTTGCGAGGTAAAGCTATTTCATCGTGCTCCTGCAGAGAACATTTAGCTTTTCAGAGGATGTCCAAGCTTCCCTTATGGACATGCCCTTTGATGACTCTTGCCTATTTGGAGACAAGACTGATTCAGCACTGGAGCGCTTCGAGGCCAGCAGAGCAAGGGCTATCTCCTTCGGCTTGTCTATGGCCCCTTCTCAACTCCACTCCGCCTTCTGTGCCTTTTGTGGCTATAGAAGGGGTCTCCAGCATCATTGATACTCTCCCAAGTACCACAGCCATCAGGCTTCCCACCCTTTTTGTGGCTGAGGGAGTAGGTTCCACAAACCATGTGGGACTGGTGGCCACTGGTCAGGTCAGTCCACCACCCCCCCCTAGCAGCCTCTGCCCTCAAGCCTCTTTAGTCTGCCCTACGACCATTGAGTGCATCCCGTGGGAGGCTGGATGCGCCATTACCTCCCCACTAGCGGTCAGTAACATCAGATCGATGGGTACTACATATAGTCCAAAGGGGCTACTCCCTCCCCTTGTGGTACCTCCTCCACCCATCCCACCCACTTACGATTCCTCCATCAAGAAGTGCAGGCTCACTTGGCCAAGGGAGTCATAGAGAGGGTGCCTGCATCAGAAGTAGGTTCCCGCTACTTTCTGGTACCAAAGAAGGACAGAGTACTTTGTCCTATCGTAGGTCTGCGCCTTCTCAAACTTTTCTTGAAGAAGGAGACCTTTTCAAAATGCTTATGCTCGCCCAGGTTTTGCATGCGCTGGACCTGGGAGACTGGATGGTAGCATTGACTTACAGGACGCTTATTTCCACATCTCCATCCTGCCAGATGTTATCTGCGGTTCATGGTGGGCCCTGAGCATTATCAGTTTGCTGTGCTCCCCTTCGGCCTTACCAGCATTTCTCGGGTGTTTACCAAGGTGATGGCTGTGATCACAGTTCACCTGCGGAGGTTAGGGATTTCGGTCTTCCTTACCTCGACAACTGATTTTTGAAGGCAGGTTCGCCCCAGGCAGTCATCACCCACCTTAAGACTAAGGCAAACCTCCTGCACTCGCTGGGGTTCACTATCAGCATGCTGAAGTCACACCTGACTCCTTGTCACACGCTGCATTTCATCAGAACTGTTCCGGACACTTTGCTGTTTTGGGCCCATCCTCCAGAGAGGGGAGTCCAGGATATTCAGGCTATAATACCGATGTTTTAGCCTCTAGTCTGGATTTTGGGAAGACTGACTCTGAGGCTGTTGGGCCCCATGGCATTCTGCTGGTGATAAATACCCACTGGTATATGAAGGTGGCACAGCATCAAGGTAATCTCTCCGACATGGTCCAGATCTTGGAGGGAACTGAACAAGACCTGCAGTGGTGGCTAACAAACCGCAATTGGTTCAATGACAGACTCCTCTTCGTTCCCCAGCCAGAGTTGACTAGTGACAAATGAGTCACTTCTGGGCTGGGTGGGAATTGGGTAGAGGTAGAGATCACAGGGCTCCGGTCTACGGCAGAGTTCAAGCTTCATATAAACCTGTTGGCGCTTCAGGCAAACCGCTTGGCATTAAAAGCCTTTCGTCTCGCAATCAAGGGAAGGCTGGTGCAGTTGTTTACCGACAACACCACCGCCTTGTAGTACTGCAACAAACAGGGTGGGGTGGGGTTTTGGATACTGTCAAGAGGCACTGCGCCTCTGGACATAGCTGGAACATCAGGGCATTTCCCTGGTGGTTCAACACCTTGTGGGCTCTCTTAACGCCAGGGTGGATGAACTCAGCCGAAGATGTCTAGTGGATCACAAATGACGTCTCCACCCGGAGGTGGTGCAAAGTCTTTTAGCAGTGAGGAGAACCTTGGTTAGATCTGTTAGTCACCACCCAGAGCCCGTATTGTCAGCAGTTCTGCGCGCTGGAGTTTCCAACGTGACACTCGCTCAGAGACACTTTTCATCTCGGGTGGAGCTCTGACCTCCTGTACACCTTTGACAAATACCACTCCTGCCCAGGGTTCTCAAAAAGATCAAAAACAACTGGGCCAAGTCATTTGTGTGGCTTTGGATTAGGCACAGAGAGCATGGTGTCATGCTCAACAGATCAAGATAAGCTATCCTCCGGCCTGACTGCCTATTAGGGAGGGTCTTCTGTCGCAGCAACAGGGTAGGGTTCTGCACCGGAACCTGCGTACCCTCTACCTCCATGCATGGAGATTGAACGGCGACAGTTGGACAGATTGCTACCTTTCTCCCGAACTCAGTGAGGTTATTCTGGCAGCCAGGCATCCCTCCACCAGGATGGTATATGCCTGCTTCTTTGCTCCAGCTCATTCAGCCAAAGAAGAAGAGAGACTCCACCACGTTGGCCCAAAAAGAGGGTTGTCTTTCTACCTTGACCGCACAAGAGAGTATCAAGCGGACGATCAATTCTTCGTGGGTTATGTGGGAACAAAGAAAGTAAAAGCTGTACAGAAAGAACCATCTCATGATGGATTGTCTTTTGCATTAAGTTTTGCTACACATTGGCCAAGAATCAGCCCCCTGAGGGCTTGCAGGCTCACTCTACGAGAGCCAAGGCTGCAGCCACTGCATTAGCGTTTGGCATTTCTCTGTTGGATGTCTATCAGGTAGTGATGGGGTCATTCCTGCACACATTCGCAAAACATTACTGCCCAGATAGTTGGGTCCGTTGTGATGGGCACTTTGCCTGTTCTGTTCTGTCCAGCAGGACTTCTTTTTGATTTATTCAGATTCCGAGACCCACTTAGAGGAGATATTGCTTGGGTATCTATTCAAAGGTAAGGACTCTGCAGCTAGAAATCTCTATCAGGTGAACAAGTTACTTGCCTTCGGTAATGCATTATCTGGTAGAAAAATAAAAAAAATAAAATGAAAAACGTACCTTTATATGTGAAGTTCTTCTCAGTGACATTGTTGCTATTTGGGCTTCCTTCTTATGTTAACTGTGTGTGCTGGACCAGATAGCAACACCCAATTGTAGCAGGCTATGACTGGCCAAGAGCCACCACTTTTTGTTTATTGCTATTACTGAACTCTAGATTCTTATAAAGGTGTGCACCCGTCTATCTCACCTCTGCACAACACCTCTTGCTCTGATTTCTATCTTACTATTACAACCTATGACTATATACATACATATAACAATATTGTAGCCTTGGGCACAGTCATTCACTTTCCAAGATCACATCTAAAAGGTAACTGGACCAGAGAAGAGGTAGTCCTATGCCCGTTGTGTGCCAGAAAGGGTGCTGGAGTTGGACACGAGCCAGTGATGTCCAAAGTGCCCTCACTCATCAGATTAACTTTGCTGAGGCACAACTGCATCACATAATGAAAAATAAATTAGCAAACATATAGAACCGGGGCATTTGTTGGATGGAAGTTCCCCCCAAAGTTTTATTGACCCTATTGACAGATGAAAATGTGAGTGGACCCACAGGGATATGGACGTGTGACGATAGAGTAGACCACAGGTCTATGCAGTGCTGTGGATACATCATTCTAGTGAGCCATCATTCCTATCTTAAAGCAACCTCTTTAACAATTTAAATACCTATATATAACATATATACTTTACTACCTTGTTTAGAAAACAAGCTTTAGTGAAAATCTTGTGGCGCTAGTAACTCAGGGTACTCAGTCAGTAGGTTTAGTGAAAATTTGTTGCAGACCCTGGTGGATATATTGTGTGCCTGGTACCCCTCATGTTGATGTATGTTTGTTGCCATGACCCTTTCCCAAAGCGGCCAACATCTTCTGCCCATCAGTGTGGGTTTGAACCTGAGTCTTAATGTGTTAACCTAATTTTTTCCTCAAAACCTGCAGTTTTCACTTCGTCCACTCTTCCTTTTGCTTAAAAAGCTTATGACATAACACTCGAAGATTGAGCATCGTATCAGCGGCCATTTGCAGCAGTTGGTATCCATCTACTGCCCGGGGAACAGTCCTCTGGTGCATTGCTCTATTCCATTTGCTACCATCAGTACAAGGTCCCTCCTGAATCATGTGGCATGCATGTAGAGTAGCAGAGAATGGGTGGCCCTATCCTGCTGGAGAGGTTGGATTTCTTAATTAGTAAGAGAATTCAAGAGGTGAGTATTTGGTCTTGGAAACCAGGCACAGTGCAAATGGCCATTTCTAACATTTGGGCACTATAGTGCTCCATTCAAAGACCCTCCTCTTTCAAAGGGATATCAGACTAACTTGCACTCCATAAATTGTCCCTGGACCCTGTGTCCAACCCCCCAGCCCCCATTCTGTATAGATCAAGCCCACTATGCACAGCCTGAAGCTGCACTCCACACAGGGATGTACATAACCCAAGCACAGCATCCATCTTGGAATAATTTTTCTTTTGCTTTAAAAAAAAGTGACAAGATAACCACCCCACCTCTGTGCATATGCATGGTGCCCATATGAGGGGGGGGGGGTGAGGGGGGGGGAGGCAAAACATTGGCACAGCCAAATAGGTTTCACATTGGCTTGTCAATGATTATTATTTTTCTTGAATTTTTTTATACATATTTCAAGAACACATAGGAAGTACAGAGTAGAATCAGGACATATACATCTGAGTAGGAACACCCACCGCACTTTTGCGGGTCCGGTTCTGGGGAGGATGAGGGCGGGGATTGACATTTTGGAGTGGGCAGGGAGTAACCAACGCCATTTCTGAGCGTCCCTGCGTCTGGCGACGCTGTGAGCAGGCTACTTAGGGCGAGCCCAGTGTGGGGGCAGTCTGGCAATTGTATCCTGCGGCTGAGAGCTGCTGCGGCGCCTCGCTGTTGGTCTCGTGCGCCTAGAGCGCTGCTCTGTGTGATTTTAACTGCACGTTTTCGTATTTTATTTTTATGTTAATTTTGTTATCCCTTGCTTTTAGATACTCTGCCCGGTCCCTTACCTGCACTGTAATTTCGTTGGAACACCCACCGCACTTTTGCGGGTCCGGTTCCGGGGAGGCTGAGGGCGGGGAGTGACATTTTGGAGTGGGCAGGGAGTAACTGACGCCATTGCTGAGCGTCCCTGCGTCTGGCGACGCTGTGAGCAGGCTACTTAAAGCTCGCCTCCTGACGCGCAGCGGGAGCGCCTTCCCTGCGCCTGAGTCGTGCCAGAGTCCTGCCCGTCTGCGCTAGTCAGCGTCTCTGGGCGGACGAGGTAGGGCTGGGGGCACTATTAGGCCTCTTTGTGGTTTCTCGGGGTAGGGTGTACGATTCCGCCTGCATGCTTACATATTCTTTTTCGGAGCTTATCGCTCTGCGCAGTCAGTCTCTTGTCTGCCACTATGTTCTGCCGTGCGGTCGTTCCTTCAGGAAGGGTTGCTCGGTTTGTGGTTGGCGGGCCTCTGTTTTGCGGTATGCTACCTCGGAGCCCCTTCGTATGCGTCATCAATGCTCTCTGCTCAACACCAGATCACTTAGCAGACATGCCGTTGACATCTGGAATCTGCTGTCCGGCACTAAAACAACCTGCCTTTTCCTCACGGAGACTTGGCTGGGAGAGGGCTCAGGTCCTGATCTGGCGACTGCCATCCCTTCAAATTATAATATCTTCAGGAAGAATAGAGTGGGAGGCAGAGGCGGGGGTGTGGCTTTGATCGTAGATAAGTGTCCCTTGTTCTATCTGTGCCGTTGAGAATATCACCGGGTGTGAAGCCTTAGGTTTTATCCTTTGGCTTTCCCTGTGTCAAACGTGCCCTGGGATCCTTATCTACAGAGCTCCTGGGCCTTTTGGCTCTTTTTTTGATGATCTGCAGGCGGCACTATCGGTGCCCTGCCTTAGATCGGAGCACTGTATCCTGTTGGGGGATCTGAATGTCCATATGGACAATGCAGCGGATCCTGATACCATTAAAATGCAGGATATTGTTGCTCCTCTAGGGCTGATCTCTTATATTACCAGCCCCACTCACATTAGAGGCCATACTATCGATCAGATTCTCTCGACCAGGAAGATTGAAGTTTCTCTGCCACGTCCTGTGTTATGGACTGACCATTTTTTAATTGACTTTTGTATTCTTTCTTCCGCCCCGACTGGTTCTAGATTGCTGAAAGAGGCGAAACAGATGGGGCGGCCATTCTATCAAGTTACGGCGGAAATGCTGTCCGATGCTCTGCGTTGTCATCCCTGCCGGCTTTCGGGCAATCTGGAGGAAAATTTAGATTCTGTTCAGAAATGGCTGGCAGCAAGATTTGAGGAACTTGCTCCAGGGAGACCAGGCAAATCGGTGGGCAGACATGTCTCAGCCCCTTGGTTTACCCCTTCGCTTGGGATTATGCGCCAAGATTGTAAGAAAGCTGAGAGAATGTGGCGGCGCAAGTATGATCCGGACGATAAAGCTAAATATCGGGATGCGATAAGGATCTATCATAAGCATATTTCCGAGGGAAAAAAAGCTTACTTGGAGCATAGAATCGATGAGGCGGACAACAGGAGTAAAGAACTTTTTCGGATAGTAAAGGAGTTCATCTCCCCCCCCCCCCCCCCCCCCCCCCCTTCGAGCGCGCCCTCTCACTCTCACTCCGAAGTCTGGATTAGCCAGCATGGGGACTTTTTCATAAATAAAATCAAGTCCATTCAGGACACTTTCCCTGGCACTGGCTCCGGACTATCTGATGGCTTACAGGCCACCCTCCCCTTGCCATCTGTTGAGAAGAGTCCAGTCCTTTCGGACTTCCCCTCTTTATCCACTGCTGCTTCCCTTGATCTTCTCTCCCGGCTTCAATCTGGCTCACCGTTGGATCCTTGCCCAGCGAAATGTCTAGGAATAATAGCGCCTGCAATTAACAGCTTGCTTAATCCGCTGCTTACTCTTTCCCTGACATCTGGCGAAGTTCCTCCTGCGTGGAAACATGCCCTGATCCTCCCACTACTCAAAAAGCCCACTTTGGATCCTCTTGTCCATGCTAACTACAGGTCGATCTCCCTTCTCCCTGCTCTGGCAAAGGTGATCGAGAAACATGTACAGCTCACTATTTCCAGCTTTATAGAGAGCAATAACATCTTACACGATTCTCAGTCGGGCTTCCGTTCTAATTATAGCACGGAGACAGCTTTGCTCGAGATCACCGATGCCATCAAGGAGACGCTCGATCTGGGGGGGAAGGCCATTTTGGTTATGCTGGACTTGTCGGCGGCGTTTGACACCGTCCCCCATGCCGGTCTCCTTTCTAGACTCTGGGAGATCGGCCTCCGTGGGACGGTGTGGAACTGGTTTAAGTCCTTTCTGACCGGCCGTCGACAAGTGGTCTGGGTGCCGCCGTTCTCCGCAGAAATGCCGCCGCTAGAGGTGGGGGTTCCTCAGGGGTCTATCCTGAGCCCCACCCTTTTTAATATCTATGTGGCCCCTCTGGCGGCGGTTGCGGAGTCCTTTGGTGCCTGGGTCATATCCTATGCTGATGACACCCAGCTCCTTTTTACTTCTAAGAAGGGTGAGGCTTTTGATGGAGGTTTGATCAGGGAATGCCTGGGTGCGATCTTCGACTGGTGTCGGCGGCACAGTCTGAAGTGCAACTCCAATAAATCGGAGTTGCTTTTCTTCGGATGTCCGCCGGATCCCAGTTGGAAGACTTGGTGGCCCCAGGACATGTTTCCGCCTGATGTGTCTTCTGTGAAAGCCAAAAACCTTGGTGTGCAGTGTGATGACAGCCTCTCTTTCGGACCCCAAATTATTGGTCTGACAGGGAAATGTTTCGGCATTTTGAAAATGCTCCGGAAGTTTCTTCCTTTACTGTCTTTGCAACACAAAAAAATCATTGTGCAGTCTCTAATTGGCTCGCGACTTGATTACGCGAATGCCCTGTATCTTGGGCTGCTCAAATATCTGCTGGCCCGTCTGCAGATAGTCCAGAACTCGGCTGCAAGAGCCATTTTTGGTCTCCCCCGCAGGGCAAAAGCCTCGGAATTGTTGAAGAGACTGCACTGGTTGCCCATTGCTCAAAGAATCACTTTTAAGGTTCTGACCTTGGCTTTCAAGGCCCTTAATGCGATTGGTCCCAAGTATTTGGGGAAGCGCCTGGCTTTCTATGTACAGAGGAGGACTCTGCGGTCGGCCTCGTTGGCCAAAGCCGTTGTTCCCTCTATTAAACTTGCCCGGATTGGAGGGCGCTCCTTCCGTTACTTGGTTCCGCGTTGCTGGAACGAGCTACCTGTTTCCTTAAAGTCGAACAGTCTCCTCTCTTTTAGAAAGGAGCTGAAAACTTGGCTCTTTACAGTTTGATTTCTGCCTCCGGCCTCTGCGATTTACTGTGTTGTGTTCTCCGCTGTAGTTCTCTTTGCCAAAGCGCCGGGACACCCCTCGGGGTACCCGTGCGCTATATAAGAGACCTAAACATAACATAACAGTAGTCTTGTTAATTGGTATCATCAAAACCCAATGCTTATTAATATTTCATTTTCTCCAAGGGTGCACAGCAAGTTAACCTTTTGCCCAAGATTTAAAAAAAAATGCTGATTCAGGAGAACATGACGTGCAGAGATGTGCTCTTGGAAAAATATCTTTCTACAAGAACTGATAAATAATTTTTGCTATTT